>NC_091288.1:217566535-218875535 GCF_032444005.1 Ranitomeya imitator
GCAGGGTTCTGGGATTTTTGCTCACCGTTCTTGTGATCATTCTGACCCCACGGGGTGGGATTTTGCGTGGAGCCCCAGATCGAGGGAGATTATCAGTGGTCTTGTATGTCTTCCATTTTCTAATTATTGCTCCCACTGTTGATTTCTTCACTCCAAGCTGGTTGGCTATTGCAGATTCAGTCTTCCCAGCCTGGTGCAGGGCTACAATTTTGTTTCTGGTGTACTTTGACAGCTCTTTGGTCTTCACCATAGTGGAGTTTGGAGTCAGACTGTTTGAGGGTGTACACAGGTGTCTTTTTATACTGATAGCAAGTTTAAACAGGTGCCATTAATACAGGTAATGAGTGGAGGAAAGAGGAGACTCTTAAAGAAGAAGTTACAGGTCTGTGAGAGCCAGAAATTTTGATTGTTTGTTTCTGACCAAATACTTATTTTCCACCATAATATGCAAATAAAATGTTAAAAAAACAGACAATGTGATTTTCTGGATTTTTTTTTCTCAGTTTGTCTCCCATAGTTGAGGTCTACCTATGATGTAAATTACAGACGCCTCTCATCTTTTTAAGTGGTGGAACTTGCACTATTGCTGACTGACTAAATACTTTTTTGCCCCACTGTATATATATTTATTTTATTTTTTTAAATATATATATATATATATATATATATATATATATATATATATATATATATAAAATCATCAAATCACCCCCCTTTCGCCCCACTCAAAATAAAACAATAAAAAATCAAATATACACACATTAGTTCAGAATCTCCTAATCAATAAAAAAAAGGATTAACCTGATCGCTAAATGGCGTAGCGAGAGCCAAAAAATCGAAAAGCCAGAATTAGGTCTTTTCCTATCGCCACTACGAGAAGGGGTCCGCCCACCATCCGGACAGGAACCTACAGGTTAAAAAGGGGCGATCCCCCTCGCCTCTCCAGTTTGGTTTCCTGTCCGGCGGGAGCCTGCAGGTTAATGCTTTCCCGGGTCCGCCATGCCTCTGTGCGGGTTCCATGAGAACAGCAGAATCGGGGACACTGGAAGCAGCGTCGGGGGTGTACTGTGTGCAAACCCCCCCTCGGCTGGCAGGAATGTTCATGCGATCCCAGGTGCTGGGGAAGTGGCGTCCTGGGTCGCATATGCGCGGCGCGGCTGAGATCCGGGAGGTTGGAGCGCTTGTGACCCGGAAGTAGTTCAAGTACTTCCGGGGGAGGCCGGCAGGAGGCGCGCGGCGTTGTGTAAATCCGAGCCACAGCAGGGAGTAAGTGTGCGCCGAGATGTCCTCTGTAGGGGACGCCGAGCAGCAGCAGAGGAAGAGCGGTGGCAGCCGCTCACGCAGCAGTGATAAGACGCGTGGGAAGCAGGGTTCAAGCACCCCAGCGTCTCGTGGCACTTCACCCCCACCGGAGCCGGTACTCTTCCATCAGCCTTGGGTGAGTGTACGATTCCACACCTGGTAGCTGATTGTTCCGTTTTCCTATGCTTTGTTATAGGTTAAGAAAGCCTCAAAAACAAAGCACAAGCAGTGTGCATTAATCACGGAACCATTGCCCGACAGCTATATTAAGACGTTGTGTCAGGCTTGCATTTGCCGTACTTTAGAAGAGGAAGCTCCCCTCCGTACGTCAAGTTTAAGGGAGGTCATTAGAGAAGAGATCAGATGTTCCCTTAGATGGCATGAGGACCAGTGTGGAGGTGGTGTCTGATTCTAGCCCCTCTCTGCAAGAAGGTGAATGTTCGGACGCTTCATCACCATCCTCCTCGGATGAGGAATTAAGACCGTGCTTTTCTATGGAAAATATGGAAGCATTAGTTAAGGCGGTTCGGTCAAACATGGGTGTCACAGACAATAGAGAACCTAGATCCACCCAGGAGATTGTTTGCTGGATTATGTCAGAAGAATCACAGAACTTTTCCAGTAGTAGATACAGTGAAAGATCTGGTTAGACGAGAATGGGATAAGCAAGATAAGGGGTTTTTACCGTCAGCCGCGAAAAGAAGATACCCCTTTGATGACGAGCTTTTGGCCCAGTGGGTAAAGGTCCCTAAAGTGGACGCACCTCAAAATCTGCCTCTTTGCGACTTGAGGATGTAGGTCTCCTTAAAGACCCATCTGACAGGAAAGCAGATATGTTCCTGAAGAAAGTGTGGGAGTCATCCTCGGGAGCCTTTAAGCCTGCGATTGCCAGTACCCGCACTGCCAGATCTATTATGGTCTGGGTAAGTCAGCTGGAGGACCAGCTTAAACCAAGAGTTCCCAGGGATAAACTGCTAGACTCCTTGTCTCAGATCCGTGAGGGGGTAGCTTACCTAGCAGACGCGTCGGTAGACTCTTTGAAGTTAGCAGCAAGATTAGCTGGTCTTTCGAATGCTGCCCGTCGCGCACTTTGGCTTAAAACCTGGAAAGGGGATGCTCAGGCTAGAGCCAAGTTGTGTACTATTCCATGCAGGGGTGAGTACCTATTTGGCCCTGTACTGGATGATATCCTGGCGAAGGCAGAGGAAAGGAAGAAAGGCTTTCCTAAGGTGTTTAATCCTACTTTTAGAAACGTCTTTGGAAGACTGATGCCTTTCCGAAGATTTCAGTCTGACCACCCGGGCTGTAGTCGAGATTGGGAACCAGCGGAACGGAAGAAAAAAGGTGCATACTTCAGGAGCCCCTTCTTCATCGTCAAGACGTAGACGCAACTATAGATAAAACTGATCTCCCAGTAGGCGGTAGATTAGGATACTTCCTTAACCAGTGGACCAAGATAACTTCTAATAGCTGGATCCTGGCAGTACTTGCATCAGGGTTGAAGTTGGAGTTTCAGATCAGCAACGGGCCTTAGAAGTAGAGATCTAGCAATTAATTAAAAAGCAGGTTATTGTAGAAGTTCCAAGGGGTCAGGAGAAAGAAGGGTTTTATTCTCATCTATTTTTGATTTCTAAGCCTGATGGGTCCTTTAGGACTATCATAAATTTACGAAAATTAAATAATATTTCTCCAATATCACGCTTTTAAGATGGAGTCCATTAAGTCGACGACTAAACTTTTATTTCCCAGGTGTTACATGTCGGTACTGGATCTAAAAGATGCGTACTACCAGTTTACAGGGATCACCAGAAGTTCCTCAGGATGGCGGTGCGGTTTGAAGATCAGGTTAGGCATTTTCAGTTTGTGGCAATGCCCTTTGGCCTTTCCATGGCTCCAAGAATATTTACTAAAATTATTGCTGAGGTAATGGCCCATGTCAGGGAAAAGGATACCCTTGTGGTACCCTACTTGGATGATTTCTTAATAGTTGAGAATTCAATCTCCCAGTGTAAGGCCCGTGTAAACGCTATAATATCGTCTCTGCAGGACCTCGGTTGGATGATCAACATAGAAAAGTCAAAACTAGAACCTTCCACGGTCAAGTTTTCCTGGGTATTCTTCTAGACGCAGAAGAGCAAGCATGTTTTCTACCAGAAGACAAGAAAAAAAGGATTGTTTGCAAAGTCAAAGCAGTGTGGAAGAATCCGGAGCTAACCTTAAGAGACGCAATGTCCCTGCTAGGGTCATTGACCTCATGTATACCGGCTGTACAATGGGCACAAGCCCATACCCAAGTACTGCAGTCCGAGATCCTAGAACCAGAAGGAAAACTTCAGGGTTATCTAGATGGGAGACTCATGCTATCACCAGCCACTCTTTACGATCTAAGATTGTGACTAGACATGCTCCATCTGTCAAAAGGGGTTCAATGGAGTATCAAACCAGACAGAGTGGTCACGACCGATGCCAGCCCATTTGGTTGGGGGGCCACATGGGGGAGATTCCGGCCCAGGGGCAATGGTCAGGTCTAGAATCCCAAAACTCTTCAAAATTAAAAGAACTCTCGGCGGTCAGATATACGTTCCTTCACTTCCTACCATCCCTGAAGGGTTCACATGTACGGGTGCAGACCGACAATATGACAGTGGTGGCCTACCTCAACCATCAAGGAGGGACAAGGTCGCCATCTCTAATGTTCACCGCGGCTCAAATACTTACTTTAGCCGAGGCTCACTTCCTTTCCCTCTCAGCGGTTCATATAAAGGGAAAGTACAATGTAGAAGCAGACGATCTCAGTCGGCATTCCTTTCGGCAGATGGAATGGTGTCTGGACCGACAGATATTCAAACAGATAGTCAGGCTCTGGGGGTTACCAGTCATAGATCTGTTTGCCACGAGGGAAAACAGGCAGGTCAGGGAGTTTGCATCACTCCGTGTAATAGACCGACCATGCATAGTAGATTCCCTGCAAGTCTATTGGGGCTTTCCTCTAGCTTATGCGTTTCCCCCGATGTGCTTAGTTCCTCTAGTTCTCAGGAAGATCAGGGAAGAGGGGGCAAGAGTAATTCTAATTGCACCCTTCTGGCCCAAGAGGCTCAGAGCGATGTCAGTGACCGATCCTTGGGTATTACCAGTGGTTCCGGGGCTCCTTTCTCAAGGTCCATTTCATCATCCCAATACGGAGAATCTTCATTTGATGGCGTCAGGGCCGGACTGGCCATTGGGCAACTCTGGCAAATGCCAGAAGGGCCTGTCTGGTCATGGGCTGCCTTGTCTGCTACGTTGTTAGCAGAATCAGTGTTCTCAAGACACCCATACTGTTAACAGTTGTGATGGAGCACAAAGTCGCTGACTCCGTCACTTACCCCAGCAGCCACGGGTATCATTAGAAATATTGGTCTTGTAGTAAATCTTGCTTTCCTCTATCCACGATAATGTTAGTGATATATCCCATCTGGTGCTTGGAAACAGAACAACGTGGGCCTGTGTGATTGCAAATGCCAGGGCTGAATTTTAGTCCCAGTCCGTACCTGGATGGCGTGGAACTTGAGAGGGAGTTATTAAGGCAAAGGGATTGTTCAGAAGCTTTAATATCTACTTTGCTAAAAAGCAGGAAAGAGGTCACTACAAGAATCTATTCTAGGGTCTGGAAAAAATTTCTTACATTCCATCAGCAACCTCTGACTGACCATGTTCCAATTCGGGCCATTCTGGAATTCCTGCAGAAGGGCCGGGAGTTGGGTTTCGCAGTTAATAATCTTAGGGTCCAAGTGTCAGCCTTAGGAGCCCTGTATAATAGTAATGTGGCGGGGAATAGGTGGATTTCTAGGTTTATTAAAGCAATTGAGCATAGTAACCCAATTCATATTGCTAGATTGCCACCTTGGGACCTAAATTTAGTTCTTGATGCGCTAACACAACCCCCTTTCGAGCCTTTAGAATCTACTTCAATTAAAATTCTAACCCTAAAGACAGCTCTACTGTTAGCATTAACGTCTGCTAGGAGGGATAGCGATATCCAAGCGTTATCAGTTGATCCTCCCTATCTAATGATCCTTCAGGACAACCTTGTCTTGAAACCAGATCCTGCATACTTACCAAAGGTAGCGTCTAGGTTTCATAGGAGTCAGGAGATATATTTACCGACCTTTTATGATAATCCAGTTTTAGAGGAGGATAAAAGATGTCATACTCTAGATGTTAAAAGAGCAGTATTAGAGTATTTGGATAGAACACAAAGCTGGAGGCAGAGTAGGGCTTTGTTTGTTTCTTTCAAGAATCGGAAGCAAGGTTCGAGTGTCACAAGAAGTTCTATCGCTAGATGGATCAGGGATGCGATATGTCTTACCTATTCTGCCAAAGTAGAGACACCACCAGAGGGCATCAGGGCACACTCCACTCCGGCTATGGCATCATCCTGGGCGGAGAAGGTGGATGTTCCCATTGATATGATATGTAAGGCGGCAACGTGGTCATCACCTTCCACCTTTTATAAGCACTATCGTCTGGATCTATCTGCCAATTCCAGCCTACACTTTGGGCGTTCAGTACTTAGTGCTGTGGTCCCTTCCAGATAAATAGTCTTTGAAAGTCTCTCATAGTGGGTGCTGTCGTGGCGATAGGAAAACCGGTTTTTACTTACCGGTAATAGGATTTTACAGAGTCCACGACAGCACCCGTAGACTCCCCCCCCCCCCCCCCCCGTATTTAATCACTAATTCTTGCACTTTATTGGAAGGTGTGCTTTGGAATCACTCTATAGAGGTGATGGTATTTAGTATTGTTTAAGATATTGTTATCATGTACTGATTCATTGGCGGTATCCCTTGTACTCTGGAACACAAACTGGAGAAGCGAGGGGGACCGCCCCTTTTTAACCTGTAGGTTCCTGTCCGGATGGTGGGCGGATCCCCTCTCTCGTAGTGGGTGCTGTCGTGGACTCTGTAAAATCCTATTACCGGTAAGTAAAAACCGGTTTCTGGTCGCTACAACATTGCAATAAAATGCAATAACAGACAATGAAAAGATCGTATCTACACCAAAATAGTATCAATAAAAATGTCAGATCGGAGTACAAAGAATAAGCCCTCACCCGACCCCAGATCACTAAAAATGTAGACGCTACGGATCTGGGAAGATGGCAACTTTTTTTTTTTTTACAAACTTTGGAATTTTTTTCACCACTTAGATAAAAAAGAACCTAGACATGTTTGGTGTCTATGAACTCGTAGTGACTTAGAGAATCACAATGGCAGCTGAGTTTTAGCATTTAGTGAACCTAGCAAAAAAAATCCAAACAAAAAACAAAGTGAGGTTACAACCTGCAGAAGACCAGGGTCAGTGGCGGCCGGATGTGCTCCGTTGCGGAGCAGAGCACTACAGCTCCATCGCCTTTCTAGTGGTCACGGCCGGGTACTGCAGATCCATCCCTTTCAATCTGAATAGAGGCAGATTTGCAGCACCTGGTCGTGGACACTATACAGATGAGTGATAAGTACTGCTCTGCACCTAAATACATCCGGCAGTGGGAGCAGTCGCTGATTGGCAAGGGTCGCACCCGCACTGATCCGGTATTGATAACCTAAGAATAGGACATCAATATTAAAGGGAACCTGTCACCCCGTTTTTTGAGATTGAGCTATAAATACTGTTAAATAGGGCCTGCGCTGTGTGTTCCTATAGTGTATGTAGTGTACCCCGATTCCCCATGTATGCTGAGAAATAACTTACCAAAGTCGCCGTTTTCGCCTGTCAATCAGGCTGGTCAGGTCGGGAGGGCGAGGTGACATCGCTGGTTCTTCCTCAGCTTTACGTTGGTGGCGTAGTGGCGAAGACACAGCGCGCGATCTGCGCTGTCATCCCTTTCGTCGGTGGGGGCGGCCATCTTCCTGGGGCCGCGCGTGCGCAGATCGAGTGCTCTGCTGCACGGGGCTTCAGGAAAATGGCCTCGGGATGCCGCGCGTGCGCATTAGAGATCGAGGCGGCCATTTTCCCAAAGCCGAGATGCAAACTCGGCTTTGGGAAAATGGCCGCCGCGATCTCTAATGCGCACGCGCGGCATCCCGCGGCCATTTTCCTGAAGCCCCGTGCAGCAGAGCACTCGATCTGCGCACGCGCGGCCCCAGGAAGATGGCCGCCCCCACCGACGAAAGGGATGACAGCGCAGATCGCGCGCTGTGTCTTCACCACTACGCCACTACGCCACCAACGTAAAGCTGAGGAAGAACCAGCGATGTCACCACGCCCTCCCGACCTGACCAGCCTGATTGACAGGCGAAAACGGCGACTTTGGTAAGTTATTTCTCAGCATACATGGGGAATCGGGGTACACTACATACACTATAGGAACACACAGCGCAGGCCCTATTTAACAGTATTTATAGCTCAATCTCAAAAAACGGGGGTGACAGGTTCCCTTTAAAGTACCAGACGGTCCAATAAAGTGTTCCTGCCCTGCTTTCTGATCCTTCTCTACCCATTCTTCTTGTAGTGGGTCAGTTCGACACTCCTGTGTGGATTTAAACATGCCTTCTCTTATCAGCAGCATCTTTACCTTGAATTTCCAGGATTGGTAGTTCTGGTTAGTCAGTTTTGGCGGTCATCTTTGCTTCTTCTTCTTAGTACACTGTTGTTCTCTCTCCTTTGGCCTGTTCTCTGTGTCTTTTGGGTTTCTGTCCCAAGGTCTCTGGGCCCATAACCTGTTGGCAGCGACTGTGACTGTGGGGGAACTATGGGGACATAATATAGTGTGTGGAGTGACTGTGGGGGAACTATGGGGACATCATACAGTGTGTGGTGTGACTATGGGGAACTATGGGGACATCATACAGTGTGTGGTGTGACTGGGGGAACTATGGGGACATCATACAGTGTGTGGTGTGACTATGGGGAACTATGGGGACATTATACAGTGTAGTGTGAATGTGGGGGAACTATGGGGACATCATACAGTGTGTGGTGTGACTGTAGGGGAACTATGGGGACATCATACAGTGTGTAGTGTGACTGTGGGGGAACTATGGGGACATCATACAGTGTGTGGTGTGACTGGGGGAACTATGGGGACATCATACAGTGTGTGGTGTGACTATGGGGACATCATACAGTGTGTGGTGTGACTGGGGGAACTATGGGGACATCATACAGTGTGTGGTGTGACTATGGGGACATCATACAGTGTGTGGTGTGACTATGGGGACATCATACAGTGTGTGGTGTGACTGTAGGGGAACTATGGGGACCTCATACAGTGTGTGGTGTGACTGTGGGGGAACTATGGGGACATCATACAGTGTGTTGTGTGACTGGGGGAACTATGGGGACATCATACAGTGTAGTGTGAATGTGGGGGAACTATGGGGAACTATGAACTGACAGCAAGCAGCTTGGATGGTAAACATATCATTCATTCTCTGAGCTGAAATATCCTGCATGTCTATTGCTCCAGTCCCTGACAGCAAGCAGCTTGGATGGTATCTGAGTCATTCTATCTTCGGCATTGAATCCTGCATGTATCTATATATGTTAGTCATACTATTATGCCTTTGTGTTTATAGATATTTAACTCACTTTTGCATGTCCTTACTCAGAGAGATCACATAACTGTTTCAAAGTGCTTTATGATCCATGTAGACCTGGACATTTGTTTATCTGATCACTACATTTATTGTGTCCTGTTGTCTCAACTGAGTTAGATTGATTGCTAACGAGCTTTAACACAAAAAAAAAAAAAAAAAAAAAAAGAGATCTAAGGGCTAGCCTTCTATAAATGTAGATGTAGCTTGGGGATGCATTCGTGCACTGTTATTCGTGTATTTTTTATTCAAAGTACTTTTTTTTTCTAAGTACTCGGCAGTTATAACATGGCAGTTAGACAGGGCAGGAGACAGGTAAGAAAAACTAAATCTAATCCATATTCACTTGAAACAGCACAAATACTCACCATATTTATTTGTATAATCTATATTCTGGCTGCTGCATTCACTCACATTCACCGCCCTTGCATTAACTCTCTACACTCCATCCATATCGGCCCCTCTGTCCTTGCCTCTCCTATGTATAGCACTCATGCTCTATTCACATTGCTTAACAGCACAGATCCATTCAGTCCCAACATCCAACACAAGAGACGCTCTCACAAATCACTTAACCATCTGCTCACTCTTTCGATCCTCCTTCTCCTAGTCGCTGGAGACATATCTCCAAACCCTGGCCCCCCATGTTATAGCCAGTCAAACCTCCCAATTGCTACACCCAGAAACCCCTCTAACCTTATTAATATTCCCTGCATGCCTGCTGTCTCTTTCAATTGTGCCCTTTGGAATTCTCGCTCTGTGTGTAATAAACTCTCCTTCATTCATGACTTCTTCCTTTCTAATTCTCTTAATCTCTTGGCTCTTACTGAAACCTGGATCCAGCAGTCAGACACCACCGCTGCTGCTGCTCTTTCATATGGTGGACTGCACTTTTCTCATACCCCAAGATCAGACAACAGAGCAGGTGGAGGCGTTGGTCTGCTCCTTTCACCCAAATGTACTTTCCAAGTTATCCCCCAAGTACCCTCACTTGTCTTCCCTTCCTTTGAGGTCCATGTGGTCAGACTCTACGTCCCCTTCTCCATGCGAGTGGCGGTGGTGTATCGTCCTCCCGGCCCCTCTCATCAGTTCCTGGATCACTTTGCCACCTGGCTTCCACACTTTCTCTCCTGTGACACCCCTACCCTTATCATGGGTGATTTCAACATCCCCATTGCCTCTCCCCTCTCCCCATCTGCTTCTCACCTTTTATCTCTATCCTCCTCTTTTGGCCTCTCGCAGCATACTAACTCTCCAACACATGAAGATGGAAACTCCCTTGACTTGGTCTTCTCCCGACTTTGCTCAGTGGATGACTTCACAAACTCCCCTCTCCCGCTCTCTGACCACAACCTTCTTTCATTCTCTATCAAGAACTGCCATCCCGCTCAGGTCACCCCCACTTTCCACACCTATAGAAACATACAGGCCATTAACACCCAGAAACTTATGATGAACTTGCAGTCCTCATTGGCCCCTATTTCCTCCATCTTATGTCCTGATTCTGCATTGAAGCATTACAATGAAACCCTGCAAAGTGCTCTGGATGAAGCTGCTCCTCCTATACATAAAACAACTCGGCACAGACGGCAACAACCGTGGCACACGCTGCAAACACGTTTCCTGCAGCGGTGCTCCAGGTGCGCAGAACGTCTGTGGAGAAAATCTAATCTACCCGAAGATTTCATCCATTATAAGTTCATGCTAAAGACATACAATTCTGCCCTTCACCTCTCCAAACAAACCTACTTCAACACCCTCATCACCTCCCTGTCCAATAACCCTAAACGTCTCTTTGACACGTTCCAGTCCCTACTCAACCCAAGAGAGCAGGCCCCAACCACGGATCTCCGTGCTGACGATCTGGCCAATTACTTCAAAGAAAAAATTGACCACATTCGACAGGAAATCATCTCCCAATCTCTTCATACCATGCACTGTCCTCCCTCCCCCACTGCATCTAGTTCACTCTCTGACTTTGAAGCAGTTACAGAAGAAGAAGTAAGCAGGCTCCTTGCATCTTCGCGCCCGACCACTTGCACCAGTGACCCCATTCCGTCACATCTCCTCCAGTCCCTTTCCCCGGCTATCACCTCTCACCTAACAAAAATATTCAACCTTTCCCTCACTTCCGGTATTTTTCCCTCCTCATTTAAGCATGCCATCATACATCCATTACTTAAAAAACCATCCCTCGATCAAAACTGTGCCGCTAATTATAGACCTGTCTCTAATCTTCCCTTCATCTCTAAACTCCTCGAACGCCTGGTCCACTCCCGTCTTACCCGCTATCTCTCAGATAACTCTCTTCTCGACCCTCTTCAATCTGGCTTCCGCTCTTTACACTCTACTGAAACTGCCCTCATTAAAGTCTCTAATGACCTACTAACAGCTAAATCTAATGGTCACTACTCCATGCTAATTCTCTTGGATCTCTCTGCAGCATTCGACACTGTGGATCATCAGCTCCTCCTCACTATGCTCCGCTCCATCGGCCTCAAGGACACCGTTCTCTCCTGGTTCTCCTCCTATCTCTCTGACCGATCCTTCACTGTATGTTTTGCTGGTTCCTCCTCCTCTCACCTTCCCCTTACTGTTGGGGTTCCTCAAGGATCAGTCCTAGGCCCCCTACTCTTCTCATTGTATACTGCCCCTATTGGACAAACAATCAGTAGATTTGGTTTCCAGTACCATCTCTATGCTGACGACACCCAATTATACACTTCTGCTCCCGATATCACACCGACCTTTTTAGAAAACATCAGTGATTGTCTTACCGCTGTCTCTAACATCATGTCCTCCCTCTATCTGAAACTAAACCTGTCAAAAACTGAACTCCTCGTGTTCTCTCCCTCTACTAACCTACCTTTGCCTGACATTGCCATCTCCGTGTGCGGTTCCACCATTACTCCAAAGCAACATGCCCGCTGCCTTGGGGTCATCCTTGATTCTGACCTTTCATTCACCCCCTACATCCGATCACTGGCTCGCTCTTCTTACCTGCATCTCAAAAACATTTCTAGAATTCGCCCTTTTCTTAATTTCGACTCTGCAAAAACTCTGACTGTTTCACTTATTCATTCTCGTCTGGACTATTGTAACTCTCTACTAATCGGTCTCCCTCTTGCAAAACTCTCCCCGCTCCAATCTGTCCTGAATGCTGCAGCCAGGATCATATTCCTCACCAACCGTTACACCGATGCCTCTACCCTGTGCCAGTCATTACACTGGCTACCCATCCACTCCAGAATCCAGTACAAAACTACTACCCTCATCCACAAAGCACTCCATGGCTCAGCACCACCCTACATCTCCTCCCTGGTATCAGTCTACCACCCTACCCGTGCCCTCCGCTCCGCTAATGACCTCAGGTTAGCATCCTCAATAATCAGAACCTCCCACTCCCGTCTCCAAGACTTTACACGTGCTGCGCCGATTCTTTGGAATGCACTACCTAGGTTAATACGATTAATCCCCAATCCCCACAGTTTTAAGCGTGCCCTAAAAACTCATTTGTTCAGACTGGCCTACCGCCTCAATGCATTAACCTAACGATCCCTGTGTGGCCTATTTATAATAAAAAAAAAAAAAAAAAAAGGTTCCTCGCATCATGTTCTCATACACTTTATGCAGTATTAGCCCTCTGTGTCTGTACTGCTACATACTTAGGCAGGTAACTGGTTCATGCAGCTTTACATGAACACCTGAGCCTTACACTATAGCTGGCCCGAATAACTAAAGCAATTGTTACCATCCACCTCTCGTGTCTCCCCTTTTCCCCATAGTTTGTAAGCTTGCGAGCAGGGCCCTCATTCCTCCTGGTATCTGTTTTGAACTGTATTTCTGTTATGCTGTAATGTTTATTGTCTGTACAAGTCCCCTCTATAATTTGTAAAGCGCTGCGGAATATGTTGGCGCTATATAAATAAAATTATTATTATTATTATTATGGGGACATCATACAGTGTGTGGTGTGACTGGGGGAACTATTGGGACCTCATACAGTGTGTGGTGTGACTGGGGGAACTATGGGGACCTCATACAGTGTGTGGTGTGACTGGGGGAACTATGGGGACATCATACAGTGTGTGGTGTGACTGTGGGGGAACTATGGGGACATCATACAGTGTGTGGTGTGACTGGGGGAACTATGGGGACCTCATACAGTGTGTGGTGTGACTGTGGGGGAACTATGGGGACATCATACAGTGTGTGGTGTGACTGGGGGAACTATGGGGACCTCATACAGTGTGTGGTGTGACTGTGGGGGAACTATGGGGACATCATACAGTGTGTGGTGTGACTGGGGGAACTATGGGGACCTCATACAGTGTGTGGTGTGACTGTGGGGGAACTATGGGGACATCATACAGTGTGTGGTGTGACTGGGGGAACTATGGGGACATCATACAGTGTAGTGTGAATGTGGGGGAACTATGGGGACATCATACAGTGTGTGGTGTGACTGGGGGAACTATGGGGACCTCATACAGTGTGTGGTGTGACTGGGGGAACTATGGGGACCTCATACAGTGTGTGGTGTGACTGTGGGGGAACTATGGGGACATCATTCAGTGTGTGGTGTGACTGGGGGAACTATGGGGACCTCATACAGTGTGTGGTGTGACTGTGGGGGAACTATGGGGACATCATTCAGTGTGTGGTGTGACTGGGGGAACTATGGGGACATCATACAGTCTGTGGTGTGACTGGGGGAACTATGGGGACATCATACAGTGTGTGGTGTGACTGTGGGGGAACGATGGGGACATCATACAGTGTGTGGTGTGACTGGGGGAACTATGGGGACCTCATACAGTGTGTGGTGTGACTGGGGGAACTATGGGGACATCATTCAGTGTGTGGTGTGACTGGGGGAACTATGGGGACATCATACAGTGTAGTGTGAATGTGGGGGAACTATGGGGACATCATACAGTGTGTGGTGTGACTGGGGGAACTATGGGGACCTCATACAGTGTGTGGTGTGACTGTGGGGGAACTATGGGGACATCATACAGTGTGTGGTGTGACTGGGGGAACTATGGGGACATCATACAGTGTAGTGTGAATGTGGGGGAACTATGGGGACATCATACAGTGTGTGGTGTGACTGGGGGAACTATGGGGACCTCATACAGTGTGTGGTGTGACTGGGGGAACTATGGGGACCTCATACAGTGTGTGGTGTGACTGTGGGGGAACTATGGGGACATCATTCAGTGTGTGGTGTGACTGGGGGAACTATGGGGACATCATACAGTCTGTGGTGTGACTGGGGGAACTATGGGGACATCATACAGTGTGTGGTGTGACTGTGGGGGAACTATGGGGACATCATACAGTGTGTGGTGTGACTGGGGGAACTATGGGGACCTCATACAGTGTGTGGTGTGACTGTGGGGGAACTATGGGGACATCATACAGTGTGTGGTGTGACTGGGGGAACTATGGGGACATCATACAGTGTGTGGTGTGACTGTGGGGGAACTATGGGGACATCATTCAGTGTGTGGTGTGACTGGGGGAACTATGGGGACATCATACAGTCTGTGGTGTGACTGGGGGAACTATGGGGACATCATACAGTGTGTGGTGTGACTGTGGGGGAACTATAGGGACATCATACAGTGTGTGGTGTGACTGGGGGAACTATGGGGACCTCATACAGTGTGTGGTGTGACTGTGGGGGAACTATGGGGACATCATTCAGTGTGTGGTGTGACTGGGGGAACTATGGGGACCTCATACAGTGTGTGGTGTGACTGTGGGGGAACTATGGGGACATCATTCAGTGTGTGGTGTGACTGGGGGAACTATGGGGACATCATACAGTCTGTGGTGTGACTGGTGGAACTATGGGGACATCATACAGTGTGTGGTGTGACTGTGGGGGAACTATGGGGACATCATACAGTGTGTGGTGTGACTGGGGGAACTATGGGGACATCATACAGTGTGTGGTGTGACTGTGGGGGAACTATGGGGACATCATACAGTGTGTGGTGTGACTGGGGGAACTATGGGGACATCATATAGTGTGTGGTGTGACTGTGGGGGAACTATGGGGACATCATACAGTGTGTGGTGTGACTGTGGGGGAACTATGGGGACATCATATAGTGTGTGGTGTGACTGTGGGGGAACTATGGGGACATCATACAGTGTGTGGTGTGACTGTGGGGGAACTATGGGGACATCATATAGTGTGTGGTGTGACTGTGGGGGAACTATGGGGACATCATATAGTGTGTGGTGTGACTGTGGGGGAACTATGGGGACATTATACAGTGTGTGGTGTGACTGGGGGAACTATGGGGACATCATACAGTGTGTGGTGTGACTGTGGGGGAACTATGGGGACATCATACAGTGTGTGGTGTGACTGTGGGGGAACTATGGGGACATCATACAGTGTGTGGTGTGACTGTGGGGGAACTATGGGGACATCATACAGTGTGTGGTGTGACTGTGGGGGAACTATGGGGACATTATACAGTGTGTGGTGTGACTGTGGGGGAACTATGGGGACATTATACAGTGTGTGGTGTGACTGTGGGGGAACTATGGGGACATTATACAGTGTGTGGTGTGACTGTGGGGGAACTATGGGGACATCATACAGTGTGTGATGTGACTGGGGGAACTATGGGGACATTATACAGTGTGTGGTGTGACTGGGGGAACTATGGGGACATCATACAGTGTGTGGTGTGACTGGGGGGAACTATGGGGACATCATACAGTGTGTGGTGTGACTGTGGGGGAACTATGGGGACCTCATACAGTGTGTCTGCTCTTCTGTGACTGTGACTTTGTGCCGTGATCCCATACACTGCACCAAATATTTTTTTTTTTTTCAGGCGAAAGCACTTTGGAATTTTACTGGGGCCCGATGATTTTTATGTAGCTCCCTGGTGATACGTCTGCTGAGCCATGTATCTAATCTTGTAAGGGATACATTTTGCTGTATCTAATTTTGACTACATACAAATTCTCTTTAATCCAGTTTAATCGGATTATTAGAGGACGCTGCAGCAGTCGGGATAAAAGGGTTAACAATGAGGTCACGTGGTCGCTCCAGCACTGTAGGTGCCTCCCCTGCTCTTCTGCTCAGTCAGTCCTCTCATTGATGAGTGCTGGGAGTGCGGCTGCTGCCATCCTCAGGTACGTGCAGGGTTAATGCTGGATGTGCCGTCCCGGACCGCAGAACCAAGTCCGACTATCAGAACACAGCCAGAACCCGAGGCCCGGTGAGAACTGTTCAGTTCTTCCTAGTGAAACTACAGCAGTCAGGGGAAAACTATGTGGAGGGGATTCCTATAAATCCTGGGCTGGTTCTGATGATCCGAACACACAAAGGGCGGGATCTACTAACTGAGCGACCGAGTTATTGTTACTATAAATTCAATGAATCTCTTTCATAAGTGTCCAGCTCAAAGGTCAGAACTGTCTCACCATGGATAGAGCCAGAAAGTAACGGCAGAGAACTCCGAACCGACAGTCATATTGTTTGTAGACTAGAAAAAGGAGATGGAACATTTCTGCTAACTCATATCGTCCACAACTAAAGATAATATTCTTATCTGTCCCAAAAAGCAACAGACACCACGTACTGATAATATTATCTGCCCCTACTGTATGTACAAGAATATAACTGCTATAATACTGCCCCTATGTACAAGAATATAACTACTATAATACTGCCCCTATGTACAAGAATATAACTACTATAATACTGCTCCTCTGTACAAGAATATAACTACTATAATACTGCCCCTATGTACAAGAATATAACTACTATAATACTGCCCCTATGTACAAGAATATAACTACTATAATACTGCCCCTATGTACAAGAATATAACTACTATAATACTGCCCCTATGTACAAGAATATAACTACTATAATACTGCTCCTCTGTACAAGAATATAACTACTATAATACTGCCCCTATGTACAAGAATATAACTACTATAATACTGCCCCTATGTACAAGAATATAACTACTATAATACTGCCCCTATGTACAAGAATATAACTACTATAATACTGCCCCTATGTGCAAGAATATAACTACTATAATACTGCCCCTATGTGCAAGAATATAACTACTATAATACTGCCCCTATGTGCAAGAATATAACTACTATAATACTGCCCCTATGTACAAGAATATAACTACTATAATACTGCCCCTATGTACAAGAATATAACTACTATAATACTGCCCCTATGTACAAGAATATACCTACTATAATACTGCCCCTATGTACAAGAATATAACTACTATAATACTGCTCCCTATGTACAAGAATATAACTACTATAATACTGCCCCTATGTACAAGAATATAACTACTATAATACTGCTCTCTATGTACTAGCTAGAATATAACTGTCATGATCCAGTCTGGAGTTTGTTTTCTGATTTCATCTCTCTGGACTGGTCATGCAGAGGTTAATCCCCTCGGCCTCATTTTGGAGCTGGCTTTTTCAGTCCTCTGCTGGCCTGCATCAGTGATAGTTCGGTCTTCCAGGATATAGAAGCTGACCCGTATACCCTGGTGATCCTTCTGCCTCTGACTTCCCGTATTTGTATTAGACCCGTTCGCTAGTGTTCGTCTGGTTCTTTCCCTACAGTGTATGACTCGGCCTGATCTCTGCACCCTGCCTCTTGTTTTCCGTCTCTGATATCACGTTCCCCAACTGGCTTTGACTCTCTGGCTTGTACCCCGACTTCGTCTTACATCTCACGTTTTGGATACCGCACTCCCGTTTGGCTCTGATTTCTGGCTGGTCTCTGACTACGTGCATTGTTGTTACTTCTGCTCCTGACAGGTTCTGACTCGACTCGTCTGACCACTCTTTCGTTACCTGTGACACCTGTGCAGCTGCTCAGTGTTGCTGCGCTGTGAGTGTGTGGTCTCTCTTCCCTCACCAGCTCCCCGTGGTAGAGGTTGCACTATACTGCACTACAGTCGCATCACATTATCACTGACCCCACATTTAAAGATGATTTTACATTTTTTTTTCTCTGGTCATGGATTCTCTTTGTAACTTGGCGGATCAAGTGTCCAGTTTGACACAAATGAGGGATTTTTCGGTTGAACATCAGACCCTCGTCACGTCTCATTCTCACTTAAGAAAAAAGCTGACGCAGACTGTTAAGACCGTGCAGGGAACCACCCTTCATGCTGTTAGTCGACCTGGTGATTCATTAGATGTTGTTTTGCACTCTCCCGAACCCTCGGTTAAGCTTCCTGACACCTTTTCTGGCGAAAAAGACTAATTTCGTACGTTCAGGGAGGGTTGTAAATTATTGTTTTCCCTTAGACCCCTATTGTCTGGGAATGAGACTCAGCGGGTAGGGATTATCTCCTTACTTAGGGAGGATCTCCAATCTTGGGCTTTCTCGCTGCCCCTACTGCCCCTGAACGGATGTCGGTAGATAGGTTCTTTGAGGCCCTAGGACTTATCTATGATGAACCGGACCATGTCAGGTTGGTAGAGGACCCTATTATGGGTCTGGTTCAGGGAAAGCGCTCAGCCGAGTGGTACAGCTCCGAGTTCCGTCGATGGTCCACTGAGGTGTCCTGGGATGACTCCACGCTGAGATGTCAGTTCAGGAGTGGACTGTCGGATTACCAGAAGGACGCTGTGGCTCTCCATCCACCTCCCAGCTCATTGGAGGAAGGTATGACTCAGGCTATCCGCATGGGTCGGAGGCTGTGGGAGAGAGGTGTTACACAGCGAGAGGTTCTGTTGCTCCCTGCTGGTCCTGTTGTTTTGCCTCCCTCTGAACCTATGGAGGTGGGGGCCACCAACCTCAAGGAGAGGAGACGGCGACGTGTAGGAAAGCTGTATTTTTGCTGCGGAGATCCCGGACATTGGAAAAAGGACTTCTTCTCCTGCCCACCGACTATCAAGCGGCTGAGTCTGGGTGATTGTCATGGAAGTCACCCAGACTCTCAGGTACCTATTTTTGCAGTTTCAAAAATTTTGTTGGAAGTGGAACTTTGTTGTGGGAGTGGCTCCCACTTCTGCCTTCGTGGATTGCAGGTCGTCCATGAACTTTATTTACTCTGATCTGGTGTCCAAGTGTAAGTTAGGGAAAGTTAGGCTGGAGACTCCTATTCATACTGTTGCCATTGACAAAACACCTCTGGCTAAGAATGTCTTCAAATTTGTTTCAGAGGAGTTTCTCCTTAAAGTGAGTTCCCTACTAGTGATGAGCGGGTGTACTCGTTGCTCGGGTTTTCCGAGCACGCTCGGGTGATCTCCGAGTATTTGTTAGTGTTCGGAGATTTCGTTTTTGTTGATTCAGCTGCTTGATTTACAGCTATTAGCCAGCCTGAGTACATGTGGGGGTTGCCTGGTTGCTAGGTAATCCCCACATGTAATCAAGCTGTCTAGTAGTCGCAAATCATCTAGCTGCGGCAAGGAAAATTAAATCTCCGAACACTAACAAATACTCGGAGGCCACCCGAACGTGCTCGGGAAAACCGGAGCAACGAGTATATTCGCTCATCACTATTCCCTACACCAGGAACGTATTTCATGTTTTGTTATGGACAATCTGCCTGTGGGACTGGTGTTGGGGTTCTCTGGTTACAATTACATAATCCTGTGATAAAGTGAGAATCTCGGGACTTGTTAAATGGGGTCCTAATTCTAGTAAAAATTGTCTCACTACTGTACTTGTGTCATCCGTCAGTCTGGAGGGTATTCCAGAGTATCTGAAGGACTTTGAGGATGTGTTCTCTGAAAAGGAGGCTGAGGTTCTACCACCACACCGCCCATTCGATTGTGCTGTTGATCTTGTTCCCGGTTCAAAAATTTCCCAAAGCCCGTCTGTACAACCTTTCCGGCCCTGAATGAGCCGCTATGAAGGAGTAGATCTCTGAAAGCCTCCGTAAAGGGCACATTCGACCATCTGTCTCTCCTGTGGCGGCGGGGTTCTTTTTTGTGAAGAAAAAGGATGGTGGTTTGCGCCCATGCCTTGATTTTCGAAAACCTGAATAAAATCACTATAAGAAACACTTATCCCCTCCCACCCGATTTGTACAATCAATTGTCGGGGGCCAGGTGGTTCTCTAAGTTGGACCTTAGGGGAACATACAATCTCATCCTTATGCGTGAGGGGGATGAGTGGAAAACTGCATTTCTCACCTCTGAGGGTTTGTTTGAGAATTTGGTTATGCCCTTTGGCCTGGCTAACGCGCCAGCAGTGTTCCAGGATTCTATGAATCATGTTTTCTCAGATTTTATTGGGTGTTTCATGGTAGTTTATTTGGATGACATCCTCATATATTCTTCTGGCAAACAGTCACATGGGCCAACTCCGTGCAGTTCTTCTGAGGCTTAGGGAGAACTCACTATTTGCTAAACCGGAGAAGTGTTCATTTTTTGCTCAAGAATTGTCCTTCCTTGGGGTCATTTTGTCTGCTGAGGGGTTTCGCATGGATCCTAGGAAGGTACAGGCTATTGTGGATTGGGTGCAACCCAGAGATCTGAAGGGTATTCAGCGTTTTCTGGGTTCCGCTAATTATTCTAGAAAATTCATAAAGGGGTTTTCTCAGGTGGTCAAACCCCTCACTGATTTAACTCGCAATGGGGCTGATCTCAAGAACTGGTCAGCTCCAGCTGTGACAGCGTATTCTTCCATGAAGAACTGTTTCATGACTGCCCCTGTATTGGTTCAACCTGATTTGCCTAAACCATTTATCGTAGAGGTGGAGGCCTCGGAGGTGGAAGTGGGGGCTGTGTTGTCTCAGGGGCCCACCACGTTGACTAACTTAAAACCCTGTGCCTTCTTTTCGAGAACATTTTCCTCTGCTGAGATGAATTATGATGTGGGTAACCGGGAGCTATTGGCCATTAAATTGGCGTTTGAAGAATGGAAGCATTTTTTGGAGGGGGCTGTCCATCGTATCACTGTCAATACTGATCACAAGAACCTGTCTTACAACGAGTCTGCCAAAGTTAATATAACTACTATAATACTGCTGCTACGTACTAGAATATAACTACTATAATACTGCCCCTATGTATAAGAGTATAACTACTATATTACCGCCACTCTTGTAAAGGTTCTCCACCTAGCTCCTAGGTTACAGACATGGTTGATCGCCCTCCAATAAAAGTGGTGAGTGGGATGCCCACCCTGGGACCCTTTGCAGAAAATTGGGAGAATGTTCAGTGCTTCCAGGCCAGAGACGGGGACCTGCTGATAGTTACCTACCCTAAATCAGGTGAGACCATTTTTTTCCAGGTATAATATAAAGTCCTAAGAGCATCATCCTGGGGTGTCACTGCTGATTATGTCCTAGTGATTTGCATATTAGCATATATATATATATGACTTATCTCCATGCTGAACACATGTTATCTCCTAATAGGTACCACGTGGATGAGTGAGATTTTGGATTTGATGCAACATAATGGAGATGTAACGAAAACCCAGCGTGGAGCGATCTATGAGCGGGTGCCTTTTCTGGAGTATGCCGTGCCCAACATGCCCACAGGTATCTGATGTCACAATTATGTGAGGAATAGGGACATGGGAGAGTCACCACTGAAGTCTCTTCAGGAGAGTAGATTCCTAGCAGTCACCCCGGTCCTCGGCGTATTGGAGGCAATATGGAAAGAAATGCCTCCAGCCAGGTGAGGGAAAACGTCACATTTATTAGTGATGCATTATAAAGGCCTATGTGACGCACACTGAGACATCGGGACACGAGAGCGGGTCAGGGAGCGTGCCCGCCGCTGCCCAAGGTGTTGCCGGTGAGTGCCGCTCCCGCGGAGAAGCGCGGCCGGGTAGGAGAAGAGGAAGGGATGTATTCGGCACATCGACTTGTAGCATAAAATCAAAAACCTTTTATTCAACATGTCAAGCCATGTTTAAAATGATTAAAAAAAACTGACGCGTTTTAGGTGCGATAATAGCGCCCTTAGTCATAGGATACAGAAAAAGGCACATACTTATATATAGAAGAAAGACCAATCACAATACAGCAGCACATGTTGGCATATACTTATATAGAAGAAAGACCAATTACAATACAGCAGCACATGATGGCATATACTTATATAGAAGAAAGACCAATCAATACAGCAGCACATGATGGCATATACTTATATAGAAGAAAGACCAATCACATTACAGCAGCACATGATGGCATATACTTATATAGAAGAAAGACCAATCACAATACAGCAGCACATGATGGCATATACTTATATAGAAGAAAGACCAATCAATACAGCAGCACATGATGGCATATACGTATATAGAAGAAAGACCAATCACAATACAGCAGCACATGATGGCATATACTTATATAGAAGAAAGACCAATCACATTACAGCAGCACATGATGGCATATACGTATATAGAAGAAAGACCAATCACAATACAGCAGCACATGATGGTATATACTTATATAGAAGAAAGACCAATCACAATACAGCAGCACATGATGGCATATACTTATATAGAAGAAAGACCAATGACAATACAGCAGCACATGATGGCATATACTTATATAGAAGAAAGACCAATCACAATACAGCAGCACATGATGGCATATACTTATATAGAAGAAAGACCAATCACAATACAGCAGCAAATGATGGTATATACTTATATAGAAGAAAGACCAATCACAATACAGCAGCACATGATGGCATATACTTATATAGAAGAAAGACCAATCACAATACAGCAGCACATGATGGTATATACGTATATAGAAGAAAGACCAATCACAATACAGCAGCACATGATAGCATATACTTATATAGAAGAAAGACCAATCACAATACAGCAGCACATGATGGCATATACTTATATAGAAGAAAGACCAATCAATACAGCAGCACATGATGGCATATACTTATATAGAAGAAAGACCAATCACAATACAGCAGCACATGATGGCATATACTTATATAGAAGAAAGACCAATCAATACAGCAGCACATGATGGCATATACTTATATAGAAGAAAGACCAATCACAATACAGCAGCACATGATGGCATATACTTATATAGAAGAAAGACCAATCACAATACAGCAGCACATGATGGCATATACTTATATAGAAGAAAGACCAATCAATACAGCAGCACATGATGGCATATACGTATATAGAAGAAAGACCAATCACAATACAGCAGCACATGATGGTATATACTTATATAGAAGAAAGACCAATCACAATACAGCAGCACATGATGGCATATACTTATATAGAAGAAAGACCAATCACAATACAGCAGCACATGATGGCATATACTTATATAGAAGAAAGACCAATCACAATACAGCAGCACATGATTGCATTTGTATACACAATGCGTGTGCCGCACTGACATCATGGACAACAGAAATGGCGTAATTAATATAAAGCAAAAAAATAACAGAAATGCCGATCAATAAATGTAAAATAAATCATTTCTGAAGCTCATCCCATTGGGATGCTCAGTGTTTAATTTCAGAATCCAGACTGCTTCCCTCATAGTGAGGTGTCTCCGGATATCACCGCCACGGAGAGGATTTGTAAACCGTTCAACGCCGTAAAATCTGAAACATCGCCCTTATGGCGGCGAACAAAATGTTGTGAAGCACCTGAATAAGAGGCATTGGTATTGTTGATGTTGGAGACATGTTGCACTATTATTAATTTACGTATAGCGCAACCAATGTATTCCAGTTGTCATTTCTGGCAGCAGATGCAGAAAACCTCATACCGAGTGTCACCGTTAATAAAAGGTTTGATCTCTTGGAAATTACCAGAGACCAATTGGATAGATTTCGTTTTGTGTAAGCGTATGCGCAGACATTGCATCTGCTGCCGGAATGTTTGTGAACCCCTGTGACCGTCAGCCATGAAGTCGTGTGATAGTCACCCAGGGGGAGACCCCTCCGGACCACCTACCTGCCGCCCTCATTAATAAGATTGTGCAAGGAATCATCCTGATTTATAACAGGTAAGAATTTTTTTTATTATAGATTTAATTTCGTTGAATTGGAGACTATGCGGCTTGGTAAAGGTCACAATTGAATTAGTATTGTGGGAAGGGGGAGACTGAAGCATTATGAGAAATTAAAGATCTGGGTCCCGTCTCACGGATTTGAAATCAAACATTGACAAACTAAATATTGATCTTATTGACATTATCAAACGTTGATCAAAGTAAATATTGAACTTATTGAGATGTCAATAAATTTGCTAGATTACTTAGATTACAATAACGCTCCAGAATTCAACAATTTGTCCAAAAAAGATCCAAAAAGATGTCAATAAGTTTACTAGATTACTTACATTACATGTGTCCAAAAAGATCCAAAAAGATGTCAATAAGTTTACTAGATTACTTACATTACATTTGTCCAAAAAGATCCAAAAAGATGTCAATAAGTTTACTAGATTACTTACATTACATTTGTCCAAAAAGATCCAAAAAGATGTCAATAAGTGTACTAGATTACTTACATTACAACAACGCTCCAGAATTCAACAACTTGTGCAAAAAGATCACGGACAAAATTAAAGCCCTTGAGGATAATATTGTAAAAATAAAGAAATCCCAAATTATCCAGAGACACTATGAACTATAAAAATGATAGTGTACGCATGGAGCAAAACCCCAGTACACGACCATCATATTAAATCCATTTTGAAGAATCATTCTTCTAAATTTCAATCGGACCGTTAAATACAGTAGATGGGTTCATCTTTCCTCCTCTGATTATAACAGCACCGATTGTGACACGGACAATTCACAATCAAGTCTTTTTCCGACTGCAGATCAAAGACGCAATCCAACGATGTCAGTATGAAAAAACGCAGGAGAGATGTAGGAGAGGGGGCAGGAAGCGCACCATGGAGACAATGTGGAACAAGAGGAAACCATTCTGAAACATTCCCCGTCATCGTCCAGTGTGGAGATTCTAACTCCTACAATTTAGTCTCAAGCACAAATTGACATTCTTAATAAAGGTCTTAATTTTGTTCCCAGTAGGAAATTCGACCTAAAGATGTCAATAAGTTTACTAGATTACTTACAGTGAAAATACTTGGACAATCAAGAAACAGTCCTCCTACCTGTACAATCCATTTCTACCATAATGCCATTTTGACCCGATATGTAACGCAAACCTCACACAGGACAGTGACATTAATATTACACCACAAGACTCCTCGTATTATCCGATACAATCCAGAGCTCCGTCCTTGGATCTTTTCCAATCTTTGGTTGAAAGACATTTACGTTTACTGCATGAACGTCCCAGTGGTTCTCAATATTATAAAAATGCAACTAATTTGGAATATAAGGCCATTAGTGAAATAATAAGTAATCCTAACCTCATTGTAAGACAGTCTGACAAGGGGGCTGCACTGTGGTGCTTGACACCGCATTCTATGTTATGTCCGTACATACTATTTTAGATGATGGATCCACCTACAAACCCGTCTACAGATCCCACCCTGTCATACAAGCTCATCTTGTCCAGCATTCTCGATGAAGGTGTCAGTTTGGGTTTATTCAATAATGAGATTCGTACGTGGCTCCTTCTTGATCATCTTATTGTCCCCACCTTCCATGGTCTTCCGCGGGTACACAAATGCACCTTCGCCCTATAACTTCCAGCATTGGATCTCTCAACGAAAACTTAAATCTATGGGTTAATGAACACCTTCAGCCCCTGGTGACCAGAATTCTGGGTGATCTGAAAGATACTTCTTCCGTTTTGCATGTTTTTTGATAACGTCCATTGGGAAGAACGTTTCAAATTTATTACTTGTGATGTTGTCAATTTATATTCTACTATACCTCATGATTTGGCTATTCAAGCTATTTTCTCTTATTTAAACAAATCTAAATTTGATCAATTGCAAAGAATAATTACTATTTTAAAACCCCTTTCATATCTTCTACTTCATCATTTTTTAAAATGTTTGATTCTCAATTTTTTTTTTTACAGACACTTGGTGCCCCGATGGGCTCAAGATTCTCCCCATCCCTTGCCGTTCTCTATATGGCATGGTGGGAAGAATTGTTCATTTTAACCGATTCTAACCCCTTCTATGATTCCATTTTTTTGGTTCGGGAGATACGTGGACGATTTATTGCTTGTATGGCAGGGTGAATCCATGAATGTGGAGAATTTTCTAATTCTAATGATCTGAATTTAAGGTTCACCATAAGTGCCTGTGACATCCAAATTCCGATTTTGGACATATAGTTATCAGGTAACCCTGTTACACATTGTGTGACTTCTTCCCTATATAGTAAGGATGTTTCTGGTAATACTAGTTTATTATCTTCTTCACATCCACGTCATACGATAAAAGCCATACCCTATTGTGAATTCAATCGCACAAGACGCAATTGATCTATGAATCCTTTCTTTCTGAAAGTAAAACTATTAAAAAGTGATTAAGTGATGGGGTTATAAAGAACATGATGTAAAATGTGCTTCTAATAAAGTATCTAATAGACCCAGATCTTTAATTTCTCATAATGCTTCTGTCTCCCCCCTTCTCACAATACTAATTCAATTTTTGACCTTTACCAAGTCGCACAGTCTCCAATTCAACGAAATAAAATCTATAATAAAAAACTACTAACCTGTTATAAATCAGGATGATACATTGCACAATATTATTAATCAGGGCTGCAGGTAGGTGGTCCGGAGGGGGCGACTCTATATCTCCTAGCTTGATTACACAGCCGCATCACACAACTTCATGGCTGACACTCACAGGGTTTCACCCTAACCCTTCACAACATTTTGTTCGCCGCCATGAGGACGATGTTTCAGATTTTACGGCGTTGAACGGTTTACTAATCCTATCCGTGGAGGTGATAACCGGAGACACCTCACTATGAGGGAAGCAGTCTGGATTCTGAAATTAAACACTAAACATCCCAATGGGATGAGCTTCAGAAATGACCTGAAACGCGTCAGGTTTATTTTTAATCATTTTAAACATGGCTTGACATTTTGAATAAAGTTTTTGGATTTTATGCTACAAGTCGATGTGCCGAATTCATCCCTTCCTCTTTTCCTACTTGGATGTCTCATTACAGTGGAAGTTTGGGAGGAAAAAATAATTTTTGGTGACACTAATCCTTTCAAAAATTCTATAGAATTTTACAGTCGATACATCGACGATCTGATCAACATTAGGCAAAACACAGCGGAGGAGGCCAACACATTTGTCAGACACCTCAATAATAATAAGTTCACTTATTTTGTGTCTAATTAGAAAATTAATTATTTGGATGTAACACTAGTTGGCCATTTACCAACACAATCCATTCTTATTTACCCTTGCAGAAAACTAACAGATACTAATTCCATTTTGGTTGGTACAATGTAGGTTGTACCATCGGCCCCTTAAAAACCCGCTTTAGAAGACGCCTATCTGATGTAGTTTGACCTCACATAACATCACTGCGGTTTCTAGGTACTGCAAGTAAGCACATGGAGGCTATAATACGCGCTCGCTTACAATCACAGGAATAGAGAAGGTTTTCCCGCCAACCAAAAATTCTAAACCACGAGTCACATTGGATTTTTAAGTTGCAGACGAGATCACGGCAAGGACTGAATGTACATCAGGATCTCATATTCCAAGATAATTAACTTTTGTATTTCTCTTCAGAAATTCTCCCTTTACTATTATTTTATCCTTACTTGTTGTGTATGTCAATTGTTATTTGTTCATGGAAACACCGGGATCGAAAGCCTCGCTTCCCCTTAATTAGTGAAAACACCTGTTAAAGTTTGGCAATGTATTTAAATCCTGTGGTTCCTCTTTCTAACACAGACCATGACTAAGACCCCACAGTCGAAACGCGTTGGTCGTTAATCCCTCCTGATGTCTCCATGTGCTTCCCATATGCCTTTTTAATGCGTTACTAATAAGTGTGAAGCTTTTCTCACCTCACTGGAGAAAGTTCTTTCCATGTTTATGTCACAATGATTGGTTATCTTCTCTACAAATGACCAGGTTACACCAAGTCAGAAGCTCCAGTGGTGAACTGGATGAACCATTGGCTATGTATCTTCCAGGAGTTCATTTCTTTGATTGTCCGAGACGTTCTTTTATTATACAAGCCCAACTTGTTACCTTTCCCTCAGGAACGGAGATCTTGAATGTAATGGAGTCTCCGCGCATCATCAAAACTCATTTACCCGTGCACCTCCTGCCAAGAAGCTTCTGGGAAAAGAACTGCAAGGTACTGGAAGTGTGACGTGAGCTCCTTGGAGCTCGTAGACCATAACCCTGCATCTTCCTCATCAGTCTGGAGTGACATGGAGCTTTGATTTCCTTATTCTCTTGGCATCTACTTAGGTCTTCCTTTCACGTTCTCCGTGGCCAATTTCTCTTCCTGTAAATCTTGGTCTTTGCCTCCATGGAAGGCCTGTTTATTCCTCTTATTTTATATGTGACCTATCTTTGCCTACATATTTTTTTCTACATAAAAGGTCTATCATACTGCTCCAACCATGTCCATCATTTGTGTTGTTTTGTGATCTCACTTCCTGTAGGATTGACCCATTTCTTTTCCAATGACTGTGCCAACTGGCGAGCCAAGTCCATTTCTTTCTTAAACTAAGTTGGCCATTTTTTTTTTGTCAAGCCTTCTCTCTCTCTTGTAACGTACCCAGGTCTATTTGCAGCAGAGACTTACTATCCTATTGCTATAGAACAAGTTGCGCTTTCACTCTTGCCCCAAGTCGCCCATACACCTTCGATAGTCAGATTAATGATTTTTTTTTTTTTTTTTGACGAAGAGTTCTTTTTCCCGACATACATTCTTGGCCTCATTGGGAAGGGATGCAGATCTATAAAACAGTTTGACAAGAAAAAATACCCTTTTAAAAATTAGGTTTTAATAATTCATTAAAAAATGTATGTTCAAAATTAGCCGAAATTGTTCCAGAAAGTGAAATATTTATCCCAGAAAATTATTGCAATTACACATGTTTTGTTATACACATTTTTATTTGCTTTGTGTGTTTTGGAACAACGCAAAAAAAAAGAAGAAAAAGGCAAATTGGACATAATTTCACACACACAACCCCAAAAATGGGCCGGACAAAATTGTTGGCACCCTCAACTTTAATATTTGGTTGCACCCTTTTTGGAATAAATAACTGCAATCAATCGCTTCCTATAACCACCAACAAGCTCCTTACTCCTCTCTGCTAGAATTTTGGATGACTCTTCTTACAAACTGCTCGCGGTCTCTCATATGTGAAGGCGCCTTCCCCCATAAACAATTTTAAAGGGAACCTGTCACCCCGAAAATCGCGGGTGAGGTAAGCCCACCGGCATCAGGGGCTTATCTACAGAATTCTGTAATGCTGTAGATAAGCCCCCGATGTTACCTGAAAAAGGAGAAAAAGACGTTATATTATACTTACCCAGGGGCGGTCCCGCTGCTGGTCAGGTCAGATGGGCGTCTCCGGTCCGCTGCGGCGCCTCCCATCTTCTTTCCATGACGTCCTCTTCTGATCTTCAGCCACGGCTCCGGCGCAGGCGTACTTTGCTCTGCCCTCTTGAGGGCAGAGGATAGTACTGCAGTGCGCAGGCGCCGGAAAGGTCAGAGGCCCGGCGCCTGCGCACTGCAATACTTTGTCTGCCCTCAACAGGGCAGAGCAAAGTACGCCTGCGCCGGAGCCGTGGCTGAAGATCAGAAGAGGACGTCATGGAAAGAAGATAGGAGGCGCCGCAGCGGACCAGAGACGCCCATCCGACCTGACCAGCAGCGGGACCGCCCCTGGGTGAGTATAATATAATGTCTTTTTCTCCTTTTTCAGGTAGCATCGGGGGCTTATCTACAGCATTACAGAATGCATTACAGAATGCTGCAGATAAGCCCCTGATGCCGGTGGGATTACCTCACCCGCGATTTTTGGGGTGACAGGTGCCCTTTAAGATCTCTCTACAGGTGATCAATGAGATTTAGATCCAGACTAATTGCTGCTACTTCCATCCATTTCTGGGGGCTTCTTGAAGTATATGATTGGTCATTGTCCTGACGGAAGACTCATTACTTAGGACATAAACCCAGCTTTCTCACACTGAGCACTACATTGCCACACAGAATCCCTTGCTAATCTTCAGATTTCATGATGCATTGAACACACCCAGTGCCAGAGGCAGCAAAACAACCCCAAAGCATCTTTGAACCTCCAACATATTTGACAGTAGGTACTGTGTTTTCTTGTTTGTAGGCCTCAATCCATTTTCGGTACACAGTAGAATGATGTACTTTACCAAAAAACTTTCTTTGTCTCATCTCTCCACCAGACACTTTCCCACAAGGATTTTGGCTTAATCACGTACATTTTGGCAAACTGCAGTCTAGCTTTCTAATGTCTCTGTATCAGCAGTGTGGTCCTCCAGGGGTCTCCTGCCATAGCGTTTCATTTTATTCAAATGTCAGTGGGTAGTTTGTGGTGACACTGATGCCCCCTGAGCCTGCAGGACAGCTGTAATTTATTTGGAACTTGATTGCAGACGCTTATCACCATCTCTACTATTCTGCGTTGCAACCTTTCATCAATTTTTGTCTGCCTTCCACGTCCAGGGAGATTAGTTACAGTGCCATGGGTTGTAAACTTCTTGATTAATGTTGCACCTCACGGACAAAGGAACATTAAGATCTCTAGAGATGGGCTCGCAACACTGAGATTGCAAGTCCTCAGATAGTTCTCTTCTCCTCTTTCTGTTCTCCATGCTTAGTGCAGCACACACAGACACACAATGCAAAGATTGAGTCAACTTCTGTGCTTTTTATTTGGCTTCAGGTGTGACTTTCATATTGCCCAGACCAGTTACTTGCCACAGGTTGAGTTTGAACGAGCATCATATGCTTGAAACAAAGTTGTTTACCCACAAATTTGGAAAGGTGCCAACAGCTTTATCCTGCCCCTTTTTGGGGTTTTGTGTGAAATTGTCGAATTTGCCATTTGTTCCTCAGTTTTGTTTTGTTTTTATTGCTCCAATACATACAAAGGAAGTAAACATGTGTATAACAAAACGTGTGCAATTGCAATCATTTTCTGGTAGAAATACTTTAATTTTCTGGAATAATTTCACGGGTGCCATCACTTTTGGTCATGACTTTACATGCTATATTGGGTCTATCCTATCGCAAATCTTGGCCATACTCTATTGCTAAAAAGTCCTTCTGTAGGTTTTTTCATACCGTGAGAAAAACGCACATGGTGCTAGCGGGGATCTCCCCGAGGTCACGTCAATTCAGGCTAGCAGGGAATGCAGGGAATGCAGGGATGACGTCACTGAGGCTGCGCTCGCAGCAGTTCAGTCACCTGTGGTTCTCAGCCTGGATGGTCGCATCTTGGCACCGTTCAGGTTGAAAACTGTTTATCCCCCAGACATGGATTACAGCGTGAGACAGAGCGACGGACAGGTGAGGGATATTGTTTTTTTTGTTTTTTGTTTTAATTTTATTTTTTACAGGAGATGAGGTCTTTGGTGGAATAGGCGTTAGGTGAGTATAAATGTTTGTCATATTTAAATAAAAAAGTAAAAATGCTTTTGTTTTATTTCAAATAAAATACTTTATACTTGCTGTGTCTTTATTTACCATACAACTATTGAATTAGTAATGGATAGGTGTCTTATAGACGCCTCTCCATTACTAAGCCGTGGGCTTGATGACACCAGACAATACAAAGGTGACATCAACCCCACAAATATGAACCCAGATTACCATTGCTACAGGGCAAGTGGGAAGAGCCGGGCAAAGCACCAGAATTGGCACCTCAAATAGATTTACCTTTTCTGGGTGGCTGCGGGCTGCTATTTTTAGGCTGGGTGGGGGCAATATCCATGGCCCCTTACCAGCCTGAGAATACCAGCCCCCAGATTTCTGCTTTAGCAAGGCTGGTTGTCAAAAATGGGAGAACTTCGCCATTAAAAAAAAAAATTTAAACAATTAAAAAATACAACGTACCGGAGCCACTGGCACACGTAGACACAGTGAAATCAATGCATCTGTGCAGGTGTCATTGATTTTCTGCGGACCGTGTCTCCGTGTGCCAAACACGGAGACATGTCAGTGTTTGTGGGAGCGCACGGATTACACGGACCCATTAAAGTCAATGGGTCTGTGTAAAACACGTACCGCACACGGACGTTGATGACACCAGACAATACAAAGGTGACATCAACCCCACAAATATGAACCCAGATTACCATTGCTACAGGGCAAGTGGGAAGAGCCGGGCAAAGCACCAGAATTGCTCTATTGCACTATATGCACTATTCTTGACAAGCAGCCTTGCTGAAGCTGACAGCTGAAGGTTGCAGCCCCCAACTGTGAGTTTTGCCTGGCTGGTTATCAAGAATACAGGGTAACCCACGCCATTTTTTTTAAAATTATTTATTTACAGAGCAGGAGCTGGCTAATGAATACTTCCATCATCCGCTCCTGCTCTGGCTGTTATTAGCGGCAGCAGGCGTCTGATGATGGCACCAGTAGTCCCATCAGCTGACACCAGTGACTGGAGGTAAACTTTATACCTCCAATCACAGCTCAGCTCTCACACTGTCTTTTTTTTAGAGCGTGGGAACTGCGGCTCCCTGACCGGCGGGGATGATTCCACTGCCGATCAGAAGCAGTGTTTGCCAAGCTGTCATGCACATGAGACTGTGACAAACGCCCGGTGTTCGGGCAGCCGAACCTGAACAGTAACACGGACTTCCTGGTGAAGTCAGTGTTCGGTGTCTGTGCCCGAACAGTAGGTGTTCGGTATGCGCGCCGAACTTTACTGTTCAGGTTTACCCATCTCTATCAAGGACCATAATTTTTTCTTTACGACTTGCGGCTGAGCCGATCCACACCTACAATTACTTTGTTTTCCTCTTTGCCGTTTCACTGTAGAGAATTTCAGTAACTTTTTGACCTCTTCTTCTGTAGATCATTTACATGGCTCGGAATCCTAAAGACGTATTGGTGTCATATTATCATTTCTATCGTATGGCCACTGTGCACCCAGATCCGGGTACTTTTGAAGAATACCTACACACGTTCATGGAAGGGAAAGGTAGATATAGTTTACCCACCCAAGGTGTGACACGCTGGTAACATAAGGGGTTAAATCCTATAATGGAACCTGGACTGTAACCTTCTTGGATGCAGATAAATATAATATTGAGTTACTCGGACCAGTTACTATACTGGTAGTCTGCAGCTATTCTGAAACTACGACTCTCAACATGCACTGAAAACCTTCCTCTGCTTTTGATTGTTCACACTTTGACCTAATTATTTATTATCCTTCTCCTTTTTCCCTGTAGTTGGCTTTGGGCCATGGAGTGATCACGTGAAGGGTTGGTGGAAGATCAGACATCAGAAAGACATCCTCTACCTCTTCTATGAGGACATGTTAGAGGTGGAAGATATCGTTATCAATTCCAGTAATCCTTAATAGCATGTTATAGACCCGGTGTAGATTAGCTGAATGGACACGGCCATATGTGGGGAAAAAAGTATGTTTGGGTTGTATTAGACGGGCAGAATGAACCTTATTAGGGTGAGCAAAGAGGGCGGCGGTACGGCTATAGTCACCATGTACATGCAGATGCAGAGCAATCGCTGAGCCACTCGCGCTTCATAGAAACACATTGGTTCTGTTGGCTGCTCCTCTATTTCTGTCTCCTCTTATTTGGGTTTCTCTATTTTGTGGACTCTCCTCTATTTGTTGTACTTCCTCTATTTTTGGCTCTTCCTTTCTTTGTGGCTCCTTTTTTACGTGACTATTTAATTTGTGGCTTTTCTGCGTTTCCTTTACTATCTTTTTTTTCTCCACCACTTCTGTGGCTCCTCTTCTCACTTTTTCTCTACCATTATTTGTGCCCCCTTCTTTCCCTGTGGCTTCTCTTTTCTTTTTCTCCTACACTATTTGTGGCTTGTCTCAGTGGCTTCTCTTCTGGCTTTTTATCCACCACTAGTTTTGGTTCCTCCTTTCTTTGTGGCTCCTCATCTCCTTTTCACCATTTATGGATCCTCCTATCTCTGTGGCTCCTCTTCTCGCTTTTTCACTACCACTATTTGTGGCTCCTTTTCTCGCTTTTTGTCCACCACTATTTGTGGCTTTTGCTCATTGTGGCTCTTCTTTCTATCCACCGCTATTTGTGACTCCTTCTTTCTCTGTGGATTCTCTTCTGTGTTTTTCCTCCGCTCTTTGTGGTTCTGCCTTTCTTTGTCTCTCCTCTTTATGTGGCTTTTCTATCTGTGTCTCCCATACTCTCCCTTTCTCTTTCTCTATTTGTGGCTCGTATCTTTTTGTCTCCATTACTTATTGTGGCTCCTCCTTACTGTGGCTCAACTTCTCCCTTTTGCTCCACTACTATGTCATAATTCCACCAGGTAGTCGATCACTGCACAGCACATTGGGATGGAAATGGGGAGAGAAAGGCCCTACTGATAGGGAATGAGGGATGGTCACCTCCTGTTCAAACCTGAGCCTGACCCTGCACTCCCCTAACGCCCCAAGTGGGTCCTTCCCACCACCACCATCTGGAACCTCGTCCCACGCTGTCACCTAGCACTGCCCTGGCTAGTGCACTGGCAGGCAAGGGCGTTAGCCTCACCACTGCAGATGGAACAATACAGGGGAGTGACAAACACGAGGTAGACGAGGAAAAAAACACTAAACTTAGCTTAATAGCCTTCTCTGCTGCAATGCACTGCACAGCAGAGGAAAGGCACCCAGACCATGAACTCCGCGAAACTAGCTGATTCACCACTACATCCAGCAAGCTTCTTACTCTAGGCTTGGTCTACATAGATTGCTCTATCACCGACAGTCAGCTGATGCATCAGGTGACTATTTAAAGGATGGTGGGAGTGGTCACCACCCACATCAGCTGACCTAGCAACTCTGCAGTTGCAGCAAGGGAAACTGACATTAACCTCTGCTGGCCTGAAGGGAAAAAGCTACATTTAAATCATAGTGGAACCAGAGCTGCTACAAATCCAAAAATTAATTGACACTATTTGTCGCTAATCCTTTTTCCTTTTCTCCACCATTTGTGGCTCTTCCTGTTTCTGTGACTCCTCTTTTACTCCACCACTATTTGTGGCTCCTCCTCTCTCTGTGGCCCCTCCTCTCTTTTTATTCTCCACCACTACTATAGTATGTTACTATGTTACAATACCCAGATAGATTAGCGAAATTAGGATTATTTAGTCTAGAAAAAAGACGACTGAGGGGCGATCTAATAACCATGTATAAGTATATAAGGGGACAATACAAATATCTCGCTGAGGATCTGTTTATACCAAGGAAGGTGACGGGCACAAGGGGGCATTCTTTGCATCTGGAGGAGAGAAGGTTTTTCCACCAACATAGAAGAGGATTCTTTACTGTTAGGGCAGTGAGAATCTGGAATTGCTTGCCTGAGGAGGTGGTGATGGCGAACTCAGTCGAGGGGTTCAAGAGAGGCCTGGATGTCTTCCTGGAGCAGAACAATATTGTATCATACAATTATTAGGTTCTGTAGAAGGACGTAGATCTGGGTATTTATTATGATGGAATATAGGCTGAACTGGATGGACAAATGTCTTTTTTCGGCCTTACTAACTATGTTACTATGTTACTATGTTACTATTTGTGGCTCCTCCTCTCTCTGTGGCCCCTCCTCTCTTTTTATTCTCCACCACTATTTGTGGCTCCTCCTCTCTCTGTGGCTCCTCCTCTCTTTTTATTCTCCACCACTATTTGTGGCTCCTCCTCTCTCTGTGGCTCCTCTTCTCTTTTTCTCCACCACTATTTGTGGCTCCTCTTCTCTTTTTCTCCACCACTATTTGTGGCACCTCCACTCTCTGTGGCTCCTTTAAAATTTCAGACTGAATTCCGTTGCATGGATATTCATTTACCCATGCATGTGAACGGTGCACGTGTACAATCCACAACCAGCTCTGTCCAACACAGCGGCAGTGTGGCCATAAAGATAAGGACGGGATTAGACAAGGAGCTGGGAAAACTTTCTAAACTCTTACCATCTATTTGGTGCAGGACCAAGACCGTGAGATAAGGAAGGTGATGAAGTTCATAGGGAAGAATCTTCCCGAAGATGTCCTGGAAAAGATCAATCAACGCACCACCTTCAAGGCCATGAAAGATAACGACATGACCAACTACAGCTCCATCCCTTCCTTCGTCATGGACCACAACATATCTCCCTTCATGAGGAAAGGTACCAGGTGCTTCTGGGGATATTCCGTACTGATGCTAGTTGGTATTTATAGTTGTCCAATCCTGTATTTCTGCCTTTTTAGGGATTTGCGGAGACTGGAAGAACCATCTCACGGTGGCTCAAAATGAATTATTTGATGAGTATTATAAAAGGGAAATGGCCGATACCGACCTGACCTTCCACTTCGAGGACTGAGACTGCGACCTGCAAAGCCCTTCTCCTTATCCCAATCTTTATCATTGCACATAAAGATATTTTATAGGCTGTAGTCACGAACAGTAATGACGCTGCCATTATCAGCTTCTTGTTTGTACTTTACATCCAGTGAAAATAAAAGACATTCTGTTACTTGCCGGTGTTACATGATTCATAGTCATAAAGTAATACTAGGAATCTGCAATATGTATTCTCCGGGAGAAGAGAACGAGGCGCCCATGGGTCACCACGGCTGAAAGCTCCTGTGCCTGCCGTGAAGATAGGAGACCATGATTTCGATCATATACTCCCAATTCTTTAATATTGCAATATATAGAATAAGTGATAGGAGGAACGCAATATCAAGTCCCCCTAATGGTACTTAAAATAAAAAAATATACATTTCTAAAAATATGGAAAAAAAAATTTGAATCCTGCTAATTTTCCTTTATTAAAAACTAGGAAATTGAAAATAAATAAATATATTTAGCATTACCACGTCCGTAAAAGTCAAGTCTATCAAAATGTTAAATTAATTCACCCAAATGTTAAAAGCAATAAAGAGAGAAAAAAAAAAACATGAAATGCCAGAATTGAACTTTTCCAGTCACGGCAATTCTACCTAAAACTGCAATAAAAACACGATCAGAATGGGATATCTACGACAAAATAGTATCAATAGAACAGCTAAAAACAAATCCTAACACCGCTTCATAGACATAAAAATGAAAATGTTACAGGTCTCGGAAAATGGCGATACGTTTTTTTTTTTTTTACCTTCATGGCTCTTTGTTTTAAAAGTTTTTAAATGTGTTTTTTTGTGCACTTTATGTCTGCAATAAAGCCTTTTCACTTGGTATTACATGGTGTGGGCACTGTTATTTGCGCTGCTTTTTCCTCCCCTTCATTGTTTGTCCTCGGGCTCATGTGGTTGCACCACCATTTCATTATCATTGTTTACATGAGCGGTGCCCGCCTATTTTCTTGGTGCCCGCCTATTTTCTTCTTTCAACAGGGTAAAAAGAAGAATGTCAAAAGCACTCAGGTGCTAAAGAAGAGGATGGACTGCGGAGAGCGGACAGTAAGTACTGCCCGCCTCGGGCACTATTCTTCATTGCGTGGGCCCTTTCTGACACACCGGTCTAAGGCCACAATGGTAAGTCAGGTAAAAGCTAATCGGGTGGCCCCAGAATTCCATTGTGCTGCTCCTAAAATCATATAGGGATGCGTAATCTGTGTATGCCTAAATGTGGAAAAAATTTCATACAGCTTCCAAAGGTAGGCCTCTATGATTATGTGTTGGTATGCATCGACTAGGTGACATTTTTGATAGTATAACCGATTATCTGATGCTCTAAATGTTGAATCAGTCTACATGAAGCAGCTTATAGTTCTGATTAATCATTCCATGGTATATAATTTTCTCACAGCCTCTCAAGGAGGATTCTGTAAGATGGTAGTGTGGCGCCCCTGAGGGTCAAGTTGCCACAGAGGTACTGCACCTCAGCCAGAGGTGTGGTGCCCCAACTCTCTGGCACGGAGGGGACACTGCACAGAACCCTAAAACTTGCACCCATCACTAGACCTCTCCAGGCCAGGGAGGGGTTAGGTAGAAGGTGTGGGTGGAGAAAGTGAAGAAGAGGAGGGGAGAGTGAGTAAGTCAGGAGTCTGCGGGAAGGAAGAGAAAAGCGCAGACGAGAGAGAGGGTTGGAGCTGTGAGAGAGAAGGGAGAGAAGATCACAGGAGAAACTAAGTGGTCCAAGGGGCACCGGAAGTGTGGAAACCCCCCGTGGGGCCCGCATCCATGCTGACCATTGCCAGGTGGAAGGGACCAAGTCGCAGTAGGGGAACCGGCCCCTGATCTAGTGGAGGAACTTCAAGTCCCAGCTAGGAACCCGGAGGCTGATCTGTTTGCTAGGGCAACGGCCACAAGTACATCTATTTCGCAGAAAAGGGAGTCAGAGGGTGAAGGGGACAGTGAAGATGTCACCCGACAGGACCCACGACTACCGGCTTGGGACACTAAGTGTGAAGCGAAGGGCAGGAGAGGCGAGAGCCAGCGCAGCGAGGCAGCCAGTAAAGGCACATACTAAGGGGGATCTGGACAAGTGTCCCATGTTACTGGAGACTTGGCTGGACCACTAACCCGGAGGACACCGCACCCGGCTGGATACCGTACTCGTACTGTGAGTAAAACGTGAAGACTGCACCTTGCTGTTTCCTTTCTATATTGCGCCATTTACCCTGCACTGCATCCACCATCACCATCTTTACCATCATAGGTGCCCTGGGACTGAGCTGTACCTGTGGAGAGCTGTGCCAACTGTGCTGCATCACCATCAGCCCCAGCGGTCTCCTTACGCAGCGCCTGCTATCCCTAGCCGAGCACCACCGGTGGTGTCACGAACAATTCCCCTATCCCCTACAAACATTCCATCATCATCACTTTTATTCCGTGCCCAGGGCCACGGACCGGGTCACCGCTGCCGTGACCACCCCTTTAAGAACCGTCCAACCCCGTTTCGAGTACCCCACGGCCCTAGCGGGTGTCGCAGTAGGACCTGCCTGTTGCCACTACATAGATCCTTCAGGACTAATGAGAGTTACCCATGATATAGAACAAGGTGAAATGATAAAGGAAGGGGGGCGAAAAGCGAATTCCCGAATGGCTCTCATGGTTAAATCCCTTTAACCTGTTCAATAGGTGGATGGATATCGGGTGTAATTCATTTCCTAATTCAAGCCGTTTTACTGCTACTGATCATTGCAGGAATGATACGAGTTATTTGTTATGCTTTCCAAGAAAATTCTCAGTTCTAATTGCAAATGTTTTCCAGGTAAAGGTAAAGCTAAAGTCAATACTGACTCTGAGATAAGGCAAACTGAGTGAATGACTGCCTCGATAACCGCGCTCCAACGTGAATACATCTTCTGCAACAAGCAAACTTCCGTAGATGTGGCTGATTGTATTGTGGAAAACCAATGGCCTGATAAAAGACAAAGAACCCACAGAGAACTTACAAAGACTCACTGACAATATGGACTCTATGAATTACACTAACAAAAACTATATTCTATTTTCTAAGACATATTTTACTGTATTAATGAAAATGTCTATTATATTATGTCATAAAAATATATCTATGTCATCCCCTCATAATAATCCCCTGATAGAAATAGGGTTAGAAGGAACAGAAGGTCTGACTCACTGATATACCATGATACACATAGGATAAGCAGGGTTATCCTGCAGACCTGAGTAAGGCCGGCCTCACACTAGCAAGTTTTACGGACGTATGAGAGGCGCAGAAAATACGGATTGCACACGGTACAATGCTTCTCCATGGCCCAGCTCCTATCTGCCGTATATTACGCATCCGTATTATACGGTCTTGTACAGCCGTAGAAAATCGCAGCATGCTGCGTTTGTTAGCGTATTGCGCAAAAAATCCGCCAATGCAAGTCTATGGGGGCCAGAAAAATACGGATTACACACGGACCAGCAGTGTGACTTGCGAGTAATACGCAGCGGTGTTCTATAGAAAAGCGCGGTGTACAGTAAAATCACACTGACAGGTTAGAATAGATAGAATAAATATCTCCACATAGTATAGGGGTATATATATATAGAGAGAGAGAGAGAGAAAAAGCCAACCAGCACTCCTAATGTGAACACGTGCAAGCTGCATCATATAGATAAAAAAGAACACAGCAGCACATGTACATGAATCTAGGCCATGTGAAAACACAGACAAATATTCAATATGAATTATACTTCTTAAAAATATTTTTCACAAAAATTTTTTTCATAAAACTTACAGTTATAGATGAAATGAAGATTCTTAGCGCATAAATTGGCCAATTCATGTGTGTCCATCAACCACGGCAAGGTGATCTCCCTCTGATGGGTCCTACTCTACCATACATGCCACTTTTGGGCCACCAGCCTACAGCTCTAGACAAAACATGTCACTTTGGGCTAAACCTACAATTTATGGGCAGGTAGAGTTGATTACCGCCACCTGCAAGGTCAATGGGAGGAGTGCAAGATCAGTCTGGATGCAGCCACATCCATGTATTAAATAGAGAAAAATAGCCAACCATCACTCCTAATGTGAATACGTGCAAGCTGCATTATATAGATAAAAAAGAACACCGCAGCACATGTACAGATATTTGTGAGAAAATATTCAGAAAAATTCCCACGCTCGAGTTCATCTGAGGTTATGCCAGCAGGGGGCACAGCACCGCAAGTCTAGGTAGCTACGTTCCCCTGCTTTCCATTCATTCCCCAGTTTTTACAGGCAGGGGCACAGCTGCATTAGCAGAGCTCCTGCTTCTAAAATTATTTAACCCCTTCAGATGGATTTACAGCGTGGGACAAGACTGAACGACGGAAGGTATGGGATATTGTTGGTTTTTTATTTTAACTTTGTTTCAGGTGACAAGGGTCTTCAATTGGATTGAGAGTATAATAAACTATTCCAACACCCTGTGTCTTTATTTAATTAAAATACTTTTTTCCTAATGTGTGTGTGTTTTATTAACCATTTACTACTATTGGATTAATAATGGATAGGTGTCTTATTGACGCCTGTCCATTATTAACCTGGCTTAATGTCACCTTACAATAGCAAGGTGACATTAACCTTTCATTACCCCATATCCCACCGCTACACGGGAATGGGAAGAGAGTGGCCAAGTGCCAGAATAGGCGCATCTTCCAGATGTGCCTTTTCTGGGGTGGCTGGGGGCAGGTGTTTTTAGCCAGGGGGGGGGGGGGTCCTATAACCATGGTCCCTCTCCAGGCTATTAATATCTGCCCTCAGTCACTGGCTTTCCCACTCTGGCGGAGAAAATTGTGCGGGAGCCCACGCCAATTTTTTTCCGTGATTTAACCCTTTATTTTAATAGCTAGAGCCCCCAAATTTTACACACATACACTTGTAACATTACTAATGAGGAATGTGTAAAAAATAAGGAATATGAAATGGTTTACTGTATGTAACCATGTCTCATATCCTATCGGGTTTGAGAAGGAGAAAGCAAAAGCCGTCAATTGAATTACCGGCTTTTCTATATATATATATATATATATGTGTCTCACTTATATATACTTTAACAAATATTTGAGCCCAAGGATCCATTGTATGTCGGTTTTGCAAGCCTGCGAAAACATCTCGCTGTACGGATGCCATACGGATTACATACGGAGGATGACATGCACAAAATACGCTGACACACCCTGCCTACGGAGGAGCTACGGACCACTATTTTGGGAACATTTCTGCGTATCACGGCCGTAAAATATGGACCGTATTTTCATACGCTGAGTGTGACGCCGGCCTAACAGGAAGGGACTATCTAGGGCAAGGTAGACCAGATGATAAAAAGAGGGGCGTTGTGAAAGAAATGGTTAATTTCTGTTCTGAATAAAATACAAGAAAATTAGTGCTATGCAAGAATGGCCCATGTTCTCAGTTATCTGTCTATGTGCCCATATTTTTATGGCCTGAGGTTTTTCTTACAACTCCTAGAAATTAGTCAAGGACATATTGTTGTTTCCAAATTCTGTGAACTCAGCCTAAATTCTTTTCAGAACTTCAACTTTTGAACCGTGTGACACTGACATATGGACGTTCCCCCACATGTTCTCATGTAGTTTCTCATATCCCAGGATGTGTTTGACAACCCATTGTATAACTCATATTTCTGCCTGATTACTGAGTAATGCTTCATTTCCCTTTGATATTGTCACATAAAAGACCACCCTCTCAATTCATTAAACAGAGACTATTTGGAAAGACAACGAGCAGTCTGCCTCTGATTATTGCTTCATAGCTTGGGTACCCCAGACAGAAAAACCTGGAGAAACGGAAGACCCTCCTAACACTAGTGAAAGGAGCCTCTCAGGATTGTAAGCGAGTGTGGTGCCACGTCGGTGACTGCGTGCGCCATATCCTCTGTGTAAAGCTGTGTCAAGCAGACCTTACCTTGTCTCCAGGGGACGTCCCGTTGGTACAAGTGAAGACAACGTACCACGTGATCCCTCAGACGTAATAGTGACGTCAGGCGGGGTGGCGAGGTACAGGTTTTTCACATGTGGTGACAGCGGTGGGATTCTGTGTGATCTCTCTGGTGCTATCCTTCACAGGGGGCTACTCAGGCTTGTATTGACCATACTGTATTGGTGGCTATTGAGGACCTTATATTGGGGGCTGTGAACACCATACTGTATACGGAGCTGTAGTGGACATACTGGGGTCTGTGATGAAAATATTGTAAAGGGGGCTATGCTGACCAAACTGCATAAGGGGCTGTAGGGGACCATATATTGGGGGTTGTGGTGCACAAACTGTATAGGGCTCCCTGGAGTACATTATACTGTATAGGGGGCTATGGTGGACATCAAATTGTATGTTGGCAGGCTGTGGTGGACATCATACTCTGTGCGGAGCTGTGGGGTACATTGTATTATATATAAGGGGCTGTGGCGGCCCCTGTATAGATGACTGAGGGGGTCACAATACTATATGGGGTACTGTAGGGACATCATTCTATATGGCGGCTGTAGCACTGACTGTGCTATGTAATGGAAGCTGTGGCTGATATCATACTGCATGGGGGGCTGTGATGGACACCATAGTGTATATTGGGGGCTGTGGTGACCATCATACAGTGTGGAGGTACAGTGTGAGGAGGGGGTAAAGTTTGGAGAGGACAGTGTGGTGGGCAGTATGAGGGTATAGTGTGAAGAGGGGTCACAGAATGGATATAGAGAAAGGGCAGCATGGAACGGTGGCACAGTATGCAGAGAGGTGAGCATGGCGGAAGACAGTGTTGAGATATAGAGAATGTAAGGGAAAACAGTGAAGATGTGACAGCCATGGTATAGTCTATGGTTCATAAGGGCAGACGGCGTGTCGGTCACAACTGATAATGGCAGACTATGTGGTTATTGCTCAACGTAAATGATGTGGGGGGTGCGCCATTGGCTTCCTCTGCCTAGTGCACCAAAATGCCTTTTCCAGGCCCGATATGTGGACATCATACAGTGTGTGGTGTGACTGTGGAGGAACTATGGGGACATCATACAGTGTGTGGTGTGACTGTGGGGGAACTATGGGGACATCATACAGTGTGTGGTGTGACTGTGGGGGAACTATGGGGACATCATACAGTGTGTGGTGTGACTGGGGGAACTATGGGGACGTCATACAGTGTGTGGTGTGACTGGGGGAACTATGGGGACATCATACAGTGTGTGGTGTGACTGGGGGAGAACTATGGGGACATCATACAGTGTGTGGTGTGACGGTGGGGGAACTATGGGGACATCATACACCACACACTGTAACTGTGGGGGAACTATGGGGACATCATACAGTGTGTGGTGTGACTGTGGAGGAACTATGGGGACATCATACAGTGTGTGGTGTGACTGTGGGGGAACTATGGGGACATCATACAGTGTGTGGTGTGACTGTGGGGGAACTATGGGGACATCATACAGTGTGTGGTGTGACTGGGGGAACTATGGGGACGTCATACAGTGTGTGGTGTGACTGGGGGAACTATGGGGACATCATACAGTGTGTGGTGTGACTGGGGGAGAAATATGGGGACATCATACAGTGTGTGGTGTGACGGTGGGGGAACTATGGGGACATCATACACCACACACTGTAACTGTGGGGGAACTATGGGGACATCATACAGTGTGTGGTGTGACGGTGGGGGAACTATGGGGACATCATACACCACACACTGTAACTGTGGGGGAACTATGGGGACATCATACAGTGTGTGGTGTGACTGTGGAGGAACTATGGGGACATCATACAGTGTGTGGTGTGACTGTGGGGGAACTATGGGGACATCATACAGTGTGTGGTGTGACTGTGGGGGAACTATGGGGACATCATACAGTGTGTGGTGTGACTGGGGGAACTATGGGGACGTCATACAGTGTGTGGTGTGACTGGGGGAACTATGGGGACATCATACAGTGTGTGGTGTGACTGGGGGAGAAATATGGGGACATCATACAGTGTGTGGTGTGACGGTGGGGGAACTATGGGGACATCATACACCACACACTGTAACTGTGGGGGAACTATGGGGACATCATACAGTGTGTGGTGTGACTGTGGGGGAACTATAGGGACATCATACAGTGTGTGGTGTGACTGGGGGGGGGAACTATGGGGACATCATACACCACACACTGTAACTGTGGGGGGACTATGGGGACATCATACAGTGTGTGGTGTGACTGGGGGAACTATGGGGACATCATACAGTGTGTGGTGTGACTGTGGGGGAACTATGGGGACATCATACAGTGTGTGGTGTGACTGTGGGGGAACTATGGGGACATCATACAGTGTGAGGTGTGACTGTAGGGGAACTATGGGGACATCATACAGTGTGTGTTGTGACTGTAGGGGAACTATGGGGACATCATACAGTGTGTGGTATAACTGTGGGGGAACTATGGGGACATCATACAGTGTGTGGTGTAACTGTGGGGGAACTATGGGGACATCATACAGTGTGTGGTGTGACTGTAGGGGAACTATGGGGACATAATAGTATGGGGGCAGAGAGTGGATTATACAGAGTTCGGAGCACTATGAAATCATACTGTGTGTGTGAGGCAGATGCGGACATACCTCCGATGCAGCTAAACAAGGGCAAGGAAGTGGAGGGGTGCCCTTGCAGGGTGGCTAATAATGAGGGCATGCTGGCCTGTTTCTCAGGGACAGATGCTCCATGGAGCCCATGGCCAGATTGCCCTCATCATGTGTGGCATGCTGGGCAGGGAGTGATCCTGCAGCTCCGCTGCCTACAGGAGACACTGGAAGCTGAGATGCAGGAATCCGTCCTCTGCTTCCTGTCTGGTGCTTTTTCATTGGCACACGTGAGCACGACTTTATGATGTCAGCATGCAGCGCACACCTGTGTCACAGAGAAAGTTGCCAACAACGATGCTGCGGGGGAACGGGCGGAGAGGTGAGTGTGTTTTTTTTACCAATACATTGAGTGGTGGGGAGAACAATGATAGGGTTGGGGGAGAGGATATGGATGGAGATTGGGAAAACAATAATGGGGTGATGTGAAGAAAATGATGGAGGTGGGGAAAGGACAATGATGGGGGTGGGGGAGAGGACATTGAGTTGGTTGGGGGAGAGGACAATGATGGGGGTGGGGGAAAGGACAATGAGTTGGTTGGGGGAGAGGACAATAATGGGGGTGGGGGAGGGGCAATGATGGGGCTGGGAGATAATGACAAGGGATGTAAGGGAGAGGACAATGATGGGGGTGGGGAGAGGACAATGATGGGGTGGGAGAGATGACAACAAGGGATGTAAAGGAGAGGACAATGATGGGGTGTGGGATTTGGATGGGAGTAAGGGAGACTTATAATGGACCTATGAACACGGGGAAGGGGAGGAGGTAATTAGATATGGATATAACATTAATTGGGTGGTGGAGGAGGGTGCTATCCCTTGATAGTGTCATAATGAATTTTGAGATGGGGTGGATGATATCAGGGACTACAAATTTATTGGAGAGAGGAGAGGGTAGGTTCCATAGGACCCTTTATAATGAATTGAAAGGTGGAAGAAGACGCTGTCAGGGACTTGTAATGATTTTGGAGGCGGCGGAGGATGCTCAGTACCTGATGGCATCTTCTCCCACCCCCAAATTCATTATGATGCTATCCTTTTATATTATTTCAAAACACTCTTTTTCGGTAATTCCTTTGTATCTCCGTTCATACTGCACCCACACACACAAATGAAACACCATTTAAAAGGTAAACTTGCCCCCTTCAGCAAGAAAATAGCCAAACAAACCACACATCCACGATGTGATCACAAAATACACTTTAAACATTAATTTTCATAAAACTGCAGTAAGGAAAATTGACCTGCAGGTGGCACCACACTACCCCAAAGCACAATACCACAAAGCTGAAACAAATCCGAACATTTGCCTTGGGGGCTTTCCAGCTTGCTGACCTCCTTGCTCAGCCGATTTCAGGCAGATACATATAAAATATTTGCTACATATGTGGAAGTAGAATAAAAGTAAAAGTTCACCTGTTTAAGACTTCAGCTTCAAAACTGAAGATATAAATGAACGCAGCCTAAAAGGGACCGGACAGGTTCTGAACCATCAGATTTTCCGTATTATTGGGCAGTCATTGAAAAGTCTATCTTCCTTCTAAGGATGCAGCTTATTGGTGACCTGGAGTCACCTTTGGTTCCAAGTAAAAAAAACTGCAGTGTTGACATAACTCAGACTGTACATTGTTTCCTGATGGGAGAGATTGGTGGAAACAACCTTGCAAAAATTGAAAAAAAATATCCAACCTTAGGGGGAAAAAAAGGTAAAACAATCTGCAGATATTACTTTTTTTTTTTAAAGGGATATTCCCAATTATTATACAATGGTGTAAATGCGCTCAGTTATGGGGTCAGTTCTCCTCCATCATGTTTACTGCCAAAGTGGCACTGCTGTACAGGGAGTGTTGCACTTACCTACACTGCAGATAGATGGCAGCGCTGTTGTGGAGGGGAAAAAATGCTGCTGCCCCTGTCTTTTGCAAGGTCCTGACAATCAGACCCCTTCTGATCAGTAAGTAAAATACCATTATGTTTAATGTTGGGGGAGTGAGCCGTATGTCATCCGTGTGCAATGCGAGGATACGATTTTCTCGCATGTAAGCATCCGTGTGACAGCCACATGGCGAGATTTTCTCACCGGCTTGCAAAATGGGCATATAATGGATCCTTGGGCTCAAATATTCATGAGAACATATATATATATATATATGTATATATATATATGATCAAGCTGGTCAAATGTAAATGTATTTAATGAGATGATGAACACAGAGAGGTATATGCGTCACTGACATTATATATACAGTATATATATATATATATATAGTCAGTGACGCATATACCTCTCTGTGTTCATCATCTCATTAAATACATTTACATTTGACCAGCTTGATATTCCTGAAATTGCCGGCGCCCCCGACAACCAATGTGCGAAATTATGGGCCAACTAGTCAAGGACTTATAATGAATGATGGGGACACAGGACAGGACTAAGGCTGTGTGCACACGTCCAGCATTTGCAGGAGAAAGTTCTGCTGCATATCCCAATGTGTTTGCAGGAAGAAAGCTGGGTAAAATACATTTTCTTGCCATGTTTTTGCCGTGCTTTTGTTGTGTATTTCCCCCCACTCTTTAGTACGGGTATAATACGCTGCAAGAATTGACAGATTTTAATCTGCTGCAAATCTGAAAGGAAAAAAATAATCAGCGTGTGCACGAGAGATCAGGGATCTCAGTCACGTTTCCTGTACTGTAAAACCTTCTATATATTCCGTGTGCACAAAGCCGAACAGGTAACTGGGGAGAGTCACAGACTGAATAGTCAGAGATTATAATTAATGGGGCACAGTGCTGATTATCAGTTTATATTTTTAATACTGGAAGCATATCTGTATCCAGGAGGAGACACAGGTATATACAATATATGTGACCTTATTTTTAGGCCTACGACGATCATCCTAACAAGATGAGTCGTGGCTGGGAGAGGTCGACATGAAGGTCTGACCAGATGGAGAAGAAACAGGAGGAAGCGGCTCTAATCAGATGAGACGTCAGCGGTGCCTGGATGAAGATATTATTCTGTATCTGCTCTGTGTTATCTGTAATATCCCTCATTCTACATTCTCACATTTGTGTGAAATGTCCTTGTGCTGCCAGATTTTTTTTGCAGACGGCACATGGACTCCCAGAGATTAATAGATCCGTGAGAGTCAGAGAATGTTCTGTTCTGATCCGATTTTGAGGATCAGAATAGGACATGATAATTGCGCCTGTAAAAGTGGTCAGCACACCGACACTGCACACAGATACGGGAATGTAGCCTTACTATATATAGCGCAGTCCCTTAGAATATAGTGTACTCACTTATTATGTATGGCACAGTCCCTTAGTATATTGTGTACTCACTTATTATGTATAGCGCAGTTCCTTAGAATATACTGTAGTCATTTATTATGTATAGCACAGTCCCATAGTATATCGTGTACTCACTTTTTATGTATAGCACAGTCTCTTAGCATATTGTGTACTCACTTATCATGTATAGCGCAGTCCCTTAGTGTATCAGCATCTGACCAGACGACCAGTCCATCAGTTCCTCCTTTAAATAAGCTTTCCCATGCTTCATCAGCCGTTATTGCATTATACATCTAACAAGACAATAATAAAGTAATAATTATGTAATAAAGAACACTGCTCTATATAATTCGATAGGTAAGGTACAGTACTGAACATGACGAGAGGGCACTGTGTAATAAGGGAAATAATATACATGATAAAGGAGACTACGTATATATACATGTATGTGTGTGACTATATACAGTCGTGCTCAAAAGTTTACATACCCCAGCAGAATTTTTGCTTTCTTAGCCTTTTTTCAGAGAATATGAATGATAACACCAAAACTTTTTCTCCACTCATGGTTAGTGGTTGGGTGAAGCCATTTATTGTCACACTACTGTATTTTCTCTTCTTAAATCATAATGACAACCCAAAACATCCAAATAACCCTGATCAAAAGTTCACATATCCCATTTCTTAATACCGTATTTTGCCCCCTCTAACATCAATGACCACTTTAACTTTTTTGTGGTAGTTGTGGATGAGGTTCATTATTTTCTCAGATGGTAAAGCTGCCCACTCTTCTTGGCAAAAAGCCTCCAGTTCCTGTAAATTCCTGGCCTGTCTAGCATGAACTGTGCGCTTGAGATCTCCCCATAGTGGCTCAATGATATTGAGGTCAGGAGACTGAGACGGACACTCCAGAACCTTCACTTTGTTCTGCTGTAGCCATTGACAAGTCGAATTGGCCTTGTGTTTTGGATCGTTGGAATGTCCAAGTACCTCTCATGCGCAGCTTCTTAGCTGATGATTGCAAATCTGCCTCCAGTATTTGCTGATAACGTGCTGCATTCATCTTTCCTTCAACTATGAATACGTTTCCTGTTCATTTGTACCTCACGCATCCCAAAACATAATTGATCCACCTCCATGCTTTACAGTAAGAATGGTGTTTCTTTCATCATAGGCCTTGTTGACCTCTCTTCAAATGTAACGTTTATGGTTGTGGCCAAAAAGTTCAATTTTGGTCTTATCACTCCAAATTACCTTCTTCCAGAATGTTTCAGGCTTGTCCCTGTGCTGTTTTGCGTATTGTAGGTGAGATACTTTGTGGCATTTGCGCAGTAATGGCTTTCTTCTGGCGACTCGACCATGCAGCCCATTTTTCTTCAAGTGCCTCCCTATTGTGCATCTTGAAACAACCACACCGCTTGTAAGGACTGAGACTGCATACCTGTTTTTGTCTGTTCTTGCCCTTAGTTCTGTTGGATTTTGCCCTTACCCAAGATGGAGTGGCTGGCTTCATGGGGGCCATCTTGTTTCCTGTCTGATACTCCTTGTTTCCTGTCTGCTGCATATATAAAGGAACTCTGCACACTATACCTTGTGTATCTTGTATCTCACTTGCTGCCAAGCTCAAGGACTTGCAACCTGCTTGTTCTTCTACTCCTCGGGATACCCCGCTTGCTTCTGGATCTACATATCACCGGAAAGACTCTTGTTACTCTTCACCTGCTCTGCACCCACCTCTGCTACGGTCTGCCTCTCTGCTAGGAGCCAGCCCAGGCTCTGACCTCTGGATACTGCATTGCTGGACTTGTACTTGCACCCTCGGTCTGTACCTCTAATATCTGCATATTCTTGAGACTGTTTACTTGCTCATCTGTAAAGCTGCAGTTTGCATCAGTTATCTGAAGTTCATCATCTTCCTACAATATATATATATATATCTTGAACTGTGATATACCGTGTTTGTCGTCATTCTGACTCACGTCATCGGTCTCCATAGAACATTAGCATAACCTTTATTACACCGCTAGTTTTCAGAGAGTCCAGTATTTCAGCTGATGTTATTTGTGGGTTTTTCTTTGCGTCCCGAACAATTGTCCTGGCAGTTGTGGGCAACATTTTTGTTGGTCTACATGACTGTGGTTTTGTTTTTACAGGGCCCCTAATTTTCCATTTGTTACACAGTGTGAACGCTGCTGACTGGCATTATCAATTCCTTGGATAACTTTTTGTATCCCTTTCCTGTTTTATACAGTTCAACTACCTTTTCCCGTAGATGGATTGACAATTCTTTTGCTTTCCCTATGAATCACAATCCAGAAAGGTCAGTGGCTGGATGAAAGATGCAAGAGTCTGTCTGGATTCCAGAAACTCACTCAACTTTTATTCACACACCCTGATTACAAGTAAACAGGTCACAGGTGAGGATGTTACCTTAAGTAGCCATTTACACCCATTTGTGTCAACTTCTGTGCATGTTATCAGGCCAAAATCACCAGGGTATGTGGTCAGGGTTATTTGGATGTTTTGGGTTGTCATTATGATTTAAAAAGAGAAAACACAGTAGTTTGACAATAACCACTAACCATGAATGGGGAAAAAGATTTAGTGTTATCGTTCATATTCATATTCATATTCAGGATATGCAAATTGCCTCTTCAGAGAAAAAGAGAACTGCATGAGCAGCAACTTTCCCTGTCAGTGTCAGTGATGACAGTTTCTACAGCATGGGGATGCTGCTGCTATAGCAGCAATCAGCCTGCAAGAAATGATAGTCCCATAGTTGGACAAAGTAAAAAAGTAATACTAAAATAAAATAAAAACATAATTATTTAAATAATTGTAAAAAATATTATTTAAAATATCAAAAATAATAAAAATATATTCTAGCTATAAATATTTATATGAAAAAAAAACAAACAAACAATAAAAGTACACCTATTTGGTATCCCCGCATCCGCAGCTTCCAGACCTATAAAACTGTCCCACTAGTTAACCCCTGTAGTGAACACCATAATGAAAGAAAACAAGGCAAAAAACAACGCTTTATCATCATACGCCGAACAAAAAGTGGAATAAAACGCGATCAAAAAGACAGATATAAATAAACATGGTACCGCTGAAAACATCACCTTGTACCGCAAAAAACGAGCCGCCATACAGCGTCATCAGCGAAAAAATAAAAAGTTATAGCTCTCAGAATTAAGCTATGCAAAAATATATATTTTTTTGTAAAATAGTTTTTATTGTGTAAAAGCGCTAAAACATAAAATAAAAACGATATAAATGAGGTATCGCTGAAATAGAACTGACCCAACGAATAAAACTGCCTTATCAATTTTCCCACGCACGGAATGGTATAAATCCCTCCCCCAAAAAACTGAATTGCTGGTTTTTGTTCATTCTGCCTCCCAAAAAACGGAATAGAAAGTGATCACAAAATGTCATGTGCCCGAAAATGGTGTCAGTAAAGACGACAACTCGTCTCTCAAAAAAAACCCTCACATGATTCTGTGGGTCAAAATATGAAAAAAATTAGAGTTCTCAAAATATGGGGACGCAAAAACTATTTTTTGCAATAAAAAGCGTCTTTTAGTGTGTGACAGCAGCAAAACCTAAAAACCCGCCATAAATCTGGTATCGCTGTAATCGCACTGACCTGAAGAATAAAGTCGCCTAATCACTTATACCACATGAGGAAAGGCGTAAAAAATAAATAAAGCCAATTCTTCACCTGATGTTGATTGTTTCATTCTGACTCCCAAATATTGCAGTAAGGCTCGGTGCACATTTCTCCTGCGCTTTGCGCTGAGCGATTGCACCAGGGTTTCCGTGTAAATCTCTGAATCATGTGATTCAGACGGAATCTCCGGCGAAAGATTCTCTATAATGAGACAATGATATGAGACAGATGGAGGCACTGTGGACACTGTCTGACCTCCGTCTTTTTAGGATTGCATAAAAGTGCTGTCGGCCTCAGTTTTGTGCACTTCTGAAAAGGAAACCGCTGAGCAGAAGCCAGGGGGAGTCCAGAGTAACTCTGCTGCCTCATTATAGTGAATGGATCCCATGGAGTTTTACACACAGTGTACCTAAACCACATACAGTGGGGCAAAAAAGTATTTAGTCAGTCAGCAATAGTGCAAGTTCCACCACTTAAAAAGATGAGAGGCGTCTGTAATTTACATCATAGGTACACCTCAACTATGGGAGACAAACTGAGAAAAAAAAATCCAGAAAATCACATTGTCTGTTTTTTTAACATTTTATTTGCATATTATGGTGGAAAATAAGTATTTGGTCAGAAACAAAATTTCATCTCAATACTTTGTAATATATCCTTTGTTGGCAATGACAGAGGTCAAACGTTTTCTGTAAGTCTTCACAAGGTTGCCACACACTGTTGTTGGTATGTTGGCCCATTCCTCCATGCAGATCTCCTCTAGAGCAGTGATGTTTTTGGCTTTTCGCTTGGCAACACGGACTTTCAACTCCCTCCAAAGGTTTTCTATAGGGTTGAGATCTGGAGACTGGCTAGGCCACTCCAGGACCTTGAAATGCTTCTTACGAAGCCACTCCTTCGTTGCCCTGGCGGTGTGCTTTGGATCATTGTCATGTTGAAAGACCCAGCCACGTTTCATCTTCAATGCCGTTGCTGATGGAAGGAGGTTTGCACTCAAAATCTCACGATACATGGCCCCATTCATTCTTTCATGTACCCGGATCAGTCGTCCTGGCCCCTTTGCAGAGAAACAGCCCCAAAGCATGATGTTTCCACCACCATGCTTTACAGTAGGTATGGTGTTTGATGGATGCAACTCAGTATTCTTTTTCCTCCAAACACGACAAGTTGTGTTTCTACCAAACAGTTCCAGTTTGGTTTCATCAGACCATAGGACATTCTCCCAAAACTCCTCTGGATCATCCAAATGCTCTCTAGCAAACTTCAGACGGGCCCGGACATGTACTGGCTTAAGCAGTGGGACACGTCTGGCACTGCAGGATCTGAGTCCATGGTGGAGTAGTGTGTTACTTATGGTAGGCCTTGTTACATTGGTCCCAGCTCTCTGCAGTTCATTCACTAGGTCCCCCCGCGTGGTTCTGGGATTTTTGCTCACCGTTCTTGTGATCATTCTGACCCCACGGGGTGGGATTTTGCGTGGAGCCCCAGATCGAGGGAGATTATCAGTGGTCTTGTATGTCTTCCATTTTCTAATTGTTGCTCCCACTGTTGATTTCTTCACTCCAAGCTGGTTGGCTATTGCAGATTCAGTCTTCCCAGCCTGGTGCAGGGCTACAATTTTGTTTCTGGTGTCCTTTGACAGCTCTTTGGTCTTCACCATAGTGGAGTTTGGAGTCAGACTGTTTGAGGGTGTGCACAGGTGTCTTTTTATACTGATAACAAATTTAAACAGGTGCCATTACTACAGGTAATGAGTGGAGGAAAGAGGAGACTCTTAAGAAGTTACAGGTCTGTGAGAGCCAGAAATCTTGATTGTGTGTTTCTGACCAAATACTTATTTTCCACCAAAATATGCAAATAAATTGTTAAAAAAACAGACAATGTGATTTTCTGGATTTTTTTTCTCAGTTTGTCTCCCATAGTTGAGGTCTACCTATGATGTAAATTACAGACGCCTCTCATCTTTTTAAGTGGTGGAACTTGCACTATTGCTGACTGACTAAATACTTTTTTGCCCCACTGTATAGCATCCATGTTGTGGGGAATTTTCACTGTTTAGGCACATCAGAGGATCTCCAAACGTGACATGGCATCTACCAATGGTTCCAGGAAATTTTGCATTCAAAAAGTCCAATGGTGCTCCTTCCCTTCCGAGCCCTGCCGTGCGCCCAAACGGGAGTTTTCTCCCTCACATGGGGTATCAGCATGCTCAGGAGAAATTACACAGCAAATTTTGGAGTCTATTTTTCTCCTGTTACCCTTGTCAAAATAAAACAAATTGGATCTGAAGTAAATTTTTTGTGACAAAAAGTTAAATGTTCATTTTTTCCTTCCACATTACTTCAATTCCTGTGAAGCGCCTGAAGGGTTAATAATCCTCATGAACGTGGTTTTGAGCACCTTGAGGGGTGCAGTTTTTAGAATGGCGTCACCTTTGGGGTATCTTCTATCATATAAAGCTCTCGAAGTCACTTCAAATGTGAGGTGGTCACTATAAAAACAGTTTTGTAAATTTTGTTGTAAAAATGAGAAATCGCTGGTCAACCTTTTGGGTATGTGCACACGTTGCGGAAAGGTGTGCGGAGGGCATGAAAATTCAAAGTTGGGAAATTGCGACATTTTCCAAATTTTCTTGCCAAATTTCCTTTTTTTTTTTTTTTCTTCAAAAATAAGCGCAAGTTATATCGAAGAAAATTTACGACTAACATAAAGTACAATATGTCATGAAAAAAACAATCTCAGAATCAACAATCTCAGAATCACCAAGGTTCTCGGTAATAATCAGATAATTAGAGGACGCTGCAGCAGTCAGGGTAAAAGGGTTAACAATGAGGTCACATGGTCGCTCCAGCGCTGTAGGTGCCGCCCCTGCTCTTCTGCTCAGTCAGTCCTCTCATTGATGAGTGCTGGGAGTGCGGCTGCTGCCATCCTCAGGTACGTGCAGGGTTAATGCTGGATGTGCCGTCCCGGACCTCAGAACCAAGTCCGACTATCAGAACACAGCCAGAACCCGAGGCCCGGTGAGAACTGTTCAATTCTTCCTAGTGAAACTACAGCAGTCAGGGGAAAACTATGTGGAGGGGATTCCTATAAATCCTGGGCTGGTTCTGATGATCCGAACACACAAAGGGCGGGATCTACTAACTGAGCGACCGAGTTATTGTGACTATAAATTCAATGAATCTCTTTCATAAGTGTCCAGCTCAAAGGTCAGAACTGTGTGACCATGGATAGAGCCAGAAAGTGACGGCAGAGAACTCCGAACCGACAGTCATATTGTTATACTACTGCCCCTATGTACAAGAATATAACTACTATAATACTGCTCCTATATACAAGAATATAACTACTATAATACTGCTTCTATGTACAAGAATATAACTACTATAATACTGCCCTCTATGTACAAGAATATGACTAGTACAATACTGCCCCTATGTACTAGAATATAAGTACTGTAATACTGCTCCTATGCACAAGAATATAACTACCATAATACTGCTCCTATGTACAAGAATATAACTACTATAATACTGTCCCTATGTACAGGAATATAACTACTATAATACTGCCCCTATGTACAGGAATATAACTACTATAATACTGCTCCTATGTACAAGAATATAACTACTATAATACTGCCCCTATGTACTAGAATATAACTTCTATAATACTGCTCCTATGTACAAGAATATAACTACTATAATACTGCCCCTATGTACTAGAATATAACTTCTATAATACTGCCCCCTATGTACAAGAATATAACTACTATAATACTGCTCCTATGTACAAGAATATAACTACTATAATACTGCTCCTATGTACAAGAATATAACTACTATAATACTGCCCCTATGTACTAGAATATAACTTCTATAATACTGCCCCTATGTACTAGAATATAAGTACTGTAATACCGCCTTCTTTATACAGTAGAATTAATTCAGTGGTGTGTGCCAGTGTAAGACATGTACTGTTAGAATTTACACCCCAGGCCAAGACTCTCCTGGCAAAACAACTTATAAACACAAAAAATCTTTATCTTTTCTGGCACTACGTTATGCAAACATTTTATGTTGTTATGCAACAGTTTTACTTCAGTTTTTCAATGCAGAATGTTTCATGAATTGGAGCCTCATGTACATTGGCATTTTCCACATATTCCACGTAAGACAAATATTGCAGCACGTGCTCATCCTTTATAGACGGGACTAGTGCGGGTGAATAGTAGGCAGCTCCATCACCCGTCCGCTGCATTAGCAGTCCCTCCGCAGAAGATCAGCGCTTGTGTAAACCTTTACCAATTGCAAGCAGAACCAAGAGGTGACGGACTCTGCCCGGAAGGAGATGACAAGTTACAGTTTACATTAAAATAATACGTCGGTGATGAAGCCGTCACGAAAATGTTGAAGGAAAATGCCAACGAAGATGCTTGAGCAATAACACAGCTGATGTTTTCTTGACGTTATTTTTCTTTGGAGAACTCGGTGAGTACACGATCGTCTAACAGACACTGTATGCACACGGTCTTAGAGTTATTATGTAAATCCGCCAATTTGTAATGCTTGATAAAATAGGGCTTGGATGAGTTTTCAGCACAGATTTGCTTGCAGATGTGTTGACAGTACTCCAAGAGACCCGGACTTTTTGACCTTCTAAGAAAAAATTGCTATATTCATCTTCTGCCGATCCTGTGTTTCCATAATTTCTTGCGTCCTCTTCACCTCTCAAGTTGTATTCTTAGCCCTATCCAGATCTCACAGCTCTGGTAAAGGTTCTCCACCTATCTCCTAGGTTGCAGACATGGTTGATCGTCCTCCAATAAAAGTGGTGAGTGGGATGCCCACCCTGGCATCCTTTGCAGAAAATTGGGAGAATGTTCAGTGCTTCCAGGCCAGAGACGGGGACCTGCTGATAGCTACCTACCCTAAATCAGGTGAGACCATTTTTTTCCCCCAGGTATAATATAAAGTTCTAAGAGCATCATCCTGGGGTGTCACTGCTGATTATGTCCTGGTGATTTGGATATTAACATATACAGTGGGTCAAATAAGTATTTGATACATTGACGATTTTTTCCCCCCTCTCCATTCTTGCAAAATAGGCATAAAATACTTATTTTCCCCACTGTATGTATGACTTATGTCCATGCTCAACACGTTATCTCCTAATAGGTACCACGTGGATCAGTGAGATTTTGGACCAAATGCTACATAATGGAGATGTAACGAAAACCCAACGTGGAGCGATCTATGAGCGGGTGCCTTTTCTGGAGTATGCCGTGCCCAACATGCCCACAGGTATCTGATGTTACAATGGTTGGTTATCTTCTCTACAAATGACCAGGTTACAAGTCAGAAGCTCCAGTGGTGAACTGGTTGAACTCTTGGCCATGTATCTTCCAGAAGTTCATTTCTTTCATTGTCCAAGATGTTCTTTGATTTTACAAGTCCAACTTGTTACCTTTCCCTCAGGAACTGAGATCTTGAAGGCAATGGAGTCTCCGCGTATCATCAAAACTCATTTACCCGTGCACCTCCTGCCAAGAAGCTTCTGGGAAAAGAAATGCAAGGTACTGGAAGTGTGACGTGAGCTCCTTGTAGATCGAGATCGTAGACCATAACCCCGCATCTTCTTCATCAGTCTGGAGTGACGTGGAGCCTTGATTTCCTTATTCTCTCGCCATCTGCTTAGGTCTTCCTTTCACGTTCTCTGTGGCCAATTTTTCTTCCTGTAAATCTTGGTCTTTGCCTCCATGGAAGGCCTGTTTATTCCTCTTATTTTATATGTGACCTATCTTTTTTTGTATACAGGCTTCTCCATAAAAGGTCTATCATACTGCTTCAGCCATGTCGGTCGTTTGCGCTTTAGAGCCTGGTTCTCCTGTCATACACCTTAGATAGCTGTCGGATGAATGTTTTCCTTTTTTTTAAGAGCTGTTTTTCTTGACATGCAATCTTGGCCTTGTTGGGATGGGATGCAGATCTATAAAGCAGTAACAAATTTTAAGCTTTAGCCACCTCTACGACATGTCAAAAAATACAATACGACAAATGTATTTTCCAAAAGATATTTGTCATTGGCTGGTTTCTTTTAATTTAATTACTGAAAAAGCAGCAACAGAAAATTATATACTATATTGGGTCCATCTATACGATCGTAGATCTTGGCCACACTCTATTGATAAAACGCACCCATAGGTCCTTCTGTTGGCTTTTTCCATACTCCATTGATATAAAACGTTCACCTATCCTTCTATAAACCTTGGTCACACTCTGTCGCTGTATATCAAGGACCATAATTTATTCTTTACAACTTGTTGCTGAGCCAATCCACACCTACAATTGTAAACTACTGTGTACAGTAACTTTATTTCTACTTCTTCTGTAGATCATTTACATGGCTCGTAATCCTAAGGACGTGTTGGTGTCGTATTATCATTTTCATCGTATGGCCGCTGTGCACCCAGATCCGGGGACTTTTGAAGAATACCTACACACGTTCATAGAAGGGAAAGGTAGATATAGTATACCCACCCAAGGTGTGACACGCTGGTAACATAAGGGGTTAAATCCTATAATGGAACCTGGACTGTAACCTTCTTGGATGCAGATAAATATAATATTGAGTTACTCAGACCAGTTACTATACCGGTAGTCTGCAGACTGCGATCCCCCAGCTATTCTGAAACTACGACTCTCAACATGCACTGAAAACCTTCCTCTGCTTTTGATTGATAAACTTCGAGATCGTTATTGATTATCCTTCTCCTTTTACCCCCGTAGTTGCCTGTGGGCCATGGAGTGATCACGTGAAGGGCTGGTGGAAGAACAGACATCAGAAAGACATCCTCTACCTCTTCTATGAGGACATGTTAGATGTGCGAGATATCGTCATCAATTCTATTTGTGTCTTCTCCTTTTTCTTGGTCTTCACTATTTGTGGAACTTTCTCTTTATGTGACTACTCTATCTGTGACTCCTTCTTTCTCTTTTTCTCCACCACTATTTTTGTATCTCATCCTTTATCTTTGGGTCTTTCTCTCTTATTCTCCAACAATATTTGTAGTTCCTCCTCTATCTGTGACTCCTCTTCTGTTTTTCTCGTCTGCTATTTGTGGTTCCTCCTTTCTTTGTGGTTCTTCCTCTTTATGTGACTTATCTATTTGTGGCTCATCCCTGTGGCTTGTTTTCTCTTTTTCTCCGCCACTATTTATGGCTCCTCCTGTCTCTCTGTGGCTCCTCTTCTCTTTTCTCCTCCACTATTTATGGCTCCTACGCTCTCTGTGGCTTCTCTTTTCTCCGCCACTATTTATGGCTCCTCCTGTCTCTCTGTGGCTCCTCTTCTCTTTTTTCCTCCACTATTTATGGCTCCTACCCTCTCTGTGGCTTCTCTTTTCTCCGCCACTATTTATGGCTCCTCCTCTCTCTCTGTGGCTCCTCTTCTCTTTTCTCCTCCACTATTTATGGCTCCTACCCTCTCTGTGGCTTCTCTTTTCTCCGCCACTATTTATGGCTCCTCCTCTCTCTCTCTGGCTCCTCTTTTCTTTTCTCCTCCACTATTTATGGCTCCTACTCTCTCTGTGGCTCCTTTTCTCTTTTCTCCGCCACTATTTATGGCTCCTCCTCTCTCTGTGGCTCCTTTTCTCTTTTCTCCGCCACTATTTATGGCTCCTCCTCTCTCTCTGTGGCTCCTCTTCTCTTTTCTCCACCATTATTTGTGGCTCCTACTCTTTGTGGCTTCTCTTTTCTCCGCCACTATTTTTGGCTCCTCCTCTCTCTGTGGCTCCTTTTCTCTTTTTCTCCGCCACTATTTATGGTTCCTTCTCTCTCTGTGGCTTCTCTTTTCTCCGCCACTCTTTATGGCTCCTCCTTTCTCTGTGGCTTCTCTTTTCTCCGCCACTATTTATGGTTCCTTCTCTCTCTGTGGCTTCTCTTTTCTCCGCCACTATTTATGGCTCCTCCTCTCTCTGTGGCTCCTCTTCTCTTTTCTCCGCCACTATTTATGGCTCCTCCTCTCTCTGTGGCTCCTCTTCTCTTTTCTCTGCCACTATTTATGGCTCCTCCTCTCTCTGTGGCTCCTCTTCTCTTTTCTCCGCCACTATTTGTGTCTCCTCCTCTCTCTGTGGCTCCTCTTCTCTTTTCTCCGCCACTGGGACAATATCCTCAGAAATGAGAATACAGATAATAAATGGGAAATGTTTAAGAACATCCTAAATAGGCAGTGTAAGCGGTTTATACCTTGTGGGAATAAAAGGACTAGAAATAGGAAAAACCCAATGTGGCTAAACAAAGAAGTAAGACAGGCAATTAACAGTAAAAAGAAAGCATTTGCACTACTAAAGCAGGATGGCACCATTGAAGCTCTAAAAAACTATAGGGAGAAAAATACTTTATCTAAAAAACTAATTAAAGCTGCCAAAAAGGAAACAGAGAAGCACATTGCTAAGGAGAGTAAAACTAATCCCAAACTGTTCTTCAACTATATCAATAGTAAAAGAATAAAAACTGAAAATGTAGGCCCCTTAAAAAATAGTGAGGAAAGAATGGTTGTAGATGACGAGGAAAAAGCTAACATATTAAACACCTTCTTCTCCACGGTATTCACGGTGGAAAATGAAATGCTAGGTGAAATCCCAAGAAACAATGAAAACCCTATATTAAGGGTCACCAATCTAACCCAAGAAGAGGTGCGAAACCGGCTAAATAAGATTAAAATAGATAAATCTCCGGGTCCGGATGGCATACACCCACGAGTACTAAGAGAACTAAGTAATGTAATAGATAAACCATTATTTCTTATTTTTAGTGACTCTATAGCGACAGGGTCTGTTCCGCAGGACTGGCGCATAGCAAATGTGGTGCCAATATTCAAAAAGGGCTCTAAAAGTGAACCTGGAAATTATAGGCCAGTAAGTCTAACCTCTATTGTTGGTAAAATATTTGAAGGGTTTCTGAGGGATGTTATTCTGGATTATCTCAATGAGAATAACTGTTTAACTCCATATCAGCATGGGTTTATGAGAAATCGCTCCTGTCAAACCAATCTAATCAGTTTTTATGAAGAGGTAAGCTATAGACTGGACCACGGTGAGTCATTGGACGTGGTATATCTCGATTTTTCCAAAGCGTTTGATACCGTGCCGCACAAGAGGTTGGTACACAAAATGAGAATGCTTGGTCTGGGGGAAAATGTGTGTAAATGGGTTAGTAACTGGCTTAGTGATAGAAAGCAGAGGGTGGTTATAAATGGTATAGTCTCTAACTGGGTCGCTGTGACCAGTGGGGTACCGCAGGGGTCAGTATTGGGACCTGTTCTCTTCAACATATTCATTAATGATCTGGTAGAAGGTTTACACAGTAAAATATCGATATTTGCAGATGATACAAAACTATGTAAAGCAGTTAATACAAGAGAAGATAGTATTCTGCTACAGATGGATCTGGATAAGTTGGAAACTTGGGCTGAAAGGTGGCAGATGAGGTTTAACAACGATAAATGTAAGGTTATACACATGGGAAGAGGGAATCAATATCACCATTACACACTGAACGGGAAACCACTGGGTAAATCTGACAGGGAGAAGGACTTGGGGATCCTAGTTAATGATAAACTTACCTGGAGCAGCCAGTGCCAGGCAGCAGCTGCCAAGGCAAACAGGATCATGGGGTGCATTAAAAGAGGTCTGGATACACATGATGAGAGCATTATACTGCCTCTGTACAAATCCCTAGTTAGACCGCACATGGAGTACTGTGTCCAGTTTTGGGCACCGGTGCTCAGGAAGGATATAATGGAACTAGAGAGAGTACAAAGGAGGGCAACAAAATTAATAAAGGGGATGGGAGAACTACAATACCCAGATAGATTAGCGAAATTAGGATTATTTAGTCTAGAAAAAAGACGACTGAGGGGCGATCTAATAACCATGTATAAGTATATAAGGGGACAATACAAATATCTCGCTGAGGATCTGTTTATACCAAGGAAGGTGACGGGCACAAGGGGGCATTCTTTGCGTCTGGAGGAGAGAAGGTTTTTCCACCAACATAGAAGAGGATTCTTTACTGTTAGGGCAGTGAGAATCTGGAATTGCTTGCCTGAGGAGGTGGTGATGGCGAACTCAGTCGAGGGGTTCAAGAGAGGCCTGGATGTCTTCCTGGAGCAGAACAATATTGTATCATACAATTATTAGGTTCTGTAGAAGGACGTAGATCTGGGTATTTATTATGATGGAATATAGGCTGAACTGGATGGACAAATGTCTTTTTTCGGCCTTACTAACTATGTTACTATTTATGGCTCCTCTTCTCTCTGTGGCTCCTCTTCTCTTTTCTCCGCCACTATTTATGGCTCCTCCTCTCTGTGGCTCCTCTTCTCTTTTCTCCGCCACTATTTATGGCTCCTCCTCTCTCTGTGGCTCCTCTTCTCTTTTCTCCGCCACTATTTATGGCTCCTCCTCTCTCTGTGGCTCCTCTTCTCTTTTCTCCGCCACTATTTATGGCTCCTCCTCTCTCTGTGGCTCCTCTTCTCTTTTCTCCGCCACTATTTATGGCTCCTCATCTCTCTGTGGCTCCTCTTCTCTTTTCTCCGCCACTATTTATGGCTCCTCCTCTCTCTGTGGCTCCTCTTCTCTTTTCTCCGCCACTATTTATGGCTCCTTCTCTCTCTGTGGCTCCTCTTCTCTTTTCTCCGCCACTATTTATGGCTCCTCCTCTCTCTTTGGCTCCTTTGAATTTCCATACAACTGAATTCAGTCTGAAACTTTAATTACCCATGCCGCTGAATGGCGCATATGTACAATCCACAACCAGCTCTGTCCAACGCAGCGGCAGTGTGACCATAAAGATAAGGACGGGATTAGACAAGGAGCTGGGAAAACTTTCTAAACTCTTACCATCTATTTGGTGCAGGACCAAGACCGTGAGATACGGAAGGTGATGAAGTTCATAGGGAAGGATCTTCCTGAAGATGTCCTGGAAAAGATCAATCAACGCACCACCTTCAAGGCCATGAAAGACAACCCCATGGCCAACTACAGCTCCATCCCTTCCTTCGTCATGGACCACAACATATCTCCCTTCATGAGGAAAGGTACCAGGTGCTTCTGGGGATATTCCGTACTGATGCTAGTTGGTATTTATAGTTGTCCAATCCTGTATTTCTGCCTTTTTAGGGATTTGCGGAGACTGGAAGAACCATCTCACGGTGGCTCAAAATGAATTATTTGATGAGTATTATAAAAGGGAGATGGCCGATACCGACCTAACCTTCCACTTCGAGGACTGAGACTGCGACCTGCAAAGCCCTTCTCCTCATCTCAATCTTTATCTTTGCACATGAAGATATTTTATAGGTTGTAGTCACGAACAGTAATGACGCTGCCATTATCAGCTTCTTGTTTGTACTTTACATCCAGTGAAAATAAAAGACATTCTGTTACTTGCCGGTGTTACATGATTCATAGTCATAAAGTAATACTAGGAAACTGCAATATGTATTCTCCGGGAGAAAGAACCGGAAAGGGAAACTTTGGGAGATTAACACTGTCCTGACATTGGATGCATCGGGTCCCCATGTATGATATGGGCTCAGGAGCTAAGCCAGCATCAACCATAGAAGATGATGACTGTTTTCAGGGGTGGATTAAGGGTAGCCAGGGCCCCGGGCTGTTCCGGCTCTGTGCGCTCCCCGGTCATGTGACGGGGTCATCATATACCTGAACCAGATTATTCCAGAAAAATAGTTGCTGAGTGAAACTCCACTTCTCACCTATCACACATTAACAGTTCCCATCACCAGATCACACATATAACCGGCAGATTTTGTTTTGGTCAAAAGATTTTTTAAGCCGCCACCATAACACGGTAGACACTTTTGGCCGGGCCCTACTCTACTGTAACCTATTAAATATTTGTTAAACTATGCAATACAATTTAGGTGTATTTTTATTTATTTTTTCAATTTTTAAAATGACCAATAATATCACATACAAGGAACAAATCCAACACCATGACCAGACCACATATTACCACCAGTGACCGAATAATATCACATACAAAGTACAAATACCGCTACACCATGACCAGACCACATATTACCACCACATAGTGACTAAATAACACATACAAGGGACAAATACCGCAACACCATGACCAGACCACATATTACCACCACATAGTGACTGGATACTACAATACTGATCAGTAATAAAAAAAAAAACCACAATACTATCACCATAAGTGCCATTATACACAGGAGATCTGTACTTAGTATGCAGTGTCTGTGTAGAGGTAATACAGTGATCACCGGTGACATTGTACACAGGACCTCTGTATATAGTATACAGTGTAAAGTGCCAGTGTATAGGTAACACTGACTCACCAAGGAAGTCAATAGGTGAAGTCCTTCATCTTTCATCCAGCACAGACCGCCATCATTTCATCCAGCCACATATGTCTCCAATCCTGCCCCACGTCTTTCATTCTGCCCCGTGTCTCCAATCATGCCCCGTATCTACATTCTGCCCATGTCTCCAATCCTGCCCCATCTGTCTCCAGTCCTGCCCCCAGTGTGTTCAGCATCTCTGCCTCCAGTGTCCAGCATCTCTGACCCAATGTGTCCAGCATCTCTGCCCCAAATGTGTCCAGCATCTCTGCCCCAAATGTGTCCAGCATCCCTGCCTCAAATGTGTCCAGCATCTCTTCTCCCAGTGTCCAGCATCTCTGCCCTCATCTTTATCCAGCATCCTTGCCCTCGTCTATATCCAGCATCTCTGCCTCAATGTGTCCAGCATCTCTGCCCAAAATGTGTCCAGCATCTCTGCGCAAAATGTGTCCAGCATCTCTGCTCAAAATGTGTCCAGCATCTCTGCACAAAATGTGTCCAGCATCTCTGCGCAAAATGTGTCCAGCATCTCTGCGCAAAATGTGTCCAGCATCTCTGCGCAAAATGTGTCCAGCATCTCTGCGCAAAATGTGTCCAGCATCTCTGCTCAAAATGTGTCCAGCATCTCTGCGCAAAATGTGTCCAGCATTTCTGCCCTCATCTGTGTCCAGCATCTCTGCCCAAAATGTGTCCAGCATCTCTGCGCAAAATGTGTCCAGCATCTCTGCGCAAAATGTGTCCAGCATCTCTGCTCAAAATGTGTCCAGCATCTCTGCCCAAAATGTGTCCAGCATCTCTGCCCTCATCTGTGTCCAGCATCTCTGCCCAAAATGTGTCCAGCATCTCTGCCCCAATGGGTCCAGAATCTCTGCCCCCAGTTTCCAGCATTCTGGCCTGGGTCCCCCGGATTGCCGCTCTCAATAATAAAAAAAAAGTTCTTCTCACCCTACCGCGCTCCTTCGGCGAAGCTCACTCCTCGCAGCTGAGGCGCGCACTCGCCGGCAACGTGCGCGCTGCGGCTGACATCAGCTGCCAGCCTCCAATTGGCTGGCAGCTGTTAACTATTGATGTGCGGGCAGGCACGTCAATAGCGTTAAACTGCCGCAGCGCCGGTAGGGGCCCAGTGAGCAGATGAGATGGGGTTTGCAGCTGGGAGGTGCGGAGCCCGGTGTCTTCTTACAGCTACACATGCTTACAGGACAATCTAAGGCTTCTATTACATCCCCCCATCCTTTACAGGCCCCATATATTGCACAATTCAGTATAATGGGCTCATACAGTGCTCGGTAGGTGACATTTTGCCCCTTCTTTGTACACTCACTCTCACTCAGTGAGATTGGATGGAGACATCTGTGATCAGCAATTTGCAAATCTTTTGGTCTGGACGGTGACTGGGCCGTTCACACACAGGAATATGCTCTGATCTAAACCCTCCATTGTAGCTCTGGCAGGATGTTTAGGGTTGTTGTCCTCCTGGAAGGTGAAGCTATGTCCCAGTCTCTTGTCTTTAGCAGCCTCTAACAGGTTTTCCTCCAAGATTGCGCTATATTTAGCTCCATCCATCTTTCCATCACCTCTGACCAGCTTCACTGCCCCTGCTGAAGAAAAGCTTCCCCACAGCATGATGGTGCCTACACCATTTAGCCAAAAAAGTTATATTTTGGTCTCATCTAACCAGGGCACCATCTTCCACATGCTCGTTGTGTTCCCTATATAGGATGTGAAAGAAGGTGCTCTGGTCAGATGATACCAAAGTAGAACTTTCTGCACTAAATGCAAAACACTATGTGTGATGAAAAACTTAACACTGCTCATCACCTTGAAAACTCCATCCCCACCATCACACATGGTGGTAGCAGCATCATGCTGTGGGGATGCTGATAACAAATGAACTTTACAATTCTCAGGTTTATATTTTTCAAATGCTTAGAAATACATGTATCATTTCCTTTAGTCGTCACAAATGCTTGCTACTTTGTGTTGGTTTCACAGAAACTCCCAATAAAATACAATTACGTTTGTGAGAGTAATGTGAAAAAATGTGGAAAAGTTCACGGGTATGAGTGCTTTTTCAAGGTACTGTAATCCCATCTTGTGTGATACTGTCTGCTGAACTATGTATCTAGTCCTATCCTGTGTGATATTTTCTGCTGAACTGTACATCTAATCCTATCCTGTGTGATACTGACTGCTGAGCTGTGTATCTAATCCTATCCTGTGTGATACTGACTGCTGAGCCGTGTATCTAATCCTATCCTGTATGATACCGTTTGCTGAGCAGTGTATCTAAGTGTATACCGTTACCCTTTAGTTCCTGCGTGGAGTATTTACTACTGTGGTAATTATATACATAAAAACCCGTAAACTCTTGCTCTGCCTCCTGCTTGTCACTGCATCCCGCGTACCTGATAGAACCTTACAGAGCTATGGTAGCTAATCCTGGTGACACCTCTGGCTAACGTATTTCATCACTTCTGACCTTCTTCTTGTATATAAAATATGTTGATGAGGTTTCCTAGTAGAGGAAGTATCACTGGAGGTAGATTGAGCAGTACACATAGTTCTGTTATTGGCATCAGGCCAGCACCCACCCCTTGGTTATCCTTTTAATGCCGGTGTCCGACCTCCTCCCTCAGACACTGGTGTGACTCCTCGCTCTGCCAGGCTCTGTCTGTCTGTCTCTGCCATCCCTCAGGTAGGTATCCCCCTGAGTAAGACAACTTCATGTCTGTTTTAGCACCAGATGATTTTGCAGCATTGTAACCTTAATTATATATATATATATATATATAAATAAATATATATATATATATATATATATTTTGTTTTTTTGGATCTTGTTCTAGATTTTGCGACAATAAATTTACCAAAGCATATCTGTAAATGATTTATCAAGGTGCAACAAGATATTTATGTGTTTTTCCGAACTCCCGAGTACGGCATAAAGTAGTGAAATATTACAATTTGCCTCCATTCTTGAGATATTAGCAGTGTTGGTCGGTCTCCAAGGCAACGAGCTGTATCCAAAAGTGTTAATATCTCAAGAACAGCCGCAGATTTTAACGAGCAGTAAATTGCAAATGTGCTTGTATTCACAATATCCATCTATGAAGATGGGAATAAACCTTTCAATAATTAAACGGGCTGGTAATACCTGATCGGCAAAAATGTAGATACCAGCATAGAAGGCTACAGCAGTTGACGAAGTATATCTCCACTCATATCCAGAGCTGCAGCCTGAAGAATTGTGATTGCAGCTCTGGGTGCCAATGAGGTAGTAATGCAGGTACTGTGCTTCATCAGGACACACAACCTTGTGCATTCAGGTCAGGAGATAAGAGCGGTGAAGTTACTCAACATCATACACAGATTTAACCAATAAAGTTTGGAGCCAACTCCTGGTTAACTCTTACTTTCCTACTCTCTCCTGACGTTGTCTCTCCACGTCTTTTACACAGACGCCATCTATTTGTCATTATAGCTAAATACTGTACCCCGTCCACCTGGGCTAATAGACCTCCAGATATGGCTAATCGCCCACCTCTAAGACTGGTGAGTGGGCTGCCCGTCGTGGGACATTTTGCAGAAAATTGGGAAAACGTACAATGTTTCCAGGCAGGAGATGGAGACCTGATAATAGACACCTACCCTAAATCTGGTGAGACCATTGAATTTTTCTGTTTCTAATAATGGGCTCCAGAGGTTGCGTCTATGGCGTGGAGCCTAAGGAGGGCCTAAATGGTCCCTTGCCCCGCTGAGTTCTGTTGCTGCTTCCTAGGTACTACCTGGATCAGTGAAATTGTAGACTTAATTCTACATAATGGAGACACCGAGAAATCCAAACGTGGACCCATATATGAGCGTGTGCCCTTTCTGGAGTTTGCAGTACCAGACATGCCCACAGGTAAGCAATGCAGATACCTGTGCTACACCTGCCTCATTTATGATATAAGATCCATATCATGCAGCTTGCCATCTCTTTCTCAGGTACAGAGATCCTTAATACGAGGAAGCCTCCCCGATTGATCAAATCTCATTTACCCGTGCAGCTCTTGCCTGCCAGCTTATTGGAAAAGAACTGCAAGGTATTGGAAGTATGACATGGACTCATTCCAGACCTTGGTGGGTTAGAACAGCTTGTTCGTATCTGTCCAATATTTCATTTCTCTGTAGCTCCGATGCTACAGAAGAAGTTGGTGTTACTATGTTCCATAATATACTGTCTTTTTTAGATTTTCTTATGTAAGGTAACCAGGATTATGATTTATGTGTTGTGGTGTTTGGTCCTCCCTTTACTTCATCCATCTCTTGTATAGTTAGGTCCTTCTCTACGGTTCTTTAACCTGGTCCATCTATTGCCTAGCCTTCTTGTGTGATCCATACACTTTTTATATAGGGTCATGTAATTTACTATACGACCTAGGTCCATCTTTTGTTCCATTGTCTTGTCTCTCTATATGTCTTGGTTTAGTTTTAATTCTGTAGAGCTTGGCTTCTCGTATGCATTGAAATCCTCCATTCTTCTTGTGTGGTCCATCTACTTTATATATAGGGTCATGTCTCTTACTATACGGCTAGGTCCATCTTTTGTTCCATTGTCTTGTCTCTCTATATGTCTTGGTTTAGTTTTAATTCTGTAGAGCTTGGCTTCTCGTATGCATTGAAATCCTCCATTCTTCTTGTGTGGTCCATCTACTTTATATATAGGGTCATGTCTCTTACTATACGGCTAGGTCCATCTTTTGTTCCATTGTCTTGTCTCTCTATATGTCTAGGTTTAGTTTTAATTCTGTAGAGCTTGGCTTCTCATATACATTGAAATCCTCCATTCTTCTTGTGTGGTCCATCTACTTTATATATAGGGTCATGTCTCTTACTATACGGCTAGGTCCATCTTTTGTTCCATTGTCTTGTCTCTCTATATGTCTAGGTTTAGTTTTAATTCTGTAGAGCTTGGCTTCTCATATACATTGAAATCCTCCATTCTTCTTGTGTGGTCCATCTACTTTATATATAGGGTCATGTCTCTTACTATACGGCTAGGTCCATCTTTTGTTCCATTGTCTTGTCTCTTTATATGTCTAGGTTTAGTTTTCCTTCTGTAGACCTTGGCTTCTCAAATACGTCCAACATCCAGGTCCATTTGGATAGCTTTTTTGTGTGGTTCATCTACTTTACATAGAGGGTTATTCCTCTTGCTATATGGTTAGGTCCATCTTTTGTTCCAATGTCTTGTTTCTCTACATGTCTAAGTTTAGTCTTCCTTACGTAGAGCTTGGCTCCTCATATACATCCTACTTGATGGGTCCACACCTGCTTTATACATTGGGTTATGACTCTTGCTCCATCTTTTGCTCCTTTGTTTAGTTTATGAGTCTAGGTCTAGTTTTCATTCCATAGAAGTTGACTCCTCATATGCATCCTCATCCAGATGTATCTCTTGCAGTGCCACCTGCGTCATCTTTCTTTCACCTCTCAGTATTGATTTTGGGATATTATTACTTAAAGAGTAATCTCCTTTTTATAAATTGGGTCCATTGAATTTCTCTGTACCATGGTCACTCATTTTATTATCCAGCTCGTGACATTGATATAGAAAACTTCATCTTCTTCCCCCAGGCGATTTACGTTGCCCGAAATCCTAAAGACGTGTTGGTGTCATATTATAATTTCTACCACATGGCCGTTGTGCACCCAGAGCCGGGGACATTCGAAGAATTTTTTCAAAAGTTCATCAAAGGGCAAGGTAACTATATGATCTAAATACATTATCTGTTGGGTTGCAACCACAGACATCTCGCATGTTTCCTAATAACAAGGAATCCTCCACATCCTACTGAAAAAGATTCCCTAAAACTCTCTTAAGTAGTGGCACAGCTCAGAAACCATTTGAGTCTTTCTTCGGAGGAGTCCGGGTGTTGGGGATCAACTCTTCTCGTTCGTTTTGGACTTCAGGAGAATGAAATTAAATCTAAAGCGATTATATTAAGAGTTATGTCCAACTTTGCGAAGCTCCTTTATTAAGCTTTTGTGTCTAAACAGCTCACCCTCTTACCCACCACTGTAAATTTTAAGCATTGAAGACCCCAATTAACATGCAGGATACCATTTTGACTATGTGCCATTCTTGCTTCTCTAGTTTCTTTTGGATCTTGGGCCGATCACGTGAAGGACTGGTGGAAGATGAGACAACACAGAGACATCCTCTATCTCTTCTATGAGGACATGATAGAGGTGAGGAGAATACTTACTATATGACCCAATTTTTATAATGGCTTCTTTTTGAATTGCTAACATTGATAGTGACTGCCTTGCTCTAGTTTGCGAGCGGGCACACTGCCTACAATGCTGGAGATCCACTAATGCAATTGTGGCTCATGTCTAACATACCGGACAACATATTTTTGAAGGCCACAGGATATGTGAGAGTGACCAGAACTTCTAAACCTCTATTTAGGACCTAAAACGTGAAATCAGGAGAGTGATGAAGTTCTTAGGGAAAGAGCTATCTGAAGACATTGTGGAGAAGATCCACCAGAGCACCACATTCAAGGCCATGAAAGAAAATCATATGGCCAACTACACCACCATCCCTTCCACTGTCATGGACCACACCATCTCACCATTCATGCGAAAAGGTATGGATGACGTCAGATACAATCTGAAGGACTTTGTCAGCAGTAGACATGTCAGTCATTAATCTTGTATTTCCATTTCTGCAGGAACTCACGGAGACTGGAAAGGTTATTTAACAGTGGCTCAAAATGAGTTATTTGATGAATATTATAAGAAAGAGATGGCTGACACCGACCTGACCTTCCGCTTCTAGGACCATAAAGTCACCTTGTTCCTACCTCTTGTATGTTCCAATTTTGAGATTCAGATACGCTTCTTCTTTTAGACTTTTATCTATTTTTGTAATAAATATAATATGACCATTCACTGTATAAAAGACTAAATGCTAAAGTTTGTACACCCCTAGTAGTGCCTCAAGAATATTGGGCCTGCCCTGAGGAAAGGCAGGTTCGGAAGACACAGGAGTCTTTGTCATCATATACACAAGACTTTTGTTGTAATATACAGAGATATATTCAGTTACAATCCTCAACATCTCTTGGACTTTGACTAATCTACCTGTCTCCCCGCTATTCACCGGCCTCTCCCCTATGTCAAGCCCTTCACTGGCTTCCTATTGCCCAGAGACTCCAGTTCAAAACCCTCACACTGACGTACAAAGCCATCCACAACCTATCTCCTCCATACATCTGTGACATGGTCTCCCGGTACCTACCTACACGCAACCTCCGATCCTCTCAAGACCTCCTTCTCTACTCCCCTCTCATCTCTTCTTCCCATAACCGCATCCAAGACTTCTCCCGTGCTTCCCCCATACTCTGGAACTCTCTACCCCAACAAATCAGACTCTCGCCTACCATAGAAACCTTCAAAAAGAACCTGAAGACCCACCTCTTCCGACAAGCCTACAGCCTGCAGTGATCCTGAAGTTACTGAACTGCCGCACAACCTGCCCTACCCTCTCCTAGTGTTTCATCACCCATCCCCTGCAGACTGTGAGCCCTCGCGGGCAGGGTCCTCCCTCCTTATGTACCCGTGTGCCTTGTTATCTGCTCATGTTTAATGTATTTGTCTATACTTGCCCAGTAATGACATGTAAAGCGCCATGGAATAAATGGCGCTATAAAAATGTATAATAATAATAACTTGTCAACGTAATTTTCCAAGAGTAAAATCATTTTTGTATGTTAAATCTTGTGATGTCATCATCACCTTATATATAAATTTATATCTTCCATAAATTACATATTTTATCTTAATGGTCACCGTCGTTACAAGGATTTGCAGAACACAACAGTACGAGGAAATATAAGAAACATTGCAATAGATCTCATCAAAGACACACAATTCTTTCTCCACGTAAAAGCCACTTTGTCTTCCCCATCTCCTGAACTCATCGCTCTGAAAAATGACTAAAATCCATCTTGATTAAAACAACACGTGCATATATACTAATACTAGAAGCCTCACCAACAAATTAGAAATGATAGTGCAGGGATAAAACTATAATATTGTTGGTATAATGGAAACGTAGCAGGACGAAAGCTATTCTGCACAACAAAATCCCATGACAGGTGACAATCAGGGAAACCAGAAGTTCTATATTAAAAGTCACCCACTTAACCCAGCAGGAAATATGGCGCCACCTCAAAAGCTCTATAGTAGACAAATCCAGAAGGATTTTCTAAGAGACGCTGTCCTGGAGTATCTCAATAAGAATAACCTCATGTCGCAGCATCAGCATGGTTTATGAGGGATTGGTCCTGTTAGACTAACCTCATCAGCTTCTAGACTGGACTGGACCAGGGGAGCGTAGTGGATGTTGTCTATATGGACTTTTCAAAGGCGTTTGATACGGGGCCACATCAAAAATTGGTACATAAAATCAGAGTAGTAAGACTAGTGTAAAATATGTGTAATTAGTTTACCAACTGGCTCAGTGATTCGAAACAAAGGATGGTGATTAGTGGAGCACACTTGGATTAGGTCACTGGTAACAGTGGGTTATCACAAGGGTCAGTATTGGGCCCTTTGTTTATATACATATTTAGTATTTGCAGTTGATACTAAACTTTGCAAGTGAATTAACACTGAGGGTGGTTATTAGTGGAGCACACTCAGATTAGGTCACCAGTAACAGTGGGGTATCACAAGGGTCAGTATTGGGCCCTCTTTTTATATACAATATTTATTATTTGCCAATGATACTAAACTTTGCAAGTAAATTAACCTAGAGCTGTATAATGTTACAGAAAAAAATTATATAAGCTGGAGACTTGGGCTGAGAAATAGCAATTGAAGTTTAATGTAGATAAATATGAGGCTATACACTTTATGTACTAAATTGTAAAACACTGGGTAAAACTGTCACGGAAAAAGACTTGGGTGCAAGGCAAATTCAACTTTAGTGACCAATGCCAGGCAGCTGCTGCCAAAGCAAATAAAATAATGGGATGCATTCATAGAGGCATCGACGCTCATGACAAGAACATGGTTTTGCCTCTATACAAGTCACTAGTGCGACCACACTTAGAATAATGGGTACAATTTTGGTCTCTGGTGTATAAGAATGGCAGAGCTGAACAAGATTGGGTACAGAAAAGAGCGACCAAAGTTATTAAGGGAATAGGTGACCTGTAATACCAAGACAGGTTATTACACATAACGAAGGCTTAGGGGCAATGTTATTACGAAATCAAATATGTGAAGAGACAGTACAGAGATCTTTCTACTGATCCAATTATGCCGAAGCGTTCAACGATGACTATGGGCATCCTCTGCGTCTAGATGGAAGAAGGTTTAGTCATAATCACCAACAGCGATTCTCAGAGATAACAGAAAATTAGAGATAAAGCTTACAGAAGGAAAAACTGGTGAAAACGCAGGGTACAAAATATAAAATGGGCAGGTTGTTATTCTAAGGGGGTAACATTTCTCTTTATTGAGTGTGACATGCTAATTCTACCATGAACAATCACCTGAAATGACAAGTACTCTTCAATATTATCAGCTGTGGAGGATGTCCACTGTTAAAACATAACTTTTAATAATAAGTATAAAATATGGCACACCCAAAGTAAACAGGACACACACAAATACAAAAAAGTGCTCAAGTGAACCAGTGCTCAAGGTTAAAATTTGGATTGGTCTCACCAAAAATGACGGACAGCCGAACGCTTCCAACTGTGGGAATAGGGTCCAGGAGTGTGGGGTGAGGGCCGGGCTGAAAAAGCACTGTCTACCCTGTTACCCCTGTGTAACTCCTGTCCTCACAAGGACAGGCCCCACATGGACCCTGCTATGGGAACCCGCCACACCAATATGTACGTGAAGGCAGAGTATATTTATTCTCCCGGACATGGATCCTTTTTTCCCTACGCATTTCAACTCCAGTCACGGAGAATTATCAGGGGAGTTTACTGAAAAAACATGCCAGTAGGCCAAAAGAAAGTCCAAATATAGGCCAATAGGCCCAAAAGTAGTCCAAATGTAATCAACATGGAGGTCCGTCCATATAAAGGGTCATGCAGTGGCTTGATACCCCAACAAATCAGAGTGACTGGCTGTGTCCACAGTCTAAAATGAATCCTCAATTGTCTCACGGAAGTCGCTCTATATAAAGATATATGTCCGCCCCTAAGAGTATAGCAAAACCCGGGATAGCGCCTTGTGGATAGTGACATATCCTCATGTGGGACATATTCCACTCCAGCGATTACATACACAAACTGCCTGTGTCTCTAGACGTTCGCCCCCACCTTAGCTAAAGCTCCAAGTACTGGGAGGGGGCGGAGTGAAATCTTACCCCAGCTCTTCCGAGGGACGCCAAGCGGCCATTCTCATAGACATGTGGAGCGTCCATGGGCCGGATGTTGACGCGCCGTGCGCATCACATCCTGGGCGGAGTTCAGCCGCATGCAAGAGACATGCGTTCCACCCCGTGGAGCGCAAATCAATGCAGACAAGGCCGGATGTTACTTGATCTTCTGCAGTCCAATTCCTGTACTTCCTGCAAAGTTATCTTCTCTGATGAAGACCCTCCAGACAAGTGGAAGACTGATTGTCCGGAGAAGAGACAGTGAGCACCATCATTACTCCTGTGTCTGCCAGCAGTAAAGCCTCCAGAGACCCTTCATGTGTGGGGTCTTCTCATCCATGGAGGGGACTCACTCACAATTTTGTCTAAGGTCCCTGCTATGAATAAAGAGCTGGGTCTAAACGCCCTCCAGGAGCAACTTCTTCCATCATCCATGAACAATGAGGTAACAAATATTTTTCCCACATGATGGAGACCATGTCACTAGTCAAAGTGATAACTAAGTAGCTCGGGGAACAAAACATTGACATTTTCAATCCATGACCGTAAAAATACCCAGATCTCAATTATATTGAGAACCTGCAGTCAATCCTCAAAAGGCGACAAACAAAACCACAAAAATTGTAATGACCTTCAGGCTCTGATGAGACCAGAACGGATGGTCATCAGTAAGGTCCTGCCCAGAAGTCGATGTACAGCCACTGGGGCAAACGGCAGAAGTTTGGGAAAAAAGGGTACACGTGGCAAGACAGAGACCTGCGGCCATATAAATATATCCTCCTGCCGGTGTGTCAGAAGTTTATGACAATGTAGATGAAACCATGAAAAAGCTGAAAGAGAACTTTACCCCTATAACAGTGATTACGTAGATAAAGTGAGATGAGGTGACATGGAGAACTGTCTGATGACATTTTATAAAAATCCACATAAATTTTATTAGAAAAATATATGAAATGTATCGCAGCTACCACTCTCAATCTAAAGCAGACGCGGCTCAGATGAAGCTGTCCTTCGTCATTGCCTGACTACAGACGGTAGCGTCTTTTAGATTGAGGATTGTAGCTGCGATACTTATCATATTTTTCTAATGAAAATGTATCTGTAATTTTATAAAATAGACTTTCCTGGAATCTGGATTAATCCTGGACATTATTTGCTGCACATACTGTTCTGTGCCTCCAGATCCTCCAAGTGGGTGAGGTTACTCTCTTCTACTCTTGTCTCATGATGTGTTATACCCTGGGCATCTCCTGTATATAATTATGTACTGTATGTACAGCTGGTATAACCTGGGTATCTCTCCTGTATATAATTATATATGTACAGCTGGTATAACCTGGGTATCTCTCCTGTAAATAATTATATATGTACAGCTGGTATAACCTGGGTATCTCTCATGTAAATAATTCTACATGTACAGCTGGTATAACCTGTGTATCTTTCCTGTATATAATTCTACATGTACAGCTGGTATAACCTGGGTATCTCTCCTGTATATAATTCTATATGTACAGCTGGTATAACCTGGGTATCTCTCCTGTATATAATTCTACATGTATGGCTGGTATAACCTGGGTATCTCTCCTGTATATAATTCTACATGTACAGCTGGTATAACCCGGCTATCTCTCCTGTATATAATTCTACATGTACAGCCGGTATAACCTGGGTATCTCTCCTGTATATAATTCTATATGTACAGTTGGTATAACCTGGGTATCTCCTGTATATAATTATATATGTACAGCTGGTATAACCTGGGTATCTCTCCTGTATATAATTCTACATGTACAGCTGGTATAACCTGAGTATCTCTCCTGTATATAATTCTACATGTAACGCTGGTATAACCTGGGTATCTCTCCTGTATATAATTCTACATGTACAGCTGGTATAACCTGGGTATCTCTCCTGTATATAATTCTACATGTACAGCTGGTATAACCCGGGTATCTCTCCTGTATATAATTCTACATGTACAGCTGGTATAACCCAGGTATCTCTCCTGTATATAATTCTACATGTACAGCTGGTATAACCCGGGTATCTCTCCTGTATATAATTCTACATGTACAGCTGGTATAACCTGGGTATCTCTCCTGTATATAATTCTATATGTACAGCTGGTATAACCTGGGTATCTCTCCTGTATATAATTCTATATGTACAGCTGGTATAACCTGGGTATCTCTCCTGTATATAATTCTATATGTACAGCTGGTATAACCTGGGTATCTCTCCTGTATATAATTCTATATGTACAGCTGGTATAACCTGGGCATCTCCTGTATATAATTATATATGTACAGCCGGTATAACCTGGACATCTCCTGTATATAATTATATATGTACAGCCGGTATAACCTGGGTATCTCTCCTGTATATAATTCTATATGTACAGCTGGTATAACCTGGGCATTTCCTGTATATAATTAAATAAGTAGTACATCTTCTGGCAAACCGTGATATGGACCATGCTGGTATAACCTGAGGATATTCTGTATACAATATTTAGAGTCAGCTCATGGTTATACAGAGGTTATACGTCTGGATAAAGCAAAGTCCGAGGTGTCTTGGGTTAATATGTCTTGTAGTTTTATGTTCGTCGTTTCTGAATGGACGGAGTAATCGTCTCGGTATAATCCCCGCCTGCCTCTAGCACTGGAGATACGTGGTCCTGGCAGTCAACTCCAAGGACTGAACCAGAAGCAGCCATCCAAGTATTCCTCCTTCCGGGGCCGATTAGTCGGAGGTAAGAGTTTAATACAGGTCACATTTTGTAAATTCTAGGAACTTGTCACCTCCCGAACCTTTCTCGACAATTCTCTCTGTCCTGCTTGAAAACTGTGTGATGGTTTTAGAGACTAAGAGCCCCGTAAAGGTTCACAGTGCTTAATGCAAAAGAGGTTGGTACCCACCTCGGTGAATCTTTGGCATGGATGTCCTTGGTACTGAATATTCATATTCCATAATGCACAATCCTTCCCGGTATCAGCATAGCAGGATCCGAGCAAATATTAATCTGAAGTGAGTCCACTGGCCACGTCAGAGACGCACTTTCCCATAACTCCAAACACAGCGGCCACAACAGTGTGGTCTGTTCTCATCTGGAGATCTTTCAATAATCTGTTTGATCACCTCCTCCTACATATAGGTGATGTAAATCTGAAAAGTCTTTACGGGTCATTCACATTTGTCTTTGTGTTACGCCCAACAGTGGCCCATGTGTGTTTGTGGACCCACTCTGCCACAGGACCGACCTGCCCAGGAAGGAGCGAAGCAAAGTGGCTACCTGGTATTCACTGGAGCTCCTGATGGTGGAGACAGACTGGGCTACAGGTAGCCACTGGGCACCACTCCTGGGCAGACCCGATATGGCAGCTGCTGACCCCAGGGGCCAGGTACGCTGACACTGATTTAGGGCTTAGTTCAGACACACCAGTCTAGGATACTGGAACAGGGACTGGAAAAAATACGGACTGGGGGATAATGTTCATGCCCTGGTCACAAGCGCACTTCAGGAACTGGACTAGCCGCATCGGGACCAGGGACAATGTTCAGGGAATAGCCGCTACAGGACCAGGGGAACAGGTTCAGGAACTGGCCGCCTCGGGACCAGGGGCGATGTTCAGGCATTGGCCACTCTGGGACCAGAGGAAGAGGTTCAGAAATTGGCCGCACTGGGACCAGGGGACAATGTTCAGAAAACTGGCAGCTCCAGGACCAGGGGAAAAGGTTCAGGCATTGGTTGCCCTGGGACCAGGGGCACTTTCAGGCACTGGCCATTCTGGGATTAGAGGAAGAGGTTCAGGCATTGGCCACTCTGGGACCAGGGGATTAGAATCAGACACTGGTCGCTCTGGCACCAGGGGATGAGAATCAGACACTGGCTACTCTGAGACAAGGGGATGAGGTTCAGGCACTGGTTACTCTGGGACAAGGGGATGAGGTTAAGGCACTGGTTGCTCTGGGACAAAGTTATGAGGTTCAGGCCCTGGCCACTCTGAGACAACGGGATGAGGTTCAGGCACTGGTCACTCTGGGACCAAGGGGCGAGGTTCAGGCCCTGCCCACTCTGGGACAAAGGGATGAGGTTCAGGCACTGGCCACTCTGGGACAAGGGGATGAAGATCAGGCCTTGGCCACTCTGGGACAAAGGGATGAGGTTCAGGCCTTGGCCACTCTGGGACAAAGGGATGACGTTCAGGCCTTGGCCACTCTGGGACAAAGGGATGACGTTCAGGCCTTGGCCACTCTGGGACAAAGGGATGAGGTTCAGGCCTTGGCCACTCTGGGACAAAGGGATGAGGTTCAGGCACTGGTTGCTCTGGGACAAGGGGATGAGGTTCAGGCACTGGTCACTTTGGGACCAAGGGGCAAGGTTCAGGCCCTGGCTACTCTGGGACAAAGGGATGAGGTTCAGGAGTGGCCACTCTGGGACCAGGGGAAGAGGTTCAGGCCCTGGCCCTCTGGGACAAATGGATGAAGTTCAGGCACTGACCAGGGATACAGGTTCAGGACACTGGCTGCACCAGGACCAGTAGACTTAACAAGTCAGTAGTAGTACACCTTAGTGACTAATGATTCTACACGTTGCTTGGCGACTTACTATGGAAGAGGTAGTCTTTTATACAAGATGATTCCCAACTATTGACTGGGAGCCATCTTGCAGGTGACAACTTATGCTAAATTTCTCCCAACAACAAGCTGAGGGAATATAGCAAAATGTGCGCGCTGCCCATTTAAGAGCAGGGGCGTGTGTGCACAATAGGCACGCCGCCAGGAACTGGTGCGCGCACACCAGCAAGCAGGAGGGACACGCCATGAGACCACATCGCCGGGCTGGAGTTTGGCACTCGTTCAAGGCAGCATACCTGGCATCATGTGAGCAAAGTTGGCAGAACATGAATAAGCACAAAGGCCACTCAGCGTATTACAACACGACTACTAAAAAAAAAAAACATCTAATGCTACAGCGCAAGTTTGGGCATGACTGTCCATAATATGGCTATATTGGAAATTTCCAGGGTTGCAATACTTCAACTGTGTCCTGTTCATACCTCCCACCTAAATATGTTGCACCCATAGTACAGGGGGGTCATGCAGAAGAGCACACCAGAACAGGAGATTAAAAAAAAAAAAGTGGAAGGTGGACATGATCATCAAGAAAATGTAAAAACTTGTCTCATAACTTTCCTTTTATCACTTTTTGATCGAACTCGACCATCTTATCAGCCCCGTAAATTGACAATTGTGCAATCATGGAGCTGATCGAGATGTGTCTCTTTAACTGTAATTTACAGTAGGTAAGAGACTTGCAGGAACACTCAAGACATTATCCCTTATGCTCAGCTGAGACTGTACTTCTTATCTCCAGCTATGGATTATCGCCCACCCTTACAGCTGGTGAGGGGCATGCCCATTCTCGGAACCTTTGCAGAGAACTGGGAAAAAGTAGAACAGTTCCAGGCAAGAGCAGACGATCTGCTGATTTCTACTTATCCAAAATCAGGTAAACATTGACATAGACACAGGCACGATTAATGCCGCCATTGTGTGCACGCACCACAATTAAATGATGATCTCGTTATTCTCAGGCACAACTTGGGTCAGTAAGATTGTGGATCTGATATTGAGTAATGGTGATACAGAGGAAAGTCAGAAAGCTGCCATTTTTGAGCGGGTGCCATTTCTGGAGTGTTCAGGTCCATCCGTTCCATCAGGTATTTTTTTTAATAGTAATGTTTCACCAAACTAACTCATTTTATGACTAATCCTCTTCATGTAAGCATCTTTGACATACGCGGTACTGAAGTCTGGTTCACTGCCATGTCTTGGCCCCGATTCCTGACTTGTCTGAAGTTTCTGTCTAAAATAACAAGATTCCTACATGAGGCGTACGGAGGCAAAATGTTTAAAAAAAATTGATTCTGTTTGGTCTTTTTTTCCCAGCGGTAGTCATTTCTAACCCTTTCTGGCTGTATCTGTTTTATTTGACTACACAATTGTGTCCTGCGAAAAATGTAAAGAGGCCAAAGTTTCATATTTTGCACTATAGAGGATGGATACCACCAAAAATTAGGACTAATGGAGTCGATTTTCATATTTCTTTACTCAATTTGTCCCCTTGAAGTTAATGGCTCTGTCAGGGACATTTCTGAATCTTCTTTTTTGGAGATTCAGACAGAATTCCCTGACAGTCATGAAAGGAGAATGAACGTTGTGTGAACCTGGCTTTAGAGTAAGTTCAATAATTTAGAAAGTGTCCATGAAATTTACTATTAAGAAAGCAGATACATTTTTGAAAAGTCATAATTCAATTTTTCATTGACGGAATTGAAGGTCATATCCATCTTTACCAATAAAAATGTTTCCACATTTTTTTTCCTTCCACAGGAACAGAGATCCTTAACAAACAAAACTTCCCGAGAGTGATCAAAACCCATCTTCAGGCGGACGTCCTTCCTCAGAGCTTCTGGGACAAGAACTGCAAGGTTGCTTTTTATTTTGACCAATTTGTCCTTCTTATTTATGGTTTTGGGCCCAGTTTCAGCCTCTATCCACAGTCTTATCACTATTTGGTTCCAGATGACTTCACAGACTGGTTATATTGTTACAATGAAGGACATTTCTAGAGCCAATGACTAATATCCTGGGGCCCTAACACTGGTGTGATGGTAGAAGACAATGATGTAATAACCACACACATATCTATCTAGATCATCTACGTAGCCAGGAATGCGAAAGACGTAGCGGTGTCCTACTATCACTTCTACAGGATGGCGTATGGACATCCAGAACCAGGCACATGGGATGAATTCCTGAACAGCTATATGGAAGGCAATGGTGAGAATATAGCTTTGTAAAACAAGGTCTTGGTGAGTATCAGCAGAAGGTAATGTCCCGCTGTACTCGAGGCGACGCTGAAGCCATCTTTCTATATACAGTATATGTCTTCCTATTCATTTTGTAAAAGTCTCGTATCTTTGATGATCCTGAAGAGCAACCACAAAAGGACAGAGATGGCATTACTGTATGTAGTATGTGTTATTGATGGCTGTGTGTACACGTATGTTCACACTACGCACTATATTCGTCACTGCAGTTGCTTTTGGACGCTGGAGCTCACATGTGAAAGGCTACTGGAAGCTGAGGCAGCAACGAGACATCTTGTATCTGTTCTATGAGGACATGCTGGAGGTGAGATGTGGCCATAGCACAAACTGCTCTTATTTTCTTAACAGGTGTCAAATAAATAACCAGTGTTTTTTTTTTTTCTGGCAGGATCCAACACGTGAGATACAGAAGGTATCAAAGTTTATGGGGAAGGAATTATCAGAAAACGTTCTGGAGAAGATTCTCAAACACACGTCCTTTCAGGCCATGAAGGAAAACCCTATGAGCAATTATAGCACCTTCCCATTCATGGATCACTCCATCTCCCCATTTATGAGGAAAGGTACAATACAATTTTCATAGCTGCAACAAAGTCATTTAAACATTCTAGAGAGGCAGTCACTGTGTACATACATTCAGGGGCGCCGCTACCATGTGGCAAGTTAGGTACTTTGCCTCAGGCGGCACTGCCTTCAATGAAGAGAGGGGGCGGCAGATTCTGCCGGGTAGTAACTGAATTTGCATCGTAGACGCAGGTTCAGTTACTACTGTATTCAAGGCTCCCAACCGTCCCGAATGGCTGAATCCCCTCATCCAGCCTTCCCCAGCTCATGGGACCGGTCACGTGATCGTGATATCATCACAGGTCCTCAACCTGAAGTCACTCCTCTCCTTCATCTGCTGGGGCTGCTCATAGAAGACTGTTCTGTGCGCACAGGACCTGTGATGATGTAACCGGATGGGAGGAGTCAGTGGTCACATGATCAGTGGCCTCAGTGTATGCAGGACTCTGCTGTGCTGGTTGTCATGGTGCTGGAAGAGGGTAAGCTTATGTGTGGGGTCAGGAGGGGTTTACAGTGAGGATGTAGCGGAGCTGTGTGTGTAGGAGGTGTGCGGAGCTGAGCTGCGTGTGTATGAGATGTGCGGAGCTGAGCAGCGTGTGTACGAGGTGTGCGGAGCTGAGCCTCGTGTGTACAAGGTGTATGGAGCCGAGCCATGTGTGTACAAGGTGTGCGGAGCTGAGCCGTGTGTGTATGGGGTGTACGGAGCGGAGCCGTGTGTCTACAAAATGAAGCCCTGTGTGTGCAAAGTGCATGAAGCTGACCCGTGTATGTGTACGGAGCGGAGCAGAGCCATGTGTGTACGGGGTGTACGGGGGAGGCGCCATTTTGCAGGTCGCCTCAGGCAGCAGAGAGGCTAGGTTCACCCCTGCTTACATTATATTACTGATCCTGAGTTACATCTTGCATTATACCCCAGAGCTGCACTCACTATTCTGCTGGTGCAGTCACTGTGTACATACATTACATTACTGACCCTGAGTTATCTCCTGTATTATACTCCAGAGCTGCACTCACTATTCTGCTGGTGCAGTCACTGTGTACATACATTACATTACTGATCCTGAGTGACATCCTGTATTATACCCCAGAGCTGCACTCACTATTCTGCTGGTGCAGTCACTGTGTACATACATTACATTACTGATCCTGAGTTACCTCCTGTATTATACCCCAGAGCTGCACTCACTATTCTGCTGGTGCAGTCACTGTGTACATACATTACATTACTGATCCTGAGTTACATCCTGTATTATACTCTAGAGCTGCACTCACTATTCTGCTGGTGCAGTCACTGTGTGCATACATTACATTACTGATCCTGAGTTACCTCCTGTATTATACCCCAGAGCTGCACTCACTATTCTGCTGGTGTAGTCACTGTGTACATACATTACATTACTGATCCTGAGTTACATCCTGTATTATACCCCAGAGCTGCACTCACTATTCTGCTGGTGCAGTCACTGTGTACATACATTGCATTACTGATACTGAGTTACATCCTGTATTATACTCCAGAGCTGCACTCACTATTCTGCTGGTGCAGTCACTGTGTACATACATTACATTACTGATCCTGAGTTACATCCTGTATTATACCCCAGAGCTGCACTCACTATTCTGCTGGTGCAGTCACTGGGTACATACATTGCATTACTGATACTGAGTTACATCCTGTATTATACTCCAGAGCTGCACTCACTATTCTGCTGGTGCAGTCACTGTGTACATACATTACATTACTGATCCTGAGTTACATCCTGTATTATACTCCAGAGCTGCACTCACTATTCTGCTGGTGCAGTCACTGTGTACATACATTGCATTACTGATCCTGAGTTACATCCTGTATTATACCCCAGAGCTGCACTCACTATTCTGCTGGTGCAGTCACTGTGTACATACATTACATTACTGATCCTTAGTTACATCCTGTATTATACTTCAGAGCTGCACTCACTATTCTGCTGGTGCAGTCACTGTGTACATACATTACATTACTGATCCTGAGTTACATCCTGTATTATACTCCAGAGCTGCACTCACTATTCTGCTGGTGCAGTCACTGTGTACATACATTACATTACTGATCCTGAGTTACATCCTGTATTATACCCCAGAGCTGCACTCACTATTCTGCTGGTGCAGTCACTGTGTACATACATTGCATTACTGATACTGAGTTACATCCTGTATTATACTCCAGAGCTGCACTCACTATTCTGCTGGTGCAGTCACTGTGTACATACATTACATTACTGATCCTGAGTTACATCCTGTATTATACCCCAGAGCTGCACTCACTATTCTGCTGGTGCAGTCACTGGGTACATACATTGCATTACTGATACTGAGTTACATCCTGTATTATACTCCAGAGCTGCACTCACTATTCTGCTGGTGTAGTCACTGTGTACATACATTACATTACTGATCCTGAGTTACATCCTGTATTATACTCCAGAGCTGCACTCACTATTCTGCTGGTGCAGTCACTGTGTACATACATTGCATTACTGATCCTGAGTTACATCCTGTATTATACCCCAGAGCTGCACTCACTATTCTGCTGGTGCAGTCACTGTGTACATACATTACATTACTGATCCTGAGTTACATCCTGTATCATACCCCAGAGCTGCGCTCACTATTCTGCTGGTGCAGTCACTGTGTACATACATTACATTACTGATCCTGAGTTACATCCTGTATTATACTCCAGAGCTGCACTCACTGCTGGTGCAGTCGCTGTGTACATACAAAACTGATCTTGTACTGCCTGACAGGATATAACTGATGGTCCGGGTAATATTACAGTGATGCCTCTATTGTTATACACTCCCTGACAGAAGTTATGTCGCTTATCTATGTTATGTAAATAAAAGCTTATAACGTGACATGAATTTCATCCATTGGTTGTATAAATTATTATTTTGAAAGCTGAAACCCTCCGAAATGTGTTTTAGGTTAAGAAAATAAATTAACATCAATGCAGAAATATTGATCAGTTAATGGACACAGAATGGTCAGATTTTGGCAAGACAAAAGTTTTGTTGCCTGGTCATATAATGCACCATGTAATCTCCTGCAGTATTTGTGGTGTAATTCTACTGAAGATTCATCAGAGAAATACACCTTCTGCCACTTTTCCAGTGTCCATCTGTTTAGCAGGCTGTGGGACTTTGCAAATGCCACACGGTTTTTTATTTGCCTTTTGTTAAGTGCTGGCATCTGGGCACTGATTCCACCATGGAGGCCATTTCGAGACAGAATCCTACAAACTGTTCTAGTTGACACAGGGACTTGAGGTGACCAGGCCTGTTGGAGCTCTGCTGCAGTGGAAGAGGGGCTTGCTTTGGAATTTCTAACCAACAAACGTTCCTCCTGAGCAGTTGTCTTGGGGGGTCTGCCGGATCTGGGCTTGTCAAACACATCTCCAGTCTCTTCAAAACTTTTTTTAATTCTTTGCACTTGACGCTGAGACACATTAAAGGTGCCAGCCACCTCTGCAGTGGATCTGGTCTTCAGCCTGTTGATAATCCAGGCTTTGGTCACAGGGTGGATCTTTGGCATGTTGTCAGAGCTCAAGTTGCAGTTCAAGTGAAGGTCTGGGGTGCTGGGTTTCTTTTTATACACACACTAATTAACCAATCATTTACTCAGCACAGGTGATGATGTAAACTAGGATTGGGTGCATTATATGACAAGGCGACAAACCTTTTGTCTTGCCAAAATCTGACCATTCTGTGTCCATTAACTGATCAATATTTCTGCATTGATGCCATTTTATTTTCTTAACCTAAACCACATTTCGGAGGGTTTCAGCTTTTAAAAGAATAATTTATATAACCAATGGATGAATTTAACGTCAGGTTATAAGCTTTTATTTACATAACATGGATAAGCAACATAACTTCTGTCAGAGTGTGTATGTAATTGAGAACAGTTCTCTTAGCTTCTGACTGGGGAGGTTTACATCTTAGGAATTTTTGGAGACTGGAAGACTCATTTCTCAGTGTCCCAGAATGAGAAGTTTGACGAATATTATCGGCAAGAGATGGCCAATACAGACCTGAAGTTCCGCATGTAGGAACCAAAAATGCATAAAATCTTCCCAGGAGAACTGGACATCTGGATGGACAAAAGCAAAAGCGTGAACATTCATTCTCCATGATGTCATCATGTTCCAACTTTTGTGTTACTTTTCAATAAAGTGTTTTTTTTTTCTTAGACTCTGGAAATAAAATCCGTTTCACTCATCCTGGTCCCAAGGATTCTTATTACAGCAGCGCAGCCTGATATCATGTTATCGTCCAAACTGGTCAACAACTCTAGAGGAGACCATCCCTCAGCCACTAGGCAGCAGCTATCAGGTGTTCATGGGAGCTGTGCCTGCACACAACCTGCTCAGGGGAGCTCCTTCCTTTTACTTTCCTTTGTAGCTACGGCTATCACCCAATGGTCTTGTGCGCTCTTTGTTCCTGTACAGATTTTATACTTTTACTAAGGATACCGTCACACAGTGGCATTTTGATCGCTACGACGGTACGATCCATGACGCTCCAGCATCGTAAAAATATCGCTCCAGCGTCGTAGACTGCTGTCACACATTGCAATGTACGACGCTGGAGCGATAATTTCATGACGTATGTGCGATGTAGAAGCCGTTGGTTACAATGCGCACATCGTATACGATATATGTTACACCATGCGATCATGCCGCCACAGCGGGACACTAGACGACGAAAGAAAGTTTCAAACGATCTGCTACGACGTACGATTCTCAGCGGGGTCCCTGATTGCAGGAGCGTGTCAGACACTGCGAGATCGTAACTATATCGCTCGAACGTCACGAATCGTGCCGTTGTAGCGATCAAAATTGCACTGTGTGACGGTACCCTTAGACTAGACATTGCCTCACTAACAAATCTAACAAGTACAATTAAGGGTGCGACAATGCAGTACTAATATAGAGACGGTAAGGCTGCAGGGTCTAAGAGATTCTAGATTCTATCTGTGGGTTATTATGACGTGTAGTCACCGTCCACTCAGATACTAATCACCTTCTGTGGTCTGCAAGTGGTAAACACAATAACTACTGTAACATTATATTTGCATTGTAAGCAATATCATCGTAGTTATATTCTTGTACGTAGTAGCAGTATGATAGTAGTTATATTCTTGTACATAGGGACAGTATTATAGTAGTTATATTCTTGTACATAGGAGCAGTATTATAGTAGTTATATTCTTGTACGTAGTAGCAGTATTATAGTAGTTATATTCTTGTACATAGGGGCAGTATTATAGTAGTTACATTCTTGTACATAGGGGCAGTATTATAGTAGTTATATTCTTGTACATAGGGGCAGTATTATAGTACTTATATTCTTGTACATAGGAGCAGTATTATAGTAGTTATATTCTTGTACATAGGAGCAGTTTTATAGTAGTTATATTCTTGTATATAGGAGCAGTATTATAGTAGTTATATTCTTGTACATAGGGGCAGTATTATAGTAGTTATATTCTTGTACATAGGGGCAATATTATAGTACTTATATTCTTGTACATAGGAGCAGTATTATAGTAGTTATATTCTTGTACATAGGAACAGTATTATAGTAGTTATATTCCTGTACATAGAGGCAGTATTATAATAGTTATATTCTTGTACATAGGAGCAGTATTATAGTAGTTATATTCTTGCACATGGGGCAGTATTATAGTAGTCATATTCTTGTACATAGGGGGCAGTATTATAGTAGTTATATTCTTGTACATAGGGGTCAGTATTATAGTAGATATATTCTTGTACATAGGATCAGTATTATAGTAGTTATATTCTTGTACATAAGGGCAGTATTATAGTAGTTATATTGTTGTACATAGGATCAGTATTATAGTAGTTATATTCTTGTACATAGGGGCAGTATTATAGTAGTTACATTCTTGTAGATAGGGGGCAGTATTATAGCAGATATATTCTTGTACATAGGAGCAGTATTATAGTAGTTATATTCTTGTACATAGGGGCAGTATTATAGTAGTTATATTCTTGTACATGGGGGCAGTATTATAGCAGTTATATTCTTGTACATATTATTATTTTTTTATTATTATTATACATTTTTATAGCGCCATTTATTCCATGGCGCTTTACATGTGAATACGAGGCAAATATAGACAAATACATTAAACATGAGCAGATAACAGGCACACGGGTACATAAGAAGGGAGGACCCTGCCCGCGAGGGCTCACAGTCTGCAGGGGCAGTATTATAGTAGTTATATTCTTGTATATAGGGGCAGTATTATAGTAATTATATTTTTGTACATAGGGGGCAGTATTATAGTAGTTATATTCTTGTACATAGGGGCAGTGTTATAGCAGTTATATTTTTGTATATAGGGGCAGTATTATAGTAGTTATATTCTTGTACATAGGGACAGTATAATAGTAGTTATATTCTTGTACATAGGGGCAGTATTATAGTAGTTATATTCTTGTACATAGGGGCAGTATTATAGTAGTTATATTCTTGTACATGGGGGCAGTATTATAGTAGTTATATTCTTGTATATAGGGGCAGTATTATAGTAATTATATTTTTGTACATAGGGGGCAGTATTATAGTAGTTATATTCTTGTACATAGGGGCAGTGTTATAGCAGTTATATTTTTGTATATAGGGGCAGTAGTATAGTAGTTATATTCTTGTACATACAGGCAGTATTATAGTACACTGCTCAAAAAAAAAATGGAAACACTAAAATCCCACATCCTAGATATCACTAAATGAAATATTCCAATTGTAAATCTTTATTCATTACATAGTGGAATGTGTTGAGAACAATAAAATCTAAAAATGATCAACGTAAATCACAACTAATATCCCACGGAGGTCTGGAGTTGGAATGAAGCTCAAAATCAAAGTGGAAAATGAAATTACAGGCTGATCCAACTTCAGTGGAAATGCCTTAAGACAAGGAAATGATGCTCAGTAGTGTGTGTGGCCTCCACGTGCCTGTATGACCAACCTACAACAGCTGGGCATGCTCCTGATGAGGCGGCGGATGGTCTCCTGAGGGATCTCCTCCCAGACCTGGAAGAAAGCATCCGCCAACTCCTGGACAGTTTGTGGTGCAACATGACGTTGGTGGATGGTGAGAGACATGATGTCCCAGATGTGTTAAATTGGATTCAGGTCTGGGGAACGGGCGGGCCAGTCCATAGCTTCAATGCTTTCATCTTGCAGGAACTGCTGACACACTCCAGCCGCATGAGGTCTGGCATTGTCCTGCATTAGGAGGAACCCAGGGCCAACCGCACCAGCATATGGTCTCACAAGGGGTCTTTGGATCTCATCTCGGTACCAAATGGCAGTCGGGCTACCTCTGGTGAGCAAATGGAGGGCTGTGCGGCCCTCCAAAGAAATGTCACCCCACACCGTTACTGACCCACTGCCAAACCGGTCATGCTGAAGGATGTTGCAGGCAGCAGATCGCTCTCCACTGCATCTCCAGACTGTCACGTCTGTCACATGTGCTCAGTGTGAACCTGCTTTCATCTGTGAAGAGCACAGGGCGCCAGTGGTGAATTTGCTAATCCTGGTCTTCTGTGGCAAATGCCAAGCATCCTGCATGATGTTGGGCTGGGAGCACAACCCCCATCTGTGGATATCGGGCACTCAGACCATCCTCATGGAGTCAGTTTCTAACCGTTTGTACAGAAACATGCACATTTGTGGCCTGCTGGAGGTAATTTTGCAGTGCTCTGGCAGTGCTCCTCCTCTTCCTCATTGCACAAAGGTGGAGATAGCGGTCCTGCTGCTGGGTTGTTGCCCTCCTACGGCCCCCTCCACATCTCCTGGTGTACTGGCCTGTCTCCTGGTACTGCCTCCAGCCTCTGGACACTACACTGACAGACACAGCAAACCTTCTTGCCACAGCTCGCATTGATGTCCCATCCTGGATGAGCTGCACTACCTGAGCCACTTGTGTGGGTTGTAGAGTCCGTCTCATGCTACCATGAGTGTGAAAGCACAACCAACATTCAAAAGTGACCAAAACAGCCAGAAAGCATTGTTAATGAGATGTGGTCTGTGGTCCCCAACTGCAGAACCACTCCTTTATTGAGGGTTTCTTGATAATTGCCAACAATTTCCATCTATTGTCTATTCTATTTGCACAACAGCATGTGAAATTGATTGTCAATCAGTGTTGCTTCCAAAGTGGACAGTTTGATTTCACTGAAGTTTGATTTACTTGGCGATATATTCTGATTTTTAAGTGTTCCATTTACTTTTTTGAGCAATGTATATATTATATATACAGTACAGACCAAAAGTTTGGACACACCTTCTCATGTAAAGATTTTTCTGTATTTTCATGACTATGAAAATTGTAAATTCACACTGAAGGCATCAAAACTATGAATTCACACATGTGGAATCATATACTTAACAAAAAAGTTTGAAACAACTGAAAATATGTCTGATGTTCTAGGTTCTTCAAAGTAGCCACCTTTTGCTTTGATGACTGTTTTACACACTCTTGGCATTCTCTTGATGAGCTTCAAGAGGTAGTCACCGGGAATGGTCTTCCAACAATCGTGAAGGAGTTCCCAGTGATGCTTAGCACTTCTTGGCCCTTTTACCTTCACTCTGCGGTCCAGGTCACCCCAAACCATCCCGATTGGGTTCAGGTCTGGTGACTGTGGAGGCCAGGTCATCTGGCGTAGCACCCCATCACTCTCCTTGGTCAAATAGCCCTTACACAGCCTGGAGGTGTGTTTGGGGTCATTGTCCTGTTGAAAAATAAATGATAGTCCAACTAAACGCAAACCGGATGGAATAGCATGCCGCTGCAAGATGCTTTGGTAGCCATGTTGGTTCAGTATGCCTTCAATTTTGAATAAATCCCCAACAGTGTCACCAGCAAAGCCCCCCCACACCATCACACCTCCTCCTCCATGCCTTACGGTGTGAACCAGGCATGTAGAGTCCATCCGTTCAACTTTTCTGTGTCACACAAAGACACGGTGGTTGGAACCAAAGATCTCAAATTTGGACTCATCAGATCAAAGCACAGATTTCCACTGGTCTAATGTCCATTCCTTGTGTTCTTTAGCCCAAACAAGTCTCCTCTGCTTGTTGCCTGTCCTTAGCAGTGGTTTCCTAGCAGCTATTTTACTATGAAGGCCTGCTGCACAAAGGCTCCTCTTAACAGTTGTTGTAGAGATTTGTCTGCTAGAACTCTGTGTGGCGTTGACCTGGTCTCTAATCTGACCTGCTGTTAACCTGCGATTTCTGAGGCTGGTGAATCGGATAAACTTATCCTCAGAAGCAGAGGTGACTCTTGGTCTTCCTTTCCTTGGGTTATCCTCATGTGAGCCAGTTTCTTTGTAGCGCTTGATGGTTTTTGCCACTGCACTTGGGGACACTTTCAAAGTTTTCCCAATTTTTCAGACTGACCTTCATTTCTTAAAGCAATGATGGCCACTCGTTTTTCTTTACTTAGAATTTGTATTATGGCAAGAAAAAAGAAGCTAACAGTCTATTCAGTAGGACTATCAGCTGTGTATCCACCAGACTTCTGCACAACACAACTGATGGTCCCAACCCCATTTATAAGGCAAGACATCCCACTTATTAAACCTGACAGGCCACACCTGTGACGTGAAAACCATTTCCGGTGACTACTATAAAATTTACAACATGAAGCTAGAAGGAAGTTTAACATTGGAAAAAAAATTTAAATTCTACACAACTTTGTTCCTGTAAAAACTAGAGTAAAAAATGTAAAAGCATAAATGGATAAAAGCATATATAGAAAAAAACTGTTGTATTATTATGTATTGTTATAGCGCCATTTATTCCATGGCGCTTTACATGTGAGGGGTATACATAATAAAACCAAGTACAATAATCTTGAACAATACAAGTCACAGCTGGTACAGGAGGAGAGAGGACCCTGCCCGCGAGGGCTCACAATCTACAAGGGATGGGTGAGGATACAGTAGGAGAGAGGACCCTGCCCGCGAGGGCTCACAATCTACAAGGGATGGGTGAGGATACAGTAGGAGAGAGGACCCTGCCCGCGAGGGCTCACAATCTACAAGGGATGGGTGAGGATTCAGGAGGAGAGAGGACCCTGCCCACCAGGGCTCACAATCTACAAGGGATGGGTGAGGATACAGTAGGAGAGAGGACCCTGCCCGCGAGGGCTCACAATCTACAAGGGATGGGTGAGGATACAGGAGGAGAGAGGACCCTGCCCGCGAGGGCTCACAATCTACAAGGGATGGGTGAGGATACAGTAGGAGAGAGGACCCTGCCCGCGAGGGCTCACAATCTACAAGGGATGGGTGAGGATTCAGGAGGAGAGAGGACCCTGCCCACCAGGGCTCACAATCTACAAGGGATGGGTGAGGATACAGGAGGAGAGAGGACCCTGCCCGCGAGGGCTCACAATCTACAAGGGATGGGTGAGGATACAGTAGGAGAGAGGACCCTGCCCGCGAGGGCTCACAATCTACAAGGGATGGGTGAGGATTCAGGAGGAGAGAGGACCCTGCCCACCAGGGCTCACAATCTACAAGGGATGGGTGAGGATACAGTAGGAGAGAGGACCCTGCCCGCGAGGGCTCACAATCTACAAGGGATGGGTGAGGATTCAGGAGGTGAGAGGACCCTGCCCGCGAGGGCTCACAATCTACAAGGGATGGGTGAGGATACAGGAGGAGAGAGGACCCTGCCCGCGAGGGCTCACAATCTACAAGGGATGGGTGAGGATACAGGAGGAGAGAGGACCCTGCCCGCGAGGGCTCACAATCTACAAGGGATGGGTGAGGATACAGGAGGAGAGAGGACCCTGCCCGCGAGGGCTCACAATCTACAAGGGATGGGTGAGGATACAGTAGGAGAGAGGACCCTGCCCGCGAGGGCTCACAATCTACAAGGGATGGGTGAGGATTCAGGAGGAGAGAGGACCCTGCCCACCAGGGCTCACAATCTACAAGGGATGGGTGAGGATACAGTAGGAGAGAGGACCCTGCCCGCGAGGGCTCACAATCTACAAGGGATGGGTGAGGATTCAGGAGGTGAGAGGACCCTGCCCGCGAGGGCTCACAATCTACAAGGGATGGGTGAGGATACAGGAGGAGAGGACCCTGCCCGCGAGGGCTCACAATCTACAAGGGATGGGTGAGGATACAGGAAGAGAGAGGACCCTGCCCGCGAGGGCTCACAAACTACAAGGGATGGGTGAGGATACAGTAGGTGAGGGTAGAGCTGGTCGTGCAGTGGTTCGGTTGTATTATAAATCCTTGGCATGTCATTGAGATATGGACACACGTGTTCAAAAAAATCGAGGATGTTATAATCCAAAAAAGGATAATTTATAAAAAGGCTTTGGATTCCTAATTAAATCTGTGAGGTTTCGATGTGTTTAACCTATACATCCAGTAAATCTGTTTTCTTTTTACATTCTCGATGTAGTCGGGATGTGATCGATCGGGCTCATCTTTAGCTGTTTATAATCCCTGTTATGTTTGAGAGAACAATGTCTTTATAGGCCATATTTCAGAAAGCTTTTCTGAGTATTATACCTACGCGAGTGCATTTTTTTATGTCGTAGTTGAATTGTTCTACCCACATATTGTTTGTTCCATCCTCAGGTAATCACATATATCACATAGTCTGTACTGCATGTCAGATGCCGGTTATTTATGATATTTTCCGCAGTAGAGGAGAACAAGCTATCCATGTTGTGATTGATGGACAGGAGGCATAAACAACCTTTAATCATGACAAATGCCATCAGCTGTATTTGCAGCAGGTGGTGTAACCATTCGTTCGAAGGCGGCTTGGAGCCAATATTTTTTTTTACTGTTTGTGCCCTGCAAAATGTTACAGCAGGATTTCTGGGTAAGACTTTCCCGAGAATATGGTCATTTCGGATTATGGGTCAGTATTGTAGAAAAATCTGGCAGGAATTAAACTGGGTGACGAAATTTGGATTTGTACTGTTTTCCACACTCTAGTGTAGCATTTATTTATTTTTATCAGGAATGATTTCTGGTTACATTTTTGGGATCAGAATCTCTCATAGAATTCTTGATTGCAATTCAAAATCCAAGTCTAAAGTGCAATTTATCTGATTAAGTCCAGACAAACCGGAAAATACAAGTATATTTTTATATATTTTTCTTTTAAAAAAATACAAGAAAGGGAAGAAAAGTTTTTATCAACAGTATATTAATCGTAGGAAGTTTATATCTTTGCACTTGTTTTTCTTATTGTTTTTATTCATATGTGTTTGCGGTTTTCAATTATTTGCTTTTTGACTATATATAACATTTTTTCTCAACTTGAACCTTATCATGTCCCTCTCCTACGGACTCTGACACATCACACACTGCCACGTGACCTTATTTTTAGCACCTTATTTCAGACCTCACCCAAAAGTGGGTTAAACTTGGTAAAGTGTAGAAAAATAGAATAAACTGTTATTTTAGAATATTTTCTGGCAGTGCGGATACGGACCACGGACTTTCCATGTTTTATTTGCTCCAATGGTGAAATCACCCGTGGATCCACAACTGCCTTTCAACCTTGGATCAGGTCAGCACATATCGATACAGGTTCTGATAACACTCTATCCTTGGGCTATTTTTTCTCTTTTTTTGCATTTTTATAGAATTTTATCTAAGCAGGTTCATAATCTGCCGATAGATGTGCACAAAAACCTCTCCTAACAGTATCTTGGGATTCTGCCAAATGATTTTATAATATGTGACCTAGAAAAGATGGAGAAAATGCCAACGTTCACACATAACCGGCTTAGGTACATTGGCTCATATGCCCTATCTTTAGGGAATGCTTGACATTTTGTACTTGCCAAAAAAAAAACAAATTGCTGGAGACATTTTGTCTGGTATCATTACCATGTAAACATTGTCACCTGGAGCTAATGGGTGTAGAAGGTGAGAACATTACATTCTTTTTAATCTCTTTATTAATTACCTTGAGGACCGGTTTGAGAGTAAAGTGTCAGTCTTTACTGACGACACCAAACCATGTGGGATATTAAAGATTGAATAAATGGTTCTTCAGATCACATGTTTAGTGCACGGTCAAAAAGCTCAGAGCAGAAAGACCAGGACAGGAAGAGACGAGATTCATCCATAAAAATTCACACAGCAATACTCCCCGAGGCATGGAGGAAATCGGTGAGGCAACGCGTTTCTGACCGCTGCCGTCCTTAGTCTCTGCCAAACTTCATTGAAAAAAAGCCTTTTCTATGGATGAAGCGAGCGCTGGTCTCTTCCTGGACCTTCATACTAAAAATTGACCTTGACAGGATAATATTACAGAACTATCTGGATAAGATGTCTGAATGGGCAAAGACGTGGCAAATTAAATTTAATCCCTTCATGACATATGACGTATATATATATATATATATATATACACGTCATATGTCTGACTCCCCTTTTGAAGCGGGCTCTGGCATTGAGCCTGCATGTTTTCCAGCACATGATAGCTGATTTGATCAGGTGACATGTGACTCTAACAGCCGCGGGTGGAATTACGATCCATCTGCGGCTGTTAACGTGTTAAATGCCGCTGTCAATCTCTGACAGCGGCATTTAACATGATCATGCCAGAAGTATGTCACTAACTCTGCCCTGTCACATGATCATGAGGTGCCGATGGGTTAGCATGATAACCCAGGGTCTGCAGGAGACCTCCTTGGGTTGTCATTTCCAAATTGCTATATGTGCCGCCCTGTATAGCAGATGAACATTCAAGCGCTGTCCACAGGGTATGTCATGGCGTTGCACAATGGATTGATGGCCTTCCTTATTCAATATCCTTTTTACCTTGTACAAATCTCCCACTTTACCAGCACCAAAGCAACCCCAGACCATCACATTACCTCCACCATGCTTGACAGATCGCGTGAGGCACTGTTCCAGCATCTTTTCAGCTGTCCTGCATCTCACAAAGGTTCTTCTGTGTGATCCAAACACCTCAAACTTAGATTTGACTGTCCATAACACTTTTTTCCAATCTTCCTCTGTCCAATATCTGTGTTCTTTTGCCCATATTAATCTTTTCCTTTTATTAGCCAGTCTCAGATATGGCTTTTTCTTTGCCACTCTGCCGTGAAGGCCAGCATCCTGGAGTCGCCTCTTCACTGTAGACGCTGACACTGGCGTTTTGCGTGTACTATTTAATGAAGCTGCCAGTTGAGGACCTGTCGATTTCTAAAATTAGAGACTCTAATGTCCTTGTCTTGTTATTCAGTTGTGCAGCGCGGCCTCCTACTTCTCTTTCTACTCTGGTTAGAGCTTGTTTGTGCTCTCCTCTGAAGGGAGTAGTACACACCGTTGTAGTAAATCTTCAGTTTCTTGGCAATTTCCCATATGGAATAGCCTTCATTTCTAAGAACTAGAATAGACTGTCGAGTTTCACATGAAAGTTCTTTTTTCTGGCCATTTTGAGAGTTTAATGAAACTGTAATGCTCCAGATTCTCAGCTAGCTCAAAGGAAGGTCAGATTTACAGGTTCTCTAATCAGCCAAACTGTTTTCAGCTATGCTGACATACTTGCACAAGGGTTTTCAAGGGTATTCTGACCATCCATTAGCCTTCTTGCACAGTTAGCAAACACAAAGTACCATAAGAACACTGGAGTGATGGTTGTTGGAAATGGGCCTCTATACACCTATGTAGATATTGCATTACAAGCCAGACGTTTGCAGCTAGAATAGTCATTTACCACATTAACAATGTATAGAGTGTATTTCTGAGTCATTTACTGTTAGCTTTTGGGAAAAAAACTGATTTTCTATCAAAAATAAGGAAATTTCTAAGTGACCGTAAACTTTTGAACGGTACTGTATATTACAAAGCTGTGCTTCCAACTCTAGGTAGCATCATCAGCCTAAATTCTAAAAGCATTTCTCCTAAAGGAGGATTTGACCGGCTTTGCATTACACAGAAAGCCTCCTTCAGTGAGAACTGTGTAATTCTTAGTTGTTTTTTTCTTCAAACACCTTTAATGGCTTTCTCCATAGATTTATGGTAATCGGCTTACTCTAGCTGCATTGCCTTGACCAAGACTTTTACTCAGTCTAGGTAATCCTTTGACACAAGACTGTGGCATACCAGGAGTAATCTCACAGCAGTCCAGCTTACTTTCAGCTCATGGTATTGGAAATCTTGGAGACAATGCAGACTCATTCTAGAAGCGGGGATCGCATGCAGAAATATTGTTAGGAACATTCACCAATATTGCAAGCATTGGTTTCACCACCTCTGTTTGCGCCATAACTGCTTTTCTATGATTTAGGAAAAGCCCCATGCTTACACCTCATCTCGGTTATACTTCATCCAGACCTCAGCTGATACAATAACCTGTCCGATGTGCGTTACCTTTGCAGGTGGTGATGTAGTTAAATTCTAGAAGATTTTTTACAATCTGCTCCCACCAGGATCCTTCATTCACTTGTGGCCCACTCTCCTTATTCACACATCCATGTTACCAGCACCCCCCTATATGGGGCCACTAATAAACCTACATCACTTCCCATTTTCTTTCCTCCTTAACTACCACACTATCGCAAGTAACATCACACCCACTGCTAATATAGCAGACAGCATGTAAAATCACACAGCTCACTTTGTGAACACAAGCTGCGACTCTCCTCAATAGATATGATAATCAACGTCCAAATGATAAAGCTGGCACTTCTAAATACACTATAAAGAACCACGGACACCCAGATAGGTAGGCAAAACCAAGAGATCCAGAATAAAGTGAATTAAAGCTTTTATTGGAAAAATTGTCAAGCACCCTAACATAAGGTGGAAGGCTGAGTGCAGTACATCATTCTTCGCCCTCGGAAGAAGCTTGTTGCGAAACGCGCGTTGGGGTGAGGTGGAATGCTGTGCTGATTGCAGGTAGATATCATTATAAAGTCTGGATTATGTACACTGGTATTTTATGCATTACGGGCATGCTTAGGCAGCTAGAGGTGTACCGGACAATATGGGACTATGGAGCTTCTACCGTGCATTTGATATTATTGAATGATGTACTTCCACCTTATGTTAGGGTGCTTGGGCATTTTACAATTTTTCCAATAAAAGCTTTAATTCACTTTATTCGGGATCTCTTCATTTTGGCTACCTATCTGGGTGACCGTGGTTCTCCTCAATAGATGTAGAATGTCCAATTGCAGGTTTTTTTTCGTGTTGATTTAATGGACTCAAAACTCAATAGCAAAAACAAACACGCTGAGCTGAACTAATCTTTGTCACCATTCATTCCTTCGTATATCCCTAGAAGCCTCCTGTAGCTGATAAAAGCTTATGCAATACTGCAAGCTCATGGCCTGACACCGATAGAGGAGGGGAGAGGGGGTGACGTTCTCGGGAATGGTGTGGAGTGAGCAATGGACTGGTGAGTAATATCATAATAGGCTGGAGAAACCGACTGGACGGGAAACGTAAAGGAATTATCCATAGGATACTGAGGTAAAGACATAAACTGGAGGAACAGACAAATTGAAGGTGTTTTAGACACAGGCTTATTCTCTTCTGAACACTTATTTTTCCAAATGGCTCATATCAGACAAGATGAACTCAGAATGGCGTCGGAAAGATTGGGTTAAAGTCCGTGGTGTCCCAATAGTTTACGCTTTTTCTCAAAACTGGGAGAGGATTGATAATTTCCAAGCGAGAAAAGATGACATTGTCGTTGCCACGTACCCCAAATCAGGTCAGTTGTGGTCTGCAGAGAGTTAAGTTAGCAAATGCACATTTATTTTTATTAATTACAGTGATTGTATCTTTAAGGTACAACATGGATGAGTGAGATTGTGGATGTTATCTTGAATGACGGGGACACGGAGAAGAGTCGGAGAGATGCCATATTCAATAAGGTTCCAATGTTGGAGTTTTGGGTGCCTGATACAGTGCCCCCAGGTATCTAAGAACAATCCCTTCTTTCTTGTAAATCACATTCTGAAAGTTAAAGTGTAAATGATGTAACTACAGTTAGGTCCAGAAATTTTTGGCCAGTGAGGAATGTTCATGATTTCAGCTCTGCAGGCCATTTTTTTTTTTCTTTAAAATGAAACAACTGAGATGCAATTTAAGTGGAGACTTTCAGGCTCATTTGAACAAAACTATCCAGTGAAGCGTTTAGGAATTGCAAACATTTTTCTACAAAATGGTGTTCAGGGTTTGCATTCAGTTAGGCCTTTAGGGATACAGCCATACGCTAAATAGCGTTCAAGAGTGGCAACGTCACAAAGGTCGCGCGTTTCCTTCAGCAATGATTGTTCTAGTGTTTTCAATGATTCTTTCGTCATGCTGACGTTTTCGGTATTAGTACGGGTGGGAGCTAGTTTGTGAGTCAAATTGAAGAATTTATGAATGTAACGTATGCGGTCTTTCCTGTCTGACCACAAATCCCCCGTAGTTGTCAAGCTTATAACGCTAAGGTGGTTGTTAGGTTGTACAAGCTTTTTTCAAATAGTGGCTCCGGTATAGATGGGAAGGACCAGCTGCAAAATAGGAACACCGGCCAATGTAGGCAATACAGCACACAATGGTGCAGAGTTCCACTAAAATACAGAGTTAAAAGTATATTTCTTTCTTGCTTCCATAAGGAGGTCCCTAGTGTATCCTTTATTTTTAAAAAAATTTGGTTTTAGCATGTCTTGTACTAGAAAACGGGTGGTGAAATTGCAAAAAAAAGTGCAATCCCACACTTGTTTTTGTTTGACTTTTTTTGCTAGGTTCCCTAAATGCTAAAACTGACCTGCCATTGTGATTCTCCAGGTTATTACGAGTTCATAGACACCAAACGTGTCTACGTTATTTTTTATCTAAGTGGTGAAAAATAATTGTAAACTTTGCTGAAAAAAAAAAATAATTGGGCAATTTTCCGATACCTAAGAACAAGTACCACTGATACATAACTTAGAAAAATACCGGGATAAAATCCCATATTACTTTGGACAATATATTAGTCACCAGGACACTCCAGAAACGCTAATTCTACAGAGAACGAGGAGTAACAAGTCCCATACACAAATATAGAAAAATATATAGCAATTTTATTAAACAGATATAATACATACAGACTAACATTACAAGGTCCAGAAAGTGGTGCATATACAGAAGACACAACCACTGTAGTAACACGGGGTATACTAAACGGATATCCAAAAGTAAACAGTAAAAGTACTCTAGCATATATCAATAAGGTACTATATGTCATACATGGTATCAGGGTATATAGTAACCTCTACCCATTCTGATTACCAATCTCCACATGCTGCCTATCACATATAGGGTTAAATTTAACCCTATATGTGATATATATATATATATATATAAGATATATATATATAAGAGATATATGTATATATCTCTTCCTACAAGCCTACAGCCTGCAGTGATCCTCAACCTACTGAACAGCCGCACAGCCAGCTTTTCCCTCTCCTAGTGTATCCTCACCCACCCCCTGCAGACTGTGAGCCCTCGGGGGCAGGGTCCTCCCTCCTTATGTACTCGTGTGCCTTGTTATCTGCTCATGTTTAATGTATTTGTCTATATTTGCCCCGTATTCACATGTAAAGCGCCATGGAATAAATGGCGCTATAAAAAATGTATAATAATAATAATAAAATGCTAGCATAGATGGAATGTGCGCCGTTAGTCTTACCCGTATACATGTGCCAGTGGGTGTCGCCAGCAGCCCCAACGCGCGTTTCGCGTTGGGCTTCCTCGGGGGGCTGTGATGGTATGTGTATTCAGAGCGGTTATTTAAGTAAGAGGGACACCTGTCTGCAATAAGCGGCGCAATTAGCGGCGCGTGCGCGGTGATATGCAGGCTTGCGTATAACACATCACATCCTGCTCTTCCTGTGACGTGACGGGCAGAGGGAAATCCCTCCTGACGTCACTACGCCCCGGAGCCTGTTATACCGCGCATGCGCACGCGCCGTGGCCGCCATGTTGAAAACAGGAAGGATAACCAAAGGCAAGTATGGTAGGTGAATCTAAAGTGATACGTGCTAAGAATGCGCCTACAAATAAGTGCGCTTGCGCAAGGGCAGCCAATGATAAAGAGATGTAACTAAAGTGATAATGTGCAAAGTGATAATGCCCACTATAAGGGGCGAACTTACATATCAATTACTAGCAAAAAGACTGCATAATTCCAGCAGGTAAACGTTAAGGCATATATAATAATAAAGAAAATAACAAAAAAATACAAAAAATCATCCCATACGGATGAGAAAAATATAAAAATATATAGGAGTCTCTTATATATTTTTATATTTTTCTCATCCGTATGGGATCCGCAAAAAGACTGCATAATTCCAGCAGGTAAACGTTAAGGCATATATAATAATAAATAAAGAAGATAACAAAAAAATACAAAAAATCATCCCATACGGATGAGCAAAATATAAAAATATATAAGAGTCTCTTATTTGTAGGCGCATTCTTAGCACGTATCACTTTAGATTCACCTACCATACTTGCCTTTGGTTATCCTTCCTGTTTTCAACATGGCGGCCGCGGCGCGTGCGCATGCTCGGTATAACAGGCTCCGGCGCGTATCTTTTCCTGGTTACAGATAGGACGCGGTGGGTATGTTATATACAATATTATTCTTACCACATCAGCAGATTACTAGTCGCCATTATACCAGTATATGTATCGATAATTATTAATGTATGCACTATCGCCCTAGTGTTTAATATCATGGCGTCTTTGCCCCTTTCCAAAATGGTGGCCGCAGCGAGTGCGCGTGCGCGGTGTGGCAGGATCCAGGACACATCTCTCCCTGCCTCCAGGATGTGACGCGGCGGGCTAGTGATGTCAGGAGGGATTTCCCTCTGCCCGTCACGTCACAGGAAGAGCAGGATGTGATGTGTTATACGCAAGCCTGCATATCACCGCGCATGCGCCGCTAATTGCGTCGCTTATTGCAGACAGGTGTCCCTCTTACTTAAATAACCGCTCTGAATACACATACCATCACAGCCCCCCGAGGAAGCCCAACGCAAAACGCGCGTCGGGGCTGCTGGCGACACCCACTGGCACATGTATACGGGTAAGACTAACGGCGCACATTCCATCTATGCTAGCATTTAACCCTATATGTGATAGGCAGCATGTGGAGATTGGTAATCAGAATGGGTAGAGGTTACTATATACCCTGATACCATGTATGACATATAGTACCTTATTGATATATGCTAGCGAACTTTTTACTGTTGACTTTTGGATATCCGTTTAGTATACCCCCTGTGTTACTACAGTGGTTGTGTCTTCTGTATATGCACCACTTTCTGGACCTTGTAATGTTAGTCTGTATAAATTTTCCGATACCTGTAGCGTTTCCATTTTTCAGGATCTGGGGTCGGGTGAGGGCTTATTTTTTGGGGGCCGAGGTGACGTTTTTAATTATCCTATTTTGGTGCAGATACGTTCTTTTGATTGGCTGTTATTGCATTTTTCGTAAATCAAATTTATTGAATTGCATATAAGTAACACAGTTGGCTGTTATTGCATTTTAATGTAATGCTGCAGTGACCAAAAAAAACCTAATTCTGGTGTTTAGAAGTAATTCTCAGATCGCTCCTATGTAGCTGAATTCCTGCATTGCTATGAGTGCCGACCACAGGGTGGCGCTCACAGCAATCCAGCATCAACAACCATAGAGGTCTCAAGGAAACCTCTGTTTGTCATGCTGACACATCGCTGACCCACGATCACGTGACGGGAGTCAGCGATGCACGCATGTCCGGCCCGATGGCCGTAAGCGCTAGGTAAATGCTGTCAGCGTTTGAAAGCGGCATTTAACTAGTTAATAGCGGCGGGTGGATCGTGATTCCACCCGCTGCTATTGCGGGCACATGTCAGCTGTACAAAACAGCAGACATGTTGCGGCTTTGATGTGGGCTCAGCGCCGGAGCCCACATCAAAGGGGGAGACATGACACGGCGCATGTCGTGAAGGGGTTAAAGGTACACCTGTGTATAGAACCTTCCTCAATGAAGATATTCAGGTCTAAGAAATTGACTGTCTACTTGTTGTGGAGATAAATTTGAAATAAAATTCATTTTTATTAATATCGTTTAAAAATGCAGAAAGTGATTCATGCTTCCTCGACTAAATAAATAAAATATCATCTATGAAGCGTTGTCAGGAGATCAGGTTTGCACGCAGCCCCCCACTGGGCCGCAGCCCTCCCATAACACCATGTAGAGGTTAACATAGCTGGGCGTGAACTTGGTCCCCATGGCGGTGCCCCACTGCCGGATGTAGTAGTCTGCCTCATATTTGAAAAAGTTGTGAGTTAAGATAAAAAATACAATCTCTAATAAAAATAAATTTGCTCACTGGGCAGTTGTTCAAATTTATTTAAAAATATAATGCTGCTTCACAGCCTTTGTCACGTTGGGTCACAGTGTAAAGTGACATGATATCCAAGGTGCCTAAAATGTAGTTGTCTTGCCACTGTATATGATCCAATAATTGCAGATTGTGGGTGCTGTTTTTGAGGTAAGCTGGGAGTATTGTTACTATATTTTGTAGGTGTCAATCTACTTAATGTGACAAATTAGAAGACACTGAAACCCTGAAATTATTGGACATCCTTGTGAGTTTGTAAGACTTTAGTGGATTTTCGGTATGTAGTAAATAATTGCAGTTCTAGGATGTATAGTGTTAATAAGTTCACATTCAGATTTGTTTAAAAAAACAGCATTTAGCCCTCTAGTAATTATCTCCATTATCTCACTGACAAAGGTCAATGTCGGGTCATTATCTACTTGCATATGTTTGTTGATCAATTAGAAGGCGTATGGATTCTTTATGGTATTGTACTTGGTCTAGAAGCACTTCAAAGGTTCTCCTGCAGTAAATACAGATCAGAGACCTAGATCAGGGTCAGCTAGGTCAGGGTTAGCTTTTACTTAGCCCCATTCAGTCAGGTGGTCATCCCTTTAAGGCACGCAGTCTGGTTTTGTGGGTACATGGACCCATGCGTTTCAACACAAACGTGTGTCTTCCTCAGGGTATATGGTATAGAACGTTGCATATCATCCTTATACATTTAATGACTAGTAATTAATATTCAAAAGATTCATACCAGCTGTGTGGCAGTCAGGTCAGGTCTGGACCATGTATTAGCTTGTATAGCGTCCTGTGTATGTCAGTGCGCATGCGCGGGGTTTTGTTTTCCCTGGAAAAAATCATTGAGCACTCTGGCATCACTCTAATCCATCCTACACTCTGCTGCTCGACTAATGAACCTGCTATTCCCCAGCCTCTCCCCTATGCCAAGCCCTTCACTGGCTTCCTATCGCCCAGAGACTCCAGTTCAAATCCCTTACAATGACATACAAAGCCATCCACAACCTGTCTCCTCCATACATCTGTGACCTCGTCTCCCGGTACTTACCTACACGCAACCTCCGATCCTCACAAGATCTCCTTCTCTAATCCCCTCTTATCTCCTCTTCCCACAACCAAGACTTCTCCTGTGCTTCCCCCATTCTCTGGAACTCTCTACCACAACACAACAGACTCCTGCCTACCATAGAAACCTTCATAAAGAAGCTGAATACTCACCTCTTCCGACAAGCCTACAACCTACAGTGATCCCCAACCTAATGAACCGCCGCACGACCAACTCTCCCCTCTCCAAGTCTATCCAAGCCCATCCCCTGCAGCTGTGAGCCCTCGCGGGCAGGGTCCTCCCTCCTTATGTACCTGTGTGCCTTGTTTTTTGCTCATTTAATGTATTTGTCTATAGCTGCTCCCTTTTTCACATGTAAAGCGCCATGGAATAAATGGCACTATAAAAATGTATAATAATAATAAAAAAAATTCACATTGTCACTAAACAATAGTTACTATGCACATGCGCTGGCCAAGTGTTAGTCGGAAGTCAATGTTCCGACTCACTATACTCAATCTGTGGTTTATGCGCATGCGCTGATCGCTGTTCCAAATATGTCTAGGAAAGAATGTTCCAATTGCGCTATAGATTTATCAAATATAACAGCCTGATCTGTCAAATGTATATCATATATAAGACACTAGATAATATAAAAGAAAATATCTCCATCTTAATAAAAAAGTATTTGTGGAGACGTAATTGTTGTTTTACAGACTTTTTAGCAAAGATTAGTCAAAGATAGGCAGCTTTTACCCTGGTGTTTCAAAATGTATAGAATGGATTGGTGAACCCCCACACAGTTAAATATGTATAACACTAGTCAACATATATTGAGTTTTGGTGCGCACCCAATCACACCTCAGTGGCCATGATTTGTGTATAGCTATGAATAGACCTCAACTCATAAGGTCAGTCATTAAGTAAACCGCACTTATAAAGTGCATAAGTGTTAAAAAACAACTAAACAATAATCAGAAATTAACAATAAAAAAAATATAAAAAATAAAAGATGTGCACTTTGTGCAATTAGTCCATATACAAATGAGCGGATACTAATTTGTATCAAGCAATTCTTTCATAGTCCTAAAATTGGTGTCCTCTGGATGCACAAAAAGATGCCAGGTGAATTTTAATTTCTTGCTCCTTCTTCTCCAGATTGAAAAAAACCCTGTGATTCTCAGATTAGAGACCTGTACTGAAAAATTAAAAAGTGTAAGATATCTGTAGAGTTTAGCACCTCAGTAACTCTTCTTTTGTACATAGAAAAACAAAGAGACAAAGCTCAACCAGGCTAGATCTTTTTATAAAACCCTGTGTAGAGTAATTCCTCATTAAGACCCCTTGGAGCAAGGCTCTGTAGATCAAAGATCCACCTTGCCTCACGCCTAAGTAGATCATCTGTGATTCTGCCCCCCCTGATGTTACTATAAATCCCTTCTAACACGAATAGAACCTGAAAGTCCATTATGGCATTCTAGAAAATGTGATGCCACTGAAGTTAATACTTTAGCTTTTATTCTGTCTGTTCTGGCTGTAGCTATATTTGATATGTGTTGCTGTATGGTTCGGTGTAATTCTTGAGTAGTTTGTCCCACGTATATCTTATTACACCCACAGATCATCGCGTAGACCAAATTGCGAGGGCGGCAATTAAAGTACACAACTGATTTGACCTGTGTGGATAAATGAGGTACTGAGATGCCAACATTAGCTATCATAAGGGGACAAACTAAACAATTGCCGCATGGGAAAGAGCCTGAATTTGGGTTCCCCACCCTCAATTTGTTCCTCGATCTTCTAAAATGACTGTTGGAGAGATGATCTTTCAAATTCTTTGCCCTCCTGGCCACTATCTTGGATCTCTCCTCTATAAATGGTCTGAGTCTGGACTCGCTCAAAAGAATCCCCCAGTCCCTCTCCAAAATACGATATACTTCCCCCCATTGGTTGTTATATTGGGTAATCAGTCTCAATGTGTTAGAGGGTTCTCTCACCCGAGGTTTCAGCAAGTCCAGTTTCATACAATCTTCCGTGGGTAGCCTCTCTCTCTAAACCTATTTGTAAGTGCTTGAGATTCTGTCCGGAAATCCTCTCTACGGCTAGTTTCTCCTAAGACGCAAAAATTGGCCCATGGGAATTCCGTGGCGCTGATGGGCTGGGTGGAAGCATAAATAATGCAACAAGTTATTGGTGTCCGTCTCCTTCCAATGTAAAGTGGTGGTAATCCTATTTTCCCATACAATTTTAAGGTCCAAGAAGTTCTAAGGATCTGGTAGAAAAATGAGTAGTTAGTACAATATTCCAACTGTTATTGTTCGACTACCCAATAAAGGTGTTCAGTTGTTCCATATTGCCTGTCCAAAGGATAATGATGTCATCGATAAATCGATACCATCTTATGACATAAGATTGAAATGTTGTATTTTTTCGCATAGGTCTCCTCCCACCACCTCATAAAGAGGTTAGCGTAGGAGGGTGCGCATCTAGCCCCCATCGCGGTCCCCAAGATTTGTTTGTAAAACACTGTCAAATCCAAAATAGGTCTTTTCAAGAACCAGTTTAAGCAAATGAAGAATAAAGGAGTAATGACTCCTATCTCCAGTGGTACATTTGTCAAAAAAATAAGAGACTGCTGAAATACCTAGATTGTGGCTGATATTCGTAGAGGGCCTCCATGTTGAATGTGACTAGAATAGTATCCTGAGGAATCACCAAACCATCCAATTCCTGTATCAAATACGATGAGTCACGTATGTACGAATCCAGTGTGACAACCACCGGCTGAAGAAAGAAATCCACATAAATACATGGTTTTTCATACAACCCGCCTATTCCCGAGATGATGGGCCTACCCGAGCGTTGTGTCACAGACTTGTGTACCTTTGGTACCATATAAAATGCTGGTATCACAGGAAATTTCGTAGTTAGAAAATCCAGTTCCTTTTTGCTGATGATCCCATGTAGGAAAGCACTAGACAATAATTTGTCCAATTGAGATTTCAAAACCATTGTTGGATCTGAAGGTAAGGCTTGGTAATAATGTGTGTTATTTAGTTGTCGTCTAGCTTCCAGACAACACACATCTATTGGCCACAGGACAATATTCCCCCTTTTTTTTCCAAAGAGCTCATTGTTCTTCGATTTAAAAAGTGCTATCTGCTCCTCTCTTGAGAGATTACTCTGCTGATTTTTTATCAATCTTTTTATGTTCCACCACGTTTTTGTTAATATTTTATGTAAAATTAATAATCTCCGTGGTCAATTTTTGAAACCCATCCCTAGTTGACCACAGTAATGTCATTCTGGCCAAAAATGTCCACAACTTGATCCTGCCAAGACGCCTCTCTGGCTTTCAAATCCATAATGTCTATATTGCAATAACACAAAATGTGTCACCGCTAGAAAGACTGGCTTAAAGGAAGCAAGCCACAACAACAAACCCATGAAATAGACATGCGGGCACCATCCATGCAATACTAATTATTGGGATCACCTACTGCATACATACAACCTAGACTCCAATGGAAAATACAAAAGCATATGCAGACCACAAGGGATCACCATAAAAATAAACAATTTTATTGGAAAGCAACATACAATAAATTTAAAAACAATTAAAAGTCACACATAGATGCGATACTGAGAAAAAGAGATCCATAATAACGAGTCAAACACTCATAGACTCACAAGCCAATAATACAACATAGATTGCTATATATCAACAACAGGATTATAAATAGCTTGACCAAAGATTAAGACAAGGTATATACCATGTCCCAAAAGCAATATACACATATTAATGCCAACGTTGGTAATATACATAAGTAAATAGCAATACAACAAGTAATAACATGATCCCAATGTTACCACCTCCTCAAAAGTTCTCCTGCAGTAAATATATCAGAGACCTAGATCAGGGTCAGCTAGGTCAGGGTTAGCTTATACTTAGCCCCATTTCAGTCAGGTGGTCATCCCTTTAAGGCAAGCAGTCTGGTTTTGTGGGTACATGGACCCACTCATATTGACACAAAGGTGTGTCTTCCTCAGGGTATCTGAAACGCGTAGGAATTGTGGTCCTCTTAGCGCTCTTTACTGGTCTATGTCACGTGTGCCATACATGACTGTCCTTCTCCGATACCACACAATCAACAGAGAGAGGGAAGTGTGAACAATCCCAAGAACTTTATTATAGGCAAAACTAAAAGGTCCATAAACAATCCACCACACTGCGGATACAATAGTATAGAACACGGATGCAGTTCTGTCATGATCCCAATGGCAGGGGATCACAAAAGGACAAGCACAAAAACAAAACAAGCTCTAGGGTGATGGAACCTGAGCTGACCGCGATCCTGAACCTAAACACACAACTAGCAGTAGCCGGGGAACGTGCCTACGATGATTCCTAGATGTCTCGCGCCAGCCGAAGGACTAACTTCCCCTATTAGAAGAAACACAGACCTCTCTTGCCTCCAGAGAAACACCCCACAGAAATAGCAGCCCCCCACATGTAATAACGGTGAAATGAGAGGAAAGCACATACGTAGTTATGAAAACAGATTCAGCAAAATGAGGCCCGCTAAAGCTAGATAGCAGAGGATACAAAAGTGAACTGCGTGGTCAGCGAAAAACCCTTCAAAAAACCATCCTGAAATTACTTGAACTCATGTGCCAACTCATGGAACATGAGGAGTAATTTCAGCCCACTAGAGCAACCAGCAGCAAAGAATCACATATCTGCAAGCTGGACTAAGACAAAAATTAAGCAAAACGTGGAACAGGAAAATCAAAACTTAGCTTGTCCTGAAGAATACAAAAGCGGGTAGCAGAGGTAATAAGACACACTGATTACATTGATAGCCGGCGAGGAAATGACAAGAAAGCCAGGTTAAATAGGAAACTCCCATGTCCTGATGGAACAGGTGGACGCCAGAGACCGCAGAGAACACAAGTCACCCAGTACCATCAGTAACCACCAGAGGGAGCCCAAAAAACAGAATTCACAACAGTACCCCCCCCCCCCCCCCCTTGAGGAGGGGTCACCGAACCCTCACGGCGACCAGGATGAGCCCTATGAAATGCACGGACCAAATCAGCAGCATGAACATCAGAGGCAACCACCCAAGAATTATCCTCCTGACCATAACCCTTCCACTTGACCAAATACTGGAGTTTCCGTCTGGAAACACGAGAATCCAAGATCTTCTCAACAACATACTCCAATTCTCCCTCCACCAGCAACGGAGCAGGAGGCTCAAGCGAAGGAACAACAGGTACCTCATACTTCCGCAACAACGACCGATGGAACACATTATGAATAGCAAACGATACCGGGAGATCCAAACGAAACGACACAGGGTTAAGAATTTCCAAGATCCTATAGGGACCGATGAACCGAGGCTTGAAGAACTTAGGAGAAGAGACCTTCATAGGAACAAAACGAGAAGACAACCACACCAAGTCCCCAACACGAAGTCGAGGACCCACGCGGCGACGGCGATTAGCAAACTGCTGAGCCCTCTCCTGGGACAACTTCAAATTGTCCACCACATGACTCCAAATCTGATGCAACCTATCCACCACCATGTCCACTCCAGGACAATCAGAAGGCTCCACCTGACCAGAGGAAAAACGAGGATGAAACCCCGAATTACAAAAGAAAGGAGAAACCAAGGTAGCAGAACTAGCCTGATTATTAAGGGCAAATTCGGCAAGCGGCAAAAAGGTAACCCAGTCATCTTGATCAGCAGAAACAAAACACCTTAAATAAGTTTCTAAGGTCTGATTAGTTCGTTCCGTCTGGCCATTCGTCTGAGGATGGAATGCAGACGAAAAGGACAGATCAATGCCCATCTTAGCACAGAACGTCCGCCAAAATCTAGACACAAACTGGGATCCCCTGTCAGAAACGATGTTCTCCGGAATCCCATGCAAACGAACCACGTTCTGAAAAAACAGAGGGACCAACTCAGAGGAGGAAGGTAACTTAGGCAAGGGTACCAGATGAACCATCTTAGAAAAGCGGTCACACACAACCCAGATGACGGACATTTTTTGAGAGACAGGGAGATCCGAAATAAAGTCCATGGAAATGTGCGTCCAAGGCCTCTTCGGGATAGGCAAAGGTGACAACAATCCACTGGCCCGAGAACAGCAAGGCTTAGCCCGAGCGCAAACTTCACAAGACTGCACAAAAGAACGCACATCCCTCGACAAGGAAGGCCACCAAAAAGACCTGGCCACCAAGTCTCTAGTACCAAATATTCCAGGATGACCTGCCAACGCAGAAGAATGGACCTCGGAGATGACTCTACTGGTCCAACTATCCGGAACAAACAGTCTTTCAGGCGGACAACGATCAGGTTTATCCGCCTGAAACTCCTGCAAAGCACGTCGCAAGTCTGGGGAGACAGCCGACAAAATCACCCCATCCCTAAGGATTCCAGTGGGCTCAGAATTTCCAGGGGAGTCAGGCACAAAACTCCTAGAAAGAGCATCCGCCTTCACATTCTTTGAACCCGGCAGGTATGAAACCACAAAATTGAAACGGGAGAAAAACAGTGACCAACGAGCCTGTCTAGGATTCAGACGCTTGGCAGACTCAAGGTAAATCAAATTTTTGTGATCAGTCAAGACCACCACATGATGTCTAGCACCCTCAAACCAATGACGCCACTCCTCAAATGCCCACTTCATGGCCAAAAGCTCCTGATTACCAACATCATAATTCCGCTCAGCGGGCGAAAATTTTCTAGAAAAGAACGCACATGGCTTCATCACTGAGCCATCGGAGCTTCTCTGTGACAAAACCGCCCCCGCTCCAATCTCGGAAGCATCAACCTCAACCTGAAAAGGAAGCGAAGCATCTGGCTGACACAACACAGGAGCAGAAGAAAACCGGTGCATAAGTTCCTGAAAGGCCTCCACAGCCGCAGGAGACCAATCAGCAACATCAGCACCCTTCTTAGTCAAATCCGTCAAAGGCTTAACAACACTAGAAAAATTAGTTATGAAACGACGATAAAAATTAGCAAAGCCCAAGAACTTCTGTAGACTCTTAAGAGATGTAGGCTGCGTCCAGTCACAAATAGCCTGAACCTTGACGGGATCCATCTCAATAGTAGAAGGGGAAAAAATATACCCCAAAAAAGAAATCTTCTGGACTCCAAAGAGACACTTTGAACCTTTTACAAACAAAGAATTGGCCCGCAGGACCTGAAACACCTTCCTGACCTGCTGAACATGGGTCTCCCAGTCATCAGAAAAAACCAAAACATCATCCAAATACACAATCATAAATTTATCCAGATATTCACGGAAAATATCGTGCATAAAGGACTGGAAGACAGAAGGAGCATTAGAAAGTCCAAAAGGCATCACCAAATACTCAAAATGGCCCTCAGGCGTATTAAATGCGGTTTTCCACTCATCACCCTGCTTTATCCGCACAAGATTATACGCACCCCGAAGATCAATCTTAGTGAACCATTTAGCCCCCTTAATGCGAGCGAACAAATCAGTCAACAATGGCAAAGGATACTGATATTTGACTGTAATCTTATTCAAAAGACGATAATCTATACAAGGCCTCAAGGAACCATCTTTTTTGGCCACGAAAAAAAAACCTGCTCCCAAAGGGGACTAAGATGGACGGATATGTCCCTTTTCCAAGGACTCCTTAACATAATCCCGCATAGCAGTATGCTCTGGCACTGACGGATTGAACAAACGACCTTTAGGAAATTTACTGCCAGGAATCAAATCTATAGCACAATCGCAATCCCTGTGAGGAGGAAGCGAACTGAGCTTAGGCTCCTCAAAAACATCCCGATAATCAGACAAAAATACAGGAACCTCAGAAGGAGTAGATGAAGCGATAGAAATCGGAGGTGCATCATCATGAACCCCCTGACATCCCCAGCTTAACACAGACATTGTTTTCCAGTCCAGGACTGGGTTATGAGTTTGTAACCATGGTAGACCAAGCACTAAGACATCATGTAAATTATACAGTACCAGGAAGCGAATCACCTCCTGATGAACGGGAGTCATATGCATGGTCACTTGTGTCCAGTACTGAGGTTTATTCATAGCCAAAGGTGTAGAGTCAATTCCTTTCAAAGGAATAGGAACTTCCAGAGGCTCCAGACTAAACCCACAGCGGTTGGCAAATGACCAATCCATAAGACTCAGGGCAGCGCCTGAATCCACATAGGCATCGACGGAAATGGATGATAATGAACAAATCAGAGTCACAGACAGAATGAACTTAGACTGTAAAGTACTAATGGCTACAGACTTATCAACCTTTTTTGTGCGTTTAGAGCATGCTGATATAACATGAGCTGAATCACCACAATAAAAACACAACCCATTTTTCCGCCTATAGTTTTGCCGTTCACTTCTGGACTGAATTCTATCACATTGCATTGTCTCAGGTGCCTGTTCAGAAGACACCGCCAAATGGTGCACAGGTTTGCGCTCCCGTAAACGCCGATCAATCTGAATAGCCATAGTCATGGACTCATTCAGACATGCAGGCGCAGGGAACCCCACCATAACATCTTTAATGGCCTCAGAAAGGCCATCTCTGAATTTTGCAGCCAGGGCGCACTCATTCCACTGAGTAAGCACCGACCATTTCCGAAATTTCTGACAATATATTTCTGCTTCATCTTGCCCCTGAGAGAGCCAATAAAGCTTTTTCAGCCTGAATCTCTAGGTTAGGTTCCTCATAGAGCAAACCCAATGCCAGAAAAAACGCATCCACATTGAGCAACGCAGGATCCCCTGGTGCCAATGCAAATGCCCAATTCTGAGGGTCACCCCGCAGGAAAGATATAACAATCTTGACCTGCTGAGCAGGGTCTCCAGAGGAGCGAGATTTCAAAGAAAGAAACAACTTGCAATTGTTCCTAAAATTCAGAAAACTAGATCTATCTCCAGAAAAAAACTCTGGGATAGGAATTCTAGGTTCAGACATAGGAGCCTGTACAACAAAATCTTGTATATTTTGAACCTTAGCAGCAAGAATATTCAGGCTGGAAGCCAAACTCTGGACGTCCATGATAAACAGCTGAGGTCAGAGCCATTCAAGGATTAAGAGGAGGTAAAAAGCAGCCAGGCTGCAATTAAGGCTAGGCAGCAAACTCTGAGGGGAAAAAAAAAAAAACTTCCTCAGACTACTTTTCCTCCTACTTCAGCCAATACGATTACCACTTGGGCCGGCTATACTGTCATGATCCCAATGGCAGGGGATCACAAAAGGACAAGCACAAAAACAAAACAAGCTCTAGGATGATGGAACCTGAGCTGACCGCGATCCTGAACCTAAACACACAACTAGCAGTAGCCGGGGAACGTGCCTACGATGATTCCTAGACGTCTCGCGCCAGCCGAAGGACTAACTTCCCCTATTAGAAGAAACACAGACCTCTCTTGCCTCCAGAGAAACACCCCACAGAAATAGCAGCCCCCCACATGTAATAACGGTGAAATGAGAGGAAAGCACATACGTAGTTATGAAAACAGTTTCAGCAAAATGAGGCCCGCTAAAGCTAGATAGCAGAGGATACAAAAGTGAACTGCGCGGTCAGCGAAAAACCCTTCAAAAAACCATCCTGAAATTACTTGAACTCATGTGCCAACTCATGGAACATGAGGAGTAATTTCAGCCCACTAGAGCAACCAGCAGCAAAGAATCACATATCTGCAAGCTGGACTAAGACAAAAATTAAGCAAAACATGGAACAGGAAAATCAAAACTTAGCTTGTCCTGAAGAATACAAAAGCGGGTAGCAGAGGTAATAAGACACACTGATTACATTGATAGCCAGCGAGGAAATGACAAGAAAGCCAGGTTAAATAGGAAACTCCCATATCCTGATGGAACAGGTGGACGCCAGAGACCGCAGAGAACACAAGTCACCCAGTACCATCAGTAACCACCAGAGGGAGCCCAAAAACAGAATTCACAACACAGTTCAGCAACAGGATAAAATGTCCAAGGAGATGAGAGCCGAATACTCCAGCAGACAGGATAAAAAATCCATATGCTTCCCTTTCTCTCTGATGTGCTGTGTTCACACCATCCTCACCACACGGGAACTGACTTCCCAGCTCCTGTCCTCCTCAGCCCCCTCCTTGTCCAGGGGTAGTCAGACAAGTAGGGGTGGTTTTCAGGCCTCCCAGACCTGACAAAGTTGCCTCGGGGATTAAGGCACTACAGGGGCTCATCAAGAGGCACAGATACAGTCAGGCTGCAGACAGTCAGTGAGCTAATTCAATTATCAGCCTTTTGGAAGGTAATTGAGACTCTAGACAATATGTGGAATACACGGAATGATACAGGGCAACAAGAGAACACTAAGAAAATCAGTAAAATATAAATATACACAAAATGATACCCACATAACATATCACACCATCACAGTGACCATCTACGTCACGAAGGTCCTGCATCAGGTAGTCGCCCTTGTCACAAAGGTCCTGTTGCTGCGCTATGAAGATTCACCCACAGTGCCTACACGCACACGCTTACTTAGGACTGGAGGAGCTGCAAGGATTGCACTGCCCAGTCCCAAACAATTTCTCATCCACGTTACCTGGGTGGACTAGAAGATCCTGGGAGAATGAGTAGACACCTGAATTACAGCACACTCATAAGAAGTGAAAGTGGTAATTCTCTTAATATACTTTTAACTCTGCATTTAAGTGGAACTCTGCACCATTGTGTGCTCTATTGACTAAATTCACTACATTGACTGGTTCATCATATTGACACATCATTTAGTACTATAACTACGGCTCCCAGTACTAAAACCACGACCTCTGGTACATGCTCTTATCCCCCTTGTCTGACTGTGGAAGTGGACCATAGCGCAAATAAGCACATTTACATTTTTCTACAAAAGTCTCCTTTCAGGGGCCTAAAAGTAATTGGAGAAATTAAATTTACCATAAATAAAATGTTCATTTTCAATACTTTGTACAGAATCCTCTGCAACAATGACGGACTTAAGTCTGGAAGCCATGAACATCGCCAAACGCCGGGTTCCCTCCTTCGTGAGGCTTTGCCGCCTTTACTGCAGCTGACTTCAGTTGTTGCTTGTTTGTGGGTCTTTCTGCCTTATGTTTTGTCTTCAGCCTGTGAAATGAAGCTCGATGAGCTGACATCTGGTGATGACTCGACCATTGCAGAATATTCCATTTCCTTGCTTTCGCAGAATGTTTTCGGTCATTATCCATCTGTCCTTTAAAGCGCCATCCAATCAACCTAGCTGTATTTGGTTGAATCTGAGCAGAAAGTATCTCCCCGTACACACAGGATTCATCCAGCAGCTTCTGTCTTCAGGCACACCATCAATAAACACTTGTGACCCAGTGCCACTGGCAGTCATCCATGCACACGCAGGGACACCACATCCACCATGTGTTACAGAGGGTGTGCTTTGGACCATGAGCCGTTCCAAGCCTTCTCCATACTTTCTTCTTTCCATCATTCTGCTACAGGTTGATCTTGCTTTAGCTTTTCCAGACCTGTGTGGCTTCTTTAAGTTTTTTTGGGGAAAAGTCTAATTTGGCCTTTCTATTTCTAAGGCTGACAATGGTTTGTTTGCACCTTGTGGTGAATTTTCTATTTTTGACCTCATAGAGTCTGGTCTTTATGGTAGACTTAGATACTGAAACGCCTAATTCCTGGATCGTGTTCTTCACTTGAGTGGATGTTGTGAAGGGGTTTTTCTTCACCATGGAAAGGATTCTGTGATCATCCACCAATGTCTTCCAGGGAGAACCATGCATTTTTGAGCTCCCAAGCTCATCAGTAAGCTTTTTTTCAGAATGTACTAAACTGTAGATTTGGCCAGTCCTAAAATGTCCTCGTCTCCGCTTGTGCTACCCAGTGTTTGGGTTCTGCTGTCTATTATGTGATTTAATAGGAGGGTTCTGGCCTTACCGTCTTTATTCACTGATGTCGGGGCACTACCTTTGCTTCATCAGTCTTAGCTGGGGACTGGAGTACTATTTATTGTAGATTGTAAGCTCTCACGACCAGGGTCTTCTTATTTTGCTTTAATTATTGTATTGTTAACGTTGTTACTTATGACTTTTGTGTTTGAAACTGTTAAACTGTAAAGCGCTGCGGAATATGTTGGCGCTATATAAATAAAGATTATTATTATTTAGCTTAGGTCTTGATACAAAACTATATTGTATGTCTATATGTTCATATATCTCTGGACCTCTATCTTATCTGCATTTGTTAGAGGGTATACACTACAGCTGTGTCGCCATTATTTGGAAGGTCTTTGTGCCTTCCCTGACTGCGGAGTAAATTGCTTATTTTGCCCACTATATTGCTGTGAACATTAGGACCTGGACCATTGGTTTTACTTGTTTTTAAATGTCTGTTTTTTGTTTACCAATAAAAAATATTTGCTGTATATTTTGGAGTGTGCACATCATTCTGTAGTTCCTTTTTTTCTTCTTTGATATTGCATTTGTGTTCTACTACTGGATGTAAAACTCATATTTATATTATAGACTATTGTGTGCAAAACTGTAAAGCCCTGCGGAATATGTTAGCGCTATATAAAAATAAAGATTATTATTATTAATATTATTGTAGCGCACTCCGACTTCCTTTTTAGATGTCACGGTAAAGCAGAGACACCTATACTCACCTCCAGTTCAGGCGTCATTCCTGCAGTGTTGTCAGTCCGAGGGCTGTCGTGCGGTTGTAATAACACGTAAGACTGGCGCCCAATCAGCCTTGGGTCACTGTCCCACTCGTCTGCCCCAGGACCACGAGTGCCGACACCGCAGGAATAAGACTGGCGCCCAATCAGCGTAGGGTCACTGTCCCACTCGTCTGCCCCAGGACCACGAGTGCCGACACCACAGGAATAAGACTGGTGCACAATCAGCGTGGGGTCACTGTCCCACTCGTCTGCCCCAGGACAAGTGCCGACACCGCAGGAATGGCTCCAGCACGGGAGGGGCGCATAAGCTTTTTTTAATTTTATCGAGCCCAAGCGATGGGAGTGAGAAAGGGTTGAAACGATAGGTATACTTTAATACTTTTTAAGAAGACATTAGTTATTTTTCATCTTTCTGCCAAAAGTTCCTTTAATATAAAATTTTCTTTTATTTTTTAGGGTCTCAGCTTTTAGATTGTCTCCCTTCTCCTAGGGTGATTAAAACCCATCTCCCAATATGTCTCTTTCCGAAGTCATTGTGGGAAAATAACTGTAAGGTATTGGACCTGGTCATTATCCCCTCATACATACTGATCCCTCCAGTGACCACTTTCTCCATTTTTACATTTTAATTTCTTTGTGTCTTTTATCAGATTATCTATGTGGCGAGGAATCCTAAAGATGTGGCCGTGTCATTTTATCATTTCGACAAGATGAACCAACTACATCCGGAGCCGGGAACCTGGGAGGAATATGTCGAGAAGTTCATTCAAGGAAACAGTGAGACCCCATAGTGGAATATTCACTCCTTTTTATGTATTGGTCACTGACGTAAAGTTTTCCTGTTCATACTAGTGGGATTTGGGCAATGGGGTGAGCATGTCAAAGAGTTTTGGGCCCTAAAACAAGAAAGAAACCTCCTTTATATTCTCTATGAAGATATGTTGGAGGTAAGTCTTCTACTTAGTACTTCTAGAAGTTGGTAGTAAATAGTGTTTTTTGGCACTCTCACTTCGTCAAGCTGGTGCATTGGGTTTCTACAAGAGGAATCTTAAATGGAACGTAATGTTAAAAACATATATATTAAATTTGAAACTTTTTTTATCTTTATATGTTTTAGTTTTAAAAATTGCAGAAAATATAAAGCATGAAATGAAAATTGTTGATATTTTCCTGTATTATACACTAGAAGGAGCAGCTGCTCACATTTGCTTTCTCGCCTCTCCCTGTAATGCCCAAAAGGAAGGGAGCGGATATGGTTTGGAGTCAAATTCAAATGAGCTTTATTGGCAGGACTAAGTACATGTTAGCATTGCCAAAGCATATGGTAAAAATATGGGGGTGGGAGGCATATAGAGGTCCAGGATATATCAGACTCCTTTTAGAGGATAGGGGATGTTTCCAGGGTGGGGTATAGGAGTCCATGACATATCAGGCTCTTTAGTCGGGGGATAGGGATATGTCCAGTGTTGGGGTACAGGAGTCCATGACATATCGGGCTCCTCTTAGTCTGTGGCAGGCACTGACATATTCCGCTGCTATGGCCGCTGCACTTTCCTCTTCCCCCAGTATTATCGGCAGTTTCTCTTCCTCCTCCATGGAGGTGAAGTCTGGGAGGAGATCAGACAGTCTCTTGAAGTGAGTGTCCCTCACTGCGGAGTATTTGGGGCACCTCAGCAGGAAGTGGGCCTCATCCTCCACGGCCTCCTGGGGGCACTGCTGGCAGAGTCTGCTCTCTCGAGGCTTGTAGTTCTGTCGGTGCCGCCCGGATTCGATGAGTAGGCTGTGGGCGCTCAGTCTGTACCGGCTCAGGATCTGTCAATCGTTGGGGTTTTCTAGTTACTCTAGATATGGGGCCAGTTTGTACTCCCTCTGTAGATTCTGGTATAGTCAGTTTCTTGGATTTGTTTATGTCGTTCCTCCAGATGCTGAGATATTCCATTTTGACTTTGTGTACCATCTTCTGGATTTCACCTTTTGTCAGGCCATGGGGGTTGATGGCTTGGTCAGACTGGCTTTGGGTACTTTTTCTTGGGAGGCTTCCTGGTGTAGGAAGGCTTTGTGATGGTAGGAGCTGGGACTGCTACTTTGTAGACGAACCTTGAATGACAGTGCCTTCTTCTTTATTGTGATGTGTATTGGGAATCTGCCCAGCTCTGCTCAGCAGGCGCTATTTGATGTGCTCCGATGGACTTGGAGAAGATGCTTGCAGAACTCTAGGTGGAATATTTCTGTCGGCCCAGCGTCCCACTTTGACCAGTTTGGGTATAAGACTGGGCCCCAGACCTCACTATCGTACAGAAGGATTGGGGCAATGATGGAGTCAAAGATTCTTAGCCTGACGGTTACTGGTGCCTTGAGATGGTACAGATGCCTTCTGATGGCATAGAAGGCTTTGGATGCCGTGTCTTTTAGTAACTCTATGGCTTGCTTGAAGCTCCCTGACTGGCTGAGTTCTAGGCCCAGGTAGGTGTACCTGTTGGTTTCAGTAAGTGGACGGTTGTCTATCATAAAGGTAGGATGGCCAGTGGGTTTCTGCTTTCTTTTCTGGAACACCATATTAGTTTTTTTCTCGTTGATTGGCAGTGCCCATGTGCTACTGAAGGTCTCTAGGATTTTCAGATGATCTTGGAGGACTTTCTCAGTTGGTGATAACAGCACAAGGTCATCTGCATACAGCAGAAATTTCACCTGGGTGTCATGGAGGGTGAGTCCTGGTGCTGAGGAGGACTCTAGGGCCACTGCCAGCTCATTGATGTAGATGTTAAAGAGCGTTGGACTGAGGCTGCAGCCCTGTCTCACTCCTCGACTTTGTTGGAAATAGGCCGTCCTCCTTCCGTTGACCTTCACACTGCAACTGTTCTCAGTGTAGGAGCTTCGGATGACGTCATATGTTTTGCCTCCTATTCCGCTCCCCGGCAGTTTTAGGCATAGTCCTGGGTGCCACACTGAGTCGAAGGCCTTCTTGAAGTCCACAAAACAAGCGTATATCTTCCCGTTCTTTGTATTGTGGACGTGGCTCTTGATGAGGCTGTGCAGAGTGTAGATGTGGTCAGTGGTGCGGTGGTTTGGCATGAGCCCTGCTTGGCTCTTGCTGAGGACGTTGTGCTCGGTGAGGAAGGTGAGGATCCTCTTGTTCAGGATGCAGTTGAAGAGTTTACCCAGGTTGCTGCTGACACATATCCCTCGGTAGTTTGCTGGGTCGTACTTGTCCCCATTTTTGTGTATAGGGGTTATGAGGCCTTGGTTCCAGTTTTTAGGGAAGCAGCCGGCCTGCAGTACAATATTAAATAGTTTTGTTATTGCAGCCTGGATGTCTGGAGGGCTGTATTTCAGCATTTCTGGGAGGATCCCATCTGGACCGCTGGCTTTTTTACCTTTTATCTGTGTGATCCTTTCTGTTATTTCTGTCAGTGTGATTGGTGTATCCAGAGGATTTTGGAAATCTTTGAACTTTTCCCCCATATCTTTCAGTTTTTTCACAAGCTCTTTTTGTGCCAGGTTCAGGTCTTCACTTGGGATGTCATTGTAGAGGTCCTTTAAGTACTGGAGCCAGATGCTGACACTCTGGATATGGAGGCTGTTGCTTTTCTGGTTGGATCCAAGGTGATTCCACAGTTCCCAAAATTTGTCTTCAAGGGCATCTTGCATTTGGAGTTTGGTAGAGATGTCATTTTGCTTTTTCTTTCTGAGGATGGCTTTGTAATTTTGTTGTACGGTGTGGTAGGCTTCTCTCAGAGTGGGGTTGTTGGGGTCTCTGTGTTTTTTATTTGAGGCCATTCTTAGGGCCTTCCGTATGGTCTTGCATTCTTTGTCAAACCAGTTGTTGGGATTTTGTTTACTCTGTCTCTTGTTGTTGCTTCTTTTCAGGTCAGACATTTCTGCCATGGCATATAGAATGTCATTAAGGTCTCTTACCACTAGGTGTACTCCTTCTGGGTTAAGATTATACACGTTATTATGAAAGCATTGGAGCTTCTCCTTGATCTGTGGTCTGTTGATGGCATCTTTGTATTTTGGGGCCGACATCTTGGACCATTTGAAGGAAGGTGGCAGGCTAAAGAGGCCGGTCTTTTGCAGTGTTTGTGAGGGTGATTTCTTTGTGGATTTGATGTATCGGAGCAGTTGGTTATGGTCTGATAGATGTTTTGGGGGGGTGACTATAAGGGCGCCAATATTTGTAGGGTCCATATCTGTGATGGCATAGTCTATCATACTGCTGCCAACATGGGAGTTTAGGGTATGTCTTCCCAGTGAGTCTCCCTTGGTGCGGCCATTGAGGATACGAAGTCCAAGGCTTCGGCATAGGTTCAACAGCGTTCTGCTGCTTTTATTAACTGTGCAATCATAGCTGTTCCTGTTGGTGTGCAATGGGTTGTCACAGTCGGTATCTGCTCCAAGTATATAGATGTTTCCATCAGTGGTCAGGTAGTCTCTTTCGATTCCCGTTTTTTCGTTGAGGTCTCCATAGATGAGAACGTTGCCAAGAGTCTGGAAATGGGCAGCTTCAGTCTTTTGGGTCTCAAAGCTGTCTGGGTTGAAGTATGGAGACTCTGGAGGAGCTACGTACACTGCAGAGGTAGATGTCGGCCCCTGATGTGAGGATGGAGCGGCTTATTCTTATCCAGATGTGGCTGTCTCCTCTCTTCACTGCTCTGATATGTTCATGGAGCTCTTCTTTGTACCATACTAATAATCCTCCTGAGCTCCAGCCCTGTTTGATGTTTTTCAGGGCGGAGACAGAGAATTCCCTGTATCCGGTGGAGACATAGGATTCATTATTGGCCTTAGTCCATGTTTCAAGGAGGATCTGTATATCAATGTCTTTCAGTCTTTGGTTAAAGCCTGGGTCGTTTGTCTTGTATCCGAAGGCTGATGTGTTCAGGCCCTGGATGTTCCAGCTACTGATGATTAGGGTTGACATTGTGTAGCTGTATACCTTGTAATGGGCTGTCCTGCATAGGACATCTTGGGTTGCTGGCTGGTGACCTTGTTGTAGGCAATTGGTCCAGTCGCGTGAGTTTCTTGCACATGGAGCTGATCATGGTCTTTATTTCTGCCAGCTCACTGTTTCACTCTGTGTGGGGAGGGTGGTGTCTTCCATGGTTTGTGTCTCTCATAGACTGGCTTTGCATAAAGGTTGCAGTTTCCAGTTCGTTGAGAATATACCGTTTTAGGACTGTTAGTTGGTGTTCTTTCTATAGGTTTTCGGTTTGTATGGGTTCTTGGTCCGGGGACTCTGTTGAGTACAATGTCTTTAAGTTCTTTGGCAAGAAGGCTGACTCCTTGGTTAAGATGTTTGTCATCATACAGGTGGTGGAGGTTTATGACAAGATGTTGGGCCAGGGTGAATTCTAGCATCGTAGTGATCTTGGCTATTAGTTCTCTGTTGACATCTTGGGTGATGTATTGGAAGGAATCTTTTCTTGGCAGCAGAGATGACAGGATGATCTTGTTGCCGGGGAACTTCTGTTGTGTGGTCTCTGCTAGCTGACACAATTGTCCTGCTACCTGCTGGTATTGGTCCTGGAGATTGTTGGTGCCTGTATGTATGATGATGTGGTTTGGGTTGGTGAAATATGGATTGTCAATTACGGCCTTTGCTTGTTCTATAGTTGAGCAGCGGATTTTGGAGACCCTTTTTCCTGGGAAGAGTCGCCTTGTATTGAGGTATTTTCCGTTGGAGTCTATAATCAGGACTATATCAGGACATGTTGGTTGGCTGCTCCTATGGGAGCTTCTGTTTGCGTTCTTCTTGTTGCTCTGTCCTGTTGTTGTGGTCTGCTGTTGTTCTAGACTTGGGGTTTGTTTGGTGCTTGGGTCTGGCCAATCCTGTGGTTCTTGGTTATTTTCTATTTTGCTCTCAATATTTAGCCAGTTATTTAAGTTAGTGGTGGTGTGGCTGTTAGCTCTCTGTCACGCCGTAAGCGGCGTTAAAGGGGAAGGACGGCGTACTGGGACCCGCACCTGTCCCTACCACTTTAATGGGGCCCTGGCTTTCCCTTATCTTGGGGGTACCTATGATGGTTAGGAGGCCTGAGCCGCCAGCGTATCCCTGTCTCCTGTGCAGGCCCTATCAGTGGCCCCCTCTCCCCCCAAAGGAGGTGGACTGCACCAGTGTAATAATACAACAAATAACAGGGTAAACAGACAAGGTAACTAAAAGTCTCAAACTCACCAAATGCTCACACAACCACAGAGGAAACACAGAGAAGGGAAGAGAAGGAATAAACTAGGAAGGAAAACAGGTTTAACATGCAACCAAAACAGCAGACACCAATCTCTGGAAATAAACCTCCAACACCAACACTACGCTCCTTCAACCTCCAAGCCAGGCAGTAGAACTGATCACTGACAATAGCTGAAGTCAGGACTGGGTCTATATAGAGGATCAGATTACAAAATCCACTTCAGCTGAGAGAGACCCAGCTCTCAGCAATAAGGTTAACTCCTGCACTGCTGGCACAAAGCAACCAAGTCAGAATACAGGTGAAGAGCTTCTGTTCACCGTGTGTGAACGAGGCCCAGAGCGCTGCGGTTCTCTGGAACCTCTTTGTCGCGGTAGCCCCATGACTCTCTCATTGTGTCTTCACCTATCTCCTTCCCTGGGTCCCCCTCCTGTGTTAGGGGTGGTGTCTGGCTCTTTAGTCTTTCTATTTCTCCTTTTAATTTAGCATTTTCTTGCCGTAGTTCACATAGTTCATGTTTGATTTCCTGCACTGCTGAGTGCAGTACACACTTCAGTCTGGTTATCTCTGCATCTGTTGGGTCATTTGTCTGTATTTGGATCTGTTCCTTAAGCAGTGTGAAGTCACTGTACAGTCTAGCATTGCTGGTCATAGCATTGTGATACGTATGTGCAATCAGGCTCTCTTACACATTGTCTGTGAATGTCACTGACCTCCAGAGCTTGTGAGCAACCTGGAACTCAGGAGCGACTCGTCGGATGAAAATTACCTGCAAATGTGCCTCCCTGACCTTGAGTCCAAGGTTACTCCCAAGTTCCAGTTAGCAGTGTCCCTATGTACCGCCATGGCCCTTCTGTTACGAACATATCCATACTGGCCAAGACCTGTATTGTCAGAGGCTGGTGCTGTCAAAATTACTTCCAGGGTCAGTGGAGTGTTACAAATCATGGTAGACTTCACAAACATTACTCCAGAAAAGTACTACCAGCAAGCTGCACGGCTGATAAAGCCGGAGCACATGAGATAAGGTCGGAGACCGTCCCTACTCCACTTTGCCCATAGTTTGCCCTACTTGCTTTATGTAAGTGTTGTGCACTGACACGTATCACGGAAGCAAACACATGTGGGAAATATATCTACTGTCTGCCATCTTCCCTTGTTTACAGCCCCGCTTCGGTCCTCTTCTCACTCAGGTGACTGCAATTCCAACTCTCTGGATCGCACTGCTCACTATGTGTGACCTCGAAGTCGCTTTTACAGAGGCTCCATAGGTTTCCATTGTAAAATCAACTTCTGGATGACAGTGTGACCCGGAGAGTTGGAATTGCAGTCACTTAAGTGAGAAAAGAACCGGAGTGGCGCTGGAAACCGGGGAAGATGGTGATCAGTAACTATATTAAAGCACTTATACTATACATTACTTACACTATACTTATACATTTCCACAGGTTTAGGGAATGTAAACTTTCATGGGAGTGTTTCTTTAACCTATGCATTGGAATATTTGTCCATTTCTAATGTAAACAGGACCCAAAGCGAGAGATCCGGAAAGTAATGAAGTTTCTGGGAAAAGAACTCTCGGATGATGTTCTGGAGAGGATTTGTCTACACACTTCCTTTAAGGCTATGAAAGAGAACCCTACGACAAACTACACCGCTATCCCTTCTTCCATCATGGACCAGTCGGTCTCTCCGTTTATGAGGAAAGGTAAAACACTGCCACCTGGAGGCTACAACAATCGCGTTCATTCACTACAGTATTGATTAGATGTATATACTTATACTAACTTCAAAATATTAATGTATTCGCTTATTTTGTGCACTTGTATAGCGCCAATAATTCCACAGTGCATTACAGACATCATCATGTAATTTCGTAAACAGCAGGGGTGGACATAACATTTTTAGAAGTCAATTTTCAGAAACAATTTATCTAGTGGAGTGGCAATGTTAACCTTTATAGACATAAAGTCTAGGCCGGTTGCAATTATTTTCAGCGCAGCCTTCACATTCTGTGGATATATACATATATATCACACTGATATGACTATGCATCAATGCTAAAGTACAACTGCGGACTTGAACTCTATAGCGCCACCTGTTGGACGTACAGGTGGCGCTATAGAATTCAAGTCATCTTTTTCTCAGAAGAGACAATTTGCATATTAAATTTCCCAGAGGAGCATTGCACGGCAAATAAGCCTCCTTACCTTGAGAAGCCAGAGCTGGTATGTCACTCTCCACAAGGAGAAACCTTACCCCAAATTACAATTGAACATTTGACTTGTATCTAAGGGACTGTTGCTTTTTTCCTCAGGAATCTGTGGGGATTGGAAAGACCACTTCACCGTGTCTCAGAGCGAGAAATTTGATGAGTATTATCAGGAACAAATGTCCGGTACCGATCTGTCTTTCCGCTTCTTGGTTTGAAGCAACTCGAGAACACTTTACACCCTCAGCCTGGACGTGGACGGTCTAAATAGAGTGCGGCGCCATGTGCTGGTGATGGGAAGCCAAAACTCCTAACAACTAATTGGTGCTCCCACATCTGAGTATGAGACGTAAGGTGACCGTAGACTAAAGGTGATGAAAAACCATAATCAACGATAAGGATGAAATTTACCTCTATCCGTCCTTTTATCGGACGGCTGACACACTCCGCTCATCTGGAAAGAAGTTGTCTACTTGTGAATTCATCGGAAGATAGTTAGAATAACCATGCTTTGTTGTAATGACAAATCTTTTATCGAACACATTCGCAGACTTTTTTTTTCCTGTAAAATAAGGGTATGAACATTATCAAACTGATCCAATCGCTCATACAACTATCGCTCGACTTGTACATTAGGTATAGTCCTACCTTTAGGAACGTTACACCCCTAAAACTTGCTCCACCAACCTATGACAACTCAATATGAGCTACGACACCAAGACAATCAACGTCCATCAAAGCCCCAGGAGGAATTGCAATGCATCGATCCAAATACCAATTAAACTAATGTCCAATCATTTGGTCGTTTTGTCTTAGATTATTACGGAGTGAAGACCTTGGAGTCAACATTATATGGAAGGGATGATCTGATGTAAATGAGTAAAAACAGAGAGAAAAAAAAACGTGCTGCAGAGTGACATTTTGTCACGATTGTACACAAAATACAGCAGTTTTGCACCAAACGTAATCCACAAATTGTTTTGCACGTACAAGGGCTTTCACCTGTACAAATCACATAGTAAAAACAGAATCACAAAACCACAGTAAGGTCGAATTCACACATTGGTTTATAATGTCATGCGCAAAAAAAAAAAAAAGGAAAAAAAAATAACAAAAACGACTTGTGAACAAGCCCAAACATAAAAGGTATGTGATTAATACAGGAAAAAATGCAGACAGAGCTTAGACGTGTGAATGGGGCCTTACGCAGAATAAGGGCTCGCTCAGACATCCGATTATTCCACATAGGAGAAACAAGTCAAGTTCTTCCATTACACTTACATTAGACACGATTTTAGCCAGATTTCTGTGCAAAGTCAAAGAAATGAGAACTTCATCCAGACTTTTTACTTGGCTGAAAGGTTCATCGCTCATCTTTCTGCCGTAGCCATCGGATACAGTCAGAGATTCCGGTAGACGACCTGTTAGGATAGTTAAAGGGTCAGTCATCAGATATATTGTCCACTTTTATTTCCAGTTCTTGGACCTGTTTACAAAGGGACTGCATAACTTGCTCTTCCTGCCGTGAGACCTCTCTTGAAACTCTGCTCTTCTGTTCCGGTCCATATGACCCAAAATTAAATTTGAGACCCCGCAGATTATTTATTATGCGGATCTGAAACTTGTGATTAATTGACTTTTCCTCATTTGAGGGGTTCTTTGTAATGCAATGATAAGGTGGGCTCTATTAGGATGTGATCTGGTGCATTATTGTGGACGGTGAGGTGTGTTTCACACAACGAAGCTTCACATACACGGCACGACTTCACAGCAGGGACAGAAAGATTCACGCAGTAAGTGCACAAAACCTCGCACTCTTTCTCGGTTTTTGTCTTACATTCGAAGCATTGTTCATGTTCCTGAAAGGACTCCTTCGTGCAATCTTCACAGACAACATGTCCACATTTCAGAGTCACAAGACTGGAACAGAGATATAGGGAGGTGAAACAGGTCCGGTCTTCAACCATTGCAGCAGATGCCATCCTGGAAGAGAACTGGCGATCCACAGAGTGATCTTCTGTTTTCTTGCTAGAAATACACGCAAACTTGTTTTACCTTATTGCCCAGGGAACTTGTAAGACATTGCAGTAATACAAAGGGTCATTACGTACATGTAGCTTTATGAAATATTTGCATAAAGTCAAAGGTTTTTATTAGGAAGCTAAAGCCAGTTGTAAATTAGCGATGTCTAGAGGCCGTTTCCTAAAAACTTGTCCTTCATTGCTGTCTGTGATAGTTGTCATCATCTTCGAAGACAATACGCAGGTTAAAATGATGATCTGAACAAAACAACTTATTGGGGTCTGCCATGATCTGGATTTTCATTTATGGGATGCAGTTGTCTTGACATCCATTGATGGGATTCAGTTGGTTGGGACTTCCACTGATAATATAGGAAATATCATAATATTTCTTGGTTGACGTGAAGAATTTATTGAGGTGTCAGCGAGGCATGGTTACTTTGCAAGATGATCAGTGCTTCAATCCACCCAGACATCGGTCACAGCCTGTTAAGATCAGTTCCTATTGCACAATTTATATATTTTGTCACATTTTCTGCAGCCACTATGTGATATAGACCTGGGACGGGTCGAAACGTCTTAGCATCACATGTATCTTCATGCATTTTGAGATGTTGTTTGTGCCTGCTCCTATAATAAAATCATACCAGATTCAAAACTCCACGAGAGTGCGTCCGTTTCCACTCTACTAAGGTCTAGGTTTTGCACAGCCTGTACATTTAGCCTGTTACACACTCCACAGAACATCCATTACCCTGTTCCTAATTAGCCAAGGTGGACGGAAATGAAGGCCATGACAGACCGTCATCAGCCTCTCCAGCTCACTGCTTCTAACAAGCCATGACCAAGGTTCGGGCAGACTGAAATGTTGGCCATCTTCTCACCCAAGAACATGACATGTGAAGAGATCAATAAATGTAATTTTCTTCACTACAACTAAGGAGAGTTGTGTTCTTCATCCTTCCATTGAGCACCACCATTCACCAGTCCAGAGTGATAAGTATAACCTCTTTACTGGACTTCCACTGATGCCATACAGATCTGTCTTTCCTGGGGCGACTGCAGACTGCTATTTTTATGCTGCGGAGGGCCAATATCCATGGCCCCTTCCCAGTCTGAGAATACCAGCCACCAGCTGTTTGCTTTAACTTGGCTGGTTGTCAAAAATGGGGGAGACGCTACATTTGTTTAAATTGTGTAAATAATTTAAAAAAATGGAGCAAGGACACGTTTACTTTTGATAACCAGCCAAGTTAACATTGACAGCTGTCTACTTTGTCTGCGCTGGGTAGCAAAAATAAAGGGGACACCATGCCATTTTTTTTTATTGCACAGGTGCCAGCTGATTAATTTCTTGCCATTGTATGCCTACTCTCGTTGCTTTCAGCTGACGCCTGTGCCCAGCGGTAACCATTTTAACATCGGTCAAAGTTGGTGTCTCACACGCTGTCATCTGTATGACAGCGTGGTTACAGCAACGCTCTGACCGGCAGTAAAGAACTTACCACTGACCAGAGCTGGTATTTCTTGCGCTGTCGCACAGATGATAGCGTAGGAAGCATCGCATGTTCAGGCTGCCGAACCCAATCAGCAACACGGACTTCAGGGAAGAACCACAGAAATTAAGAGGTAAGTCCAGGTCCAGGTAAAACCAATGCGCTTATTTGAAAAATAGATTTAAAAAAATATATACATCCTTGTCGTGAAAAAACAGAAAGGTGAAGGTGTATTTGTTCACGACAAGGATGTATTTAAAAATAATAATCTATTTTTCCACTAAATGCATTGATTTTACCGGGAGCTGGACTTTCCTCTTGGTTTCTGCAGTTTCCACGTCTGGTCATGACGGCACCCGAGCTCCACACACGAACTATGGTAGGTGAGCTGGCTTCAGGGAAGAAGTCTGTGTTCGGGGTCCATGCACAGACACTAAGTGTTCAGTACGTACTGCGAACTTTTCCGTTCAAGTTCGCCCATTTCTAGTTGCAACCTTTGGATTGACCCCCTCCGTTTGTGATGTACATGTGCCATAACTTCTTTCCTATGACTTAGGAAAAGCCCAATGCTTACACCTCATCTCGCTTACACTTCATCCAGGCCTCAGCTGTCCATTTACATCCAATGCGTTACCTTTGCAGATGGTGAAGTAGTTAAGGTCTAGAAGATTTTTTACAATCTGCTCCCACCAGGATCTTTCCTTCACTTGTGGCCCCCTCTCCTAGTCACACATCCATGTTACCAGCACCCCCCCATAAGGGGTCACTAATCAACCTACATCACTTCCCACTGTCTTTCCTCCTTAACTACCATGCTATCCCAAGTAACATCACACCCGCTGCTAATACATCAGACATCATGTAAAACCACGCAGATCACTTTGTGAACACAAGCTGCGACTCTCCTCAATAGACATAGAATGTTTTATTTTTGTGGAAATTTCTTCACTGTTGACTTTAATGGACTCAAATCTCAATAGCAAAGCAAACACTTTGTGCTGAACTAATCTTTGTCACCATTTGTTCATTTGTAGATCGCTTAGAAGCCTCTTGTAGCCAATAAAAGCTTATGCAATAACTGCGAGTTCATGGCCTGACAGTGATGGAGGAGGAGAGAGGGGGAAGTGGCGTTTCTTTCTTTTGGGGACAAAATCAAGAGTTCTCTGACAGGGAGAAATACAAAGTTCTGGGAACGGTGTGGACTGAGCTGCGGACTGGTGAGTGATATCATAATAGGCTGGTGAAACCGACTGGACGGGAAACGTAAAGGAATTATCCATAGGATACTGAGGTAAAGACATAAACTGGAGGAACAGACAAAGTTGAAGGTGTTTTAGACACAGTTTTATTCTCTTCTTAACACTTCTTTTTCCAAATGGCTCATATCAGACAAGATGAACTCAGAATGGCATCGGAAAGATTGGGTTAAGGTCCGTGGTGTCCCAATAGTCTGCGCTTTTTCTCAAAACTGGGAGAGGATTGATAATTTCCAAGCGAGAAAAGATGATATTGTCATTGCCACATACCCCAAATCAGGTCAGTTGTGAATTTCTTGATCTGCAGAGAATTGAGTTAGCAAATGCACATTTTTATTAAGGTGATTGTATCTTTAAGGCACAACATGGATGAGTGAGATTGTGGATGTTATCTTGAATGACGGGGACACGGAGAAGAGCAGGAGAGATGCCATTTTCAACAAGGTTCCAATGTTGGAGTTATGGGCGCCTGGTATATTGCCCCTAGGTATCTATGAAAAAAATTCTCTTTCTTATAAATCACATTCTGAAAGTTAAAGTGTAATTTAAGTAACTACAGTTAGGTCCCGAAATCTTTGGCCAGTGAGGAATTTTCGTGATTTCAGCTCTGCAGGCCGCAATTTTTTTTATTTAAAATGAGATAGAATTGGAGACTTTCAGGCTTAATTAAAGGGGTTGAACAAAACTATCCTGTGAAATGTTTAGGAACTGCAACCACTTTTCCGGAAAGACTACTCATTCCAGGTTCTCAAAAGTAATTAGACAAATTAACTTTACTATAAATAAAATGTTCATTTTTAATTCTTCCTTAAGTCTTGAAGCCATGGACGTCGCCAAGCGCAGAGTTCCCTTTGGTGTCAGGCTTTGCAGAACTTTACTGCGGCTGACTTCAGTTGTTTCTGCTTTCGGTTTTGTCTTCAGCCTGTGCAAGCGTCTCGATGGGGTGAGATCTGATGATGACTTGCCCATTTCGCAGAATGTTTTGGGTCATTGTCCATCTATCTTGTGACGCGCCATCGAATCAACCTTGCTGCATTTGATTGAATCTGAGCAAAAAGTATTGCCCTGCTTCTTTCTTCAGCCACATCTATAACCACTAGTGTCCCGATGCCATTAGCAGTCATGCATACCCACGCCATTATACTGCCTCCACCATGTGTTACAGATGATGTTCCGTGCTTTGGCTCATGAGCCGTTCCAAGCCTTCTCCATACTTTCTTCTTCTCATCATCCTGGCACAGGTTGATCTTAGTTTTGCTTTTCCACATCTGGGCAGCTACTTTAGATATTTTTTGCCATAGTCTAATCTAGTATTCTATTTCTAAGGCTGATTACTGGTTTGCACCTTGTGATGCAATAACGGGCGATGAAAAGAACGTATCTGCACAAAAGTGGTATCATTAAAAACGTCAGCTCGGCACACAAAAAATAAGCCCTCACCCAACCCAAGATAATGAAACATGGAAAACACTATGGGTATCAGAAAATTGCGCAATTTTTTTTTTTTACCAAACTTTGGACTTAGATAAAAGAGAACCTAGACACCTGTCCAGAGAACCTGTCCAGTGTGTCCACATGGACATTCATTTTCTGAATCCTGCTCATACAGGTATTGTACATATGACCAGGTTTTAAAATACATCAGATAGGGATTACATACATTAGCTAGGACTGCTCTGATATGGGTATACCTTGACGTTTGGTAGAGCGGCTTAATATACATTTTTTTGCAAAAAACGTATCAAGCAAATACCCTGTTTTCCCATCTTATTGCTAGTACATGCTGTCCACTGTGATTTTTTTTGCATGAAAGTGATTTTGGTTTTACTGTGCTTTTTTGTGTTTTCATGTCTCTTGGTGGTGTGAACATGTCTCTACGGGCTTGTTCACTGTGCGTGCAGCTCATGTGTTCTGTGTTCTGGAGAACCTAGACATGTTTGGTGTCTATGAACTCGTAATGACCTGGAGAATCATAGCGGCAGCTAAGTTTTAGCATTTAGTGAACCTAGCAAAAAAGCCAAACAAAAAACAAGTGTGGGATTGCACTTTTGTTTGCAATTTCATGGCACTTGGAATTTTTTTCCTGTTTCCAATGGTGTCGTTCAAAAGTATAACTCGTCCCGCAAAAAATAAGCAATCGCATGGCCATATTGACAGAAAAATAAAAAAAAGTTATGGCTCTGGAAAGAAGGGGAGAGAAAAACAAAAACGAAAAAAATGAAAAAAGCTCCGGGGGTTAAAGAGATGTAATTCCTAAACCCTTACTCCAATTAGAATGTGAATCCCAAATCTCAAATGAAAGTAGAGAATCTGCACGTTAAGCCCATATTGATCATATAAAAGGTATCTATGAAAGTTGAGAATCTGCACGTTAAGCCCATATTGATCATATAAAAGGTATCTATGAAAGTTGAGAATCTGCACGTTAAGCCCATATTGATCATATAAAAGGTATCTTGAACATGTTTTAGTAAACCGTTAAAATACCAAAACTTGTGTCACTGTCCAAATATTTCTGAAGCTAACTGTATTACCAAAATTTACCAGCCCAAACATAGATAATGTCCATACATTAAATCAGCGAGAAAATATAGAAAATATGAACCCCTTACTGCCATATGACGTACTATCCCATCCATGTGACCTGGGACTTAATTCCCATTGACGGGAGAGTATGTTATAGGCGATCAGCCATGGTCATGGGGGGAGCGCGGCCGATCGCGGCCTGGTGTCAGCTGATCATCACAGCTGACACCCGGCACTATGTGCCAGGAGTGGTCACGGACCGTTCCCGGCACTTTAACCCCAGGAACACTGCGATCATACATGATCGCAGCGTTCCGGTGGCATAGGGAAGCATCGCGAAGGGAGGGGGCTCACTGCGTGCTTCCCTGAGACCCTCAGAACAACGAGATGTGATCGCGTTGTTCCGAGGGTCTCTTCCCTGCAGGCCCCGGTTCCAAAATGGCCGCGGGGTCCTTCCGGGTCATGCAGGGAGGTGGCTTGCACACACAGTGCTGTGCAAAGTGTCAGATCAGCGATCTGACAATATATAATGATGTCCCACCCTGGGACAATGTAAAAAAGTTAAAAAAAATTTTTTTTAACATGTATAAAAATATTTCAAAAACATTCCTAAATAAAGAAAAAAAAAAAAAAAAAAATTATATATATATATATATATATATATATATATATATATATTTCCAAAAAAATACATTTCTTTATGCAAATAAAAAAAAAAACAATAAAAGAACACATATTTAGTATCGCAGCATCCGTAATGACCCGACCAATAAAACTGTCTCACTAGGTAACCCCTTCACTGAACACTGAAAAAATTAATGAAAACTAGGCAAAAAACAACGCTTTATCATCATACATCGAACAAAAAGTGGAACAACACAATCAAAAAGACGGATATAAATAACCATGGTACCGCTGAAAATTTCATCTTGTCTCGCAAAAAAAGCCGCCATACAGCATCATCAGCAAAAAATAAAAAAAGTTATAGTCCTTAGAATAAAGCGGTGCAAAAATAATTATTTTTTATATAATATCGTTTTTATTGGATAAAAGCACCAAAACATAAAAAAAATGATATAAATGAGGTATCGCTGTAATCGTACTGACCCGAAGAATAAAACTGCTTTATCCATTTTACCAAATGCGGGACGGTATAAACGCTCCCCCCCCCCCCCCCAAAAAAAAAGAAATTTTTGAATTGCTGGTTTTTGTTCATTCTGTCTCCCAAAAATCAGAAGAGATCAAAAATGTCATGTGCCCGAAAATGGTACCAATAAAAACATCAACTTGTCCTGCAAAAAACAAGACCTCACATGACTCTGTGGACCAAAATATGGAAAAATTATAGCTCTCAAAATCTGGTGATGCAAAAACTATTTTTTGCAATAAAATGCATCTTACATTGTGTGACGGCTGCCAATCATAAAAATCCGCTATAAAAACCCGCTATAAATAGTAAATCAAACCCCCCTTCATCACCCCCTTAGTTAGGGAAAAATAATACAATACAAAAATGCATTTATTTCTATTTTCTCATTAGGGTTAGGGATAAAGTTAGGGTTTGGATATTTACGGTTGGGAATAGGGGTGTATCAGGGTTAGGGGTGTGGTTACGGTTATGGTTGGGATTAGGGTTATGTTGGGATTAGGGTTATGTTGGGGTTAGGGGTGTTGTTAGGGTTGGGATTAGGGTTGGGGTTGGAGTTAGAATTGGGGGGTTTCCACTGTTTAGGCACATCAGAGGCTCTCCAAACGCGACATGGCGTCCGATCTCAATTCCAGCAAATTCTGCGTTGAAAAAGTAACAGTGCTCCTTCCCTTCCGAGCTCTCCCGTGCGCCCAAACAGGGGTTTACCCCAACATATGGGGTATCAGCGTACTCGGGACAAATTGGATAACAACTTGTGGGGGGTTTCTATTGTTTAGGTATATCAGGGGCTCTACAAACGCAAAGTGATGCCTGCAGACCATTCCATCTAAGTCTGCATTCCAAAACAGCGCTCCTTCCCTTCAGACCTCTGCCGTGCGCCCAAACGATGATTCCCCCTCACATATGGGGTATCAGCGTACTCAGGAGAAATCAGACAGCAACGTTTGGTGTCCAATTTCTCCTGTTACCCTTGGGAAAATAAAAATTTTGGGGCTAAAAAATAATTTGTGGAAAAAAAAAAAGATTTTTTTATTTTCACGGCTCTGCGTTATAAACTGTAGTGAAACAGTTGGTGGTTCAAAGTTCTCACAACACATATGTATATTCCTTAGGGGGTCTACTTTCCAAAATGTTGTCACTTGTGGGGATTTCCACTGTTTAGGCACATCAGGGACTCTCTAAATGCGACATGGCGTCCTATCTCAATTCCAGTCAATTTTGCATTGAAAAGTCAAACAGCACTCCTTCCCTTCCGAGCTCTCCCATGCGCCCAAACAGTGGTTTACCCCCACATATGGGGTATCGGCGTACTCAGGACAAATTGCACAACAACGTTTGGTCTCCTGTTACCCTTGGGAAAATAAAAAATTGGGGGCGAAAATATAATTTTTTTTGAAAAAAATGATTTTTTATTTTTACGGCTATACATTTATAAACTTCTGTGAAACACTTGGTGGGTCACAGTGTTCACCACACATCTAGATAAGTTCCTTAGGGGGTCTACTTTTCAAAATGGTGTCACTCGTGGGGGGTTTCCACTGTTTCGACACATCAGGGGCTCTTTAAACGCGACATGGCGTCCCATCTCAATTCCAGCCAATTTTGCATTGGAAAGTCAAATGGCGCTCCTTCCCTTCCGAGCTCTGCCATGCACCCAAACAGTGGTTCTCCCCCCCCCCCCCCCACACACACACACATATGGGGTATCAGCGTACTGAGCACAAATTGTACAACAACTTTTGGGGTCCAATTTCTTCTGTTACCATTGTGAAAATAAAACAAATTGGATCTGAAGTAAATCTTTTGCGAAAAAAAGTTAAATGTTCATTTTTTTAAACATTCCCAAAATTCCTGTGAAACACCTGAAGGGTTAATAAACTTATTAAATGTGGTTTTGAGCACCTTGAGGGGTGCAGTTTTTAGAATGGTGTCACACTTGGGTATTTTCTATCATATAGACCCCTCAATGTGACTTCAAATGAGATGTGGTCCCTAAAAAAAAATGGTGTTGTAAAAAAGAGAAATCGCTGGTCAACTTTTAACCCTTATAACTCCCTAACAAAAAAAAAATTGGTTCCAAAACTGTGCTGATGTAAAGTAGACATGTGGGAAATGTTACTTATTAAGTATTTTGTGTGACATATCTCTGATTTAAGGGCATGAAAATTCAAAGTTGGAAAATTGCGAAATTTTCAAAATTTTTGCCAAATTTCAGATGTTTTCACAAATAAAAGCAAGTAACGATGAGGAAATGTTACCACTAACATGAAGTACAATATGTCACGAGAAAACATTGTCAGAATCACCGGGATCCGTTGAAGCGTTCCAGAGTTATAACCTCATAAAGGGACAGTGGTCAGAATTGTAAAAAATGGCCTGGTCATTAACGTGCAAACCACCCTTGGGGGTTAAATTGTAGGAATTGGAAACACTGAAATCCCTTAAATACAAGAATATAACTACTATAATATTGCTCATACATATAACAATATAACTTCTATAATAGTGAGATGTGAGGAATTCCAGGAGCAGACAGAATCGGTAAAATATTCGAAGCATTTATTCAAATAGTCACTAAAATCCACAAACACACCTCACCCACCACCCCTTGTAAGGTTACAGGGGACCGCTCAGCAGGAATAATGCTGTTAACCTGCAGATATAGGGCTTCTCTACAGATGGTGTGGCATTGCGGTCGGCTATCAGTCAGGAGGAGCGGGTACAGAGGCTGACTAAACCAGCGCCACCCCGCCTCTACGACTAAATACCGAATGCTGCAGGAGAATAAAGATCATTTTCTCCCCGCTGCATTCGGATGCGTGCAGGCACCGGACAACATAATAACGCTGTTAACCTGCAGATTAACCATATCCGCAAGTTATCAGAGTTATTCCTGGTAACAGGTTCCCTTTTAAAGGTCTGGCAGATGTGTTTCGGATACATGTCCTTAATCAACATCATTGTGTGCAATGACTAAGGACATGTATCCGAAAGTTGTCTGCCAGACTTTCCATTCTTATAAGTGGTGGTGGCTGAGGTGTGTTTGTGGATTTTAATGACTATCTGAATGAACGCTTGGAATTTTTTTTTTACAGGATCTGCCTGATGCTGGAATTCCTTTTTGTCTCTACTAACCCCTGATGCACAGTCCTCTCTGTGCAGTGCAATCCTGGGAGGCGAGCTGACTTTGGAGATTTTGCTTATGTTTTCTACCATACTAACACTATACTAATACTGCTCCTACGTACAAGACTATAACTACTATAATACTGCTCCTATGTACAGAATATAACTACTATAATACTGCTCCTATGTACAAGAATATAACTACTATAATACTGCTCCTACGTACAAGACTATAACTACTATAATACTGCTCCTATGTACAGAATATAGCCACTATAATACTGCCCCCTATGTACAAGAATATAACTACTATAATACTGCTCCTATGTATAAGAATATAACTGCTATAATACTGCCCCCTATGTACAAGAATATAACTACTATAATACTGCTCCTATGTACAAGAATATAAATACTATAATACTGCCCCTATGTACAAGAATATAATTACTATAATACTGCCCCTACGTACAAGAATATAACTACTATAATACTGCCCCTACGTACAAGAATATAACTACTATAATACTGCCCCTATGTACAAGAATATAATTACTATAATACTGCTCTTATGTACAAGAATATAACTACTATAATACTGCTCCTATGTACAAGAATATAACTACTATAATACTGCCCCTACGTACAAGAATATAACTACTATAATACTGCCCCTACGTACAAGAATATAACTACTATAATACTGCCCCTATGTACAAGAATATAATTACTATAATACTGCTCTTATGTACAAGAATATAACTACTATAATACTGCTCCTATGTACAAGAATATAACTACTATAATACTGCTCCTATGTACAAGAATATAACTACTATAATACTGCCCCTATGTACAAGAATATAACTACTATAATACTGCTCCTATGTACAAGAATATAACTACTATAATACTGCCCCTATGTACAAGAATATAACTACTATAATACTGCTCCTATGTACAAGAAAATAACTACTATAATACTGCTCCCTATGTACAAGAATATAACTACTATAATACTGCTCCTATGTAGAAGAAAATAACTACTATAATACTGCTCCTACGTACAAGACTATAACTACTATAATACTGCCCCTATGTACAAGAATATAACTACTATAATACTGCTCCTATGTACAAGAAAATAACTACTATAATACTGCCCCTATGTACAAGAATATATCTACTATAATACTGCCCCTATGTACAAAAATATAACTACTATAGTACTGCTCCTATGTACAAGAATATAACTACTATAATACTGCTCCCATGTACAAGAATATAACTACTATAATACTGCCCCTATGTACAAGAATATAACTACTATAATACTGCTCCCATGTACAAGAATATAACTACTATAATACTGCCCCTATGTACAAGAATATAACTACTATAATACATAGTAACATAGTTAGTAAGGCCGAAAAAAGACATTTATCCATCCAGTTCAGCCTATATTCCATCATAATAAATCCCCAGATCTACGTCCTTCTACAGAACCTAATAATTGTATGATACAATATTGTTCTGCTCCAGGAAGACATCCAGGCCTCTCTTGAACCCCTCGACTGAGTTCGCCATCACCACCTCCTCAGGCAGCAATTCCAGATTCTCTCTGCCCTAACAGTAAAGAATCCTCTTCTATGTTGGTGGAAAAACCTTCTTCTTCCAGACGCAAAGAATGCCCCCTTGTGCCCGTCACCTTCCTTGGTATAAACAGATCCTCAGCGAGATATTTGTATTGTCCCCTTATATACTTATACATGGTTATTAGATCGCCCCTCAGTCGTCTTTTTTCTAGACTAAATAATCCTAATTTCGCTAATCTATCTGGGTATTGTAGTTCTCCCATCCCCTTTATTAATTTTGTTGCCCTCCTTTGTACTCTCTCTAGTTCCATTATATCCTTCCTGAGCACCGGTGCCCAAAACTGGACACAGTACTCCATGTGCGGTCTAACTAGGGATTTGTACAGAGGCAGTATAATGCTCTCATCATGTGTATCCAGACCTCTTTTAATGCACCCCATGATCCTGTTTGCCTTGGCAGCTGCTGCCTGGCACTGGCTGCTCCAGGTAAGTTTATCATAAACTAGGATCCCCAAGTCCTTCTCCCTGTCAGATTTACCCAGTGGTTTCCCATTCAGTGTGTAATGGTGATATTGATTCCTTCTTCCCATGTGTATAACCTTACATTTATCATTGTTAAACCTCATCTGCCACCTTTCAGCCCAAGTTTCCAACTTATCCAGATCCATCTGTAGCAGAATACTATCTTCTCTTGTATTAACTGCTTTACATAGTTTTGTATCATCTGCAAATATCGATATTTTACTGTGTAAGGCTATGTGCACACGTTCAGGAATTCATGCAGAAAATTCCTGTGTAAAACCGGACATTTTCTGCATGAAATCCGGAAGAAAACTGCATGCGTTTTTTGCCGCGGTTTTGACGCGTTTTTTTCCGGACACTTCCCAATGCATTTTACAGTGGGAAATCCGCAAAAAAACCGCAAAAAGATAGAGCATGTCCGGATTTTGTGCCTGATGCGTTTTTTATGCGGAAAAAAACGCATCATGTGCACAAAACATGCGGAATTCATTCTAAATGATGGGATGCTTCTTGTATGCGGTTTTTTTGCGGTTTTATAGCGTTTTTATCGGGAAAAAACGCGAAAAAACCGGAACGTGTGAACACAGCCTAAACCTTCTACCAGATCATTAATGAATATGTTGAAGAGAACAGGTCCCAATACTGACCCCTGCGGTACCCCACTGGTCACAGCGACCCAGTTAGAGACTATACCATTTATAACCACCCTCTGCTTTCTATCACTAAGCCAGTTACTAACCCATTTACACACAATTTCCCCCAGACCAAGCATTCTCATTTTGTGTACCAACCTCTTGTGCGGCACGGTATCAAACGCTTTGGAAAAATCGAGATATACCACGTCCAATGACTCACCGTTGTCCAGCCTATAGCTTACCTCTTCATAAAAACTGATTAGATTGGTTTGACAGGAGCGATTTCTCATAAACCCATGCTGTTATGGAGTTAAACAGTTATTCTCATTGAGATAATCCAGAATAACATCCCTCAGAAACCCTTCAAATATTTTACCAACAATAGAGGTTAGACTTACTGGCCTATAATTTCCAGGTTCACTTTTAGAGCCCTTTTTGAATATTGGCACCACATTTGCTATGCGCCAGTCCTGCGGAACAGACCCTGTCACAATAGAGTCCCTAAAAATAAGAAATAATGGTTTATCTATTACATTACTTAGTTCTCTTAGTGCTCGTGGGTGTATGCCATCCGGACCCGGAGATTTATCTATTTTAATCTTATTTAGCCGGTTTCGCACCTCTTCTTGGGTTAGATTGGTGACCCTTAATATAGGGTTTTCATTGTTTCTTGGGATTTCACCTAGCATTTCATTTTCCACCGTGAATACCGTGGAGAAGGTGTTTAATATGTTAGCTTTTTCCTCGTCATCTACAACCATTCTTTCCTCACTATTTTTTAAGGGGCCTACATTTTCAGTTTTTATTCTTTTACTATTGATATAGTTGAAGAACAGTTTGGGATTAGTTTTACTCTCCTTAGCAATGTGCTTCTCTGTTTCCTTTTTGGCAGCTTTAATTAGTTTTTTAGATAAAGTATTTTTCTCCCTATAGTTTTTTAGAGCTTCAATGGTGCCATCCTGCTTTAGTAGTGCAAATGCTTTCTTTTTACTGTTAATTGCCTGTCTTACTTCTTTGTTTAGCCACATTGGGTTTTTCCTATTTCTAGTCCTTTTATTCCCACAAGGTATAAACCGCTTACACTGCCTATTTAGGATGTTCTTAAACATTTCCCATTTATTATTTGTATTCTTATTTCTGAGGATATTGTCCCAGTCTACCAGATTAAGGGCATCTCTAAGCTGTTCAAACTTTGCCTTCCTAAAGTTCAGTGTTTTTGTGACTCCCTGACAAGTCCCCCTAGTGAAAGACAGGTGAAACTGTACAATATTGTGGTCGCTATTTCCTAGATGCCCGACCACCTGCAGATTTGTTATTCTGTCAGGTCTATTAGATAGTATTAGGTCTAAAAGTGCTGCTCCTCTGGTTGGATTCTGCACCAATTGTGAAAGATAATTTTTCTTGGTTATTAGCAGAAACCTGTTGCCTTTATGGGTTTCACAGGTTTCTGTTTCCCAGTTAATATCCGGGTAGTTAAAGTCCCCCATAACCAGGACCTCATTATGGGTTGCAGCTTCATCTATCTGCTTTAGAAGTAGACTTTCCATGGTTTCTGTTATATTTGGGGGTTTGTAACAGACCCCAATGAGAATTTTGTTACCATTTTTCCCTCCATGAATTTCGACCCATATGGACTCGACATCCTCATTTCCTTCGCTAATATCCTCCCTTAAAGTGGACTTTAGACAAGACTTTACATAGAGACAAACCCCTCCTCCTCTCCGATTTTTACGATCCTTTCTAAACAGACTGTAACCCTGTAAGTTAACTGCCCAGTCATAGCTTTCATCTAACCATGTCTCGGTTATTCCCACTATGTCAAAGTTACCTGTAGATATTTCTGCTTCTAGTTCTTCCATCTTGTTTGTCAGGCTTCTGGCGTTTGCGAGCATGCAGTTTAGAGGATTTTGTTTTGTTCCAATCTCCTTGCTGTGGATTTTTTTAGAAATGTTTTTACCTCCCTTCTGAGTATGTTTTCCTGGGTCTTCTTTGGTCGAGTCTAATGTTTTTATTCTCCTATGTACAAGAATATAACTACTATAATACTGCCCCTATGTACAAGAATATAACTACTATAATACTGCTCCTATGTACAAGAAAATAACTACTATAATACTGCTCCTACGTACAAGACTATAACTACTATAATACTGCCCCTATGTACATGAATATAACTACTATAATACTGCTCCTATGTACAAGAATATAACTACTATAATACTGCTCCTATGTACAAGAATATAACTACTATAATACTGCCCCTATGTACAAGAATATAACTACTATAATACTGCCCCTATGTACAAGAATATAACTACTATAATACTGCTCCTATGTACAAGAATATAACTACTATAATACTGCTACTATGTACAAGAATATAACTACTATAATACTGCCCATATGTACAATCATATAACTACTATAATACTGCTCCTATGTACAAGAATATAACTACTATAATACTGCTACTATGTACAGGAATATATCTACTATAATACTGCCCCTATGTACAAGAATATAACTACTATAATACTACCCCTATGTACAAGAATATAACTACTATAATACTGCCCCTATGTACAAGAATATAACTACTATTATTATTAACAATGATAAATGTAAGGTTATACACATGGGAAGAAGGAATCAATATCACCATTACACACTGAACGGGAAACCACTGGGTAAATCTGACAGGGAGAAGGACTTGGGGATCCTAGTTAATGATAAACTTACCTGGAGCAGCCAGTGCCAGGCAGCAGCTGCCAAGGCAAACAGGATCATGGGGTGCATTAACCCCTTCAAGACCCAGCCTATTTTGACCTTAAAGACCTTGCCGTTTTTTGCAATTCTGACCAGTGTCCCTTTATGAGGTAATAACTCAGGAACGCTTCAACGGATCCTAGCGGTTCTGAGATTGTTTTTTCGTGACATATTGGGCTTCATGTTAGTGGTAAATTTAGGTCAATAAATTCTGCATTTATTTGTGATAAACACGGAAATTTGGCGAAAATTTTGAAAATTTCGCAATTTTCACATTTTGAATTTTTATTCTGTTAAACCAGAGAGATATGTGACACAAAATAGTTAATAAATAACATTTCCCACATGTTTACTTTACATCAGCACAATTTTGGAAACAAAATTTTTTTTTGTTAGGAAGTTATAAGGGTTAAAATTCGACCAGCGATTTGTCATTTTTACAACGAAATTTACAAAACCATTTTTTTAGGGACCACCTCACATTTGAAGTCAGTTTGAGGGGTCTATATGGCTGAAAATACCCAAAAGTGACACCATTCTAAAAACTGCACCCCTCAAGGTACTCAAAACCACATTCCAGAAGTTTATTAACCCTTCAGGTGCTTCACAGAAGCAGAAGCAACATGGAAGGAAAAAATGAACATTTAACTTTTTAGTCACAAAAATTATCTTTTAGCAACAATTTTTTTATTTTCCCAATGGTAAAAGGAGAAACTGAACCACGAAAGTTGTTGTCCAATTTGTCCTGAGTACGCTGGTACCCCATATGTGGGGGTAAACCACTGTTTGGGCACACGTCAGGGCTCGGAAGTGAGGGAGCACCATTTGACTTTTTGAATACGAGATTGGCTGGAATCAATGGTGGCGCCATGTTGCGTTTGGAGACCCCTGATGTGCCTAAACAGTGGAAACCCCTCAATTCTAACTCCAACACTAACCCCCCCACACCCCTAACCCTAATCCCAACTGTAGCCATAACCCTAATCACAACCCTAACCCCAACACACCCCTAACCACAACACTAACCCCAACACACCCCTAACCCTAACCACAACCCTAATTCCAACCCTAACCCTAAGGCTATGTGCCCACGTTGCGGATTCGTGTGAGATATTTCCGCACCATTTTTGAAAAATCTGCGGGTAAAAGGCACTGTGTTTTACCTGCGGATTTTCCGCGGATTTCCAGTGTTTTTTGTGCGGATTTCACCTGCGGATTCCTATTGAGGAGCAGGTGTAAAACGCTGCGGAATCCGCACAAAGAATTGACATGCTGCGGAAAATACAATGCAGCGTTTCCGCGCGGTATTTTCCGCACCATGGGCACAGCGGATTTGGTTTTTCATATGTTTACATGGTACTGTAAACCTGATGGAACACTGCTGCGAATCCGCAGCCAAATCCGCACCGTGTGCACATGGCCTAATTCTAAAGGTATGTGCACACGCTGCAGAAAACGCTGCGGATCCGCAGCAGTTTCCCATGAGTTTACATTTCAATGTAAACCTATGGGAAACAAAAATCGCTGTGCACATGCTGCGGAAAAACTGCACGGAAACGCAGCGGTTTACATTCCGCAGCATGTCACTTCTTTGTGCGGATTCCGCAGCGGTTTTACAACTGCTCCAATAGAAAATCGCAATTGTAAAACCGCAGTGAAATGCGCAGAAAAAAACGCGGTAAATCCGCCATAAATCCGCAGCGGTTTAGCACTGCGGATTTATCAAATCCGCAGCGGAAAAATCCGCAGAGGACCAGAATACGTGTGCACATTCCTAACCCTAACCCTAGCCCTAACCCTACCCCTAACCCTACCCCTAACCCTACCCCTAACCCTAGCCCTACCCCTACCCCTAACCCTAACCCTACCCCTACCCCTAACCCTACCCCTACCCCTAACCCTAACCCTAACCCTACCCCTACCCCTACCCCTAACCCTAACCCTATTCTAACATTAGTGGAAAAAAAAAAATTTCTTTATTTTTTTTATTGTCCCTACCTATGGGGGTGACAAAGGGGGGGGGTCATTTATTATTTTTTTTATTTTGATCACTGAGATAGATTATATCTCAGTGATCAAAATGCACTTTGGAACGAATCTGCCGGCCGGCAGATTCGGCGGGCGCACTGCGCATGCGCCCGCCATTTTGGAAGATGGCGGCGCCCGGGAGAAGACGGACGGGACCACGGCTGGATCGGTAAGTATGATAGGGTGGGGGGGGACCACGGGGGGGGGGATCGGAGCACGGGGGGGGGAATCGGAGCGCGGGAGGGGTGGAACGGAGCGCGGGGGGCGTGGAACGGAGCACGGGGGGGCTGGAATGGAGCACGGGGGGGTGGAACGGAGCACGGGGGGGTGGATCGGAGTGCAGGGGGGGTGATTGGAGCACGGGGGGGTGATTGGAGCACGGGGGGAGCGGACACGAGCACGGGGGGGAGCGGAGCACAGGACGGAGGGGAGCCGGAGCAGTGTACCGGCCAGATCGGGAGGGTGGGGGGGCGATCGGAGGGGTGGGGTGGGGGCACACTAGTATTTCCAGCCATGGCCGATGATATTTCAGCATCGGCCATGGCTGGATTGTAATATTTCACCCGTTATAATGGGTGAAATATTACAAATCGCTCTGATTGGCAGTTTCACTTTCAACAGCCAATCAGAGCGATCGTAGCCACGAGGGGGTGAAGCCACCCCCCCTGGGCTAAACTACCACTCCCCCTGTCCCTGCAGATCGGGTGAAATGGGAGTTAACCCTTTCACCCGATCTGCAGGGACGCGATCTTTCCATGACGCCGCATAGGCGTCATGGGTCGGAATGGCACCGACTTTCATGACGCCTACGTGGCGTCATGGGTCGGGAAGGGGTTAAAAGAGGTCTGGATACACATGATGAGAGCATTATACTGCCTCTGTACAAATCCCTAGTTAGACCGCACATGGAGTACTGTGTCCAGTTTTGGGCACCGGTGCTCAGGAAGGATATAATGGAACTAGAGAGAGTACAAAGGAGGGCAACAAAATTAATAAAGGGGATGGGAGAACTACAATACCCAGATAGATTAGCGAAATTAGGATTATTTAGTCTAGAAAAAAGACGACTGAGGGGCGATCTAATAACCATGTATAAGTATATAAGGGGACAATACAAATATCTCGCTGAGGATCTGTTTATACCAAGGAAGGTGACGGGCACAAGGGGGCATTCTTTGCGTCTGGAGGAGAGAAGGTTTTTCCACCAACATAGAAGAGGATTCTTTACTGTTAGGGCAGTGAGAATCTGGAATTGCTTGCCTGAGGAGGTGGTGATGGCGAACTCAGTCGAGGGGTTCAAGAGAGGCCTGGATGTCTTCCTGGAGCAGAACAATATTGTATCATACAATTATTAGGTTCTGTAGAAGGACGTAGATCTGGGGATTTATTATGATGGAATATAGGCTGAACTGGATGGACAAATGTCTTTTTTCAGCCTTACTAACTATGTTACTATGTTACTATGTTACTATAATACTGCTACTATGTACAGGAATATATCTACTATAATACTGCCCCTATGTACAAGAATATAACTACTATAATACTGCCCCTATGTACAAGAATATAACTACTATAATACTGCTCTCTATGTACAAGAATATAACTACTATAATACTGCTCCTATGTACAAGAATATAACTACTATAATACTGCTCCCATGTGCAAGAATATAACTACTATAATACTGCCCTATGTACAAGAATATAACTACAATACTGCTCCTATGTACAAGAATATAACTACTATAATACTGCTCCTATGTACAAGACTATAACTACTATAATACTGCCCCTATGTACAAGAATATAACTACTATAATACTGCTCCTATGTACAAGAAGAAAATAACTACTATAATACTGCTCCTATGTACAAGACTATAACTACTATAATACTGCCCCTATGTACAAGAATATAACTACTATAATACTGCTCCTATGTACAAGAATATAACTACTATAATACTGCCCCTATGTACAAGAATATAACTACTATAATACTGCTCCTATGTACAAGAATATAACTACTATAATACTGCCCCTATGTACAAGAATATAACTACTATAATACTGCCCCTATGTACAAGAATATAACTACTATAATACTGCCCCTATGTACAAGAATATAACTACTATAATACTGCCCCTATGTACAAGAATATAACTACTATAATACTGCCCCTATGTACAAGAATATAACTACTATAATACTGCCCTATGTACAAGAATATAACTACAATACTGCTCCTATGTACAAGAATATAACTACTATAATACTGCCCCTATGTACAAGAATATAACTACTATAATACTGCTCCTATGTACAAGAAAATAACTACTATAATACTGCTCCTACGTACAAGACTATAACTACTATAATACTGCCCCTATGTACAAGAATATTACTATAATACTGCTCCTATGTACAAGAATATAACTACTATAATATTGCTCTCTATGTACAAGAATATAACTACTATAATACTGCTCCTATGTACAAGAATATAACTACTATAATACTGCTCCCATGTGCAAGAATATAACTACTATAATACTGCCCTATGTACAAGAATATAACTACAATACTGCTCCTATGTACAAGAATATAACTACTATAATACTGCCCCTATGTACAAGAATATAACTACTATAATACTGCTCTCTATGTACAAGAATATAACTACTATAATACTGCTCCTATGTACAAGAATATAACTACTATAATACTGCTCCCATGTGCAAGAATATAACTACTATAATACTGCCCTATGTACAAGAATATAACTACAATACTGCTCCTATGTACAAGAATATAACTACTATAATACTGCCCCTATGTACAAGAATATAACTACTATAATACTGCTCCCATGTGCAAGAATATAACTACTATAATACTGCCCTATGTACAAGAATATAACTACAATACTGCTCCTATGTACAAGAATATAACTACTATAATACTGCCCCTATGTACAAGAATATAACTACTATAATACTGCTCCTATGTACAAGAATATAACTACTATAATACTGCCCTATGTACAAGAATATAACTACTATAATACTGCTCCTATGTACAAGAATATAACTGCTATAATACTGCCCCTATGTACAAGAATATAACTATAATACTGCTCCTATGTACAAGAATATAACTACAATAATATTGGCTAAGGGTTAATAAAAATAATAGATAATCAGTTAAATGGTATCAACAAAATTTGTATGCATTAGTGGTGAAAGCAAATCTAAGAAAACTATGCAATATATCACATCGGAGAATAATCTGATTCATTTCCCAGTTGATTGCCACCTTATACCCACTACCCTGCCTCTTTAACCATGGAGTCTTGAAAAAAAAAAAAACAGCTTGATCAAACCACTAGCTCAGTGAGGTGTCAGGTTACAGCTCTCATTATTCTCTATTGAGAATTGAGTGTATAGAGCTGGGGAGGAGGGAGAAGCAGAGTGATGCATAACCATGGACGCACATACTCGGATGCAGCTTTCTGTTTCTCCAAGACCCGGATTCACAGGGACTCAGCTTAGACCTGATGTACAATCTCCTCCAAACTGCTGATGCTTCTAGCTTTGTGCTGAAGAGCAGGAATCCCTAAAGTCTCTGTTTGCGGTATATGGGAGACATTATGGCAGGGGGTCTTCACCCACTAGGTCAGACACAACTGAAAATAAGAGACATGGCAGACGAGAAAAAAATTGAGAAAATTGCATGATACAAGGCATACAGCGGCCAGAAATAGTGTAATTCTTCATGTACAAACACAACGGCCTTTTCTAAAAAGTTACCTGAAACGATAGGTATACTTTAATACTTTTTAAGAAGACATTAGTTATTTTTCATCTTTCTGCCAAAAGTTCCTTTAATATAAAATTTTCTTTTGTTTTTTAGGGTCTCGGCGTTTAGATTCTCTCCCTTCTCCTAGGGCAGTGTTTTTCAACCAGTGTGCCGCGGCACACTAGTGTGCCGCGACACATGGTCGGGTGTGCCGCGGGGAACGGGAGTCAGCTGTTCTCTGTGCCGACTGTCAAGCTGACAGCCGGCACAGAGAAGCTGCAGCGCGCCGGCTCCCGGAGATCAATTGTACTCGCAGACATCTACCAGCTGCGAGTACAATTGAGGCTCTGACCGCTGGGTCAGAGCGACGCCAGCAGCGTGATCAAGTCATGTGATCACGCTGCTGACGTCACTATCCGGCGCGCAGGAGACAGAAGAGACTTGGTGGTAAGTGCTCCTGTGCTGTGGAGCTGAAGACACCGAAGATTCAGCGTGGGGTGGGTTTATGGGGAGTGTGTGGGGGGATTTATTAAGTGTGTGGGGGGATTTATTAAGAGTGTGGGGGGATTTATTAAGAGTGTGGGGGGATTTATTAAGAGTGTGGGGGGGATTTATTCAGTGTGTGGGGGGATTTATTCAGTGTGTGGGGGGGATTTATTCAGTGTGTGGGGGGATTTATTCAGTGTGTACGTGGGGGGGGCTGGAATTTATTTAGCATGTGTGGGGCAGGGTGCATTTATTCTGTGGAAGGGGATGAATTTATTCTATCAGAAGGGCAGTGGATATATTCTGTGGGGGTGAGTGGGGAGATGGGGGTGGACACAGTAGCGAGGGGAAAAATGTGTGCTGACAGTACTGGGAGCAACGGTGATGGGATGTGTGAGGACAGTATGGGGAGTCGGGGGAATGTGTGAGGAGGAAATATGGAGAGAGCAAAGGGGTATGTACAGGAAGAGGCTATTAGAAATGTGTGCAGACAGTATGGGGGGATGAAAGTGTGAGTGGACACATAATAGATACTGAGTAGTGTGAGGGTAACAGCCAGGAGGAGACAGTATGCCAAGTAGGAGGAGTGTAATGAAGGGGCACAGTAGAGAGACTGGGCTCTCTATGAGGGACACCGTATGAGAAGGCAGTGTGAAGTATGGAAAAGAGAGAGAGGGTAGTGTGGATGGCATGTACCATAAGAGGGACAGTGAGGGTCATATTATGTGCTGGGAATAAAGTGAGGGGCAATTATTTACTCAGGGGCTCAGCCTAGGGCAGATATTGTTATTCCGGAGCATTATAATAACACTGCTATCTTTAAGGGTGTTGTGTCGAGATGTGCTGCAGAAGACAGGAGAAGATGGAAGTCTGCAGAAACGAGCTCTGCCGGTGTATGAGAAGAGTCATCATGGCATCTGGACAAGGTGAAGATGAAAAGAAAGAGGCGACTCCACAAACAACATCATCTATCAGGTACCTGGATGTAAATGTGTTTTTTTGTGATACTAATTCTCATTTTTATTTGTTAGGAACATTAAAGGGGATGTCCAAGGTTGTGATGAGTCTGCAGTCATACTATGTGACTGCAGACTTCTGAATTCTCACAGTGCACACTGCTATCATAATTCTCTGATGTTGGTGATTTACATACATGCGGTCACGTGCTGACTAGACATGTGTGGCCTCATTCAATGAAAATGAATTGACTGAGGCCGGACACGTCTAGTTAGAATGTGGCCAGAAGTATCCAAATCACATACTTGTGCTGTCATGACCGTCCACCGGCAAGGGAGAATCCTGAAAGTGTGCAGTGCTTGCGCTGTGAGAATTCAGAAGCCTGCAGTCACATAGAATCACTGCAGACTTTCATCTCAAACCTGGACGCACCATTTTGTGCCATTTTGGTTGGTGGTGTGCCTCGGGATTTTTTAAGTATAAAAAGTGTGCCGCGGCTCAAAAAAGGTTGAAAATCACTGTCCTAGGGTGATTAAAACCCATCTCCCAGTACGCCTCTTTCCGAAGTCATTGTGGGAAAATAACTGTAAGGTATTGGACCTGGTCATTATCCCCTCATACATACTGATCCCTCCAGCGACAACTTGCTCCATTTTTTACATTTTAATTTCTTTGTGTCTTTTATCAGATTATCTATGTGGCGAGGAATCCTAAAGATGTGGCCGTGTCATTTTATCATTTCAGCAAGATGAACCAACTACATCCGGAGCCGGGAACCTGGGAGGAATATGTCGAGAAGTTCATTCAGGGAAACAGTGAGACCCCTTAGTGGAATAGTCGCTCCTTTTTATATCCTTTTTATGTATTGGTCACTGACGTAAAGTTTTCCGGTTCGTCCTAGTGGGATCTGGCCAATGGGGTGAGCATGTCAAAGAGTTTTGGGCCCTAAAACAAGAAAGAAACCTCCTTTATATTCTCTATGAAGATATGTTGGAGGTAAGTCTTCTCTGCTTAGTACGGTACTTCTAGAAGGCCTCAAGTAGGAATAAATAGTGTTTTTTGGCACTCTCGCTTCGTCATGTTGGTGCATTGGGCTGTTACAAGAGGAATCTTAAAGGGAACGTAATGTTAAAAACATGTATATATTTATTAAATTTGAAACTTTTTTTCTTTTATGTTTTTTAGTTTTTGAATTGCCGAAAATCTGAAACATTAAATGAAAATTGTTGATATTTTTCTCTATTATACACTAGAGGGTGCAGCTGCTCACATTTGCGTTCTCGCCTCTCCCTGTAATGCTCAAAAGGAAGGGCGCGGATATGGTTTGGAATCACTGTGTACTCTGATCAGGGGCAGACATACCGCATGTGCAGCCGGTGCGGCTGCATCAGGGCCCGGAGGTGGTTGGGGCCACTGCACGGCAGCTAATAATGAGGCCAATTTGGCCTTTTTTCCCGGCTCCGAATGGCCCATTTCCAGATTGCCCTCATGTGTGGCGGGTAGGGAGTGATCCCTGCAGCTCCGCTGCCTACAGGAGAAAATGGCAGCAGTGCGGAGAAACAGGGATTTGTCCGTTCTGCCAGCGCTTCCTATCTCACACAGCGCGCTTCTGTGTGAGACAGAAAGCTGCGGGCGACGGTGATACTGCGGGGTAACGTGCAGAGAGGTGAGTGGTGTGTGTGAAGGTGGTAAAGAGGGCAATGATGTGGGTGTTGGGGGAGAAAGCAATGATGGGGTGGTGAGAGAGAAGTCATTGATGGAGGTGAAAAGGGCAAAGATGGAGGTGGGGGAGAAGGCAATGATGGGGTGGTGGATAGGGCAATGATGAGGGTGGTGGGGAGAAGGCAATGATGGAGGTGGTGGAAAGGGCAATGATGGGGTGGTGGGAGAGAAGTCATTGATGGAGGTGGAAAGGGCAATGATGGAGGTGGGGGAGAAGGCAATGATGGGGTGGTGGATAGGGCAATGATGAGGGTGGTGGGGAGAAGGCGATGGAGGTGGTGGAAAGGGCAATGATAGGGGTGGTGGAGAGTGCAATGATGGAGGTGGTGGAAAGGGAAATGATGGGGGGGTGGAGAGTGCAATGATGGAGGTGGTGGGGAGGACAATGATGGATGTGGGGGGAGAAGACCGAGGGATGTGGGGGATTGGGATGGCAGTAAGGTGGACTTAAAATGGATTTATGAACAAGAGGAGGACAGATATGGATGTGAAATTAATTGGGTGGTGGAAGAGGGTGCTAAGCCTCCGATAGCATCCTCCCCCATCTCATAATTCATTGTGATGTTATTGGGGACTTAAAATGTATTGGGGAGTGGGAGAGCAGAAGGTGCCTAGGACTCTTTGTAATGAACTGAAAGGTGGGAGATGCTGTCAGGGACTTGTAATGAATTGGGAGGCAGCGGAGGATGCTCAGTACCTGGTGGTGTCTTCTCCCACCCCCAAATTCATTATGATGCTATCAAGGACTTATAATGAAGGATGGGGACACAGGACAGGACTAAGGCTGTGTGCACACGTCCAGGATTTGCAGGAGAAAATTCTGCTGCATTTCTTAATGTGTTGGCAGGAAGGACGCTGTTTAAATACATTAATTTTTTGGCAATGTTTTTGCCATGCTTGTGTTACATATTTTCCCCCCATTTGTACGGGTGAAATACACTGGAAGAACTGACATTATGCAGATTTTAATCTGCTGCAAATCTGCAAGGAAACAATAAGCAACATGTGCATGAGACGTCAGGGATCTCAGTCACTTTTCCTGTACTGTAAAACATTGCGTACTTTCCGTAACAAACACAGCGTATGCACATAGCCTTACCTTTAATTGGGCATAGTCAGAGACTGAATAATTTATATTATTGGGCAGCAGAGAATATTAGTTAATGCTTATCACTTTATATTTTTAATGGTGGGTACATATCTGTATTGAGGGGGGAGAGACATGTATGTATACAATGTATGTGACCTTCTTATTTTCAGGATGCGATGATCATCCTGACAAGACGAGTCGTGGCTGGGAGATGTCAACATGAAGGTCTGACCAGATGGAGAAGAAACAGCAGAAAGCGGCTCTAATCAGACGAGACGTCAGCGTTAAGTGCCTGGATGTAAATATTATTCTGTATCTGCGCTGTGTGACGTGGAGTGATGTTATCTGTAATATCCCTCATTCTACATTCACTAATTTGTGTGCTATGTCCGTGTGCTTCCAGATCTTTTTATCGGACGGCGCACAGACTCGTAGAGTTTTATAGGTCCACTAGATGGTGGCCCGATTCTAATGCATCGGGTATTCTAGAATATGTATGTATGTATATATATAGAAGCCACACAGTATATAGCACAGGCCACGTAGTATATAGGAGCCATGTAGTATATAGCAAATACTACGTGGCCTGTGCTATATACTATGTGGCTGCTATATACATTCATACATACATATTGTAGAATACCCGATGCGTTAATACAGGCCACGCAGTATATAACACAGCCCAAATAGTATATAACACAGCCCAAATAGTATATAACACAGCCCACGCAGTATATAGCAGCCACGCAGTATATAACACAGGCGACATAGTATATAACACAGGCCACGTAGTATATCGCACAGCCCACGTAGTATATCACACAGCCCACGCAGTATATAACACTGCCCATGTAGTATATAGCAGCCACGCGGCATATAACACTGCCCATGTAGTATATAGCAGCCACGCAGTATATCGCACAGCCCACGCAGTATATCACACAGCCCACGCAGTATATAACACTGCCCATGTAGTATATAGCAGCTACGCGGTATACAACACTGCCCATGTAGTATATAGCAGCAACGCGGTATATAACACAGCCCACACAGTATATCACACAGCCCACGCAGTATATAAGACTGCCCATGTAGTATATAGCAGCCAGGCAGTATATCACACAGCCCACGCAGTATATAACATTGCCCATGTACTATATAGCAGCCACGCAGTATATCACACAGACTACGGAGTATATAACACTGCCCATGTAGTATATAGCAGCCACGCAGTATCTAACACAGCCCACGCAGTATATAGCAATGTGGGCATCATATCCCTGTTAAAAAAAAAAATTTAAATAAAAAATAGTGATATACTCACCCTCCGTTGGCCTCGGGATCGAAGCGGTTACCGACGCTCCTCGCATGCTCTGGTCTGAAGAGTGCATTGCGGTCTCGCGAGACCGCTACGTCATCATCTCGCGAGACCGCAATGCATGGAGCGGTCACCGGGGCGTCGCGAGGAGCAGGAAAGGCCGGTTCCTGATCCGGGGGCTCCGGAAGGTGAGTATATAACAATTTTTAATTTTTTTTATTATTTTTATCATTAGATCTTTTTACTATTGAGGCTGCATAGGCAGCATGAATAGTAAAAAGTTGGTCACACAGGGTTAATAGCAGCGTTAACCGAATGCGTTACACCGCGGTCAACGCTGCCATTAACCCTGTGTGAGCGCTGACTGGAGGGGAGAACGGAGCGGGCACTGACTGCGGGGAGGAAGGAGCGGCCATGTTGCCGCCGGACTTGGCCGTCGCTAATTGGTCGTGGCTGTTTTGCCACGACCAATCAGCACTTGGATTTCCATGACAGACAGAGGCCGCGACCAATGAATATCCATGACAGACAGAAGGACAGACAGAAAGACGGAAGTGACCCTTAGACAATTATATAGTAGATTCACATATCCGTGGAAATCAAGGATCTGAGAATGTCTTGTTCTGATCCGATTTTGAGGTTCAAAATAGGACATGCTTAATGTGTGTGTAAAGGCGGGCAGCACGCCAACACTGCACACGGATACAGGAATGTAGCCTTATTATGTATAGCACAGTCTCTTAGTGTATAGTGTACTCACTTATTATGTATAGCACAATCCCTTAGTATAGACGGTACTCACTTATGTACAGCACAGTCCCTTAGTATAGAGTGTACTCACTTATTATGTACAGCACAGTCCTTAGTTAGTTTCCTCTTTTATTATGTATAGCACGGTCCCTTATTACGTACCATCCTCTCTAATTATATATAATGCTGTCCCTTATTATATAGCTTCCTCTGCAGTTATGTACTGTGCTGTCTCCTACATAGTGTATTCTTGTTATTTTTGTTATTTACAGCACCCTCTTTTATTATATAGACCCTCTCTTGTTAGATATAAAATGACTGCTGAAGGAGCAGTCGGTGACCGGATGATCAGTCCATCAGCTCCTCCATTAGAAAAGACGCTTTCCTGTGCTCCATCAGACGTCATTGCATTATATATCTAATAAGAGAGGACGCTATGCAATAAAGACATGGGCCATTATATTATCCAATATGTAAGGGGTGGTGCTGTATATAACGAGAGGGCACTGTCTAATAACAGACAGCAACATACATAATTAAGGAGAGTATGTACATAAATCTGTATGTTGTTTTGTCGCCATAAAAGGAGGGGGAGGCCAAGACACATTTCTTACACAGGGGCCTTAGGTTGTCAGTGTCCGCCCCTGTGATACATATGTGCGGCCAGGATCTCTCCTACGTTGTCAGTGCATATGCCACTGCCCACCAGAACTTGTGAGTCTCTGCTGACGTCAAGTCGACAGAGCGGGACGTCCGACATCATTATGACTGACAGCCAGATTCCCACTGCATACCTGGGGGAGCCGACTGTCAATTAGAATGAAGTCGAAAGTCCACCCCATCGACAGAGCAGAGCAGAAGAGAAGCAGCCACTCTGACGATGTGACGTCAGCAGAAGCAACTGAATCCCCGGCAGAAGCGGTCTGTGACCTCTCTGTGCCAGGAAAGAACAGCGCCGTGCACAACATGCAGGTAAGTAGGAACTATGTGCCGTTAGTGCTTTGGAACATTTTTTGATTTTCAGAAAATCCCCGGATATACCATTTAAGTGAGAAGAGGCGCTAGAAACCGGGGAAGATGGCGATCAGTAAGTATATTAAAGCACTTACACTACATTACACACACATTTCAACAGGATGAGGGAATAAAAACTTTCATGGGAGTGCTTCTTTCCGATACACTGGAATATTTGTCCATTTCTAATGTAAACAGGACCCAAAGCGAGAGATCCGGAAAGTAATGAAGTTTCTGGGAACAGAACTCTCGGATGATGTTCTGGAGAGGATTTGTCTACACACTTCCTTTAAGGCTATGAAAGAGAACCCGACGACAAACTACACCGCTATGCCCTCTTCTATCTTGGACCAGTCGGTCACTCCGTTTATGAGGAAAGGTAAAACGCGGCCACCTGGTTGCCTCAAGAACAACAGTGTTTTCATTCACTGCAGCAGTGATTATATTAGATGTATTTACTATGTATTTTGTGGTTTATAAGACGCATCCCAAATTTTGAGGAGAAAAATAGGACACCGGGAAAATGTCTGCCAGGGGAGGCATGCGCAAATGGAGATCTCGCCACCAAGATCTCGGGAGATGAGATCTCAGAGCCAAGATCTCCATCTGCGCATGAGCCGCCCCCGGCAGACATTTTCCCGGAGTCCACCGAAGGCGGCGCATGTGCAGATTGAGATCTCGGCAACGAGATCTCAGGAAATGACATCTCAATCTGGGCATGCGCAGCCTCTGGCAGCCATTTTCCTAGAGGCCACCGCATCGAGGCAATGGAAGTTCCGGGGCTCCAGGCTTTCACAAAATGTCGCCGGAGCCCCCGCACCACCGAACCTGCAGCATCAGCCATAGGATGGGATTTCCTGGAGACCACCGCATCGCAGCAATGGATGTGGGGGGGGGGGAAAGGGGTTTCGGGCTTTCACGAAATGTCGGCGGAGCCCTCGCACCACCGAACCTGCCGCACCAGTCTGGGTCATATCATCGCCGGACCACCAAACACCCCCTGTGACTCCACTCCACCAGCGCTGCTGATATCCCCTGGGTAAGCTGAATTCAGGACTGTAAGACGGACGCCCAATTGACACATTATGTTCCCCCATTTTCCTTCTGAAAAATTGGGGTGCGTCTTACGGTCCGGTGAGTCTTATAGTCAGAAAAATACGGTATATAGCACAATTACACTTACATGAATATGCATCAATACTAAAGCACAATTGCGCATATAAATCTAGCCTCTGTTGCTCATTTGTGGGACCTGAAAACCCCTAAAGAATGGAGTACTCTACAACATATAAAAAAATCTTTATTAGGCTTACGTTCACATTTGCGTTGTGCGGTGCTGCGTCGGCGACACAACGCACACAAAAGGCAGCTTTTTGTGACGCATGCGTTCATTTTTTGATTTTTGGCGCAGAAAAAAACTGCATCATGCAGCGTTTTCTGTTGCGCCAAAAAGACGCATGCGTCACAAAACGCAAGACAACGCATGTCCATGCGCTCCCCATGTTAAATATAGGGGCGCATGGCGCATGCGTCGCCGCGGCTGCGCCCGACGCAGCCCCACACAACGCTAATGTGAACGTAGCCTGAATCATTTTTAGTGCATACTAGTAAAATCACCATTAGAACAGTATAGACAACAGTAGTATCAAGTAGTTCCACTAAAAACCCTAGTATAACGCATGGGTCCGAGGTATATCTATTGGTACATATGTAATCATGGTAACCAACATCATTATGGTAGATATAAAAAGGCTGATCAATAAGACACATGTGCAGCACTGCCAGTAATGTGTAAACAGATCAAGTAAATAAGCAAGTGCAGTTCAAGTATGACTGTGCTGTCAAGATGCACATGGTAGAGATCAGAGCGTGTAAAACCTGCTGCAGAACATAGTAAATATCCTAGTGATATAGCAGATAAGACGTGGTTATAACATCATGCATGATACGCTTACCCACGATGTGCAAGTGGATATGTCAAGGAGCCAGGCACAATCCCGGCGAACGTTTCGCGGAAGCTTTTTCAAAATCTTTTTCCCTTTTGTTACTACTGTTGTCTATACTGTTCTAATAGTGATTTTGCCAGTATTTACGAAAAAAGTGATTAATAAAGATTTTTGACAAATTTTATATATTGTATAGCACTCCATTCTTTTTGGGTTTTCATGTTATACAAGAATATATAATTACCATCCATTTAAACTACATGGGGGACAAAAAAAATTCTTGATGGATTTAATATGCTCCCAACCACGTGGCATTAATGCAATTTCTGTGAGCTTCTTTTCATTTGTGGGACTGCAGTTTTTTCATTAAGTATTATAGCTACGGTATTTTTTTTTTTTTGCATTCAACCAAAATGTATTTTTCACTGAACATGCCAGTGCATCCAAATTTATATAAAGAGGGTGTACTGCAATATTTATGGAAAACTCTGTTGTGGATACTTTCAGCTATGTCTAAATGACAATATCTGACTTGTATCTAAGGGACTGAATGACAAGCGCTGTTGTTTTTTTTCCTCAGGAATCTGTGGGGATTGGAAAGACCACTTCACCGTGTCTCAGAGCGAGAAATTTGATGAGTATTATCAGAAACAAATGTCCGGTACCGATCTGTCTTTCCGCTTCTTGGTTTGAAGCGACTCGAGAACACTTCACACTCTCAGCCTGGCCGTGGACGCTCTAAATAGAGCGCGGCGCCATGTCCTAGTGATGGGAAGCCAAAACTCCTAACAACTAATTGGTGCTCCCACATTTGAGTATGAGACGTAAGGTGACCGTAGACTAAAGGTGATGAAAAACCATAATCAACGATAAGGATGAAATTTACCTATATCAATCCTTTTATCGGACGGCTGACACACTCCGCTCATCTGGAAAGAAGTTGTCTACTTGTGAATTCTTCGGAAGATAGTTAGAATAACCATGTTTTGTTGTAATGAAAGATGTTTTATTCAGCATGTTCCCAGAAACCTGCTGTCAGTAAAAAAAAAATGTATGACCAGGTTTAATGACGAATAGGGACTATAAACGCTATGGACATTAGCAAACGGACCTTGGACTCAATATTATGGAAGAGATGATCTGGTGTAAATGAGTAAGAATGGCTATGAAAAAAGGGCTGCAGATTGATACCACCAAAGAGGGACAGTTCTAGAAATGGCTAGATATTATGACAACGGTTAATATTTTTTCCTGACAAAGCACAATTGATACATAGATGTTTATTTTTTCCACTTAATAAAGATGCTGGTACGGCGTTGACATGTATTGTGAATTTAAAAAAATTATCTTAATTGTAGAAGCGATTTGTTCCAGCAGCGCAGCTCACCATTACACACTGAACGGGAAACCACTGGGTAAATCTGACAGGGAGAAGGACTTGGGGATCCTAGTTAATGATACACTTACCTGGAGCAGCCAGTGCCAGGCAGCAGCTGCCAAGGCAAACAGGATCATGGGGTGCATTAAAAGAGGTCTGGATACACATGATGAGAGCATTATACTGCCTCTGTACAAATCCCTAGTTAGACCGCACATGGAGTACTGTGTCCAGTTTTGGGCACCGGTGCTCAGGAAGGATATAATGGAACTAGAGAGAGTACAAAGGAGGGCAACAAAATTAATAAAGGGGATGGGAGAACTACAATATCCAGATAGATTAGCGAAATTAGGATTATTTAGTCTAGAAAAAAGACGACTGAGGGGCGATCTAATAACCATGTATAAGTATATAAGGGGACAATACAAATATCTCGCTGAGGATTTGTTTATACCAAGGAAGGTGACGGGCACAAGGGGGCATTCTTTGCGTCTGGAGGAGAGAAGGTTTTTCCACCAACATAGAAGAGGATTCTTTACTGTTAGGCAGTGAGAATCTGGAATTGCTTGCCTGAGGAGGTGGTGATGGCGAACTCAGTCGAGGGGTTCAAGAGAGGACTGGATGTCTTCCTGGAGCAGAACAATATTGTATCATACAATTATTAGGCTCTGTAGAAGGACGTAGATCTGGGGATTTATTATGATGGAGTATAGGCTGAACTGGATGGACAAATGTCTTTTTTCGGCCTTACTAACTATGTTACCTAACGAGTTTCTTCCCACTGCAACCTAGATATATAGTTGAACACTATTTGGATTATCATCAAAGCTTTAACCTAATTTTTCAAGACACTTGAACGGCAAACTTCCTGCTTATAAATGAGTGGCTGAGTTCACAACCGGGCCTACTCGATACAGTCAGACCACAAGTGAGCAATGCAGTTATATAACCTTCTGAGCCAGACACAAAGCTAAATATATCGATGTCTCTGAGAGAATGAGGAACTGGAAACCCCTTTATGGAGGAAAATCCCCTTCTCTCTTTCCTTGTGAATTCTGCTTAGAAAATAAATATTTGTAGTAAAATTATTAACCAAGTATTGCCACAATCAATAACTTTATTTCCATTTTCACTTCTTTAACATGTTGGTTAAATAATACAACATAAAATTGTACATATTACTTAGTAAGCTGTATATCGTTCTCCCCAAAATTATCTCATGCACATTTTGCCTAGTACCCCCCTGTACAGCAAAGTTTGATAAGAAAAATTTAAAATGGGTCATTTGTGAAATCCTTGACTATTTCAAGCAAGAACATAATACATGTCAAAGAAACTTATCATATCATGGAGTCAAATTCCATTTTTTGTCGTGATCGTATACAAAATACAGCAGTTTTGCACATATCATCCACAAACTGTTTTGCATGTACGATAGAAAAGTACAAATCACACAGTAAAAACCGCATCACAAAACCACAGTAAGGTCGAATTCACAAATCAGTTTATGTTCTCATACGCCAAAAATAAAAAATATATATTCATAAAAAATGACATGTGAACGAGACCAAACAAAAAACGTATGAATTCTACGCAGGAAAAAATGCAGACAGAGCTTAGACGTGTGAATGGGGCCTTACGCAGAATAAAGGGCTCGTTCACACATCCGATTTTTCCAAATGCAAGAAAAAAAGAACTGATTAATCAGACTCTGATCAGAGTGTGGTACAAGGGTTATCCGCTTTTCATGTATGTGGAGAAATAAAAAAAATAAAATAAAAAAAATAAAAATTCTCCCCCTTCTCCATGACAGTCTGTGAAACTCAGACCGGACTCTGATTTTTTTCACGGACGCATTGACTTGCATTGCCGATTTAGATCTGAGCCTTGGATCAAAATTATACATATGTCCGAGATTTTCTGCTGTCCACTTGGTTCGAGGAAAAAGTCCGATATTTCATTGGTCCCTTAAACTACAACAGGTACGAGTGTTATCCATGAAAATCACGGTTAGCACTCGTACGCAAGAATCGAACAGCTTAAGATGCGCCACACTGCCACTTTATTACTGGAACTAAGGTAAAGCATTAACGGCTACAAGTAAATAGTAAGTCTAAGACCTTAGTCTTAGAAATCAATACAAGTAATCATGTAGAGGAATAAGACTGTAATCATGATTATAATAAGTTATTACAAGGTCGAGCTCACATGTCGAGATACGGCAGAAAAGACTAAAGTTAAATCATAAATTAATGGCTTTGCTCCTGATCGCCACTGAGGAAACCTCAGTAAAAATGACCCTTTCCCTTTGAGAATGACATTACTGACTAATTTGTCATAAGTGTGGGAACTAGCTTATCTTAACCCAGGCATCATCCTCCACCCAAAACGCAGCATGAAGAGGGGAGTTGAAGATGGTCTTGTAGGAGTACAGGTGGCATATGGGGTCACTTAGTTGATAGAAAGAAAGCTGACCGGCCTCATGGTCCAGATAGATTAAATATCTCTGACATGAATACCCTACATCTACGTGAATTACTTCTGAGTTATGCGTCACTGAATACCTATTGCTTGATCTCTTGAGGACCCAGGAGCGATCATTGATGCCGAGGAAGGAGAGAGTACCTTTCCTTTCTATGGTAGAATAGGCCACCCCTATCATCCAGTCCCCACAGTCACTTGCTTCCACCTCCCACGAATGCCGTCCTGAAGAAAAGCTTTTGGTGCCAAGGACCTGAACGCAGTAAAATTTTTCTGGTCTTTCTGGACGTCTTAAGTTAAGCTTTGATTTGCAGGCGGTCTTCAGGTCTCCTGAGATCAAAACATAATCTCCAGCTGTCTTTTCATCCAGTAATATCTCAGAGGCCTCCAACAAGTGAAGTTCTTCCATTATACTTACATTAGACACGATTTTGGCCAGATTTCTGTGCAAAGTCAAAGAAATGAGAACTTCATCCAGACTTTTTACTTGGTTGCAAGGGTCATCGCTCATCTTTCTGCCGTAGCCATCTGATACAGTCAGAGATTCCGGTAGACGGACTGTTAGGATAGTTAATGGGTCAGTCATCTGACAGAGTTTCTCGATATCGAATATCTGCTTTGATATATTGTCCACTTTTATTTCCAGTTCTTGGATCTGTTCACAAAAGGAGTGCATAACTTGCTCTTCCTGCCGTGAGACCTCCCTTAAGACACGTCTTTCAAGGGCATTTAACTGTGCCCTCATATCAGAAAAGAGAACGTCTACTTGCTCCTTTATGGCTTTTGTTTTATATTTCGTGCTTTCCTTTTCTGACTCTAAGTCCTTGATTCTATTTTGAGTCTTTTCCTTCCTTAGGATTCGTCTTCTCAACAAGCCCACAAGTTTCTCTTTCTTCTTCTCAGAAGCCCTCTGTAGTAGTTGCACAGTGTGTCCCTTATGGTCTCCAATTAAAAAGCAGGAGACACAGATAACCGAGTCATCTTCGGGACAGTAGTACTTAAGTATCTCGTTGTGGATGGTACATTTTTGGCAACGTAATGATAAGGTGGGCTCTATTAAGACGTGATCTGGTGCATTATTGTGGACGGTGAGGTGTGTTTCACACAACGAAGCTTCACATACACGGCACGACTTCACAGCAGGGACAGAAAGATTCACGCAGTAAGTGCACAAAACCTCGCACTCTTTCTCGGTTTTTGTCTTACATTCGAAGCATTGTTCATGTTCCTGAAAGGACTCATTCGTGCAATCTTCACAGACAACATGTCCACATTTCAGAGTCACAAGACTGGAACAGAGGTATAGGCAGGTGAAACAGGTCTGGTCTTCAACCATTGCAGCAGATGCCATCCTGGAAGAGAACTGGCGATCCACAGAGTGATCTTCTGTTTTCTTGCTAGAAATACACGCAAACTTGTTTTACCTGAATCCCAGGGAAACTTGTAAGACATTGCAATAAAGAGATAAACTCTATTCCTGTCCTGTAAATAATACAAAGGGTCATTACGTACATGCAGCTTTATGCAATATTTGCATGAAGTCACAGGTTTTTATCAGGATAAAGCCAGTTGTAAACTAGGGGTTTCTAGAGGCTGTTTCCTAAAAACTTGTCCTTCATTGCTGTCTGTGTTAGTTGTCATCATCTTCGAAGACAATGCGCAACTTATAATGATGATCTGAACAAAACAAGTTATTGGGGTCTGCCATGATCTGAATTTTCATTTATGGGATGCAGTTGTCTTGACATCCATTAATGGGATTCAGTTGGTTGGGACTTACACTGATAATATAGGAAATATCATAACAGTTCTTGGTTGACGTGAAGAATTTATTGAGGTGTCAGCGAGGCATGGTTACTTTGCAAGATGATCAGTGCTTCAATCCACCCAGACATCGGTTAAAGCCTGTTAAGAGCAGTGTAAAGAACAGTTCGTGGAACGTTTTACCAATTTCTGGGATTTTTTAATGCATATATCGTAATATTGTATATATTACTGTACATGTCATTGTATATATTGCACAGAGAAACGTAGAAAGAACAGCGCTCCATCCGGGTGTAGAATTTCTTAGAACAAATTTATTAAAGCCATAATCAAGCAACGTTTCGACCGGTATACGGTCTTTGTCAAGCATAAAACACAACAGGGGCAGCCATCTTAAATAGCAAGGGTGCCACACAGTGCACCAATCACCATCGATCACCTCCCCCACATATAATACATAACATCTAGAAAAAACAGACATCAATATTCAATATCTACATGTATCACAAATGAACCATCTTATAATATAAAAAACACCACAAAACGCCGTACAGATGCAGAGTTACTCCCATATTCATCCTGGATTCATACGGTGTTCTTTCCTGTATATTCGTTTCCATAGGGACACTCAGCCAATCATAGGATCCGTTTATGCTTGACAAAGACCGTATACCGGTCGAAACGTTGCTTGATTATGGCTTTAATAAATTTGTTCTAAGAAATTCTACACCCGGATGGAGCGCTGTTCTTTCTACGTTTCTCTGACTACATTGGGTCCGGGACGGTTCCCTGGATGGTGAACGGACGCTCCGATATAGAGTGCTGTCAGCCGCTATTTACTCTTTTGTATATATTGCACAATGATTTTTTCTGTAGGTTTTCACATTTTCTATAACAACTATGTGATAAAAACCTGGGACGGGTTAAAACGTCTAAGGCTCCTTTCACACTAGTGTCGGAATCTCCCCGTCGCAATGCGTCGGGGAGAGATTCCGACGCTAGCGTTTGCTGCATTGCACAATGGAGGCAGCGGATGCATTTTTCCGGCGCATCCGCTGCCCCATTGTAAGGTGCGGGGAGGTGGGGGCGGAGTTCCGGCCGCGCATGCGCGGTCGGAAAAAGCGGTCCGTCGGGAGAAATAAACGTTACATGTAGGGTTTTTTTCTCCCGACGGTCCGCCAAAGCACGACGCATCCGTCGCAAGACGGATGCGAAGTGTGCCAATCCGTCGCAAATGCGTCGTCAATAGAAGTCTATGGGGAAAAAACGCATCCTGCAAGCACTTTTGCAGGATGCGTTTTTTCTGCAAAACGACGCCATGTGACGGATTTAAAAAAACGCTAGTGTGAAAGTAGCCTTAGCATCATATGTATCTCCATGCATTTTGACATGTTGTTTGTGCCTGCTACTATAATAAAATCACGCATGACTCAAAATTCCACGAGAGTGCGTCCGATTCCTCTATACTAAGGTCTAGGTGTCACGATTCCCCTGACCGCTGTCACCAATTGGTCAGGATTCACACCGTGACCGTCACCCCTACGTCACGGATTGAGGTGACTTTAGGCCAACAGACGGCTATCACATGTGCAGGGGGGCTTATCTTAGTTATCCCTCCACTCCACGATGTGATGAAAAACCACACACAAGGCTATTGACCTCTTAGTTTACAGCAGGGGCTTATTTTAGGTATCCCACTGCTTTTCTATATACCACGAACTGCAGGGATTTATGTATATCCCGCTTACAGTTCCACTTAACACTTGCAGCTCTCTGGCGCCCCCCTTACTCTCAGGTCAGATTAGGTACTGCACCTAGGGTAATTAGTCGCCAGACAGGCTGCCTGCTATGTACTGGCTATTGGGCACGCTGCAGCGACGCGATAAACTACTCCCACTTAGGCAGGAACAATAATTATCAACGCCGCAGTCGCTATAACGCCACCCAACTACCCAGTACAAAATGTATGCTGCCACCAGCTTCGATTAAATGGGTCCGAAGCTAACCCAACACAACAGTAGCGTATTTCCCTTCAGAAGACGTAGGGTACGGTTTAGAACTGGAGAATGAACTAACATATAATATTATATCCCATAAAAAATTAGGCAGTGCTTTATCAAAAATATTTTATAAAGATATTACAAATGAGACAATTGCAAATAGGTACACGGGTAATTATAACATAAAGGGAATAAATGAGAAAAAGCAACACTCACATGTTCAAAGCATGACAGGCAACCAGGCTAGGGCAGTTTTCCATACATCCCAACTCATGGGATGTACTCAGCTCTTCCAGGAAAATAGGACAAGAAGGAAGCTGGGGATGTGTGCAGACAGTTATAGCTTAAGCCTGTAACATCCCAGAAAGGGGTTGGATCACCTCGTCCCTCCTACCTCTTCAGTTTACTGATTTTACCCTAACCTATATCTAATTTCTATAATTCTGCTACAAAACATCTCATAGTCCTAACAAATCCATCATTCATCTCGGATTAACGTGAGCATTCTAATGAGATCAAAGATGTCCTATCTGGGATACATATTTACAGAGAAAACCCTACTTCTTTACCAGACGGAGTTAGAAGCCCGTGTTTCGGGGAATGGGTAGGTACACCAAGTGAGAATAAGAATATATATTTTCGTATGTCTAGCTTAAATCGTTTGCCTAATATCTAACAAAAACTAAACAAAGAATCTCTCATGGATCCTCGAAGTTTCTACTTCACTTATAGCTGAACAAGAGCTTACACAGGAAATGCCGGTCGTAAATACTTTTGGCTCTCCTAACCCCCACACTCTCTGAGAAGGAAAGCCAGGAATTTGCAGTATCACTCCAAGAAGGGGGGCTTAGCCCACGCAGGCTAGCAAGAGAACTACTTATGATATTTCATACCATATCGTGACACTAGGTTTCGCACAGCCTGTACCCTTAGCCTGTTAGACCCTCCACAGTACGACCACTACGCTGATCCTAACTGGCCAAGATCCAGGTGGACCAAAATAAAGGAAAAAACAAAAATATAACAAAAAAGACCTAAAAAATATACTTTAATGACAATAATTAAAACTAGGAACCACATAAATCAAACTATAAACCTATAGTAGGGAGCCTAAGAATTAGGATCTGGTAGTCGTTAGATACAAATGATTATAGGAAAGGACTAGGGAGGATAGAGGTGCCAATGTTTATATTTAGGCTTACATTTCCATCTGCTTTCAGTCGGTCTGTTATTCTATTTGTCGCCATGAGGTGGGGATATTGTGCAATGGGCTATTTGTATTTTACATCCTATATACCGTATTTGTACTTGTTGGCTGTGATGTCATATGAAAACAACGCAAAATTTCTCCATATGGACTAGGGAGTCCTCAGTGGTTGATACCTTTTAATGGCTAACTGAAAAGATGGTAACAAATTGCAAGCTTTCGAGACTACACAGGTCTCTTCATCAGGCAAAGACTAAAACAAATTCTGAAGAATCACATTTATGCACAACATGGCATAAAAAAAAAAAAGGAAGAGTCTGGGAATATAAACTGATGACGCCCTTTGACACTCACACTGCAGGAATGAATGTGTTGCATGGATTTATGTCTTTTTACATCAACTAAGGAACTTGCCCTTCAGACTGTGTGGGGTCATCACAACAGAGACCCTAATCACAGGACAATAAAATAATCCTTATCTAACAATTGGCCCAATATTTATGGACGTAACTGTTTATCACCCATGGTAATTCTGCTTCATGTCACCTGGCTTATCCATGTTTTTTTCTTTTCTTTTTTTTCTACGCCATGTTGTGCATAAATATGTGATTCTTCAGAATTTCTTTTAGTCTTTGCCTGATGAAGAGACCTGTGTAGTCTCGATAGCTCGCAATTTGTTACCATCTTTTCAGTTAGCCATTAAAAGGTATCAACCACTGAGGACTCTCAATTCTAAATATTTTTCTGTCTACTGGCTAACACGGTACCAAGATATATTTACACGTGCTGCGCCGATTCTTTGGAATGCACTACCTAGGTTAATACGATTAATCCCCAATCCCCACAGTTTTAAGCGTGCCCTAAAAACTCATTTGTTCAGACTGGCCTACCGCCTCAATGCATTAACCTAACGATCCCTGTGTTGCCTATTTATAATAATAAAAAAAAAAAAAAAAAAAGTTCCTCGCATCATGTTCTCATACACTTTATGCAGTATTAGCCCTCTGTGTCTGTACTGCTACATACTTAGGCAGGTAAGGCTAGGTTCACACTAGCGTTGCGCCGCCCTGCGTCGGCGACGCAACGCACGTAAAAACGCGCGCAAACGCGCGCGTTTTGCGACGCGTGCGTCGTTTTTGACGAAAATCGGACGCACAGAAAATGCTACAATGTAGCGTTTTCTTGCGTCCGACGCTAGCGTCGGAAACGACGCACGTGGCGAAAAACGCCACCAAAACAACGCACGCGTCCCCTATGTTAAACATAGGGGCGCGTCGCCGCTGCGTCGCCGGCGCAACAGCGACGCACATTGGCGGAACGCCAATGTGAACGTAGCCTAACTGGTTCATGCAGCTTTACATGAACACCTGAGCCTTACACTATAGCTGGTCCGAATAACTAAAGCAATTGTTACCATCCACCTCTCGCGTCTCCCCTTTTCCCCATAGTTTGTAGCTTGCGAGCAGCAGGGCCCTCATTCCTCCTGGTATCTGTTTTGAACTGTGATTTCTGTTATGCTGTAATGTCTATTGTCTGTACAAGTCCCCTCTATAATTTGTAAAGCGCTGCGGAATATGTTGGCGCTATATAAATAAAAATTATTATTATATATTATTATATTTCTTTCCTGTATCCATATGGACTCACATTCAACTTCATGTTTCATGGAGTATTTATTGAATAATTCATAAATAAATACTGTTCGTGCATCCATATTTGACTTTGCAGTAGATCCCCTTTTTATTCCGGTTTTATGTCTTGTTAGTTATTTATATATATGTTTAATAAAAACTCATTATTTTATACTTACCTCATTATTTTTTATTGGAGTACTTCTTTTTGGGTTTATAGATTGACAATAGCCTTATGACCAGTCATAACTGCCATAAATGAAGCCCGTTGACTGTTATGGGGCCTGTTGAGTTTGCATTAGGTTGTCATAGAGCAGTCTACTGCTACTTTTCTTGCCATTGCAACAGAGTCGGCGTGAATGAAGTTTAGAAATTACCCAGTAAAGGGGTTGTCAATGCCCTATGCCGAGTCTATCATTTACTTCACTGCAAGTAGAGCTGCAGTACTGGAGAGCGGCCAATACATGGTACACAGCACTGTTCTGGCTTCTTCCCCTTTGTATGGAACCTGATGGTTGGGGGTGCTGGATTTAGAAACCCACCGTACAGTGCTGTTCTGTCTTCGTACCCTATATGTATGGGATCCGATTATTGGCGGTGCTGGATTTAGGACCCCACCATACAGTGCTGTTCTGTCTTCGGACCCTATGTATGGGATCTGATTGTTGAGGATGCTGGGTTTAGGACCCCACCATACAGTGCTGTTCTGTCTTCATACCCTATATGTATGGGATCCGATTATTGGCGGTGCTGGATTTAGGACCCCACCATACAGTGCTGTTCTGTCTTCTTACCATGTCTACGGGACCTAATTGTTGGGGGTGCTGGATTTAGGACCGCACCGTACAGCGCTGTTCTGGCCTCGTACCCTGTGTATGGGATCTGCTCGCTGGGGGTGCTGGATTTAGGACAACACCAAACAGCGCTGTTCTGTCTTCGTACCCTGTGTACAGGATCTGATTATTGGGAGTGCTGGATTTAGGACCGCACCGTACAGCGCTGTTCTGGCCTCATACCCTGTGTACTGGATCTGATTGTTGGGGGTGCTGGATTTAGGACCCCACCGTACAGTGCTGTTCTGGCCTCATACCGTGTGTACTGAATCTGATTGTTGGGGGTGCTGGGTTTAGGACCCCACCGTACAGCGCTGTTCTGGCTTTGTACCCTATCTACTGGATCTGATTGTTGGGGGTGCTGGGTTTAGGACTGCACCATAAAGCGCTGTTCTGTCTTCGTATCCTGTGTACGGGACCTGATTGTTGGGGGTACTGGGTTTAGGACCCCACCGTACAGCGCTGTTCTGGCCTCGTACCCTGTGTACGGGATCTGCTGGTTGGGGGTGCTGGATTTAGGACTCCACCATACAGCGATGTTCTGGCCTCAGACCCTGTGTACTGAATCTGATTGTTGGGGCTGGGGTTTAGGACCTCACCATAAAGCGCTGTTCTGGCCTCATACCCAGTGTACTGAATGTGATTGTTGGGGGTGCCGGGTTTAGGACCCCACCGTACAGCGCTGTTCTGGCCTCATACTCTGTGTACGGGACCTGATTGTTGGGGGTGCTGGGATTAGGACCCCACCGTAGAGCGCTGTTCTGGCTTTGTACCCTGTCAACTGGATCTGATTGTTGGGGGTGCTGGGTTTAGGACTGCACCATAAAGCGCTGTTCTGTCTTTGTACCCTGTGTACGGGACCGGATTGTTGGGGGTGCTAGGTTTAGGAACCCACCGTACAGCCCTGTTCTGGCCTCGTACCCTGTGTACTGAATCTGATAGTCGGGGGTGCCGGGTGTAGGAACTCACGGATATGATATCGTTTACCCGTCTTACGTATAGACTTTCTCTCTGGGCCCTGGACAACCCCTTTAAGATCTTCTTACACCGGAAATCTTTGATTTCATCTTGGTAAGCGATTCCAGGCAAAGAAGACTGAATATTCGGATGTTCCCATGTTCGAGGGTTCTTGTTCTCCTCAGGGATATCTTCAGGACGTCGTGTGGCCTCCCCGCCGTATCTGCTGCGTGTGTCATGTGACCTCCCTGCCGTATCTGCTGCGTGTCATGTGACCTCCCTGCCGTATCTGCTGCGTGTGTCATGTGACCTCCCCACCGCATCTGCTGCGTGTCACGTGACCTCCCCGCCGTATCTGCTGCGTGTCACGTGACCTCCTCGCCGTATCTGCTGCGTGTCACGTGACCTCCCCGCCGTATCTGCTGCGTGTCACGTGACCTCCTCGCCGTATCTGCTGCGTGTCATGTGTCCTCCCCGCCGTATCTGCTGCGTGTCATGTGACCTCCCTGCCGTATCTGCTGCGTGTGTCATGTGACCTCCCCGCCGTATCTGCTGCGTGTCATGTGTCCTCCCCGCCGTATCTGCTGCGTGTCATGTGTCCTCCCCGCCGTATCTGCTGCGTGTCATGTGACCTCCCCGCCGTATCTGCTGCGTGTCACGTGACCTCCCCGCCGTATCTGCTGCGTGTCATGTGACCTCCTCGCCGTATCTGCTGCGTGTCATGTGACCTCCTCGCCGTATCTGCTGCGTGTCATGTGACCTCCCCGCCGTATCTGCTGTGTCATGTGACCTCCCCGCCGTATCTGCTGTGTCATGTGACCTCCCCGCCGTATCTGCTGTGTCACGTGACCTCCTCGCCGTATCTGCTGTGTCACGTGACCTCCTCGCCGTATCTGCTGCGTGTCATGTGACCTCCTCGCCGTATCTGCTGTGTCATGTGACCTCCCCGCCGTATCTGCTGCGTGTCATGTGACCTCCCCGCCGTATCTGCTGCGTGTAATGTGACCTCCCCGCCGTATCTGCTGCGTGTCATGTGACCTCCTCGCCGTATCTGCTGCGTGTCATGTGACCTCCTCGCCGTATCTGCTGTGTCATGTGACCTCCTCGCCGTATCTGCTGTGTCATGTGACCTCCCCGCCGTATCTGCTGTGTCATGTGACCTCCCCGCCGTATCTGCTGTGTCATGTGACCTCCTCGCCGTATCTGCTGTGTCATGTGACCTCCCCGCCGTATCTGCTGTGTCATGTGACCTCCCCGCCGTATCTGCTGCGTGTCATGTGACCTCCTCGCCGTATCTGCTGCGTGTCATGTGACCTCCCCGCCGTATCTGCTGCGTGTGTCATGTGACCTCCTCGCCGTATCTGCTGCGTGTCATGTGACCTCCTCGCCGTATCTGCTGTGTCATGTGACCTCCTCGCCGTATGTGCTGCGTGTCATGTGACCTCCTCGCCGTATCTGCTGTGTCATGTGACCTCCTCGCCGTATCTGCTGTGTCATGTGACCTCCTCGCCGTATCTGCTGTGTCATGTGACTGACCTGTCCGCCACCTGTCGCCATCGTGACCGCGCAGACATACAATACACAAAGCCGCTTCTTCCACACATGTAAATTGGCTGCCTGGTAATTTTCCCTCCATTTTCCCTCCACACACTAGTTTAGCCAGGGGGTGACTGATAACTAGTAGTAGAACTAGTAAGGTGAGGTTTCCACACATTCCCTCCCTATAGCGCTGCCCCCCGGTCCCGGCACGTGTAATATCCGCTCCCTCAGCAGCCGCCTCCTCTCACATTTACCTCAGAACAAGTTCCTGTCAGAAGAACTCGACGCCTCTGCGCACAGCCCGCTCGGAAGCCACGACGCCCCGCCCACTGTTACCATGGAGCTAGCAGGCGTAGCCGTCTGTTTTGCGCCTGCGCAGTATGTCGTCCCGACTACTACCTGCTTGCGCCAGTCAGCTGCTCCAGGCCGGGTGCGTTGTGTTCGGGCTCCGCGCTCAGCACCTGCTACTCCCGACCAATCACAGCGCTCCTGGCAGGTAAGTGGGTCCTGAGCTGCCCCTGCGTCCTATCAAAACCGCGCTCCGCTTGATTGACGTTTATTTCGACCAATCACCCTGGGAACTGCTGGTAGTGGCATCATATCACCCCTATCATAGTATACATCCGCGCCCCTCAGCCTGCCGGCGTAATCCAGTCACCATGGTGATTACTCACTGCACTCCTAGGCCTTGGGAAGGTAACATCTGACAGCCATGGGATAATATAATCATTTTCACCTGTTTAAACCTCCCCCGCCCACCGCTGTAATGGTCCCTTCCAGTAATAGTTTCCAGAGATCATGTGACCACAGCAGCCAATCCCTGATCTTGTGCCTCTACCAGAGGCTTGTGATTGGCTGCAGCAGTCACATGGGTATCTGTGATGTCATCACTATGGGGAAATGACCGATCCGAGCCGCCTGCATCCGAGGACGGCGCTTGTATCCGAGGTTGTACAGCAGCACAGAGTGTTTCAGCGTGTTGGAGCCATGTTTTATGATGCTGTACTGATCCTGTCGCATCTTCCCGCCTGCGTCTAGGGGTGAGGTGTGTGACCGGACGTGTGGATGCCGGGTAGCGCCCTGACTCGAGTTGTTACCGCGGCCTCCGTCACCGCTGCGCTCGTCAGGTGCGCTCATCTGTACTGTTGTAGTGCCGCCTTGTGTTCTCTGTGTGTCAGGCTGCCCCGTATTTCTGGAATTGTGTTCATGCACCAGGAGACTCTGGCTGAGCAGCTGCAGGTCCTTGTCCTGACTCGGTTCTTTCTCCCGCAGTGTCCTGTTGTCATACTGGTACAGCAGCCGTCCGCCAGCGATGGCGACTCACGTCAAGGCGTTGACCTCCCCGTACCCAGGCTCCAAGGTGGAGAGGAGGCCGGTTCCCCAGGAGAAGGTCAGCTGGTCTGTAGAGTGGCCGGAGTATCAGCCCGTAGAATACACTGCCCCCTCCGTTCTCGCCCAACCTCCCTGGGCCGACCTTCCACAAAGGTGAGAGGTGCGTGGAAGCCGCCGGACCAGTCCGGCTAGTCTCGTGTAGCGCTTTCTGGTAACACCCAGGCTGGGCGAGGATTTTGGCTCTGGGTTCTCAGTGTTCACTCCCGGGTCGGGGGTCTTCATCAGGAGCGTTCATCGCAGATTCCTTCTTATGACGCCCAACTATACAGCACAGCGTCCCTTACGTATAAAGCCGCTACCGTGTTCTGAGCAACGGGGACCTCTAGTGTAAAAGTGTGGAACAGCCACCACCGAGCCGGCCGTCTCCTGCAGCAGGCTGTCCAAAAATTATCCAAAACTGGAGCAGGGTCCCCTGTCATATGTAAAGGTGTCACACCAAGATTACAAATTACGCACAGATCCTGATAAAGGGGCTTGGTGTTGACTTTTTGAATAGTGCGGTGGTCGCACATGCAGGTCAGCTGTCCATTCGTTCTCTATGGCACAGAGCAGTGTCAGGCTGTCTCCAGTACGCTCATATTTAAGGGGGTTGGCTCATGGTTTTTTTGTCCCCCAGCAGATAAGAAGCTGGAAGGCAGAGGAGCTGTGCGTTCCTGAACAAAGAACATGAGACAACCCCTTTAAATGTGTGAGTGCCGGAGTCCAGAAGCGTGGTGCTGCTCTACCTCCTTCCTGCTTGCCTGGGGGCGGGGTGTTCCTGATGATTGACAGCTCAGACCTGCGGCATCGTCCCACGCTGCGCCCTCACCCGTCCCGCATGCAGAGAGCGCTTTGCCTCGGCAGCATCAGACGGGTCTAGAAGGCATGGAGCTTGCTCCTTGCTTAGGAGACCAACCACCACTGTCAGGGACTGCTCATTGCCAAGGTTACCGGCCACCTCTGCAGTCTACCAGTGGTGGTTGGCCTCCTAATCATTATGCTCTCAAATTAAAAATTCCCCTTGATTTTGAGAACGGAGAGGATTTTTAGTAAGAGCTAAATTGTAAAGTTGCTTATTTTTCACCAGCATGTTGCAATTTTATCCATTTAACAAAATTAACCAGCCCCTTTAATACATGGAGCAAGGGTGGGGGGCATGTGGGACCATGCGTCTATCCTGTTGGGGAACACCATAGACCGTCCTCAGGGTGGGTGGGGGTCCCAGTTATCAGCAGTGTATTACCGATCCTGTGGGTGGCTGAAAAAGACAAAACCATGAATGTGACTTTATCGAATTAGTCATTTTTTTATTAAAGGGAACCTGTCACCTGAATTTGGCGGGACCGGTTTTCGGTCATATGGGCGGAGTTTTCGGGTGTTTGATTCACCTTTTCCTTACCCGCTGGCTGCATGCTGGCCGCAATATTGGATTGAAGTTCATTCTCCGTAGTACACGCCTGCGCAAGGCGTAAACCGGTCCCGCCAAATTCAGGTGACAGGTTCCCTTTAAGACTGAGTTACACCCAGAGCTGCAATCACAATTCCTCCGCCTGCTGTACTTGCTTGCTTGGACCACGTCTCTATTACCGTGTGCTCTGTACTAACACTAAACCACATGCGTCCTGAGAGCCAACAGAAAAGCAGCAGAAATGTGCCTGCAGATTTGGATGTGACTGGAGTACAGTAAAAGATGGATCTTCATGTGTTTTGCAGCAATGAAGACTTCTGCCCCAAGTACAACGCTCTCGACGGACAAGTAGAGAGAACCAGTTTTGAAGGGACGTACGAAGTAATAGACGGATGGCCGAGGTGAGTGCGGGCGACATACAATGGGGTATCCTACCGAGGTGAGTGTGGGCGACATACAATGGGGCGTCCTACCGAGGTGAGTGTGGGCGACATACAATGGGGTATCCTACCGAGGTGAGTGTGGGCGACATACAATGGGGCGTCCTACCGAGGTGAGTGTGGGCGACATACAATGGGGCGTCCTACCAAGGTGAGTGTGGGCGACATACAATGGGGTATCCTACCGAGGTGAGTGTGGGCGACATACAATGGGGCGTCCTACCGAGGTGAGTGTGGGCGACATACAATGGGGCGTCCTACCAAGGTGAGTGCGGGCGACATACAGTGGGGCGTCCTACCGCCTCTACAGCAAGATCTGACTTCGAGCATTTGCTTCTTTTCACAGGAACCCCATGGGGCGCACAGGGATAATAGGGAGAGGACTTTTGGGGCGATGGGGACCTAACCATGCAGCAGACCCCATCATAACCAGGTGAGCGCTGCTGCTGATACCGCTGCTGCTACTACTTACACTGCTGCTACTAACGCTGCTGCTACTACCACCACTGCTACTACTGCTGCTACCGCTACTGCTGAAACGTGGCTGGATGAGAGCCATGACTGGGCTGTTAACTTGCAGGGCTATAGTCTGTTCAGAAATGACCAAACGGATAAGCGAGGGGGAGGGGTGTGTCTGTATGTAAAATCGTCCTTAAAACCCATCTGGCGTGATAAATTACTGATAGGGGTTTGTTATAAGTCTCCAAAAATAATGGAAGCAATGGAGAATATCCTCGTAAAGCAAATAGATGAAGCTGCGACTCAAGAAATCATTATTATGGGGGACTTCAACTACCCTGAAATAGATTGGGGAACGGAAACCTGCAGTTCCAGCAAAGGTGATCGGTGTCTGACAACTATGAGAGACAATTACCTTTCACAACTGGTTCAGGACCCAACAAGAAGGGGGGCACTGCTAGACCTAATATTAACCAACAGGCCAGACCGCATAGCAAATGTAAGGGTTGAGGATCACTTGGGGAATAGCGATCACAAAATAATAAGTTTTCATGTATCCTTTAATAAGATGTGTAATAGAGGGGTTACAAGGACACTAAACTTCAGGAGGGCAAATTTCCAACGGATGAGAGAGGATCTTGGTGCAATTAACTGGGACGATATCCTGAGACACAAAAATACACAAAGAAAATGGGAGACGTTTATTAGCATCCTGGATAGGACCTGTGCACAGTATATACCGTATGGAAATAAACATACTAGAAATAGGAGGAAACCAATATGGCTAAATAGAGCTGTAAGGGGCGCAATAAGGGACAAAAAGAAAGAAGAATATAGAGAATTAAAGGAAGTAGGTAGTGAGGAGGCATTAAATAAATACAGAAAATTAAATAAATTCTGTAAAAAGCAAATCAAGGCAGCAAAGATTGAGACAGAGAGACTCAATGCCAGAGAGAGTAAAAATAATCCTAAAATATTCTACATAAATAGTAAGAAACTAAAAAATGATAGTGTTGGCCCCTTAAAAATAGTCTGGGTGAAATGGTGGATGAGGATGAGGAAAAAGCCAATATGCTAAATGACTTTTTTCATCAGTATTTACACAAGAAAATCCCATGGCAGACAAAATGTCTAGTGATAAAAATTCCCCATTAAATGTCACCTGCTTAACCCAGCAGGAAGTGCGGCGGCGTCTAAAAATCACTAAAATTGACAAATCTCCGGGCCCGGATGGGATACACCCTCGAGCACTGCAGGAATTAAGTACAGTCATTGATAGACCATTATTATTTATCTTTAGAGACTCCATAATAACAGGGTCTGTACCACAGGACTGGCGTATAGCAAATGTGGGGCCAATATTCAAAAAAGGGACAAAAACTGAACTCGGAAATTATCGGCCAGTAAGCTTAACCTCTACTGTGGGTAAAATCCTGGAGGGCATTCTAAGGGACGCTATACTGGAGTATCTGAAGAGGAATAACCTCATGACCCAGTATCAGCACGGGTTTACTAGGGACCGTTCATGTCAGACTAATTTGATCAGTTTCTATGAAGAGGTAAGTTCCAGATTGGACCAAGGGAACCCAGTGGACGTAGTGTATATGGACTTTTCAAAAGCTTTTGATACGGTGCCACACAAAAGGTTGATACATAAAATGAGAATAATGGGGATAGGGGAAAATATGTGCAAGTGGGTTGAGAGCTGGCTCAGGGATAGGAAACAAAGGGTGGTTATTAATGGAGCACACTCGGACTGGGTAGCGGTTAGCAGTGGGGTACCACAGGGGTCAGTATTGGGCCCTCTTCTTTTTAACATATTTATTAATGACCTTGTAGGGGGCATTCAGAGTAGAATTTCAATATTTGCAGATGACACTAAACTCTGCAGGGTAATCAATACAGAGGAGGACAATTTTATATTACAGGATGATTTAGGTAAACTAGAAGCTTGGGCTGATAAATGGCAAATGAGCTTTAATGGGGATAAATGTAAGGGCATGCACTTGGGTAGAAGTAATAAGATGTATAATTATGCGCTTAATTCTAAAACTCTGGGCAAAACCATCAATGAAAAAGACCTGGTTGTATGGGTGGATGACAAACTCATTTTCAGTGGCCAGTGTCAGGCAGCTGCTACTAAGGCAAATAAAATAATGGGATGCAGTAAAAGAGGCATAGATGCTCATGAGGAGAACATAATTTTACCTCTATACAAGTCACTAGTGCGACCACACTTAGAATACTGTGCACAGTTCTGGTCTCCGGTGTATAAGAAAGACATAGCTGAACTGGAGCGGGTGCAGAGAAGAGCGACCAAGGTTATTAGAGGACTGGGGGGTCTGCAATACCAAGATAGGTTATTACACTTGGGGCTATTTAGTTTGGAAAAACGAAGACTAAGGGGTGATCTTATGTTAATGTATAAATATATGAGGGGACAGTACAAAGACCTTTCTGATGATCTTTTTAATCATAGACCTGAGACAGGGACAAGGGGGCATCCTCTACGTCTGGAGGAAAAAAGGTTTAGGCATAATAACAGACGCGGGTTCTTTACTGTAAGAGCAGTGAGACTATGGAACTCTCTGCCGTATGATGTTGTAATGAGTGATTCATTACTTAATTTTAAGAGGGGACTGGATACATTTCTGGAAAAGTATAATGTTACAGGGTATATACACTAGATTCCTTGATAGGGCGTTGATCCAGGGAACTAGTCTGATTGCCGTATGTGGAGTCGGGAAGGAATTTTTTTCCCCAATGTGGAGCTTACTCTTTGCCACATGGGTTTTTTTGCCTTCCTCTGGATCAACATGTTAGGGCATGTTAGGTTAGGCTATGGGGTGAACTAGATGGAATTATGGTCTTCCTTCAACCGTAATAACTATGTTACCACTGCTGCTGCTGCTACTCTCCACAGTTATCATACCAGAATGTGTTTTACATTTTGCTCCCCCTCCAGGTGGAAACGATCTACTGCAGGGGAGAAGATGCAGTATTCCGAGACTGGGAAACCTGTATTACAGTTTGTATCAATACAGAGGAAGGACTGCGGCCAGTGGGCGATCCCGGGGGTGAGTGCAGAGCACATTACAGGCCCTGAGTGAAGGATGTGTGAAGATGGTACTGATCAGACACACAGGTCACCGCAGGTAGGATTACACAATGTGACCCCTCTCACAGGGAGCACTGACAGTCATCGCTCCAAGCAGATATAGACAGAACTACACCTCCTGCTTCAAAGACAAGACAGGACCTGAGCACCAGGGCGTTCATAGGAAATGTCACTGACAGAAACTGGAGATGTACGACTGCTGTGTATCCTCTAATGTATCCCGAGATCATGGTGCAACAAGGATTAGTACCATAACTCCTATAATACTGCCACTATGTACAAGAATATAACTCCTATAATACTGCCCCTATGTACAAGAATATAACTCCTATAATACTGCCCCCTATGTACAAGAATATAACTACTATAATACTGCCCCCTATGTACAAGAATATAACTACCATAATACTGCTCCTATGTACAAGAATATAACTACCATAATACTGCCCCTATGTACAAGAATATACTATAATACTGCCCCCCTATGTACAAGAATATATCTACTATAATACTGCCCCCCTATGTACAAGAATATATCTACTATAATACTGCCCCTATGTACAAGAATATAACTACTATAATACTGCTCCTATGTACAAGAATATAACTACTATAATACTGCCCCTATGTACAAGAATATAACTACTATAATACTGCCCCCCTATGTACAAGAATATAACTACTATAATACTGCCCCTATGTACAAGAATATAACTACTATAATACTGCCCCCCTATGTACAAGAATATAACTACTATAATACTGCTCCTATGTACAAGAATATAACTACTATAATACTGCTCCTATGTACAAGAATATAACTACTGTAATACTGCTCCTATGTACAAGAATATAACTACTGTAATACTGCCCCTATGTACAGGAATATAACTACTATAATACTGCCCCTATGTACAAGAATATAACTCCTATAATACTGCCCCCTATGTACAAGAATATAACTCCTATAATACTGCTCCTATGTACAAGAATATAACTCCTATAATACTGCCCCCTATGTACAAGAATATATCTACTATAATACTGCCCCTATGTACAAGAATATAACTACTATAATACTGCCCCTATGTACAAGAATATAACTACTATAATACTGCCCCCTGTGTACAAGAATATAACTACTATAATACTGCTCCTATGTACAAGAATATAACTACTATAATACTGCTCCTATGTACAAGAATATAACTACTATAATACTGCCCCTATGTACAAGAATATAACTACTATAATACCCCTATGTACAAGAATATAACTACTATAATACTGCCCCATGTACAAGAATATAACTACTATAATACTGCCCCTATGTACAAGAATATAACTACTATATACTGCCCCTATGTACAAGAATATAACTACTATAATACTGCCCCTATGTACAAGAATATAACTACTATATACTGCTCCTATGTACAAGAATATAACTCCTATAATAGTGCCCCCTATGTACAAGAATATATCTACTATAATACTGCCCCTATGTACAAGAATATAACTACTATAATACTGCCCCTATGTACAATAATATAACTACTATATACTGCCCCTATGTACAAGAATATAACTACTATAATACTGCCCCTATGTACAAGAATATAACTACTATAATACTGCCCCCTGTGTACAAGAATATAACTACTATAATACTGCTCATATGTACAAGAATATAACTACTATAATACTGCTCATATGTACAAGAATATAACTACTATAATACTGCCCCTATGTACAAGAATATAACTACTATAATACCCCTATGTACAAGAATATAACTACTATAATACTGCCCCATGTACAAGAATATAACTACTATAATACTGCTCCTATGTACAGGAATATAACTGCTATAATACTGCCCCTATGTACAAGAATATAACTACTATAATACTGCCCCTATGTACAAGAATATAACTACTATAATACTGCCCCCTGTGTACAAGAATATAACTACTATAATACTGCTCCTATGTACAAGAATATAACTACTATAATACTGCCCCTATGTACAAGAATATAACTACTATAATACTGCCCCCTATGTACAATAATATAATTACTATAATACTGCTTCTATGTACAAGAATATAACTAATATAATACTGCTCCTATGTACAAGAATATAACTACTATAATACTGCCCCATGTACAAGAATATAACTACTGTAATACTGCTCCTATGTACAAGAATATAACTACTGTAATACTGCCTCTATATACAGGAATATAACTGCTATACAGGTCCTTCTCAAAAAATAAGCATATAGTGTTAAATTTCATTATTTACCATAATGTAATGATTACAATTAAACTTTCATATATTATAGATTCATTATCCACCAACTGAAATTTGTCAGGTCTTTTATTGTTTTAATACTGATGATTTTGGCATACAACTCCTGATAACCCAAAAAACCTGTCTCAATAAATTAGCATATCAAGAAAAGGTTCTCTAAACGACCTATTACCCTAATCTTCTGAATCAACTAATTAACTCTAAACACATGCAAAAGATACCTGAGGCTTTTATAAACTCCCTGCCTGGTTCATTACTCAAAACCCCCATCATGGGTAAGACTAGCGACCTGACAGATGTCAAGAAGGCCATCATTGACACCCTCAAGCAAGAGGGTAAGACCCAGAAAGAAATTTCTCAACAAATAGGCTGTTCCCAGAGTGCTGTATCAAGGCACCTCAATGGTAAGTCTGTTGGAAGGAAACAATGTGGCAGAAAACGCTGTACAACGAGAAGAGGAGACCGGACCCTGAGGAAGATTGTGGAGAAGGACTGATTCCAGACCTTGGGGAACCTGAGGAAGCAGTGGACTGAGTCTGGTGTGGAAACATCCAGAGCCACCGTGCACAGGCGTGTGCAGGAAATGGGCTACAGGTGCCGCATTCCCCAGGTAAAGCCACTTTTGAACCATAAACAGCGGCAGAGGCGCCTGACCTGGGCTACAGAGAAGCAGCACTGGACTGTTGCTAAGTGGTCCCAAGTACTTTTTTCTGATGAAAGCAAATTTTGCATGTCATTCGGAAATCAAGGTGCCAGAGTCTGGAGGAAGACTGGGGAGAAGGAAATGCCAAAATGCCTGAAGTCCAGTGTCAAGTACCCACAGTCAGTGATGGTGTGGGGTGCCATGTCAGCTGCTGGTGTTGGTCCACTGTGTTTCATCAAGGGCAGGGTCAATGCAGCTAGCTATCAGGAGATTTTGGAGCACTTCATGCTTCCATCGGCTGAAATGCTTTATGGAGATGAAGATTTCATTTTTCAGCACGACCTGGCACCTGCTCACAGTGCCAAAACCACTGGTAAATGGTTTACTGACCATGGTATTACTGTGCTCAATTGGCCTGCCAACTCTCCTGACCTGAACCCCATAGAGAATCTGTGGGATATTGTGAAGAGAAAGTTGAGAGACGCAAGACCCAACACTCTGGATGAGCTTAAGGCCGCTATTGAAGCATCCTGGGCCTCCATAACATCTCAGCAGTGTCACAGGCTGATTGCCTCCATGCCACGCCGCATTGAAGCAGTCATTTCTGCCAAAGGATTCCCGACCAAGTATTGAGTGCATAACCGAACATTATTATTTGTTGGTTTTTTTGTTTGTTATTAAAAAACACTTTTATTTGATTGGATGGGTGAAATATGCTAATTTATTGAGACCGGTTTTTTGGGTTATCAGGAGTTGTATGCCAAAATCATCAGTATTAAAACAATAAAAGACCTGACAAATTTCAGTTGGTGGATAATGAATCTATAATATATGAAAGTTTAATTGTAATCATTACATTATGGTAAATAATGAAATTTAACACTATATGCTAATTTTTTGAGAAGGACCTGTAATACTGCCCCCTCTGTGTGTGTGTTGCAGGGGATGGTGGATCCGGGGGAGCTGGTGACGGCGACGCTGCGCAGGGAGTTCTGTGAGGAAGCGTTGAACTCTCTGGAGAGCTGTGGAGAAGAGCCGGACACAGAGCAGAGGATCCAGAGCCTCTTCTCTCAGGAGCACTTGCCGGTAATGTTTGCCTGGTGGTCCCTGGCATTGTTCTCGGGGGGCTCGTTCTCGTGCACTCTTCAGGCTCTTTGGCTGTTGAACGCCGCCTTTCTCTTTTTGCCTTCGTGTCAGTCTTTACTGTCATCTTCTGAGGTTCAGGATGAGCTGAATTTCGTGTGTGACCGTCCATTGCAGGTGTACAGGGGCTACGTGGACGACCCTCGTAACACGGACAACGCCTGGATGGAGACGCAGGCTGTGAATTACCACGATGAGACAGGTGGGTATTCGGGGCGGTCTCGTTACCTGCCCCGGTCCTGCATCCTCTGATGCCCGCGTTTGCCCTCTCCCATCAGGGCACATCCTGGACCGGTTGGCCTTACAGGCCGGGGACGACGCGGGCAAGGTGCAGTGGGTGGACGTCAGCGGCAGCTGCAGCCTCTACGCCAACCATGCCCAGTTCCTGCAGATAGTGGCAGAGAAGAGGGGCGCCCACTGGTAGCTGGCAGGACTGCTTGCCCTTTTGCCACGTTCTGCCCATCTTGCGGGTGTTACCGGCGTCTCCAGCTCTCCGTCACCTCGGCAGCGGGTTCACCATCCGCCCTCAGAGCAGACATCCGTCATCACCAACCTTTGGATTGTAATAAAAGAAGTTTGCTGATTGGCATCGTGTTCATTCTCTGCGAAAGATAAATATTGTGCAACCGCTGCCCGGGAGGGGCGACCCCACCCAAGAACACTGCCCGTGCTGCCCCCCGGAGTCACGTGTACCTTCCACCTCTCATAATGTGATATTAGACATACCCCAGAGCTGCAATCATGATTCTGCCACTTCCGAGCGCCCCCGGCCTTCCGTGCTTGCCCCGGTGATCACAACAGTCAGGATTAAAGCTTGGTAGATGATGAATGGCTCTCAGACGACACGCCTGCTGACTGTTTCCACTACAGAGGTACAGTGCGTGCAGCTCTGGAGCACAGTGAAGGCGGTAACTCGGTGATCGGATATGTTGAGGATGAGGGTTACCTCCGATCTCGCACTTAGTCGCCGGTGTTTGCCGTCTGTGACAGCACCTTCCGCCCTCGGGCCATGGTATGAGCCGCAGAGCCGACATTTCTGGCCCACAGTGCCGTGTGTGTGGTGGCTGCCGCCATCATGTAACAGCCTCTCCCCGGGGGATCGCTCCCCGTGAGCTGGACCCGCCGGCGTCAGTCTACTGCACTTTTCTCATTGTATTCATGAGCTGAGGAGCGGTTCCCACCCCGAGAGGAGCGTCCGCACTACTGAGGAGGCCGCCTCACACCTCACCTTATATGTGAACACGGCAGCCAATCAGCAGACATCTCCGCTGCACTAGACGAAAGAAGCCTGACTTTGGTTGGTTGTTGTGTGCAGCCAATCAGATCTCTGCATACAGAGTGAAGCACTGGTTGCTATGGACGACGAAGACATCTGTGAGGCCTCACGGCGGCTCGTAACCGGTCCTGGAGGCTGAGGAGGCCGCGAGTATTCTGTACGGCCCGAGGTATCCGCCACTAGGTACACGGTATCACACAGGATCAGATACACGGCCCCGCCGACGGTATCACACAGGATCAGATACACGGCCCGGAGACGGTATCACACAGGATCAGATACACGGCTCAGCACACTGTATAACACAGGATCAGATACACGGCCCCGCAGACGGTATCACACAGGATCAGATACACGGCCCCGCCGACGGTATCACACAGAATCAGATACACGGCCCCGCCGACGGTATCACACAGGATCAGATACACGGCCCGGAGACGGTATCACACAGGATCAGATACACAGCCCCGCAGACAGTATCACACAGGATCAGATACACGGCCCCGCAGACGGTATCACACAGGATCAGATACACGGCCCGGAGACGGTATCACACAGGATCAGATACACAGCCCCGCAGACAGTATCACACAGGATCAGATACACGGCCCCGCAGACGGTATTACACAGGATCAGATACACGGCTCAGCACACTGTATAACACAGGATCAGATACACGGCCCCGCAGACGGTATCACACAGAATCAGATACACGGCCCAGCAGACGGTATCACACAGGATCAGATACACGGCCCGGAGACGGTATCACACAGGATCAGATACACAGCCCGGAGACGGTATCACACAGGATCAGATACACGGCCCCGCAGACGGTATCACACAGAATCAGATACACGGCCCCGCAGACTGTATCACACAGGATCAGATACACGGCCCGGAGACGGTATCACAGAGGATCAGATACACAGCCCCGCAGACAGTATCACACAGGATCAGATACACGGCTCAGCACACTGTATAACACAGGATCAGATACACGGCTCAGCACACTGTATAACACAGGATCAGATACACGACCCCGCAGACGGTATCACACAGAATCAGATACACGGCCCAGCAGACGGTATTACACAGGATCAGATACACGGCCCCGCAGACGGTATCACACAGAATCAGATACACGGCCCAGCAGACGGTATCACACAGGATCAGATACACGGCCCGGAGACGGTATCACACAGGATCAGATACACGGCCCCGCAGACGGTATCACACAGGATCAGATACACGGCCCGGAGACCGTATCACACAGGATCAGATACACGGCCCCGCAGACGGTATCACACAGGATCAGATACACGGCCCGGAGACGGTATCACACAGGATCAGATACACGGCCCCGCAGACGGTATCACACAGAATCAGATACACGGCCCAGCAGACGGTATTACACAGGATCAGATACACGGCCCCGCAGACGGTATCACACCGGATCAGATACACGGCCCCGCAGACGGTATTACACAGGATCAGATACACGGCCCCGGCAGACGGTATTACACAGGATCAGATACACGGCCCCGCAGACGGTATCACACAGGATCAGATACACGGCCCGGCCGACGGTATCACACAGGATCAGATACACGGCCCCGCAGACGGTATCACACAGAATCAGATACACAGCCCCGCAGACGGTATCACACAGAATCAGATACACGGCCCCGCAGACGGTATTACACAGAATCAGATACACGGCCCCGCAGACGGTATCACACAGGATCAGATACACGGCCCCGCAGACGGTATCACACAGAATCAGATACACAGCCCCGCAGACGGTATCACACAGAATCAGATACACGGCCCCGCAGACGGTATCACACAGAATCAGATACACGGCCCTGCAGACGGTATCACACAGGATCAGATACACGGCCCCGCAGACGGTATCACACAGGATCAGATACACAGCCCGGAGACGGTATTACACAGGATCAGATACACGGCTCAGCACACTGTATAACACAGGATCAGATACACGGCCCGGCAGACGGTATCACACAGAATCAGATACACGGCCCCGCAGACGGTATCACACAGGATCAGATACACAGCCCGGCCGACGGTATCACACAGGATCAGATACACAGCCCGGAGACGGTATCACACAGGATCAGATACACGGCCCGGCCGACGGTATCACACAGGATCAGATACACGGCCCGGCCGACGGTATCACACAGGATCAGATACACGGCCCCTCAGACGGTATCACACAGGATCAGATACACAGCCCGGCCGACGGTATCACACAGGATCAGATACACAGCCCGGAGACGGTATCACACAGGATCAGATACACGGCCCGGCCGACGGTATCACACAGGATCAGATACACGGCCCCGCAGACGGTATCACACAGAATCAGATACACGGCCCAGCAGACGGTATCACACAGGATCAGATACACAGCCCCGCAGACGGTATTACACAGGATCAGATACACGGCCCCGCCGACGGTATCACACAGGATCAGATACACAGCCCGGACACGGTATCACACAGGATCAGATACACGGCCCGGCCGACGGTATCACACAGGATCAGATACACAGCCCGGAGACGGTATCACACAGGATCAGATACACAGCCCGGCCGACGGTATCACACAGGATCAGATACACGGCCCCGCAGACGGTATCACACTGGATCAGATACACGGCCCCGCCAACGGTATCACACAGGATCAGATACACGGCCCCGCCGACGGTATCACACAGGATCAGATACACGGCCCCGCAGACGGTATCACACAGGATCAGATGCACGGCCCCGCAGACGGTATCACACAGGATCAGATACACGGCCCCGCAGACGGTATCACACAGGATCAGATACACGGCCCCGCAGATGGTATCACACAGGATCAGATACACGGCCCGGAGACGGTATCACACAGGATCAGATACACGGCCCCGCAGACGGTATCACACAGGATCAGATACACGGCCCGGAGACGGTATCACACAGGATCAGATACACGGCCCCGCAGACGGTATCACACAGGATCAGATACACGGCCCCGCAGACGGTATCACACAGGATCAGATACACGGCCCTGCAGACGGTATCACACAGGATCAGATACACAGCCCCGCAGACGGTATCACACAGGATCAGATACACGGCCCCGCAGACGGTATCACACAGGATCAGATACACGGCCCCGCAGACGGTATCACACAGGATCAGATACACGGTCCCGCAGACGGTATCACACAAGATCAGATACACGGCCCCGCAGACGGTATCACACAGGATCAGATACACGGCTCAGCAGACGGTATCACACAGGATCAGATACACGGCCCCGCAGACGGTATCACACAGGATCAGATACACGGCCCCGCCGACGGTATCACACAGGATCAGATACACGGCCCCGCAGACGGTATCACACAGGATCAGATACATGGCCCAGCAGACGGTATCACACAGGAGAGGATTAGATACACGGCTCAGCAGACAGTATCACACAGGACAGGATTAGATACACGGCTCAGCAGACAGTATCACACAGGATAGGATTAGATACACGGCTCAGCAGTCAGTATCACACAGGAGAGGATTAGATACACGGCTCAGCAGTCAGTATCACACAGGAGAGGATTAGATACACGGCTCAGCAGTCAGTATCACACAGGATAGGATTAGATACACGGCTCAGCAGTCAGTATCACACAGGATAGGATTAGATACACGGCTCAGCAGTGAGTATCACACAGGATAGGATTAGATACACAGCTCAGCAGTCAGTATCACACAGGAGAGGATTAGATACATGGCTCAGCAGACAGTATCACACAGGAGAGGATCAGATACACGGCTCAGCAGACAGTATCACACAGGATAGGATTAGATACACACCTCAGCAGACAGTATCACACAGGATAGGATTAGATACACGGCTCAGCAGACAGTATCACACAGGAGAGGATTAGATACACGGCTCAGCAGACAGTATCACACAGGATAGGATTAGATACACGGCTCAGCAGACAGTATCACACAGGAGAGGATTAGATACACGGCTCAGCAGACAGTATCACACAGGATAGGATTAGATACACGGCTCAGCAGACAGTATCACACAGGAGAGGATTAGATACACGGCTCAGCAGACAGTATCACACAGGAGAGGATTAGATACACGGCTCAGCAGTCAGTATCACACAGGATAGGATTAGATACACGGCTAAGCAGACAGTATCACACAGGATAGGATTAGATACACGGCTCAGCAGTCAGTATCACACAGGAGAGATTAGATACACGGCTCAGCAGACAGTATCACACAGGAGAGGATTAGATACACGGCTCAGCAGTCAGTATCACACAGGAGAGGATTAGATACACGGCTCAGCAGTCAGTATCACACAGGAGAGGATTAGATACACGGCTCAGCAGACAGTATCACACAGGATAGGATTAGATACACGGCTCAGCAGACAGTATCACACAGGATAGGATTAGATACACGGCTCAGCAGACAGTATCACACAGGAGAGGATTAGATACACGGCTCAGCAGACAGTATCACACAGGAGAGGATTAGATATACGGCTCAGCAGTCAGTATCACACAGGAGAGGATTAGATACACGGCTCAGCAGTCAGTATCACACAGGATAGGATTAGATACACGGCTCAGCAGTCAGTATCACACAGGATAGGATTAGATACACGGCTCAGCAGTGAGTATCACACAGGATAGGATTAGATACACAGCTCAGCAGTCAGTATCACACAGGAGAGGATTAGATACATGGCTCAGCAGACAGTATCACACAGGAGAGGATCAGATACACGGCTCAGCAGACAGTATCACACAGGATAGGATTAGATACACAGCTCAGCAGACAGTATCACACAGGATAGGATTAGATACACACCTCAGCAGACAGTATCACACAGGATAGGATTAGATACACGGCTCAGCAGACAGTATCACACAGGAGAGGATTAGATACACGGCTCAGCAGACAGTATCACACAGGATAGGATTAGATACACGGCTCAGCAGACAGTATCACACAGGAGAGGATTAGATACACGGCTCAGCAGACAGTATCACACAGGATAGGATTAGATACACGGCTCAGCAGACAGTATCACACAGGAGAGGATTAGATACACGGCTCAGCAGACAGTATCACACAGGAGAGGATTAGATACACGGCTCAGCAGTCAGTATCACACAGGATAGGATTAGATACACGGCTAAGCAGACAGTATCACACAGGATAGGATTAGATACACGGCTCAGCAGTCAGTATCACACAGGAGAGATTAGATACACGGCTCAGCAGACAGTATCACACAGGAGAGGATTAGATACACGGCTCAGCAGTCAGTATCACACAGGAGAGGATTAGATACACGGCTCAGCAGTCAGTATCACACAGGAGAGGATTAGATACACGGCTCAGCAGACAGTATCACACAGGATAGGATTAGATACACGGCTCAGCAGACAGTATCACACAGGATAGGATTAGATACACGGCTCAGCAGACAGTATCACACAGGAGAGGATTAGATACACGGCTCAGCAGACAGTATCACACAGGAGAGGATTAGATATACGGCTCAGCAGTCAGTATCACACAGGAGAGATTAGATACACGGCTCAGCAGACAGTATCACACAGGAGAGGATTAGATACACGGCTCAGCAGTCAGTATCACACAGGAGAGGATTAGATACACGGCTCAGCAGTCAGTATCACACAGGAGAGGATTAGATACACGGCTCAGCAGACAGTATCACACAGGATAGGATTAGATACACGGCTCAGCAGTCAGTATCACACAGGAGAGGATTAGATACACGGCTCAGCAGACAGTATCACACAGGAGAGGATTAGATACACGGCTCAGCAGTCAGTATCACACAGGAGAGGATTAGATACACGGCTCAGCAGTCAGTATCACACAGGAGAGGATTAGATACACGGCTTAGCAGTGAGTATCACACAGGAGAGGATTAGATACACGGCTCAGCAGTCAGTATCACACAGGAGAGGATTAGATACACGGCTCAGCAGTCAGTATCACACAGGAGAGGATTAGATACACGGCTCAGCAGACAGTATCACACAGGATTAGATACACAGCTCAGCAGTCAGTATCACACAGGAGAGGATTAGATACACGGCTCAGCAGACAGTATCACACAGGATAGGATTAGATACACGGCTCAGCAGTCAGTATCACACAGGAGAGGATTAGATACACGGCTCAGCAGTCAGTATCACACAGGAGAGGATTAGATACACGGCTCAGCAGGCAGTATCACACAGGAGAGGATTAGATACACAGCTCAGCAGTCAGTATCACACAGGAGAGGATTAGATACACGGCTCAGCAGTCAGTATCACACAGGAGAGGATTAGATACACGGCTCAGCAGGCAGTATCACACAGGAGAGGATTAGATACACAGCTCAGCAGTCAGTATCACACAGGAGAGGATTAGATACACAGCTCAGCAGTCAGTATCACACAGGAGAGGATTAGATACACAGCTCAGCAGTCAGTATCACACAGGAGAGGATTAGATACACGGCTCAACAGACAGTATCACACAGGAGAGGATTGGATACACAGCTCAGCAGTCAGTATCACACAGGAGAGGATTAGATACACGGCTCAGCAGTCAGTATCACACAGGAGAGGATTAGATACACGGCTCAGCAGGCAGTATCACACAGGAGAGGATTAGATACACAGCTCAGCAGTCAGTATCACACAGGAGAGGATTAGATACACAGCTCAGCAGTCAGTATCACACAGGAGAGGATTAGATACACAGCTCAGCAGTCAGTATCACACAGGAGAGGATTAGATACACGGCTCAACAGACAGTATCACACAGGAGAGGATTAGATACACGGCTCAGCAGACAGTATCACACAGGAGAGGATTAGATACACGGCTCAGCAGTCAGTATCACACAGGAGAGGATTAGATACACAGCTCAGCAGTCAGTATCACACAGGAGAGGATTAGATACACGGCTCAGCAGTCAGTATCACACAGGAGAGGATTAGATACACGGCTCAGCAGTCAGTATCACACAGGATAGGATTAGATACACAGCTCAGCAGTCAGTATCACACAGGAGAGGATTAGATACACAGCTCAGCAGTCAGTATCACACAGGAGAGGATTAGATACACGGCTCAGCAGTCAGTATCACACAGGAGAGGATTAGATACACTGACATTCTGTAAGAATAGATGGCGTGGTGTGTGTCCTCGGACGGTATCGCAGGCGAGGCTTAGATACCTCAGCACGGTCCCCCTGGACATGCGGTTGGGGGTCCCCGGGCACTGCCCAGACCGGTTGTGGTCCCGGGCGGCTGCAGGTCTGTACCTGCCTGGAATGTGGACAGGTGTGTCAGAGCGGCATTAACCTCCTCGCTGCCAGGGCGGCTCGTGCAGTCGGGGATTGCAGCCTTCTCTGGTGACCCGGTTCTGTCATGCCCGCGGCACCGCCTGCCCCCCCCCCGCCTGATCAGAAACTGCTGATTGTCGGCTTCTATCTGCTGAGCTGCAGCTTCCCGTCCAATCCACAAAGCAGGTAGAAAGGCACAGCTGTGGGCACGGTGCCAGCCACCGACAGGCTGCCGTCTCCATAGTGCGCCCACAATCTGCCCGCAGGACCGACTGCTCTGTGCCAGGCGAGAAGATCCATCAGTCAGCGGCAGGTGTGGAGACTGTGCCAAACCGAGGGGCGAGGACTGTGCCAGAACAGGAGGCTGTGTGCCAGGTGAGGGCAGATCATCGGATCGTGATGAGACAAACCGAGAAGGACCGAGCCCTCTGTAGCACGCGGGAGGATAGACAGTGAGCAGCACATAACCAGGTAGGTGCTCGTGCCATAGGGATAGCTGGCATTATGCAGCAGGGCATGAATAGGTGGTACGGATCAGGGCATGGCTGCGTGTAAAGATATCAGATGCTGCCTACCAGTAGGCTAATAGTAATCTTGTGCCAGGATAGCCACGAATGGAACGAACCGGGTGAAGGGTAGAGGATGCCCCGTGGCAGTAGAATAGAGGATACCCTGTGGCAGTAGAGGATACCTTGTGGCAATAGAATAGAAGATACCCGGTGGTAGTAGAGGATACCCTGTGGCAGTAGAATAGAAGATACCCGGTGGCAGTAGAGGATACCCTGTGGCAGTAGAATAGATGATACCCTGTGTCAATAGACTAGAGGATACCCAGTGGCAGTAAAAGAGAATACTCTGTGGCAGTAAAATAGAAGATACCCTGTGACAGTAGAATAGATTATACCCTGTGGCAGTAGGGGATACCCTGTGGCAATAGAGGATATCCTGTGGCAGTAGAATAGAAGATACCCTGTGACAGTAGAGGATACCCTGTGTCAGAAGAATAGAGGATACCCTGTGGCAGTAGAGGATACTATGTGTCAGAAGAATAGAGGATACCCTGTGGCAGTAGAGGATACTCTGTGTCAGAAGAATAGAGGATACCCTGTGGCAGTAGAGGATACCCTGTGGCAGAAGAATAGAGGATACCCTGTGGCAGTAGAATAGAGGATACCCTGTGGCAGTAGAATTTAAGATACCCTGTGGCAGTAGAATTTAAGATACCCTGTGGCAGTAGAGGATACCCTGTGTCAGAAGAATAGAGGATACCCTGTGGCAGTAGAATTTAAGATACCCTGTGGCAGTGGAGGATACCCTGTGTCAGTAGAATAGAGGATACCCTGTGCCTGCAGCGGATACCGTGTGGGAGTAGACTAGAAGATACCCTGTGACAATAGAGGATACCCTGTGACAGTAGAATAGAGGATACCCTGTGGCTGTAGCGGATACCGTGTGGCAGTAGACTAGAAGATACCCTGTGACAATAGAGGATACCCTGTGATAGTAGAATACAAGATACCCTGTGGCAGTAGAATAGATGATATTCTGTGGCAGTAGAATAGAAGATATTATGTGGCAGTAGAATAGAAGATACCCTGTGGCATTAGAATAGAAGATACCCTGTGGCAGTAGAATAGAAGATACCCAGTGGCAGTAGAGGATACCCTGTGGCAGTAGAATAGAAGATACCTTGTGGCAGTAGAATAGAGGATATTCTGTGGCAGTAGAATAGAAGATACCTTGTGGCAGTAGAATAGAGGATACCCAGTGGCAGTAGAATAGATGATATTCTGTGGCAGTAGAATAGAAGATACCCTGTGGCAGTAGAATAGAAGATACCCAGTGGCAGTAGAGGATACCCTGTGACAGTAGAATAGAAGATACCTTGTGGCAGTAGAATAGAGGATATTCTGTGGCAGTAGAATAGAAGATACCTTGTGGCAGTAGAATAGAGGATATTCTGTGGCAGTAGAATAGAAGATACCCTGTGGCATTAGAGCATACCCTGTGGCAGTAGAATAGAAGATACCTTGTGGCAGTAGAATAGAGGACATCCTGTGGCAGTAGAATAGAGGATACCCTGTGGCAGTAGAATAGAAGATACCTTGTGGCAGTAGAATAGAGGACATCCTGTGGCAGTAGAATAGAGGATACCCTGTGGCAGTAGAATAGAGGATACCCTGTGGCATTAGAGCATACCCTGTGGCTGTAGAATAGAGGATACCTTGTGGCAGTAGAATAGAGGACATCCTGTGGCAGTAGAGGATACCTTGTGGCAGTAGAATAGAGGACATCCTGTGGCAGTAGAATAGAGGATACCCTGTGGCAGTAGAATAGAGGACATCCTGTGGCAGTAGAATAGAGGATACCCTGTGGCAGTAGAATAGAGGATACCCTGTGGCAGTAGAATAGAGGATACCCTGTGGCAGTAGAATAGAAGATACCTTGTGGCAGTAGAATAGAGGACATCCTGTGGCAGTAGAATAGAGGATACCCTGTGGCAGTAGAATAGAGGATACCCTGTGGCAGTAGAATAGAGGATATCCTGTGTCAGTAGAATAGAGGACATCCTGTGGTAGTAGAGGATACCTTGTGGCAGTAGAATAGAGGACATCCTGTGGCAGTATAATAGAAGATACCCTGTGGCAGTAGAATAGAGGACATCCTGTGGCAGTAGAGGATACCCTGTGGCAGTAGAGGATACCCTGTGGCAGTAGAATAGAAGATACCCTGTGGCAGCATATTCCTTTGTACAGCAGACATATTACTGTGCAGACATTAATCCTGGGCACTGAGAAGATATTTTCCGGGCAGTGCCCATGGCAGACACAGTGAGGAGGCGGCTGCTGTAGTTGAGGAGCATCACTCCTCCCATCCTCTGTGTCCTTCACATCCTGCAGCTGGATGATGACTCTCGGGGGTCTTCTCCTCAGGTCCTGCTGCCGGGCCCCATATCCTCATCATGGTGCGCTCCTTATATTACCTGGTGCCAGTCCTGGGGGGCTACGCTGCCACCTCCTATTACTTACTGAAGAATCCCCACATCCTGCAGAAGAGGAAGAGACTGGCCTTCCACTGCCGCCACATCTCCCACCGAGGGGGTAAGTCATGCCACCTGTGGTGCCCAGACCACCCAGCGCCCCAACATGTAACCCTTTATTATAGAAGCTACGGGGCGCCCCCCTATAGTTAGTAATGTCACTGACACTGGTCACTTTCTGGGGAAGTTAGGTGACAACCACTGACGCTGTAATTACACCTGCTGCTGAGGTTGTTAGACACGTTTCCCATACTTCAGAATAGAAAATGCCGGTCAGGAGTCTGGGAAAGCTGGGGTGATATTCACAATGACCTGATTATAATATGCCCCCTGTCCTCCAGGAGCCGGAGAGAAGATAGAAAACACCATGGAGGCATTTGATAAGTAAGTGGGGGACAGCATTGTTTAGTGGGAGGGCAACGTTGATCTATGAGGAGCAGTGTTGATCTATAGGGGGGGCAGCATTGATCTGTAGGGGGTAGCGTAGATCTGTGGGGGGCAGCATCTATCTGTGGGGGCAGCGTTGATCTGTAGGGGGCAGCATTGATCTGTAGGGGGCAGCATTGATCTGTAGGGGCAGCGTTTATCTATGGGGGCAGTGTTGATCTGTGGGGGGCAGCGTTGATCTGTGCGGGGCAGTGTTGATCTGTGCGGGGCAGTGTTGATCTGTGCGGGGCAGAGTTGATCTGTGCGGGGCAGAGTTTATCTATGGAGGCAGTGTTGATCTGTGCGGGGCAGAGTTAATCTGTGCGGGGCAGTGTTGATCTGTGCGGGGCAGGGTTGATCTGTAGGGGGCAGAGTTGATCTGTGCGGAGCAGCGTTGATCTGTGGGGCAGCATTGATCTGTGCGGGGCAGTGTTGATCTGTGGGGGCAGTGTTGATCTGTGCGGGGCAGTGTTGATCTGTGGGGGCAGTGTTGATCTGTGGGGGCAGTGTTGATCTGTGCGGGGCAATGTTGATTTGTGGGGGGCAGCGTTGATCTGTGCGGGGCAGTGTTTATCTGTGGGGGCAGTGTTGATCTGTGCGGGGCAGTGTTTATCTGTGGGGGCAGCATTGATCTGTGGGGGGCAGCATTGATCTGTGCGGGGCAGCATTGATCTGTACAGGGCAGTGTTGTTCTGTGCGGGGCAGTGTTGATCTGTGGGGGCAGCATTGATCTGTGGGGGGCAGCATTGATCTGTGCGGGGCAGTGTTTATCTGTGGGGGCAGTGTTGATCTGTGGGGGCAGGGTTGATCTGTGCGGGGCAGCGTTGATCTGTGGGGCAGCATTGATCTGTGCGGGGCAGTGTTGATCTGTGGGGGCAGTGTTGATCTGTGCGGGGCAGTGTTGATCTGTGGGGGCAGTGTTGATCTGTGCGGGGCAGTGTTGATCTGTGCGGGGCAGTGTTGATCTGTGGGGGCAGTGTTGATCTGTGGGGGCAGTGTTGATCTGTGCGGGGCAGTGTTGATTTGTGGGGGGCAGTGTTGATCTGTGGGGGCAGTGTTGATCTGTGCGGCGCAGCGTTTATCTGTGGGGGCAGCATTGATCTGTGGGGGGCAGCATTGATCTGTGCGGGGCAGCATTGATCTGTACAGGGCAGTGTTGATCTGTGCGGGGCAGTGTTGATCTGTGGGGGCAGCATTGATCTGTGGGGGGCAGCATTGATCTGTGCGGGGCAGTGTTTATCTGTGGGGGCAGTGTTGATCTGTGGGGGCAGTGTTGATCTGTGGGGGGCAGAGTTGATCTGTGCGGGGCAGTGTTGATCTGTGGGGACAGTGTTGATCTGTACAGGGCAGCATTTATCTGTGCGGGGCAGTGTTGATCTATGCGGGGCAGAGTTGATCTGTGCGGGGCAGTGTTTATCTGTGGGGGCAGTGTTGATCTGTGGGGGCAGCATTGATCTGTGCGGGGCAGTGTTTATCTGTGGGGGCAGTGTTGATCTGTGGGGGCAGCATTGATCTGTGGGGGGCAGCATTGATCTGTGCGGGGCAGTGTTGATCTGTGGGGGCAGCATTGATCTGTGGGGGCAGCGTTGATCTGTGCGGGGCAGTGTTGATCTGTGGGGGCAGTGTTGATCTGTGGGGGGCAGTGTTGATCTGTGCGGGGCAGTGTTGATCTGTGGGGGGCAGCATTGATCTGTGGGGGCAGCGTTGATCTGTGCGGTGCAGCGTTGATCTGTACGGGGCAGTGTTGATCTGTGCAGGGCAGCATTGATCTGTACAGGGCAGTGTTGATCTGTGCGGGGCAGTGTTGATCTGTGGGGGGCAGTGTTGATCTGTGGGGGCAGCATTGATCTGTGGGGGGCAGCATTGATCTGTGCGGGGCAGTGTTGATCTGTGGGGGCAGTGTTGATCTGTGGGGGCAGTGTTGATCTGTGGGGGGCAGTGTTGATCTGTGGGGGCAGTGTTGATCTGTAGGGGGCAGCATTGATCTGTGGGGGCAGCGTTAATCTGTGTGGGGCAGCGTTGATCTGTACGGGGCAGTGTTGATCTGTGCAGGGCAGCATTGATCTGTACAGGGCAGTGTTGATCTGTGCGGGGTAGCGTTGATCTGTGCCAGGCAGTGTTGATCTGTGGGGGCAGTGTTGATCTGTGCGGGGCACTGTTGATCTGTTGGGTGGGGAATTGATCTATGGGGGGTAGTGCTGATCTGTGAGGGGGATTGATCTGTGCGGGGCAGCGTTGATCTGTGGAGGGGAAATGTTGATCTGTTGGGGGGGCAGCGCTGATCGGTGGGGACTTAATCTGTGGGGGGCAGCGTTGATCTGTGTGGGGCAGCACCGATCTGTGGAGTGGGGAATTTATCTGTGGGGGATTCATCTGTGGGGGGCAGCGTTGATCTGTGCGGGGCAGCATTGATCTGTATTGGGGAAGTGTTGATCTGTGGGGGGGCAGTGTTGATCTATCGGGTGGGGAATTTATCTGTAGGGGGCAGCGCTGATCTGTGGGGGGATTGATCTATGGGGGGCAGCATTGATTTGTGCGGGGGGGATTGACCTGTGGGGGCAGCTCTGGTCTGTGGGGGGGATTGATCTGTGAGGGGCAGCGTTGATTTGTGTGGGGGGATTGATCTGTGGGGGCAGCTCTGGTCTGTGGGGGGACTGATCTGTGAGGGGCAGCGTTGATCTGTGTGGGGCAGCATTGATCTGTGTGGGGCAGCATTGATCTGTGTGGGGCAGCATTGATCTCTGGAGGGGAAGTGTTGATCTGTCAGGGGGGGCAGTGTTGTTGTAATTCCAATATCTACTGGACAACCCCTTTAAGTGTTCCTTTTCATGCAGCGCTGTCACCCATCACACCGACCTCCTGGAGTTGGACTGCCACATGACTAAAGACGGACGTGTCGTGGTGTCACATGACGGCAATTTATTACGGCAAACAGGACACGATGTGAACATAAAGGACGTGAGATACGAGGTAACGGCAGTGACGTGTGTGGATAGAGATATATACTGAATATACACAGTGTAATGAGGCGTTCTGCGGGTCTCAGCTCCTTTGCATTTCAATATCTCTGCTGACCTTACACTATCACAGCTGAGGGTTTGCTGCACTGTATCTAGTCATGTTCAGGATGAACATCTCTGGGGTCCTGAGCGGCGGCCGTGTACTTTATATGTGTTTTCTGCCCCAGGAGCTGCCGCCTTATCACGAGCATCTGGAGGTCACCTTCTTCCCAGGTAGGCTGGAGTCGAGGATCTGGTAGCTTCAGGATGCTGGAGAACTATAAGTCCCAGCTTTCCCTCTGACGTTTGTGTCCCAGGTCACATCTCGTCAGGCGCAGACCACAGTATCCCTCTGCTGGAGGAGGTCTTCAGGAGACATCCGGATAAACCCATCAATGTGGAGATCAAGGAGGACAGCGATGAACTGATAAGAAAGGTAACTACTGCCACATGTGCCCCCCATGTACCCATCGTTTGCTCCCCGTGTACCCGCTGTGTGCCCCATGTACCCGATCTGCTGTGTGCCCCATGTACCCGCTCCGCTATGTGCCCCATGTACCTGCTGTTTGCTCCCATGTTCCCAGTTTACTCCCTATGCACGTGCTGCATGCCCCACATGTACCCGTCGTTTGCCCCCCATGTACCTGCTGTGTGCCCCATGTGCCCGCCATTTTCCTCCATGTACCCGCCGTTTTCCCCATGTACCCGCCGTGTGCCCCCATGTACCCGCCATTTGCTCCCCATGTACCAGCTGCGTGCCCCCATGTACCCACCGTTTGCTCCCCATATACCCGCTGCGTACCCCATGTACCCGCCATTTGCTCCCCATGTACCAGCTGCGTGCCCCCATGTACCCACCGTTTGCTCCCCATATACCCACTGCGTACCCCATGTACCCGCCATTTGCTCTCCATGTACCCGCTGTGTGCCCCAATGTACCCACCGTTTGCTCCCCATGTACCCGTTGCGTGCCCCCATGTACCCGCCATTTGCTCCCCATGTACCAGCTGCGTGCCCTCATGTACCCACCGTTTGCTCCCCATGTACCCGCTGTGTGCCCCCATGTACCCGCCATTTGCTCCCCATGTACCCACTGTGTGCCCCCATGTACCCACCGTTTGCTCCCCATGTATCCGCTGCGTGCCCCCATGTACCCGCAGTTTACTCCCTATGTACGCGCTGCATGCTCCCTATGTACCCGCTCCCGCTCCTGTTTGCCCCATGTACCCGATGTGTGCCCCATGTACTCGCTGTGTTTCCCCATGTACCCGCCGTTTGCCCCATGTACCCGCAGATTACTCCCTATGTACGCGCTGCATGCTCCCTATGTACCCGCTGTTCGCCCCATGTACCCGATGTGTGCCCCATGTACTCGCTGTGTGTCCCCATGTACCCGCCGTTTGCCCCATGTACCCGCAGATTACTCCCTATGTACGCGCTGCATGCTCCCTATGTACCTGCTGTTCGCCCCATGTACCCGATGTGTGCCCCATGTACCCGCTGTTTGCCCCCATGTACCCGCTGTGTGTCCCCTTGTACCCGCTGTGTGCCCGCAGACAGTAATCTCATCATTATATCCAGGTGTCGGAGCTTGTGAAGAAATACCAGCGCACGGAGAGAACTATCTGGGCCAGCACCAGTGACAAGGTCATGAAGAAATGTCGGAAGGAGGTACTACTACTCTCCTCAGTGATCATTACTACTATCCCATCATCCTCCTGCATTATCCCATATACTACTACTCCCATCCTGCGCTCTCCTGCTTCTTCATGCTCCTAGTATTACTCCATCCTCCTTCTCAGTACTACTTTCCTATCATCTCCTCTTTTCTAATCATCCTTCCGTCTAGTACTACTACCCCATCATTCTCCTATTCACCCTCCTTGGTACTACTCCTCACACCTTTCTTGTCCTCCTGACCACCTCTGTCACATCTCCGCCCTACTACTACTACATCATTTTCAGCTGCTCACCAGTTGTCACCTTTTCCCTTATCCTCCTCTGTAGCCCCACTACTACTCTCATCCTCCCACCACTACTCCTCCCTGGTTATTACCTCCATATTCAGCTTGGTACAATGCTGCCCGAGTCACCGCTCGTTCTCCTACGACTACGACTTTCTCATCATTTTCCCTCAGAACCCAGAGATGCCGTTCATGTTCACCCCCCGCCGCGGCGTCATCCTCCTCCTCCTCTATTACACGGGGCTGCTGCCGTTCGTGGATTTGCCAGAGTCAGTGGTGGAAACGTACATGCCGTCCCTTATAAACAGGTCAGACTGCAGTATATACAGGATGCAGGGGGTCTCTGCCGTATGCAGGGGGTCAGCGCAGTATTCAGGGGGTGGGCGAGGGCTCAGCCACATACACTGTGCAGGGGGTCTGCGCCGTACACAGGGTGTGGGGGCTCGCCCGTATACAGGGTGCAGGGGGTCTGCGCCGTATACAGGGTGTGGGGGCTGGCCCGTATACAGGGTGTGGGGGCTGGCCCGTATACAGGGTGTGGGGGCTGGCCCGTATACAGGGGTCTTGGCCGTATACAGGGTGTGGGCGGGGGCTCGGCTGTATCCGGGGGTCTTACCTCTTCTCTCTCTACAGGACGTATTTTCCCAGTCACTCTCTGATGAGGAGCCGCTTTCTGGTTTATCTACAGGACAAGTAAGTTCTTCCCTGTGTCACTTCTTCCAGGGAAACTCCACATTGCACAGTATGTGGCAGCACGTGATGGGTTAAAGATAATCTGTCACCCCTGGACGATTTTGAGCTATTACTATGGGCCTGCAGGTAATAGAATGGTTAAACCAGTCTCACCTGTCTGCCGCAGAGCTGCGGTGAAGATCTTGAGAAATGCAGTTATAATGTCATACAGGAGCTTCTCACTATATTAGAATATCATCAGAAAGTGAATCTCCTATATTACAGAGTCATTACACACAGAGTGATCTACTTCACATGTTTATTTCTGTTAATGTTGATGATTATGGCTTACAGCCAATGAAAACCCAAAAGTCATTATCTCAGTAAATTAGAATTAACAACAAACACCTGTAAAGGCTCCTAAGTGTTTATAAAGATCCCTTAGTCTGTTTCAGTAGCTCCACAATCATGGGGAAGACTCTGACCTGACAGATGTCCAGAAGGCGTCACTGGCACACTCCACAAGGAGGGGAAGCCACAAAAGGTCATTGCTAAAGAAGCCGGCTGTTCACACAGTGCTGTATCCAAGAATATTCATGGAAAGTGGAAGGAAAAAGTCTGGTAGAAAAAGGTGCACAAACAACCGGGATAACCGCAGCCTGGAAAGGATTGTTAAGAAAAGGCCATTCAATAATGTGGTGGAGATTCACAAGGAGCGGACTGCTGCTGGGGTCATTGCTTCACCACACACAGACGTGTCCAGGACATGGGCTACAAGTGTCACATTCCTTGTGTCCGGCCACTCATGACCAATAGACAACGCCAGAAGCGTCTTACCTGGGCCAAGGAGAAAAGAACCGGACTGTTGTCAGTGGTCCAAGGTCCCGGAGTCTGGAGGAAGAGTGGAGGCCACAATCCAAGCTGTTGGAGGTCTAGTGTGAAGTCTCCACAATCAGTGATGGTTTGGGGAGCCATGTCATCTGCTGGTGTAGGTCCACTGTGTTTTATCAAGACCAAAGTCAGCGCAGCCATCTACCAGGACATTGTAGAGCACTTCATGCTTCCCTCTGCTGACAAGCTTCTTGGAGATGGAAATGTCATTCTCCAGCAGGACTCGGCCCCTGTCCACACGGCCAAAAGTACCAATACCTGGTGTAAAAACAACAGTATCACTGGGCTTGATTGGCAGCAAACTCACCTGACCTTAACCCCATAGAGAATCTATGGAGTATTGTCAAGAGGAAGATGAGACACCAGAGCCAACAATGCAGACGAGCTGAAGGCTGCTATCAAAGCAACCTGGGCTTCCATAACCCCTCAGCAGTGCCACAGGCTGATCGCCTCCATGCCACGCCGCATTGATGCAGTAATTGATGCAAAAGGAGCCGCAACCAAGTATTGAGAGCATTTACTGAACAGACATTAAGTAGGACGACATTCCAGATTTTACAATCATTTTTCAAGCCGGTGTTATAAAGTATTCTAATTTACTGAGATAATGACTTTTGGGTTTTCTTTGGCTGTAAGCCATAATCATCAACATTAACAGAAATAAACACATGAAATAGATCACTCTGTGTGTAATGACTATAGAATATAGGAGATTCACCTGTTGTATTGAAGAACTGGAATAAATTCAGTTTTTGATGATATTCTAATTTTGTGTGATGCGCCTGTATTTGTCTGTGACCCCGCACTATATTATATTACGTCACGCCCCGCGCCCCTTATGTGATGTCACCGGTTATAATGACACCATTCATTTTTCTTACAGACTAATAATGAGGAAGAGTCTATTCCAGCACCTCCAGGCCAGAGGCATCCAGGTACCCAAGCCCTGTGATACCCGACCCAGTCATATGGCAGATGTGGTAGTCTGCAGACGTCTTATGATGGCTGGGACAGTCTGCAGCGGTCAGATAATGGATGGGATAGTCTGCAGTGGTCATATAATGGGTATGATAGGCTGCAGCAGTCATATGATGGGTGTGATAGTCTGCAGCAGTCATATGATGGGTGTGATAGTCTGCAGACGTTTTATGATGGGTATGATAGTCAGCAGTGGTCATATAATGGGTATGATAGGCTGCAGCAGTCATATGATGGGTGTGATAGTCTGCAGACGTTTTATGATGGGTATGATAGTCAGCAGTGGTCATATAATGGGTATGATAGGCTGCAGCAGTCATATGATGGGTGTGATAGTTTTCAGCGGTCATATGATGAATGTGATAGTCTGCAGACGTCTTCTGATGGGTGGGATAGTCTGCAGCGGTCAGATAATGGATGTGATAGTCTGCAGTGCTCATACGATGGGTCTGATGGTCTGCAGCAGTCATATGATGAGTGCAATAGTCTTCAGCAGTCATATGATGGGTGTGATACTCCGCATACCTATTTTCGTGTCCTCTGTTGCGCCCCCTACAGGTTTACCTTTGGGTACTGAACCAGGACTCTGATTTCCGGCGAGCCTTGGACTGTGGGGTCACCGGGGTCATGACCGATTACCCCTCGAAGCTTCACACCTTCCTGCAGGAATATGATGGGGAGCAGAGGACTCGGGGGGCTGAGGCCCCGGCCACCTCTTCGGGAGGGGAGCAGCAGCACATGTGACTGATGTAGTGATGTAAATAAAGGCTTTATTATACAGTATTGTACAGCTCATGGGGGGGCGGCGGCGGCCATCATAGTGGAGACCACACACGTCGCCGAGACCCCGGAGATGGGAGAATGTCATGTCTGCAGAGCATCCCCCGGCCTCTCTGCTGCAGCACATCTTCCGCTTCACCCCCTCGTGGATGTCTCGGCCATTATCATCCTCAGCAGTCACTCGTCACCGCTCAGGCCGGGCACCGTAGTCCTCTGTGCTGCTGTGCAGGGTCCCATACCGTGATTGTGCCATCAGAGGCCCCCCGAGGTGGTATGAGGGGGCAGATACCAGGGCGGCGAGCACACCTGATGCAGGAGGGGGGCATTCAGGGCAGAAAAGGGGTAACTCAGTCTGACTGGTGGAGAGGCCCAGGAGCGCATAAAATAGGGGGCAACAGGAGGCAAATTAGAGGCCGAGGGAGGAAACGGGGCCAAAGCGGAAGGAGGAGGATGAGCCAATCTGGAAATGAAGAGGAGCGGTCAGATAGCGGCACGACAGGCGGGACACGTCACGTGCAGAGACAACGACCTTACCTGTGACCTAGGGGGCAGGCGCGGGGACTGTAGGCTGCCCACAGGGGTCTCTGTGTTACGGGGTCCCACTGTACGAGGCTGTCTGTCCTGTGTGCCCGCTCCTCCCTGTGTGTCCTGTCTCTGCCCTTGGCCAGGCTCGGGATGTCTCTGGGACTCTCTCCTCCAGGTGTCTGTCTCTCTTCTGTGACTTCCGGCCTCTGCTCCTCTTCTGCTCCGCTCCTCTCTGCTGATACAAGACGTCTCTCCACGTTCTCATCTCCGGGACTCTCCACCCTGCTGTCTCTCTGAGAGGTTGTCAGCTCCGCGGCGCTCTCGTTATGTCTCTTAATAACTGAAAAAAGACAGACAACAAAATCAGCGCATATTATATGTAGCCCAGCGTCCTCTGCAATGTAGGGGCCTATATCCACAAGTGCTGAATGTCTCCAATAACAAAGACAGAATAGTGAGTGCAGCTCTGGAGTATAATACAGGATGTAACTCAGGATCAGTAATGTAATGTATGTACACAGTGACTGCACCAGCAGAATAGTGAGTGCAGCTCTGGGGTATAATACAGAATGTAACTCAGGATCAGTAATGTAATGTATGTACACAGTGACTGCACCAGCAGAATAGTGAGTGCAGCTCTGGGGTATAATACAGGATGTAACTCAGGATCAGTAATGTAATGTATGTACACAGTGACTGCACCAGCAGAATAGTGAGTGCAGCTCTGGGGTATAATACAGGATGTAACTCAGGATCAGTAATGTAATGTATGTACACAGTGACTGCACCAGCAGAATAGTGAGTGCAGCTCTGGAGTATAATACAGGATGTAACTCAGGATCAGTAATGTAATGTATGTACACAGTGACTGCACCAGCAGAATAGTGAGTGCAGCTCTGGGGTATAATACAGGATGTAACTCAGGATCAGTAATGTATGTACACAGTAACTGCACCAGCAGAATAGTGAGTGCAGCTCTGGAGTATAATACAGGATGTAACTCAGGATCAGTAATGTAATGTATGTACACAGTGACTGCACCAGCAGAATAGTGAGTGCAGCTCTGGGGTATAATACAGGATGTAACCCAGGATCAGTAATGTAATGTATGTACACAGTGACTGCACCAGCAGAATAGTGAGTGCAGCTCTGGGGTATAATACAGGATGTAACTCAGGATCAGTAATGTATGTACACAGTAACTGCACCAGCAGAATAGTGAGTGCAGCTCTGGAGTATAATACAGGATGTAACTCAGGATCAGTAATGTAATGTATGTACACAGTGACTGCACCAGCAGAATAGTGAGTGCAGCTCTGGAGTATAATACAGGATGTAACTCAGGATCAGTAATGCAATGTATGTACACAGTGACTGCACCAGCAGAATAGTGAGTGCAGCGCTGGGGTATAATACAGAATGTAACTCAGGATCAGTAATGTAATGTATGTACACAGTGACTGCACCAGCAGAATAGTGAGTGCAGCTCTGGAGTATAATACAGGATGTAACTCAGGATCAGTAATGAAATGTATGTACACAGTGACTGCACCAGCAGAATAGTGAGTGCAGCTCTGGAGTATAATACAGGATGTAACTCAGGATCAGTAATGAAATGTATGTACACAGTGACTGCACCAGCAGAATAGTGAGTGCAGCTCTGGAGTATAATACAGAATGTAACTCAGGATCAGTAATGTAATGTATGTACACAGTGACTGCACCAGCAGAATAGTGCGTGCAGCTCTGGGGTATAATACAGAATGTAACTCAGGATCAGTAATGTAATGTATGTACACAGTGACTGCACCAGCAGAATAGTGAGTGCAGCTCTGGAGTGTCATACAGGAAGAGGCGGAGCCTGTTTGCCGTGTGGTCTGTGTGCTGCCTAGAGAGAGCTCCTGGGAAGGGAGGTAAAGTTTTCCATCCAGGACTTTTTGTCTGCCCCCTTCCCAGGAAAGAAGGCTCATTTTGGGACTGGCCTCCGGGGCTGGGCCCCCGGCTCCCACCTCCCTGTCCAAGTCGGCAGGGGGTGGGAGGACTCCAACTCCGGCTAGGGTCACAAGATCTGGCCAAGGATCCAACATGAAGACCCGGAGGACCCCTGAGGCCGCGGCGGCTCCTTCCCCCGGAGGTAGGCCTAGTACGAGCAGGGGTGCCTCTTGGTTGGGGCACCAAGGTGGCTAGAGAATCCGCCCTGGGCTATGGTTCCCGCGTCCATGCGCACCTCTGCGAGTATGAGGACGCCTCAAGGAAACTAAAATCCCTCTGGGGGGAGTTGAGGGTAGCTAAGGAGAGGTCTGACAGGGCCTCCGGTAATAAGAAGGCCGAGCTATCCGCCGCGGTCAAGAAGATCAAAAAATCCATACAAGACCTGGAAAGCCGGAGATGTGAGATCCTAGATGGCAGCGGGCCCTTCCGTGAAAAGCTGGAGAACGATGACCGGTTCAGAGCCATGGCCGGTGGGGCTCTGGAGGGGTCACGGAGCTCTGGCCAGATGGTGGAGGAGGTGGTGGAGGAGGATGATGAGGAAGAGGAATGCGAGGAGGAGGTCGTGCCCTACCCACCATCTGGTGGCCTGGTAAGAGATCTCCAGGCGTCGCATAGCGGGATAGCCCCCGAGCAGGTGGCTCTCCCGTCAGATTCTGGCCCTTCGGGGGACAGCGGGAGCGAGGGGGAGGATGAGGATGGTGGTAGTAGCAGTGAGGGGGGCTGCCTCGTCATGCAGCAGATCCGGCAGATCGAGTCCCCGGTCCGTTTTAACCAGCTGAGGTTCGGGGATGAGATCTGCGAGGACGAGGCAACCAGGAGGGGGATGAAGAGAAAGGCTAAGAAGAGGAATAAGCAGAAAACATCAACTGTGCAGAAATTCGTGTATGTCCCCCTCTCTGGGTCCCGCTGTGCGGCACCCGCTACCCACCCCGGCTCGGCCTCTGTTGTGGGTCCGCAGCGAGGGAGCGGGGAGATTACAGGCCATGACACGCAGGGCGCTGCCTCTGTTTGTGGTAATGGAGGGGGTAGTGATGTGTCTGATATGGAGCATGATGTGGAGGGCGGCCCAGTGGTGGGCAGGAGAGTGACAGCCGGGACCACATCTCCGGCGGTGAGCGCTGGGGTGTCTGGGTCCCCCACTTACGGATCCGTTAAAGCTGGATCGCTTCTGGGGACCCAGGCACCTAGTAAAGTAAAGGGTGAGGGGCCTGCGGCTCCAGCAGAGCAGGCTCATAAAAAGAAAGTGGTGGAAGCTCCCCTGGCGGGGTCTGCGGAGAAGTCGGGGTCTCCTGCATTGGGGGCACCGCCGCTGGTGGATGCTGAGGGGGAGTGGCCTAGCCTGGGGCCATCTGCTGGAGTTGCTGTGGCCAGGCTGTTTGTGGCCCAGGGTGTGGTGGTGGGGGGTGCTGTGCCTCAGGGGACTGGTACCGCTGGGGGGATTCCTGGGGGTGGATCCAGCTCTGGGTCGGCTCTGGGGGTCCCGCTGCGGCCGGTCTCAGGGGGCGTGGCCTCCTCGGCACCCGCTGCCCATGTAGGAGCAGCTTTGGATAGCTGTGCTGTGCAGCTGAAGGCTGGGGGCGTGGCTTCCCAAGTCAAAGAAAAAAAAATGGTCTTAGCTGCGGTCAGCAATGGTGCAGGAACTGCATCTGCAGCAGATAGCAGCAAGGGCGCCTGCCTGGCGGGGTCCCCTGTGTCGGGGGGCTTACCTGCGGTGGGGGCTCCGGCCACAAGGCAGGATGGAGCTGGAGGCGGGTCTGCTCCTGACTTCCTACCTGCCAGTGAGGGAGGAAGCTCTGTGCCTGCGGTGGTGGAAGGTAAGACAGTGCTGCTTAAACCCAATGGCAGCAGGACTCTTAAAGGGACAGCAGCGCTGTGTGTTCCAAACCCCCCAGCAGGGAAGATGCCACCAGTAGGTGGCGGTAGCAGTGGGAAAACAAAACCTGGAAATACCCAAAAGGTGAGGCAAAATAATACTGACCCCAGTGTGCATGTGAGTGAGAGTGCGGTGACTGATGGAGTGGATGAGGAGGGTGCGGGTATGGAAGTGTCTGTGGTTGAGGATGCGAGTGGCAGTGCGTCTGAGGTGGCAAGTGTGAATATCGTGGCAAGTGTGAGTACGGTGTCTGATGGTAGTGGGAGAAGGGGGGAGGGGGCCGGTCCATCTGCCCCCCCCGGCCACAGGTCCTCTGAGTTATTCGGGGGTGGTGGCTGGAGCCTCGGCGTCTAGTCAAGGGGTTTCCTCGCCTCTGGACCTCAGGGATAGCGTCTTGCGGCACCGTTTCCTGGAGGCCCTCAGAAAGGGAGAACGGACGATCGAAGTAGAGGGAAGAGTGGTGGACTTGGCCTTTTGGCTGGATAGACACGGCCTGGCTGCCTTCCAAGATAAAAGGGAAGGGGAAACGGTTTGGTCCCTCCCGACAGCTGGGCAGGGGGTGGCCAGGCGGAATGTGGTCCGTCTTCGGTGGAGGGGCAGTGAAGCGTGCCCGCCAAGAGCGAGGGTTGTGGAGCTCCTTCTGAAGATGGACTTCAGGGCAACGGACATCTTTGCCCTGATTCATCTGTTTGGCACCTCCTTCTTCGATGTCAGTTTTGTTCGGCCGGAGGGCTTGGAGCTTTTCTGGTCGAATTTTGAACTGGCAAAGGGGGAGCCCGGCTGGCGAGACTTTGCCGTGCAGGCGGTGTCTCGTCAAAATAGTGTAAAGAGGGTGACCGTTCTGACAGGTAACGAGTCACTCTCTGGGGTCGACATAATGACGTGGCTTTCCCGTTATGGGGAAGTCACCGAGGTCCCTAAGAAAAATAGGGACGAGTTTGGCATTTGGTCAGGGGGCTGGACCTTCATGGTAAAGTTGAAGGTTTCAGGAGGTACGGTCACCCACATCCCCTCCTCAGCATTTCTGGGGAGGGACAGAATCCAGATCTTCTACCAGGGGCAACCGAAGGTCTGCCACAGGTGCGGTGATCCCCGCCACTTCAGCGCAGGCTGCAAGGTGCAGAAATGTGCCTTGTGTGGCGGGGTAGGCCATCTTGCCGCAGCCTGTGGTGACATTAGGTGTCACCTGTGTGGTGACCTAGGTCACCCGTATAGCCGCTGCCCCCGTTCCTTTTCCAGCACCATCTCTGGCCCGGCAGGGGGGAGCCCCGGGGGGGTCCCTGGTGGTGCAGCTTCTGCTGGGGCTGAGGGTGGAGGCTTGAGGGGAGCTGAGGGGTCAGTGAGGAAAGGCGAGGCTGGTACATCTGCCCACCAGTGGCAACAGGTGAGGCGTCGTAAGGGCAGGGGGCAGGATAAGCCTCAGGCAACTGGGGTGATGACTGCCCCCAGCCTGGACGCGGCAGCCGAAGCCTCTGAGGCCCTGGGGGAGAAGGCGGTGAGCGAGGAGATCCGGAGGATGGAGAGGGAGGAGTTGGCTGCTTCTGATAACTCTTCCCAGTATGAAAGTCTGGATGAAGAGGTGGTGGAGCAGCCTAAAAAAACGGGTGACAATCGTACCGGTAAGAGTCGGAAGAAGAAGAAGAACAAGGCTAAAAAATCTAAGCCCCCCCCCCTGGCCACTGGGGTGCCTACGGAAGGGCTCACCGACTCCCCTCTGATCCCCCTCTCCAATCGGTTCCAAGCCCTCGATGACTCTGCTGTGTCGGAGGTCGGGGGTGAGGGGCCGGACGCAACATCTGGGGTGCCTTCGGGGAATGGTGAGGTCTGTCCTCCGGGGGATTCACACTCCTCTGGGGGGGGGACTACCTCGGGGTCCAGGGGCGAGGAATCTATTTCTGGGAAGTCCTGTACTGTAAAGGAGGATATGGACACCTCGGTGTCTTTAAAGAGGAGGGGTGAATCGGGCTCCTCCTCAGAGGGGAAGAGGAAATCAGGGGGTACGGTTAAAAAACAGGCCATCTAACTCAATCACCCATGATGGCGGAACCTACCCCGTTGACTCTGGCGTCAATTAATGTCGCCAGCATAAAGTCAGATACGGCTAGATTTACGGCCTTTGATTTTTTCACCCGGGTTGAGGCTGATATTTTATTTTTGCAGGAGACCAGACTAACGGACCTGGGGTCCATCTACAAAGCAAAGAGGGAATGGAGGAGTGGGCCCTCATACTGGTCTCTTGCGGCCGAGCCGTATAGCGGGGTAGCGGTCCTTTTTAAGACTGCGGAGGTGGAATGCAGACGGGTGATTGAGGTAGAAATGGGGAGATGTTTGGTCCTTGACGTCTTCATGAGGGGACAGGAGCTTCGGCTCATCAATATCTATGGCCCGCAATCTAAGTGGGACCGTAAATGTCTCTTCCTGAGGATCAAGCCCTATCTTTTTACAAGCCGGCAGGTGGTCTTCGGTGGGGATTTTAATACTGTAACCAGACTCCGTGATAGGGGAGGCCCCGGAGACCGGCTGGCTTATGATAGCGTAGCCTTGAATAGCATAGTAAGCGAAGCTCGCCTGGTGGATGTCCACATCCGGCACACCCCAGGTCACGGGGGTTTCACCTTTTTTAGGGGAAGCAGTAGGTCTAGGATAGACAGGTTTTTTTTAAAGGAGGAAGCCGTCTCTTCTGCAGTGTCCGCTGTTGAGGTGGAGTTCTCCGATCACTGTTTCATTTTCTTTACTTTGAATGTTACAGAGACCCCCCGCATGGGGAGAGGCCTATGGAAGCTGAATTCGTCCCTTCTGGAAGAGGCGGAAGTAAGACAGTCCTTTGAGGAATTTCTTCAGAGCCAGGTACCTCTCTTGGGTCTTTGTAGCAGTAAGTCTGAGTGGTGGGAGATCTTCAAAAGAAGGGTCGCGGGGTTCTTCCGTCAGCTCTCGAGCCTCAGGGGCCTGAACAGGTACCGCCTGTATCGGGAGCTGGGGAGGAAACTCGAGCAGCTCGTCTCGACTGGAGGGGACCGAGAGGAAATCTCCAGGGTGAAGACCTTGCTCAAGGGGTGCCAGTATGATAGGCACACATCCTTGGTTTTTGAGAGGGATTTCGGGAGGTACCGCTCACCCGACCCTTACAGAAACTGCAGGTTGTCAGTGAATTGTAAGATGGTGAGAGGACTGATTGACAGTACGGGGTCCCTGAACAGATCCAAATCGGGGATTCTGGAGGTGGTCAGATCCTTCTACTTGCACCTCTTGGGGAGGAGGGATCCTGATCGAGATGAGATGTCGGCTTTCCTGACTGAAACCATCCCTGAGCCAGGGGATGACCCCTCTCTTCATGTTTTGACAGAAGCAATCAGGGAAGAGGAAGTGAGACGGGCGATTGATGGGCTCCGGCCCAAAAAGTCGCCCGGTCCGGATGGCTTAACATCCGAGTTCTACAAGACTTTTAGGGACTCTTTGGTCCCCCTCTTGACTGAGATGTTTAATGAGTGTCTCTCCTCGGACAGTCTGCCCAGTTCAATGAGGAAGTCAGCCCTGATTATCCTGTCAAAGGGTAAAGACTCGTCCCGTATTGAGAATTGGCGTCCCATAGCGCTTCTCAATACGGACCGAAAGGTTCTGGCAAAGGTGCTTTTTAATCGGTTGGTGCAGTTTGCGCCCCGGCTCCTTTCGGGGGCCCAGCACTGCTCTGTTCCAGGCCGCAGTACATTTAGTGCTGTGCTCGGTGTCCGGGAGGCAGTGGAGCAGGGCAGGGCAGGTCACTGGAAGGGGTACTTGCTGTCCTTAGATCAGGCGAAGGCCTTTGACCGGGTTAACCATGAGTACCTCTGGTCCGTCCTTCTGAGATATGGTCTGCCTGGGAGGTTTGTTGATTGGTTGAGAGTTTTATACAATGGGGCAGAGACTTTTCCGCTCGTGAACGGTTGGGTCGGACACCCTTTTGAGGTGAGGTCTGGTGTCCGCCAGGGCTGTCCTCTGAGCCCACTGTTATACGTGTTTGCGATCGACCCCCTTTTAAGGAGGGTGGAGCGTGGACCGTTGGTGGGAGTCAGGATGGACCAGGCGGATCCTGAGGCCGCCTTGAGGGTAGTGGCGTACGCTGACTATGTTTCCCTTTTTGTATCCTCGAGAGAGGAGGCAGATTGGGTGATGTCTGAGGTTGAACGCTACTCGGTGGCATCCGGATCCATGATCAACCGGGACAAGTGTGAGAGTCTCTGGCTGGGAGGGGGAGATCCAAGTTTTGATCTCCCGGACACCCTTCCAGGGCCTCAGGCCACAGCAAAAATATTAGGCATCAGTTTCGGCCCGGGGGACTATCCCCAGCAAAACTGGGAGGGCAGACTTAAGATTGCCACTCAGAAGGTGAATCAGTGGAAGGGTTGGTCTTTGACCCTAAGGGAAAGGGTTAGTCTTGCCAAGGGCTATTTGCTTCCTTTGCTAATATATCTGGGCAGCGTCTGCATCTTGCCAGAGCCTCTTTGGACACGGGTTTACAGCCTGTTTTTCCAATTATTATGGGGAAATAGGCTGAACCTAATCAAGAGGGAGGTCACGTACCGCACGAGGAGACTAGGAGGGTTGGGTATGGTCAACCCAGTAGTGTTTCTAGTAAACACCTTTCTTAAGGCAAACATCGCCAACCTCTGGTTAGAGAGGGCTCCTCTGTGGGTATTCTCCTGTAGGGGGTGGTTTCGGCCTTTCTTCCAGGAATGGGAGACAGGAGGGCAGGTGAAGGACCTTCGTACACCTCATGGGCATCTTCCGGCTTATGCTACCCCAGTTCTGAAGGTGATCCGTCGGTGGGGTCTGGGAGTGTGGGAGATCAGGACCATGTTGAGAAGGTTTCTTGACAATAGGGTCCTGTTGACCCACTTTCAGAAGCCCCTGGCGCTCAGGGATTGCCCAAGCTGGGATCTGGAGGTGGGGCTCGGGTTATTGAACTCTAAGCGGATCCCCTTGAAGTTTTGGGACTTGGCTTGGCGCTGCTTCCATGGGAAGCTGTATGTGAGGGACAACCTGAAGTGCAGACGCTCTGATGACCGGGATTGTCCCCGCGAGGAGTGTGGCGGCATGCTTGAAAGCATGGAGCATTTCCTGCTTCGGTGTCCCTTTAATACAGAGGTCTATAGCAGGGTGGGTGCTTCCATTGGCTGGCCCAGGCTGGCAGGCCTTTCCTATGCGGAGTGGGCCTATGGGGCATTCAGGTCCCTTGGTGGCCGAGATCGGGGCACTGTTTTCTTAGTTAGTTTAGTAACTAGGTTCCACACGTGGAATGCACGGTGTCTAGTGTCTACTCAGCGGAAAGTCCTCCCCAGGGAAGAGGTGATTAGGAACATCCTGGGTGACCTGGCAAAAGTGCGCTTGCTGGAGTTTGAGAGGCTGGGTGCAGGGAGGGCCTCTCTTCTATGGAGGGGTTTCTCCTTTAATGTGCCCTAGGGAGAGTTAGGTTCTGTGTGCCTGTGATAGCGTTGAGTTTTATCCTTTTATCTTTATTTTGTAGGGTCAGATAGATGTGTAGGGACAGGGAGGGACAGATAGGGACAGTCTTTAGGGACAGGTAGTTAGTATTAGGTTGGTAGTGAGGGTCAGTGAGGGACAGGTAGGGGCAGGTAGGGAGAGATTGGTAGGGCTATAGGGACAGTCTTTAGGGACAGGTAGTTAGTATTAGGTTGGTAGTGAGGGTCAGTGAGGGACAGGTAGGGGCAGGTAGGGAGAGATTGGTAGGGTTATAGGGACAGGATTTTCTCTTTTGTGTTGTTAGGGAGGGTCAGGGTGATGTGCGGTAGATTAGGGTGAGAGCCTCTGGTCTCCAGTTCCTGGTGGTGGGCTGTAACCCTCACTTACAGATTTTTGTTTTGTAATTGGTAACCTGGGTATAGGGCTTGCAAGCATTGAACTTGGGCCTGTTCTTTGGTCATGGTTAAGGTGTGTAGTGGTTATTATTATTATGTTATTATTGATATGTTATTATAAGGTTGTATATATATGTTACATGTGTATTATGATGCGTGTAGGGGGATTTAGTTTAGGTGGGGTGGGGGGTTTCTTGGGGGGTGGGGGGATGGGTTTTGGAGAATGGACGTCCGGCGGGATGCCAAGAAGAGGAAAAAAAGGCCATAAACTTTTATGGACCTTGCTGTATAGGAAAGGCCACAAACTTTGGTGGGACCTGGTGTGATAGGCCACAAACTCTCGTGGGACCTGGTGTGATAGGCCACAAACTTTCGTGGGACCTTTGGGGGAATGGTGGTGGTATAGTTTAGGAGGAAAAAAAAAAAATATATAAAATTTAAAAATATATAAAAATATATGATTAAGTTCGGCCAGGTGGCCTATTTACTTTGTTTAGGGCAGTTGGCCGACTTGTTTATTTTTCTAGGGATGAATGCGTGGGTATGTGTGTATGAGGGGGAAAAAGGATATAGGTTGAGGTCTCTTCCCTTGCTGGGGGTATTAATGAAATGGAGGAACATTTTGTTTGTATAAATCTGCTGGACATTGGACTTTTTGGGGATTGTAAATAATTTGTTTTGAGTTTGTCTGTAAGCTTTGCCTGTAAGTTTTGTTTGGTACTTTTATAATAAAAAGAGATACAGGATGTAACTCAGGATCAGTAATGTAATGTATGTACACAGTGACTGCACCAGCAGAATAGTGAGTGCAGCTCTGGGGTATAATACAGGATGTAACTCATGATCAGTAATATAATGTATGTACACAGTGACTGCACCAGCAGAATAGTGAGTGCAGCTCTGGGGTATAATACAGAATGTAACTCAGGATCAGTAATATAATGTATGTACACAGTGACTGCACAAGCAGAATAGTGAGTGCAGCTCTGGGGTATAATACAGAATGTAACTCAGGATCAGTAATGTAATGTATGTACACAGTGACTGCACCAGCAGAATAGTGAGTGCAGCTCTGGAGTATAATACAGGATGTAACTCAGGATCAGTAATGTAACGTATGTACACAGTGACTGCACCAGCAGAATAGTGAGTGCAGCTCTGGAGTATAATACAGGATGTAACTCAGGATCAGTAATTAAATGTATGTACACAGTGACTGCACCAGCAGAATACTGAGTGCAGCTCTGGGGTATAATGCAGGATGTAATTTATGCACACAGTGACTGCACCAGCAGAATAGTGAGTGCAGCTCTGGAGTATAATACAGGATGTAACTCAGGATCAGTAATGTAATGTATGTACACAGTGACTGCACCAGCAGAATAGTGAGTGCAGCTCTGGGGTATAATGCAGGATGTAATTTATGCACACAGTGACTGCACCAGCAGAATAGTGAGTGCAGCTCTGGGGTATAATACAGGATGTAACTCCGGATCAGTAATGTAATGTATGTACACAGTGATCGCACCAGCAGAATAGTGAGTGCAGCTCTGGGGTATAATACAGGATGTAACTCCGGATCAGTAATGTAATGTATGTACACAGTGATCGCACCAGCAGAATAGTGAGTGCAGCTCTGGAGTATAATACAGGAGGTAACTCAGGATCAGTAATGTATGTACACAGTGACTGCACCAGCAGAATAGTGAGTACAGCTCTGGGGTATAATACAGGATGTAACTCAGGATCAGTAATGTAATGTATGTACACAGTGACTGCACCAGCAGAATAGTGAGTGCAGCTCTGGGGTATAATACAGGATGTAACTCGGGATCAGTAATGTATGTACACAGTGACTGCACCAGCAGAATAGTGAGTGTAGCTCTGGGGTATAATACAGGAGGTAACTCAGGACCAGTAATGTAATGTATGTACACAGTGACTGCACCAGCAGAATAGTGAGTGCAGCTCTGGAGTATAATACAGGATGTAACTCAGGATCAGTAATGTAATGTATGTACACAGTGACTGCACCAGCAGAATAGTGAGTGCAGCTCTGGGGTATAATACAGGATGTAACTCAGGATCAGTAATGTAATGTATGTACACAGTGACTGCACCAGCAGAATAGTGAGTGCAGCTCTGGAGTATAATACAGGATGTAACTCAGGATCAGTAATGTAATGTATGTACACAGTGACTGCACCAGCAGAATAGTGAGTGCAGCTCTGGGGTATAATACAGGATGTAACTCAGGATCAATAATGTAATGTATGTACACAGTGACTGCACCAGCAGAATAGTGAGTGCAGCTCTGGAGTATAATACAGGATGTAACTCAGGATCAGTAATGTATGTACAAAGTGACTGCACCAGCAGAATAGTGAGCGCAGCTCTGGGGTATAATACAGGAGGTAACTCAGGACCAGTAATGTAATGTATGTACACAGTGACTGCACCAGCAGAATAGTGAGTGCAGCTCTGGAGTATAATACAGGATGTAACTCAGGATCAGTAATGTATGTACAAAGTGACTGCACCAGCAGAATAGTGAGCGCAGCTCTGGGGTATAATACAGGAGGTAACTCAGGACCAGTAATGTAATGTATGTACACAGTGACTGCACCAGCAGAATAGTGAGTGCAGCTCTGGGGTATAATACAGGATGTAACTCAGGATCAGTAATGTAATGTATGCACACAGTGACTGCACCAGCAGAATAGTGAGTGCAGCTCTGGGGTATAATACAGGATGTTACTCAGGATCAGTAATGTAATGTATGTACACAGTGACTGCACCAGCAGAATATTGAGTGCAGCTCTGGAGTATAATACAGGATGTAACTCAGGATCAGTAATGTAATGTATGTGCACAGTGACTGCACCAGCAGAATAGTGAGTGCAGCTCTGGAGTATAATACAGAATGTATCTCAGGATCAGTAATGTAATGTATGTACACAGTGACTGCACCAGCAGAATAGTGAGTGCAGCTCTGGAGTATAATACAGGATGTAACTCAGGATCAGTAATGTATGTACAAAGTGACTGCACCAGCAGAATAGTGAGCGCAGCTCTGGGGTATAATACAGGAGGTAACTCAGGACCAGTAATGTAATGTATGTACACAGTGACTGCACCAGCAGAATAGTGAGTGCAGCTCTGGAGTATAATACAGGATGTAACTCAGGATCAGTAATGTATGTACAAAGTGACTGCACCAGCAGAATAGTGAGCGCAGCTCTGGGGTATAATACAGGAGGTAACTCAGGACCAGTAATGTAATGTATGTACACAGTGACTGCACCAGCAGAATAGTGAGTGCAGCTCTGGGGTATAATACAGGATGTAACTCAGGATCAGTAATGTAATGTATGCACACAGTGACTGCACCAGCAGAATAGTGAGTGCAGCTCTGGGGTATAATACAGGATGTTACTCAGGATCAGTAATGTAATGTATGTACACAGTGACTGCACCAGCAGAATATTGAGTGCAGCTCTGGAGTATAATACAGGATGTAACTCAGGATCAGTAATGTAATGTATGTGCACAGTGACTGCACCAGCAGAATAGTGAGTGCAGCTCTGGAGTATAATACAGAATGTATCTCAGGATCAGTAATGTAATGTATGTACACAGTGACGGCACCAGCAGAATAGTGCGTGCAGCTCTGGGGTATAATACAGGATGTAACTCAGGATCAGTAATGTAATGTATGTACACAGTGACTGCACCAGCAGAATAGTGAGTGCAGCTCTGGGGTATAATACAGGAGGTAACTCAGGATCAGTAATGTAATGTATGTACACATTGACTGCACCAGCAGAATAGTGAGTGCAGCTCTGGAGTACAATACAGGAGGTAACTCAGGATCAGTAATGTAATGTGTGTACACAGTGACTGCACCAGCAGAATAGTGAGTGCAGCTCTGGAGTATAATACAGGATGTAACTCAGGATCAGTAATGTAATGTATGTACACAGTGACTGCACCAGCAGAATAGTGAGTGCAGCACTGGGGTATAATACAGGATGTAACTCAGGATCAGTAATGTAATGTATGTACACAGTGACTGCACCAGCAGAATAGTGAGTGCAGCTCTGGAGTATAATACAGGATGTAACTCAGGATCAGTAATGTAATGTATGTATACAGTGACTGCACCAGCAGAATAGTGAGTGCAGCTCTGGGGTATAATACAGGATGTAACTCAGGATCAGTAATGTAATGTATGTACACAGTGACTGCACCAGCAGAATAGTGAGTGCAGCTCTGGAGTATAATGCAGGATGTGACTCAGCATGAGTTCTACGTATAAAATAAGGGAAGTATATTGTAATGTCTTGTCATTTAGTGCAGATAATATCGCGCTCTTGGACTGACCTGGGGACCCATCTCCGTCCAGTCCCGGCCTGTGGTGCCTCTTTCTTGGATTGCTGCTAAAATATAGATTTTGTTTTACTGTTATGTTGTATAAAGTTTCCCCTTAATAAACGATTCCACAATCTAAACATTATGGGGGCAGACCCCACCCAGAGACCAATATTGTGCCAGTAGGGGGCGACACTTACTTTTCCTGCTGACTCTTGAAATATTTAATTCCTTTTGCAAATGGATTTTCTTCTATTTTCAGCAAGGAGAGCTGCAGAGAGGGAGAATGGGTGAGAGGAGGAGCTAGAGGAAGTGGGAGGAGACAGTGATAGGGGGAGGAGCCATGAAACTTAGATTTTATAGGAAGCCCAATGCACTTAAAGGGTTTGTTCCCATTGTCAAAATTGGGTGTTGCCAAATAGTGAATACAAGCGATTTTGCAATTTACAGCTAAATTTCCAGCCGTTCTGGAGATGTGAACACTTTAGTTTACACCTGGTTGCTATGGAGATCGACCACTGATTGTGCACAAGCTCTTTTTTTATTGAGCTTGTAAGTGCTGCTTTAAAGCTGCCCAGCATTGGTGGAGCAGTCTGTTACCTCCTATTCTCAGCAAGCTTCAGCACAGTGCTTACAAGCTCGGCAGCAGCGGTGGTCGGTCACCTAGGCAACGAACTGTAAACAAAAAGAAAAGTGTTAATATCTCATGAACGGCTGCAGATTTTAACAAATAGTAAATTGCCAAAGTGCTTGGTTTTACAAGAACCATCCGACAAATACCCTCTTAAAGGGGGTGTCCATACACAAGTAATGACCCTTACTGACCTTGGGATTCTGGTAGCTGGTGACCGCTATGAAGGACGTCTCTGGGAAAGAGATGGAGGAGGCCGGCCGGGCATGGGGTCCGTTATTAGATGTGGGGATGATGAATAATCGCAGGCAGTAACGGTGCATGGACTGCAGGACGATCTGAGCAGAAAGTATCATGAGAAGTTATGAGGGCCGCCATGAGGGTACGAGGCTCGTCCTGGTAGGGGGCTCCCTGCCACCACAATAATTCTCAGTTTTTCATGATTATACGACACTAGGTGGCGCCACCCTCATAGGTTCTATGGACACCTCTCCGCCATACCTGTCCTCCCTGGCTCAGGGTGTTGTTGGTCAGTCGGATCTTGTTGAAGCAGACGGGTCTCTCCATCCATCGGTGACCAGGGGCTGGGGATTCGGGGTGGAGGTAGAGACGGGTGGGGGGTCCTGGCTCTGCCCTGCCGCTCATGCTCCAGGTCCCTTCACGCCACTTGTAGCGGTTCTCACCGTCAGGGACGGCCTGGACACAGAGACAGTAGAGACCATGCGGGTCCAGGCCGGACAAAGAGACCGAAAACTCTGGGAACATCCGTCTGTCGGGACAAGAAGGACAGTCAGACCCGTCCCCCGAGCTGGGAGGCTGAAGCCCACCCCAGAGGTTCCGGTCAGATGCAGAGTGACGGCCATTGTCGGCCCCCATTACCGTGCCCGCGTGAGTTGTAATCACTGCGGCCCACATACCTCCCTGTACCGTGTCAGCCTTCCCATTCTGTTCATGAACCAGGAGGCCCAGGATGAACATCACACACTTACCGCCCATTTTTGGTCAGTATCATTTCTGTTCCCACGGTATTGAACTTCTCCCATAATTCCCTGTTTTCCAATTGGGCAGAGATTTGTGGCGCGGTCACGGCTGGCGATCCCGGAGGAGAGCAATATGGCGGAGAGAGATAATATCCAGCGGGATGAGGAAACTTTGTGTCTGAGTGAAGCAGAAGAAATGTCCGATGTCACTAATGGCGTCACCCGAAAAACCCGGCTAAATACTGACCCCAGGAGAAAGTGACCTGAGGTTACCGCAATTCACACACTGCTGCCATGTTTGCCCAAGGAATCTACCAGCGGGAGACCTGTCCAGAGCTGCGCACTACAACTCCCAGCATAACACACCTGCCCGGACTTGTAGTGACAACTGGACAGACGAGACCTGTGGATAGCCGGGAGGTCACACATATGGCCGCCTTTACAGCTTATCAATTAATTCACAAAATCCCAAGAAAACACGTAAGTTGACCCCACAAGACAATGCGGACGGAGGGGCCGAGAATTGTCACAAAAGCTCCTACAGATCAGTGCTTAGGCCTCATCGACCAAAAGAGACCAAAAACAAGATGTTGCCCCTAGCAACCAATCACTGAGCAGCTTTCATTCTGTAAACAGCTCTGGTGAAATGAGAGCTATGCTGTGATTGGTCGCTAGGGGCAAGAAGGACAGCGCCTCCTTTACTCAGTTTTCATGAGCTAGGCCCAAAAGATGTCCGTATATAGACAGTACATACAGTATATACAGACAATACTACATTCTGTGTTATCTGTGGTGTTACATAGGACTGCAGGTGACATCTCCTACACTCTCTGTTCTCAGAGCGTTATCACTGTGTTATCTGTGGTGTTACATAGGACTGCAGGTTACATCTACTACATTATCTGTACTCAGAGAGTTATCACTGTGTTATCTGTGGTGTTACATAGGACTGCAGGTGACATCTACTACATTATCTGTACTCAGAGAGTTATCACTGTGTTATCTGTGGTGTTACATAGGACTGCAGGTGACATTTACTACATTATCTGTACTCAGAGAGTTATCACTGTGTCATCTGTGGTGTTACATAGGACTGCAGGTGACATCTACTACATTATCTGTACTCAGGGAGTTATCACTGTTATCTGTGGTGTTACATAGGACTGCAGGTGACATCTACTACATTATCTGTACTCAGAGAGTTATCACTGTGTTATCTGTGGTGTTACATAGGACTGCAGGTGGCATCTACTACATTATCTGTACTCAGAGAGTTATCACTGTGTTATCTGTGGTGTTACATAGGACTGCAGGTGACATCTACTACATTATCTGTACTCAGAGAGTTATCACTGTGTCATCTGTGGTGTTACATAGGACTGCAGGTGACATCTACTACATTATCTGTACTCAGAGAGTGATCACTGTGTTATCTGTGGTGTTACATAGGACTGTAGGTGACTACTACATTATCTGTACTCAGAGAGTTATCACTGTGTTATCTGTGGTGTTACATAGGACTGCAGGTGACATCTACTACATTATCTGTACTCAGAGAGTTATCACTGTGTTATCTGTGGTGTTACATAGGACTGCAGGTGACATTTACTACATTATCTGTACTCAGAGAGTTATCACTGTGTCATCTGTGGTGTTACATAGGACTGCAGGTGACATCTACTACATTATCTGTACTCAGAGAGTGATCACTGTGTTATCTGTGGTGTTACATAGGACTGCAGGTGACATCTACTACATTATCTGTACTCAGAGAGTTATCACTGTGTTATCTGTTGTGTTACATAGGACTGCAGGTGACATCTACTACATTATCTGTACTCAGAGAGTTATCACTGTTATCTGTGGTGTTACATAGGACTGCAGGTGACATCTACTACATTATCTGTACTCAGAGAGTTATCACTGTGTTATCTGTGGTGTTACATAGGACTGCAGGTGACATCTACTTTATTATCTGTACTCAGGGAGTTATCACTGTGTTATCTGTGGTGTTACATAGGACTGCAGGTGGCATCTACTACATTATCTGTACTCAGAGAGTTATCACTGTGTAATCTGTGGTGTTACATAGGACTGCAGGTGACATCTACTTTATTATCTGTACTCAGGGAGTTATCACTGTGCTATCTGTGGTGTTACATAGGACTGCATGTGACATCTACTACATTATCTGTTCTCAGAGAGTTATCACTGTGTTATCTGTGGTGTTACATAGGACTGCAGGTGACATCTACTACATTATCTGTACTCAGAGAGTTATCACTGTGTTATCTGTGGTGTTACATAGGACTGCGGGTGACATCTACATTATATGTACTCAGGGAGTTATCACTGTGTTATCTGTGGTGTTACATAGGACTGCAGGTGACATCTACTACATTATCTGTACTCAGAGAGTTATCACTGTGTTATCTGTGGTGTTACATAGGACTGCAGGTGACATCTACTACATTATCTGTACTCAGAGAGTTATCACTGTGTTATCTGTGGTGTTACATAGGACTGCAGGTGACATCTACTACATTATCTGTACTCAGAGAGTTATCACTGTGTTATCTGTGGTGTTACATAGGACTGCAGGTGACATCTACTACATTATCTGTACTCAGAGAGTTATCACTGTGTTATCTGTGGTGTTACATAGGACTGCAGGTGACATCTACTACATTATCTGTACTCAGAGAGTTATCACTGTGTTATCTGTGGTGTTACATAGGACTGCACGTGACATCTACTACATTATCTGTACTCAGAGAGTTATCACTGTGTTATCTGTGGTGTTACATAGGACTGCAGGTGACATCTACTACATTATCTGTACTCAGAGAGTTATCACTGTGTTATCTGTGGTGTTACATAGGACTGCAGGTGACATCTACTACATTATCTGCACTCAGAGAGATATCACTGTGTAATCTGTGGTGTTACATAGGACTGCAGGTGACATCTACTACATTATCTGCACTCAGAGCGTTATCACTGTGTTATCTGTGGTGTTACATAGGACTGCAGGTGACGTCTACTACATTATCTGTACTCAGAGAGATATCACTGTTATCTGTGGTGTTACATAGGACTGCAGGTGACATCTACTACATTATCTGCACTCAGAGCGTTATCACTGTGTTATCTGTGGTGTTACATAGGACTGCAGGTGACATCTACTACATTATCTGTACTCAGAGAGTTATCACTGTGTTATCTGTGGTGTTACATAGGACTGCAGGTGACATCTACTACATTATCTGTACTCAGAGAGATATCACTGTGTTATCTGTGGTGTTACATAGGACTGCAGGTGACATCTACTCCATTATCTGTACTCAGTGATCACAGGACTCCATCCAGTTTTGTGCCCTGTCCCGCACCTGTACACACATAGCGCACACGTGTCACACACATATACCGTGGCGGTGTACTCACCCATGTCTCTCCTGGGCTCGGGTGGGGGGCGCAGGCAGCAGCCCAGTATTCCAGTTGAGTGCATGATGTGATCTGACAGCCAGGACCTGGGGGGAGAGCTTTATACAGTGGGAGGAGAGACCCCATACTGCCCAGAGGTGGGGGGCAGGATCATTCACATGGGACAGTAGAGGGCAAGCTCCTATGCCAAGACCCCCATGTGGCACCCTGAGGCCCACACCAATGATAAATGGTCATTAGTGTATCATTGTGACCCCGCACATGGGGGCAGTCTGTACACAGGGTAATTCTATGTTTAGATTCACCTAATCTCCATCATTACTCAATTAACACCTTGTTGCCCGCCCCCTATAATACTGCAACCCCTCCCCAGCTGTTGTCACCACATCTGCTAGGGGGTCTCCTTGTGTCCGCACTGATACATGGAATATCCTAGAAGTCCCACCGTCACACAAAAGGTTGAGACATTCCATTTTTTGGATTGGGCAGTTGGGGGGACAGTGACCACCATTTTACCAGGAGCAATACATAGTGCGATGAGATCATGAGGGGGTTTATTCAACAACACGGCTGAACCACTAAGTGGTCATCAGAAGGTCGATGATGTCCTAGGGGACGGAGCTGGACACTATCACAATGGACCACTAGGGACTATCTCACTGGGCCACAAGGGATTATATCAAACCACTGAATGGGAAACTATCCCCCTACTCCACCTGGGACTATTTAGAAATACCATCTTAGTGGACCACCAGGAACCTAGTAGAATTTAGAGATTATCTCACTGGGCCAACGGGAGCTGGGTATTATCTCAGTGGATCAACACAATGATAGTTTAGCATTAGGAGTGGATTGAATCCCCATACAAAAATTAGATACAGTCAAAGGGTTCCAAATTACCAAGGACAAGATGGTTCACCAGCACTAATAGATCACCAGGGAATAGGTGAAGCTCACTTATCTGTGGTCATAGGGACACAGTCTGGGCATTTTAGAGCTATGTTCTGTGCTGGTCTTGGAGGCATGGTCAGGTATGGTCACTGAGCTGAGGTCATGAAGACATGGTTTGGGTATCTTCGGACTATGGTCAGGGCCGGCCAATATATTGTGGTCATTGAAGCATTATCTGGGGATCTGGGCATTTAGTGCTATGGTCAGGGATGGTCATTGTGCTGTGGTCATGGGGGTATGAATTAGGTGTCATGGGGAAATAATCAGGGATGGTCACCGTGTTGTTGTTATGGAGGCATGGTCTGGGCATTTGTGGGCTATATCTGGTCACTAAGCTGTGGTCATGGAGGCATGGCCTTGGCACCTTGGTCTATCAAGGATGGTCACTGAGCTGTGGTCATGGAGGCATGATCTGGGCACCTTGGTCTATCAGGGATAGTCACTGAGCTGTGGTCTTAAAGGCATGGTCTGGGCACCTTGCTCTGTCAGAGATGGTCACTGAGCTGTGGTAATGGAAGCATAGTCTGGGCACCTTGGTCTATCAAGAATGGTCACTGAGCTGTGGTCTTGAAGACATAGTCTGGGCACCTTGATCTATCAGGGATGGTCATTGAGCTGTGGTCATGGAGGCATGGTCTATCAGGGATGGTCACTGAGCTGTGGTCATGGTGGCATAGTCTGGGCACCTTGGTCTGTCAGAGATGGTCACTGAGCTGTGGTCATGGAAGCATATTCTGGGTACTTTGGTCTATCAGGGATGGTCACTGAGCTGTGGTCATGGAGGCATAGTCTGGGCACCTTGGTCTGTCAGAGATGGTCACTGAGCTGTGGTAATGGAAGCATAGTCTGGGCACCTTGGTCTATCAAGGATGGTCACTGAGCTGTGGTCATGGAGGCATGGTCTATGAGGGATGGTCACTGAGCTGTGGTCATGGTGGCCTAGTCTGGGAACCTTGGTCTGTCAGAGATGGTCACTGAGCTGTGGTCTTGAAGACATGGTTTGGGTACTTTGGTCTATCAGGGATGGTCACTGAGTTGTGGTCATGGTGGCATAGTCTGGGCACCTTGGTCTGTCAGAGATGGTCACTGAGCTGTGGTCTTGAAGACATGGTTTGGGCACTTTGGTCTATCAGGGATGGTCACTGAGCTGTGGTCATGGTGGCCTAGTCTGGGCACCTTGGTCTGTCAGAGATGGTCACTGAGCTGTGGTCTTGAAGACATGGTTTGGGTACTTTGGTCTATCAGGGATGGTCACTGAGTTGTGGTCATGGTGGCTTGGTGTGGGCACCTTGGTCTGTCAGAGATGGTCACTGAGCTGTGGTCATGGAAGCATATTCTGGGTACTTTGGTCTATCAGGGATGGTCACTGAGCTGTGGTCATGGTGGCCTAGTCTGGGCACCTTGGTCTATCAGAGATGGTCACTGAGCTGTGGTCTTGAAGACATGGTTTGGGTACTTTGGTCTATCAGGGATGGTGACTGAGCTGTGGTCATGGAGGCATGGTCTGGGCTTCTTTGTGAAATGGTCAGGACTCATTTCTCCCTGGACAACACTGTTGTAAATGTTTGAAAAACATAAGCATCAATTACTACTGCTTAGTTGAACCATTGGACCATACCAAGTATGAACATGGAGGGCACATGGGCACTAAAATCCTAATTGCATGTTATTTGTAGTCATGTATGGTGCCTTTTTGTATCTTCTATTATTATATCTTTTTCTCCTTCCCTTGAGGTGATGTCTTGTGAACGTCCCTCAGCAGGCCCCATAAATACCCGAGTGGGCACCCCTGCAGCCTGTGTCAACAGAAGTGCTGCCATTTGCTCAGATCTCTTGGTGTTCTATCTCCCCGGCTTCCTCTCTGTGTTTTACTTTCTCTCTCCCTCCTATTTTCCCTGCCTGTGATCAGAGCATGCTCTCCCCTGGGATGTTGCTGGGTGCTTGGTCCTTTAATCTGCATCACACTCTATGTGTCATATTCTGCACCTGCCCAGCAAGTGTGGGAATGTCAAGTGTCCCATCCCAGCAGCAGCCATGACACCAGCTACTCCCTCCTGAGTCCTCTGATCTCTAATTTATGTGCTTCCCAACCCTCACCAGAGGGCCCAGCAAGCACCAGGCTGAGGGTTTGCAACCAAAGGGTAGAACGTAGAATCAGATGTAGCCTATAATCGAAAGCTCTACACAGAATCCAGACATTATATATTGCTATGGTCCATGATGTAGTGTTCTAGGTAGAACTAGGTATGGTCCATGATGTGATATTCTAGGTAGCACCTGCTATGGCCATGATGCAATGTTCTAGGTAGAACTAGGTACGGTCCATGATGTGATATTCTAGGTAGCACCTGATATATCCATGATGTAATGTTCTAGGTAGATCCTGATATATCCATGGTGTACTGTTATAGGTAGAACCTGATATGGCCCATGATGTAATGTTCTAGATAGCACCTGATATATCCATGATGTAATGTTCTAGGTAGCACCTGATATATCCATGATGTAATGTTCTAGGTAGAACCTGATATATCCATGATGTAATGTTCTAGGTAGCACCTGATATATCCATGATGTAATGTTCTAGGTAGAACCTGATATATCCATGATGTAATGTTCTAGGTAGCACCTGATATATCCATGATGTAATGTTCTAGGTAGAACCTGATATGGCCCATGATGTAATGTTCTAGGTAGAACCTGATATGTCCATGATGTAATGTTCTAGGTAGAACCTGATATATCCATGATGTAATGTTCTAGGTAGAACCTGATATGTACATGATGTAATGTTCTAGGTAGAACCTGATATGGCCCATGATGTAATGTTCTAGGTAGAACCTGATATATCCATGATGTAATGTTCTAGGTAGAACCTGATATGGCCCATGATGTAATGTTCTAGGTAGATCCTGATATATCCATGATGTAATGTTCTAGGTAGAACCTGATATGTCCATGATGTAATGTTCTAGGTAGAACCTGATATATCCATGATGTAATGTTCTAGGTAGCACCTGATATGTCCATGATGTACTGTTCTAGGTAGAACCTGATATGTCCATGATGTAATGTTCTAGGTAGAACCTGATATGTCCATGATGTAATGTTCTAGGTAGAACCTGATATATCCATGATGTAATGTTCTAGGTAGCACCTGATATATCCATGATGTACTGTTCTAGGTAGAACCTGATATGTCCATGATGTAATGTTCTAGGTAGCACCTGATATGTCCATGATGTACTGTTCTAGGTAGAACCTGATATGTCCATGATGTAATGTTCTAGGTAGAACCTGATATGTCCATGATGTAATGTTCTAGGTAGAACCTGATATGGTCCACAATGTAATGTTCTAGGTAGAACCTGATATATCCATGATGTAATGTTCTAGGTAGAACCTGATATATCCATGATGTAATGTTCTAGGTAGAACCTGATATATCCATGATGTAATGTTCTAGGTAGAACCTGATATGTCCATGATGTAATGTTCTAGGTAGAACCTGATATGGTCCACAATGTAATGTTCTAGGTAGAACCTGATATATCCATGATGTAATGTTCTAGGTAGAACCTGATATATCCATGATGTAATGTTCTAGGTAGAACCTGATATATCCATGATGTAATGTTCTAGGTAGAACCTGATATATCCATGATGTAATGTTCTAGGTAGCACCTGATATATCCATGATGTAATGTTCTAGGTAGAACCTGATATGGTCCATGATGTACTGTTCTAGGTAGATCCTGATATATCCATGATGTAATGTTATAGGTAGAACCTGATATATCCATGATGTAATGTTCTAGGTAGATCCTGATATAGTTCCTGATGTGATGTTCTGGATAGAACCTGTTATAGTCTATGATGTGATGTTTTAGGTAGATGCACATATACAGGAGCTTCTCACAAAATTAGAATATAATCAAAAAGTGAATTTCAGTTCTTCAATACAAAAAGTGAATCTCCTACATTCCATAGAGTCATTACACACAGAGTGATCTATTTCACGTGTTTATTTCCGTTAATGTTGATTATTATGGCTTACAGCCAATGAAAACCCAAAAGTCATTATCTCAGTAAATTAGAATGATTAACAATAATCACCTGTAAAGGCTCCTAAGTGTTTATAAAGGCCCCTCAGTAGTTACGAAAAAAAAAGTATATTCACTATATTGCTGGATTAGTGTAAACAACGTCTCACCCAAATAACAAATACCATAAAAATAGTTTTTATTAAATTGCTCTTAAAAATAACCAATGACCTAAAAACAAACCACAGCAAGCAATAATGAATCCACTACACTAGACAACACTCACGGGTGGGCTGGGGGATGGGTATCCCTGTTACACCCTTCTAATCCCTACCTGAACCCTACCTGTCAGCGGAGGTTGGCACCCTCTTGGACGCAATGTGGCGCCCCCGCTCCTCGCCGGCTCTCCCTCGTGTCCCTAAAAATCTCCTGGGTTATAGATAATAACAAATATACACCCAGAAACTGGGCAATCATAAGCCATCAATCTTCTGCATTCCAAATTGGAGACAACTCTCAGGGATCTCGAGCCCAAAAATATGAAAACACAGTGAAAAGGATATTCAAGGCTGCGTGAAAACCACACTCATCAATACGTCACCGACGTCCCGATGATATAGTATCTCCAGTGACTTTAACACTGAGTTTAAACCATTTGCAGCCCAACCCAGAAACCAATTCTAAACAGCATGCTTATTTCCAGTGTTATCTAAGCATGCTTTTTGTATTCCATTTAAGTATAATAAGTATGGGGTACTTTAATATATTCAGTAATAATACCATTTATCCTTTATATTCCCTCTCCAAAGGCATCATAACACATCAGTTATTAGTTTTTGTATACAAAAAGTATTTTTTTTTCCAGATGTCATAAAGCGTCTTCAGTGCCCCAACAGCTACATCATAGCTATTCCTGTTAGTGGCTCAGGGTTTAATATATGTATATACAGCACAAGCACCTATTGCATCGTGCCCTGGACGCAAAGTCCGCACCTATTGCACTGTGCCCCAGAGAAAAATCAACAGCCGACACAATGAAAATGCCGATCCATGCCGGTCTAATTTATCTGTAATCAGACTTCGCCCCGACGCGTTTCCCTCCCATGATAAAATCCTTCAGGAGAATGATGGGAATGTCTGTGTCACTCTGACCTCAGAATCAGATATGGCTGTAAAGGCTCCTAAGGGTTAATAAAGGTCCTTAGTCTGTTTCAGTAGCTCCACAATCATGGTAGTATTCTAATTTACTGAGATAATGACATTAACCCCTTCATCTATCTAGTGGAGCGAGCTATGAATCTTCTACAATCTTCTGGGGCGGTGGTCTCCTACATGTGGCCGGCAGCCATTACAGATTTACACCTCCATCATGTGCTGACAGCCACAGACTACAGATTACTGCTCTAGAATTTCACTTGATGGGGAAAGAAAAGATCCACAGACCATCAACCTACGGGTCACACAACGTACAACACTCAGCAATGGATCTGCCGTATCCTAATCAACCACTGGAGGCGCCGTATAAGGTGTCCATAAAGTAAGGATACTAGTCAGCTGTACAGATATATATCATACTGTACAGGAAACGGAGGAAAACCGGTGTATGTCCAAAAGCATGCTAACGGATTCCAGAAGAAGCAAGCAGAATAGTGAGTGCAGCTCTGGAGTATAATACAGGATGTGACTCAGGATCAGTAATGTAATGTATGTACACAGTGACTGCACCAGCAGAATAGTGAGTGCAGCTCTGGAGTATAATACAGGATGTGACTCAGGATCAGTAATGTAATGTATGTACACAGTGACTGCACCAGCAGAATAGTGAGTGCAGCTCTGGAGTATAATACAGGATGTGACTCAGGATCAGTAATGTATGTATGTACACAGTGACTGCACCAGCAGAATAGTGAGTGCAGCTCTGGGGTATAATACAGGATGTAACTCAGGATCAGTAATGTAATGTATGTACACAGTGACTGCACCAGCAGAATAGTGAGTGCAGCTCTGGAGTATAATACAGGATGTAACTCAGGATCAGTAATGTATGTACACAGTGACTGCACCAGCAGAATAGTGAGTGCAGCTCTGGAGTATAATACAGGATGTGACTCAGGATCAGTAATGTAATGTATGTACACAGTGACTGCACCAGCAGAATAGTGAGTGCAGCTCTGGAGTATAATACAGGATGTAACTCAGGATCAGTAATGTAATGTATGTACACTGACTGCACCAGCAGAATAGTGAGTGCAGCTCTGGGGTATAATACAGGATGTAACTCAGGATCAGTAATGTAATGTATGTACACTGACTGCACCAGCAGAATAGTGAGTGCAGCTCTGGAGTATAATACAGGAGGTAACTCAGGATCAGTAATGTAATGTATGTACACAGTGACTGCACCAGCATTATAGTGAGTGCAGCTCTGGAGTATAATACAGGATGTAACTCAGGATCAGTAATGTAATGTATGTACACAGTGACTGCACCAGCAGAATAGTGAGTGCAGCTCTGGGGTATAATACAGGATGTAACTCAGGATCAGTAATGTAATGTATGTACACAGTGACTGCACCAGCAGAATAGTGAGTGCAGCTCTGGGGTATAATACAGGATGTAACTCAGGATCAGTAATGTAATGTATGTACACAGTGACTGCACCAGCAGAATAGTGAGTGCAGCTCTGGGGTATAATACAGGAGGTAACTCAGGATCAGTAATGTAATGTATGTACACAGTGACTGCACCAGCAGAATAGTGAGTGCAGCTCTGGGGTATAATACAGGATGTAACTCAGGATCAGTAATGTAATGTATGTACACAGTGACTGCACCAGCAGAATAGTGAGTGCACCTCTGGGGTATAATACAGGATGTGACTCAGGATCAGTAATGTATGCACACAGTGACTGCACCAGCAGAATAATGAGTGCAGCTCTGGGGTATAATACAGGAGGTAACTCAGGATCAGTAATGTATGTACACAGTGACTGCACCAGCAGAATAGTGAGTGCAGCACTGGGGTATAATACAGGATGTAACTCAGGATCAGTAATGTATGTACACAGTGACTGCACCAGCAGAATAATGAGTGCAGCTCTGGGGTATAATACAGGAGGTAACTCAGGATCAGTAATGTAATGTATGTACACAGTGACTGCACCAGCAGAATAATGAGTGCAGCTCTGGGGTATAATACAGGATATAACTCAGGATCAGTAATGTAATGTATGTACCCAGTGACTGCACCAGCAGAATAGTGAGTGCAGCTCTGGGGTATAATACAGGATGTAACTCAGGATCAGTAATGTAATGTATGTACACAGTGACTGCACCAGCAGAATAGTGAGCGCAGCTCTGGAGTATAATACAGGAGGTAACTCGGGATCAGTAATGTAATGTATGTACACAGTGACTGCACCAGCAGAATAGTGAGTGCAGCTCTGGGGTATAATACAGGATGTAACTCGGGATCAGTAATGTAATGTATGTGCACAGTGACTGCACCAGCAGAATAGTGAGTGCAGCTCTGGGGTATAATACAGGATGTAACTCAGGATCGGTAATGTAATGTATGTACACAGTGACTGCACCAGCAGAATAGTGAGCGCAGCTCTGGAGTATAATACAGGATGTAACTCAGGATCAGTAATGTAATGTATGTACACAGTGACTGCACCAGCAGAATAGTGAGTGCAGCTCTGGGGTATAATACAGGATGTAACTCAGGATCAGTAATGTAATGTATATACACAGTGACTGCACCAGCAGAATAGTGAGTGCAGCTCTGGAGTATAATACAGGATGTAACTCAGGATCAGTAATGTAATGTTATGTACACAGTGACTGCACCAGCAGAATAGTGAGTGCAGCTCTGGAGTATAATACAGGATGTAACTCAGGATCAGTAATGTAATGTATGTACACAGCGACTGCACCAGCAGAATAGTGAGTGCAGCTCTGGAGTATAATATCTAAACAAGAGCACCCTCATCACACACCGTTCAGTTTTACAGTGTACCTGATGGGTGAGATGGGCGTCACTGCGTCCTAACAACTTGGCACACCCCGGACAGTGTATGGAGCCAGTGTGATGTCTCTGGGTGTCATGGTAATAACATAAAGTAATTAGCACTAATACAAAATAAAGACACTAATTATGTGTGAAGTGTCGGGCCGTGTGCAGGGCGCCACCTGTTGGCCGGATCCTGGTATTCAGCCCACACACAGCAGCCCCATCACCCAGGAATATCCCTGTGAGAAACTCCTGGATGAATACACCGTGTGCAGAATTATTAGACAAGTTGTATTTTGATACTTCTTAGGCCGGCTTCACACTCAGCGTAAGACAATACGGTCCGTATATTACGGCCGTAATACGCTGAAAAGTCCCGAAAATAGTGTTCCATAGCTCCTCCGTAGGCAGGGTGTTTCTGCGTTTTTTGCGCATGGCATCCTCCGTATGTAATCCGTATGGCAGCCGTACTGCGTGTTTTTATCGCAGGCTTGCAAAACCGACATACGGCTATACAAGGGATCCATGTGTAAAAAAAAAAAAAAAAACATATATACTGTTATATATATATATATATATATATATATATATATATATATATATATATATATATATATATATATATATATATATATATATGTCAGTAGACACATATATGTATATATATTAATATTTTTTCCAGCGCTATACAGCTTGAAAGCCGGTAATTCAATTACCGGCTTTTTCTTTCTCCTTCCTAAAACCCGACATGATATGAGACATGGTTACATACAGTAAACCATGTCTTCTCTCCATTTTTTTTTGCAGATTCCACACTACTAATGTTAGTAGTGTGTCTATGCAAAATTTGGCCGTTCTAGCTCTTAAAATAAAGGGTTAAATGGCGGAAAAAATTGGCGTGGGCTCCCGCGCAATTTTCTCCGCCAGAGTAGTAAAGCCAGTGACTGAGGGCAGATATTAATAGCCTGGAGAGGGTCCATGGTTATTGCCCCCCCCCCCCCCTGGCTAAAAACATCTGCCCCCAGCCACCCCAGAAAAGGCACATCTGGAAGATGCGCCTATTCTGGCACTTGGCCACTCTCTTCCCATTCCCGTGTAGCGGTGGGATATTGGGGAATGAAGGGTTAATGCCACCTTGCTATTGTAAGGTGACATTAAGCCTAATTAATAATGGAGAGGCGTCAATTATGACACCTGTCCATTATTAATCCAATACTAGTAAAGGGTTAAAAAAAAACCACACACATTATTAAAAATTATTTTAATGAAATAAAAACAAAGGTTGTTGTAATATTTTATTTAACGCCCAATCCAATCACTGAAGACCCTTGTTCTGTAAAAGAAAAAACATAATAAACCAACAATATCCTTACCTTCCGCAGATCTGGAAAGTCCAACGATGTAAATCCTTCTGAAGGGGTTAAAACATTTTGCAGCAAGGAGTTCCGCTAATGCAGGCTGCTCCTTGCTGCAAAACCCCGGGGAATGAAGCTAAATATAGATCAATGATCTATATTTAGCTTCATTTGCGGTGAGGCGCCCTCTGCTGGCTGTTCATAGATCGTGGGAACTTTCCTAGAAAGCCTGGGAGCTTACAATAGCAAGGTGGCATTAACCCTTCATTACCCCATATCCCACCGCTACACGGGAATGGGAAGAGAGTGGCCAAGTGCCAGAGTAGGCGCATCTTCCAGATGTGCCTTTTCTGGGGTGGCTGGGGGCAGGTGTTTTTAGCCAGGGGGGGCCAATAACCATGGACCCTCTCCAGGCTATTAATATCTGCCCTCAGTCACTGGCTTTACTACTCTGGCGGAGAAAATTGCGCGGGAGCCCACGCCAATTTTTTCCGCCATTTAACCCTTTATTTTAAGAGCTAGAACGGCCAAATTTTGCACATACACACTACTAACATTAGTAGTGTGGATTATGCAAAAAAAATGGGGATATGAGATGGTTTACTGTATGTAATCATGTCACATATCATGTCGGGTTTTAGGAAGGAGAAAGCAAAAGCCGGTAATTGAATTACCGGCTTTTTGCTATATCGCGGCTGTATGAAGTAAGAATATATATACATATATGTGTCTACTGACATATATATATATATATATACAGGTCCTTCTCAAAAAATTAGCATATAGTGTTAAATTTCATTATTTCCCATAATGTAATGATTACAATTAAACTTTCATATATTATAGATTCATTATCCACCAACTGAAATTTGTCAGGTCTTTTATTGTTTTAATACTGATGATTTTGGCATACAACTCCTGATAACCCAAAAAACCTGTCTCAATAAATTAGCATATCAAGAAAAGGTTCTCTAAACGACCTATTACCCTAATCTTCTGAATCAACTAATTAACTCTAAACACATGCAAAAGATACCTGAGGCTTTTATAAACTCCCTGCCTGGTTCATTACTCAAAACCCCCATCATGGGTAAGACTAGCGACCTGACAGATGTCAAGAAGGCCATCATTGACACCCTCAAGCAAGAGGGTAAGACCCAGAAAGAAATTTCTCAACAAATAGGCTGTTCCCAGAGTGCTGTATCAAGGCACCTCAATGGTAAGTCTGTTGGAAGGAAACAATGTGGCCGAAAACGCTGTACAACGAGAAGAGGAGACCGGACCCTGAGGAAGATTGTGGAGAAGGACCGATTCCAGACCTTGGGGAACCTGAGGAAGCAGTGGACTGAGTCTGGTGTGGAAACATCCAGAGCCACCGTGCACAGGCGTGTGCAGGAAATGGGCTACAGGTGCCGCATTCCCCAGGTAAAGCCACTTTTGAACCATAAACAGCGGCAGAGGCGCCTGACCTGGGCTACAGAGAAGCAGCACTGGACTGTTGCTAAGTGGTCCCAAGTACTTTTTTCTGATGAAAGCAAATTTTGCATGTCATTCGGAAATCAAGGTGCCAGAGTCTGGAGGAAGACTGGGGAGAAGGAAATGCCAAAATGCCTGAAGTCCAGTGTCAAGTACCCACAGTCAGTGATGGTGTGGGGTGCCATGTCAGCTGCTGGTGTTGGTCCACTGTGTTTCATCAAGGGCAGGGTCAATGCAGCTAGCTATCAGGAGATTTTGGAGCACTTCATGCTTCCATCGGCTGAAATGCTTTATGGAGATGAAGATTTCATTTGTCAGCACGACCTGGCACCTGCTCACAGTGCCAAAACCACTGGTAAATGGTTTACCGACCATGGTATTACTGTGCTGAATTGGCCTGCCAACTCTCCTGACCTGAACCCCATAGAGAATCTGTGGGATATTGTGAAGAGAAAGGTGAGAGACGCAAGACCCAACACTCTGGATGAGCTTAAGGCCGCTATTGAAGCATCCTGGGCCTCCATAACATCTCAGCAGTGTCACAGGCTGATTGCCTCCATGCCACGCCGCATTGAAGCAGTCATTTCTGCCAAAGGATTCCCCACCAAGTATTGAGTGCATAACTGAACATTATTATTTGATGGTTTTTTTTGTTTGTTATTAAAAAACACTTTTATTTGATTGGATGGGTGAAATATGCTAATTTATTGAGACAGGTTTTTTGGGTTATCAGGAGTTGTATGCCAAAATCATCAGTATTAAAACAATAAAAGACCTGACAAATTTCAGTTGGTGGATAATGAATCTATAATATATGAAAGTTTAATTGTAATCATTACATTATGGTAAATAATGAAATTTAACACTATATGCTAATTTTTTGAGAAGGACCTGTACCTATTCTATGTGTACACATTTATTCTACCTTTTCTACTGTAAGCTGTCAGTGTGATTTTACTGTACACCGCACTGAATTATCGGCTTTTCTCTCTAACAGCGCTGCGTATTTCTCGCAAGTCACACTGCTGGTCCGTGTGTAATCCGTATTTTTGGGGCTTCCATAGACTTTCATTGGCGTTTTATTTGCGCAATACGGTGACAAACGCAGCATGCTGCGATTTTCTACGGCCGTAGAAAGCCGGATAATACTGATCAGGAAAATACGGCAGATAGGAGAAGGGGCATAGAGAATAATTGTGCCGTATGTTTTGCGAGTTTTACGGACGTAGTTTCTGCGCTCTAACGTCCGTAAAACTCGCAAGTGTGACGCCGGCCTTATACTTGTTGTCCTACTCCAAGCTGTTCAGGCTGAGCGCCAACTACCAATGCAGTAAATCCGGTGATTGCATCTCTGTAATGAGGGGGGGAGTTGTCTAATGACATCAGAACCCTATATAAGGTGTGCGTAATTATTAGGCAACTTCCTTTCCTTTGGTAAAATGGGTCAGAAGAGAGATTTGACGGCTCTGAAAAGTCCACATTGTGAGATGTCTTGCAGAGGGAGCAGCAGTCTCGAAATTACCAAACTTTTGAAGCGTGATCACCGAGCAATCAAGCGTTTCATGGCCAATAGCCAACAGGGTCGCAAGAAGCGTGGTGGGCAAAAAAGGCGCAAAATAACTGCCCATGAATTGGGGAAAATCAAGCGTGAAGCTGCCAAGATGCCATTTGCCACCAGTTTTGCCATATTTCAGAGCTGCAACGTTACTGGTGTGCGATACTCAGGGACACGGCCGAGGTAAGGAAGGCTGGAAAACGAGAAACAGAAGATAAAACGTCAGGACTGGGCCAAGAAATATCTGAAGACTTCTCACAGGTTTTATGGACTGATAATAATTCTGCACAGTAATAGTCACCTACACACCTAAGAGCCAAATCTAAAAACCCACTCCAACTTCCACAAATATTAAGCTTTGATATTTGGGTCTTTTGGGTTGATTGAGAACATAGTTGTTGATCAATAATAAAAATAATCCTCTAAAATCCAACTTGCCTAATAATTCTGCACGCGGTGTACAAGGATTCGGAGTGTGTAGCGCCAGAATATACCGCAGCGTGGCACAGAGACGATCACCGCTCGCTCTGGTCTCTGCCCCCATTCGGGCTCACGGTCTAAATTTCCACATTACCCGATCATAATGAGGCCGGGTGAGATAAACCCAGCGATCGGACAGGTTCCTTCTGTATGTGCTAGTGGGACCCATCACATTGGGGACACATTTTTCAGCTGCACACAATAAATCTCATGTTGCTTTTCTATAGTTCCTGTTGCAAACCACCCTGACTGGGGTGAAATGGTTAATAACGAGGAGCAATGGCTGCAAACAAGGCCACAGTGAGACGGATTGAGATGGGAGCGCGGTGCATGGACTGGCTGGCGGCTCACCGGACCGGACCGGGACAGATTCATGTATTTCTATGCGGCTGCCACACTCGAGCTGAGAGAGCCGCCGGTCAGTCCGCGCACCGATTCATACAGCCGTTCGACTGCGCCATAAGCCCACGATCACGCGGTCAGTATATGGACAGTATATGGTCAGTATATGGTCAGTATATGGTCAGTATGTGGTCAGTATATGGTCAGTATATGGACAGTATATGGTCAGTATATGGTCAGTATATGGACAGTATATGGTCAGTATATGGACAGTATATGGTCAGTATATGGTCAGTATGTGGTCAGTATATGGTCAGTATATGGTCAGTATATGGACAGTATATGGTCAGTATATGGTCAATATATGGTCAGTATATGGACAGTATGTGGTCAGTATGTGGTCAGTATATGGTCAGTATATGGACAGTATATGGTCAGTATGTGGTCAGTATATGGTCAGTATGTGGTCAGTATATGGTCAGTATATGGACAGTATATGGTCAGTATATGGTCAGTATGTGGTCAGTATATGGACAGTATGTGGTCAGTATGTGGTCAGTATGTGGTCAGTATGTGGTCAGTATATGGTCAGTATATGGTCAGTATATGGACAGTATATGGACAGTATGTGGTCAGTATATGGTCAGTATATGGTCAGTATATGGTCAGTATATGGACAGTATATGGTCAGTATATGGTCAGTATATGGACAGTATATGGTCAGTATATGGTCAGTATGTGGTCAGTATGTGGTCAGTATATGGTCAGTATGTGGTCAGTATATGGTCAGTATGTGGTCAGTATATGGACAGTATATGGACAGTATATGGTCAGTATGTGGTCAGTATATGGTCAGTATGTGGTCAGTATATGGTCAGTATATGGTCAGTATATGGACAGTATATGGTCAGTATGTGGTCAGTATGTGGTCAGTATATGGTCAGTATATGGTCAGTATTTGTAACCAGGAGAGGAACAATCAGAGGAAAGTATCACAGAAGCTCGTCACCACGTCTCCTGATAATACTGACCGTGTGAACGCGGCCGGAGCGGCACTAATAATATGAGCGCTGTCATTAGTCATCAGTCTGCGGTCTCCAGCGTCTTCCAGGAGGTCACCGAGCTCCAGCCTTTATGTCAGGATCTGCAGCCCCCAATGCACAGAGGACAATTAGAGCTGAAGTGTAAAGTATAAGGGACGTGCAGAGCAGCCGCTCCAGCCCCGAAAGATGTCAGGAAGGTTTCAGACCTTTTCATCTTACAAATCAATAGTCAAATCAGCTACGAGTAGTGTTGAGCGATACCTTCCGATATCGGAAAGTATCGGTATCGGATAGGATAGGCCGATATTCAAAAAATATCGGATATCGCCGATACCGATACCCGATCCCAATGCAAGTCAATGGGACCAAAATATCGGAATTAAAATAAACCCTTTCTTGCCTTGTAGGTTCATTCTACATGAAGGAAAACAACTAAGAATAATGTAGGATGTATGGGGGAGGTGGCGGAGACATTAAAGTCATAGAGGTTTATCCCAATCAAATAGAATAGCATGTTTTTTTTTTAAGACGTTCGGAGTGACAAAGATATTGACTATGTACATTTTTTTTTTTATTTTGTCAGATATTGATGTTTCACTATTCCACGCCCTTCCCCTTCTTTTTTTTCTTTTTTTTTTTTCTTTTCCCACACTTTCATCTTCATCATCATCAGCATCTTTGACATCAACTTCTTCTTCACCTTATTCATCTTCTTCTTCATCCTTTACCTTTTTTTTTTTTTTTTATTACATTCTTCATATTCATTTTATTCAACTATTATTATTCTTCCTATTCTACATATTCATTTTATTCCACTGTTATTATTCTTCCTATTCTACTTCTTCATCATATTCTCATTTGTGACAGGCATTCCCGTAGTTGTTATCTATAAAAGTTGGAAGATTACACCTTCCGTTCTGCCAGTCACAAAAGTTACATTTGTCCGCGTTCAGTTTGGCCTGCAGCATCAGGCTTTATCCAGGGGCACCACGAGGAGGAACGGACTCACCCCCATACACTGTTTAGTCTTCTTCTGCATATAATTTAGATAATATCTTTTGCTCTGATATTAAGTCTTATGCTTAATGTTCTTCTGCTCTTTGTTCTGCAGCCTCTTGTTCTTCTGCTTCTCGGTCTTCCATGTCGTCGTCTCCAGGGTCGTCGTCTCCAGTGTCGTCATCTCCACCGTCGTCGTCTCAGCCGTCGTCGTCTCCGCCGTCGTCATCTCCGCCGTCGTCGTCTCCGCCGTCGTCGTCATCGTCATCGGGGTGGTCTTCCGGGTCGTCGTCATCGGGGTGGTCTTCCGGGTCGTCGACTTTAGGGTCTTCAACTTGGAAATGTAGCAGAAGGTACAAGAAGGCTGAGAAAATGCCAAGAACCAGCTGATGGAACTGGAACTCGGATGGCTACCCGAAGGTTCAAGAGCCTATGGAACTACCGAGGACCAGCTGACGTTACTGGAACCCGGTTACTAAGCAGGAGGTACCCGTGCTAAAAAGCACTACCAAGGACCGCCTGACGTTGGCGGAACTCGGATACCCAGAAGGAGGCACCTAAGCCAAAGGCTCTGCCCGGAACCAGCTGACGGTACTGGAACCAGGATGGGGAGCAGAAGGTACAAGAGCAAAAGACACTGCCGAGAACCAGCTGACGGTACTGGAACCCAGATGGGTAGCCGAAGGTCCAAGAGCCAATGGAACTACCGAGGACCAGCTGACGTTACTGGAACCCGGTTACTAAGCAGGAGGTACCCGTGCCCGAAAGCACTACCAAGGACCACCTGACGTTGGTGGAACTTGGATACCCAGAAGGAGGCACCTAAGCCAAAGGCTCTGCCCGGAACCAGCTGACGTTACTGGAACCAGGATGGGGAGCAGAAGGTACAAGAGCAAAAGACACTGCCGAGAACCAGCTGACGGTGCTGGAACCAGGTGGTGGACCTGAAGGCCCACAGGAGAGGAGAGAACAGCTAGGCCGCGAGGCAGCCGCAGTTACCGAACCCCAACAGTCCTACAGGGGGAGCTGGGCCTACTGGCACTACAGAACCAGCCTTGACTACCAGTTCACGCAGCCCACATAGGAAGCTCCTAAACTGGAGGCACCCTGGAGTTGGCTAACCCGACCGCAACACAACGGGGCAAGCATAGGCGTCTCAGTGAGCTTGACACAACCCGGATTCAGCTGACGGTGCTGAAACCAGGCTTGGCACGAGGGAGTACCAGTGACAAGAACACTGCCGAGAACCAGCTGGCGGTGCTGGAACCCAGATGCGTTGCCCCAGTGTGCAAGAGCCAATGGCACCGAGGACCAGCTGGCGGTGCTGGAACCCGGTTACTAAGCTGTAGGTGCCCGCGCTTAAAAGCACTACCAAGGACCGCCTGGCGTTGGCGGAACTCGGATACCCAGGAGGAGGCACCTAAGCCAAAGGCTCGGCCTGGAACCAGCTGACGGTGCTGGAACCAGGTGGTGGACCCGAAGGTCCACAGGAGAGGAGAGAACAGCTAGGCCGCGAGGCAGCCGCAGTTACCGAACCCCAACAGTCCTACAGGGGGAGCTGGGCCTACTGGCACTACAGAACCAGCCTTGACTACCAGTTCACGCAGCCCACATAGGAAGCTCCTAAACTGGAGGCACCCTGGAGTTGGCTAACCCGACAGCACCACGACGGGGCAAGCATAGGCGTCTCAGTGAGCTTGACACAACCCGGAAACAGCTGACGGTGCTGAAACCAGGCTTGGCACGAGGGAGTACCTGTGACAAGAACACTGCCGAGAACCAGCTGGCGGTGCTGGAACCCAGATGCGTTGCCCCAGTGTGCAAGAGCCAATGGCACCGAGGACCAGCTGGCGGTGCTGGAACCCGGTTACTAAGCTGTAGGTGCCCGCGCTTAAAAGCACTACCAAGGACCGCCTGGCGTTGGCGGAACTCGGATACCCAGGAGGAGGCACCTAAGCCAAAGGCTCGGCCTGGAACCAGCTGACGGTGCTGGAACCTCGTGGTGGACCCGAAGGTCCACAGGAGAGGAGAGAACAGCTAGGCCGCGAGGCAGCCGCAGTTACCGAACCCCAACAGTCCTACAGGGGGAGCTGGGCCTACTGGCACTACAGAACCAGCCTTGACTACCAGTTCACGCAGCCCACATAGGAAGCTCCTAAACTGGAGGCACCCTGGAGTTGGCTAACCCGACAGCACCACGACGGGGCAAGCATAGGCGTCTCAGTGAGCTTGACACAACCCGGAAACAGCTGACGGTGCTGAAACCAGGCTTGGCACAAGGGAGTACCTGTGTCAAAAACACTGCCAAGAACCAGCTGGCGTTGCTGGAACCCAGATGCGTTGCCCCAGTGTGCAAGAGCCAATGGCACGACCGAGGACCAGCTGGCGGTGCTGGAACCCGGTTACTAAGCTGTAGGTGCCCGCGCTTAAAAGCACTACCAAGGACCGCCTGACGTTGGCGGAACTCGGATACCCAGGAGGAGGCACCTAAGCCAAAGGCTCGGCCTGGAACCAGCTGACGGTGCTGGAACCAGGTGGTGGACCCGAAGGTCCACAGGAGAGGAGAGAACAGCTAGGCCGCGAGGCAGCCGCAGTTACCGAACCCCAACAGTCCTACAGGGGGAGCTGGGCCTACTGGCACTACAGAACCAGCCTTGACTACCAGTTCACGCAGCCCACATAGGAAGCTCCTAAACTGGAGGCTCCCTGGAGTTGGCTAACACGACAGCACCACGACGGGGCAAGCATAGGCGTCTCAGTGAGCTTGACACAACCCGGAAACAGCTGACGGTGCTGAAACCAGGCTTGGCACGAGGGAGTACCTGTGTCAAAAACACTGCCGAGAACCAGCTGGCGTTGCTGGAACCCAGATGCGTTGCCCCAGTGTGCAAGAGCCAATGGCACGACCGAGGACCAGCTGGCGGTGCTGGAACCCGGTTACTAAGCTGTAGGTGCCCGCGCTTTAAAGCACTACCAAGGACCGCCTGACGTTGGCGGAACTCGGATACCCAGGAGGAGGCACCTAAGCCAAAGGCTCGGCCTGGAACCAGCTGACGGTGCTGGAACCAGGTGGTGGACCCGAAGGTCCACAGGAGAGGAGAGAACAGCTAGGCCGCGAGGCAGCCGCAGTTACCGAACCCCAACAGTCCTACAGGGGGAGCTGGGCCTACTGGCACTACAGAACCAGCCTTGACTACCAGTTCACGCAGCCCACATAGGAAGCTCCAAAACTGGAGGCACCCTGGAGTTGGCTAACCCGACCGCAACACGACGGGGCAAGCATAGGCGTCTCAGTGAGCTTGACACAACCCGGAAACAGCTGACGGTGCTGAAACCTGGCTTGGCACGAGGGAGTACCTGTGACAAGAACACTGCCGAGAACCAGCTGGCGGTGCTGGAACCCAGATGCGTTGCCCCAGTGTGCAAGAGCCAATGGCACGATCGAGGACCAGCTGGCGGTGCTGGAACCCGGTTACTAAGCTGTAGGTGCCCGCGCTTAAAAGCACTACCAAGGACCGCCTGGCGTTGGCGGAACTCGGATACCCAGGAGGAGGCACCTAAGCCAAAGGCTCGGCCTGGAACCAGCTGACGGTGCTGGAACCAGGTGGTGGACCCGAAGGTCCACAGGAGAGGAGAGAACAGCTAGGCCGCGAGGCAGCCACAGTTACCGAACCCCAACAGTCCTACAGGGGGAGCTGGGCCTACTGGCACTACAGAACCAGCCTTGACTACCAGTTCACGCAGCCCACATAGGAAGCTCCTAAACTGGAGGCACCCTGGAGTTGGCTAACCCGACCGCAACACGACGGGGCAAGCATAGGCGTCTCAGTGAGCTTGACACTACCCGGAAACAGCTGACGGTGCTGGAACCAGGTTTGGCACGAGGGAGTACCAGTGACAAAAACACTGCCGAGAACCAGCTGGCGGTGCTGGAACCCAGATGCGTTGCCTATTAAAGATTGTCTTCCTAGAGCCCCAACTAGCGGTGCTGGAGCAAAGGGTATGCAGGGGGAGCAGAGTGTAGGCCGAAGCCTGCACTGGAGGCAGCTTTGTGTCTGCGTTGCGTTTGCAGGACACTTTGCCGGCTACACAGTGTGGGAACAGCTGGCGTTGCTGAACCCCACTAACACAATGGCGGGTGTTTTTCTCTGTGCAGCTAGCACTTGCGGTCAAAAACTAGCGATGTTAGAGCCCGTGTTGAAGCAGGAGGAGGAGGAGAGGAGCAGAGTGTAGGCCGAAGCCTAGTTGAACCAATTTCAAAGGAAACCTTTAACCCCCCCTCAGGTGTTACAAACTACAAGAGACACACCATGTGCAGTATTAATGCTGCACAAGTGAAAGGTTGCTCTATTAATTTGTCTACTTGCACACGCTGAATGCAACACGTACACAATTTAGCCCATTCTACAGTCAAACTGTAGTGGATGCGTGACTTGGCTTTTTAAGGAGACGCAGCACAGGTGTCCCAAATAACGCCTTGGTGCTTGGCGCAGCTTCCTGAGCGTTGTTATTTGCTGTACAGGAGTCTGCGCTCTTGTGTTATCCCTTGGCAATGCCCTGTTAGAGCTGCCCGTCTTATGACCTCATTTCATGTTGGCCGGTGCGGTTAACGATGGCCATAAATCCCAGACCCACAGTGCCTTTTCATAAAGTCACACTGCGGTGCTGGGATTCGTGGCCTTGAGCAGTAAATATTTTGGCCGCTCACACACGTCCTTACACCTGCTTCAGACTGGGCGGCCTCTGCTGATCCCTTCTCGCATGCCGCGGCCATGAGGCTGCACAGTCTGAAGAAGGCGGAAGGAGATGAGTTAAGACAGGCGAAGATATGCACTGCTCGTGCCCATCAATCACACCCTCGCAGTCAAAATATATGAGACAACGAGGGGCGTTGTGTCGGGCAGGGCGGACGCACAGGCACAGCCAGCCAACCAATGATGTCAGAAGACGGGCAGCGCTAACAATGGGGGTGCTGCGTGTCATTAGAAAGGAAAGTCACACCTCAGGGACAGTGGAATGGTCTCTAATGAGACACATTTTGTACGTGTTGAGTTCCACGTGGGCAAGGACAAAAAGTCAGCCACCTTGTACAAATGCAGCAGTACTGCTGTACAAGGTGGCTGTTATACATAGAAACACCTGGGGGGGTGGGGCCAGGTTCCCTTTAATTTCAGTTCATGTGCCTGCGTGGCGTTTGCAGGTCACGTTGCCGGCTACACAGCAGGGGAACAGCTGGCGGTGCTGAACCCCACTGACACATTGGCTGGTGTTTTTCTCTGTGCAGCTAGCACTTCCGGGCAGAAACTGGAGGTGTTTGAGCCCAGGGTCAGCAGGAGGAGGAGAGGAGCAGAGTGTAGGCCGAAGCCTGCACTGGTGGCAGCTTTTGGTCAGTTGTGCCAGCGTGGCTTGTGCTGGACACGATGCCGGCTACACAGCGGGGGAACAGCTGGCGGTGCTGAACCCCACTGACACAATGGTGGGTGTTTTTCTCTGTGCAGCTAGCACTTCCGGGCAGAAACTGGAGGTGTTTGAGCCCAGGGTCAGCAGGAGGAGGAGAGGAGCAGAGTGTAGGCCGAAGCCTGCACTGGTGGCAGCTTTTGGTCAGTTGTGCCAGCGTGGCTTGTGCTGGACACGATGCCGGCTACACAGCGGGGGAACAGCTGGCGGTGCTGAACCCCACTGACACAATGGTGGGTGTTTTTCTCTGTGCAGCTAGCATGTCCGGGCAGAAACTGGCGATGTTTGAGCCCAGGGTCAGCAGGAGGAGGAGAGGAGCAGAGTGTAGGCCGAAGCCTGCACTGGTGGCAGCTTTTGTTCTGTTGTGCCAGCGTGGCTTGTGCTGGACACGATGTCGGCTACACAGCAGGGGAACAGCTGGCGGTGCTGAACCCCACTAACACATTGGCTGGTGTTTTTCTCTGTGCAGCTAGCACTTCCAGGCTACAACTGGCGGTGTTATAGCCCAGGGTCAGCAGGAGGAGGAGAGGAGCAGAGTGTAGGCCGAAGCCTAGTTGAACCAATTTCAAAGGTAACCTTTAACCCCCCCCTCAGGTGTTGCAAGGTACAAGAGCCACACCTTGAACTGCATTAATGATGCACAAGTCAAAGGTTGCTCTCTTAATTTTGCTCCTTGCACACGCTGAATAAAACACGTACACTATTTAGCCCATTATACTGTCAAACAGTAGTGGAGGCGTGACTTGTCTTTTTAAGGAGACGCAGCACAGGTGTACAAATTTACACCTAGGTGCTGGGCGCAAATTCCTTACCGTTGTTATTTGCAGTACAGGAAACTGCGCTCTTGTGTTATCCCTTGGCAATACCCTGTTAGTGCAGGCCGTCTCATGACCTCATTTCATGTTGGCCGGTGCGGTTAACGATGGCCATAAATCCCAGACCCACAGTGCCTTTTCCTAAAGTCACACTGCGGTGCTGGGATTCGTGGCCTTGTGCAGTAAATATGTCCGCCGCTCACACATGTCCTTACACCTGCTTCAGACTGGGCGGCCTCAGCTGATCCCTTATCGCATGCCGCGGCCATGAGGCCGCACAGTCAGAAGAAGGCGGAAGGAGGGGAGTGAAGACAGGGGAACATATGCACTGCTCGTGCCCATCAATCACACCCTCGCAGTCAAAATATATGAGACAACGAGGTTCGTTGTGTCGGGCAGGGCGGACGCACAGGCACAGCCAGCCAACCAATGATGTCAGAAGACGGGCAGCGCTAACAATGGGGGTGCTGCGTGTCATTAGAAAGGAAAGTCACACCTCAGGGACAGTGGAATGGTCTCTAATGAGACACATTTTGTACGTGTTGAGTTCCACGTGGGCAAGTAGAAAAAGTCAGCCACCTTGTACAAATGCAGCAGTACTGCTGTACAAGGTGGCTGTTATACATAGAAACACCTGGGGGGGTGGGGCCAGGTTCCCTTTAATTTCAGTTCCTGTGCCTGCGTGGCTTGTGCTGGACACGATGTCGGCTACACAGCAGGGGAACAGCTGGCGGTGCTGAACCCCACTAACACATTGGCTTGTGTTTTTCTCTGTGCAGCTAGCACTTCCGGGCAGAAACTGGCGGTGTTTGAGCCCAGGGTCAGCAGGAGGAGGAGAGGAGCAGAGTGTAGGCCGAAGCCTGCACTGGTGGCAGCTTTTGGTCGGTTGTGCCAGCGTGGCTTGTGCTGGACACGATGTCGGCTACACAGCAGGGGAACAGCTGGCGGTGCTGAACCCCACTAACACATTGGCTGGTGTTTTTCTCTGTGCAGCTAGCAGTTCCGGGCAAAAACTAGCGGTGTTTGAGCCCAGGGTCAGCAGGAGAGGAGCAGAGTGTAGGCCGAAGCCTAGTTGAACCAATTTCAAAGGTTACCTTTAACCCCCCCTCAGGTGTTGCAAGGTACAAGAGCCACACCTTGTGCAGCATTAATGCTGCACAAGTAAAAGGTTGCTCTATTTAATTTGCTCCTTGCACACGCTGAATAAAACACGTACACTATTTAGCCCATTATACTGTCAAACAGTAGTGGAGGCGTGACTTGTCTTTTTAAGGAGATGCAGTACAGGTGTCAAAATTTACACCTAGCTGCTGGGCGCAGATTCCTGAGCGTTGTTATTTGCTGTACAGGAGTCTGCGCTATTGTGATCCCTTGGTCATGCGCTGTGAGCGCTTCCTGTCTTCTGACCTCATTTCATGTCGGCCGTTGCGGTTAGCGATGGACATGAATCCCAGACCCACAGTGTGTTTTCAAAAAATCACACTGCGTGGCTGGGATTCGTGGCCTTGTGCAGTAAATAGGTTTGCCGCTCACACATGTCCTTACACCTGCTTCAGACTGGGCGGCCTCAGCTGATCCCTTATCGCCTACCATGGCCAGGAGGCCGCACAGTCTGAAGAAGGCGGAAGGAGATGAGTTAAGACAGGCGAACATATGCACTGCTCGTGCCCATAAACCACACCCTCGCTGACAAAATAAATATGACAACGAGGGGCGTTGTTTCTAGCAGGGCGGATGCACAGGCGCAGCCAGCTAACCATGATGACAAAAGACGGGAAACGCTACCAAGGGGGGTGCTGCGTATCATTAGAAAGGAAAGTCACACCTCAGGGACAGTGGAATGGTCTCAATGAGACACATTTTGTACGTGTTGAGTTCCACGTGGGCAAGGAGAAAAAGTCAGCCACCTTGTACAAATGCAGCAGTACTGCTGTACTAGGTGGCTGTTATACATAGAAACACCTGGGGGGGTGGGGCCAGGTTCCCTTTAATTTCAGTTCATGTGCCTGCGTGGCGTTTGCAGGTCACGTTGCCGGCTACACAGCAGGGGAACAGCTGGCGGTGCTGAACCCCACTAACACATTGGCTGGTGTTTTTCTCTGTGCAGCTAGCACTTCCGGGCAAAAACTAGCGGTGTTTGAGCCCAGGGTCAGCAGGAGGAGGAGAGGAGCAGAGTGTAGGCCGAAGCCTGCACTGGTGGCAGCTTTTGTTCTGTTGTGCCAGCGTGGCTTGTGCTGGACACGTTGCCGACTACACAGCAGGGGAACAGCTGGCGGTGCTGAACCCCACTGACACATCACCTAGTGTTTTTTTCTGTGTAGACAACACTTCCAGGTGGCAACTGACAGTGTTGAAACCCAGGGAATCAAAGAGGAGCAGAGTGTAGGCCGAAGCCTGCAGTGGAGCAAGTTGAAAGGGATCCTTTAACCCCCCCCCCAGGCATTTGTTGCTGAAAGAGCCATCTTGTACAGCAGTAATACTGCACATGGAAAATGGTGGCTCCGAAAATTATGCTCCTTGCAAACGCTGAAGTACACACTCATATAATGTGTCCCCTCACACCGTCAAACCATCCCGGAAGTGGGACTTTCCTTTGTAATGTGACACAGCACAGCCGTCATTCCAACCCCCTTGGTGCCGGGCGCCACCTCCTCAACGTTGTTTGGTTCTGTCACGGAGCCCGCGCTGTAATGTTATCCCTTGGCCATGCACAGTTAGCGGTGCCCGTCTTCTGACATCATGTAGGTGTCAGGCTGGCAGTGCCTGTGCGTCCAAGCTGCCCTAGATCCAACCTTGCAGTGTCATCTAATGTAGTCCCACTGCGGGCCAGGGATCCATGGGCATGCGCAGTGCATATCATCGCCTCTCACTCACCTCCTTCCTGCTTCTTCAGACTGTGCGGCGTCACGGCCGTGGCATGCTATTAGGGATCAGCTGACGCCACCTAGTCTGAAGAAGCGTGAAGAAGGGGAGTGAGAGGCTAGTATATGCACTGCGCATGGCCATGGATACCAGGCCCACTGTGGGATCACATTAGACGACACTGCGAGGTGTGATTTCGGGCAGCGTGGACGCACAGGCGCAGCCAGGACGACAACAAATGATGTCAGAGGACGGGCAGCGCAAACTGTGCATGGCCAAGGGATAACATAACAGCGCAGGGTCCATGACGGAATCAAACAACGCTAAGGAGGCAGCGCACGGTGCCAAGGGGGTAGCAATGACGGCTGTGCTGCGTCACATTACAAAGGAAAGTCCCACCTCCGGGACGGTTGGACGGTGTGAGGGGACACATTACATGAGTGTGTAGTTCAGCGTTTGCAAGGAGCATAATTTCAAGAGCGACCTTTCCCTTGTGCAGTATTAGTGCTGCACATGGTGGCTCTTTCAGTAACAAACGCCTAGGGGGGGGGGGGGGGGGGACAGGTCCCCTTACATTTTAGTTGTGCCAGCGTGGCGGTCGCATGACATGTTGCCGGATACACAGCTGGGGATCAGCTGACGTTACTGAACCCCAATAACAGAGGAGCGACTGTTGACTGTGCACACAGCACTTCCAGGCACCAACTGGCGGAGTTAGAGCCCAGGGACAGCAGGAGGAGCAGATTAGAGGTATTGCCGCACACACAGCTGGGGATCAGCTGACATTACTGAACCCCAATAACAGAGGAGCGACTGTTGACTGTGCACACAGCACTTCCAGGCACCAACTGGCGGTGTTAGAGCCCAGGGACAGCAGGAGGAGCAGAGGAACAGAGTGTAGGCCGAAGCCTGATTGGAGCAAGTTGAAAGGGAACCTTTAACCCCCCCCAAGACGTTTGTAGCTGAAAGAGCCATCTTGTGCAGCACTAACGATGCAAAAGGAAAAGGTGGTTCTTTTAATTATGCTCCTTGCAAACACCGAAGTAAACACTAAAAATGTGTCCCCTTATACCGTTAAACCGTCCCGGAGGTGCGAATTTCCTTCGTAATGGGACACAGCACAGCTGACATTCCTATCCCCTTGGTGCCGTGCGCTGCCTCCTCAGCGTTGTTTTAAGCTGTCACGGAGCCTGCGCTGTTCTGTTAGCCCTTGGCCATGCCCAATTAGCGCTGCCTGTCTTCTGACATAATTTGGTGTCAGGCTGTTACTGCCTGTGCGTCCACGCTGCTCCAGATCCCACCTCGCAGTCTCGTCCAACGTAATCCCACTGCGGGCCTTGGAACCATGGACATGCACAGTGCATATCCTCGACTCTCACTCCCCTCCTTCCCTCTTCTTCAGACTGTGCGGTGTCACGGCCGTGGCATGCTATTAGGGAGCAGCTGACGGCGCACAGTCTAAAGAAGGCGGAGGGAAATGAGCGAGAGCCCGAGGGGAAGATATGCACTGCGCATGGCCATGGATCCCAGGCCCGCAGTGTGACTCAATCAGAAGACACAGCGAGGCGGGATCTCGGGCAGCGCGGCCGCACAGGCGCAGCCAGCCTGACACCAAATTATGTCAGAAGACAGGCAGCGCAAATAGGGCATGCCCAAGGGATAACAGAACAGCGCAGGCTCCGTGACAGCTTAAAACAACGCTGAGGAGGCAGCGCATGGCACCAAGGGGGTAGGAATGACGGCTGTGCTGCGTCACATTGCGAAGGAAAGTCCCAGCTCCGGGACAGTATAACGGTATCAGTGAACACATTTTATAAGTGTTAAGTTCTGCGTGTGCAAGGAGCTAAAAAAAAAGAGCTACCTTTTCCTTGTGCAGCATTACTGCTGCACAAGATGGCTCCTTCAGTAACAAACGACGGGGGGGGGGGGGACAGGTTCCCTTACATTTAGGTTGTTGTGCCAGCGTGGCGGTCGCAGGACACATTGCCGGCTACACAGCTGGGGATCAGCTGACGTTACTGAAACCCAATAACACTGGGTCGTATGTTTTTACTGTGCAGCCTGCACTTCTGAGCCGCAACTGGCGGTGTTGGAGCCCAGGAATAGCAGTTCAGGTGGTAGAAAGATGAACACAGCAGGAGACCTGGATGACACCCAATTACTTAATCAGGCAGAGGAGTGGCAAATTCCTGCGAGATCCAGGCCTGGTTCATTTTCAGGAAAGTAAGCCGGTCAACGTTATCGGAGGATAGTCGCATGCGACGGTCTGTTAGTACACCACCTGCGGCACTAAAGACACGTTCCGATAAGACACTAGCCGCAGGGCAAGCCAGCACCTCCAATGCATACTGGCTTAGCTCTGGCCATGTATCCATTAGAGACCCAAAACTTGAACGGGGAAGAGCCGTCTGGGAGTACAGTAAGAGGGCAAGCCATGTAGTCTGTCACCATCTGACGGAACCGTCGCCTCCTGCTGACTGGAGCCGCCGGTGATGGTGTAGACATTTGGGGCGGGCACACAAAAGTGTGCCAGAGTTGTGCCATACTGGGCTTGCCTTGGGCAGAGGCACTGCTTCTGCTCCCTCTTTGGGCAGAGCCTCCCCCACTGCCTCGACGCACTGAGCTGCTTTGTAAAGCACTAGCAGCACTCCTCTCAGTTGGACAGGAGAAGATGATGGAATTCACCAGTGTGTCGTGGTACTCCCGCAATTTACGCTCCCGGGTCAACGCAGGGATGAGGTTTTGGACGTTGTCCCGGTAGCGAGGATCGAGGAGGGTGAACACCCAATAATCAGGCATGTTGAGAATGTGGTCGATGCGGCGGTCGTTTCTCAGGCACTGCAGCATGAAATCCACCATGTGCTGCAGAGTGCCAACTGGCCCAGAAACGCTGTTCCCTGCTTGAGACATGATCTCTGCCCGCTCGTCATCACCCCACCCTCGCTGTACACACTGACCACTGGACAATTGTGTCGCTCCCTCCTCTGGACGGAGCTCTTCCTCCTCCATTGACTCCTCCTCATCCTCCTCACAAATTGGCCCCTGCGTACCCCTTTGTGAGGAACCACGTGGCGCTGACTCTCCAGAAGCTGATGGAAAAGGTGACTCCTCATCCTCCACCTCTTCCACAACATCATCCCTTAACCCTTGCAAAGTTTGCTGAAGCAGGCAGATAAGGGGGACAGTCATGCTGACTAGTGCATCATCTGCACTTGCCATCCGCGTGGAATAATCAAAAGGACGCAAAACCTGGCAGACGTCCTTCATAGTGGCCCACTCTGTGGTTGTGAAGTCTGATCGGCGCTGACTGCGACTTCTTTGCGCCTGATGCAGCTGGTACTCCATAACTGCTTGCTGCTGCTCACACAACCGCTCCAACATATGTAACGTGGAATTCCACCGGGTAGGTAGGTCACATATGATGCGGTGTTCCGGAAGGCGGAATCGGCGCTGCAGAGCAGCAATGCGGGATCTGGCCAAGCTGGAACGCCGCAAGTGAGCACACTCTAGGCGGACCTTGTGCAGCAGGGCATCAAGATCCGGATAGTCCCTCAGAAAACTCTGCACAACCAAATTGAGCACATGTGCCAGACATGGGATGTGAGTGAGGTTGCCAAGGGCCAAAGCTGCCACCAGATTTCGGCCATTGTCACACACTACCATGCCTGGCTGGAGATTCGCTGGCAGTAACCACACATCGCTCTCCTGCTTGATGGCATTCCAGAGCTCCTGCGCTGTGTGGCTTCGATGCCCCAATGAAACTAGTTTCAAGACGGCCTGCTGACGTTTGGCCACGGCTGTGCTCATGTCGGTCATAGGTAAACGTTCACGGGTCCATGTGGAGGTGGACTGTGACGGATCCTGCAGAGAGGAATCAGAGGAACTGGTGTAAGAGGAGGAGTCGACGCGTACAGACTGGATTCCTGCAATCCTTGGAGTGGGCAGGACACGTCCTGCGCCACTCGCACGATCTGTACCTGGCTCAACAACATTAACCCAATGGGCAGTGAGGGAAACATATCGCCCCTGTCCATGCTGACTGGTCCACGCATCGGTGGTGAGGTGGACCTTGCTACTGACGGCGTTCAGTAGCGCATGTTTTATGTTTCCCTCAACATGCCTGTGCAGGGCAGGGACAGCTTGCCTGCTGAAGTAAAAGCGGCTGGGCACCTTGTACTGTGGGACTGCCAATGCCATCAAGTCACGGAAGCTGTCAGTCTCCACCAGCCTGAACGAGAGCATTTCCAGGGACAACAGTTTGGCAATGCCTGCATTCAGAGCCTGTGCTCGGGGGTGGTTGGCCGAGAAGGCCCGCCTTTTCTCCCATGCCTGTACTACCGATGGCTGTAGAGTAGACTGGGAGTGTGAGGATGACTGGGAAGGTGGTGCTGTGGGTGGAATTACACAAGGTCTCTGGACAACAGTGGAGGAAGAGGCAACACGAGATGAAGAGGTGGTAGCTGCCGCTGTTGGTTGGCCTACGTCTTCACTGTGTTTCTGTAACTCCACCGCGTGCCTGGTCCGCACATGTTTCCACATATTTGTGGTATTGAGGTTGCTGACACTTTTACCTCTTTTTACTTTCTGATGACACAGCTTGCATTTGACAAAACAAATGTCATCTGCAACTGTGTCAAAAAAGGACCAGGCACTGCAAGTCTTGGGAGCGCCCTTTTTGGCTTTGGAAAGAGACAGGCTCCTAACGGGTGCCAAAGTGGAGGCTACAGGCTCCGCAGTCTTCCCCCTCCCTCTCCCTCTTTGGCCCGTAAGGGGAAGCTCTTCCTCAGAGCTGCTCCCACCACCTTCCTGTTCCTCACGCCACGATGGGTCAAGGACCTCATCATCTCCACTACCCTCTGCCACCAACTGCTCCTCCTGGGTAGTCTCAGCAGCACAGTACGCACGAGAAAGCGGCACCTGAGTTTCATCATCAGATGCGTACTGCGCTGTGGTCACCGGAGGCACTGGCCCACCTGCCTCTTCAGAGTCAGAGAGATAAAGCTTTTGGGCATCACTGCACACTGCCTCTTCTTCCATTTCTCCAATGCTGCTTGGCTGGCCCCCTGTTTCCAAGCCAAGAGATTCAGAGAACAGAAGTAGAGACGGCTCCTGTCCTGGGCTCTCTGACTGCATGGCCAATTTGGCAGGTGGTGAAGAGACAGATGGCTGCTCTCCAGTGCTCTGTGCCTGAGAGGATGTGGCACTAACTGAAGTCGATGCCGAGGCGTTAGCTGCCATCCACCCGACAACGGCTTCAATTTGGTCTTCACGCAGCAGCGGTGCACGGCGCTCTCCGACAAAGCTGCGCATGAAGGACAGTTCCCTGCTGAAACTGAGTGACGACGAGTCACCGGCGCCCGCAGCAGGCACAGAATCACCACGTCCTCTCCCTGCTCCTCTCCCTGCTCCGCGCCCACGTGCCTTACTCCCTGCCCTCTTCATCTTGGTTGACAGATAAAGATAAGCAGAAAAGTACTAAGGCCTTAGTGTGCTTATTCCTGTAATGCTCCTCCTAACAGGTGTAAGAAACACTAATGTTGTAAATTGTGGACTAAACTTTATTATTTTTCAAATGTGGCCTACACAAGTGTTAAGTTGTGTTTGGTGAACTTTCCTTTTTTTTTGGTGCAGATCGGGCTACAGAGCTAGTTTAAATCACACGGAGACCGTGCAGACAGCCGTAAACGGCGCTGCAAGGCCCAAAAACCCTCCTCTAGGTTATCCTATATAGTGTTTTTCCACTATTTAGCTGGAGACGGGTGGAAAGACACTAATAGGAATTTTTATTTTTTTATTTTAAACAGGCTGCACTATTTGAAAAAAAGGAAATTGTTTTTCAAGGTATGAGGCAGTAACGCACCCTGAGCTGAATCCAACCGGCTATGGCTGCACACAGACTACAGGGCGAGCTGCGCTCACACAGAGACCGTGCAGACAGCCGTAAACGGCGCTGCAAGGCCCAAAAAAAACCCTCTAGGTTATCCTATGTAGTGTTTTTCCACAATTGAGCTGGAGACTGGTGGAAAGACACTAATAGGAATTTTTTTTTTTTCAAATTTTAAACAGGCTGCACTATTTCAAAAAAAGGAAAATTTTTCTCAAGGTATGAGCCAGTAACGAACCCTGAGCTGAATCCAACCGGCTATGGCTGCACACAGACTACAGGGCGAGCTGGGCTCACACGGAGACCGTGCAGACAGCCGTAAACGGCGCTGCAAGGCCAAAAAAACCTCCTCTAGGTTATCCTATATAGTGTTTTTCCACTATTTAGCTGGATACGAGTGGAAAGACACTTATAGGATTTTTTTTTTTTTCAAATTTTAAACAGGCTGCACTATTTGAAAAAAAAGGAAAATTTTTCTCAAGGTATGAGGCAGTAACGAACCCTGAGCTGAATCCAACCGGCTATGGCTGCACACAGACTACAGGGCGAGCTGGGCTCACACAGAGACCGTGCAGACAGCCGTAAACGGCGCTGCAAGGCCAACAAACCCTCCTCTAGGTTATCCTATGTAGTGTTTTTCCACAATTTAGCTGGAGACGGGTGGAAAAACACTAATAGGAAATTTGAGAAAAAATGTGCAGCAGGCTGCACTATGAGCAAAAAAGGACAACTGTGTGAGGCAGTGTGAACCCCCCCTGAGCTGAATACAACCGGGTATATGGCTGCACACAGACTACAGAGTGAACTGCACACACACACACACACAGAGACCTTGCAGAACGTTGTTAAAACAGCGCTGCAAGGCAAGAGCAAGGTGAACAGTGAAGAACACACAGCGTTTTGCTAAATTAGCCTTTGGAAAGGAAAATAAAGCAATTAGCAAGCTCAACTGGCCCTCTGTTAGAACACAGCGTCCTGTCCCTAACTGAAATCACAGCAGAGTAAGCGCAAAATGGCGGCAGCGTTTTTTATAGTGCAGAGTGACATCATTTCAGCAGCCAATCCAAGCCTTGCCAGTACTTACATGCCCACCATGCTAAACAGGATGTGCCCACACTTCCAATCATTCCTCATTGGCTGCTGCGTTCTGTTTGAATTCTGGGAACTTCCGATTCCGGTATCCGATATGCGGGAAGTATCGGAATTCGGTATCGGAATTCCGATACCGCAAATATCGGCCGATACCCGATACTTGCGGTATCGGAATGCTCAACACTAGCTACGAGTAATGACAAAATTGTGTTCTAGTAAAGTAGAGCTAAAGTGTAAAGTATGGAGGAAAAACAGCAGTACAAGATGTAAGATATAAGATTTCCTGAATATTAATAGACAACACAGCTAAGATGGAGTCACCGATCATACCTGCACCTACACAGAGGAGAATTACTGAGCATGGTGGAGCACTGCAGCATAGAATTATACTCCAGAGCTGCACTCACTATTCTGCTGGTGCAGTCACTGTGTACATACATTACATTACTGATCCTGAGTTACCTCCTGTATTATACTCCGGAGCTGCACTCACTATTCTGCTGGTGCAGTCACTGTGTACATACATTACTGATCCTGAGTTACATCCTGCATTATACCCCAGAGCTGCACTCACTATTCTGCTGGTGCAGTCACTGTGTACATACATTACATTACTGATCCTGAGTTACATCCTGCATTATACTCCAGAGCTGCACTCACTATTCTGCTGGTGCAGTCACTGTGTACATACATTACATTACTGATCCTGAGTTACATCCTGCATTATACTCCAGAGCTGCACTCACTATTCTGCTGGTGCAGTCACTGTGTACATACATTACATTACTGATCCTGAGTTACATCCTGCATTATACTCCAGAGCTGCACTCACTATTCTGCTGGTGCAGTCACTGTGTACATACATTACATTACTGATCCGGAGTTACATCCTGCATTATACTCCAGAGCTGCACTCACTATTCTGCTGGTGCAGTCACGGTGTACATACATTACATTACTGATCCTGAGTTACGTCCTGCATTATACTCCAGAGCTGCACTCACTATTCTGCTGGTGCAGTCACTGTGTACATACATTACATTACTGATCCTGAGTTACATCCTGTATTATACCCCAGAGCTGCACTCACTATTCTGCTGGTGCAGTCACTGTGTACATACATTACATTACTGATCCTGAGTTACATCCTGTATTATACTCCAGAGCTGCACTCACTATTCTGCTGGTGCAGTTACTGTATACATACATTACATTACTGATCCTGAGTTACATCCTGTATTATACTCCAGAGCTGCACTCACTATTCTGCTGGTGCAGTCACTGTGTACACACATTACATTACTGATCCTGAGTTACATCCTGTATTATACTCCAGAGCTGCACTCACTATTCTGCTGGTGCAGTCACTGTATACATACATTACATTACTGATCCTGAGTTACCTCCTGTATTATACTCCAGAGCTGCACTCACTATTCTGCTGGTGCAGTCACTGTGTACATACATTACTGATCCTGAGTTACACCCTGTATTATACCCCAGAGCTGCACTCACTATTCTGCTGGTGCAGTCACTGTGTACATACATTACTGATCCTGAGTCACATCCTGTATTATATCCCAGAGCTGCACTCACTATTCTGCTGGTGCAGGCACTGTGTACATACATTACATTACTGATCCTGAGTTACCTCCTGTATTATACTCCGGAGCTGCACTCACTATTCTGCTGGTGCAGTCACTGTGTACATACATTATATTACTGATCCTGAGTTACATCCTGTATTATACTCCAGAGCTGCACTCACTATTAATAGTAATATAATTATAATTTTTTATTTATATAGCGCCAACATATTCCGCAGCACTTTACAATTGAGCGAGGACATGTACAGACAATAAATTCAGTACAAGTTAAGACAATTTAAGCAGTGACATTAGGGGTGAGGTCCCTGCTCACAAGCTTACAATCTACAAGGAAATGGGGGGACACAATAGGTGAAAAGTGCTCGTTATTACAGGTTTGGCAATTATTATTATTATTATTATTATTATTATACATTTTTATAGCGCCATTTATTCCATGGCGCTTTACATGTGAATACGGGGCAAATATAGACAAATACATTAAACATGAGCAGATAACAAGGCACACGAGTACATAAGGAGGGAGGACCCTGCCCGCGAGGGCTCACAGTCTGCAGGGGATGGGTGAGGATACACTAGGAGAGGGAAGAGCTGGCTGTGCGGCTGTTCAGTAGGTTGAGGATCACTGCAGGCTGTAGGCTTGTCGGAAGAGATGAGTCTTCAGGTTCTTTTTGAAGGTTTCTATGGTAGGCGCAAGTCTGATGTGTTGGGGTAGAGAGTTCCAGAGTATGGGGGAAGCACGGGAGAAGTCTTGGATGCGGTTATGGGAAGAAGAGATGAGAGGGGAGTAGAGAAGGAGGTCTTGGGAGGATCGGAGGTCGCGTGTAGGTAGGTACCGGGAGACCATGTCACAGATGTATGGAGGAGACAGGTTGTGGATGGCTTTGTATGTCAGTGTGAGGGTTTTGAACTGGAGTCTCTGGGCGATAGGAAGCCAGTGAAGGGCTTGACACAGGGGAGAGGCTGGGGAATAGCGGGGGGACAGGTAGATTAGTCGGGCAGCAGAGTGTAGGATGGATTGGAGTGGTGCCAGAGTGCTAGAGGGGAGTCCAGAGAGTAGGAGGTTGCAGTAGTCGAGGCGGGAGATGATAAGGGCATGCACTAGCGTTTTTGCAGTGTTGCGGTCAAGGAAAGCACGGATCCGGGAAATATTTTTGAGTTTGAGACGACAGGAGGAGGCAAGGGCTTGGATATGTGGCTTGAAAGAGAGGGCAGAGTCGAGGATCATCCCGAGGCACCGGGCGTGTGGGACTGGGGATAGTGAGCAGCCATTGACATTGATGGATAGGTCTGGTGGAGGGGTAGAGTGAGATGGGGGAAAGATGATGAATTCTGTTTTGTCCATGTTCAGTTGTAGAAAGCGAGCAGAAAAGAAGGCTGAAATGGCAGACAGACAGTGCGGGATTTTGGTAAGCAAGGAGGAGAGGTCAGGTCCGGAGAGGTAGATCTGCGTGTCGTCAGCGTAGAGATGGTACTGCATACCGTGGGATTCTATGAGCTGTCCCAGGCCGAAAGTGTAGATGGAGAAGAGTAGGGGTCCTAGAACAGAGCCTTGAGGAACACCGACTGACAAGGGGCGAAGTGAGGAGGTGGTGTGGGGGAGGGAGACACTGAATGTTCGGTCTGTCAGATATGACGAGATCCAGGAAAGGGCCAAGTCTGTGATGCCAAGGGATGAGAGGATTTGTAGCAAAAGGGAGTGGTCTACAGTGTCAAAGGCAGAAGACAAGTCCAGGAGAAGGAGGACAGAGTAGTGTCGCTTGCTCCTGGCAGTTAGTAGGTCATTGGTGACTTTAGTTAGGGCAGTTTCAGTTGAGTGATGGGAACGGAAGCCTGATTGTAACCGATCAAAGAGGGAGCAGGAGGAGAAGTGGGAGGACAGTTCAAGATGGACGTGTTGCTCCAGCAATTTGGAGGCATAAGGGAGAAGAGATATTGGGCGATAGCTAGACACAGAGGATGGGTCGAGGGAGGGCTTTTTGAGGATGGGTGTGATCTTGGCATGCTTGAAGGATGAGGGAAAGACACCTGTTGTGAGTGAGAGGTTGAAGAGGTGCGTTAGGGTTGGGATGAAGACCGTGGAAAGGTTAGGGATGAGGTGGGATGGGAGCGGGTCAAGCGTGCAGGTGGTGAGGTGTGATCTTGGCAGGAGGGTGGAGAGCTGATCTTCTGTCATGGTGGAGAAGCTGGTTTTGGAGGAGCAGGGTTGAGCAGCTAAGAGGGGCAGTGGGAGCTGTGGGCCAAAGCTTTCTCTGATCGTATTGATCTTCTGTTTAAAGAAAGAGGCGAAGTCATCAGCAGAAATGAGGGGGGAGGGAGGAGGTGCGGGGGGACGGAGTAGAGAATTGAAAGTGTTGAAAAGCTGTTTAGGGTTGTGGGACAGGGAGGATATGAGGGATGAGAAGTAAGTTTGTTTTGCGGCAGTAAGCGCAGACTTGAAGCTGGCGAGGGACTGCTTGTATGCAGTGAAGTGGTCGGCAGAGTGGGATCGCTTCCATCTCCGCTCAGCAATCCTGGAAGCCCGTCTCAATTCTTTGGTCAGGCTGGTCAGCCAGGGCTGCCTGTTAATTGTACGAGTTTTACTATGCATGAGTGGGGCGGCCGAATCGAGTGTTGTTGTTATTGTGGTGTTATAAAAAGTGGCAGCAGCATCTGTGTCATGAAGGGAAGCTATGTCTGTGAGAGGGAGAAGGGACTCAGAGAGTGATTGTAAGTTGAGATGTTTGAGATTTCGGCGAGGGTGAGTGAGTTTGTGGAGTGGGGGTTGCACACTAGGAGAGGAGAGGGACGAGAATGTCAGTAGGTTGTGGTCAGACAGGGGGAGGGGTGTGTTAGTGAGGTTAGTAAGGGAGCAGAGGCGGGTGAAGATGAGGTCCAGCGTGTGGCCATCTTTGTGAGTGGCCTCAGAGGACCATTGAGTGAGGCCAAAGGCCAAAATAGGGATTTTCATACAAAGCTACATGATGCAATAGTCAAGTATCAAGTGCAGTTATCGTGTGCATGGAGGGTGTGGAGACAGATGAATAGTAGGGGGCAGATTCAGAATAATATTTGGAAGGAGGGAACAGGGTAAAGTTAGTTTACTGAGTAGTTGATTTGGTAGGCTTGTTTGAAGAGATGGGTTTTTAAAGCGCGCTTGAATAGGTCGGGGCTAGGTATCAGTCTGATCGTCTGGGGAAGTTCATTCCAGAGAGCTGGCGCAGCACGAGAGAAGTCTTGGAGACGGAGGTGCGAGGTTCGGATTACGGGGGATGTTAGTCTTAGGTCATTTGTAGAATGGAGGGCACGTGTAGGGCGATAGACAGAGATGAGAGAGGAGATATAAGGCGGTGCAGAACTGTGGAGAGCTTTGTGGGTGAGAGAGATGAGTTTATACTGGACCCTGTAGTGAATGGGTAGCCAGTGTAATGACCGGCACAAGATGGAGGCATCGGTGAAGCGGCTGAACAGAAATATGACCCTGGCTGCCGCATTCAAGATGGATTGGAGAGGAGAACGTTTGGTAAGAGTGAGACCGATCAGAAGAGAGTTACAGTAGTCCAGACGGGAATGAATAAGAGCGACAGTAAGTACTACTGATACCCCCATTACCACTAAGCATTCCTTTGTTGCCTTTATAGTGTATAAGCAGCACAATGCTATCAATGTTGATATACGCAGGGACCCTGCTGATAAAACTTATAAGTGATATATAGTGATCCGGTCTGCCTGCTGTCCCTCAGCCCCGACGCGCGTTTCTTCCAACACTCCCTCAGGGGGGATGTGTGAGGGAGGAAAGACGTAGAGCTTTTAAAGTGATGCAGTGGCAATGAGAAATTGTACGGCGCAGCCATGTGGGTGAGGCAGATTGCCGGGAGCATGATGCGGCGCACTGTCCTGTGGGTCCACCCCAAGGAAAACATTGGAGTCTTGTTATTTTGTATTGTATGCCTATTTGTATTGCTATTTTTAATAAAGTACATCATAGGACTTATTTTTGGTGGTGGTCGCTCACACTATGCGGCACGGTGGTAGGCTATGATTTACAGTCTTTGCTAGTGACACAGTATTTTACATAGATGGCCTCTTTTTTGTTTCAAATGAATATTGAGTATTTTTAGGCCATGTTCACACCATCCTTTTTTTCATGCGGAATCGCCGCGATTTTCCCGCTGCGGGTCCGCAGCTGTTTTCCATGCAGGGTACATTACACTGTACCCTATGGAAAACAGGAACTGCTGTGCCCACATTGCGGAAAATCGTGAAAAAAGCCGCGCTGAATTGCCGCAGTAAAAAAGAAGTACCATGTCACTTCTTTTTGCGGAACTGCAGCGGTTCTGCACCCATTGACCTCCATTGTGAGGTCAAACCCGCAGTAAAACCCGCAGATGAAAAATATATCTGCGGGTTTTACTGCGGTTTGTGGTGCAGAACCGCTGCAGTGTGGCTGCCCCCCGTGCCCCAATCCCACCCCCCCATGCTCCGATGCCACCCCCCCATGCTCCGACGCCCCCCGGTGCCCTAATCTCCCCCCCTTATACTTACCCGGCCTCCTGGTGTCCGTCCGGCCGTCTTCTCCCTGGGCGCCGCCATCTTGCAAAATGGCGGGCGCATGCGCAGTGCGCCCGCCGAATCTGCCGGCCGGCAGATTCGTTCCAAAGTGCATTTTGATCACTGAGATAGGTTATATCTCAGTGATCAAAATAAAAAAAATAGTAAATGACCCCCCCCCCCCTTTGTCACCCCCATAGGTAGGGACAATAAAAAAATTAAGAATTTTTTTTTTTTCCCACTAAGGTTAGAATAGGGTTAGGGTTAGGGGTAGGGTTAGGGGTAGGGTTAGGGTTAGGGTATTTTCAGCCATTTTAACCCTAAAAAACTTCCTAGAAAACACACAGACTCTGCATAGAAAACTGCATAAAAAAACGCATCAAAAAACGCATAAAAAAAGCACCAAAAAAGCACCAAAAAAAGGACCTGCGTTTTCTGCCAAGAGCTGCGGTTTTTAGTCCTGAAAAAAAAGGAGGGAAATCAGGAACGTGTGAAGATAGCCTAAATCTATAAAGGGTAATATAGTTTTTAAGAAGGTGTAGTCGGAGTAGTGGAAATAGCTGTGTATGAACCTAAAACTGGACGAGGACCAGCCAAACTGTGCCACAAAGGTGAGGTTGTTGAAGACCATCGCAGGCCATACACCGCAGGAAGACTGATCACAGCAACGAGACACAAGGTAGTTCTACTGAATCAGCTAGGTGTCTCCCAAGGAAAGATGTGACAAGAGACTGGGGGGGTCAAAATTCAAGATGTGCTATCCAAACTCGATGGAAGCACCAAGAATTGGGCATCGTTGAGGACCACAGACACAGTGGTCGAGCCAAGGAAACTTAGTGCAGCAGATGAATGACACATTGTGATTACTTCCCTTTAAAATCAGGAGATGTCCAGCAGTGCCATCAACTCAGAATTGGGACCAGCTGCACCCATCTTGTGTTCGGAGAAGTTTGGCCAGAAGTCGTCTTCATGGAAGAGTTACAGCTGAACCCCAAATCTTCTACATGGAAACAAGTGACGCAACTCTGCATGGAAACAGAGGAACCGGGGTGCAGATAATGGTGTCCCCAATGCTGAGAAATACAGGCAGACACTGAGCCATCATGGAATATAATCAGGAGGCGTCTGATCGGCTCCAAATGTATTCTGCAGCCGGACAACAACCCCCAACATCCAGCCAATGTCATTAATAACGAAGAGTCCTGAGAGTGATGATCCGGCCTCACAGATCCCTGATCTCACATCGTCCAGTCTCTCTGGGATCACTGGAAGAGACAGATTCAGTTCACTGCTCTGTGTCTAAATATCTGGGATCAGGGGGTCTTGCTGGACCCCCGGGCAATGCCCCCTTCTATTATTCTAATGTGCTATGTCCACCTGTCCCGTGGGGGCTCGTCCTTTCTCCCTGGTGGGCAGGTGGTGGTTTGTCCACATGTGACTGCACAAGGTGTGGGAGAGAAAGGGGTTAATGGTGGTCAGGTTTGCACCTATCTGTGAAATGAGTACAAAGGAGCAGCTCTGCGTCTGCAGCCCCATGTCACCTCCTTACTAGGGACATCTGCAGAGCTGTTATTGTAAGGGGTGATGGGGACCGTCCGGCCCTACTACCCCCATCATGTGATATCACTGAGCACTACTACCCCCATCATGTAATATCACTGATCACTGCTACCCCATCATGTAATATCACTGATCACTGCTACCCCCATCATGTGATATCACTGATCACTATTACCCCATCATGTAATATCACTGATCACTACTACCCCCATCATGTAATATCACTGATCACTGCTACCCCCATCATGTGATATCACTGATCACTGCTATCCCCATCATGTAATATCACTGATCACTACTACCCCCATCATGTAATATCACTGATCACTGCTACCCTCATCATGTGATATCACTGAGCACTACTACCCCCATCATGTGATATCACTGATCACTACTACCCCCATCATGTAATATCACTGATCACTGCTACCCCCATCATGTAATATCACTGAGCACTACTACCCCCATCATGTGATATCACTGATCACTACTACCCCCATCATGTGATATCACTGATCACTACTACCCCATCATGTAATATCACTGATCACTACTACCCCCATCATGTAATATCACTGATCACTGCTACCCCCATCATGTAATATCACTGATCACTGCTACCCCCATCATGTAATATCACTGATCACTACTACCCCATCATGTAATATCACTGATCACTACTACCCCATCATGTAATATCACTGATCACTACTACCCCATCATGTAATATCACTGATCACTACTACCCCCATCATGTGATATCACTGATCACTACTACCCCCATCATGTAATATCACTGATCACTGCTACCCCCATCATGTAATATCACTGATCACTATTACCCCCATCATGTGATATCACTGCTACCCCCATCATGTAATATCACTGATCACTACTACCCCATCATGTAATATCACTGATCACTACTACCCCCATCATGTAATATCACTGATCACTACTACCCCCATCATGTGATATCACTGATCACTACTACCCCCATCATGTAATATCACTGATCACTGCTACCCCCATCATGTAATATCACTGATCACTATTACCCCCATCATGTGATATCACTGCTACCCCCATCATGTAATATCACTGATCACTACTACCCCCATCATGTGATATCACTGATCACTGCTACCCCCATCATGTGATATCACTGATCACTGCTACCCCCATCATGTAATATCACTGAGCACTACTACCCCCATCATGTAATATCACTGAGCACTACTACCCCCATCATGTGATATCACTGATCACTATTACCCCATCATGTAATATCACTGATCACTACTACCCCCATCATGTAATATCACTGAGCACTACTACCCCCATCATGTAATATCACTGATCACTGCTACCCCCATCATGTAATATCACTGAGCACTACTACCCCCATCATGTAATATCACTGAGCACTACTACCCTCATCATGTGATATCACTGATCACTACTACCCCCATCATGTAATATCACTGATCACTACTACCCTCATCATGTAATATCACTGATCACTACTACCCTCATCATGTAATATCACTGATCACTACTACCCTCATCATGTAATATCACTGATCACTACTACCCTCATCATGTAATATCACTGATCACTACTACCCCCATCATGTAATATCACTGATCACTGCTACCCTCATCATGTAATATCACTGATCACTACTACCCCCATCATGTAATATCACTGATCACTACTACCCTCATCATGTAATATCACTGATCACTACTACCCTCATCATGTAATATCACTGATCACTACTACCCTCATCATGTAATATCACTGATCACTACTACCCTCATCATGTAATATCACTGATCACTACTACCCCCATCATGTAATATCACTGATCACTGCTACCCTCATCATGTAATATCACTGAGCACTACTACCCCCATCATGTAATATCACTGATCACTGCTACCCCCATCATGTAATATCACTGAGCACTACTACCCCCATCATGTAATATCACTGATCACTACTACCCTCATCATGTAATATCACTGATTACTGCTACCCCCATCAATGTAATATCACTTATTATCATTACTACCCCCATCATGTAATATCACTGATCACTACTACCCCCATCATGTAATATCACTGATCACTGCTACCCCCATCATGTAATATCACTGATCACTACTACCCCCATCATGTAATATCACTGAGCACTACTACCCCCATCATGTAATATCACTGATCACTGCTACCCCCATCATGTAATATCACTGAGCACTACTACCCCCATCATGTAATATCACTGATCACTACTACCCTCATCATGTAATATCACTGATTACTGCTACCCCCATCAATGTAATATCACTTATTATCATTACTACCCCCATCATGTAATATCACTGATCACTACTACCCCCATCATGTAATATCACTGATCACTGCTACCCCCATCATGTAATATCACTGATCACTACTACCCTCATCATGTAATATCACTGATCACTACTACCCCCATCATGTAATATCACTTATTATCACTACTACCCCCATCATGTAATATCACTGATCACTACTACCCCCATCATGTGATATCACTGATCACTGCTACCCCCATCATGTGATATCACTGATCACTACTACCCCATCATGTGATATCACTGATCACTACTACCCCCATCATGTAATATCACTGATCACTACTACCCCCATCATGTAATATCACTGATCACTACTATCCCCATCATGTAATATCACTGATCACTACTACCCCATCATGTGATATCACTGATCACTACTACCCCCATCATGTAATATCACTGATCACTGCTACCCCCATCATGTAATATCACTGATCACTACTACCCCCATCATGTAATATCACTGCTACCCCCATCATGTAATATCACTGATCACTACTACCCCCATCATGTAATATCACTGATCACTGCTACCCCATCATGTAATATCACTGATCACTACTACCCCCATCATGTAATATCACTGATCACTACTACCCCCATCATGTGATATCACTGATCACTGCTACCCTCATCATGTGATATCACTGATCACTACTACCCCCATCATGTGATATCACTGATCACTGCTACCCTCATCATGTGATATCACTGATCACTACTACCCCCATCATGTAATATCACTGATCACTACTACCCTCATCATGTGATATCACTGATCACTACTACCCCCATCATGTAATATCACTGATCACTGCTACCCCCATCATGTAATATCAGTGCTACCCCCATCATGTAATATCACTGATCACTACTACCCCCATCATGTAATATCACTGATCACTACTACCCCCATCATGTAATATCACTGATCACTGCTACCCCCATCATGTAATATCAGTGCTACCCCCATCATGTAATATCACTGATCACTACTACCCCCATCATGTAATATCACTGCTACCCCCATCATGTAATATCACTGATCACTACTACCCCCATCATGTAATATCACTGATCACTGCTACCCCCATCATGTAATATCACTGATCACTACTACCCCCATCATGTGATATCACTGATCACTGCTACCCCCATCATGTAATATCACTGATCACTACTACCCCCATCATGTAATATCACTGATCACTACTACCCCCATCATGTAATATCACTGATCACTGCTACCCCATCATGTAATATCACTGATCACTACTACCCCCATCATGTAATATCACTGATCACTACTACCCTCATCATGTGATATCACTGATCACTACTACCCCCATCATGTAATATCACTGATCACTGCTACCCCCATCATGTAATATCACTGATCACTGCTACCCCCATCATGTGATATCACTGATCACTACTACCCCCATCATGTAATATCACTGATCACTACTACCCCCATCATGTAATATCACTGATCACTACTACCCCCATCATGTAATATCACTGATCACTGCTACCCCCATCATGTAATATCACTGATCACTATTACCCCCATCATGTAATATCACTGATCACTGCTACCCCCATCATGTAATATCACTGATCACTGCTACCCCCATCATGTAATATCACTGATCACTGCTACCCCCATCATGTAATATCACTGATCACTACTACCCCCATCATGTGATATCACTGATCACTACTACCCCCATCATGTAATATCACTGATCACTGCTACCCCCATCATGTAATATCACTGATCACTATTACCCCCATCATGTAATATCACTGATCACTGCTACCCCCATCATGTAATATCACTGATCACTACTACCCCCATCATCTGATATCACTGATGACTGCTACCCCCATCATGTAATATCACTGATCACTACTACCCCCATCATGTAATATCACTGATCACTACTACCCCATCATGTGATATCACTGATCACTATTACCCCATCATGTGATATCACTACTACCCCCATCATGTAATATCACTGATCACTGCTACCCCCATCATGTAATATCACTGATCACTGCTACCCCCATCATGTAATATCACTGATCACTGCTACCCCCATCATGTGATATCACTGATCACTATTACCCCATCATGTGATATCACTACTACCCCCATCATGTAATATCACTGATCACTGCTACCCCCATCATGTAATATCACTGATCACTGCTACCCCCATCATGTAATATCACTGCTACCCCCATCATGTAATATCACTGATCACTGCTACTCCCATCATGTGATATCACTGATCACTGCTACTCCCATCATGTGATATCACTGATCACTGCTACTCCCATCATGTGATATCACTCCATGAGACACCAGTACAAAACCCTAACCATGACATACAAAGCCATCCACAACCTGTCTCCTCCATACATCTGTGACCTCGTCTCCCGGTACTTACCTACACGCAACCTCCGATCCTCACAAGATCTCCTTCTCTACTCCCCTCTTATCTCCTCTTCCCACAATCGTATACAAGACTTCTCCCGTGCTTCCCCCATACTCTGGAACTCTCTACCACAACATATCAGACTCTCGCCTACCATAGAAACCTTCAAAAAGAACCTGAAGACTCATCTCTTCCGACAAGCCTACAGCCTGCAGTGATCCTCAACCTACTGAACCGCCGCACAACCTGCCCTACCCTCTCCTAGTGTTTCATCACCCATCCCCTGCAGACTGTGAGCCCTCGTGGGCAGGGTCCTCCCTCCTTATGTACTCGTGTGCCTTGTTATCTGCTCATGTTTAATGTATTTCTCTATATTTGCTCCGTATTCACATGTAAAGCGCCATGGAATAAATGGCGCTATAAAAATGTATAATAATAATAATAAATATCACTGAGCACTACTACCCCCATCATGTGATATCACTGATCACTACTACCCTCATCACGTAATATCACTGATCACTACTACCCTCATCATGTAATATCACTGAGCACTACTACCCTCATCATATATCACTGAGCACTACTACCCCATCATGTGATATCACAGCACTACTACCCCCTTCATATGATATCACTGAGCACTACTATCCCCATCATGTGAAGTCACTGAGCACTACTACTCCATCATGTGATATCACTGAGCACTACTACCCTCATGTGATATTACTGAGCACTACTACCCTCATCATATATCACTGAGCACTACTAGCCCATCATGTGATATCACAGCACTACTACCCCCATCATATGATATCTCTGAGCACTACTACCCTCATGTGATATTACTGAGCACAACCCCCATCATGTGATATCACAGCACTACTACCCCATCATATGATATCACTGAGCACTACTACCCCATCATATGATATCACTGAGCACTACTACCCCCATCATGTGATGTCACTGAGCACTACTACCCCCATCATATGATATCACTGAGCACTACTACCCCCATCATATGATATCACTGAGCACTACTACTCCATCATGTGATATCACTGAGCACTACTACCCTCATCATATATCACTGAGCACTACCCCCATCATGCAATATCACTGAGCACTACTACCCCATCATGTGATATCACAGCACTACTACCCCATCATATGATATCTCTGAGCACTACTACCCCATCATATGATATCACAGAGCACTACTACCCCCATCATGTGATGTCACTGAGCACTACTACCCCATCATATGATATCACTGAGCACTACTACCCCCATCATATATCACTGAGCACTACTACCATGCGCACTGTATCTAGTCCCTTCATGGGTGATACTGTATCCGAGCCTTCCCTTGTGATACCACCAGGACCCATTGATCGCCCTGTATCAGACATAGTAGAGGCATAGTCTTCTTCTCCTCCATGTGGTAGGACCTTCCATGGTCGGACAGATCAGCTCATTACAACCTTCTTGCTTCTTCCTCCTCCTTCTTTCCCTGAATTCTGCATTTCCTGACAACTGGTCAAACTGAGGCTCAGAACGGCCATAAAGACCCTTAATAAAGTTTAATTCAGTTCTAATGTGTGAAGAGACCTCCTCCTGCTGCCCCCTCTCACCTAGCAGGAGGGTCCCACATCAAAAGGTGCAGGGCGGACTTTTAGGAAGAGTCAATGTGTTATCTTCACCCCAGTGACTGGCCCCATCACAAGGACCTTCTCCTCAGCCTCACTTCTTGTAGGATCTTCATGAAGCTCATACTCTGATCCTACACGCCATGTATCACACCGACATATTTCAGCAATATGGACCACCCTATGCTGTGAGAACACCAACCTACCCATCAGCTAGTGGGCACCATGAACCCTACAGGTACCCAGGTATGTATGACTATGCTTGGTTGAGTAGTTGTTGGAGGCATCTCTTGAGGTTCCTTGTGTTTTCATCATGTCCAGGAGAGATCTACGATTGTATGTGTGTTCTGTATTTTGTATCATGCGTTCATATCGCAGTAGATATAAGGTGAGTTTCTGAAGAGCAATGGAGTCTTTGGACGCCCATGATACCTCATCCATAGATCTAAGGTCCACCTCCATGTTTCATTAGAAGCAAAAATCTTGTTCAGTCCAATTCCTCCTGAATCAGGTCACAAGCTTTGAGAACCTTGGGATGGAACACATTCCACACTCTATAGAAGTGCTTTGAGGTCCAACAACTTGTGGTTCTGATATATTTGGCTATTGGTCTCCTGATACTCCTGATATTAATGGTGGTTTTGGTGACTCCTAAGCTTCTAATGTGGTTCTGTGTGAGTCCAGTTTATTTGTAAGGTTCTAGACTAATGTATTTGAGATTGTGTTTAAGTTCTTTACAAGCTTTACTTTCCCATTTTTTGTTTAGGTTTTATCTTTGTAGTTCTGGTTCTGATGTCATGTTTCTTTACTAAAACTGCGAGTTCATGATAGTATTGAGGTTCTGGAGGTCTAAACACTGTGTTGGTCCAGCAGAGTAGAGGCATTCTGGTCTTCTGGTGATTGTGTAGGTCCAATACAAATCGTGAATTTCTGATGTTTCCTGACCTTTGGTGGTCCAGCATGGCAATGAGTGTCTAGTATAGTCGTGGCTCTGGTGGCCATAGTTCTGCAAGTCCAGTGTAGTATGAAAGTTATAGTGCTCTGAGGATTTTGGGTATCTGGTATAGTGATGGTTCTAGAGTCATGGGGCTATGCAGGTCCAGTCTAGATATAAGGTTCAAGTTTCAGCTCAGACTTATTGGTCCTGCATGAAAATTAGTTTCTTGGTTCTCCTGGGATACAGTATTGTGGTTTCTGGTGGCCTGGTGACTCTGCAAGTCCAGGGTAGAAGTGATGTTCTGGTGGATCCACAACTTTATGGATCACGTATAATGATGGTTCTGCTCAAATGGGACTATGCAATCTTGATTTGGAGGTTCTGGAGTTTCCCCAAAGATTTGTTAGTCCAGTATTTTCCTAGGGTCCAATACAATGGTGGTTCTGGTGGCCTTGGGACTATTCAAGTTCAGACTATTAGTAAGTTTGTGGTGCTCAGAGTCCTAAGACTTAGTGGCTTCAGTAGGCTGGCAGTTCTGGAAGTTATAGGACTATATAGTATAAATGTTATTTTTTTTATTTCTCCACATTTATGGTAGTGGACAGTATGGTAGTGGGGATCCTGTATAGTTGTGGGTCTGGTGGTCTAGAGTTTTTATGAGTGCTGTATAGCGGTGGTTATGCAGTCCCGAGGACTAACAGTCATGGAACCTAAGGCTATTGTAATACTTTTAGGCTTTATGGGTCCAGTTCCAGTATAGTTCTTAGGTTCTGGAATGTGAATTTACGATCTAACAGTATCTGAAATTCTGGTCCTCCTCACTTTCTGAGGTACACTGTACCTTCTGAGGTTCTGGCCACAAGTTCTCCAACGTTGAGGTTTCCAGTATTTGTGAGGCACGGCCTGAGGGCATGTTTTGTTGGTGCTGGTATTTATTAAGATCTGGTCCAAGGTTTTGTTGATCTGACATTGTAGGTTCTCGTGATTTCCCGGACATCTGGTCTACCTTAGATTTATATGGGAACAGGAGGAGCTGTCCCATCTCGTTACCATTAACCTCTGCAGGGGTCCAATTAGCAGGACATGGCGGCCATTTAGCACATACCTGTCAAGCAGAGCAGCTTGTGAGTGACCTGAGGCCTCTGAGGCGAGGTGGCCAGACCACTAGACCTTCCAATAATCTACATTCCCCCTAAAATACAAGCATCCCCATTAACCAGCTTTTCCAGATCCTTGAACGATATTTCAGTCCTCTTGTGTAGCAATGTGTCCCCTGAACAGTAGTGGACACCCCCAGGACAGGTTTGGGGATATAACCATTCCCTTACATTTACTGCTTCCTTCCCTACAGAACTTGAGATTCCGACCAGTCAGCGATACGACGGCCTCTTTACTGCACTGGATACCTCACAAAGGATTCTTGGAGCTGCCCCCCTCACACCCCTCTCCTTGCCCCCAGGTCCCGCCCTGGGATTTGGTCAACCGCAGCCCCCATGTGAGGCGCCCCAACTTCCCGGGAATGTTAAGATGACCCTGGAAAACCGAGATCTCTGGAAAGAGTTCCACATTATAGGAACCGAAATGATCATCACGAAGTCTGGGAGGTGAGGAAAGGAGGAAGGGCGGTGTGGACAAGGGATGTGTAAGAGGGTCATGGGAAAACAAGTCAGTGGGCTTTACTATGATATCCCAAAAACCCTTTACACTAGAGGGTAGGATTGCCCCACCCCTCTCCCTCCACAAAATATCAATCTCCTTATCCTCCATGTTTCTTCATCCTCTCCTCATCCTTCTTTATATAATCGCTCTTCTCATTCTCCATCCAGTCCCTTTCCTCATTCTCCGTCCACCCACCCTTCTTCTCTCTCCTTTTCCTCCATCCAACTTCTTGTTCCTCTTCTCATCTTTCATCTTTTTCCTTTCCATATTCTCCATCTTCCTTCAGCCTCATCTTCCATCATGTCCCTTTTCTCAGTCTTTATCTTGTCCTTCTCCACATACTTCATCTTCTCTTGTATCTCATTAATTTACCTTCATCCTTCCCAAACCTCAACATCTACATTCATCTTCTTCCTCCCCTCATCTAACATCTTGTCCCTCTTTAACCTCACCATCTCCCCAATCTTCTATCTTGTCCCCCTCTTTTCTCTCCATCTATTTCCATCTTCCTTCATCTTGTTTCTTAAATCATTCTTTCCTTCTCCTGTTCCTCCATCTTGTTCTTCTCATACTTTTCCTAATTCTCCATCTACCTTCATCCTCCATCTTCTTATTCCTTGCCTCATACTCCCTTGTCTTGTTCTTCTCCTCATGCTCCATCTTCCTACATTTCATCCCTCTTCTTATCCTGAATCTTTTTTCATTTTGTCCTTCACCCCATCCTCCATTTTTCTTCATCTTTGTCTTTGTCACTTGTAGAAGAATGTTTCCTCAGTGTAAAGTCAGCATCACCGGCCTTGATCCAGATGGTAAATACGTCCTTCTTGCCGACATCGTCCCGGTGGACAATTCCCGATACAAGTGGCAGGAAGATCACTGGGAGCCAAGCGGAAGAGCTGAACCGAGGTTACCCGAGAGAGTCTACATCCACCCCGATTCTCCAGCGCCTGGATCCCACTGGATGAAGCAGCCAATCTCCTTCCACAAGATCAAGCTCACCAACAATACACTGGACCAGATGGGTCATGTGAGTAGGAAACGTGGCAGCTGTCAGTGGTCACTAGTATGACCATCACCAATCCACCCATCATGGGGGAAGGGATTACTTTAACAATCTTTTTACCCCTCAGATTATCCTGCACTCCATGCATCGGTACCAGCCCCGTTTCCATATTGTCCGAGCCCAGGATGTATTTAGCCGCAGATGGGGCGGCTGCTCCTCCTTCACTTTTCCAGAGACCATGTTCTTGACTGTGACCGCGTACCAGAATGAGAAGGTAGGTAAAAGAAGGGTTATACCATGGAGAACAATCAGTCGGCTGGACCCTAAGTGGGAATCATGATGTGATATCTTATCCCTCGCAGATAACGCAGCTGAAGATCCAGACAAATCCGTTTGCAAAAGGTTTCCGAGAGGACGGACTCAAAAATAAGAGGTAGGAGGGGAATATATCTGGTGGAGGGAGGGGGTCCTGTCAGGTATAGAGCCATATACCCATGAGGAATATATCTGGTGGAGGGAGGGGGTCCTGTCAGGTATAGAGCCATATACCCATGAGGAATATATCTGGTGGAGGGGGGGGGGGTCCTGTCAGGTATAGAGCCATATACCCATGAGGAATATATCTGGTGGAGGGGGGGGGGGGGTCCTGTCAGGTATAGAGCCATATACCCATGAGGAATATATCTGGGGGGGGGGGGTCCTGTCAGGTGTAGAGCCATATACCCCATGAGGAATATATCTGGTGGAGGGAGGGGGGGTCCTGTCATATATAGAGCCATATACCCATGAGGAATATATCTGGTGGAGGGGGGGGGGGTCCTGTCAGGTATAGAGCCATATACCCATGAGGAATATATCTGGTGGAGGGAGGGGGGGGGTCCTGTCATATATAGAGCCATAGACCCATGATGAATATATCTGGTGGGGGGAGGGGGGGGGGGGGTCCTGTCAGGTATAGAGCCATATACCCATGAGGAATATATCTGGTGGAGGGGGGGGGGGTCCTGTCAGGTATAGAGCCATATACCCATGAGGAATATATCTGGTGGAGGGGGGGGGGGGTCCTGTCAGGTATAGAGCCATATACCCATGAGGAATATATCTGGTGGAGGGGGGGGGGGGGTCCTGTCAGGTATAGAGCCATATACCCATGAGGAATATATCTGGTGGAGGGAGGGGGGGGTCCTGTCAGGTATAGAGCCATATACCCATGAGGAATATATCTGGTGGGGGGGGGGGGGGGGGGTCCTGTCAGGTATAGAGCCATATACCCATGAGGAATATATCTGGGGGGGGGGGGGGGTCCTGTCAGGTATAGAGCCATATACCCATGAGGAATATATCTGGTGGAGGGAGGGGGGGGGTCCTGTCAGGTATAGAGCCATAGACCCATGATGAATATATCTGGTGGGGGGGGGGGGGTGTCCTGTCAGGTATAGAGCCATATACCCATGAAGAATATATCTGGTGGAGGGGGGGGGGGGGGTCCTGTCAGGTATAGAGCCATATACCCATGAGGAATATATCTGGTGGAGGGAGGGGGTCCTGTCAGGTATAGAGCCATATACCCATGAGGAATATATCTGGTGGAGGGAGGGGGGGGGTCCTGTCAGGTATAGAGCCATAGACCCATGATGAATATATCTGGTGGGGGGGGGGGGGTGTCCTGTCAGGTATAGAGCCATATACCCATGAGGAATATATCTGGTGGAGGGGGGGGGGGGGGTCCTGTCAGGTATAGAGCCATAGACCCATGAGGAATATATCTGGTGGAGGGGGGGGGGGGGGGTCCTGTCAGGTATAGAGCCATATACCCATGAGGAATATATCTGGTGGAGGGGGGGGGGGGGGGGGTCCTGTCAGGTATAGAGCCATATACCCATGAGGAATATATCTGGTGGAGGGGGGGGGGGGGTCCTGTCAGGTATAGAGCCATATACCCATGAGGAATATATCTGGTGGAGGGGGGGGGGGGGGTCCTGTCAGGTATAGAGCCATATACCCATGAGGAATATATCTGGTGGAGGGAGGGGGGGTCCTGTCAGGTATAGAGCCATATACCCATGAGGAATATATCTGGTGGAGGGGGGGGGGGGGGGTCCTGTCAGGTATAGAGCCATATACCCATGAGGAATATATCTGGGGGGGGGGGTCCTGTCAGGTATAGAGCCATATACCCATGAGGAATATATCTGGTGGAGGGAGGGGGTCCTGTCAGGTATAGAGCCATATACCCATGAGGAATATATCTGGTGGAGGGAGGGGGGGTCCTGTCAGGTATAGAGCCATATACCCATGAGGAATATATCTGGTGGGAGGGGGGGGTCCTGTCAGGTATAGAGCCATAGACCCATGAGGAATATATCTGGTGGGAGGGGGGGGTCCTGTCAGGTATAGAGCCATAGACCCATGAGGAATATATCTGGGGGGGGGGGGGGGTCCTGTCAGGTATAGAGCCATATACCCATGAGGAATATATCTGGGGGGGGGTCCTGTCAGGTATAGAGCCATATACCCATGAGGAATAGATCTGGTGGGAGGGGGGGGTCCTGTCAGGTATAGAGCCATAGACCCATGAGGAATATATCTGGGGGGGGGGGGGGGTCCTGTCAGGTATAGAGCCATATACCCATGAGGAATATATCTGGGGGGGGGTCCTGTCAGGTATAGAGCCATATACCCATGAGGAATAGATCTGGTGGGAGGGGGGGGTCCTGTCAGGTATAGAGCCATAGACCCATGAGGAATATATCTGGTGGGAGGGGGGGGTCCTGTCAGGTATAGAGCCATAGACCCATGAGGAATATATCTGGGGGGGGGGGGGGGGTCCTGTCAGGTATAGAGCCATATACCCATGAGGAATATATCTGGGGGGGGGTCCTGTCAGGTATAGAGCCATATACCCATGAGGAATATATCTGGGGGGGGGTCCTGTCAGGTGTAGAGCCATATACCCATGAGGAATATATCTGGTGGAGGGAGGGGGTCCTGTCAGGTATAGAGCCATAGACCCATGAGGAATATATCTGGTGGGAGGGGGGGGGTCCTGTCAGGTATAGAGCCATAGACCCATGAGGAATATATCTGGTGGGAGGGGGGGGTCCTGTCAGGTATAGAGCCATAGACCCATGAGGAATATATCTGGTGGAGGGAGGGGGGGTCCTGTCAGGTATAGAGCCATATACCCATGATGAATATATCTGGTGGAGGGGGGGGGGGGTCCTGTCAGGTATAGAGCCATATACCCATGATGAATATATCTGGTGGAGGGGGGGGGGGTCCTGTCAGGTATAGAGCCATATACCCATGAGGAATATATCTGGTGGAGGGAGGGGGGGGTCCTGTCATATATAGAGCCATAGACCCATGATGAATATATCTGGTGGGGGGGGGGGGGGGGTGTCCTGTCATATATAGAGCCATATACCCATGAAGAATATATCTGGTGGAGGGAGGGGGGGTCCTGTCAGGTATAGAGCTATATACCCATGAGGAATATATCTGGTGGAGGGGGGGGTCCTGTCATATATAGAGCCATAGACCCATGATGAATATATCTGGTGGAGGGAGGGGGGGTCCTGTCAGGTATAGAGCCATAGACCCATGATGAATATATCTGGTGGGGGGGGGGGGGGGGTCCTGTCAGGTATAGAGCCATATACCCATGAGGAATATACAGTCATGGCCAAAAGTATTGACACCCCTGCAATTCTGTCAGATAATACTCAGTTCCTTCCTGAAAATGATTGCAATCACAAATTCTTTGGTATTATTATCTTAATTTAATTTATCTTAAATGAAAAAACAAAAGAGAATGAAGCAAAACATTGATCATTTCACACAAAACTCCACAAATGGGCCAGACAAAAGTATTGGCACCCTCAGCCTAATACTTGGTTGCACAACCTTTAGCCAAAATAACTGCGACCAACCGCTTCCGGTAACCATCAATGAGTTTCTTACAAAGCTCTGCTGGAATTTTAGACCATTCTTCTTTGGCAAACTGCTCCAGGTCCCTGATATTTGAAGGCGCCTTCTCCAAACTGCCATTTTTAGATCTCTCCACAGGTGATCTATGGGATTCAGGTCTGGACTCATTGCTGCCACCTTAGAAGTCTCCAGTCCTTTCTCTCAAACCATTTTCTAGTGCTTTTTGAAGTGTGTTTTGGGTCATTGTCCTGCTGGAAGACCCATGACCTCTGAGGGAGACCCAGCTTTCTCACAATGGGCGCTGCATTATGCTGCGATATTTGTTGGTGGTCTTCAGACTTCATAATGCCATGCACACGGTCAAGCAGTCCAGTGCCAGAGGCAGCAAAGCAACCCCAAAACATCAGGGAACCTCCGCCATGTTTGACTGTAGGGACCGTGTTCTTTTCTTTGAATGCCTCTTTTTTTCTCCTGTAAACTATGTTGATGCCTTTGCCCAAAAAGCTCTACTTTTGTCTCATCTGACCAGAGAACATTCTTCCAAAACATTTTAGGCTTTTTCAGGTAAGTTTTGGCAAACTCCAGCCTGGCTTTTTTATGTTTCGGGGTAAGAAGTGGGGTCTTCCTGGGTCTCCTACCATACAGTCCCTTTTTATTCAGATGCCGACGGATAGTACGGGTTGACACTGTTGTACCCTCGGACTGCAGGACAGCTTGAACTTGTTTGGATGTTAGTCGAGGTTCTTTATCCAACATCCGCACAATCTTGCGTTGAAATCTCTTGTCAATTTTTCTTTTCCGTCCACATCTAGGGAGGTTAGCCACAGTGCCATGGGCTTTACACTTCTTGATGACACTGCGCACGGTAGACACAGGAACATTCAGGTCTTTGGAGATGGACTTGTAGCCTGGAGATTGCTCATGCTTCCTCACAATTTGGTTTCTCAAGTCCTCAGACAGTTCTTTGGTCTTCTTTCTTTTCTCCATGCTCAATGTGGTCACACAAGGACACAGGACAGAGGTTGAGTCAACTTTAATCCATGTCAACTGGCTGCAAGTGTGATTTAGTTATTGCCAACACCTGTTAGGTGCCACAGGTAAGTTACAGGTGCTGTTAATTACACTAATTAGAGAAGCATCACATGATTTTTCGAACAGTGCCAATACTTTTATCCACCCCCTTTTTTATGTTTGGTGTGGAATTATATCCAATTTGGCTTTAGGACAATTCTTTTTGTTTTTTCCATTTAAGACAAATTAAATGAAGATAATAATACCAAAGAATTTGCGTTTGCAATCATTTTCAGGAAGAAACTGAGTGTTATCTGACAGAATTGCAGGGGTGTCAATACTTTTGGCCATGACTGTATCTGGTGGAGGGGGGGGGGGTCCTGTCTGGTATAGAGCCATATACCCATGAGACGGTGGCAATGGACTAAAAACAAGGTCATTATGAAATATAGACCAGAGATTATGGAGCCATCTCATCGCATACAGAGTAAAGGTAAAGCGCAGCGTGGTTTTGATTCCAGTTCATGGCACATTCACTCCTCACCAGTGAGATTGCAAAACCAGGAAGGAAAATTTGGCAACCACAGGATGTAGACATTACTGATCTGCAAATGATGAAAAATATTGACATTCTGACCTCTGGAGTCTGAGCCAGGTGTAGAAATCCCAGCATTTCCAGCCCCGGGTGCTATTACCGAGGTTATTAATTGCATCTAAGGAAGGTTCTGCTGCTGAATGCACTTGGGCAAATCATCAAAAGCCGCTGCTGGCAGCTCCTCTGTAATAACCGACCAATGATGTCCCAGATGTTCTCGATGGGAGACAAGTCTGGAGCCGCTGCAGCCGCGAAAGCAGGTTTAGGCCATGGAGGTGGCTCACAGTAGTATGAGGTACATGCGGCCTGCTGTTGTCATGTGAAAAAATGGCTCCTGGGACACTGATTTGGTGGTGGAACCAGTGGCACAGCCATTTCGCCAATGTAACAGCTGCTGGTGCTTCAGGAGTGAAGATAAGAGGGGTCTGGCTACAGGAAGTTATGTCACCCCTCACCATAATCTTGGGAGAAGAACCAGTGTGGCATTCCCTGATGGAGGCCTCTTACTGGCGTTGTCCACGTGATCTCCAGACTAATCTCCAGCTCTCATTGCGTCCAAGACAGAAGCAGAACTCATCGCCGAGAAAAGACTTTTGTGTCGGTCTCCACTGCTGCCTTGCTCTGCACCAATGTGGCCTTTGAGAACGGTTGCGTGAGTTCAGTGGACATCTGTAGCGGATCGTCCGGCTCGCAGCCCAATGTCGTGTAGACGCTGCATGACGTCTTAGTGTCTGTGACATTCAACTTCACTTGCTGCACAGAACAGGTCACTATGCGCCATTCTTCCAATCTGATAAGACCATGTGGTCAACGTCATGAAGAGGGAAGTCGCGGGAATATGGTGGGGATGGTGTGGGCATAATGTCCTGTATGCGGACAACTCTACTCTTCCTTCCAGGTCACTAACAGCTCGGCGTTGTTGCAGCCATTTCTCCAAAGTGTCCCAGGAGCTATTACATCTCCAGGTTGTATTTGCTCCTGTAAGCAGCCTTCGTGCCCTAAATCTGGTCCCGTGGCCGTCTCCAGACTCGGCTCCCGTGGCCGTCTCCAGACTCGGCTCCCGCGGCTGCAGCGTCTCCAGACTCGGCTCCCGCGGCTGCAGCGTCTCCAGACTCGGCTCCCGCGGCTGCAGCGTCTCCAGACTCGGCTCCCGCGGCTGCAGCGTCTCCAGACTCGGCTCCCGCGGCTGCAGCGTCTCCAGACTCGGCTCCCGCGGCTGCAGCGTCTCCAGACTCGGCTCCCGCGGCTGCAGCGTCTCCAGACTCGGCTCCCGCGGCTGCAGCGTCTCCAGACTCGGCTCCCGCGGCTGCAGCGTCTCCAGACTCGGCTCCCGCGGCTGCAGCGTCTCCAGACTCGGCTCCCGCGGCTGCAGCGTCTCCAGACTCGGCTCCCGCGGCTGCAGCGTCTCCAGACTCGGCTCCCGCGGCTGCAGCGTCTCCAGACTCGGCTCCCGCGGCTGCAGCGTCTCCAGACTCGGCTCCCGCGGCTGCAGCGTCTCCAGACTCGGCTCCCGCGGCTGCAGCGTCTCCAGACTCGGCTCCCGCGGCTGCAGCGTCTCCAGACTCGGCTCCCGCGGCTGCAGCGTCTCCAGACTCGGCTCCCGCGGCTGCAGCGTCTCCAGACTCGGCTCCCGCGTCTCCAGACTCGGCTCCCGCGTCTCCAGACTCGGCTCCCGCGTCTCCAGACTCGGCTCCCGCGTCTCCAGACTCGGCTCCCGCGGCTGCAGCGTCTCCAGACTCGGCTCCCGCGGCTGCAGCGTCTCCAGACTCGGCTCCCGCGGCTGCAGCGTCTCCAGACTCGGCTCCCGCGGCTGCAGCGTCTCCAGACTCGGCTCCCGCGGCTGCAGCGTCTCCAGACTTGTTTCCATCTAGCACATCCGGGACGTCTATGTTTGGCGATTACATGAGAGCTGCCGGCGGCGGATCCGGATGATTTGCCCAAGGGCATTCAGCGGCAGGACCTTCCTCAAATGACCATTAATCACCTCAATAGCAGCAGAGGACGGACAGATGTGAAAGTTTTGTTTCCAAAATTTGCAGATCAGTGATGTCTCGTCCTGTAATTTCCATCATGCCACCATTTTTCCTTCGTGTGTTACAATGTCCATGTTGAGGAGGGTAGATGATCTCTTCCTTGCAGGGATCGATCCGTTCGAGTAAAGAGGAAAACGACAACGACAAAGCAGGAGGAAGAGGAGCAGGAGCTGTATCCACCAGGTAGGTGACGCTGGTCTCATTTGCGTATTCTCAGGTTACTACCTCTAGGTGGCGCTGTTGTTCGGTGAGGCAACATGGCAGTCTGGGTCCGTTATTCACTCTTTTATTCCCCGCAGCCGAGTGTAAGAGGCCGCTGTATTCAGGACCCTGCGACTCCACCCTGGATATAGGAGGGGGTCTCGCTCTGCCGCTCCCCAGTCCGGATTGTTCTTTCCATCCCATCACACCACCAAACCCAACTACACCTTCAACCGAAGCAGCAAACCCCTCCCCTCTCACCATCACAGCCAATCAGGAGCAAGCCGAGACACTGGAGATGGACCCCCAGACCGCCGACAACTTCTTACGGCCGGAGAGCGAGGCCTACCCCGAGATGCCACCCGGACTAGATGGCACCCTATACACATGGTGGGTACGGAGTGCAAAATAGCCTTCACGAGCGGTCTGCTGCCGTTTTAGGTTTACAGCTCCGATGCATACTAATATTAGAAGTCATTCTCCTTCCTTACACTACGTTAATATACACTTGGCAGCTCGATCAGACGAGACGTGGATTTGTTCACGGTCCGCTACCATGGAGACCTATAGATGTGATTTGGAGCTGTATACACAAAACGGCAGATTTTACACCTACCGTACATTTTTACTAAATGCACTTGAAGGATAAAAAAAAAACGGAAAAAAAAAAAAAGGTACAGTAGTCGCGTCAGTCGGTAATCTGATCAGCGTCTTCTCTGTTGACAGCCAAAGTGCAGCCCAAGCTTCGGGGGTCAGTCGGACGTCCACCGCCCAGCGCTTCATTGCCACGTTCCAAGCCCCTCAGGAAGCCCCTCTGATCTACGACAGCCAATCAGACTACAGGATTTACGGGCAGGACATGGCCTGCGCAGGGGACTACGGAGCCGCCTCCTGCGCCATCCCCCCACCAGGGCGAGAGGAGGAAGGGGCCCTCAGAGGTTACCTGAAGAGCCCCGACCTGCGCTTCCAGCATTTCCTTCCCAACTCAGGAGCTAAACTTGGACTGCAGTTCTCCGGGCCCCAGATTCAGCGCCTGTACTCTGGGGGCGGCTGGATGTGATCGGACAGCCTACAGGAGACCAGGGCTGGTGCACCAGTCACATCCAGAGCTGCACTCACAAGGCTGCTGGGTGCCACACAGCGCTCACTGCTGCCACCTACTGGTCCAGAGTAAGCAGTGGTGCATGGTGGGAGATCAGGCACCTTCATTTAGTGCATTTATGGTTAGTAGGAAGAGCGGTGAATGCAGCTTTGGCTGTGATCGGAGCACAGGCCACACGATCTGTACATTTTGCCCGTAATCTGTTGTATAGAACATATTTTTTGATAAACTTTTTGTAGTCGATTAGTCGCATCTTGTGGCCCCTGAGGCCACATAATGTACAGCCAAGATCAGTGCTGGCATGTTCCCCCCCCGACAGTCACATAGAAGGGTCTCAGCACTGGGGGGGCAGGGGTGTGACAAAAGGAATTACTAAAAAAGGCTGCATTCACCCCATGGGCCCGGGAACGACTTTCCCGCAGTTATACTTGTATTTTATTTATCAGATTTTTGGACTTATTTTTTCTTTGTTTTACATTAAAATGAGATGTTACACCGCGTGTCATGTTTAATGCAGGGGATAACCAACAATGGTCGCCTCCAGCACACTGACCCCCGCACCGCTGTGTGAGGGTCCCGACCGGCAAATCAATAGAAAAGGAATGGGTATAGAGATATAAATGCTGGGAGTTGTAGTCTCCTAGCTCAGACGGTAATGTTACACCCCGCAGTGCTACTCCTGGAGCCGCCATCTGTCTCATCCTGGCGTCTTGTTTCACACCCACACATCCTCCCCGCCGGACCCCCATTTCACAGGAACATGTAAACTTCCCATCCTCACACTTCTAGGAGGGTCTCATACAGAGGAGGGGGACACTGCATGCAACAGACCCCATAGCTAGCAGTCATGTAAATGAAGTCCAGGGGGATAACAGGAGCAGAATACAAGCAGAGGAACCATCCTCCAGCCCACCCTATGGTCCTGGTGCCTGACGACCCCACTACACAGGCTGGGTGCTAGGGATACACAATCTAATAAGGTCAGTGCTGGCATCAGTCCCCTACAGAATACATATGGCTGCTATATACGGCCACCGCTAGCCGGAGATGTTGCCAACGCACCATAACCGCGAGGCGGCCCCTTCTCTGCATACAGCTACCCGGGGAGATCATCGTCCTGGATGAGAATATTGAAAGATGCTGCCACCTAGTGGTCAAAAAGGAAAATGCTGCATTATGTCCAGGTAATGGAGACAAGCAGCAGGAGCCAGGACTGCCACCAGTCACAACACAGGATCCAAATCCTCATGTGATCTACTCCCTCGCAGCGCTGAGATCCTAGCACTATTCTACAATATGAGAAAGTGATCTGCCAGGACAATATTCAATTTACACACCGTTTTCAGCAAAGGGAAGAATTCAGGTTTACATCATGATTCAAAAAAATTAAACGCAGAATGACCTGTCCCTGTTCACACAGCAGAGGGTTTGCTACACTGTACCCAGTCTAGTCTGAGATCAACAGCATTACAAGCAGAATCATACAAAGTAAACTTACAGGGGCAGTCCACAACCGCTCATACAAATCCTTAGTGCACGGGATATAACATAGGAAAAGCATAAAGAACGCTCAGCCCATCCGCTCCCAACACGGCAGCCTTCACCATCAGGAGCGGAACAGGGGCGGCCGGTCAAATCTGAGAACCTGTCACTGCAGAGAACCAGATTACCCAGAGAGTCAGGATATTCATAGAATAAAGTCACTGATAATGTTATAACCCAGAGCTGCACTCACTGTGTACATACATTACTGATCCTGAGTTACATCCAGAGCTGCACTCACTATTCTGCTGGTGCAGTCACTGTGTACACACATTACATTACTGATCCTGAGTTACATCCTGTATTATACCCCAGAGCTGCACTCACTATTCTGCTGGTGCAGTCACCGTGCACATACATTACATCATGTAGTATCTCCACCAGCAGAACAGTGAGTGCAGCTCTGGAGTCAGTGCACAGCCCCCAGCATACGGTACAGATCACATCACACTTTTACGTTTCCAGTTTTTTTTTAATCTTTTCTTGTTTTATTAGCAGACGTCTGTGGCTTTATCTACCAAAAAGTAAAATTAAAAATAAAAACCTGACTGACATATGTGTACAATAACCAGGGGGCGATGGGGGGGTCATATGGAAAGAGCAGGATATAAAAGAATAAATTACAAAACAGGGACAAGGTGGGACCCCTGGAGAAGCAGAAACACCAGGAGCAGTGGAGACCCCCCCTCCCGGAGAAGCAATGGAGACCCCTGGACAAGGAGGAACCCCAGGACCAGTGGAAACCCCTGGAGAAACAGGGACCCCAGGACCAGTGGAGACCCCCCTGGAGAAGCAGAGAGCCCCCTGGTGGCGACTCCTCCACCCTCAGGACAACACATGGAGAGGATGAGGAGGGTGAACACTGTGGCTTCAGAAAACCTCAATATGGCAACGTGTGGGGGACGGAGCCCACCTGTCAGTCCTGCTGGGACCTAGGCCCAGGGTCTGCTGCACTAAGGCACTCCAAACTATCATCATCATCACCCCAGCAGGGAAAGACCACCACAGCCTAATACAGGGGGCACTGGGAGAGGAATGACTGGATTTGGGATTTTAGGAATTCATAAAAATTGAGGGGGAAAAAAAAACAATTCTAAAAGGATTTTGGTTTCCTTGCATAACACTGCCCGCGCCCCTCCCCCACCCCAGTGAAAGTCTTGAGAAAAGCCCTTTTCCTGAGACACACAGCACGATTGCTCCCAAACTGCAGAGCATTGCTCCTCTATACCCCACCCACAAAAAAACAAACAAAAAAAAAAAAAACAGTTTTCGAGCGCCCCCTGAAATGTTAAAAAAAAAAACCTAGAGCACCCTGGAGTCAGACGCTCCCCTCCCCCGACTCAGCACATTAACCCTAGTAAGACTTAACAAGGAGAAGAGGGGCAAAGTCTGCAGAATCCTCGGCCCCCCGCACCGTGTGACAATCCCACCGTCAATGAAGGGGGAGATGGGAGAAGAGGCCTTCAGAGAAGTTCGAGACACCGGGAGGAAACAGTGGAGAGGCCCTGGCACGGAGGGGGCTGGTCACAGGAAGTAGTCGGCCACCGGCTTCTTGGAGGGAATGCCTCTGGTCTCTTGGGGAGCGGCTTCAAAAATGATGAATTCCTTCTGCAGATGCTCATCCAGCTCCAAGATGGCGGCGACGTTTCCACATCTAATGGGGGCGAGACAGAGGTGAGAGGGGGCGCGCTGGGACCACCCGGTACGGGTCGTGCACACAGCAGTACGCACCTGTAACAGTAGTTTGGCGCAGACCACACGGTCAGGACCGCCTCGTTGAAGTGCCACTTGTAGCCCTCCATGACCAGCTGGTGCGCGCGGCAGATCATGTCGATGTTGTTTGCTGCGTTGAACTGCGCCACGACGTCGCTGCCGAAAAGATACCCGGCCCCCCGAGGGCTGACTCCCCACCCGGTAGTATCTGAAGGGGGTCATACGTCAGACTCATCAGGTGGCACTGACAGAGCTCGGGGGGCAAGCACGGGCAGTGATGGACCTACCTTCAGGGTCTGACCACAGCAGGTCGCACATGGGGCCGTCGTGAGGGACTTCCTGTTTGCGGTCAATGGTTCGGATCTGGTCCAGGGTCTGTATCGATGGCGAGAGACCACCGTGTACACAGAAGATCTGGGGGAAGGAGATGGTAATTAGCCGGGAGAGAAAGACGCTCCGATGTATCCCCTCTACAGCAGGGCGCCCCGAGACCCCCAGACCCTGCAGGGCTCTTAGAGGTGGTCTTCTCCTCCACCGGTCAGGCATTACATGGCTCCCCCCTCACGATAAGACCCTGAACTGTCACCTTGCCATCAATAATGGCCGACAGGCTGAGATAGTCGAAGATCTCCGTGCAGTACCGCCATACAGTCACCGAGCCGTACTTGCGCAGACACTCATCGTAAAAACCGTAGACTTGTGTGATCTGCCGACTTTCGTGGTTCCCGCGGATGAGTGTGATCCTGTCAGGGTAGCGGACCTGCGCAGACAAGGAGCCGTCATTACTGAGGGACATAAACCGGTCATATGCCGGGAGCGACCGCTGAGGGGTCAGCGCACATCACACCGTCACCCTGCAGCCTCTCCTGTCCGGCACGCGCCACCTGATGTCAAAAGCTTTCTAAAACTCTACATGCAGGAGTCAAGAATTTCCAGGGTCCAAGTCATACGAACCCATTCCTCACCTTTAGGGCCAGGAGGAGAAGGAATGTTTCCACGCTGTAGAAGCCGCGGTCCACGAAGTCCCCCATGAACAGGTAGTTGGTTTCTGGGACGTCGCCCCCGACCTGCGAGTAGAAGGATTGAGAGATGAGATAACATCCCTGCCCCATCACACGGGGAAGCACCGCGCCATCTCACAGGACTCACCCTGAAAAGCTCTTTCAGGTCATAGAACTGGCCATGGATGTCGCCGCAGACCTGAGGAGACAAGCATCTGACCCGTCAGTACCCGCTGTTGGCACCTGACGTCAGCACACAGGTTACAACGACCCTTACCGTGACAGGGGAGTCCACCCGCTGGACATTGCTCTCCTCCACCAGAATCTCCCTGCAAGAGAAGAGACATTACTGGGCACATCCCTGGCCGCACGCCATCCTCTGCCCCATCCCTGGCCCCACGCCATCCTCTGCCCCATCCCTGGCCCCACGCCATCCTCTGCCCCATCCATGGCCCCACGCCATCCTCTGCCCCATCCCTGGCCCCACGCCATCCTCTGCCCCATCCCTGGCCCCACGCCATCCTCTGCCCCATCCCTGGCCCCACGCCATCCTCTGCCCCATCCCTGGCCCCACGCCATCCTCTGCCCCATCCCTGGCCCCACGCCATCCTCTGCCCCATCCCTGGCCCCACGCCATCCTCTGCCCCATCCCTGGCCCCACGCCATCCTCTGCCCCATCCCTGGCCCCACGCCATCCTCTGCCCCATCCCTGGCCCCACGCCATCCTCTGCCCCATCCATGGCCCCACGCCATCCTCTGCCCCATCCCTGGCCCCACGCCATCCTCTGCCCCATCCCTGGCCCCACGCCATCCTCTGCCCCATCCCTGGCCCCACGCCATCCTCTGCCCCATCCCTGGCCCCACGCCATCCTCTGCCCCATCCATGGCCCCACCCCACGCCATCCTCTCCTCTGCTCCGGCACCACGCCATCCTCTCCTCTGCCCCGGCACCACGCCATCCTCTCCTCTGCCCCGGCACCACGCCATCCTCTCCTCTGCCCCGGCACCACGCCATCCTCTCCTCTGCCCCGGCACCACGCCATCCTCTCCTCTGCCCCGGCACCACGCCATCCTCTCCTCTGCCCATGCCCAGACTCACCGCGCCTTGGCACAAAGGGCTTTGACTTCGCTTTCCTTGATGAGCTCGCAGCGTCTCAGCTGCTCAATTTGCCGGTCGAGGTCACTAATTTCGGTCATGGCTTCTCCTTACCGAGCGTCTGAGGGAGAAGACTGGGGACAATCAGTACAGCCGGGACCCTTATAAATCCACGGTCCATTAATGTGCATTACTGGGGGCCACAGACAGGAGAGTAAACGTGCGAGGAGCAGTAAGTCAGCGGATAATCGCCGTTCACACCGTCTGCTCCAGGAACATAAGCAGTCACATGGCAGGATGACTACTGCACACAGCGGCGCGCACGGACTAATCCAAGCACACGCAGGGTACGCACACAGGACTGGATAAGGGGGACTCGCTACAACCCAGAGAGGCAAAACTAAGACCCCAATGTGCAGCCCGGCCTCTGCCCTCAGTTACCTAATGGCCGATCGCTCCTCCGGGCACAGTCATGCTCTCTGCACCTTGTATAAGGCGATCCCCCCCATCATCTCAATGCGGCCCCCCTAGACAAGAGCACAGGACTGGAATAACAGTTAGTTGGACTTTATGGGGGGAAATAATTCAGACCCCCTCCACTAAAGAAGCCATCGGGTGCAGAGCAAACACCGAAGACCCTGACTATCTAAGGGATCAGGGATCCTGAGGACGTCCCCAGCCGTGCAGACATTCTCCTCCGGGAGAAGCGGCCGCATGTTTCATCCCCTGCAGGAAAGTATTTTGGGTGTGTAAATCTGAAAAATCTCCATGGTGACAGGTTACAGCGGACGCCAGGACGCGGAGGACTCCTGTACAATGTGTGACAGCAAAACCTTCTCCCTCGGTCATCGCTGCACAGCACAAAGCAGGAATAGAAAGCCAGAACTGCAGTGAAGACTGACACACTGGCTGCAGAGGGGTGTACTAACTTCTCATTCATACGTTATTAATGGGTCCTGATAGAAGCCCCCGCAGAAGTGACGGTGCAGACGGAGGACCCCTAAGATCACCTACAATCCAGACACCGGCAGGAACCTGGGCCACTGCCATCCGGCGACAGTCCTGGAGCAGAGCGCAGGCCGACCAAAGTGCAAGAGCCAACGCAGCGCGGTGCCAGACACCCGCGGACACCAGCCGCTGCCCCCTACAGATCACCCCCAGTATCTACGTGCATTTATTAGGGGGGAAGGTTCCACTCACATGACACAAACTAAAAAGGCGAATCTGCCACCGATCTACGAGAGAAAGAGTGGCGGGCACAATGAGGGAACGCAGATCACAGCCTGCCCTGTATACTGGGGGTCGCATCTATATAGCGGGCTGAAGACCCCACACACAGGTGAGGGGCATCACAGCCCCCTATGGACAGGGTACGTATGGGCTCTACAGAGGCTTTACATATCTACAAGGGACCTCTTATAGAGGGGGGCCGCACAGTGGGGGCAACACTCCGAATACATGTTTACAGAGGGACCGCTGTCTGCACATCTACACACAGGAGCTGTATACACACAAGGGCGCTATAGAGAAGTATATACATGTCTATAGAGGTCCCATATACAGGAGCTGTATACACTTATATAAGGGCGCTATAGAGTATATACATGTCTATAGGGGCCCTATACAGGAGCTGTATACACACAAGGGCGCTATAGAGGAGTATATACAGGTCTATAGGGGCCCCATATACAGGAGCTGTATACACACAAGGGCGCTATAGAGGAGTATATACATGTCTATAGGGGCCCATATACCGGAGCTGTATACATACATAAGGGCGCTATAGAGGAGTATATACAGATCTATAGGGGCCCATATACCGGAGCTGTATACACACACATGAGGGCGCTATAGAGGAGTATATACATGTCTATAGGGGGCCCATATACAGGAGCTGTATACACACATAAGGGCGCTATAGAGTATATTATACATGTCTATAGGGGCCCACTATACAGGAGCTGTATACACTTATATAAGGGCGCTATAGAGGAGTTTATACATGTCTATAGGGGCCCATATACAGGAGCTGTATACACACATAAGGGCGCTTTAGTGGAGTATATACATGTCTATAGGGGCCCCATATACAGGAGCTGTATACACACATAAGGGCGCTATAGAGGAGTATATACACATGTCTATAGGGGCCCATATACCGGAGCTGTATACACACATAAGGGCGCTATAGAGGAGTATATACATGTCTATAGGGGCCCCATATACAGGAGCTGTATACACTTATATAAGGGCGCTATAGAGGAGTATATACATGTCTATAGAGGCCCCATATACAGGAGCTGTATACACACATGAGGGCGCTATAGAGGAGTATATACAGGTCTATAGGGGCCCCATATACAGGAGCTGTATACACACATGAGGGCGCTATAGAGGAGTATATACATGTCTATAGGGGCCCCATATACAGGAGCTGTATACACACAAGGGCGCTATAGAGGAGTATATACATGTCTATAGGGGCCCATATACAGGAGCTGTATACACACATGAGGGCTCTATAGAGGAGTATATACAGATCTATAGGGGCCCATATACAGGAGCTGTATACACACAAGGGCGCTATAGAGGAGTATATACATGTCTATAGGGGCCCCATATACAGGAGCTGTATACACACATAAGGGCGCTATAGAGGAGTATATACAGGAGCTGTATACACACAAGGGCGCTATAGAGGAGTATATACAGGTCTATAGCGGCCCATATACCGGAGCTGTATACACATAAGGGCGCTATAGAGGAGTATATACAGGTCTATAGGGGCCCCATAGACAGGAGCTGTATACACACATAAGGGCGCTATAGAGGAGTATATACAGGTCTATAGGGGCCCCATATACAGGAGCTGTATACACACATGAGGGAGCTATAGAGGAGTATATACAGGTCTATAGGGGCCCCATAGACAGGAGCTGTATACACACATAAGGGCGCTATAGAGGAGTATATACATGTCTATAGAGGTCCCATATACAGGAGCTGTATACATACATAAGGGCGCTATAGAGGAGTATATACAGATCTATAGGGGCCCATATACCGGAGCTGTATACACACACATGAGGGCGCTATAGAGGAGTATATACATGTCTATAGGGGGCCCATATACAGGAGCTGTATACACACATAAGGGCGCTATAGAGGAGTATATTATACATGTCTATAGGGGCCCACTATACAGGAGCTGTATACACTTATATAAGGGCGCTATAGAGGAGTTTATACATGTCTATAGGGGCCCATATACAGGAGCTGTATACACACATAAGGGCGCTTTAGTGGAGTATATACATGTCTATAGGGGCCCCATATACAGGAGCTGTATACACACATAAGAGCGCTATAGAGGAGTATATACATGTCTATAGGGGCCCATATACCGGAGCTGTATACACACATAAGGGCGCTATAGAGGAGTATATACATGTCTATAGGGGCCCCATATACAGGAGCTGTATACACACATGAGGGCGCTATAGAGGAGTATATACAGGTCTATAGGGGCCCCATAGACAGGAGCTGTATACACACGAGGGCGCTATAGAGGAGTATATACAGGTCTATAGCGGCCCATATACCGGAGCTGTATACACACATAAGGGCGCTATAGAGGAGTATATACAGATCTATAGGGGCCCATATACCGGAGCTGTATACACACATAAGGGCGCTATAGAGGAGTATATACAGGTCTATAGGGGCCCCATAGACAGGAGCTGTATACACACATAAGGGCGCTATAGAGGAGTATATACAGATCTATAGGGGCCCATATACCGGAGCTGTATACACACATGAGGGCGCTATAGAGGAGTATATACATGTCTATAGGGGCCCCATATACAGGAGCTGTATAAACACATGAGGGCGCTATAGAGGAGTATATACAGATCTATAGGGGCCCCATATACCGGAGCTGTATACACACATGAGGGCGCTATAGAGGAGTATATACAGATCTATAGGGGCCCATATACCGGAGCTGTATACACACATAAGGGCGCTATAGAGGAGTATATACAGATCTATAGGGGCCCATATACCGGAGCTGTATACACACATAAGGGCGCTATAGAGGAGTATATACATGTCTATAGGGGCCCCATATACAGGAGCTGTATAAACACATGAGGGCGCTATAGAGGAGTATATACAGATCTATAGGGGCCCCATATACCGGAGCTGTATACACACATGAGGGCGCTATAGAGGAGTATATACAGATCTATAGGGGCCCATATACCGGAGCTGTATACACACATAAGGGCGCTATAGAGGAGTATATACAGATCTATAGGGGCCCATATACCGGAGCTGTATACACACATAAGGGCGCTATAGAGGAGTATATACAGATCTATAGGGGCCCATATACAGGAGCTGTATAAACACATGAGGGCGCTATAGAGGAGTATATACAGATCTATAGGGGCCCCATATACCGGAGCTGTATACACACATAAGGGCGCTATAGAGGAGTATATACAGATCTATAGGGGCCCCATATACCGGAGCTGTATACACACATGAGGGCGCTATAGAGGAGTATATACAGATCTATAGGGGCCCATATACCGGAGCTGTATACACACATGAGGGCGCTATAGAGGAGTATATACATGTCTATAGCGGCCCATATACCGGAGCTGTATACACACACAAGGGCGCTATAGAGGAGTATATACAGGTCTATAGCGGCCCCATATACAGGAGCTGTATACACACATGAGGGCGCTATAGAGGAGTATATACATGTCTATAGCGGCCCATATACCGGAGCTGTATACACACATAAGGGCGCTATAGAGGAGTATATACAGGAGCTGTATACACACATAAGGGTGCTATAGAGGAGTATATACATGTCTATAGGGGCCCCATAGACAGGAGCTGTATACACACATGAGGGCGCTATAGAGGAGTATATACATGTCTATAGGGGCCCCATATACAGGAGCTGTATACACACAAGGGCGCTATAGAGGAGTATATACATGTCTATAGGGGCCCCATAGACAGGAGCTGTATACACACATGAGGGCGCTATAGAGGAGTATATACATGTCTATAGGGGCCCCATATACAGGAGCTGTATACACACAAGGGCGCTATAGAGGAGTATATACATGTCTATAGGGGCCCCATAGACAGGAGCTGTATACACACATGAGGGCGCTATAGAGGAGTATATACATGTCTATAGGGGCCCCATAGACAGGAGCTGTATACACACATGAGGGCGCTATAGAGGAGTATATACATGTCTATAGGGGCCCCATATACAGGAGCTGTATACACACAAGGGCGCTATAGAGGAGTATATACATGTCTATAGGGGCCCCATAGACAGGAGCTGTATACACACATGAGGGCGCTATAGAGGAGTATATACATGTCTATAGGGGCCCCATATACCGGAGCTGTATACACATAAGGGCGCTATAGAGGAGTATATACATGTCTATAGGGGCCCCATATACAGGAGCTGTATACACACATAAGGGCGCTATAGAGGAGTATATACAGGTCTATAGCGGCCCATATACAGGAGCTGTATACACACAAGGGCGCTATAGAGGAGTATATACATGTCTATAGGGGCCCCATAGACAGGAGCTGTATACACACATGAGGGCGCTATAGAGGAGTATATACATGTCTATAGGGGCCCCATATACCGGAGCTGTATACACATAAGGGCGCTATAGAGGAGTATATACATGTCTATAGGGGCCCCATATACAGGAGCTGTATACACACATAAGGGCGCTATAGAGGAGTATATACAGGTCTATAGCGGCCCATATACAGGAGCTGTATACACACAAGGGCGCTATAGAGGAGTATATACAGGTCTATAGCGGCCCATATACCGGAGCTGTATACACACATGAGGGCGCTATAGAGGAGTATATACAGGTCTATAGCGGCCCATATACAGGAGCTGTATACACACAAGGGCGCTATAGAGGAGTATATACAGGTCTATAGCGGCCCATATACCGGAGCTGTATACACACATAAGGGCGCTATAGAGGAGTATATACAGATCTATAGGGGCCCATATACCGGAGCTGTATACACTTATATAAGGGCGCTATAGAGGAGTATATACAGGTCTATAGCGGCCCATATACCGGAGCTACATATTAAGGCTCCTATGGAGGGTGGGATACGAGTCTATAGAGCCCCATACACAGGCGCGGTGCACAGAGAAGCGCACACGTATACGGTCGCCCCTTACACACAGGCCCGGGCGGTACCGGCCGCTGGACCGGAGCACGAGGGGACAGTATGGCGGCCTCACCTGCCGCTGTGTCCGGTGCAGCTCGGGCGGTGACAGCGCTCCCTGCTCCGGTGTCTCCCGCTTCCTCCTCCACACACCGAGAGCGAAGCCCCGCGACAGGATGACGTCACCTCCGTGTCGCCGGCTCCTCCTCCTCCTGCAGCCCTGCCTGGCAACCGGTCGTGACGCGAGAAGGCGGGAAATCGTCACTATTGAATCCCGAAACTTTATTGACTCCCGTGTCATCAACAATCACAGGCCTGACTGACAGGAAGGCTCCACATGTCAGAACAGCAAACCTCAGCGGGGAGCTGGGACTTGTAGTTCTACGCTTCAGTAATTGCTCCGACGTTAGAAATAAGATTGTTCTGTCCACCACATTGTAAAATCACAGTGTAGGAGTTACAAAGGAACAGAAGAAATAAAAGCGACCAAGCAACCAATCACAGTTCAGCTTTACGCCATACTAACCAATTGCAATGCAGCTTTACTACATAGTAACCAATCACAGTTTAGCTTCTATTTTTCTTTCTATTTGTCAAGGTATTAGGTAAAATAAAAGCTGTGCCGTGATTGGCTGCTCTGTGTGAATGCTGTGCTCTGATTGGTTGTTATGAATAACATGCAGTGATTGGTAGAAACATGAGGCCCAAAAAGCTGTGGATCTGATGTTCTGATCTCGGTACCATAAAGTACGAACGTGCCCTGAGGGATCCAGGAAAGCTGGGTGAGGGGGCGTCAGGTGGGAGATAAGTGAATAGTCAGGAAAATGAGCAAGAAACAATCCGAGCGTCTGACAAGGGAGAAATACTGACATCTGTAGGGTCAGAGCGTCTCCAAAACGACAACTCTTGTGTGGTGTTCCCGGTATATGGAGGGTCCTGTGTGGTGTTCCCGGTATACGGAGGGTCCTGTGTGGTGTTCCCGGTATACGGAGGGCCCTGTGAGGTGTTCCCGGTATACGGAGGGTCCTGTGTGGTGTTCCCGGTATACGGAGGGTCCTGTGGGGTGTTCCCGGTATACGGAGGGTCCTGTGGGGTGTTCCCGGTATACGGAGGGTCCTGTGGGGTGTTCCCGGTATACGGAGGGTCCTGTGGGGTGTTCCCGGTATACGGAGGGTCCTGTGGGGTGTTCCCGGTATACGGAGGGTCCTGTGGGGTGTTCCCGGTATACGGAGGGTCCTGTGTGGTGTTCCCGGTATACGGAGGGTCCTGTGTGGTGTTCCCGGTATACGGAGGGACCTGTGTGGTGTTCCCGGTATACGGAGGGACCTGTGTGGTGTTCCCGGTATACGGAGGGTCCTGTGTGGTGTTCCCGGTATACGGAGGGTCCTGTGTGGTGTTCCCGGTATACGGAGGGCCCTGTGAGGTGTTCCCGGTATACGGAGGGCCCTGTGAGGTGTTCCCGGTATACGGAGGGCCCTGTGTGGTGTTCCCGGTATACGGAGGGACCTGTGTGGTGTTCCCGGTATACGGAGGGTCCTGTGTGGTGTTCCCGGTATACGGAGGGCCCTGTGAGGTGTTCCCGGTATACGGAGGGCCCTGTGAGGTGTTCCCGGTATACGGAGGGCCCTGTGAGGTGTTCCCGGTATACGGAGGGTCCTGTGGGGTGTTCCCGGTATACGGAGGGCCCTGTGTGGTGTTCCCGGTATACGGAGGGCCCTGTGAGGTGTTCCCGGTATACGGAGGGCCCTGTGAGGTGTTCCCGGTATACGGAGGGTCCTGTGGGGTGTTCCCGGTATACGGAGGGTCCTATGAGGTGTTCCCGGTATACGGAGGGTCCTGTGTGGTGTTCCCGGTATACGGAGGGCCCTGTGAGGTGTTCCCGGTATACGGAGGGCCCTGTGAGGTGTTCCCGGTATACGGAGGGCCCTGTGGGGTGTTCCCGGTATACGGAGGGTCCTGTGAGGTGTTCCCGGTATACGGAGGGCCCTGTGGGGTGTTCCCGGTATACGGAGGGTCCTGTGTGGTGTTCCCGGTATACGGAGGGTCCTGTGTGGTGTTCCCGGTATACGGAGGGCCCTGTGAGGTGTTCCCGGTATACGGAGGGTCCTGTGTGGTGTTCCCGGTATACGGAGGGCCCTGTGAGGTGTTCCCGGTATACGGAGGGCCCTGTGAGGTGTTCCCGGTATACGGAGGGTCCTGTGTGGTGTTCCCGGTATACGGAGGGTCCTGTGAGGTGTTCCCGGTATACGGAGGGCCCTGTGAGGTGTTCCCGGTATACGGAGGGTCCTGTGGGGTGTTCCCGGTATACGGAGGGTCCTGTGGGGTGTTCCCGGTATACGGAGGGTCCTGTGTGGTGTTCCCGGTATACGGAGGGTCCTGTGAGGTGTTCCCGGTATACGGAGGGCCCTGTGAGGTGTTCCCGGTATACGGAGGGTCCTGTGGGGTGTTCCCGGTATACGGAGGGTCCTGTGGGGTGTTCCCGGTATACGGAGGGCCCTGTGAGGTGTTCCCGGTATACGGAGGGTCCTGTGGGGTGTTCCCGGTATACGGAGGGTCCTGTGGGGTGTTCCCGGTATACGGAGGGCCCTGTGTGGTGTTCCCGGTATACGGAGGGTCCTGTGAGGTGTTCCCGGTATACGGAGGGTCCTGTGGGGTGTTCCCGGTATACGGAGGGTCCTGTGGGGTGTTCCCGGTATACGGAGGGCCCTGTGTGGTGTTCCCGGTATACGGAGGGTCCTGTGAGGTGTTCCCGGTATACGGAGGGCCCTGTGGGGTGTTCCCGGTATACGGAGGGCCCTGTGGGGTGTTCCCGGTATACGGAGGGTCCTGTGGGGTGTTCCCGGTATACGGAGGGCCCTGTGAGGTGTTCCCGGTATACGGAGGGTCCTGTGGGGTGTTCCCGGTATACGGAGGGTCCTGTGGGGTGTTCCCGGTATACGGAGGGTGCTGACGTGTCTTTTTGTAGTCTGGAGAGGAGGCAGGGTGGCTGATGTCTGAGGTCGAGCGCTATTCGGAGGTTTCCAGGTCCATGATCAACTGGGAATAGTGTGAGGTCTCTGGCTGGGAGGTGGAGATCCGAGTTTTGGTCTCCCAGACACCTTTCCAGCCTCGGCCTATGGAGCATTCAGGTCCCTGGATCGGGGCACTTTATTCCTAGTTAGTGGTCAGGTCTTACACATGGAGCACAAGGTGTCTAGTGTCAGCGCAGTAGAAAACCCTCCCCCGGGAAGAGGAAAGGTGTCAGGATCCGCAGAGCATCGCAGCTGTGATAGAAAGGTGTAAGGACCTGCAGAGCATCGCAGCTGTGATAGGAAGGTGTAGAGACCCGTAGAGCATCGCAGCTATGATAGAAAGGTGTCAGGACCCGCAGAGCATCGCAGCTATGATATAAAGGTGTCGGGACCCGCAGAGCATCGCAGCTATGATAGAAAGGTGTCAGGACCCGCAGAGCATCGCAGCTATGACATAAAGGTGTCGGGACCCACAGAGCATCGCAGCTATAATAGAAAGGTGTCGGGACCCGCAGAGCATCACAGCTGTGATAGAAAGGTGTCAGGATCCGCAGAGCATCGCACCTGTGATAGAAAGGTGTCAGGATCCGCAGAGCATCACAGCTGTGATAGAAAGGTGTCAGGATCCGCAGAGCATCACAGCTGTGATAGAAAGGTGTCAGGATCCGCAGAGCATCACAGCTGTGATAGAAAGGTGTCAGGATCCGCAGAGCATCGCACCTGTGATAGAAAGGTGTTAGAACCCGCAGAGCATCACACCTGTGATACAAAGGTGTCGGGACATGCAGAGCATCGCACCTGTGATAGAAAGGTGTCGGGTACCACAGAGCATTGCACCTGTGATAGGAAGGTGTCGGGACTTGCAGAGCATCGCAGCTATAATAGAAAGGTGTCGGGACATGCAGAGCATCGCAGCTGTGATAGAAAGGTGTCAAGACCCGCAGAGCATCACAGCTGTGATAGAAAGGTGTCAGGATCCGCAGAGCATCACAGCTGTGATAGAAAGGTGTCAGGATCCGCAGAGCATCACACCTGTGATAGAAAGGTGTTAGAACCCGCAGAGCATCACACCTGTGATACAAAGGTGTCGGGACATGCAGAGCATCGCACCTGTGATAGAAAGGTGTCGGGTACCACAGAGCATTGCACCTGTGATAGGAAGGTGTCGTGACTTGTAGAGCATCGCAGCTATGATAGAAAGGTGTCAAGACCCGCAGAGCATCGCAGCTGTGATAGAAAGGTGTCGGGACCCGCAGAGCATCACAGCTGTGATAGAAAGGTGTCGGGACCCGCAGAGCATCGCACCTGTAATAGAAAGGTGTTGGGACCCGCAGAGCATCGCAGCTGTGATAGAAAGGTGTCGGGACCCGCAGTGCATCGCACCTGTAATAGGAAGGTTTTGGGACCCGCAGAGCATCGCACCTGTAATAGGAAGGTGTCGGGGCCCGCAGAGCATCGCAGCTGTGATAGAAAGGTGTCGGGGCCCGCAGAGCATCGGAGCTATGATAGAAAGGTGTCGGGACCCGCAGAGCATCGCAGCTATGATAGAAAGGTGTCGGGACCCGCAGAGCATCGCAGCTGTGATAGAAAGGTGTCGGGACCCGCAGAGCATCGCAGCTGTGATAGAAAGGTGTCGGGACCCGCAGAGCATCGCAGCTGTGATAGAAAGGTGTCGGGACATGTAGAGCATCGCAGCTGTGATAGAAAGGTGTCGGGACCCGCAGAGCATCGCAGCTGTGATAGAAAGGTGTCGGGACCCGCAGAGCATCGCAGCTGTGATAGAAAGGTGTCGGGACATGTAGAGCATCGCAGCTGTGATAGAAAGGTGTCGGGACCCGCAGAGCATCGCAGCTGTGATAGAAAGGTGTCGGGACCCGCAGAGCATCGCAGCTATGATAGAAAGGTGTCGGGACCCGCAGAGCATCGCAGCTATGATAGAAAGGTGTCAGGATCCGCAGAGCATCGCAGCTGTGATAAAGGTGTCGGGACCCGCAGAGCATCGCAGCTATAATAGAAAGGTGTCGGGACCCGCAGAGCATCGCAGCTATGATAGAAAGGTGTCGGGACCCGCAGAGCATCGCAGCTATGATAGAAAGGTGTCGGGACCCGCAGAGCATCGCACCTGTGATAGAAAGGTGTCGGGACCCGCAGAGCATCGCAGCTATGATAGAAAGGTGTCGGGACCCGCAGAGCATCGCAGCTATGATAGAAAGGTTCTTATATTGGGCACACGAGCATCTGAACTGGACCGTGATGACGTTGGGCCGGTTTTCTGCGTCACCTGTGACCATGGTGTTAGGCGGCTGGTTTTATTGTTGTGGCTGACGGGCGTATAATCACCGTGCGCGGGGCAGATAAATCTTTATTTGCATTTCGGGAGGAGCAGTCGACGATTCGGCCGCCGGATTTGTGTTTATGATGAAAGACGAGGAAGTTGGGAGTAATAGAAGATGGAGGTCGGAGCCGGCCTGAGGCCGTGGGAGTGATGACATCACCGGCGTCTCATCTGTGACCTCATAACTACAGCCCCAGGGTGGGAGCCCCCCATACAGTCACCGAGGGCCCACCATGAACCCGTGCAATGAAGGGGCAGGAACAGAAGGTTTTGAAGTTGTGCGCTATTTTCTTCATTTGTCAGCCAGTTTTGGAGGTAGGTGCAGTATCTGATGTACAGCGGACATTTTTTGGGCTGTGTAGAAGCGCACGGCCCCCGCTCCTCCTACCGCGGTCAGCGTCATCTCTCGTCAATGGACGCCGATCCATTACTATGGAGGACCCGGAGTCCAAGTTCTGTGGACCCAGGTATCCAGCTCCATGGGACATGACATTTCACATATTACCCACCAGGTGGCGCTGCGTCACATACCAAAAATTGTGAATCTATAGTTTTGGGACTAGTCTGTGATCGGTGCCGACCCCCCCGCCAGGGATTACAGGAGGCATACAGGAAGCCCGGGGCCCCCATAGCAAAGATCATGGGGCCAGTAGATGCCACGAGCGCTGGTCACCTCAATGTGGAAGGGGGTAAAACTGCTGTTATCAGCCCCAATCCTACTGAATCCGGGGCAGGCGCAGCTCGCGGGCCGGCTCTATACAACACCGCCCCTCCAACCCAAATTAAATCTGTGACCCCATATAAATAAATGAGACGCCAGAGAGGTTCATCGACCGGCTTTATTGAGGCTTCACCAGCAGTGACATAAGTTAGACACGACTCAGAGCCGAGGACAGAGACACGAGCACTCGCTCTGCAGCCGCCGCACTCACTCTGCAGCCGCCGCACTCACCATTCACACCCTCTGCACTGTCACACGTCAGCCAGCAGAGCGGCGACACTCCACCGGCCTCGCTCTCTAAGGTTAACCGTGTAATACTCTGCCGGTGGGAATAGCAGTTTACAGCTAGAGGTGGGGGGGCTCACACTACAATATACAGAAACAGCATCCAGTGACACCAACACAAAGAATGGGGGGCTGGTAAAGACATCTAATAGGCATGGTTGGACACGAACAGAGACTCTCCGGCTGCGGCTCCTGCCTGGCCGCTGGACACGTACTTGCCTTGGCAAGCCAGGCTGTTGGCCTAAAAGAATAGAAAAATAAAGACTAATTAGTGCTTTGAAGAGGTCTAATCAGTAGCCCGCAGCATTGTGAGCGCCGCTCTGGAGCCGTGCTGAGCAGGAGACATGCTAACAGTTGTATGACACCTAGTGGACACATGGAGTACTGCAGCGGCGAACACTTTCACCTACCAGCGCGCGCTTGGTGTACTCCTCTTGGGCGTTCTTGACGTTCTCCTTCTTGCCACCCCAGGCTTTGAGGGCAGAGGCCTGCAGGGCACGGCCATAGGAGAAGGTCAGAGGCCAGGGCTTGTGCAGGGGGCACTTGTTGATGGCGTTCAGGTGAACTGTGGCTTCCTCCTCGCTTTGACCTCCAGACAGGAAAGTGATACCTGCACGAAGGGGACGCCATGAGTCACGGCCATGACCGTCTCATCCGACCACCTCTGACATCCCCCCCTCTTACCAGAGACGGCGGGAGGCACGGTACGCCTCAGGGCGGTAACTGTTGCCATTGCGACCTCCTCGGGGCTGTACTTCTTGGTGCAGGCATGGCCGGGGGTCACCATGTTGGGCTTCAGCAGAGTTCCCTCCAGATAGATGTGGTGGTCGCTGAGGGCTTTGTATACGGCAGCCAGGACCTAAAACCATACAGATGTGGTTAGAAAATTGTGGCGTCCGCCGTGGCTCCACCGCCCGATCTGCCGCCCGCCGCAGCTCCACCGCCCGCTCTGCCACGGCTCCACCGCCCGCTCTGCCACCCGCCGCGGCTCCACCGCCCGCTCTGCCACCCGCCGCGGCTCCACCGCCCGCTCTGCCACCCGCCGCAGCTCCACCGCCCGCTCTGCCACCCGCCGCGGCTCCACCGCACTCACCTTCTCCGTGACGTACTGGCACCTCTTGAGATCGTGGTCACCGTCGGGGAGGACCTCAGGCTCCACAATGGGGACAATGCCGTTCTGCAGGAACAAGAAGAAGCTCAGGGGTCCTGCACTGATAACGGGGGGGAAGGGGAGAACACCTAACCCTTCACAGGCCAATGTGGCGGTACCTGCTGGCAAATGCTGGCGTAGCGGGCCAGGACGTTGGCATTCTCTATGATTGAGAGATGGGAGGGTGTGTGGTCGGAGATCTTCAGCACGCAGCGCCACTTGGCGAAGTCGGCACCGTCCTTCTTGTACTGGGCGCAGCGCTCAGAAAGGCCGTCCAGACCTGCAGGAAGAAGCACGTGAGACCACCAAGGGGACCTTATTCTACGGGGCCAGTGTTCTGATAATCACCGCACCTAGCGTGCCGGATGTCTCCCCCCCAAGGTTATCCGCTTTGACAAAAGAGTTACAAATTACAACTCTCGACAAGCCCGTGGTTGTCTGGGAATGTTGGGAGTTGTAGTTTTGCAACCGCTGGAGAGCCTCCGGGTGGAGACTGCCATCTTAAGAAGCGGCCGCAGCATTACAGCAGGCGGGGTGCCACCTGGGCATCGCCCGCCGGCCTCTCACCGCTCCTTACCTTGTGTCGTGGTTTCGCCGTTGGTTCCGGCAAGAGGGACAACACCTTTGTCCACCTGAAGAAGGAGAACAAGCATGGATGACCCGGCCGTTGAGAGCATTGGCTCGGTGTGCCGCCCCCGGGCACCGCTTACCTTAATGCCTACGATCGCCCCCTTGTCCTTGATGACCTTGGTGAATGGCGTGCCGTCGTCAGTCTTGTGGTACAGCGTCTCGTGGAACAGGATGACGCCGCCGATGCAGGGGTTGACTCGCTCGTCGGCGGTGAACAGCAGCTGGCGGTAGAAGCGGCGATTCTCCTCCGTGTTCTCTGCTCCGATGGAGTTCAGGCGCTTGGCGATGCTTCCTGCGGAGGGAGGGCAGGGTCAGCCAGTAGCCGCGCGGTCAGTATGGCGGCCGGGCACCACTTTAACCCTATATCTGCTGATAAACAGCATTTTTTTTTTTTTTTTTTTGCACATGACGGGTTCCCTTTAAGGAAGGCCAACTCCTTTCACGCCAGACTCCAATATGGCCGACTCTTGTTTTTAGTTGCTATGGCAATGGATTTAGAATAAACATTCCATTAAAGTGGTCATGGGGCGGCAGACATGACACTTACCGGTGGACTCGTCGGCCGCCAGGATCCCCTTGCCGGTAGCCACAATGCGCTGGGCGATGTCATGGAGCTCCTTCTTCTGCTCCGCAGTAAAGGCGGGGTATTCGGTAGGCATGGCGATGCGTTCTGCGGGGACAGAGCGGAGGATGGGGGTTGTTGTCAGTCAATAGTCCTAAATCCAGATAGACCAGAGGACGAGCGTTAACCCCAGCAGTGCCAGGATACCGCACCGTGAGCACAGTAAAGAGCCCCTGCAGCGACAATGTACGGCGCCCCTCCCCCACTGTCCGGCCACAGATACGGATCCACAAGAAGCGCCGCAGCAGGAGATGCCCTGACAGTGAAGGATACGTAGAGGACAGGCGAGAACAGCGGCCCACGAGGGGTTAATGATGTCACCGCATCACGGAAATGATAAAGCAAAAAAAAAAAAATGTTGCAGAATCCCTGAGGAAACCGAAGCAGAGCGCAGCTCCGCAGGACGACAGCGGCCGGTCCAGCACCGAGCACAGCGGCCTTAACCCCTGCACTGCCGGCCGCCTCCTGCCCGGCATCCCTCACCTCTGGAGGATGTGCGGGCACAGAGCCCACTGTATTAACCCACCGTGTGCCAACAGTACAGGGTACGGCCCAGCAGCTGCCCCCCAGGACCCCCTCCTGCCTTACCAGCTTCCACACCCGAAACATCCCTGGGGTCCTTGTCATCACCCTAGTCCCTGCCCAATGGCCCCTGACCCCCCCTCATCATCAGCCTCAGCCATTGGCCTTTAGGACTTGACTATTGCCCCCCCATCTCGCCATCAGCCCCACAGATAAGACTCCCCCAGTCATCATCAGGCCCCAGGATCCAACCACTGACCCCCGGTCCCCCACCTCGCCATCATCATCATGGGACTCTGCCATCACCCGTCCCCAACTCCTTCGCTCTCATCACTGGACCCCAACCACACCCCCCCTCACCATCAGCCGCAACCTCCCAGGGCTCCCACCTTCCTGATCACCACCCCGACCTTACGTCCCTTGGCCGGTCTTGCCATCACCCCTCACCAGCTCTCCCCCCTCCGCAGCTCTCCCTCCTCCGCAGCTCTCCTCTCCCCAGTTCTCCCCCCTCCGCAGCTCTCACCTCTCTGCAGCTCTCACCTCCCCAGCTCTCACCTCTCCCCGGTTCTCCCCCCTCCGCAGCTCTCACCTCTCTGCAGCTCTCCTCTCCCCAGCTCTCCCCTCTCCGCAGCTCTCCTCTCCGCAGCTCTCACCTCCCCAGTTCTCCCATCCCCAGTTCTCCCCCCTCCCCAGTTCTCCCCCCTCCCCAGTTCTCACCTCTCCCCAGTTCTCCCCCCTCCCCAGTTCTCCCCCCTCCCCACTTCTCCCCTCTCCAGTTCTCCCCTCTCCGCAGCTCTCCCCTCTCCGCAGCTCTCCTCTCCGCAGCTCTCACCTCCCCAGTCCTCCCCTCTCCCCAGTTCTCCCCTCTCCCCAGTTCTCCCCTCCGCAGCTCTCACCTCTCCCCAGCTCTCCCCTGTCCGCAGCTCTCACCTCCCCAGTCCTCCCCTCTCCCCAGTCCTCCCCTCTCCCCAGTTCTCCCCTCCGCAGCTCTCACCTCTCCCCAGCTCTCCCCTCTCCGCAGCTCTCCTCTCCCCAGTTCTCCCATCCCCAGTTCTCCCCCCTCCGCAGCTCTCACCTCTCCTCTCCGCAGCTCTCCTCTCCCCAGCTCTCCTCTCCCCAGTTCTCCCCCCTCCGCAGCTCTCCTCTCCCCAGTTCTCCCCCCTCCCCGGTTCTCCCCCCTCCGCAGCTCTCACCTCTCTGCTCTCCTCCTGCGGACTGACTGACACTCGGGGTTCTATGTTAGAACGTCAAGTAACGAGCTGAGGGGCGGGGCTTCCACTTAAAGGGACACGCACCGCACAGCGCCATTCTATGCAGCAGAGGCTGAAGGTCATCCTGCAGAGGGGGTGGGGCAGGCACACATTCATCAGGGCAGGCTGGGACCTGTAGTCCCACCCAGAGCAGACTATGCTAGTAACACGAGGCCAGAGCACGGCGCCCTGGAGTTCTCATACAGTATATACCAGGGATGGAGGAGATGACACATAGAGGCAGCGGTGACGTCATCAGCCGTACGTGACAGCACGCACAGCCAGCACGAGGAAACGCCAGTCAGCTCTCCCCTCCCCCAACCTTCCGGTACCCAGACCCCCCTCCCCCGCTGCAGATCATCTCACAGAGACAGCAGAGCATCTCACAGTCTGCAGAGCATCTCAGTCTGCAGAGCATCTCACAGTCTGCAGAGCATCTCACAGACTGCAGAGCATCTCACAGACAGCAGAGCATCTCACAGACAGCAGAGCATCTCAGTCTGCAGAGCATCTCACAGTCTGCAGAGCATCTCACAGACAGCAGAGCATCTCACAGACTGCAGAGCATCTCACAGACAGCAGAGCATCTCACAGACAGCAGAGCATCTCACAGTCTGCAGAGCATCTCACAGACAGCAGAGCATCTCACAGACAGCAGAGCATCTCACAGAGACAGCAGAGCATCTCACAGAGACAGCAGAGCATCTCACAGAGACTGCAGAGCATCTCACAGACAGCAGAGCATCTCACAGACAGCAGAGCATCTCACAGACTGCAGAGCATCTCACAGACAGCAGAGCATCTCACAGAGACAGCAGAGCATCTCACAGAGACTGCAGAGCATCTCACAGACAGCAGAGCATCTCACAGACAGCAGAGCATCTCACAGACTGCAGAGCATCTCACAGACTGCAGAGCATCTCACAGAGACTGCAGAGCATCTCACAGAGACAGCAGAGCATCTCACAGACCGCAGAGCTTCTCACAGTCTGCAGAGCATCTCACAGACTGCAGAGCATCTCACAGACTGCAGAGCATCTCACAGAGACTGAAGAGCATCTCACAGACTGCAGAGCATCTCACAGACTGCAGAGCATCTCACAGAGACAGCAGAGCATCTCACAGACTGCAGAGCATCTCACAGACTGCAGAGCATCTCACAGACTGCAGAGCATCTCAGACTGCAGAGCATCTCACAGACCGCAGAGCATCTCACAGTCTGCAGAGCATCTCACAGACTGCAGAGCATCTCACAGACCGCAGAGCATCTCACAGTCTGCAGAGCATCTCACAGACTGCAGAGCATCTCACAGTCTGCAGAGCATCTCAGAGATTGCAGAGCATCTCACAGACTGCAGAGCATCTCACAGTCTGCAGAGCATCTCAGAGATTGCAGAGCATCTCACAGACTGCAGAGCATCTCACAGACTGCAGAGCATCTCACAGTCTGCAGAGCATCTCACAGTCTGCAGAGCATCTCAGAGATTGCAGAGCATCTCACAGACTGCAGAGCATCTCAGAGATTGCAGAGCATCTCACAGACTGCAGAGCATCTCACAGACTGCAGAGCATCTCACAGACTGCAGAGCATCTCACAGACTGCAGAGCATCTCAGAGATTGCAGAGCATCTCACAGACTGCAGAGCATCTCAGAGATTGCAGAGCATCTCAGACTGCAGAGCATCTCACAGACAGCAGAGCATCTCACAGTCTGCAGAGCATCTCACAGTCTGCAGAGCATCTCAGAGATTGCAGAGCATCTCACAGACTGCAGAGCATCTCAGAGATTGCAGAGCATCTCACAGACTGCAGAGCATCTCAGACTGCAGAGCATCTCACAGAGACTGAAGATCATCTCACAGACTGCAGAGCATCTCACGGTGATGTGATAGGAGGATTTTTCCATTGTTTTGATATTTATGACATTTCTTGTTGCCCTTTATAAAAAAAAACAAAAAAAAAACAGTTTCCTGCGTTGGCCGGGAATCGAACCCGGGTCAACTGCTTGGAAGGCAGCTATGCTCACCACTATACCACCAACGCTCGGTGCTGCGCAGTGTCCTCCAGCTGATGTGTGGTGACTGCGGCTCCACGTTCAGTGTTTGCTGCTATTTCTGCACTCAGAACTCATCTCTTGTCAGAGAAAAAGCTGAATAACATCCGCACGGGTTTTATTTCCCCCCAGTTATTAGAATGGGTGAAAAATGCTGAAAGAGCCGACAAGTTGTAGAAAAGAAACGGATTCACATCTGGGAGAGAAAAATGCGTAATTTCACGGAAAAAAAACACATGTGCACAGACCGAGAGCGAGGATACCAGAAAAGTGACCCCAGGGTGTAAGAGGCCAGACCTCCGCCCCCTAGGTAGTGACCCCAGGGTGTAAGAGGCCAGACCTCCGCCCCCTAGGTACAGAGACCCCCACGGTGTAAGAGGCCAGACCTCCACCCCTAGGTATAGTAACCCCAGGGTGTAAGAGGCCAGACCTCCACCCCCCAGGTACAGAGACCCCAGGGTGTAAGAGGCCAGACCTCCGCCCCCTAGGTACAGAGACCCCACGGTGTAAGAGGCCAGACCTCCACCCCTAGGTACAGTAACCCCAGGGTGTAAGAGGCCAGACCTCCACCCCCCAGGTACAGAGACCCCAGGGTGTAAGAGGCCAGACCTCCACCCCCCAGGTACAGAGACCCCAGGGTGTAAGAGGCCAGACCTCCGCCGCCTAGGCACAGTAATCCCAGGGTGTAAGAGGCCAGACCTCCACCCCCTAGGTTCAGTGACCACAGGGTGTAAGAGGCCAGACCTCCGCCCCCTAGGTAAAGTCACCCCAGGGTGTAAGAGGCCAGACCTCCACCCCCTAGGCACAGTAATCCCAGGGTGTAAGAGGCCAGACCTCCACCCCCTAGGTTCAGTGACCACAGGGTGTAAGAGCCCAGACCGCTCCACCCCCTAGGTTCAGTGACCACAGGGTGTAAGAGGCCAGACCTCCACCCCCTAGGTACAGAGACCCCACGGTGTAAGAGGCCAGACCTCCACCCCTAGGTACAGTAACCCCAGGGTGTAAGAGGCCAGACCTCCACCCCCTAGGTTCAGTGACCACAGGGTGTAAGAGGCCAGACCTCCGCCCCCTAGGCACAGTAACCCCAGGGTGTAAGAGGCCAGACCTCCACCCCCTAGGTACAGTAACCCCAGGGTGTAAGAGGCCAGACCTCCACCCCCTAGGTACAGTGACCCCAGGGTGTAAGAGGCCAGACCTCCACCCCCTAGGTACAGTGACCCCAGGGTTTAAGAGGCCAGACCTCCGCCCCCTAGGTACAGAGACCCCAGGGTGTAAGAGGCCAGACCTCCACCCCTAGGTACAGTGACCCTAAGGTGTAAGAGGCCAGACCTCCGCCCCCTAGGTACAGTGACCCCAGGGTGTAAGAGGCCAGACCTCCACCCCCTAGGTACAGAGACCCCAGGGTGTAAGAGGCCAGACCTCCACCCCCAGGTACAGTGACCCTAAGGTGTAAGAGGCCAGACCTCCGCCCCCTAGGTACAGTGACCCCAGGGTGTAAGAGGCCAGACCTCCACCCCCTAGGTACAGTGACCCCAGGGTTTAAGAGGCCAGACCTCCGCCCCCTAGGTACAGAGACCCCAGGGTGTAAGAGGCCAGACCTCCACCCCTAGGTACAGTGACCCTAAGGTGTAAGAGGCCAGACCTCCGCCCCCTAGGTACAGTCATCCCAGGGTGTAAGAGGCCAGACCTCTACCCCCTAGGTAGTGACCCCAGGGCGTAAGAGGCCAGACCTCCACCCCCTAGGTACAGTGACCCCAGGGCGTAAGAGGCCAGACCTCCACCCCCTAGGTACAGTCACCCCAGGGTGTAAGAGGCCAGACCTCCGCCCCCCAGGTACAGTGACCCCAGGGTGTGAGAGGCCAGACCTCCGCCACCCAGGTACAGTGACCCCAGGGTGTAAGAGGCCAGACCTCCACCCCCCCAGGTACAGTGACCCCAGGGTGTAAGAGGCCAGACCTCCACCTCACAGGTACAGTGACCCCAGGGTGTAAGAGGCCAGACCTCCACCTCACAGGTACAGTGACCCCAGGGTGTAAGAGGCCAGACCTCCACCTCACAGGTACAGTCACCCCAGGGTGTAAGAGGCCAGACCTCCATCCCCTAGGTACAGTGACCCCAGGGTGTAAGAGGCCAGACCTCCACCTCACAGGTACAGTCACCCCAGGGTGTAAGAGGCCAGACCTCCACCTCACAGGTACAGTCACCCCAGGGTGTAAGAGGCCAGACCTCCACCTCACAGGTACAGTCACCCCAGGGTGTAAGAGGCCAGACCTCCACCCCCTAGGTACAGTGACCCCAGGGTGTAAGAGGCCAGACCTCCACCTCACAGGTACAGTCACCCCAGGGTGTAAGAGGCCAGACCTCCACCTCACAGGTACAGTCACCCCAGGGTGTAAGAGGCCAGACCTCCACCTCACAGGTACAGTCACCCCAGGGTGTAAGAGGCCAGACCTCCACCCCCTAGGTACAGTGACCCCAGGGTGTAAGAGGCCAGACCTCCACCTCACAGGTACAGTCACCCCAGGGTGTAAGAGGCCAGACCTCCATCCCCTAGGTACAGTGACCCCAGGGTGTAAGAGGCCAGACCTCCACCTCACAGGTACAGTCACCCCAGGGTGTAAGAGGCCAGACCTCCACCTCACAGGTACAGTCACCCCAGGGTGTAAGAGGCCAGACCTCCACCTCACAGGTACAGTCACCCCAGGGTGTAAGAGGCCAGACCTCCATCCCCTAGGTACAGTGACCCCAGGGTGTAAGAGGCCAGACCTCCACCTCACAGGTACAGTCACCCCAGGGTGTAAGAGGCCAGACCTCCACCTCACAGGTACAGTGATTGGAAATGTGACACCCGTAGCTCTGAGCACAAAGCAGTCATTATCAGGTTGTCATTTCCCTTCCCCCGCACAATAGTTATGTAACGGATTTGGTAATTAATGGGGGGACACTCAGTTTCCTTCCCAGACTTTGCCTTTAAACTTAGCCCTGGAAGGGTCTTGTCTGAGAAATGAGGGGGAGACACAGCCCCCGGCCGGGTCACAGGGATACGGGCGATGCTGGGGGTCCGGACTTAGCAGCTGTCGGGTGACAGAACCTGAGCTTCATCTCCAGGGCCCAGAAATAGCTGTGACCTTTAGAGAATGGCAGCTGCCAGCCGGGGTCGTCCGGTGGGCGAGAGTGACATGACCCTGCCATGTCTGTACTGTCAGGACCTTAGCGGGGGGCATCAGGGGGCACATCATCAGTGAGGGTCTACGAGCTGGGGGGACCTCTACTCACACCGGCTCGTAATTACCATCACGGGGGGCAGAGAGGTCACCAGCCCCCCCCCAGGGAAAGCATAGTATTACAGGACAGGCCGCCTGGAGTGCGCCACCCCTGCCCGCAGGCCGTATGTTGTACTGCAGCTCTGCCCCATTCACATCAATCCACACACAAGCCATAGGCTGGGAAAGAAGCGGCCATGTTTCCCTGATCGCAGACAATCCCTTTAGGCTTCCCCTTCACCCCCCATACACTAGGCGCGGTGCGTGGGGGCGAGCACAACACCCTGGGGCGGTCTGGAAGGAGACAATACGAGCAGTCTGGACTTGTCCCCGCAGTTTTGTGCTATGGGATTATAGGCCGAATGAGGAATGTGCCAGTCAGCGGGATATTGGGGGCTCTGACGATGCCCCCCACTGGCCAGGAGCAGCTGCAATTACGGTAGACATGAGTAATTACGGTAAGCAGGCGCTGCTGCCAGTGTGACAGCGCACACGTAGGACAGGCACCGAGCAGAGGAGGGGCACCGGGGGGCACAACTAAGTGCTGAGCAATCACCGCAACCTGGAGCCCGGCCCGCCCACCCGCGCCCAGCCACCCGCGCCCAGCCAGATACAATGGGAGTGTAAACATGGCACAGAAACGGGCGACTGTGCCCACGGCGGCCCTGGCAGAGGCCGACACAGCACTCCCTGCAGGGTTGTTATCATTCATTTTTATAGCGCCATTTATTCCATGGCGCTTTACACGTGAAAAAAGGGGCAAATATAGACAAATACAATAAACCTGAGCAAAAAACAAGGCACCAACAGGTCCAGAAGGAGGGAGGACCCTGCCCGCGAGGGCTCACAGTCTGCAGGGGAGAGCTGGTCGTGCCGTTATTAACCCATTATCCCCATCACCTGACCTCTGCAGCCAATCACTGGCCCAAGCGCTCACATGCTGAACATGCAAAAGTCACCCCTGGGACCAGTGACTGGCTGCAGCGGTCATGTGACACATGAAAACTTCTGTCAAGGACCCCGGGAGCAGCGGGAAAGGCCGTGATAACACGTGGATGACACGCCAGCTGTGGACACCGCCATCGTGGGAGCATCATGTGACCTATACAGGGCAACGGGCAACAAACTGGCATCTGATCACCCGCGACATCAACAGAGAGGAAGTGACCGCGAGGATGGAGAAAGCCAGAAATGGTGCAAAGAGGAAGGAGGTGGAAACATGGAGACATTACCAAATACACGGCGGATGGAGAGAAGGAAGGAGAAAGATGAGAGATAGATAATAAATATAATAGTTATAGATAATAGATAGAGATAATAGAGATAATATATAGATGATAGATAATAGATATAGATAATATAGATAGTAGATAGAGATAATATATAGATGATGGATAATAGATATAGATAGATAATAGATAGATATACATAATAGAGAGATAATAGATAGATAATAGATAGATATAGATAATAGAGAGATAATAGATAGATAATAGATAGATATAGATAATAGGTAGATAATAGATAGATAATAGGTAGATATAGATAATAGATAGATATAGATAACACAGGTCAACAAAAAAAAAAATTTTTTCTGGTGTCCAAAATATTTTAATGAATTTGGGGTATTTTTGGGGTGCTGATTCTGAATATGCTATCAGTTTTGCCAGATTGGCTCAAGTTTTTGAGATTTTTGGTATCTTATTTATAGCACTTGTTGGTAAATGCGACGCATCATCTCATTAATTTCTTTGGATTAGTACTTGAACTGAGCAGTTCTCAATATAGTTTTGTGTTAATTAGTGTTCTAAAAGTTTGTTCATAGCTTGATTTTTGCACTAACTTTATGTTGTTGTCTGTTTTCCAGTGAAAAGCATGAACTCATCAAGAAGAAGTTGTCTTAACGATCCAGACTCATTCTGTTACATTTGTGGTGAATACACACTTCATCATCATCAGGTAACATGGTAACCACAGGTACAGGCACATCTTCACAATGAGGGACAGGCCTTCTTGCAGATTCCATGTTAGGTTACTCCCATTTTCGTTTCTTATGCTTATTGAATCCTTGCACTTGCACTGCACAGAAATAACAGTCATCATGATGATTTTTTTGCTCTCTCCACACCATTGGAACACCAAATTTGAAGCTTTTTCTTTGTCCTTTGCTCCATTTTCGTAATAATTCGATACATGCTTTGCACACTATGTGTGGTGCCCAAAACTTGTCTTGGTCCCCAAGCATAACCCCAAAATAGGCAAAATACACTTTTTTTTACGAAGTCTGTTATGTTTCTTCTATGTTTTGGCAGTGTGTATTCACCACAAATGTAACAGAATGAGTCTGGATCGTTAAGACAACTTCTTCTTGATGAGTTCATGCTTTTCACTGGAAAACAGACAACAACATAAAGTTAGTGCAATAATCAAGCTATGAACAAACTTTTAGAACACTAATTAACACAAAACTATATTGAGAACTGCTCAGTTCAAGTACTAATCCAAAGAAATTAATGAGATGATGCGTCGCATTTACCAACAAGTGCTATAAATAAGATACCAAAAATCTCAAAAACTTGAGCCAATCTGGCAAAACTGATGACATATTCAGAATCAGCAGCCCAAAAATACCCCAAATTCGATGAAATATCTTTGGCACCAAAAATGCTGTTGACCAGTGTAATAGATATAGATAGATGATGGATAATAGATAATAGATAGATAATAGATAGATAATAGAGATAATAGATAGATAATAGATAGATAGATAATAGGTAGATAATAGATAGATAATAGATAGATAATAGATAGATAGATAATAGATAGATAATAGATAGATATAGATAATAGAGAGATAATAGATAGATAATAGATAGATAGATAATAGATAGATAATAGGTAGATAATAGATAGATAATAGATAGATATAGATAATAGATAGATAATAGATAGATAATAGATAGATATAGATAATAGATAGATAGATAATAGATAGATAGATAATAGATAGATAATAGGTAGATAATAGATAGATAATAGATAGATATAGATAATAGAGAGATAATAGATAGATAATATATAGATAGATAATAGGTAGATAATAGATAGATAATAGATAGATAATAGATAGATATAGATAATAGATAGATAATAGATAGATAATAGATAGATAATAGAGATAATAGATAGATAATAATAGATAGATAATAGATAGATATAGATAATAGATAGATAATAGATAGATAATAGATAGATAATAGAGATAATAGATAGATAATAGATATAGATATAGATAATAGATAGAGATAATATATAGATGATAGATAATAGATAGATATAGATAATAGATAGATAATAGGTAGATATAGATAATAGATAGATAATAGAGAGATAATAGATAGATAATAGATAGATAATAGATAGATAGATAATAGATAGATAATAGGTAGATAATAGATAGATAATAGATAGATATAGATAATAGATAGATATAGATAGATATAGATAATAGATAGATATAGATAGATATAGGTAATAGATATAGATAGATGATGGATAATAGATATAGATAATAGATAGATAATAGATAGATAATAGAGATAATAGATAGATAATAGATAGATAATAGATAGATAATAGATAGATAATAGATAGATGATAGATAGATAACGCCGGCAGCGCCAATATTTACCAATAAATAAAGTGGAGATTATTTCGCCCGTGTTGTGACGATGTCTCTCAAAGAATAAAGGTTAATTGCATCCAAAACATCGTCACACGAGCGAAATAATCTCCACTTTATTTATTGGTAAATATTGGCGCTGCCGGCGTTCTCTTTTTTATATATTTTTATATAAGCAGCGCATCATTTGTATTGGGGTCTTTGCCCCCTGAGTTTGTGTATCATGCGCTGTTCCGTTTTTTACATCTGCAGTGTCACATCCCCAGTGCTGTAATGATCCTGGATGCCCCCGGACCCCTCACATCATACTTTATGCCCCCAGCCCCTGAAATCGTACTATGTGCCCCCCAGCCCCTCACATTCTTCTTTGTGCCCCCACCTCCTCACATTGTACTTTGTGGCCCCCACCTCCTCACATCGCACTTTGTGCCCCCCACCTCCTCACATCGTACTCTGTGCCCCCCACCTCCTCACATCGCACTTTGTGCCCCCCACCTCCTCACATCGCACTCTGTGCCCCCCAGCTCCTCACATCGTACTTTGTGCCCCCACCTCCTTACATCGCACTTTGTGGCCCCCACCTCCTCACATCGCACTTTGTGGCCCCCACCTCCTCACATCGCACTCTGTGCCCCCCACTTCCTCACATCGTACTCTGTGCCCCCACCTCCTCACATCATACTCTGTGCCCCCCACCTCCTCACATCGCACTTTGTGGCCCCCACCTCCTCACATCGCACTTTGTGCCCCCCACCTCCTCACATCGCACTTTGTGGCCCCAACCTCCTCACATCGTACTTTGTGGCCCCCACCTCCTCACATCGCACTTTGTGCCCCCCACCTCGTCACATCGCACTTTGTGCCCCCCACCTCCTCACATCGCACTTTGTGGCCCCCACCTCCTCACATCGCACTTTGTGCCCCCCACCTCGTCACATCGCACTTTGTGCCCCCCACCTCCTCACATCGCACTTTGTGGCCCCAACCTCCTCACATCGTACTTTGTGCCCCCACCTCCTCACATCGCACTTTGTGGCCCCCACCTCCTCACATAGTACTTTGTGCCCCCCACCTCCTCACATCACACTTTGTGCCCCCCACCTCCTCACATCGCACTTTGTGCCCCCCACTTCCTCACATCGCACTTTGTGCCCCCCACCTCGTCACATCGCACTTTGTGGCCCCCACCTCCTCACATCGTACTTTGTGCCCCCACCTCCTCACATCGCACTTTGTGGCCCCCACCTCCTCACATCGTACTTTGTGCCCCCCACCTCCTCACATCGCACTTTGTGGCCCCCACCTCCTCACATCGTATTTTGTGGCCCCCACCTCCTCACATTGCACTTTGTGGCCCCCACCTCCTCACATCGCACTTTGTGGCCCCCACCTCCTCACATCGCACTTTGTGGCCCCCACCTCCTCACATCGCACTTTGTGGCCCCCACCTCCTCACATCGCACTTTGTGGCCCCCACCTCCTCACATCACACTTTGTACCCCCACCTCCTCACATCGTACTCTGTGCCCCCCACCTCCTCACATCGCACTTTGTGGCCCCCACCTCCTCACATCACACTTTGTGGCCCCCACCTCCTCACATCGCACTTTGTGGCCCCCACCTCCTCACATCGCACTTTGTGGCCCCCACCTCCTCACATCGCACTTTGTGGCCCCCACCTCCTCACATCGCACTTTGTGGCCCCCACCTCCTCACATCGTACTGTGTGCCCCCCACCTCATCACATCGCACTTTGTGGCCCCCACCTCCTCACATTGCACTTTGTGGCCCCCACCTCCTCACATCACACTTTGTGGCCCCCACCTCCTCACATCGCACTTTGTGGCCCCCACCTCCTCACATCACACTTTGTGCCCCCCACCTCCTCACATTGTACTTTGTGCCCCCCACCTCCTCACATCGCACTTTGTGGCCCCCACCTCCTCACATCACACTTTGTGGCCCCCACCTCCTCACATTGCACTTTGTGGCCCCCACCTCCTCACATCGCACTTTGTGGCCCCCACCTCCTCACATCGCACTTTGTGGTCCCCACCTCCTCACATCGCACTTTGTGGCCCCCACCTCCTCACATCGTACTGTGTGCCCCCACCTCTTACCTGGTGCTCTGGAGAAGCAGGCGGTTAGTCAGTGACTCAGCTCTGAGTGCCCGGCCTCTGCGTGTTCGGTGGTTTATAAAGGCGGCCTCCTTGGTATGAAGTGACCTTCATGGAGAACCCCTGACCTTTTCCCACCCGAGTAAATATAGCCCGAGTCCTCGGCATGTGAAACCGGAGAGACGGTGACATTCACAGGAGGTGAAGAGGCTCCTCGTGGCGTCTGCCCGGCATCGCAGTATGCCATCTGGGCCCTCATTGTTCTACCCAGGTCCAACCGATAACCCTCCGATACACAGGAGGGCAAAAGCCCCAAGAGGTGGAGGCCAACCGCCCCATGCTGGGGGGCATCCCACCCCAACTCCACCGGTGGCCTCTCACCCAGCGCAGACATTGCTCTGCAGACTGCTGCATACCTCAAACAGTCCGGGCCCGGGGGGCTCCTGACCACCCATGGGACATCGGCTCAACATGGCCGAGGGGGTCACTGTCACCTAAGGTCCTACATGCAGCTCCGGCATCGAGATCAAAGGCTGAAATCCACCATAAGGCCCACCACAGCAGGTCACTGCCCCAGACCACCAGGGCAACGGACATTAACCCCATCACTGCCCCAGACCACCAGGGAAACAGACATTAACCCCATCACTGCCCCAGACCACCAGGGGAACAGACATCAACCCCATCACTGCCCCAACCACCAGGGGAACGGACATTAACCCCATCACTGCCCCAGACCACCAGGGCAACGGACATTAACCCCATCACTGCCCCAGACCACCAGGGAAACAGACATTAACCCCATCACTGCCCCAGACCACCAGGGGAACAGACATCAACCCCATCACTGCCCCAACCACCAGGGGAACGGACATTAACCCCATCACTGCCCCAGACCACCAGGGCAACGGACATTAACCCCATCACTGCCCCAGACCACCAGGGAAACAGACATTAACCCCATCACTGCCCCAGACCACCAGGGGAACAGACATCAACCCCATCACTGCCCCAACCACCAGGGGAACAGACATCAACCCCATCACTGCCCCAGACCACCAGGGAAACGGACATTAACCCCATCACTGCCCCAGACCACCAGGGAAACGGACATTAACCCCATCAGTGCCCCAGACCACCAGGGAAACGGACATTAACCCCATCAGTGCCCCAGACCACCAGGGAAACGGACATTAACCCCATCACTGCCCCAGACCACCAGGGAAACAGACATTAACCCCATCAGTGCCCCAGACCACCAGGGAAACGGACATTAACCCCATCACTGCCCCAGACCACCAGGGAAACAGACATTAACCCCATCAGTGCCCCAGACCACCAGGGAAACGGACATTAACCCCATCACTGCCCCAGACCACCAGGGAAACGGACAATAACCCCATCACTGCCCCAGACCACCAGGGGAACGGACATTAACCCCATCAGTGCCCCAGACCACCAGGGAAACAGACATTAACCCCATCACTGCCCCAGACCACCAGGGAAACAGACATTAACCCCATCAGTGCCCCAGACCACTAGGGAAACAGACATTAACCCCATCACTGCCCCAGACCACCAGGGGAACGGACATTAACCCCATCACTGCCCCAGACCACCAGGGCAACGGACATTAACCCCATCACTGCCCCAGACCACCAGGGAAACAGACATTAACCCCATCACTGCCCCAGACCACCAGGGAAACGGACATTAACCCCATCACTGCCCCAGACCACCAGGGAAACGGACATTAACCCCATCACTGCCCCAGACCACCAGGGCAACAGACATTAACCCCATCACTGCCCCAGACCACCAGGGAAACAGACATCAACCCCATCACTGCCCCAGACCACCAGGGGAACAGACATCAACCCCATCACTGCCCCAACCACCAGGGGAACAGACATTAACCCCATCACTGCCCCAGACCACCAGGGAAACGGACATTAACCCCATCACTGCCCCAGACCACCAGGGAAACGACATTAACCCCATCACTGCCCCAGACCACCAGGGGAACGGACATTAACCCCATCAGTGCCCCAGACCACTAGGGAAACAGACATTAACCCCATCACTGCCCCAGACCACCAGGGAAACAGACATTAACCCCATCAGTGCCCCAGACCACCAGGGAAACGGACATTAACCCCATCACTGCCCCAGACCACCAGGGAAACGACATTAACCCCATCACTGCCCCAGACCACCAGGGGAACGGACATTAACCCCATCACTGCCCCAAACCACCAGGGAAACGGACATTAACCCCATCACTGCCCCAGACCACCAGGGAAACGGACATTAACCCCATCACTGCCCCAGACCACCAGGGAAACGGACATTAACCCCATCACTGCCCCAGACCACCAGGGAAACGACATTAACCCCATCACTGCCCCAGACCACCAGGGGAACGGACATTAACCCCATCAGTGCCCCAGACCACTAGGAAAACAGACATTAACCCCATCACTGCCCCAGACCACCAGGGAAACAGACATTAACCCCATCAGTGCCCCAGACCACCAGGGAAACGGACATTAACCCCATCACTGCCCCAGACCACCAGGGAAACGGACAATAACCCCATCACTGCCCCAGACCACCAGGGGAACGGACATTAACCCCATCAGTGCCCCAGACCACTAGGGAAACAGACATTAACCCCATCAGTGCCCCAGACCACCAGGGAAACAGACATTAACCCCATCAGTGCCCCAGACCACCAGGGAAACGGACATTAACCCCATCACTGCCCCAGACCACCAGGGAAACGGACATTAACCCCATCACTGCCCCAGACCACCAGGGAAACGGACATTAACCCCATCACTGCCCCAGACCACCAGGGAAACGGACATTAACCCCATCACTGCCCCAGACCACCAGGGAAACAGACATCAACCCCATCACTGCCCCAGACCACCAGGGAAACGGACATTAACCCCATCACTGCCCCAGACCACCAGGGAAACGACATTAACCCCATCACTGCCCCAGACCACCAGGGGAACGGACATTAACCCCATCAGTGCCCCAGACCACTAGGGAAACAGACATTAACCCCATCACTGCCCCAGACCACCAGGGGAACGGACATTAACCCCATCACTGCCCCAGACCACCAGGGAAACGACATTAACCCCATCACTGCCCCAGACCACCAGGGGAACGGACATTAACCCCATCAGTGCCCCAGACCACTAGGGAAACAGACATTAACCCCATCACTGCCCCAGACCACCAGGGAAACAGACATTAACCCCATCAGTGCCCCAGACCACCAGGGAAACGGACATTAACCCCATCACTGCCCCAGACCACCAGGGAAACGACATTAACCCCATCACTGCCCCAGACCACCAGGGGAACGGACATTAACCCCATCACTGCCCCAAACCACCAGGGAAACGGACATTAACCCCATCACTGCCCCAGACCACCAGGGAAACGGACATTAACCCCATCACTGCCCCAGACCACCAGGGAAACGGACATTAACCCCATCACTGCCCCAGACCACCAGGGAAACGACATTAACCCCATCACTGCCCCAGACCACCAGGGGAACGGACATTAACCCCATCAGTGCCCCAGACCACTAGGAAAACAGACATTAACCCCATCACTGCCCCAGACCACCAGGGAAACAGACATTAACCCCATCAGTGCCCCAGACCACCAGGGAAACGGACATTAACCCCATCACTGCCCCAGACCACCAGGGAAACGGACAATAACCCCATCACTGCCCCAGACCACCAGGGGAACGGACATTAACCCCATCAGTGCCCCAGACCACTAGGGAAACAGACATTAACCCCATCAGTGCCCCAGACCACCAGGGAAACAGACATTAACCCCATCAGTGCCCCAGACCACCAGGGAAACGGACATTAACCCCATCACTGCCCCAGACCACCAGGGAAACGGACATTAACCCCATCACTGCCCCAGACCACCAGGGAAACGGACATTAACCCCATCACTGCCCCAGACCACCAGGGAAACGGACATTAACCCCATCACTGCCCCAGACCACCAGGGAAACAGACATCAACCCCATCACTGCCCCAGACCACCAGGGAAACGGACATTAACCCCATCACTGCCCCAGACCACCAGGGAAACGACATTAACCCCATCACTGCCCCAGACCACCAGGGGAACGGACATTAACCCCATCAGTGCCCCAGACCACTAGGGAAACAGACATTAACCCCATCACTGCCCCAGACCACCAGGGAAACAGACATTAACCCCATCACTGCCCCAGACCACCAGGGAAACGGACATTAACCCCATCACTGCCCCAGACCACCAGGGAAACGGACATTAACCCCATCACTGCCCCAGACCACCAGGGGAACGGACATTAACCCCATCACTGCCCCAGACCACCAGGGGAACGGACATTAACCCCATCACTGCCCCAGACCACCAGAGAAACGGACATTAACCCCATCACTGCCCCAGACCACCAGGGGAACGGACATTAACCCCATCACTGCCCCAAACCACCAGGGAAACGGACATTAACCCCATCACTGCCCCAGACCACCAGGGAAACGGACATTAACCCCATCACTGCCCCAGACCACCAGGGGAACGGACATTAACCCCATCACTGCCCCAGACCACCAGGGAAACGGACATTAACCCCATCACTGCCCCAGACCACCAGGGGAACGGACATTAACCCCATCACTGCCCCAGACCACCAGGGGAACGGACATTAACCCCATCAGTGCCCCAGACCACCAGGGGAACGGACATTAACCCCATCACTGCCCCAGACCACCAGGGAAACGGACATTAACCCCATCACTGCCCCAGACCACCAGGGAAACGGACAATAACCCCATCACTGCCCCAGACCACCAGGGAAACGGACAATAACCCCATCAGTGCCCCAGACCACCAGGGAAACGGACATTAACCCCATCACTGCCCCAGACCACCAGGGAAACGGACATTAACCCCATCACTGCCCCAGACCACCAGGGAAACAGACATTAACCCCATCAGTGCCCCAGACCACCAGGGCAACAGACATTAACCCCATCACTGCCCCAGACCACCAGGGAAACGGACATTAACCCCATCACTGCCCCAAACCACCAGGGAAACGGACATTAACCCCATCACTGCCCCAGACCACCAGGGAAACGGACATTAACCCCATCCCTGCCCCGACCATCCTGGAAACGGACATTAACCCCATCACTGCCCCGACCACCAGGGAAACGGACATTAACCCCATCAGTGCCCCAGACCACCAGGGAAACGGACATTAACCCCATCACTGCCCCAAACCACCAGGGAAACGGACATTAACCCCATCAGTGCCCCGACCACCAGGGAAACGGACATTAACCCCATCACTGCCCCAGACCACCAGGGCAACAGACATTAACCCCATCACTGCCCCGACCACCAAGGAAACGGACATTAACCCCATCACTGCCCCGATCATCCTGGAAACGGACATTAACCCCATCACTGCCCCAGACCACCAGGGAAACGGACAATAACCCCATCACTGCCCCGACCACCAGGGAAACGGACTCTGACTCTCGACTACCAGGACTCTTGATAACATTCACTGCCCTAGATCACCAGGGACACCGACATTAACCCCTTCATTACCACAGACCACCAGGGATCCTTTCCTCACATTAACCCCATCACCGCATGCAGACCACCACGGTGCGGCTGCCATATTGCAAAGGTGTTTCCTAAACTTCTGAAGACCAAGCCTGCAGCATGGCGGGAGCGGCTGGTTCCCCCGTGGTCGGTGTCGGCGAGCGGCGGCTCCGGGGACTCATTACCGCCAGCAGCTTCCTGCTAATTACATTACTGTACAGACTGCTCGCCCCGCGCCGCGTCCCTGGGGGCGACATTACCCGGGCACCAGGGAGCCGCTTCCTGCCAGCACTAATAGAATCTCTATTTATATCCGATCAATACATTCATGTAAGTAGGAGGCGGCGGGCGCTAAATATACCGGGGGAAAGGTCAGCCAAGGGCAAACACCCCGCATCTGAAGACATAGCGGGGAGATCCCGTTACCTAACAGGGGGCTAAGACATCAGAGGGCGAGACCTCCGGGAGGAGACATTGTATTCTGCAGTATTGATTGAATATTGGGGCCGACGAGGTTCTTCTGGGGAGGAGACAAATGTCCCCAGTGCCAGAGAATGGCGCCAGTGAGGCACAGCGCCCTGACCCTGTTATAGCCAGACTAGGGTCACCGCTCTACTCTAGTGCCACCTGCAGGCCGCCAGTGCCTATCACCACATATCGGGGTTGCAAAAAAAGATTGCCTTGTGCAGGCATGTACTATGGAGGACAGAGAATGAACTTCAATCCAATATTGCAGCCAGCGGGTAAGGAAAGGGTGTATCAAACACCCGAAAACCCCGCCTCCATGGCTGAAAATTGTTCCCTCCAAATTCAGGTGACAGAGTCCCTTTAAGGAGGAGAAAAAAAAATGCAGGAAAAGAGAAAAAAAATAAAATAAATAAAAGCACTGATGTGAGTGTCATGGTCAGCCTCACCTCTGCAGCGCCACCTGCAGGCAGCATAGGCTCAACACATGTCACTCTCCACCATACAGCCAGTGGGTCTCTCTCCATCGCCACCTGCAGGCAGCATAGGCTCAACACATGTCACTCTCCACCATACAGCCAGTGGGTCTCTCTCCATCGCCACCTGCAGGCCACCAGCTCTCATCACATCTCACTCTCCACCATACAGCCAGTAGTTGTCTCTTTGTCGCCATCTGCAGGCCGCCTGCGTTCTTACATCTACTAATATCCGCCATCATCAGTCTCCGCGATATGACGCAGATTTCAGCGTGTCGATAAAACGGGGAGACGCAGAGGCGCTAACACGTCCCATAGAGGAGGTCTCCGCCATGTAGAGAATATAAAAAAAAAAATTTTTGGAGCCGCCCGAACAGGGACTTGAACCCTGGACCCTCAGATTAAAAGTCTGATGCTCTACCGACTGAGCTATCCGGGCTCCATAGGACTCTGATGTCACCAATGCCCTACACATGTGCAGACCTGCCTGCTACACTGTCACAGAAGCCCTGCGCTGTGCAGTCAGGGCTTATCACATATGACGGCAGATCTCACAGCGATTCCCTGCTACAGGTGAGTCACAGTGACGAGTCCGAGCAACAAACAGTTAAAATTAACTATTTAATATACAAAAAATAATATAAAAATAGACATATAACATAAGACCCTCAAGAATAGAGGGGACCCCGATACTGGACTGGGAGCACAGCTGCACACAGGACGGCACGTGATACGAGGAGTGTGACACTGCCCTCTACAGGGAGGCGGGCACACAGCAGGCACGGGAGAAGGCACTGGGGTGTTGGGGGCTTCTGTGCACTCTGGGGGGACGCAGCCCCGACCTCCTCACCGCATCTTGATCTCGCAGCAGATGCAGTTAATGATGCTGCAGTCCGGGGGCTGATAAACGCAGGCGAAGCCGCAGGGGCATCCGGAGACGTCGCGGCATCTGGCGCAGCCCTGCAGAAGGGAGACAAGGGGGGCACTTACTTTACTGCATCCACAAGTCTGGGATCCCAGAATGCACTGCTCATTCTTACTATGCGGCATCATATAAAGGGAAAATAGTGTCCGCAGCTCTGGAGGTGACTGGAGGATAAGACACGAGGTAACAGCAGAATAGTAAGTGCAGCTCTGGAGGTGACTGGAGGATAGGACACGATGTAACAGCAGAATAGTGACCGCAGCTCTGGAGGTGACTGGAGGATAGGACACGATGTAACAGCAGAATAGTGACCGCAGCTCTGGAGGTGACCGGAGGATAACACACGATGTAACAGCAGAATAGTGACCGCAGCTCTGGAGGTGACCGGAGGATACAATATAATGTGCCTTGATAAAGTCTTCACACCCCGTGACCTTTTCCGAGTACTGTGGTCACTCACCGGTTTGGCCGGACAGCAGGAATCCATACAGCGGGTGATGGAGGGGACCTTGCAGTCACAGGACTGGGCGCAGCCTGCACACAGGTCACAGAAGCCAAAGTCGCCCACCTTCTGCCACCCCAGACAGGACGGGCAGCAGCCCCGAGCCTGGGAATAAGAGGGGGAGAGCAGCGGGTGAGGAGGAGCAGGAGAACTACACATCCCAGAATGCCGGTAACCAGCAGCGACCAGAGTCATGACCTAGAGAAGGGGTGATGGGCCACTCGAGGGGGAGGAGGGGGTGATGGGCCACTCGAGGGGGAGGAGGGGGTGATGGGCCACTCGAGGGGGAGGAGGGGGTGATGGGCCACTCGAGGGGGAGGAAGGGGGTGATGGGCCACTCGAGGGGGCGGAGGGGGTGATGGGCCACTCGAGGGGGAGGAGGGGGCGATGGGCCACTCGAGGGGGAGGAGGGGGTGATGGGCCACTCGAGGGGGAGGAGGGGGTGATGGGCCACTCGAGGGGGAGGAGGGGGTGATGGGTCACTCGAGGGGGAGGAGGGGGTGATGGGCCACTCGAGGGGGAGGAGGGGGTGATGGGCCACTCGAGGGGGAGGAGGGGGTGATGGGCCACTCGAGGGGGAGGAGGGGGTGATGGGTCACTCGAGGGGGAGGAGGGGGTGATGGGCCACTCGAGGGGGAGGAGGGGGTGATGGGCCACTCGAGGGGGAGGAGGGGGTGATGGGCCACTCGAGGGGGAGGAGGGGGTGATGGGCCACTCGAGGGGGAGGAGGAGGTGATGGGTCACTCGAGGGGGAGGAGGGGGTGATGGGCCACTCGAGGGGGAGGAGGGGGTGATGGGCCACTCGAGGGGGAGGAGGGGGTGATGGGCCACTCGAGGGGGAAGAGGGGGTGATGGGCCACTCGAGGGGGAAGAGGGGGTGATGGGCCACTCGAGGGGGAAGAGGGGGTGATGGGCCACTCGAGGGGGAGGAGGGGGTGATGGGCCACTCGAGGGGGAAGAGGGGGTGATGGGCCACTCGAGGGGGAGGAGGGGGTGATGGGCCACTCGAGGGGTAGGAAGGGGGTGATGGGCCACTCGAGGGGGAGGAGGGGGTGATGGGCCACTCGAGGGGGAAGAGGGGGTGATGGGCCACTCGAGGGGGAGGAGGGGGGTGATGGGCCACTCGAGGGGTAGGAAGGGGGTGATGGGCCACTCGAGGGGGAGGAGGGGGTGATGGGCCACTCGGGCGGGAGGAGGGGGTGATGGGCCACTCGAGGGGGAGGAGGGGGTGATGGGACACTCGAGGGGGAGGAGGGGGTGATGGGCCACTCGAGGGGGAAGAGGGGGTGATGGGCCACTCGAGGGGGAGGAGGGGGTGATGGGCCACTCGAGGGGTAGGAAGGGGGTGATGGGCCACTCGAGGGGGAGGAGGGGGTGATGGGCCACTCGAGGGGGAAGAGGGGGTGATGGGCCACTCGAGGGGGAGGAGGGGGTGATGGGCCACTCGAGGGGTAGGAAGGGGGTGATGGGCCACTCGAGGGGGAGGAGGGGGTGATGGGCCACTCGGGCGGGAGGAGGGGGGTGATGGGCCACTCGAGGGGGAGGAGGGGGTGATGGGCCACTCGAGGGGGAGGAGGGGGTGATGGGACACTCGAGGGGGAGGAGGGGGTGATGGGCCACTCGAGGGGGAAGAGGGGGTGATGGGCCACTCGAGGGGGAGGAGGGGGTGATGGGCCACTCGAGGGGGCGATGGGCCACTCGAGGGGGAGGAGGGGGTGATGGGCCACTCGGGCGGGAGGAGGGGGTGATGGGCCACTCGAGGGGGAGGAGGGGGTGATGGGACACTCGAGGGGGAGGAGGGGGTTATGGGCCACTTGAGGGGGAGGAGGGGGTGATGGGACACTCGAGGGGGAGGAGGGGGTGATGGGCCACTCGAGGGGGAAGAGGGGGTGATGGGCCACTCGAGGGGGAGGAGGGGGTGATGGGCCACTCGAGGGGGCGATGGGCCACTCGAGGGGGAGGAGGGGGTGATGGGCCACTCGAGGGGGAGGAGGGGGTGATGGGCCACTCGAGGGGGAGGAGGGGGTGATGGGTCACTCGAGGGGGAGGAGGGGGGGTGATGGGCCACTCGAGGGGGAGGAGGGGGTGATGGACCACTCGAGGGGGAGGAGGGGGTGATGGGCCACTCGAGGGGGAGGAGGGGGGTGATGGGCCACTCGAGGGGGAGGAGGGGGTGATGGGCCACTCGAGGGGGAGGAGGGGGGTGATGGGCCACTCGGGGGGAGGGGGGGTGATGGGCCACTCGAGGGGGAGGAGGGGGGTGATGGGCCACTCGAGGGGGAGGAGGGGGGTGATGGGCCACTCTGGGGGAAGGGGGGTGATGGGCCACTTGAGGGGGAGGGGGGGTGATGGGCCACTCGAGGGGGAGGAGGGGGTGATGGGCCACTCGAGGGGGAGGGGGGGGTGATGGGCCACTCGAGGGGGAAGAGGGGGTGATGGGCCACTCGAGGGGGAGTGATGGGCCACTCGAGGGGGAGGAAGGGGGTGATGGGCCACTTGAGGGGGAGGAGGGGGGTGATGGGCCACTCGAGGGGGAGGAGGGGGGTGATGGGCCACTCGAGGGGGAGGAGGGGGGTGATGGGCCACTCGAGGGGGAGGAGGGGGTGATGGGCCACTCGAGGGGGAGGAGGGGGGTGATGGGCCACTCGAGGGTGAGGAGGGGGGTGATGGGCCACTCGAGGGGGAGGAAGGGGGTGATGGGTCACTCGAGGGGGAGGAAGGGGGTGATGGGCCACTCGAGGGGGAGGAGGGGGGTGATGGGCCACTCGAGGGGGAGGAGGGGGTGATGGGCCACTCGGGGGGGGGGGGGGTGGAGGAGGTGATGGGCCACTCCAAGGGAGGAGGGGGTGATGGGCCACTCGAGGGGTGTCGGATGGTGTCACCCACCTGGAGACACTGGTGGATCATGAGGAGAAGCAGCAGCACGATGAGATACAGCGAGACAGTCAGGAGTATGACCCCGGGCAGAGGGACGCTGAGCTCAGGAGAGACCGCCGCTGCCGAGGACGAGACCGCAGGAAACGTCAGAGCCTGGAAAAGAAAATGGAGAGGAGACATAGCGGCAACAGACACCGGAGAGCGAGCGACGTCCGACACCGAGAGACAGGAACATTTCTCATCGTGACCATCAGTGCGATTATAGCACGAGACCACGGCCACAAGAGACTCCGCAGAGGGGCCACTGACACCGCAGAGGGGCCACAGACTCCGCAGAGGGGCCACAGACTCCGCAGAGGGGCCACAGACTCCGCAGAGGGGCCACAGACAGCGCAGAGGGGGCCACAGAGGGGGCCACAGACTCCGCAGAGGGGCCGCAGACACCGCAGAGGGGCCGCAGAGGGGCCGCAGACACCGCAGAGGGGCCACAGACTCCGCAGAGGGGCCGCAGACACCGCAGAGGGGCCGCAGAGGGGCCACTGACACTGCAGAGGGGCCACAGACTCCGCAGAGGGGCCACAGACTCCGCAGAGGGGCCACAGACTCCGCAGAGGGGCCGCAGACAGCGCAGAGGGGCCGCAGACACCGCAGAGGGGCCACAGACTCCGCAGAGGGGCCACAGACTCCGCAGAGGGGCCACAGACTCCGCAGAGGGGCGCAGACAGCGCAGAGGGGGCCACAGGGGGGCCACAGACTCCGCAGAGGGGCCGCAGACACCGCAGAGGGGCCACAGACTCCGCAGAGGGGCCGCAGACACCGCAGAGGGGGCTGCAGACACTGCAGAGGGGGCCGCAGACACTGCAGAGGGGGCCACAGACTCCGCAGAGGGGCCGCAGACACCTCAGAGGGGCCGCAGAGGGGCCACAAACTCCGCAGAGGGGCCACAGACTCCGCAGAGGGGCCACAGACTCCGCAGAGGGGGCCACAGACTCCGCAGAGGGGCCACAAACTCCGCAGAGGGGCCACAGACTCCGCAGAGGGGCCACAGACTCCGCAGAGGGGGCCACAGACTCCGCAGAGGGGCCACAGACTCCGCAGAGGGGCCACAGACTCCGCAGAGGGGCCACAGACTCCGCAGAGGGGGCCACAGACACCGCAGAGGGGCCACAGACACCGCAGAGGGGCCACAGACTCCGCAGAGGGGCCACAGACTCCGCAGAGGGGGCCACAGACTCCGCAGAGGGGGCCACAGACACCGCAGAGGGGCCACAGACAGCGCAGAGGGGGCCACAGACACCGCAGAGGGGCCACAGACACCGCAGAGGGGCCACAGACACCGCAGAGGGGCCACAGACACCGCAGAGGGGGCCACAGACACTCACCGCCATCACCTTCGGCTACTGGATCCTAGGAGAGAAAGACAAGAACAGTCAGATTTGTGCAAATTCATCGTCTGCAGAAAAAAAGTCGCCTCTGAGCCTAAAATGTGACCAGTCTGCGCCATTTCCTGTACGCTGCCTGCAGTGCCCACAACGGTCATGTGACCCAATATGAAAACTGATAACCACGCCCCTTTGACTAATTGGTGGGCACATTGGAAACATTTTATCATGTACCTGGTGCTGCCCGTAACTCTCAGCACAGCGGCCCCCCGATCACACACAGCCCCCCCCCTCCGGTCACACACACAGCCCCCCCCCCCTCCGGTCACACACACAGCCCCCCCCCCCCTCCGGTCACACACACAGCCCCCCCCCCTCTCCGGTCACACACACGGCCCCCCCCTCCCTCCCTCCGGTCACACACACGGCCCCCCCCTCCCTCCGGTCACACACACGGCCCCCCCCTCCCTCCGGTCACACACACGGCCCCACCCTCCCCTCTGGTCACACACACGGCCCCCCCTCCCTCCCTCCGGTCACACACACGGCCCCCCCTCCCTCCCTCCGGTCACACACACGGCCCCCTCCCTCCCTCCGGTCACACACACGCCCCCCCCTCCCTCCCTCCGGTCACACACACCGCCCCCCCCTCCCTCCCTCCGGTCACACACACAGCCCCCCCCTCCCTCCCTCCGGTCACACACACAGCCCCCCCCTCCCTCCCTCCGGTCACACACACAGCCCCCCCCTCCCTCCCTCCGGTCACACACACATGTGACCAGTCTGCGCCATTTCCTGTACGCTGCCTGCAGTGCCCACAACGGTCATGTGACCCAATATGAAAACTGATAACCACGCCCCTTTGACTAATTGGTGGGCACATTGGAAACATTTTATCATGTACCTGGTGCTGCCCGTAACTCTCAGCACAGCGGCCCCCCGATCACACACAGCCCCCCCCTCCGGTCACACACACAGCCCCCCCCCTCCGGTCACACACACAGCCCCCCCCCCCTCCGGTCACACACACGGCCCCCCCCCCTCCGGTCACACACACGGCCCCCCCCTCCCTCCCTCCGGTCACACACACGGCCCCCCCCTCCCTCCGGTCACACACACGGCCCCCCCTCCCTCCGGTCACACACACGGCCCCCCCTCCCCTCTGGTCACACACACGGCCCCCCCTCCCTCCCTCCGGTCACACACACGGCCCCCCCCTCCCTCCCTCCGGTCACACACACGGCCCCCCCTCCCTCCGGTCACACACACGCCCCCCCTCCCTCCCTCCGGTCACACACACCGCCCCCCCCTCCCTCCCTCCGGTCACACACACAGCCCCCCCCTCCCTCCCTCCGGTCACACACACAGCCCCCCCCTCCCTCCCTCCGGTCACACACACAGCCCCCCCCTCCCCCCCTCCGGTCACACACACAGCCCCCCCCCCCTCCGGTCACACACACAGCCCCCCCCCCCTCCGGTCACACACACGGCCCCCCCCTCCCTCCCTCCGGTCACACACACGGCCCCCCCCTCCCTCCGGTCACACACACGGCCCCCCCCCCCTCCCTCCGGTCACACACACGGCCCCCCCTCCCCTCTGGTCACACACACGGCCCCCCCTCCCTCCGGTCACACACACGGCCCCCCCTCCCTCCCTCCGGTCACACACACGGCCCCCCCTCCCTCCGGTCACACACACGCCCCCCCTCCCTCCCTCCGGTCACACACACAGCCCCCCCCTCCCTCCCTCCGGTCACACACACAGCCCCCCCCTCCCTCCCTCCGGTCACACACACAGCCCCCCCCCTCCCTCCCTCTGGTCACACACACAGCCCCCCCCTCCCTCCCTCCGGTCACACACACAGCCCCCCCCTCCCTCCGGTCACACACACAGCCCCCCCCTCCCTCCGGTCACACACACAGCCCCCCCCCCCTCCCTCCGGTCACACACACAGCCCCCCCCTCCCTCCCTCCGGTCACACACACAGCCCCCCCCTCCCTCCCTCCGGTCACACACACAGCCCCCCCCTCCCTCCCTCCGGTCACACACACAGCCCCCCCCTCCCTCCGGTCACACACACAGCCCCCCCCTCCCTCCGGTCACACACACAGCCCCCCCCCCACCCTCCGGTCACACACACAGCCCCCCCCCCTCCCTCCGGTCACACACAGCCCCCCTCCCCCCCTCCGGTCACACACACAGCCCCCCTCCCCCCCTCCGGTCACACACACAGCCCCCTCCCTCCGGTCACACACACAGCCCCTCCCCCCCTCCGGTCACACACAGCCCCCTCCCCCCCTCCGGTCACACACACAGCCCCCTCCCCCCCTCCGGTCACACACACAGCCCCCCGTGCTCCCCTCTTTCTTCCTCACCCTCCTCCAGGCTCCGTAGGGTACCCGCATCTCGCGAGACTTCGTCCCGCGTCCCTCGTTACCATGGAGATCGGGCTCTGCAGATCGGCGGTACGGTGGCCGTCAGAGGACAATCTTTCTCCGGCGAATCACGTGCAGGGTCCTGGAGAGGGTACAGCGCTGAGTATGGAGTCCCCACGAGTGGGAATGTCACCAGTGGACGATGCACGGCAGCTGGGGGTCCTGTCCAGAGAGCGCCTGGGGGTCCTGTCCAGAGAGCGCCTGGGGGTCCTGTCCAGAGAGCGCCTGGGGGTCCTGTCCAGAGAGCGCCTGGGGGTCCTGTCCAGAGAGCGCCTGGGGGTCCTGTCTGTCCAGAGAGCGCCTGGGGGTCCTGTCCAGAGAGCGCCTGGGGGTCCTGTCCAGAGAGCGCCTGGGGGTCCTGTCCAGAGAGCGCCTGGGGGTCCTGTCCAGAGAGCGCCTGGGGGTCCTGTCCAGAGAGCGCCTGGGGGTCCTGTCCAAGAGCGCCTGGGGGTCCTGTCCAGAGAGCGCCTGGGGGTCCTGTCCAGAGAGCGACTGGGGGTCCTGTCCAGAGAGCGCCTGGGGGTCCTGTCCAGAGAGCGCCTGGGGGTCCTGTCCAGAGAGCGCCTGGGGGTCCTGTCCAGAGAGCGACTGGGGGTCCTGTCCAGAGAGCGACTGGGGGTCCTGTCCAGAGAGCGCCTGGGGGTCCTGTCCAGAGAGCGCCTGGGGGTCCTGTCCAGAGAGCGCCTGGGGGTCCTGTCCAGAGAGCGCCTGGGGGTCCTGTCCAGAGAGCGCCTGGGGGTCCTGTCCAGAGAGCGCCTGGGGGTCCTGTCCAGAGAGCGCCTGGGGGTCCTGTCCAGAGAGCGCCTGGGGGTCCTGTCCAGAGAGCGCCTGGGGGTCCTGTCTGTCCAGAGAGCGCCTGGGGGTCCTGTCCAGAGAGCGCCTGGGGGTCCTGTCCAGAGAGCGCCTGGGGGTCCTGTCCAGAGAGCGACTGGGGGTCCTGTCCAGAGAGCGCCTGGGGGTCCTGTCCAGAGAGCGCCTGGGGGTCCTGTCCAGAGAGCGCCTGGGGGTCCTGTCCAAGAGCGCCTGGGGGTCCTGTCCAGAGAGCGCCTGGGGGTCCTGTCCAGAGAGCGACTGGGGGTCCTGTCCAGAGAGCGCCTGGGGGTCCTGTCCAGAGAGCGCCTGGGGGTCCTGTCCAGAGAGCGCCTGGGGGTCCTGTCCAGAGAGCGACTGGGGGTCCTGTCCAGAGAGCGACTGGGGGTCCTGTCCAGAGAGCGCCTGGGGGTCCTGTCCAGAGAGCGCCTGGGGGTCCTGTCCAGAGAGCGCCTGGGGGTCCTGTCCAGAGAGCGCCTGGGGGTCCTGTCCAGAGAGCGCCTGGGGGTCCTGTCCAGAGAGCGACTGGGGGTCCTGTCCAGAGAGCGACTGGGGGTCCTGTCCAGAGAGCGCCTGGGGGTCCTGTCCAGAGAGCGCCTGGGGGTCCTGTCTGTCCAGAGAGCGCCTGGGGGTCCTGTCCAGAGAGCGACTGGGGGTCCTGTCCAGAGAGCGACTGGGGGTCCTGTCTGTCCAGAGAGCGCCTGGGGGTCCTGTCCAGAGAGCGCCTGGGGGTCCTGTCCAGAGAGCGACTGGGGGTCCTGTCCAGAGAGCGCCTGGGGGTCCTGTCTGTCCAGAGAGCGCCTGGGGGTCCTGTCCAGAGAGCGCCTGGGGGTCCTGTCCAGAGAGCGCCTGGGGGTCCTGTCCAGAGAGCGCCTGGGGGTCCTGTCCAGAGAGCGCCTGGGGGTCCTGTCCAGAGAGCGCCTGGGGGTCCTGTCCAGAGAGCGCCTGGGGGTCCTGTCCAGAGAGCTCCTGGGGGTCCTGTCCAGAGAGCGCCTGGGGGGTCCTGTCCAGAGAGCGACTGGGGGGTCCTGTCCAGAGAACGCCTGGGGGTCCTGTCCAGAGAGCGCCTGGGGGTCCTGTCCAGAGAGCGCCTGGGGGTCCTGTCCAGAGAGCGCCTGGGGGGTCCTGTCCAGAGAGCGCCTGGGGGGTCCTGTCCAGAGAGCGCCTGGGGGTCCTGTCCAGAGAGCGACTGGGGGTCCTGTGCAGAGAGCGCCTGGGGGTCCTGTCTGTCCAGAGAGCGCCTGGGGGTCCTGTCCAGAGAGCGCCTGGGGGTCCTGTCCAGAGAGCGCCTGGGGGGTCCTGTCCAGAGAGCGACTGGGGGTCCTGTCCAGAGAGCGCCTGGGGGTCCTGTCCAGAGAGCGACTGGGGGTCCTGTCCAGAGAGCGCCTGGGGGTCCTGTCTGTCCAGAGAGCGCCTGGGGGTCCTGTCCAGAGAGCGACTGGGGGTCCTGTCTGTCCAGAGAGCGCCTGGGCGTCCTGTCCAGAGAGCGACTGGGGGTCCTGTCCAGAGAGCGACTGGGGGTCCTGTCCAGAGAGCGACTGGGGGTCCTGTCTGTCCAGAGAGCGCCTGGGGGTCCTGTCCAGAGAGCGACTGGGGGTCCTGTCTGTCCAGAGAGCGCCTGGGGGGTCCTGTCCAGAGAGCGACTGGGGGTCCTGTCCAGAGAGCGACTGGGGGTCCTGTCCAGAGAGCGCCTGGGGGTCCTGTCTGTCCAGAGAGCGCCTGGGGGTCCTGTCTGTCCAGAGAGCGCCTGGGGGGTCCTGTCCAGAGAGCGCCTGGGGGGTCCTGTCCAGAGAGCGCCTGGGGGTCCTGTCCAGAGAGCGACTGGGGGTCCTGTCCAGAGAGCGCCTGGGGTCCTGTCTGTCCAGAGAGCGCCTGGGGGTCCTGGGTTTGGTGGGCGGTGGGGGGTTCAGTCATTTGCTGTTCTCCTATAGGCATTGTGCATATGGAGGGAGCTGATCCTGGTTTGCTCCTGTTCACATTAGTCTGGATGTCAGTTTTTTGTTCTTTCTGTGTCCGCTCACTGACCGAGCACTCCGCCCTTCACCATGATGTGATTTTAATTGCGCTTTACCGAGAGAGGTGTCCACATTCACCCAGGATTTCAGACATCGGCCTCATTGCAGAGACAGACTGCCGTATTTCTCCTGCGAGCATCGTAAACCTCGTACGGTCTTTCGGCTCTCCCGACCTGAGCTCGACAGCTGCACAGTGATCCATCACGCTGTCATGGTTAGGAGAGGTGCCGGCCAGTCCGTGCAGTGCGTGCGACCCTCACACGTGGTATCAGTCCGTGCAGTGCGTGCGACCCTCACACGTGGTATACGGCAGTCTGGTCAGAGACCCATCAGTCTTATGAGGCCACCTTGACATTGGTTGATGGGCAGACATTATTCCGCCAAATTTTGTGCGAATCGCCTCATGTATTTCTTCCTAATATTCAGAAGCCGTCCTGCTATTAATATTTCATGTGTTTCACAATGACATGCTTTACCACAATAGAGCGCCCTTGTTTTGTGTGGAGGAGAACACTGACGGCTTATAGCACAAGCGACCAAACGATTTGAGGGGAATGAAAGAATAAAGTTAAAAAAGTTTTTAATAGTATAAAAAGGCTAAAAATTAATGTACAAAAACAACTTCCCCCATATTCAGTGTCGATTGTCCAGAAAATTCCTATCTAATAAAAGACAGTAAAATAGTAATAATAAATGACGTCCTGTGATCGCAGCGATCCGGAGATCGGTGCTGTCTGGTCATATAACCGCACAATGAACGGTGCAGAAAACGGAACCTGAGACCTATCTGTAGCTCTGGGTGCGGAGCGGCTGCTGTACGAGCAGTGGGCACCAGAGGGCGCCGTCTGTAGCTCTGGGTGCGGAGCAGCTGCTGTACGAGCAGTGGGCACCAGAGGGCGCCGTCTGTAGCGCTGGGTGCGGAGCAGCTGCTGTACGAGCAGTGGGCACCAGAGGGCGACGTCTGTAGCGCTGGGTGTGGAGTGGCTGCTGTATGAGCAGTGGGCACCAGAGGGCGCCGTCTGTAGTGCTGGGTGCGGAGCGGCTGCTGTACGAGCAGTGGGCACCAGAGGGCGCTGTCTGTAGCGCTGGGTGTGGAGTGGCTGCTGTATGAGCAGTGGGCACCAGAGGGCGCCGTCTGTAGCTCTGGGTGCGGAGTGGCTGCTGTACGAGCAGTGGGCACCAGAGGGCGCTGTCTGTAGCTCTGGACGCGGAGTGGCTGCTGTATGAGCAGTGGGCACCAGAGGGCGCTGTCTGTAGTGCTGGGTGCGGAGTGGCTGCTGTATGAGCAGTGGGCACCAGAGGGCGCTGTCTGTAGTGCTGGGTGCGGAGTGGCTGCTGTATGAGCAGTGGGCACCAGAGGGCGCTGTCTGTAGCTCTGGGTGCGGAGTGGCTGCTGTACGAGCAGTGGGCACCAGATGGCGCTGTCTGTAGCTCTGGACGCGGAGTGGCTGCTGTACGAGCAGTGGGCACCAGAGGGCGCCGTCTGTAGCGCTGGGTGCGGAGCGGCTGCTGTACGAGCAGTGGGCACCAGAGGGCGCTGTCTGTAGTGCTGGGTGCGGAGTGGCTGCTGTATGAGCAGTGGGCACCAGAGGGCGCTGTCTGTAGCTCTGGGTGCGGAGTGGCTGCTGTACGAGCAGTGGGCACCAGAGGGCGCTGTCTGTAGCTCTGGACGCGGAGTGGCTGCTGTATGAGCAGTGGGCACCAGAGGGCGCTGTCTGTAGCTCTGGACGCGGAGTGGCTGCTGTATGAGCAGTGGGCACCAGAGGGCGCTGTCTGTAGCTCTGGACGCGGAGTGGCTGCTGTATGAGCAGTGGGCACCAGAGGGCGCTGTCTGTAGCGCTGGGTGTGGAGTGGCTGCTGTATGAGCAGTGGGCACCAGAGGGCGCCGTCTGTAGCGCTGGGTGTGGAGTGGCTGCTGTATGAGCAGTAGGCACCAGAGGGCGCCGTCTGTAGCGCTGGGTGTGGAGTGGCTGCTGTACGAGCTGTGGGCACCAGAGGGCGCTGTCTGTAGCTCTGGGTGCGGAGTGGCTGCTGTATGAGCAGTGGGCACCAGAGGGCGCTGTCTGTAGCTCTGGGTGCGGAGTGGCTGCTGTACGAGCAGTGGGCACCAGATGGCGCTGTCTGTAGCTCTGGACGCGGAGTGGCTGCTGTATGAGCAGTGGGCACCAGAGGGCGCTGTCTGTAGTGCTGGGTGCGGAGTGGCTGCTGTATGAGCAGTGGGCACCAGAGGGCGCTGTCTGTAGCTCTGGGTGCGGAGTGGCTGCTGTACGAGCAGTGGGCACCAGAGGGCGCTGTCTGTAGCTCTGGACGCGGAGTGGCTGCTGTATGAGCAGTGGGCACCAGAGGGCGCTGTCTGTAGCTCTGGACGCGGAGTGGCTGCTGTATGAGCAGTGGGCACCAGAGGGCGCTGTCTGTAGCTCTGGACGCGGAGTGGCTGCTGTATGAGCAGTGGGCACCAGAGGGCGCTGTCTGTAGCGCTGGGTGCGGAGCGGCTGCTGTACGAGCAGTGGGCACCAGAGGGCGCCGTCTGTAGCGCTGGGTGTGGAGTGGCTGCTGTATGAGCAGTGGGCACCAGAGGGCGCTGTCTGTAGCGCTGGGTGCGGAGCGGCTGCTGTACGAGCAGTGGGCACCAGAGGGCGCTGTCTGTAGCGCTGGGTGCGGAGTGGCTGCTGTATGAGCAGTGGGCACCAGAGGGCGCTGTCTGTAGCGCTAAGTGCGGAGCGGCTGCTGTACGAGCAGTGGGCACCAGAGGGCGACGTCTGTAGCGCTGGGTGTGGAGTGGCTGCTGTATGAGCAGTGGGCACCAGAGGGCGCCGTCTGTAGCTCTGGGTGCGGAGCAGCTGCTGTATGAGCAGTGGGCACCAGAGGGCGCCGTCTGTAGCGCTGGGTGCGGAGCGGCTGCTGTACGAGCAGTGGGCACCAGAGGGCGCCGTCTGTAGCGCTGGGTGCGGAGCGGCTGCTGTATGAGCAGTGGGCACCAGAGGGCGCCGTCTGTAGCGCTGGGTGCGGAGCGGCTGCTGTATGAGCAGTGGGCACCAGAGGGTGCTGTCTGTAGCGCTGGGTGCGGAGCGGCTGCTGTACGAGCAGTGGGCACCAGAGGGCGCTGTCTGTAGCGCCGGGTGCGGAGCGGCTGCTGTATGAGCAGTGGGCACCAGAGGGCGCCGTCTGTAGCGCTGGGTGCGGAGCGGCTGCTGTACGAGCAGTGGGCACCAGAGGGCGCTGTCTGTAGCGCCGGGTGCGGAGCGGCTGCTGTATGAGCAGTGGGCACCAGAGGGCGCCGTCTGTAGCTCTGGGTGCGGAGTGGCTGCTGTATGAGCAGTGGGCACCAGAGGGCGCTGTCTGTAGCGCCGGGTGCGGAGCGGCTGCTGTATGAGCAGTGGGCACCAGAGGGCGCCGTCTGTAGCTCTGGGTGCGGAGTGGCTGCTGTATGAGCAGTGGGCACCAGAGGGCGCTGTCTGTAGCTCTGGGTGCGGAGTGGCTGCTGTATGAGCAGTGGGCACCAGAGGGCGCCGTCTGTAGCGCTGGGTGCGGAGCCGCTGCTGTACGAGCAGTGGGCACCAGAGGGCGCCGTCTGTAGCGCTGGGTGCGGAGCGGCTGCTGTATGAGCAGTGGGCACCAGAAGGCGCCGTCTGTAGCGCTGGGTGCGGAGCGGCTGCTGTATGAGCAGTGGGCACCAGAAGGCGCCGTCTGTAGCGCTGGGTGCGGAGCGGCTGCTGTACGAGCAGTGGGCACCAGAGGGCGCCGTCTGTAGCGCTGGGTGCGGAGCGGCTGCTGTATGAGCAGTGGGCACCAGAAGGCGCCGTCTGTAGCGCTGGGTGCGGAGCGGCTGCTGTATGAGCAGTGGGCACCAGAAGGCGCCGTCTGTAGCGCTGGGTGCGGAGCGGCTGCTGTACGAGCAGTGGGCACCAGAGGGCGCCGTCTGTAGCGCTGGGTGCGGAGCGGCTGCTGTATGAGCAGTGGGCACCAGAAGGCGCCGTCTGTAGCGCTGGGTGCGGAGAGGCTGCTGTATGAGCAGTGGGCACCAGAGGGCGCCGTCTGTAGCGCTGGGTGCGGAGCGGCTGCTGTACGAGCAGTGGGCACCAGAGGGCGCCGTCTGTAGCGCTGGGTGCGGAGCGGCTGCTGTACGAGCAGTGGGCACCAGAGGGCGCTGTCTGTAGCGCCGGGTGCGGAGCGGCTGCTGTATGAGCAGTGGGCACCAGAGGGCGCCGTCTGTAGCTCTGGGTGCGGAGTGGCTGCTGTATGAGCAGTGGGCACCAGAGGGCGCCGTCTGTAGCGCTGGGTGCGGAGCCGCTGCTGTACGAGCAGTGGGCACCAGAGGGCGCCGTCTGTAGCGCTGGGTGCGGAGCGGCTGCTGTACGAGCAGTGGGCACCAGAGGGCGCCGTCTGTAGCGCTGGGTGCGGAGCGGCTGCTGTATGAGCAGTGGGCACCAGAAGGCGCCGTCTGTAGCGCTGGGTGCGGAGCGGCTGCTGTATGAGCAGTGGGCACCAGAGGGCGCCGTCTGTAGCGCCGGGTGCGGAGCGGCTGCTGTATGAGCAGTGGGCACCAGAGGGCGCCGTCTGTAGCGCCGGGTGCGGAGCGGCTGCTGTATGAGCAGTGGGCACCAGAGGGCGCCGTCTGTAGCGCCGGGTGCGGAGCGGCTGCTGTATGAGCAGTGGGCACCAGAGGGCGCCGTCTGTAGCGCCGGGTGCGGAGCGGCTGCTGTATGAGCAGTGGGCACCAGAGGGCGCCGTCTGTAGCGCTGGGTGCGGAGCGGCTGCTGTATGAGCAGTGGGCACCAGAGGGCGCCGTCTGTAGCACTGGGTGCGGAGCGGCTGCTGTACGAGCAGTGGGCACCAGAGGGCGCTGTCTGTAGCGCCGGGTGCGGAGCGGCTGCTGTACGAGCAGTGGGCACCAGAGGGCGCTGTCTGTAGCGCCGGGTGCGGAGCGGCTGCTGTATGAGCAGTGGGCACCAGAGGGCGCCGTCTGTAGCGCTGGGTGCGGAGCGGCTGCTGTACGAGCAGTGGGCACCAGAGGGCGCTGTCTGTAGCGCCGGGTGCGGAGCGGCTGCTGTATGAGCAGTGGGCACCAGAGGGCGCCGTCTGTAGCTCTGGGTGCGGAGTGGCTGCTGTATGAGCAGTGGGCACCAGAGGGCGCTGTCTGTAGCGCCGGGTGCGGAGCGGCTGCTGTATGAGCAGTGGGCACCAGAGGGCGCCGTCTGTAGCTCTGGGTGCGGAGTGGCTGCTGTATGAGCAGTGGGCACCAGAGGGCGCTGTCTGTAGCTCTGGGTGCGGAGTGGCTGCTGTATGAGCAGTGGGCACCAGAGGGCGCCGTCTGTAGCGCTGGGTGCGGAGCCGCTGCTGTACGAGCAGTGGGCACCAGAGGGCGCCGTCTGTAGCGCTGGGTGCGGAGCGGCTGCTGTATGAGCAGTGGGCACCAGAAGGCGCCGTCTGTAGCGCTGGGTGCGGAGCGGCTGCTGTATGAGCAGTGGGCACCAGAAGGCGCCGTCTGTAGCGCTGGGTGCGGAGCGGCTGCTGTACGAGCAGTGGGCACCAGAGGGCGCCGTCTGTAGCGCTGGGTGCGGAGCGGCTGCTGTATGAGCAGTGGGCACCAGAAGGCGCCGTCTGTAGCGCTGGGTGCGGAGCGGCTGCTGTATGAGCAGTGGGCACCAGAAGGCGCCGTCTGTAGCGCTGGGTGCGGAGCGGCTGCTGTACGAGCAGTGGGCACCAGAGGGCGCCGTCTGTAGCGCTGGGTGCGGAGCGGCTGCTGTATGAGCAGTGGGCACCAGAAGGCGCCGTCTGTAGCGCTGGGTGCGGAGAGGCTGCTGTATGAGCAGTGGGCACCAGAGGGCGCCGTCTGTAGCGCTGGGTGCGGAGCGGCTGCTGTACGAGCAGTGGGCACCAGAGGGCGCCGTCTGTAGCGCTGGGTGCGGAGCGGCTGCTGTACGAGCAGTGGGCACCAGAGGGCGCTGTCTGTAGCGCCGGGTGCGGAGCGGCTGCTGTATGAGCAGTGGGCACCAGAGGGCGCCGTCTGTAGCTCTGGGTGCGGAGGGGCTGCTGTATGAGCAGTGGGCACCAGAGGGCGCCGTCTGTAGCGCTGGGTGCGGAGCCGCTGCTGTACGAGCAGTGGGCACCAGAGGGCGCCGTCTGTAGCGCTGGGTGCGGAGCGGCTGCTGTACGAGCAGTGGGCACCAGAGGGCGCCGTCTGTAGCGCTGGGTGCGGAGCGGCTGCTGTATGAGCAGTGGGCACCAGAAGGCGCCGTCTGTAGCGCTGGGTGCGGAGCGGCTGCTGTATGAGCAGTGGGCACCAGAGGGCGCCGTCTGTAGCGCCGGGTGCGGAGCGGCTGCTGTATGAGCAGTGGGCACCAGAGGGCGCCGTCTGTAGCGCCGGGTGCGGAGCGGCTGCTGTATGAGCAGTGGGCACCAGAGGGCCATTAATAAGTTTCTGCGCCCCAGAACATCGCGATCTGTCAGACATGACACCCCCCCCCCTCTTCCCACACAGAACAGCTGCCCCCTTTCGATTAATTTGCCATTTTTGGAGAGGCCGCCCCCTATGTGTGGGGAAAAAAAGAAAAGTGCGGTGGGGGTGGGGGGCACATACTTATTTAAATGTATTTATTTAGAAAACCAAATCCCCTGACGGACCCCTGCACCTCCGCACCCCGACCCTCCGCTCCCAGCCTCTCACCCCCCCCCAATCTTCTCCTTCATCTTTTTTCCCATTTTGCAAATCAAAGCTTCTCTAGGCAAAAATGGGGTTTTGCATAAATCCTCAGCCCCTCTGTATTAACTCTTTCTTTCCCTGTTGCCGACACCTGCTGCCGGAGTCTTTTTTCCTTCTTGCTTCTTTCTATCAATGGAGGAATCAGGGCAAAAAGTAATTTCTTTTCTTCCTGCAGCGCCCCCGCAGGTGCTGTGGAGTATTACATGGTGCCTATTGCCATCAGTGGGCTGGGGCCTCCAGAGGGACCTATAGCTGCCCCGTATAGGAGCGGAGGATGACTGCAGCTGAGGGTCCACTGGGGTCTGATGTCAGAGCCGCACATTAGGGAAAGGGGGGATTTCTGAAAATCAGAGCAGGAACCAGCAGCTGAGGAGTGAACGGCCGAGTAAGCAGAATCCGGGGAGGCGCAGCCGGCGCCCGTCCTCCGCCTGCATCAGCAGAAGCTGCCGATCAATGGCTGGAAAATCAATCCATAAGGAAAACTGCAGGCGGAGGGGAGGGAGGCATGATGTCCAATAGTCCAGAAAGAATAGTGAGCGCAGCTCTGGGGTATAATACAGGATGTAACTCAGGATCAGTAATGTAATGTATGTACACAGTGACTGCACCAGCAGAATAGTGAGTGCAGCTCTGGAGTATAATACAGGATGTAACTCAGGATCAGTAATGTAATGTATGTACACAGTGACTGCACCAGCAGAATAGTGAGTGCAGCTCTGGAGTATAATACTGGATGTAACTCAGGAACAGTAATGTAATGTATGTACACAGTGACTGCACCAGCAGAATAGTGAGTGCAGCTCTGGAGGATAATACAGGATGTAACTCAGGATCAGTAATGTAATGTATGTACACAGTGACTGCACCAGCAGAATAGTGAGTGCAGCTCTGGAGTATAATACAGGATGTAACTCAGGATCAGTAATGTAATGTATGTACACAGTGACTGCACCAGCAGAATAGTGAGTGCAGCTCTGGGGTATAATACAGGATGTAACTCAGGATCAGTAATGTAATGTATGTACACAGTGACTGCACCAGCAGAATAGTGAGTGCAGCTCTGGGGTATAATACAGGATGTAACTCAGGATCAGTAATGTAATGTATGTACACAGTGACTGCACCAGCAGAATAGTGAGTGCAGCTCTGGAGTGTAATACAGGATGTAACTCAGGATCAGTAATGTAATGTATGTACACAGTGACTGCACCAGCAGAATAGTGAGTGCAGCTCTGGAGTATAATACAGGATGTAACTCAGGATCAGTAATGTATGTACACAGTGACTGCACCAGCAGAATAGTGAGTGCAGCTCTGGAGTATAATACAGGAGGTAACTCAGGATCAGTAATGTAATGTATGTACACAGTGACTGCAGCAGCAGAATAGTGAGTGCAGCTCTGGGGTATAATGCAGGAGGTAACTCGGGATAAGTAATGTATGTACACAGTGACTGCACCAGCATAATAGTGAGTGCCGCTCTGGAGTATAATACAGGAGGTAACTCGGGATAAGTAATGTATGTACACAGTGACTGCACCAGCAGAATAGTGAGTGCCGCTCTGGAGTATAATACAGGATGTAACTCAGGATCAGTAATGTAATGTATGTACACAGTGACTGCACCAGCAGAATAGTGAGTGCAGCTCTGGGGTATAATGCAGGATGTAACTCGGGATCAGTAATGTAATGTATGTACACAGTGACTGCACCAGCAGAATAGTGAGTGCAGCTCTGGGGTATAATACAGGAGGTAACTCAGGATCAGTAATGTAATGTATGTACACAGTGACTGCACCAGCAGAATAGTGAGTGCAGCTCTGGAGTATAATACAGGATGTAACTCAGGATCAGTAATGTAATGTATGTACACAGTGACTGCACCAGCAGAATAGTGAGTGCAGCTCTGGAGTATAATACAGGATGTAACTCAGGATCAGTAATGTATGTACACAGTGACTGCACCAGCAGAATAGTGAGTGCAGCTCTGGAGTATAATACAGGATGTAACTCAGGATCAGTAATGTATGTACACAGTGACTGCACCAGCAGAATAGTGAGTGCAGCTCTGGAGTATAATACAGGAGGTAACTCGGGATAAGTAATGTATGTACACAGTGACTGCACCAGCAGAATAGTGAGTGCCGCTCTGGAGTATAATACAGGATGTAACTCAGGATCAGTAATGTAATGTATGTACACAGTGACTGCACCAGCAGAATAGTGAGTGCAGCTCTGGGGTATAATGCAGGATGTAACTCGGGATCAGTAATGTAATGTATGTACACAGTGACTGCACCAGCAGAATAGTGAGTGCAGCTCTGGAGTATAATACAGGATGTAACTCAGGATCAGTAATGTAATGTATGTACACAGTGACTGCACCAGCAGAATAGTGAGTGCAGCTCTGGAGTATAATACAGGAGGTAACTCAGGATCAGTAATGTAATTTATGTACACAGTGACTCCACCAGCAGAATAGTGAGTGCAGCTCTGGAGTATAATACAGGAGGTAACTCAGGATCAGTAATGTAATGTATGTACACAGTGACTGCACCAGCAGAATAGTGAGTGCAGCTCTGGAGTATAATACAGGAGGTAACTCAGGATCAGTAATGTAATTTATGTACACAGTGACTCCACCAGCAGAATAGTGAGTGCAGCTCTGGAGTATAATACAGGAGGTAACTCAGGATCAGTAATGTAATGTATGTACACAGTGACTGCACCAGCAGAATAGTGAGTGCAGCTCTGGAGTATAATACAGGATGTAACTCAGGATCAGTAATGTAATGTATGTACACAGTGACTGCACCAGCAGAATAGTGAGTGCAGCTCTGGGATATAATACAGGATGTAACTCAGGATCAGTAATGTAATGTATGTACACAGTGACTGCACCAGCAGAATAGTGAGTGCAGCTCTGGGGTATAATACAGGATGTAACTCAGGATCAGTAATGTAATGTATGTACACAGTGACTGCACCAGCAGAATAGTGAGTGCAGCTCTGGGGTATAATACAGGATGTAACTCAGGATCAGTAATGTAATGTATGTACACAGTGACTGCACCAGCAGAATAGTGAGTGCAGCTCTGGGGTATAATACAGGAGGTAACTCAGGATCAGTAATGTAATGTATGTACACAGTGACTGCACCAGCAGAATAGTGAGTGCAGCTCTGGGGTATAATACAGGAGGTAACTCCGGATCAGTAATGTAATGTATGTACACAGTGACTGCACCAGCAGAATAGTGAGTGCAGCTCTGGGGTATAATACTGGATGTAACTCCGGATCAGTAATGTAATGTATGTACACAGTGACTGCACCAGCAGAATAGTGAGTGCAGCTCTGGGGTATAATACAGGATGTAACTCAGGATCAGTAATGTAATGTATGTACACAGTGACTGCACCAGCAGAATAGTGAGTGCAGCTCTGGGGTATAATACAGGATGTAACTCAGGATCAGTAATGTAATGTATGTACACAGTGACTGCACCAGCAAAATAGTGAGTGCAGCTCTGGGGTATAATACAGGATGTAACTCAGGATCAGTAATGTAATGTATGTACACAGTGACTGCACCAGCAGAATAGTGAGTGCAGCTCTGGAGTATAATACAGGAGGTAACTCAGGATCAGTAATGTAATGTATGTACACAGTGACTGCACCAGCAGAATAGTGAGTGCAGCTCTGGGGTAGAATACAGGAGGTAACTCAGGATCAGTAATGTAATGTATGTACACAGTGACTGCACCAGCAGAATAGTGAGTGCAGCTCTGGGGTATAATACAGGATGTAACTCAGGATCAGTAATGTAATGTATGTGCACAGTGACTGCACCAGCAGAATAGTGAGTGCAGCTCTGGGGTATAATACAGGATGTAACTCAGGATCAGTAATGTAATGTATGTGCACAGTGACTGCACCAGCAGAATAGTGAGTGCAGCTCTGGGGTATAATACAGGAGGTAACTCAGGATCAGTAATGTAATGTATGTGCACAGTGACTGCACCAGCAGAATAGTGAGTGCAGCTCTGGGGTATAATACAGGAGGTAACTCAGGATCAGTAATGTAATGTATGTACACAGTGACTGCACCAGCAGAATAGTGAGTGCAGCTCTGGGGTATAATACAGGAGGTAACTCAGGATCAGTAATGTATGTACACAGTGACTGCACCAGCAGAATAGTGAGTGCAGCTCTGGGGTATAATACAGGATGTAACTCAGGATCAGTAATGTAATGTATGTACACAGTGACTGCACCAGCAGAATAGTGAGTGCAGCTCTGGAGTATAATACAGGATGTAACTCAGGATCAGTAATGTAATGTATGTACACAGTGACTGCACCAGCAGAATAATGAGTGCAGCTCTGGAGTATAATACAGGATGTAACTCAGGATCAGTAATGTAATGTATGTACACAGTGACTGCACCAGCAGAATAGTGAGTGCAGCTCTGGAGTATAATACAGGATGTAACTCAGGATCAGTAATGTAATGTATGTACACAGTGACTGCACCAGCAGAATAGTGAGTGCAGCTCTGGAGTATAATACAGGATGTAACTCAGGATCAGTAATGTAATGTATGTACACAGTGACTGCACCAGCAGAATAGTGAGTGCAGCTCTGGAGTATAATACAGGATGTAACTCAGGATCAGTAATGTAATGTATGTACACAGTGACTGCACCAGCAGAATAGTGAGTGCAGCTCTGGGGTATAATACAGGATGTAACTCAGGATCAGTAATGTAATGTATGTACACAGTGACTGCACCAGCAGAATAGTGAGTGCAGCTCTGGAGTATAATACAGGATGTAACTCAGGATCAGTAATGTAATGTATGTACACAGTGACTGCACCAGCAGAATGGTGAGTGCAGCTCTGGAGTATAATACAGGATGTAACTCAGGATCAGTAATGTAATGTATGTACACAGTGACTGCACCAGCAGAATGGTGAGTGCAGCTCTGGAGTATAATACAGGATGTAACTCAGGATCAGTAATGTAATGTATGTACACAGTGACTGCACCAGCAGAATAGTGAGTGCAGCTCTGGGGTATAATACAGGATGTAACTCAGGATCAGTAATGTAATGTATGTACACAGTGACTGCACCAGCAGAATAGTGAGTGCAGCTCTGGAGTATAATACAGGATGTAACTCAGGATCAGTAATGTAATGTATGTACACAGTGACTGCACCAGCAGAATGGTGAGTGCAGCTCTGGAGTATAATACAGGATGTAACTCAGGATCAGTAATGTAATGTATGTACACAGTGACTGCACCAGCAGAATAGTGAGTGCAGCTCTGGAGTATAATACAGGATGTAACTCAGGATCAGTAATGTAATGTATGTACACAGTGACTGCACCAGCAGAATGGTGAGTGCAGCTCTGGAGTATAATACAGGATGTAACTCAGGATCAGTAATGTAATGTATGTACACAGTGACTGCACCAGCAGAATAGTGAGTGCAGCTCTGGGTAATCTTTTCCCGGTTATAGTGTGAGCTCTTCTGCCCCCAGTGGTCTGTCTCCGGCAGTGGGGGTCGCGGTGAGCCCCCGGCAGCTGTCATGGGGTGGGGGGCGGATTACACTGGAGACATGTGAACCCGGATTATGACGCCCGGGGCTGCAGACACCACTTCCACGCTGCCGTAGATCCCTCCTCCTCTGGTCGCTGCTGTCACTGGCGGCCCCGGTGCGGTCTCTGTGCGGTGGAGCATCCCCCTCATCCCTGAGCCGCAGGGTACCACTCCTCACCGGCCCCCGCCCTCTGCCTTTGTCTTCTCCCAGGTCTCGGCCCCCCTTTGTCTGTCTGTTGCCCCCTCTCCGGGTGTGTGTGCAGGGTGTCCCCCCTGTGCGGTGTCTCTGTCTCCCCCTCCCCCACCCCACCCCCCATCCCTGCCTCTCCATCCTCTCCGCTGCCGCAATGGTACATGTCCTGGCCGCTGGCAGCCTCTTCTTCCCGGGTCTCTTCCTCCTCTCCAAGGCCGGACTGCGGAGGCTGCGGCTGTTCCGTGGGGAGGAATCCAACACCGTCATAGTGTCAGCCAGGTACCGGGGAGAGGGGCACCGGGGGGAGAGGGGCACCGGCCGGGGGGAGAGGGGGCACCGGGGGGAGAGAGGGGCACCGGGGGGAGAGGGGGCACCGGGGGGAGAGAGGGGCACCGGGGGGAGAGGGGCACCGGGGAGAGAGGGGCACCGGGGAGAGAGGGGCACCGGGGGGAGAGAGGGGCACCGGGGGGAGAGGGGCACCGGCCGGGGGGAGAGGGGGCATCGGGGGGAGAGAGGGGCACCGGGGGGAGAGGGGCACCGGGGAGAGAGGGGCACCGGCCGGGGGGAGAGGGGCACCGGGGAGAGAGGGGCACCGGGGGGAGAGAGGGGCACCGGGGGGAGAGGGGCACCGGGGGGAGAGGGGCACCGGCCGGGGGGAGAGGGGCACCGGGGAGAGAGGGGCACCGGGGGGAGAGGGGGCACCGGGGGGAGAGGGGCACCGGGGAGAGAGGGGCACCGGGGGGAGAGGGGCACCGGGGAGAGAGGGGCACCGGGGGGGGGGGGGGAGAGGGGCACCGGGGAGAGAGGGGCACCGGGGGGGGGGGGGGGGGGGAGAGGGGCACCGGGGAGAGAGGGGCACCGGCCGGGGGGAGAGGGGCATCGGGAGGAGAGAGGGGCACCGGGGAGAGAGGGGCACCGGGAGGAGAGGGGCACCGGGGGGAGAGGGGCACCGGGGGGAGAGGGGCACCGGGGAGAGAGGGGCACCGGGGGGGGGGGAGAGGGGCACCGGCCGGGGGGAGAGGGGCATCGGGAGGAGAGAGGGGCACCGGGGAGAGAGGGGCACCGGGAGGAGAGGGGCACCGGGGGGAGAGGGGCACCGGGGGGAGAGGGGCACCGGGGAGAGAGGGGCACCGGGGGGAGAGGGGCACCAGGGGGAGAGGGGCACCGGGGGAGAGAGGGGCACCGGCCGGGGGGAGAGGGGCACCGGCCGGGGGGAGAGGGGCACCGGGGAGAGAGGGGCACCGGGGGGAGAGGGGCACCGGCCGGGAGGAGAGGGGCACCGGGAGGAGAGGGGCACCGGGGGGAGAGGGGCATCGGGAGGAGAGGGGCACCGGGAGGAGAGGGGGGCCGGGAGGAGAGGGGCACCGGCCGGGAGGAGAGGGGCATCGGGGGGGAGAGGGGCACCGGCCGGGAGGAGAGGGGCACCGGGGGGGAGAGGGGCACCGGGGGGAGAGGGGAACCGTGGAGAGAGGGCACCGGGGGGAGAGGGGCACCGGCCGGGGGGAGAGGGGCACCGGGGGGAGAGGACCACCAGGGCGGTGCTGCAGGCAGTATATATTGTATACAGAGCCGGGTACACACCTATATACAGTGCCAGCCGTGCCCGACCAATGCCCCAGCCTGCAGCGCTGCTCCATGTATGTGTGTCACCGAGATCCCGAGATACAGTGTTACCTTATATACAGATGTAGCAGAGCCCAGCGCCAGCTACTGTTACATAGGACTGCAGGTGGCAGCGACTGCACCAACTGTACTCAGAGTTATCACTGTGTTACATAGGACTGCAGGTGGCAGTGACTGCACCACCTGTACTCAGAGTTGTCACTGTTACATAGGACTGCAGTGACAGTGACTGCACTACCTGTACTCTGATAGTTATCACTGTGTTACATAGGACTGCAGGTGGCAGTGACTGCACCACCTGTACTCAGAGAGTTATCACTGTGTTATCTGTCGTGTTACATAGGACTGCAGGTGACATCTACTTCATTTTCTTTACTCAAAGAGTTATCACTGTGTTATCTGTGGTGTTACATAGGACTGCAGGTGACATCTACTACATTATCTGTACTCAGGGAGTTATCACTGTGTTATCTGTGGTGTTACATAGGACTGCAGGTGACATCTACTACATTATCTGTACTCAGGGAGTTATCGCTGTGTTATCTGTGGTGTTACATAGGACTGCAGGTGACATCTACTACATTATCTGTACTCAGGGAGTTATCACTGTGTTATCTGTGGTGTTACATAGGACTGCAGGTGACATCTACATTATCTGTACTCAGAGTTATCACTGTGTTATCTGTGGTTTTACATAGGACTGCAGGTGACACCTACTACATTATCTGTACTCAGATAGTTATCACTGTGTTATCTGTAGTGTTACATAGGACTGCAGGTGACGTCTACTACATTATCTGTACTCAGAGAGATATCACTGTGTTATCTGTGGTGTTACATAGGACTGCAGGTGACATCTACTACATTATCTGTACTCAGATAGTTATCACTGTGTTATCTGTAGTGTTACATAGGACTGCAGGTGACGTCTACTACATTATCTGTACTCAGAGAGTTATCCTTGTGTTATCTGTGGTGTTACATAGGACTGCAGGTGACATCTACTACATAATCTGTACTCAGAGAGATATCACTGTTATCTGTGGTGTTACATAGGACTGCAGGTGACATCTACTACATAATCTGTACTCAGAGAGATATCACTGTATTATCTGTGGTGTTACATAGGACTGCAGGTGACATCTACTACATAATCTGTACTCAGAGAGATATCACTGTGTTATCTGTGGTGTTACATAGGACTGCAGGTGACATCTACTACATAATCTGTACTCAGAGAGATATCACTGTGTTATCTGTGGTGTTACATAGGACTGCAGGTGACATCTACTACATTATCTGTACTCAGAGATATCACTGTGTTATCTGTGGTGTTACATAGGACTGCAGGTGACATCTACTACATTATCTGCACTCAGAGTTATCACTGTGTCATCTGTGGTGTTACATAGGACTGCAGGTGACATCTACTACATTATCTGTACTCAGAGAGTTATCACTGTGTTATCTGTGGTGTTACATAGGACTGCAGGTGACATCTACTACATTATCTGTACTCAGAGAGTGATCACTGTGTTATATGTGGTGTTACATAGGACTGCAGGTGACATCTACTACATTATCTGCACTCAGAGTTATCACTGTGTTATCTGTGGTGTTACATAGGACTGCAGGTGACATCTACTACATTATCTGCACTCAGAGAGTTATCACTGTGTTATCTGTGGTGTTACATAGGACTGCAGGTGACATCCATACCATTATCTGTACTCAGAGAGTTAACACTGTGTTATCTGTGGTGTTACATAGGACTGCAGGTGACATCCATACCATTATCTGTACTCAGGGAGTTATCACTGTGTTATCTGTGGTGTTACATAGGACTGCAGGTGACATCTACTACATTATCTGTACTCAGAGAGTGATCACTGTGTTATCTGTGGTGTTACATAGGACTGCAGGTGACATCCATACCATTATCTGTACTCAGAGAGTTATCACTGTGTTATCTGTGGTGTTACATAGGACTGCAGGTGACATCTACTACATTATCTGTACTCAGAGAGTTATCACTGTGTTATCTGTGGTGTTACATAGGACTGCAGGTGACATCCATACCATTATCTGTACTCAGGGAGTTATCACTGTGTTATCTGTGGTGTTACATAGGACTGCAGGTGACATCTACTACATTATCTGTACTCAGGGAGTTATCACAGTGTTATCTGTGGTGTTACATAGGACTGCAGGTGACATCTACTCCATTATCTGTACTCAGAGAGTTATCACTGTGTTATCTGTGGTGTTACATAGGACTGCAGGTGACATCTACTACATTATCTGTACTCAGAGAGTTATCACTGTGTTATCTGTGGTGTTACATAGGACTGCAGGTGACATCTACTACATTATCTGTACTCAGAGAGTGATCACTGTGTTATCTGTGGTGTTACATAGGACTGCAGGTGACATCTACTACATTATCTGTACTCAGAGAGTTATCACTGTGTTATCTGTGGTGTTACATAGGACTGCAGGTGACATCTACTACATTATCTGTACTCAGAGAGTTATCACTGTGTTATCTGCGGTGTTACATAGGACTGCAGGTGACATCTACTACATTATCTGTACTCAGAGAGTGATCACTGTGTTATCTGTGGTGTTACATAGGACTGCAGGTGACATCTACTACATTATCTGTACTCAGAGTTATCACTGTGTTATCTGTGGTGTTACATAGGACTGCAGGTGACATCTACTCCATTATCTGTACTCAGAGAGTTATCACTGTGTTATCTGTGGTGTTACATAGGACTGCAGGTGACATCTACTACACTATCTGTACTCAGAGTTATCACTGTGTTATCTGTGGTGTTACATAGGACTGCAGGTGACATCTACTACACTATCTGTACTCAGAGAGAGATCACTGTGTTATCTGTGGTGTTACATAGGACTGCAGGTGACATCTACTACATTATCTGTACTCAGAGAGTTATCACTGTGTTATCTGTGGTGTTACATAGGACTGCAGGATACATGTATTGCATTATCTGAGCTGTTACATAGGACTGCCTTGTGTCGGATTTGGGGTTTCCTGTCTATATACAGAGCAGTAATGTGTCCCGGTACATGGACAATGATGGATGTCCAGGATGTGTCAGGTGTACAGTGAAATATGGGGGATATCTCCTTCTATACAGCGCTGGCAGAAATGAAGAGACCCCTGAAGAATGTTCAGTTTCTCTGATTTTCTCTTTATATTTTTGAGTAAAATGTAAATTGTTCTTTTATTCTATAAACTACTGACAACGTCTCTGAAGTTCTAAGCAATAAAATTTTGTATTCATTTTCTGAAAAATGCGAAATGGTCAAAATAAAAAAAACAAAACAAAAAACAAAACAAAAACAGAGCTAGCAGACCTCAACTAATGCAAAAAAACAAGTCCATAATCATTTAGAAACAACAATACTAATGTTTTACCTCAGAAATCAATGTTGTGTGGAATAACCATGATTGTTAATCTCAGCTTTCCTGCGTCTCGGCAGCTTTCCTCCAGTCTCTCACGCGGCTCCTGGTACAATAATGTCGGCCGTTCTTCTGTGTTTGACGGCTTGCGACTCTCTATCCCCCTCCTGATTACATTCCAGAGGTTTTCAATGAGGTTCAGGTCTGGAGATTGGGCGGCCATGACAGGGATGTGATGTGCTGGTCCTTCATCCACACCTTGATTGACCCAGCTGTGTGGCATGGAGGATTGTCCTGCTGGAAAACCCAGTCCTCAGAGTTGGGGAACATTGAGCAGAAGGAATCCACCCGAAAAGCCGTGTGAGAGACTGGAGGAAAGCTGAGATTAACAATCATGGTTATTCCACACAATATTGATTCCTGAGGTAAAACATTAGTATTGTTGTTTCTAAATGATTATGAACTTGTTTTCTTGCATTAGTTGATGTCTGCATTTTTGTTATTTTCACCATTTCTCATTTTCAAGAAATAAATACAAAATGTATTGCTTAGAACTTCAGAGACGTTGTCAGTAGTTTATAGAATAAAAGAACAATTTACATTTTACTCAGAAATATAAAGAGAAAATCAGAGAAACTGAACATTCTTCAGGGGTCTCTTCATTTCTGCCAGAGCTGTATAGGAGGAGTACGCTGTATATAGGGGAAAGGATTCCGACCACTTTACATTCTTCACTCTGTTTCATTGCAGCCATTTGGTAAATTCAGTAAAGTTCATTTTTTCCTCATTAATGTTCACTCTGCACCATCTTCACTGAAAAAACAGAAATGTAGAAATTTAGCAAATTTATAAAAAAGAAAATCTGAACTCTCCCATGGCCATAAGTCTTCAGCCCCTTGGCTCAGTATTGGTAGAAGCCCCCTTTAGTACAGCCAGGAGTCTTTTTGGGAATGATGTTTTTCCCCCCTGGATTTGGGGATCCTCGGCCATTCTTCCTTGCAGATCCTCTCCAGTTCCGTCAGGTTGGATGGTGAACGTTGGTGGACGCCATTTTCAGGTCTCTCCAGAGATGCTCCATTGGGTTTAGGTCAGGGCTCTGGCTGGGCCGGTCAAGAATGGTCACAGGGTTGTTCTGAAGCCGCTCCTTTGTTATTTTAGCTGTGTGCTTAGGGTCATTGTCTTGTTGGAAGGTGAACCTTCGGCCAAGTCTGAGGTCCAGAGCCCTCTGGAAGAGGTTTTCATCCAGGATATCTCTGTACTTGGCCACATTCATGTTTCCTTCAATGACAACCAGTCGTCCTGTCCCTGCAGCTGACAAACACCCCATAGCGTGATGCTGCCACCACCATGCTTCACTGTTGGGATTGTATTGGGCAGGTGATGAGCAGGGCCTGGTTTTCTCCACACATACCGCTTAGAATTATCACCAAAAAGGTCTATCTTCATCTCATCAGACCAGAGAATCTTATTTCTCATAGTCTGGGAGTCCTTCATGTGTTTTTTTAGTAAACTCTATGCGGCTTTCATATGTCTTGCACTGAGGAGAGGCTTCTGTCGGCCACTCTGCCATAAAGGCCGGACTGGTGGAGGCTGCAGTGATAGTTGTGGAACTTTCTCCCATCTCCCTGCTGCATCTCTGGAGCTCAGCCACAGTGATCTTGGGGTTCTTCTTTACCTCTCACCAAGGCTCTTCTCCCACGATTGCTCAGTTTGGCTGGACGGCCAGGTCTAGGAAGACTTCTGGTGGTCCCAAACTTCTTCCATTAACCCCTTTCTGCCATCAGACGTACTATTGCGTCCATGGGGGGTGGGCCCTACTTCCCAAGGACGCAATAGTACGTCATATGCGATCGGCAGCGCTCACGGGGGGAGCGGCGCCGATCGCGGCCGGGTGTCAGCTGCCTATCGCAGCTGACATCCGGCACTATGTGCCAGGAGCGGTCACGGACCGCCCCCGGCACATTAACCCCCGGCACACCGCGATCAAAGATGATCGCGATGTGCCGGCGGTGCAGGGAAGCACCGCGCAGGGAGGGGGGCTCCCTGCGGGCTTCCCTGAGCCCCCCGCAGCAACGCGATGTGATCGCGTTGCTGCGAGGGTCTTGCCGCCCTCCCTCCCTGCTCCAGGTCCCGGATCCAAGATGGCCGCGGATCCGGGTCCTGCAGGGAGGGAGGTGGCTTCACAGAGCCTGCTCAGAGCAGGCACTGTGAAGGCTGCAGCGCTGCATGTCAGATCAGTGATCTGACAGAGTGCTGTGCAAACTGTCAGATCACTGATCTGTGATGTACCCCCCTGGGACAAAGTAAAAAAGTAAAAAAAAAAATTTCCAAATGTGTAAAAAAAATTAAAAAAAAATATTCCTAAATAATGAAAAAAAAAATAAAATATTCCCATAAATACATTTCTTCATCTAAATAAAAAAAAAAAAAAACAATAAAAGTACACATATTTAGTATCGCCGCGTCCGTATCGACTCGCCCTATAAAACTGGCACACTAGTTAACCCCTTCAGTAAACACCGTAAGAAAAAAAAAAAAAAAACGAGGCAAAAAACGACGCTTTATTATCATACCGCCGAACAAAAAGTGGAATAACACGTGATCAAAAAGACAGATATAAATAACCATGGTACCGCTGAAAGCGTCATCTTGTCCCGCAAAAAACGAGCCACCATACAGCATCATCAGCAAAAAAATGAAAAAGTTATAGTCCTGAGAATAAAGCGATGCCAAAATAATTATTTTTTCTATAAAATAGTTTTTATCGTATAAAAGCGCCAAAACATAAAAAAATGATATAAATGAGATGTCGCTGTAATCGTACTGACCCGAAGAATAAAACTGCTTTATCAATTTTACCAAACGCGGAACGGTATAAACGCCTCCCCCAAAAGAAATTCATGAATAGCTGGTTTTTGGTCATTCTGTCTCACAAAAATCGGAATAAAAAGCGATCAAAAAATGTCACGTGCCCGAAAATGTTACCAATAAAAACGTCAACTCGTCGCGCAAAAAACAAGACCTCACATGACTGTGTGGACCAAAATATGGAAAAATTATAGCTCTCAAAATGTGGTAACGCAAAAAATATTTTTTGCAATAAAAAGCGTCTTTCAGTGTGTGACGGCTGCCAATCATAAAAATCCGCTAAAAAACCCGCTATAAAAGTAAATCAAACCCCCCTTCATCACCCCCTTAGTTAGGGAAAAATAAAAAAATGTATTTATTTCCATTTTCCCGTTAGGGCTAGGGTTAGGGCTAGGGTTAGGGCTAGTGTTAGGGTTAGGGTTAGGGCTAGGGTTAGGGCTAGGGTTAGGGCTAGGGCTAGGGCTAGGGTTAGGGCTAGGGTTAGGGTTAGGGCTAGGGTTAGGGCTAGGGTTAGGGTTAGGGCTAGGGTTAGGGCTAGGGTTAGGGCTAGGGTTAGGGCTAGGGTTAGGGTTAGGGCTAGGGTTAGGGTTGGGGCTAGGGTTAGGGCTAGGGCTAGGGTTAGGGCTACAGTTAGGGTTGGGGCTAAAGTTACAGTTAGGGTTTAGATTACATTTACAGTTGGGAATAGGGTTGGGATTAGGGTTAGGGGTGTGTCAGGGTTAGAGGTGTGGTTAGGGTTACCGTTGGAATTAGGGTTAGGGGAGTGTTTGGATTAGGGTTTCAGTTATAATTGGGGGGTTTCCACTGTTTAGGCACATCAGGGGCTCTCCAAAAGCGACATGGCGTCCGATCTCAATTCCAGCCAATTCTGCGTTGAAAAAGTAAAACAGTGCTTCTTTCCTTCCGAGCTCACCCGTGTGCCCAAACAGGGGTTTACCCCAACATATGGGGTATCAGCGTACTCAGGACAAATAGGACAACAACTGTTGGGGTCCAATTTCTCCTGTTACCCTTGGGAAAATACAAAACTGGGGGCTAAAAAATAATTTTTGTGGGAAAAAAAAGATTTTTTATTTTTACGGCTCTGCGTTATAAACTGTAGTGAAACACTTGGGGTTCAAAGTTCTCACAACACATCTAGATAAGTTCCCGGGGGGGTCTAGTTTCCAATATGGGGTCACTTGTGGGGGGTTTCTACTGTTTAGGTACATTAGGGGCTCTGCAAACGCAATGTGACGCCTGCAGACCATTCCATCTAAGTCTGCATTCAAATGGCACTCCTTCCCTTCCGAGCCCTCCCATGCGCCCAAACAGTGGTTTCCCCCCACATATGGGGTATCAGCGCACTCAGGGCAAATTGGACAACACATTTTTGGGTCCAATTTCTCCTGTTACCCTCGGGAAAATACAAAACTGGGGGCTAAAAAATAATTTTTGTGGGAAAAAAATTTTGTTTTATTTTTACGGCTCTCCATTATAAACCTCTGTGAAGCCCTTGGTGGGTCAAAGCGCTCACCACACATCTAGATAAGTTCCTTAGGGGGTCTACTTTCCAAAATGGTGTCACTTGTGGGGGGTTTCTACTGTTTAGGTACATTAGGGGCTCTGCAAACGCAATGTGACGCCTGCAGACCATTCCATCTAAGTCTGCATTCAAATGGCACTCCTTCCCTTCCGAGCCCTCCCATGCGCCCAAACAGTGGTTTCCCCCCACATATGGGGTATCAGCGCACTCAGGACAAATTGGACAACACATTTTTGGGTCCAATTTCTCCTGTTACCCTCGGGAAAATACAAAACTGGGGGCTAAAAAATAATTTTTGTGGGAAAAAAATTTTGTTTTATTTTTACGGCTCTCCATTATAAACCTCTGTGAAGCCCTTGGTGGGTCAAAGCGCTCACCACACATCTAGATAAGTTCCTTAGGGGGTCTACTTTCCAAAATGGTGTCACTTGTGAGTGGTTTCTACTATTTAGGTACATTAGGGGCTCTGCAAACGCAACATGGCGTCTCATCTCAATTCCTGTCAATTTTGCATTGAAAAGTCAAACGGCGCTCCTTCCTTTCCGAGCTCTCCCATCCGCCCAAACAGTGGTTTACCCCCACATATGGGGTATCAGCGCACTCAGGACAAATTGTACAACAACTTTTGGGGTCCAATTTCTTCTCTTACCCTTGGAAAAATAAAAAATTGGGGGCGAAAAGATAATTTTTGTGAAAAAATATGATTTTTTTATTTTTACGGTTCTGCATTATAAACTTCTGTGAAGCACTGGGTGGGTCAAAGTGCTCACCACACCTCTAGATAAGTTCCTTAGGGGGTCTACTTTCCAAAATGGTGTCACTTGTGGGGGGTTTCAATGTTTAGGCTCATCAGTGGCTTTCCAAACGCAACATGGCATCCCATCTCAATTCCTGTCAATTTTGCATTGAAAAGTCAAACGGCGCTCCTTCCCTTCCGAGCTCTCCCATCCGCCCAAACAGTGGTTTACCCCCACATATGGGATATCAGCTTACTCAGGACAAATTGTACAACAACTATTGAGGTCCAATTTCTTCTCTTACCCTTGGAAAAATAAAAAATTGGGGGCGAAAAGATAATTTTTGTGAAAAAATATGATTTTTTATTTTTACGGTTCTACATTATAAACTTCTGTGAAGCACTTGGTGGGTGAAAGAGCTCACCACACCTCTAGATAAGTTCCTTAGGGGGTCTACTTTCCAAAATGGTGTCACTTGTGGGGGGTTTCAATGTTTAGCCACATCAGGGGCTCTCCAAACGAAACATGGCGTCCCATCTCAATTCCAGTCAATTTTGCATTGAAAAGTCAAATGGCGCTCCTTCGCTTCCGAGCTGTGCCATGCGCCCAAACAGTGGTTTACCCCCACATGTGGGGTATTGGCGTACTCAGGACAAATTGTACAACAATGATTGCGGTCCATTTTCTCCTGTTACCCTTGGTAAAATAAAACAAATTGGAGCTGAATTAAATTTTTTGTGAAAAAAAGTTAAATGTTCATTTTTATTTAAACATTCAAAAAATTCCTGTGAAGCACCAGAAGGGTTAATAAACTTCTTGAATGTGGTTTTAAGCACCTTGAGGGGTGTAGTTTTTAGAATGGTGTCACACTTGGGTATTTTCTATCATATAGACCCCTCAAAATGACTTCAAATGAGACGTGGTCCCTAAAAAAAAATGGTGTTGTAGAAATGAGAAATTGCTGGTCAACTTTTCACCCTTATAACTCCCTAACAAAAAAAAATTTTGGTTCCAAAATTGTGCTGATGTAAAGTAGACATGTGGGAAATGTTACTTATTAAGTATTTTGTGTGACATATCTCTGTGATTTAATTGCATAAAAATTCAAAGTTGGAAAATTGCGAAATTTTCATAATTTTCGCCAAATTTCCGTTTTTTTCACAAATAAACGCAGGTACTATCAAAGAATTTTTACCATTGTCATGAAGTACAATATGTCACGAGAAAACAATGTCAGATTCACTGGGATCCGTTGAAGCGTTCCAGAGTTATAACCTCATAAAGGGACAGTGGTCAGAATTGTAAAAATTGGCCCGGTCATTAACGTGCAAACCACCCTTGGGGGTAAAGGGGTTAAGGATTATGGAGGCCACTGTGCTCTTAGGAACCTTGAGTCCTGCAGAAACTCTGTGGTAACCCTGGCCAGATCTGTGCCATAATTCTGTCTCTGAGCTCCTCGGCCAGTTCCTTTGGCCTCATGATTCTCCTTTGGTCTGACATGCACTGTGAGCTGTGAGGTCTTATATAGACAGGTGTGTGCCGCTCCAAATCAAGTCCTATCAGTCTAATTACACAGCTGACCGCCAATGAAGGAGCAGAACCATCTCAGGGAGGATCACAAGGAAATAGGCAGCACGGGACTTATATATGAGGGTCTGAGCAAAGGGTCCAAATACTTATGGCCATGTGGAGCTCCTGCAACCCCCGACCTACTGTCTCCTTCCCCACCATCCTGTAGAATGTAAGTCCGCGGGGGCCGGGTCCTCGCCCCTCTGTACCAGTCTGTCATTGTTAGTTTACTGTGATATTTGTATTTTAATGTAACCCCTTCTCATGTACAGCACCATGGAATCAATGCTGCTATAGAAATAATAATAATAATAATAATAATAATAATAATAATAATAATAATAATGTCATATTTCGGTTTTTCTTTTTTATTAAATTAGCAAAAATCTCTACATTTCAGTTTTTTTCAGTCAAAATGGAGAGCAGAGTGTACAGTAATGAGAAAAAGAAAGAACTTTATAGAATTTACCAAATGGCTGCAATGAAATCACACAGGAGAGGATTAGATACACAGCTCAGCAGACAGTATCACACAGGAGAGGATTAGATACACAGCTCAGCAGACAGTATCACACAGGAGAGGATTAGATACACGGCTCAGCAGTCAGTATCACACAGGAGAGGATTAGATACACGGCTCAGCAGACAGTGTCACACAGGAGAGGATGAGATACACGGCTCAGCAGTCAGTATCACACAGGAGAGGATGAGATACACAGCTCAGCAGACAGTATCACACAGGAGAGGATGAGATACACGGCTCAGCAGTCAGTATCACACAGGAGGGGATTAGATACACGGCTCAGCAGTCAGTATCACACAGGAGAGGATGAGATACACGGCTCAGCAGACAGTATCACACAGGATAGGATTAGATACACGGCTCAGCAGTCAGTATCACACAGGAGGGGATTAGATACACGGCTCAGCAGTCAGTATCACACAGGAGAGGATTAGATACACAGCTCAGCAGACAGTATCACACAGGATAGGATTAGATACACGGCTCAGCAGTCAGTATCACACAGGAGAGGATGAGATACACAGCTCAGCAGACAGTATCACACAGGAGAGGATGAGATACACGGCTCAGCAGTCAGTATCACACAGGAGGGGATTAGATACACGGCTCAGCAGTCAGTATCACACAGGAGAGGATGAGATACACGGCTCAGCAGACAGTATCACACAGGAGAGGATTAGATACACAGCTCAGCAGACAGTATCACACAGGAGAGGATTAGATACACAGCTCAGCAGTCAGTATCACACAGGAGAGGATTAGATACACAGCTCAGCAGTCAGTATCACACAGGAGAGGATTAGATACACGGCTCAGCAGACAGTATCACAGGATAGGATTAGATACACGGCTCAGCAGACAGTATCACACAGGAGAGGATTAGATACACAGCTCAGCAGTCAGTATCACACAGGAGAGGATGAGATACACAGCTCAGCAGACAGTATCACACAGGAGAGGATGAGATACACAGCTCAGCAGTCAGTATCACACAGGAGAGGATGAGATACACAGCTCAGCAGTCAGTATCACACAGGAGAGGATGAGATACACAGCTCAGCAGTCAGTATCACACAGGAGAGGATGAGATACACGGCTCAGCAGTCAGTATCACACAGGAGAGGATGAGATACACAGCTCAGCAGTCAGTATCACACAGGAGAGGATTAGATACACGGCTCAGCAGTCAGTATCACACAGGAGAGGATTAGATACACGGCTCAGCAGTCAGTATCACACAGGATAGGATTAGATACACGGCTCAGCAGTCAGTATCACACAGGATAGGATTAGATACACAGCTCAGCAGTCAGTATCACACAGGATAGGATTAGCTACACGGTTCAGCAGACAGTATCACACAGGATAGGATTAGATACACAGCTCAGCAGTCAGTATCACACAGGATAGGATTAGATACACGGCTCAGCAGTCAGTATCACACAGGAGAGGATTAGATACACAGCTCAGCAGTCAGTATCACACAGGATAGGATTAGATACACGGCTCAGCAGTCAGTATCACACAGGAGAGGATTAGATACACGGCTCAGCAGTCAGTATCACACAGGAGAGGATGAGATACACAGCTCAGCAGTCAGTATCACACAGGAGAGGATGAGATACACGGCTCAGCAGTCAGTATCACACAGGAGAGGATTAGATACACAGCTCAGCAGTCAGTATCACACAGGAGAGGATTAGATACAGCTCAGCAGACAGTATCACACAGGAGAGGATTAGATACACGGCTCAGCAGACAGTATCACACAGGAGAGGATGAGATACACGGCTCAGCAGTCAGTATCACACAGGAGAGGATTAGATACACGGCTCAGCAGGCAGTATCACACAGGAGAGGATTGGATACACAGCTCAGCAGTCAGTATCACACAGGATAGGATTAGATACACGGCTCAGCAGTCAGTATCACACAGGAGAGGATTAGATACACGGCTCAGCAGTCAGTATCACACAGGATAGGATTAGATACACGGCTCAGCAGACAGTATCACACAGGAGAGGATTAGATACACGGCTCAGCAGTCAGTATCACACAGGATAGGATTAGATACACGGCTCAGCAGACAGTATCACACAGGAGAGGATTAGATACACGGCTCAGCAGTCAGTATCACACAGGAGAGGATTAGATACACGGCTCAGCAGTCAGTATCACACAGGAGAGGATTAGATACACGGCTCAGCAGTCAGTATCACACAGGATAGGATTAGATACACGGCTCAGCAGTCAGTATCACACAGGAGAGGATTAGATACACGGCTCAGCAGTCAGTATCACACAGGAGAGGATTAGATACACGGCTCAGCAGGCAGTATCACACAGGAGAGGATTAGATACACGGCTCAGCAGTCAGTATCACACAGGATAGGATTAGATACACGGCTCAGCAGTCAGTATCACACAGGAGAGGATTAGATACACGGCTCAGCAGTCAGTATCACACAGGAGAGGATTAGATACACGGCTCAGCAGGCAGTATCATACAGCAGAGGATTAGATACACGGCCCGGATTAGCTGCAGTCTGCCCCGGCCGCTCTATATATTTAGCTCAGGCAGGGACGGTATTATGGGAATCCGGATCTTGTAGATTCGTCGCTGTGACCTTTCTGGCAGTTACTAGAGCCGAGGGCCGGACGCTGTGGATCACAGCACTACAACCCCCATCATGCCCAGCACACTGCCCTTATCCTACTGCTACGGTAACGGAGTATATACGTGTATACATTGTGGAGTTATACAGGTTATAGCTGAAAACAGAGTCATAGGAAACACTACAAGTCCAATAATGCAACACAGCGGAGACAGAACCAGGAGAGAAGGGAAAAAAAGTCTTCACACCCCGTGAACGTTTCCACACTTATTCATGTTACACCCACAAACGTAATTGTATTTTATTGGGATTTTTTGTGACACCAATAGTATAAAGGAAATGATCCGAGGTTTTGTTCGTATTTACAAACTATAAGTACGACCATTGTTCTGTGCATTAGTCTGCAGCCCCCTGTAGTCGGACGCTCCTAAATAACATCCTGAGCGACCAATCGCCTCCAGAAGTCACATAATTAGTACATTGCGTCCTCAAGGGTGTGATTTCTTCTCAGTATACAGTATAATGAGTGCCATATACAGTGCGGGAAATAAGTATTTGATCCCTTGCTGATTTTGTACATTTGCCCACTGACAGAGACATGAACAGTCTATAATTTTAAGGTATAACATCCTGCAGTGACCACAAGGCCCCCTGCTGAAGAAGGCACATGTGCGGCCCGTCCGAAGTTTACCAGTGAACACCTGGATGATTCTGTGAGTGATTGAAGGTGCTGTGGTCAGATGAGACAAACATTGAGGTCTTTGGCATTAACTCAACTCGCCGTGTTTGGAGGAAGAGAAATGCTGCCTATGACCCAAAGAACACCATCCCCACTGTCAAGCATGGAGGGGGAAACATTATATTTTGGGGTGTTTCTCTGCTAAGGGCACCGGACTACCTCACCGCAACAATGTGAGAATGGATGGAGCCATGTACCATAAAATCCTGAGTGACAATCTCCTTCCCTCCGCCAGGACATTAAAAATGGGTCTTCCAGCAAGACAATGACCCAAAACATACAGCCAAGGCAACAAAAGAGCAGCTCAAAAACAAGCACATTAAGGACATGGAGTGGCCTAGCCAGTCTCCAAACCTGAATCCCATAGAAAACATGGAGGGAGATGAAGCTTCGAGTTGTAAAGCGACAGAATCATAATCTTAATAATTTAGAGATGATCTGCAAAGAGGAGTGGAGCAAAATTCCTCCTGACATGTGCGCAAACCTCATCATCAACCACAAAAACGTCTGACTGCTGAGCCTGCCAACAAGGGTTTTACCACCAAGTATTACGTTTTGTTTGCCAGAGGGATCAAATACTTGTTTCTCACTGCAAAATGCAAATACATTTATATAATTTATACCATGTGATTTTCTAGATTTTATTTTTGATATTCTATCTCTCAATGTTAAAATTAACCGACCCTTAAAATTATAGACTGTTCATGTCTTTGTCAGTGGACAAACTTACAAAATCAGCAAGGGATCAAATACTTATTTCCTTCGCTGTAACTACAGTTGGTCTGTGAAGGCCTCAGAGCTTTGCGTGAGAACAGTAGGGATAAAACAGCATCATGAAAACTAAGGAGCTCACCAGACAGGTCAAGGATAAAGTTGTGGAGAAGACTAAAGCTGGTTTGGGTTCTAAAAAAAATAGCCCAAGATTTGAACATCTCACGGAGCATCAATCCATCATCCAAAAATGGTAGGAGTATGGCACAACTGCGAACCTCCCCAAGACATGGCCACCTAACCTCACTGTTAAGATTAGGTAATTCAGAACCACAATGGACCTTGAAGTTCAGAGCACACAGTGACCTGACAATAACCAAAAGACATAGGACGAGCTCTGAGACGTGGGAACTCTGCTGACTGCAATCCCTAATCCTATCCAACCACACTAGAGGCAGCCGTGGATTGCGCCTAACACTCCCTATGCAACTCGGCACAGCCTGAGAAACTAGCTAGGCCTAAGATAGAAAAATAAGCCTAGCTTGCCTCAGAGAAATACCCCAAAGGAAAAGGCAGCCCCCCACATATAATGACTGTGAGTAGAGATGAAAATACAAACGCAGAGATGAAATAGATTTAGCAAAGTGAGGCCCAACTTACTGAACAGACCGAAGATAGGAAAGATAACTTTGCGGTCAACACAAAACCCTACAAACAACCACGCAGAGGGGGCAAAAAGACCCTCCGCACCGACTAACGGTACGGAGGTGCTCCCTCTGCGTCCCAGAGCTTCCAGCAAGCCAGAAAAACCAATAAAGCAAGCTGGACAGAAAAAAATAGCAAACAAAAATAACACAAGCAAAACTTAGCTTATGCAGAGCAGACAGGCCACAGGAACGATCCAGGAGGAAGCAAGACCAATACTAGAACATTGACTGGAGGCCAGGAGCAAAGCACTAGGTGGAGTTAAATAGAGCAGCACCTAAAGACTTCACCACAACACCTGAGGAAGGAAACTCAGAAGCCGCAGTACCACTTGTGACCACAGGAGGGAGCTCTGCCACAGAATTCACAACAGTACCCCCCCCCTTGAGGAGGGGTCACCGAACCCTCACCAGAGCCCCCAGGCCGACCAGGATGAGCCATATGAAAGGCATGAACAAGATCGGCAGCATGGACATCAGAGGCAAAAACCCAGGAATTAACTTCCTGACCATAACCCTTCCACTTAACCAGATACTGGAGTTTCCGTCTCGAAACACGAGAATCCAAAATCTTCTCCACAATATACTCCAACTCCCCCTCAACCAAAACCGGGGCAGGAGGATCAACAGATGGAACCATAGGTGCCACGTATCTCCGCAACAATGACCTATGGAATACGTTATGGATGGAAAAAGAATCTGAAAGGGTCAAACGAAAAGACACAGGATTAAGAACCTCAGAAATCCTATACGGACCAATGAAACGAGGCTTAAACTTAGGAGAGGAAACCTTCATAGGAATATGACGAGATGACAACCAAACCAAATCCCCAACACGAATTCGGGGACCCACACAGCGTCTGCGATTAGCGAAACGTTGAGCCTTCTCCTGGGACAAGGTCTAATTGTCCACTACATGAGTCCAAATCTGCTGTAACCTGTCCACCACCGTATCCACACCAGGACAGTCCGAAGACTCAACCTGCCCTGAAGAGAAACGAGGATGGAACCCAGAGTTGCAGAAAAACGGCGAAACCAAGGTAGCCGAGCTGGCCCGATTATTAAGGGCGAACTCAGCCAAAGGCAAGAAGGACACCCAGTCATCCTGATCAGCAGAAACAAAACATCTCAGATATGTTTCCAAGGTCTGATTGGTTCGTTCGGTCTGGCCATTAGTCTGAGGATGGAAAGCCGAGGAAAAAGACAAATCAATGCCCATCCTAGCACAAAAGGCTCGCCAAAACCTCGAAACAAACTGGGAACCCCTGTCAGAAACGATATTCTCTGGAATGCCATGTAAACGAACCACATGCTGGAAGAACAATGGCACCAAATCAGAGGAGGAAGGTAATTTAGACAAAGGTACCAAATGGACCATCTTAGAGAAGCGATCACAGACCACCCAAATGACCGACATTTTTTGAGAGACGGAGAGATCCGAAATAAAATCCATAGAGATATGTGTCCAAGGCCTCTTCGGGACCGGCAAGGGCAAAAGCAACCCACTGGCACGAGAACAGCAGGGCTTAGCCCGAGCACAAATCCCACAGGACTGCACAAAAGAACGCACATCCCGCGACAGAGACGGCCACCAGAAGGATCTAGCCACTAACTCTCTGGTACCAAAGATTCCAGGATGACCAGCCAACACCGAACAATGAACCTCAGAGATAACTTTATTCGTCCACCTATCAGGGACAAACAGTTTCTCCGCTGGGCAACGATCAGGTTTATTAGCCTGAAATTTTTGCAGCACCCGCCGCAAATCAGGGGAGATGGCAGACAAAATTACTCCCTCTTTGAGAATACCCGCCGGCTCAGACAAACCCGGAGAGTCGGGCACAAAACTCCTAGACAGGGCATCCGCCTTCACATTCTTAGAGCCCGGAAGGTACGAAACCACAAAGTCAAAACGGGAGAAAAACAACGACCAACGGGCCTGTCTAGGATTCAACCGTTTGGCAGACTCGAGATAAGTCAAGTTCTTGTGATCAGTCAAGACCACCACGCGATGCTTAGCTCCTTCAGAGCTGCAGAGAAAGGTGGGAGACAGACCCCAAAAGACTGCAGAGAAATGTGGGAGACAGACCCCAAAAGACTGCAGAGAAAGGAGGGAGACAGACCCCAAAAGACTGCAGAGAAATGTGGGAGACAGACCCCAAAAGACTGCAGAGAAAGGTGGGAGACAGACCCCAAAAGACAGCAGAGAAAGGGGGAGAGACAGACCCCAAAAGACTGCAGAGAAAGGTGGAGAGACAGACCCCCAAAAGACTGCAGAGAAAGGTGGAGAGACAGACCCCAAAAGACTGCAGAGAAAGGTGGGAGACAGACCCCAAAAGACTGCAGAGAAAAGTGGGAGACAGACCCCAAAAGACTGCAGAGAAAGGTGGAGAGACAGACCCCAAAAGACTGCAGAGAAAGGTGGAGAGACAGACCCGAAAAGACTGCAGAGAAAGGTGGAGAGACAGACCCCAAAAGACTGCAGAGAAAGGTGGGAGACAGACCCCAAAAGACTGCAGAGAAAAGTGGGAGACAGACCCCAAAAGACTGCAGAGAAAGGTGGGAGACAGACCCCAAAAGACTGCAGAGAAAAGTGGGAGACAGACCCCAAAAGACTGCAGAGAAAGGTGGAGAGACAGACCCCAAAAGACTGCAGAGAAAGGTGGAGAGACAGACCCGAAAAGACTGCAGAGAAAGGTGGAGAGACAGACCCCAAAAGACTGCAGAGAAAGGTGGAGAGACAGACCCCAAAAGACTGCAGAGAAAGGTGGGAGAGACAGACCCCAAAAGACTGCAGAGAAAGGAGGGAGACAGGCCCCAAAAGACTGCAGAGAAAGGAGGGAGAGACAGACCCCAAAAGACTGCAGAGAAAGGTGGAGAGACAGACCCCAAAAGACTGCAGAGAAAGGTGGGAGAGACAGACCCCAAAAGACTGCAGAGAAAGGAGGGAGACAGACCCCAAAAGACTGCAGAGAAAGGAGGGAGAGACAGACCCCAAAAGACTGCAGAGAAAGGTGGAGAGACAGACCCCAAAAGACTGCAGAGAAAGCTGGAGAGACAGACCCCAAAAGACTGCAGAGAAAGGTGGAGAGACAGACCCCAAAAGACTGCAGAGAAAGGAGGAGAGACAGACCCCAAAAGACTGCAGAGAAAGGTGGGAGACAGACCCCAAAAGACTGCAGAGAAAGGTGGGAGACAGACCCCAAAAGACTGCAGAGAAAGGTGGGAGACAGACCCCAAAAGACAGCAGAGAAAGGGGGAGAGACAGACCCCAAAAGACTACAGAGAAAGGTGGGAGACAGACCCACGCGATGCTTAGCTCCTTCAAGCCAATGACGCCACTCCTCGAATGCCCACTTCATGGCCAGCAACTCTTGATTGCCAACATCATAATTTCGCTCAGCAGGCGAAAACTTCCTGGAAAAGAAGGCGCATGGTTTCATCACCGAGCAATCAGAACTTCTCTGCGACAAAACAGCCCCTGCTCCAATTTCAGAAGCATCAACCTCGACCTGGAACGGAAGCGAAACATCAGGTTGGCACAACACAGGGGCAGAAGAAGAACGACGCTTAAACTCTTGAAAAGCTTCCACAGCAGCAGAAGACCAATTGACCACATCAGCACCCTTCTTGGTCAAATCGGTCAATGGTTTAGCAATACTAGAAAAATTACAGATGAAGCGACGATAAAAATTAGCAAAGCCCAGGAACTTTTGCAGACTCTGCAGAGATGTCGGCTGAGTCCAATCATAGATGGCCTTGACCTTAACAGGGTCCATCTCGATAGTAGAAGGGGAAAAAATGAAACCTTCTGAACACCAAAGAGACACTTTGATCCCTTCACAAACAAAGAATTAGCACGCAGGATCTGAAACACCATTCTGACCTGCTTCACATGAGACTCCCAATCATCCGAGAAGACCAAAATGTCATCCAAGTATACAAACAGGAATTTATCCAGGTACTCTCGGAAGATGTCATGCATAAAGGACTGAAACACCGATGGAGCATTGGCAAGTCCGAAAGGCATAACTAGGTACTCAAAATGGCCCTTGGGCGTATTAAATGCAGTTTTCCATTCATCGCCTCGCTTAATACGCACAAGATTATACGCACCACGAAGATCTATCTTGGTGAACCAACTAGCCCCCTTGATCCGAGCAAACAAATCAGATAACAATGGCAAGGGGTACTGAAATTTAACCGTGATTTTATTTAGAAGGCGGTAATCTATACAAGGTCTCAGCGAACCATCCTTCTTGGCCACAAAAAAGAACCCTGCTCCTAATGGCGACGATGACGGGCGAATATGGCCTTTCTCCAAGGACTCCTTCACGTAACTCCGCATAGCGGCGTGCTCAGGTACAGATAAATTAAACAGTCGACCTTTAGGAAACTTACTACCAGGAATCAAATCGATAGCACAATCACAATCCCTATGCGGAGGTAGGGTATTGGACTTGGGCTCATCAAATACATCCCGGTAATCAGACAAGAACTCTGGGACCTCAGAAGGGGTGGATGACGAAATAGTCAGAAATGGAACATCACCATGTACCCCCTGACAACCCCATCTGGACACCGACATGGATTTCCAATCTAATACTGGATTATGGGCTTGTAGCCATGGCAACCCCAACACGACCACATCATGCAGATTATGCAACACCAGAAAGCGAATATCCTCCTGGTGCGCAGGAGCCATACACATGGTCAGCTGGGTCCAGTACTGAGGCTTATTCTTGGCCAAAGGCGTAGCATCAATTCCTCTCAATGGAATAGGACACTGCAAGGGCTCCAAGAAAAAACCACAGCGCCTAGCAAACTCCAAGTCCATCAAATTCAGGGCAGCGCCTGAATCTACAAATGCCATAACAGAATAGGATGACAAAGAGCAAATCAGAGTAACGGACAATAGAAATTTAGACTGTACCGTACCAATGGTGGCAGACCTAGCGAACCGCTTAGTGCGCTTAGGACAATCGGAGATAGCATGAGTCGCACTGCATAGGCTCAGGTTTATGCTCAGATAATACCGCCAAATGGTGCACAGATTTACGCTCACGCAAGCGTCGACCGATCTGAATAGCCAAAGACATAGATTCATTCAGACCAGCAGGCATAGGAAATCCCACCATGACATCCTTAAGGGCTTCAGAGAGACCCTTTCTGAAAATTGCTGCCAGCGCACCTTCATTCCATTGAGTGAGCACGGACCACTTTCTAAATTTCTGACAATATACCTCTATCTCATCCTGACCCTGACAAAGAGCCAGCAAATTTTTCTCTGCCTGATCCACCGAATTAGGTTCATCGTACAGCAATCCAAGCGCCAGGAAAAACGCATCAATATTACATAATGCAGGATCTCCTGGCGCAAGAGAAAATGCCCAGTCCTGAGGGTCGCCACGTAAAAAAGAAATAATGATCCTAACTTGTTGAACTGGGTCACCAGAGGAGCGAGGTTTCAAAGCCAGAAACAGTTTACAATTATTTTTGAAACTCAGAAATTTAGCTCTATCTCCAGAAAATAAATCAGGAATAGGAATCATCGGTTCTAACATAGAATTCTGAACCACAAAGTCTTGAATATTTTGTACTCTTGCAGTGAGATGATCCACACATGAAGACAGACCTTTAATGTCCATCACTACACCTGTGTCCTGAACCACCCAAATGTCTAGGGGAAAAAAAAGGCAAAACACAGTGCAAAGAAAAAAAAATGGTCTCAGAACTTCTTTTTTCCCTCTATTGAGAATCATTAGTACTTTTGGCCTCCAGTACTGTTAAGATTAGGTAATTCAGAACCACAATGGACCTTGAAGTTCAGAGCACACAAAGTGACCTGACAATAACTAAAAGACATAGAACGAGCTCTGAGACGTGGGAACTCCGCAGACCGCAATCCCTAATCCTCTCCAAACAACACTAGAGGCAGCCGTGGATTGCGCCTAACGCTCCCTATGCAACTCGGCACAGCCTGAGAAACTAGCTAGGCCTAAGATAGAAAAATAAGCCTACCTTGCCTCAGAGAAATACCCCAAAGGAAAAGGCAGCCCCCCACATATAATGACTGTGAGTAGAGATGAAAATACAAACGTAGAGATGAAATAGATTTAGCAAAGTGAGGCCCAACTTACTGAACAGACCGAAGATAGGAAAGATAACTTTGCGGTCAACACAAAACCCTACAAACAACCACGCAGAGGGGGCAAAAAGACCCTCCGCACCGACTAACGGTACGGAGGTGCTCCCTCTGCGTCCCAGAGCTTCCAGCAAGCCAGAAAAACCAATAAAGCAAGCTGGACAGAAAAAATAGCAAACAAAAATGACACAAGCAAAACTTAGCTTATGCAGAGCAGACGGCCACAGGAACGATCCAGGAGGAAGAAAGACCAATACTAGAACATTGACTGGAGGCCAGGAGCAAAGCACTAGGTGGAGTTAAATAGAGCAGCACCTAACGACTTCACCACAACACCTGAGGAAGGAAACTCAGAAGCCGCAGTACCACTTGTGACCACAGGAGGGAGCTCTGCCACAGAATTCACAACACCTCACATCCCAAGCAAAACACTGAGCAGCCAAGAGGTCCATGATCACTGGAGGAGCTGTAGAAATCCACAGCTCACAGAGAGAATCTGTCCACAGGACAACATATACTCCACAAATCTGGCCTTTATGGGAGAATGGCAAGAACAAACCAGTTTGGGACACCAGCAATAAGAAGTCCCATGTAGGGGACACAGCAAACATGAGGAAGAAGGAGCTCTGGTCAGATGAGACCAAAGTGTAGTGGAAAACTAACACTGCACAGCACTCTGAAAATGTCATACCCACCGTCACGCACGGTGGCAGCATAATGCTGTGGGGAGGCTTTTCTTCAGCAGGGGCAGGAAAGCTGGTCAAAGGTGATGGGAAAATGGATGGATCTAAATACGGGACAATCCTGGAGAAAAACCTAACAGGCATTCCAAGAAGCAGAAGACTTGAGACTGGGGCGTAGTTCACCTTCCAGCAGGACAAAGACCCTCAACATCCTGCCAGAGCCACAATGGAGGGTTTAGATCAGAGCATATTCCTGTGTGTGAACGGCGCAGTCACCGTCCAGAAACAAATCACAGAAAATCTGTGTCAAGACGTGAAAATTACTGATCACAGACGTCTCCATCCAATCTCACAGAACAAGAACGAGGGGGCAAAATGTCACCTCTAGATGTGCAAAGCTGGAGAGACAGACCCCAAAAGACTGCAGAGAAAGGTGGGAGAGACAGACCCCAAAAGACTGCAGAGAAAGGTGGGAGACAGACCCCAAAAGACTGCAGAGAAATGTGGGAGACAGACCCCAAAAGACTGCAGAGAAAGGAGGGAGACAGACCCCAAAAGACTGCAGAGAAATGTGGGAGACAGACCCCAAAAGACTGCAGAGAAAGGTGGGAGACAGACCCCAAAAGACAGCAGAGAAAGGGGGAGAGACAGACCCCAAAAGACTGCAGAGAAAGGTGGAGAGACAGACCCCAAAAGACTGCAGAGAAAGGTGGAGAGACAGACCCCAAAAGACTGCAGAGAAAGGTGGGAGACAGACCCCAAAAGACTGCAGAGAAAAGTGGGAGACAGACCCCAAAAGACTGCAGAGAAAGGTGGAGAGACAGACCCCAAAAGACTGCAGAGAAAGGTGGAGAGACAGACCCGAAAAGACTGCAGAGAAAGGTGGAGAGACAGACCCCAAAAGACTGCAGAGAAAGGTGGAGAGACAGACCCGAAAAGACTGCAGAGAAAGGTGGAGAGACAGACCCCAAAAGACTGCAGAGAAAGGTGGGAGACAGACCCCAAAAGACAGCAGAGAAAGGGGGAGAGACAGACCCCAAAAGACTGCAGAGAAAGGTGGAGAGACAGACCCCAAAAGACTGCAGAGAAAGGTGGAGAGACAGACCCCAAAAGACTGCAGAGAAAGGTGGAGAGACAGACCCGAAAAGACTGCAGAGAAAGGTGGAGAGACAGACCCCAAAAGACTGCAGAGAAAGGTGGAGAGACAGACCCCAAAAGACTGCAGAGAAAGGTGGAGAGACAGACCCCAAAAGACTGCAGAGAAAGGTGGAGAGACAGACCCCAAAAGACTGCAGAGAAAGGTGGGAGAGACAGACCCCAAAAGACTGCAGAGAAAGGAGGGAGACAGACCCCAAAAGACTGCAGAGAAAGGAGGGAGAGACAGACCCCAAAAGACTGCAGAGAAAGGTGGAGAGACAGACCCCAAAAGACTGCAGAGAAAGGTGGGAGAGACAGACCCCAAAAGACTGCAGAGAAAGGAGGGAGACAGACCCCAAAAGACTGCAGAGAAAGGAGGGAGAGACAGACCCCAAAAGACTGCAGAGAAAGGTGGAGAGACAGACCCCAAAAGACTGCAGAGAAAGGTGGAGAGACAGACCCCAAAAGACTGCAGAGAAAGGAGGAGAGACAGACCCCAAAAGACTGCAGAGAAAAGAGCAGAGACAGACCCCAAAAGACTGCAGAGAAAGGAGGAGAGACAGACCCCAAAAGACTGCAGAGAAAGGTGGGAGACAGACCCCAAAAGACTGCAGAGAAAGGTGGGAGACAGACCCCAAAAGACAGCAGAGAAAGGGGGAGAGACAGACCCCAAAAAGACTACAGAGAAAGGTGGGAGACAGACCCCAAAAGACTGCAGAGAAAGGTGGGAGACAGACCCCAAAAGACTGCAGAGAAAGGTGGAGAGACAGACCCCAAAAGACTGCAGAGAAAGGAGGGAGACAGACCCCAAAAGACTGCAGAGAAAGGAGGAGAGACAGACCCCAAAAGACTGCAGAGAAAGGTGGAGACAGATCCCAAAAGACTGCAGAGAAAGGAGGGAGACAGACCCCAAAAGACTGCAGAGAAAGGGGGAGAGACAGACCCCAAAAGACTGCAGAGAAAGGTGGAGAGACAGACCCCAAAAGACTGCAGAGAAAGGAGGGAGACAGACCCCAAAAGACTGCAGAGAAAGGAGGGAGAGACAGACCCCAAAAGACTGCAGAGAAAGGTGGAGAGACAGACCCCAAAAGACTGCAGAGAAAGGTGGAGAGACAGACCCCAAAAGACTGCAGAGAAAGGAGGAGAGACAGACCCCAAAAGACTGCAGAGAAAAGAGCAGAGACAGACCCCAAAAGACTGCAGAGAAAGGAGGAGAGACAGACCCCAAAAGACTGCAGAGAAAGGTGGGAGACAGACCCCAAAAGACTGCAGAGAAAGGTGGGAGACAGACCCCAAAAGACAGCAGAGAAAGGGGGAGAGACAGACCCCAAAAAGACTACAGAGAAAGGTGGGAGACAGACCCCAAAAGACTGCAGAGAAAGGTGGGAGACAGACCCCAAAAGACTGCAGAGAAAGGTGGAGAGACAGACCCCAAAAGACTGCAGAGAAAGGAGGGAGACAGACCCCAAAAGACTGCAGAGAAAGGAGGAGAGACAGACCCCAAAAGACTGCAGAGAAAGGTGGAGACAGATCCCAAAAGACTGCAGAGAAAGGAGGGAGACAGACCCCAAAAGACTGCAGAGAAAGGAGGGAGAGACAGACCCCAAAAGACTGCAGAGAAAGGAGGGAGACAGACCCCAAAAGACTGCAAAGAAAGGTGGAGAGACAGACCCCAAAAGACTGCAGAGAAAGGTGGGAGACAGACCCCAAAAGACTGCAGAGAAAGGTTGGAGAGACAGACCCCAAAAGACTGCAGAGAAAGGAGGGAGAGACAGACCCCAAAAGACTGCAGAGAAAGGTGGAGACAGACCCCAAAAGACTGCAGAGAAAGGTGGAGAGACAGACCCCAAAAGACTGCAGAGAAAGGTGGGAGAGACAGACCCCAAAAGACTGCAGAGAAAGGTGGGAGAGACAGACCCCAAAAGACTGCAGAGAAAGGTGGGAGACAGACCCCAAAAGACTGCAGAGAAAGGAGGAGAGACAGACCCCAAAAGACTGCAGAGAAAGGAGGAGAGACAGACCCCAAAAGACTGCAGAGAAAGGAGGAGAGACAGACCCCAAAAGACTGCAGAGATAGGAGAGACAGACCCCAAAAGACTGCAGAGAAAGGTGGAGAGACTGACCCCAAAAGACTGCAGAGAAAGGAGGAGAGACAGACCCCAAAAGACTGCAGAGAAAGGAGGGAGACAGACCCCAAAAGACTGCAGAGAAAAGTGGGAGACAGACCCCAAAAGACTGCAGAGAAAGCTGGAGAGACAGACCCCAAAAGACTGCAGAGAAAGGAGGAGAGACAGACCCCAAAAGACTGCAGAGAAAGGAGGAGAGACAGACCCCAAAAGACTGCAGAGAAAGGAGGGAGAGACAGACTCCAAAAGACTGCAGAGAAAGGTGGAGAGACAGACCCAAAAGACTGCAGAGAAAGGTGGGAGACAGACCCCAAAAGACTGCAGAGAAAGGTGGGAGAGACAGACCCCAAAAGACTGCAGAGAAAGGAGGAGAGACAGACCCCAAAAGACTGCAGAGAAAGGTGGGAGACAGACCCCAAAAGACTGCAGAGAAAGGTGGGAGACAGACCCCAAAAGACTGCAGAGAAAGGAGGAGAGACAGACCCCAAAAGACTGCAGAGAAAGGTGGGAGACAGACCCCAAAAGACTGCAGAGAAAGGTGGGAGACAGACCCCAAAAGACTGCAGAGAAAGGTGGGAGACAGACCCCAAAAGACTGCAGAGAAAGGAGGAGAGACAGACCCCAAAAGACTGCAGAGAAAGGAGGAGAGACAGACCCCAAAAGACTGCAGAGACAGGTGGTCCTACAAATTGCTGATCATGGGGCTGAACACCAATGCACGGCACAATTCTCAGACACGTGTGAGGAACCCGAGAGCTCATTATCTGCAAATGTCTAAATCTACCATTCCTCTCGATGAAAGGCTCTTCCTATAGAGCTACATTATGGGGGTCTACACTGACTAGGGGTCCTCTCAAAGTGTAACATTTGGGACTCTTGCTTAGAAGCTATAAAGATGGACAAATAACGTCACTAGATCCCCCTCTAGCCCACCCTAGCATGTATCTGACATACTGGGCAGGATTGAATTTGTTTTTGTTGCAGCTGCCTGATACTGAGGGCATTTAGCATCATCCTCCAATACAAACGGGAAGTTATTTTGCTCTCTGCCTCAAAATGATCCACGTTTTCCCAAAATGTCCTGACTGCCGTTCACAAAGATTCATCATTAAAGTTTCAAAACTTCATTATTTACCCTCCACTTCTACTGTCTCTTCATAGACTCCCGAATCTGAACACCATAAATAAGTCAAACATTTTGCCCGGATTAATATATAAGATCCTGTCTGCAGCCACCACTAGGGGGAGCTCCCTGTATACAGAGATACATGATAAGATCCTGTCTGCAGTCACCACTAGGGGGAGCTCCCTGTATACAGAGATACATGATAAGATCCTGTCTGCAGTCACCACTAGGGGGAGCTCCCTGTATACAGAGATACATGATAAGATCCTGTCTGCAGCCACCACTAGGGGGAGCTCCCTGTATACAGAGATACATGATAAGATCCTGTCTGCAGCCACCACTAGGGGGAGCTCTCTGTATACAGAGATACATGATAAGATCCTGTCTGCAGCCACCACTAGGGGGAGCTCCCTGCATACAGAGATACATGATAAGATCCTGTCTGCAGCCACCACTAGGGGGAGCTCCCTGTATACAGAGATACATGATAAGATCCTGTCTGCAGTCACCACTAGGGGGAGCTCCCTGTATACAGAGATACATGATAAGATCCTGTCTGCAGTCACCACTAGGGGGAGCTCCCTGTATACAGAGATACATGATAAGATCCTGTCTGCAGCCACCACTAGGGGGAGCTCCCTGTATACAGAGATACATGATAAGATCCTGTCTGCAGCCACCACTAGGGGGAGCTCTCTGTATACAGAGATACATGATAAGATCCTGTCTGCAGCCACCACTAGGGGGAGCTCCCTGTATACAGAGATACATGATAAGATCCTGTCTGCAGTCACCACTAGGGGGAGCTCCCTGTATACAGAGATACATGATAAGATCCTGTCTGCAGCCACCACTAGGGGGAGCTCCCTGTATACAGAGATACATGATAAGATCCTGTCTGCAGCCACCACTAGGGGGAGCTCTCTGTATACAGAGATACATGATAAGATCCTGTCTGCAGCCACCACTAGGGGGAGCTCTCTGTATACAGAGATATATGATAAGATCCTGTCTGCAGCCACCACTAGGGGGAGCTCCCTGTATACAGAGATACATGATAAGATCCTGTCTGCAGTCACCACTAGGGGGAGCTCCCTGTATACAGAGATACATGATAAGATCCTGTCTGCAGTCACCACTAGGGGGAGCTCCCTGTATACAGAGATACATGATAAGATCCTGTCTGCAGCCACCACTAGGGGGAGCTCCCTGTATACAGAGATACATGATAAGATCCTGTCTGCAGCCACCACTAGGGGGAGCTCCCTGTATACAGAGATACATGATAAGATCCTGTCTGCAGACACCACTAGGGGGAGCTCCCTGTATACAGAGATACATGATAAGATCCTGTCTGCAGCCACCACTAGGGGGAGCTCCCTGTATACAGAGATACATGATAAGATCCTGCCTGCAGCCACCATTAGGGGGAGCTCCCTGTATACAGAGATACATGATAAGATCCTGTCTGCAGTCACCACTAGGGGGAGCTCCCTGTATACAGAGATACATGATAAGATCCTGTCTGCAGCCACCACTAGGGGGAGCTCCCTGTATACAGAGATACATGATAAGATCCTATCTGCAGCCACCACTAGGGGGAGCTCCCTGTATACAGAGATACATGATAAGATCCTGTCTGCAGCCACCACTAGGGGGAGCTCCCTGTATACAGAGATACATGATAAGATCCTGTCTGCAGCCACCACTAGGGGGAGCTCCCTACATACCAAGATACGTGATAAGATCCTGTCTGCAGCCACCACTAGGGGGAGCTCCCTACATACCAAGATACGTGATAAGATCCTGTCTGCAGCCACCACTAGGGGGAGCTCCCTACATACCAAGATACATGATAAGATTATGGTCTGTACCACTGATGTGCAAAAACAAGAGCGCCCCCTATTTCCTGCGTTGTCTGGACAGGGTGATCTCCATCCCATTCTTTGCTTGTTTGCAGCTTGTGGTGTGTGTGGTGCCTGCCCTGTGTGTATAGAGGCATGGACGGTGTCCGGCCCCAGGGTAGGATTGGTGTCTGACCCATCATCACTGTTACGCAGGGCTGTGGCCCAGTGTGTCGCACATCTGTCGGTCCCTTGGCAGCGCTCGGGCCCCTCTGGCTGTATATATGTGCTGCCCCCCGTATACCGTGCCTCCTCCTCTGAGCTCCTCTCTCCTTCCATTACAGGCTGGTCTCCTCCATACAAGCCGTCCTGGCCTCCACTGCCGGATACATAGTGGCCTCCAGCTGTAAAGATGTCATCGAGGACCGGTGAGTGTCACCGCGGGGGTCACATGTGGGGGGCAGAGAGCAGCGGAGCCAAGGAACAGAAGGCGCCATTAAATATGTATATAATCTGATGTGCGGAGGAGCCGCGTCTGGAGAGCCGGGTCACATGATACCAGAGCCGCCACCGGGGACTGAGCAAGGGAGCAAGACCGGGCGTCATACGGGAAGAAGACCCCTGAACTCGATGTGACGCCCTCACTGCAGGGTACGATCATGTATAGATGACAGTCTATTACTCTCTGTTATCAGCCATTACTGGGGGAGGTGACTGTAGGACGGGTGTGAACAGTCTGTTGCTCCCTGTTATCAGCTACTATTTTCTTGCTTGTCACACATCTCTAGTGCTGACAGTCGCCTGACATCGGCCGCTCTCTTATAATGCTCTGTCTCCAGCGTGGCTCTGGATGTCTCCGTCATCAGCTTTGTTCTGTCTCCAGCGTGGCTGTATCTCTGGGTGTCTGTGGCTCTGTCGCCGGGTGTCTTCTACTTGGCTTTGTCTCTGAGTGTCTCCGTCTCCGGCATGGCTCTCTCTCCGGCGTAGCTCTCTCTCCGATGTGGCTCTCTCTCCGGCGTGGCTCTCTCACGGGGTGGTTCTGTCTCTGGGATGGCTCTGTCTCCAGTGTGGCACTATTTCCGGCGTGGCTCTGTCTCCGGCACGGCTCGGTCTGCGGCGTGGCTGTCTCCGGAGTGGCTCTGTCTCCAGGGTGACTCTGTCTCTGGAGTTGCTCTCTGGGTGGCTGTCTCCAGGTGGTTCTGTCTCCGGCGTAGCTCTGTCTCCAGGTGGCTCTGTCTCCAGCGTGGTTCTGTCTCCAGGTGGCTCTATCTTCAGGTGGTTCTGTCTCCGGTGTAGCTCTGTCTCCAGGTGGTTCGGTCTCCGGCATAGCTCTATCTCCAGGTGGCTCTGTCTCCGGCGTAGCTCTGTCTCCAGGTAGCTCTGTCTCCGGCGTAGCTCTGTCTCCGGCGTAGCTCTGTCTCCAGGTGGCTCTGTCTCCAGTGTAGCTCTGTCTCCGGCGTAGCTCTGTCTCCAGGTGGCTCTGTCTCCGGCGTAGCTCTGTCTCCAGGTGGCTCTGTCTCCGGCATAGCTCTGTCTCCAGGTGGCTCTGTCTCCGGCGTAGCTCTGTCTCCAGGTGGTTCTGTCTCCGGCGTAGCTCTGTCTCCAGGTGGCTCTGTCTCAGGCGTAGCTCTGTCTCCAGGTGGTTCGGTCTCCGGCGTAGCTCTGTCTCCAGGTGGCTCTGTCTCCGGCGTAGCTCTGTCTCCAGGTGGTTCTGTCTCCGGCGTAGCTCTGTCTCCAGGTGGTTCTGTCTCCGGCGTAGCTCTGTCTCCAGGTGGCTCTGTCTCCGGCGTAGCTCTGTCTCCAGGTGGCTCTGTCTCCGGCGTAGCTCTGCCTCCAGGTGGTTCTGTCCTCAGCGTAGCTCTGTCTCCAGGTGGCTCTGTCTCCGGCGTAGCTCTGTCTCCAGGTGGTTCGGTCTCCGGCGTAGCTCTGTCTCCAGGTGGTTCTGTCTCCGGCGTAGCTCTGTCTCCAGGTGGTTCTGTCTCCGGCGTAGCTCTGTCTCCAGGTGGTTCTGTCTCCGGCGTAGCTCTGTCTCCAGGTGGCTCTGTCTCCGGCATAGCTCTGTCTCCAGGTGGTTCTGTCTCCGGCGTAGCTCTGTCTCCAGGTGGTTCTGTCTCCGGCGTAGCTCTGTCTCCAGGTGGCTCTGTCTCCGGCGTAGCTCTGTCTCCAGGTGGCTCTGTCTCCGGCGTAGCTCTGCCTACAGGTGGTTCTGTCCTCAGCGTAGCTCTGTCTCCAGGTGGCTCTGTCTCCGGCGTAGCTCTGTCTCCAGGTGGTTCGGTCTCCGGCGTAGCTCTGTCTCCAGGTGGTTCTGTCCTCAGCGTAGCTCTGTCTCCAGGTGGTTCTGTCTCCGGCGTAGCTCTGTCTCCAGGTGGCTCTGTCTCCGGCGTAGCTCTGTCTCCAGGTGGCTCTGTCTCCGGCGTAGCTCTGCCTCCAGGTGGTTCTGTCTCCGGCGTAGCTCTGTCTCCAGGTGGTTCGGTCTCCGGCGTAGCTCTGTCTCCAGGTGGCTCTGTCTCCGGCGTAGCTCTGTCTCCAGGTGGCTCTGTCTCCGGCGTAGCTCTGCCTCCAGGTGGTTCTGTCCTCAGCGTAGCTCTGTCTCCAGGTGGCTCTGTCTCCGGCGTGGCTCTGTCTCCAGGTGGTTCTGTCTCCGGCGTAGCTCTGTCTCCAGGTGGTTCTGTCCTCAGCGTAGCTCTGTCTCCAGGTGGTTCGGTCTCCGGCGTAGCTCTGTCTCCAGGTGGCTCTGTCTCCGGCGTGGCTCTGTCTCCAGGTGGCTCTGTCTCCGGCGTAGCTCTGCCTCCAGGTGGTTCTGTCCTCAGCGTAGCTCTGTCTCCAGGTGGTTCGGTCTCCGGCGTAGCTCTGTCTCCAGGTGGTTCTGTCTCCGGCGTAGCTCTGTCTCCAGGTGGTTCTGTCTCCGGCGTAGCTCTATCTCCAGGTGGTTCTGTCTCCGGTGTAGCTCTGTCTCCAGGTGGTTCTGTCTCCGGCGTAGCTCTGTCTCCAGGTGGTTCTGTCTCCGGCGTAGCTCTATCTCCAGGTGGTTCTGTCTCCGGTGTGGCTCTGTCTCCAGGTGGTTCGGTCTCCGGCGTAGCTCTGTCTCCAGGTGGCTCTGTCTCCGGCGTAGCTCTGTCTCCAGGTGGCTCTGTCTCCAGGGTAGCTCTGTCTCCGGCGTAGCTCTGTCTCCAGGTGGCTCTGTCTCCGGCGTAGCTCTGTCTCCAGGTGGCTCTGTCTCCAGCATAGCTCTGTCTCCAGGTGGCTCTGTCTCCGGCGTAGCTCTGTCTCCAGGTGGTTCTGTCTCCGGCGTAGCTCTGTCTCCAGGTGGCTCTGTCTCAGGCGTAGCTCTGTCTCCAGGTGGTTCGGTCTCCGGCGTAGCTCTGTCTCCAGGTGGTTCTGTCTCCGGCGTAGCTCTGTCTCCAGGTGGTTCTGTCTCCGGCGTAGCTCTGTCTCCAGGTGGCTCTGTCTCCGGCATAGCTCTGTCTCCAGGTGGTTCTGTCTCCGGCGTAGCTCTGTCTCCAGGTGGTTCTGTCTCCGGCGTAGCTCTGTCTCCAGGTGGCTCTGTCTCCGGCGTAGCTCTGTCTCCAGGTGGCTCTGTCTCCGGCGTAGCTCTGCCTACAGGTGGTTCTGTCCTCAGCGTAGCTCTGTCTCCAGGTGGCTCTGTCTCCGGCGTAGCTCTGTCTCCAGGTGGTTCGGTCTCCGGCGTAGCTCTGTCTCCAGGTGGTTCTGTCCTCAGCGTAGCTCTGTCTCCAGGTGGTTCTGTCTCCGGCGTAGCTCTGTCTCCAGGTGGCTCTGTCTCCGGCGTAGCTCTGTCTCCAGGTGGCTCTGTCTCCGGCGTAGCTCTGCCTCCAGGTGGTTCTGTCTCCGGCGTAGCTCTGTCTCCAGGTGGTTCGGTCTCCGGCGTAGCTCTGTCTCCAGGTGGCTCTGTCTCCGGCGTAGCTCTGTCTCCAGGTGGCTCTGTCTCCGGCGTAGCTCTGCCTCCAGGTGGTTCTGTCCTCAGCGTAGCTCTGTCTCCAGGTGGCTCTGTCTCCGGCGTGGCTCTGTCTCCAGGTGGTTCTGTCTCCGGCGTAGCTCTGTCTCCAGGTGGTTCTGTCCTCAGCGTAGCTCTGTCTCCAGGTGGTTCGGTCTCCGGCGTAGCTCTGTCTCCAGGTGGCTCTGTCTCCGGCGTGGCTCTGTCTCCAGGTGGCTCTGTCTCCGGCGTAGCTCTGCCTCCAGGTGGTTCTGTCCTCAGCGTAGCTCTGTCTCCAGGTGGTTCGGTCTCCGGCGTAGCTCTGTCTCCAGGTGGTTCTGTCTCCGGCGTAGCTCTGTCTCCAGGTGGTTCTGTCTCCGGCGTAGCTCTATCTCCAGGTGGTTCTGTCTCCGGTGTAGCTCTGTCTCCAGGTGGTTCTGTCTCCGGCGTAGCTCTGTCTCCAGGTGGTTCTGTCTCCGGCGTAGCTCTATCTCCAGGTGGTTCTGTCTCCGGTGTGGCTCTGTCTCCAGGTGGTTCGGTCTCCGGCGTAGCTCTGTCTCCAGGTGGCTCTGTCTCCGGCGTAGCTCTGTCTCCAGGTGGCTCTGTCTCCGGCATAGCTCTGTCTCCAGGTGGTTCTGTCTCCGGCGTAGCTCTGTCTCCAGGTGGTTCTGTCTCCGGCGTAGCTCTGTCTCCAGGTGGCTCTGTCTCCGGCGTAGCTCTGTCTCCAGGTGGCTCTGTCTCTGGCGTAGCTCTGCCTACAGGTGGTTCTGTCCTCAGCGTAGCTCTGTCTCCAGGTGGCTCTGTCTCCGGCGTAGCTCTGTCTCCAGGTGGTTCGGTCTCCGGCGTAGCTCTGTCTCCAGGTGGTTCTGTCCTCAGCGTAGCTCTGTCTCCAGGTGGTTCTGTCTCCGGCGTAGCTCTGTCACCAGGTGGCTCTGTCTCCGGCGTAGCTCTGTCTCCAGGTGGCTCTGTCTCCGGCGTAGCTCTGCCTCCAGGTGGTTCTGTCTCCGGCGTAGCTCTGTCTCCAGGTGGTTCGGTCTCCGGCGTAGCTCTGTCTCCAGGTGGCTCTGTCTCCGGCGTAGCTCTGTCTCCAGGTGGCTCTGTCTCCGGCGTAGCTCTGCCTCCAGGTGGTTCTGTCCTCAGCGTAGCTCTGTCTCCAGGTGGCTCTGTCTCCGGCGTGGCTCTGTCTCCAGGTGGTTCTGTCTCCGGCGTAGCTCTGTCTCCAGGTGGTTCTGTCCTCAGCGTAGCTCTGTCTCCAGGTGGTTCGGTCTCCGGCGTAGCTCTGTCTCCAGGTGGCTCTGTCTCCGGCGTGGCTCTGTCTCCAGGTGGCTCTGTCTCCGGCGTAGCTCTGCCTCCAGGTGGTTCTGTCCTCAGCGTAGCTCTGTCTCCAGGTGGTTCGGTCTCCGGCGTAGCTCTGTCTCCAGGTGGTTCTGTCTCCGGCGTAGCTCTGTCTCCAGGTGGTTCTGTCTCCGGCGTAGCTCTATCTCCAGGTGGTTCTGTCTCCGGTGTAGCTCTGTCTCCAGGTGGTTCTGTCTCCGGCGTAGCTCTGTCTCCAGGTGGTTCTGTCTCCGGCGTAGCTCTATCTCCAGGTGGTTCTGTCTCCGGTGTGGCTCTGTCTCCAGGTGGTTCGGTCTCCGGCGTAGCTCTGTCTCCAGGTGGCTCTGTCTCCGGCGTAGCTCTGTCTCCAGGTGGTTCTGTCTCCGGCGTGGCTCTGTCTCCAGGTGGTTCGGTCTCCGGCGTAGCTCTGTCTCCAGGTGGTTCGGTCTCCGGCGTAGCTCTGTCTCCAGGTGGTTCTGTCTCCGGTGCGGCTCTGTCTCCAGGTGGTTCTGTCTCCGGCGTAGCTCTGTCTCCAGGTGGTTCTGTCTCCGGCGTAGCTCTGTCTCCAGGTGGTTCGGTCTCCGGCGTAGCTCTGTCTCCAGGTGGTTCGGTCTCCGGCGTAGCTCTGTCTCCAGGTGGTTCTGTCTCCGGTGCGGCTCTGTCTCCAGGTGGTTCTGTGTCCAGCGTAGCTCTGTCTCCAGGTGGTTCTGTGTCCGGCGTAGCTCTATCTCCAGGTGGTTCTGTCTCCGGTGTGGCTCTGTCTCCAGGTGGTTCGGTCTCCGGCGTAGCTCTGTCTCCAGGTGGCTCTGTCTCCGGCGTAGCTCTGTCTCCAGGTGGTTCTGTCTCCGGCGTGGCTCTGTCTCCAGGTGGTTCTGTCTCCGGCGTGGCTGCGGCTGTGCAGTGATGATCTCGGCTGTGGTGATTCCTCTGCTCACACCATAGGATAACAATCCATCCTGTCTGGGCCCCGATGCCACCTGTTATTTTCCGATGCCACAGCTCTGCCCGTCACTCAGGATCGATGCCCGCGGCCTGCGATATCCCGGGCTCATGTAGGCCCCCACCGCTCCGCTTGGTAATGATCAATGCATGTGGTGGCACCTGTTGGCAGGACCTGGACACTGCGCTCCTGAGACTCAGGATGTTATCAATTTTCCTTTCAAAATGCACAAAAGTCTCAGAATTGTCTTGATGCAGCAGTGGCGACGCGCAGTGTGAACAGGGGCTGAGCGTCCAACAAACCGCGGCCGCAGTACAGTTCTGATACACTCAGTGCGGCCATGTAGCGGTTAAGCAGAGGTCGCGCGGCTCAAGGTTAACCCCTCCCGTACTGTAATCTGTGTTATTTGTAAGAATTAGTAAGTTTAACAGAGATTACCACTCCCATCCTCCACACCGCAGCGGCCAGCCTGGCAGATGGAGATTACATCAGACCATAGGAGGGATTACCCCGTCCTGACATCTGTTTAATTGCCCCATTAGGGTGTCACCTCCCGTGCCCACCGACCCCCAATGGGGGTGACAAGATGGATGAAAGACGAGCAGGAAACAGTGCGAACGTCTGCAGACAATTCACTAATCAGCCACTCTTGTATTTTCAGACACTGGTTGGCGGCCACCTACACACGATTCGCCGTCCCATACTTTATTTATGACATCTACGCCATGTACCTCTGCTACTGGCACAAGCACAAGTTGAAAGGTCACCCAGGAGGCTGGCAGCTTACCAGGGCCTACCTGTACAAGGAGTTCCTCATGGTCCTGCACCACGTCTTCATGGTGGCGGTCTGCTTCCCTGTGTCAGTGGTGAGTAGTGAGGGAAAAAAGACTATAATACTGCCAGTATGTACAAAAATATAACTACTATAATACTGCCCCTATGTACAAGAATATAACTACTATAATACTGCCCCTATGTACAAGAATATAACTACTATAATACTGCCCCTATGTACAAGAATATAACTACTATAATACTGCCCCTATGTACAAGAATATAACTACTATAATACTGCCCCTATGTATAAGAATATAACTACTATAATACTGCCCCTATGTACAAGAATATAACTACTATAATACTGCTCCTATGTACAAGAATATAACTACTATAATACTGCTCCTATGTACAAGAATATAACTACTATAATACTGCTCCTATGTACAAGAATATAACTACTATAATACTGCTCCTATGTACAAGAATATAACTACTATAATACTGCTCCTATGTACAAGAATATAACTAATATAATACTGCCCCATGTACAAGAATATAACTACTATAATACTGCTCCTATGTACAAGAATATAACTACTATAATACTGCTCCTATGTACAAGAATATAACTAATATAATACTCCTCCTATGTACAAGAATATAACTACTATAATACTGCTCCTATGTACAAGAATATAACTACTATAATACTGCTCCTATGTACAAGAATATAACTAATATAATACTGCCCCATGTACAAGAATATAACTACTATAATACTGCTCCTATGTACAAGAATATAACTACTATAATACTGCTCCTATGTACAAGAATATAACTAATATAATACTCCTCCTATGTACAAGAATATAACTACTATAATACTGCTCCTATGTACAAGAATATAACTAATATAATACTGCCCCTATGTATAAGAATATAACTACTATAATACTGCTCCTATGTACAAGAATATAACTAATATAATACTGCCCCTATGTACAAGAATATAACTACTATAATACTGCTCCTATGTACAAGAATATAACTACTATAATACTGCCCCTATGTACAAGAATATAACAACTATAATACTGCCCCTATGTACAATAATATAACTACTATAATACTGCCCCTATGTACAAGAATATAACTAATATAATACTGCCCCATGTACAAGAATATAACTACTATAATACTGCTCCTATGTACAAGAATATAACTACTATAATACTGCTCCTATGTACAAGAATATAACTACTATAATACTCCTCCTATGTACAAGAATATAACTACTATAATACTGCTCCTATGTACAAGAATATAACTACTATAATACTGCTCCTATGTACAAGAATATAACTAATATAATACTGCCCCTATGTACAAGAGTATAACTACTATAATACTGCTCCTATGTACAAGAATATAACTAATATAATACTGCCCCTATGTATAAGAATATAACTACTATAATACTGCTCCTATGTACAAGAATATAACTAATATAATACTGCCCCTATGTACAAGAATATAACTACTATAATACTGCTCCTATGTACAAGAATATAACTACTATAATACTGCCCCTATGTACAAGAATATAACTACTATAATACTGCTCCTATGTACAAGAATATAACTAATATAATACTGCCCCATGTACAAGAATATAACTACTATAATACTGCTCCTATGTACAAGAATATAACTACTATAATACTGCTCCTATGTACAAGAATATAACTAATATAATACTGCTCCTATGTACAAGAATATAACTACTATAATACTGCTCCTATGTACAAGAATATAACTACTATAATACTGCTCCTATGTACAAGAATATAACTAATATAATACTGCTCCTATGTACAAGAATATAACTACTATAATACTGCTCCTATGTACAAGAATATAACTACTATAATACTGCTCCTATGTACAGGAATATAACTACTATAATACTGCTCCTATGAACAAGACTATAACTACTATAATACTGCCCCTATGTACAAGAATATAACTACTATAATACTGCTCCTATGTACAAGAATATAACTACTATAATACTGCTCCTATGTACAAGAATATAACTAATATAATACTGCCCCTATGTACAAGAATATAACTACTATAATACTGCTCCTATGTACAAGAATATAACTACTATAATACTGCCCCTATGTACAAGAATATAACTAATATAATACTGCCCCATGTACAAGAATATAACTACTATAATACTGCTCCTATGTACAAGAATATAACTACTATAATACTGCTCCTATGTACAAGAATATAACTACTATAATACTCCTCCTATGTACAAGAATATAACTACTATAATACTGCTCCTATGTACAAGAATATAACTACTATAATACTGCTCCTATGTACAAGAATATAACTAATATAATACTGCCCCTATGTACAAGAGTATAACTACTATAATACTGCTCCTATGTACAAGAATATAACTAATATAATACTGCCCCTATGTATAAGAATATAACTACTATAATACTGCTCCTATGTACAAGAATATAACTAATATAATACTGCCCCTATGTACAAGAATATAACTACTATAATACTGCTCCTATGTACAAGAATATAACTACTATAATACTGCCCCTATGTACAAGAATATAACTACTATAATACTGCTCCTATGTACAAGAATATAACTAATATAATACTGCCCCATGTACAAGAATATAACTACTATAATACTGCTCCTATGTACAAGAATATAACTACTATAATACTGCTCCTATGTACAAGAATATAACTAATATAATACTGCTCCTATGTACAAGAATATAACTACTATAATACTGCTCCTATGTACAAGAATATAACTACTATAATACTGCTCCTATGTACAAGAATATAACTAATATAATACTGCTCCTATGTACAAGAATATAACTACTATAATACTGCTCCTATGTACAAGAATATAACTACTATAATACTGCTCCTATGTACAGGAATATAACTACTATAATACTGCTCCTATGAACAAGACTATAACTACTATAATACTGCCCCTATGTACAAGAATATAACTACTATAATACTGCCCCTATGTACAAGAATATAACTACTATAATACTGCTCCTATACACAAGAATATAACTACTATAATACTGCCCCTATGTACAAGAATATAACTACTATAATACTGCCCCTATGTACAAGAATATAACTACTATAATACTGCTCCTATGTACAAGAATATAGCTACTATAATACTGCTCCTATACACAAGAATATAACTACTATAATACTGCCCCTATGTACAAGAATATAACTACTATAATACTGCTCCTATACACAAGAATATAACTACTATAATACTGCCCCTATGTACAAGAATATAACTACTATAATACTGCTCCTTTGTACAAGAATATAACTACTATAATACTGCTCCTATACACAAGAATATAACTACTATAATACTGCTCCTATACACAAGAATATAACTACTATAATACTGCTCCTATGTACAAGACTATAACTACTATAATACTGCTCCTATGCACAAGAATATAATTACTATAATACTGCTCCTATGTACAAGAACATAATTACTATAATACTGCCCCTATGTACAAGAATATAACTAATATAATACTGCCCCTATGTACAAGAATATAACTACTATAATACTGCTCCTATGTACAAGAATATAACTAATATAATACTGCCCCTATGTACAAGAATATAACTACTATAATACTGCTCCTATGTACAAGAATATAATTACTATAATACTGCTCCTATGTACAAAAATATAACTACTATAATACTGCTCCTATGTACAAGAATATAACTACTATAATACTGCTCCCTATGTACAGGAATATAACTACTATAATACTGCTCCTATGTACAGGAATATAACTACTATAATACTGCTCCTATGTACAAGAATATAACTACTATAATACTGCCCCTATGTACAAGAATATAACTACTATAATACTGCTCCTATGTACAAGAATATAATTACTATAATACTGCTCCTATGTACAAGAATATAACTACTATAATACTGCTCCTATGTACAAGAATATAACTAATATAATACTGCTCCTATGTACAAGAATATAACTACTATAATACTGCTCCTATGTACAAGAATATAACTAATATAATACTGCTCCTATGTACAAGAATATAACTACTATAATACTGCTCCTATGTACAAGAATATAACTACTATAATACTGCTCCTATACACAAGAATATAACTACTATAATACTGCCCCTATGTACAAGAATATAACTACTATAATACTGCCCCTATGTACAAGAATATAACTACTATAATACTGCCCCTATGTACAAGAATATAACTACTATAATACTGCTCCTATGTACAAGAATATAACTACTATAATACTGCTCCTATGTACAAGAATATAATTACTATAATATAATACTGCTCCTATGTACAAGAATATAACTAATATAATACTGCTCCTATGTACAAGAATATAACTACTATAATACTGCTCCTATACACAAGAATATAACTACTATAATACTGTCCCTATGTACAAGAATATAACTACTATTATACTGCTCCTATACACAAGAATATAACTACTATAATACTGCCCCTATGTACAAGAATATAACTACTATAATACTGCTCCTATACACAAGAATATAACTACTATAATACTACCCCTATGTACAAGAATATAACTACTATAATACTGCTCCTATGTACAAGAATATAACTACTATAATACTGCTCCTATGTACAAGAATATAATTACTATAATATAATACTGCTCCTATGTACAAGAATATAACTAATATAATACTGCTCCTATGTACAAGAATATAACTACTATAATACTGCCCCCTATGTACAAGAATATAACTACTATAATACTGCTCCTATGTACAAGAATATAACTACTATAATACTGCTCCTATACACAAGAATATAACTACTATAATACTGCCCCTATGTACAAGAATATAACTACTATAATACTGCTCCTATACACAAGAATATAACTACTATAATACTGCCCCTATGTACAAGAATATAACTACTATAATACTGCCCCTATGTACAAGAATATAACTACTATAATACTGCTCCTATGTACAAGAATATAACTAATATAATACTGCCCCTATGTACAAGAATATAACTACTATAATACTGCCCCTATGTACAAGAATATAACTACTATAATACTGCTCCTATACACAAGAATATAACTACTATAATACTGCCCCTATGTACAAGAATATAACTACTATAATACTGCCCCTATGTACAAGAATATAATTACTATAATACTGCTCCTTTGTACAAGAATATAATTACTATAATATCATACTGCTCCTATGTACAAGAATATAACTAATATAATACTGCTCCTATGTACAAGAATATAGCTACTATAATACTGCCCCCTATGTACAAGAATATAACTACTATAATACTGCTCCTATGTACAAGAATATAATTACTATAATATAATACTGCTCCTATGTACAAGAATATAACTACTATAATACTGCCCCTATGTACAAGACTATAATTACTATAATACTGCTCCTATTTACAAGAATATAACTACTATAATACTGCCCCTATGTACAAGACTATAATTACTATAATACTGCTCCTATTTACAAGAATATAACTACTATAATACTGCTCCTATGTACAAGAATATAACTACTATAATACTGCCCCTATGTACAAGACTATAATTACTATAATACTGCTCCTATTTACAAGAATATAACTAATATAATACTGCTCCTATGTACAAGAATATAGCTACTATAATACTGCCCCTATGTACAAGAATATAACTACTATAATACTGCTCCTATGTACAAGAATATAACTAATATAATACTGCTCCTATGTACAAGAATATAATTACTATAATACTGACCCTATGTACAAGACTATAACTACTATAATACTGCACCTATGTACAAGAATATAACTACTATAATACTGCCCCTATGTACAAGAATATAATTACTATAATACTGCTCCTATGTACAAGAATATAACTACTATAATACTGCTCCTATGTACAAGAATATAACTAATATAATACTGCCCCTATGTACAAGAATATAACTACTATAATACTGCTCCTATGTACAAGAATATAACTATTATAATACTGCCCCTATGTACAAGAATATAACTACTATAATACTGCCCCTATGTACAAGAATATAACTACTATAATACTGCTCCTATGTACAAGATTATAACTACTATAATACTGCTCCTATGTACAAGAATATAACTAATATAATACTGCTCCTATGTACAAGAATATAATTACTATAATACTGCTCCTATGTACAAGAATATAACTACTATAATACTGTCCCTATGTACAAGAATATAACTACTATAATACTGCCCCTATGTACAAGAATATAACTACTATAATACTGCTCCTATGTACAAGAATATAACTAATATAATACTGCTCCTGTGTACAAGAATATAATTACTATAATACTGCTCCTATGTACAAGAATATAACTACTATAATACTGCCCCTATGTACAGGAATATAACTACTATAATACTGCTCCTATGTAAAAGACTATAACTACTATAATACTGCTCCTATGTACAAGAATATAACTACTATAATACTGCTCCTATGTACAAGAATATAACTACTATAATACTGCCCCTATGTACAGGACTATAACTACTATAATACTGCTCCTATGTACAAGACTATAACTACTATAATACTGCCCCTATGTACAAGAATATAACTACTATAATACTGCTCCTATGTACAAGAATATAACTACTATAATACTGCCCCTATGTACAAGGATATAACTACTATAATACTGCTCCTATGTACAAGAATATAACTACTATAATACTGCTCCTATGTACAAGATTATAACTACTATAATACTGCTCCTATGTACAAGAATATAACTAATATAATACTGCTCCTATGTACAAGAATATAATTACTATAATACTGCTCCTATGTACAAGAATATAACTACTATAATACTGTCCCTATGTACAAGAATATAACTACTATAATACTGCCCCTATGTACAAGAATATAACTACTATAATACTGCTCCTATGTACAAGAATATAACTAATATAATACTGCTCCTGTGTACAAGAATATAACTACTATAATACTGCTCCTATGTACAAGAATATAACTACTATAATACTGCCCCTATGTACAGGACTATAACTACTATAATACTGCTCCTATGTACAAGACTATAACTACTATAATACTGCCCCTATGTACAAGAATATAACTACTATAATACTGCTCCTATGTACAAGAATATAACTATTATAATACTGCCCCTATGTACAAGAATATAACTACTATAATACTGCCCCTATGTACAAGAATATAACTACTATAATACTGCTCCTATGTACAAGATTATAACTACTATAATACTGCTCCTATGTACAAGAATATAACTAATATAATACTGCTCCTATGTACAAGAATATAATTACTATAATACTGCTCCTATGTACAAGAATATAACTACTATAATACTGTCCCTATGTACAAGAATATAACTACTATAATACTGCCCCTATGTACAAGAATATAACTACTATAATACTGCTCCTATGTACAAGAATATAACTAATATAATACTGCTCCTGTGTACAAGAATATAATTACTATAATACTGCTCCTATGTACAAGAATATAACTACTATAATACTGCCCCTATGTACAGGAATATAACTACTATAATACTGCTCCTATGTAAAAGACTATAACTACTATAATACTGCTCCTATGTACAAGAATATAACTACTATAATACTGCTCCTATGTACAAGAATATAACTACTATAATACTGCCCCTATGTACAGGACTATAACTACTATAATACTGCTCCTATGTACAAGACTATAACTACTATAATACTGCCCCTATGTACAAGAATATAACTACTATAATACTGCTCCTATGTAGAAGAATATAACTACTATAATACTGCCCCTATGTACAAGACTATAATTACTATAATACTGCTCCTATTTACAAGAATATAACTAATATAATACTGCCCCTATGTACAAGACTATACTATAATACTGCTCCTATTTACAAGAATATAACTACTATAATACTGCTCCTATGTACAAGAATATAACTACTATAATACTGCCCCTATGTACAAGACTATAATTACTATAATACTGCTCCTATTTACAAGAATATAACTAATATAATACTGCTCCTATGTACAAGAATATAGCTACTATAATACTGCCCCTATGTACAAGAATATAACTACTATAATACTGCTCCTATGTACAAGAATATAACTAATATAATACTGCTCCTATGTACAAGAATATAATTACTATAATACTGCTCCTATGTACAAGAATATAATTACTATAATACTGCCCCTATGTACAAGACTATAACTACTATAATACTGCCCCTATGTACAAGAATATAACTACTATAATACTGCCCCTATGTACAAGAATATAACTACTATAATACTGCTCCTATGTACAAGAATATAACTACTATAATACTGCTCCTATGTACAAGAATATAACTACTATAATACTGCTCCTATGTACAAGAATATAACTACTATAATACTGCTCCTATGTACAAGAATATAACTACTATAATACTGCCCCTATGTACAAGAATATAACTACTATAATACTGCTCCTATGTACAAGAATATAACTACTATAATACTGCCCCCCTATGTACAAGAATATAGCTACTATAATACTGCCCCTATGTACAAGAATATAACTACTATAATACTGCTCCTATGTACAAGAATATAATTACTATAATACTGCCCCTATGTACAAGAATATAACTACTATAATACTGCCCCTATGTACAAGAATATAACTACTGTAATACTGCTGCTATGTACAAGAATATAACTACTGTAATACTGCCCCTATGTACAGGAATATAACTACTATAATACTGCCCCTATGTACAAGAATATAATTACTATAATACTGCTCCTATGTACAAGACTATAACTACTATAATACTGCTCCTATGTACAAGAATATAATTACTATAATACTGCTCCTATGTACAAGACTATAACTACTATAATACTGCTCCTATGTACAAGAATATAACTACTATAATACTGCTCCTATGTACAAGAATATAACTACTATAATACTGCTCCTATGTACAAGAATATAACTACTATAATACTGCTCCTATGTACAAGAATATAACTACTATAATACTGCTCCTATGTACAAGAATATAACTAATATAATACTGCCCCTATGTACAAGAATATAACTACTATAATACTGCTCCTATGTACAAGAATATAACTACTATAATACTGCTCCTATGTACAAGAATATAACTACTATAATACTGCTCCTATGTACAAGAATATAACTAATATAATACTGCTCCTATGTACAAGAATATAACTAATATAATACTGCCCCTATGTACAAGAATATAACTACTATAATACTGCTCCTATGTACAAGAATATAACTAATATAATACTGCTCCTATGTACAAGAATATAATTACTATAATACTGCTCCTATGTACAAGAATATAATTACTATAATACTGCTCCTATGTACAAGAATATAACTAATATAATACTGCCCCTATGTACAAGAATATAACTACTATAATACTGCTCCTATATACAAGAATATAACTAATATAATACTGCTCCTATGTACAAGAATATAATTACTATAATACTGCTCCTATGTACAAGAATATAACTACTATAATACTGCCCCTATGTACAAGAATATAACTACTATAATACTGCTCCTATGTACAAGAATATAACTACTATAATACTGCTCCTATGTACAAGAATATAACTACTATAATACTGCCCCTATGTACAAGAATATAACTACTATAATACTGCTCCTATGTACAAGAATATAACTACTATAATACTGCCCCCCTATGTACAAGAATATATCTACTATAATATTGCCCCTATGTACAAGAATATAACTACTATAATACTGCTCCTATGTACAAGAATATAATTACTATAATACTGCTCCTATGTACAAGAATATAACTACTATAATACTGCCCCCCTATGTACAAGAATATATCTACTATAATATTGCCCCTATGTACAAGAATATAACTACTATAATACTGCTCCTATGTACAAGAATATAATTACTATAATACTGCCCCTATGTACAGGAATATAACTACTATAATACTGCCCCTATGTACAAGAATATAATTACTATAATACTGCTCCTATGTACAAGACTATAACTACTATAATACTGCTCCTATGTACAAGAATATAATTACTATAATACTGCTCCTATGTACAAGACTATAACTACTATAATACTGCTCCTATGTACAAGAATATAACTACTATAATACTGCTCCTATGTACAAGAATATAACTACTATAATACTGCTCCTATGTACAAGAATATAACTACTATAATACTGCCCCTATGTACAAGAATATAACTACTATAATACTGCTCCTATGTACATGAATATAACTACTATAATACTGCCCCTATGTACAAGAATATAACTACTATAATACTGCCCCTATGTACAAGAATATAACTACTATAATACTGCTCCTATGTACAAGAATATAACTACTATAATACTGCTCCTATGTACAAGAATATAACTGCTATAATACTGCTCCTATGTACAAGAATATAACTACTATAATACTGCTCCTATGTACAAGAATATAACTACTATAATACTGCTCCTATGTACAAGAATATAACTAATATAATACTGCTCCTATGTACAAGAATATAACTAATATAATACTGCCCCTATGTACAAGAATATAACTACTATAATACTGCTCCTATGTACAAGAATATAACTACTATAATACTGCTCCTATGTACAAGAATATAACTACTATAATACTGCTCCTATGTACAAGAATATAACTAATATAATACTGCTCCTATGTACAAGAATATAACTAATATAATACTGCCCCTATGTACAAGAATATAACTACTATAATACTGCTCCTATGTACAAGAATATAACTAATATAATACTGCTCCTATGTACAAGAATATAATTACTATAATACTGCTCCTATGTACAAGAATATAATTACTATAATACTGCTCCTATGTACAAGAATATAACTAATATAATACTGCCCCTATGTACAAGAATATAACTACTATAATACTGCTCCTATGTACAAGAATATAACTAATATAATACTGCTCCTATGTACAAGAATATAACTACTATAATACTGCTCCTATGTACAAGAATATAACTACTATAATACTGCCCCTATGTACAAGAATATAACTACTATAATACTGCTCCTATGTACAAGAATATAACTACTATAATACTGCTCCTATGTACAAGAATATAACTACTATAATACTGCTCCTATGTACAAGAATATAACTACTATAATACTGCTCCTATGTACAAGAATATAACTAATATAATACTGCCCCTATGTACAAGAATATAACTACTATAATACTCCTCCTATGTACAAGAATATAACTACTATAATACTGCTCCTATGTACAAGAATATAACTACTATAATACTGCTCCTATGTACAAGAATATAACTAATATAATACTGCCCCTATGTACAAGAATATAACTACTATAATACTGCTCCTATGTACAAGAATATAACTACTATAATACTGCTCCTATGTACAAGAATATAACTAATATAATACTGCCCCTATGTACAAGAATATAACTACTATAATACTCCTCCTATGTACAAGAATATAACTACTATAATACTGCTCCTATGTACAAGAATATAACTACTATAATACTGCTCCTATGTACAAGAATATAACTAATATAATACTGCCCCTATGTACAAGAATATAACTACTATAATACTGCTCCTATGTACAAGAATATAACTAATATAATACTGCCCCTATGTACAAGAATATAACTACTATAATACTGCTCCTATGTACAAGAATATAACTACTATAATACTGCCCCTATGTACAAGAATATAACTACTATAATACTGCTCCTATGTACAAGAATATAACTAATATAATACTGCCCCTATGTACAAGAATATAACTACTATAATACTGCTCCTATGTACAAGAATATAACTACTATAATACTGCTCCTATGTACAAGAATATAACTAATATAATACTGCTCCTATGTACAAGAATATAACTACTATAATACTGCTCCTATGTACAAGAATATAACTACTATAATACTGCTCCTATGTACAAGAATATAACTAATATAATACTGCTCCTATGTACAAGAATATAACTACTATAATACTGCTCCTATGTACAAGAATATAACTACTATAATACTGCTCCTATGTACAGGAATATAACTACTATAATACTGCTCCTATGTACAAGAATATAACTACTATAATACTGCTCCTATGTACAAGAATATAACTACTATAATACTGCTCCTATGTACAAGACTATAACTACTATAATACTGCCCCTATGTACAAGAATATAACTACTATAATACTGCCCCTATGTACAAGAATATAACTACTATAATACTGCCCCTATGTACAAGAATATAACTACTATAATACTGCTCCTATGTACAAGAATATAACTACTATAATACTGCCCCTATGTACAAGAATATAACTACTATAATACTGCCCCTATGTACAAGAATATAACTACTATAATACTGCCCCTATGTACAAGAATATAACTACTATAATACTGCTCCTATGTACAAGAATATAACTACTATAATACTGCCCCTATGTACAAGAATATAACTACTATAATACTGCCCCTATGTACAAGAATATAACTACTATAATACTGCTCCTATGTACAAGAATATAATTACTATAATATAATACTGCTCCTATGTACAAGAATATAGCTACTATAATACTGCCCCCTATGTACAAGAATATAACTACTATAATACTGCTCCTATGTACAAGAATATAGCTACTATAATACTGCTCCTATACACAAGAATATAACTACTATAATACTGCCCCTATGTACAAGAATATAACTACTATAATACTGCTCCTATACACAAGAATATAACTACTATAATACTGCCCCTATGTACAAGAATATAACTACTATAATACTGCTCCTATGTACAAGAATATAACTAATATAATACTGCCCCTATGTACAAGAATATAACTACTATAATACTGCTCCTATACACAAGAATATAACTACTATAATACTGCCCCTATGTACAAGAATATAACTACTATAATACTGCTCCTATACACAAGAATATAACTACTATAATACTGCTCCTATGTACAAGACTATAACTACTATAATACTGCTCCTATGCACAAGAATATAACTACTATAATACTGCTCCTATGTACAAGAATATAACTACTATAATACTGCTCCTATGTACAAGAATATAACTACTATAATACTGCTCCTATGTACAAGAATATAACTACTATAATACTGCCCCTATGTACAAGAATATAACTACTATAATACTGCTCCTATGTACAAGAATATAACTACTATAATACTGCTCCTATGTACAAGACTATAACTACTATAATACTGCTCCTATGTACAAGAATATAACTACTATAATACTGCTCCTATGTACAAGAATATAACTACTATAATACTGCCCCTATGTACAAGAATATAACTACTATAATACTGCTCCTATGTACAAGAATATAATTACTATAATACTGCTCCTATGTACAAGACTATAATTACTATAATACTGCTCCTATGTACAAGAATATAACTAATATAATACTGCCCCTATGTACAAGAATATAACTACTATAATACTGCTCCTATGTACAAGAATATAACTAATATAATACTGCTCCTATGTACAAGAATATAATTACTATAATACTGCCCCTATGTACAAGAATATAACTACTATAATACCGCTCTTATGTACAAGAATATAACTACTATAATACTGCTCCTATGTACAAGAATATAACTAATATAATACTGCCCCTATGTACAAGAATATAACTACTATAATACTGCTCCTATGTACAAGAATATAACTAATATAATACTGCCCCTATGTACAAGAATATAACTACTATAATACTGCTCCTATGTACAAGAATATAACTAATATAATACTGCTCCTATGTACAAGAATATAACTAATATAATACTGCTCCTATGTACAAGAATATAACTACTATAATACTGCTCCTATGTACAAGAATATAACTACTATAATACTGCTTCTATGTACAAGAATATAACTAATATAATACTGCCCCTATGTACAAGAATATAACTACTATAATACTGCTCCTATGTACAAGAATATAACTAATATAATACTGCTCCTATGTACAAGAATATAACTACTATAATACTGCTCCTATGTAGAAGAATATAACTAATATAATACTGCCCCTATGTACAAGAATATAACTACTATAATACTGCTCCTATGTACAAGAATATAACTACTATAATACTGCCCCTATGTACAAGAATATAACTACTATAATACTGCTCCTATGTACAAGAATATAACTATTATAATACTGCCCCTATGTACAAGAATATAACTACTATAATACTGCCCCTATGTACAAGAATATAACTACTATAATACTGCTCCTATGTACAAGAATATAACTAATATAATACTGCTCCTATGTACAAGAATATAACTAATATAATACTGCTCCTATGTACAAGAATATAATTACTATAATACTGCTCCTATGTACAAGAATATAACTACTATAATACTGCCCCTATGTACAAGAATATAACTACTATAATACTGCCCCTATGTACAAGAATATAACTACTATAATACTGCTCCTATGTACAAGAATATAACTACTATAATACTGCTCCTATGTACAAGAATATAACTACTATAATACTGCTCCTATGTACAAGAATATAACTACTATAATACTGCTCCTATGTACAAGAATATAACTACTATAATACTGCTCCTATGTACAAGAATATAACTAATATAATACTGCCCCCTATATACAAGAATATAACTACTATAATACTGCTCCTATGTAGAAGAATATAACTAATATAATACTGCCCCCTATGTACAAGAATATAACTACTATAATACTGCCCCTATGTACAAGAATATAACTACTATAATACTGCCCCTATGTACAAGAATATAACTACTATAATACTGCCCCTATGTACAAGAATATAACTACTATAATACTGCCCCTATGTACAAGAATATAACTACTATAATACTGCTCCTATGTACAAGAATATAACTACTATAATACTGCCCCTATGTACAAGAATATAACTACTATAATACTGCCCCTATGTACAAGAATATAACTACTATAATACTGCTCCTATGTACAAGAATATAATTACTATAATATAATACTGCTCCTATGTACAAGAATATAGCTACTATAATACTGCCCCCTATGTACAAGAATATAACTACTATAATACTGCTCCTATGTACAAGAATATAGCTACTATAATACTGCTCCTATACACAAGAATATAACTACTATAATACTGCCCCTATGTACAAGAATATAACTACTATAATACTGCTCCTATACACAAGAATATAACTACTATAATACTGCCCCTATGTACAAGAATATAACTACTATAATACTGCTCCTATGTACAAGAATATAACTAATATAATACTGCCCCTATGTACAAGAATATAACTACTATAATACTGCTCCTATACACAAGAATATAACTACTATAATACTGCCCCTATGTACAAGAATATAACTACTATAATACTGCTCCTATACACAAGAATATAACTACTATAATACTGCTCCTATGTACAAGACTATAACTACTATAATACTGCTCCTATGCACAAGAATATAACTACTATAATACTGCTCCTATGTACAAGAATATAACTACTATAATACTGCTCCTATGTACAAGAATATAACTACTATAATACTGCTCCTATGTACAAGAATATAACTACTATAATACTGCCCCTATGTACAAGAATATAACTACTATAATACTGCTCCTATGTACAAGAATATAACTACTATAATACTGCTCCTATGTACAAGACTATAACTACTATAATACTGCTCCTATGTACAAGAATATAACTACTATAATACTGCTCCTATGTACAAGAATATAACTACTATAATACTGCCCCTATGTACAAGAATATAACTACTATAATACTGCTCCTATGTACAAGAATATAATTACTATAATACTGCTCCTATGTACAAGACTATAATTACTATAATACTGCTCCTATGTACAAGAATATAACTAATATAATACTGCCCCTATGTACAAGAATATAACTACTATAATACTGCTCCTATGTACAAGAATATAACTAATATAATACTGCTCCTATGTACAAGAATATAATTACTATAATACTGCCCCTATGTACAAGAATATAACTACTATAATACCGCTCTTATGTACAAGAATATAACTACTATAATACTGCTCCTATGTACAAGAATATAACTAATATAATACTGCCCCTATGTACAAGAATATAACTACTATAATACTGCTCCTATGTACAAGAATATAACTAATATAATACTGCCCCTATGTACAAGAATATAACTACTATAATACTGCTCCTATGTACAAGAATATAACTAATATAATACTGCTCCTATGTACAAGAATATAACTAATATAATACTGCTCCTATGTACAAGAATATAACTACTATAATACTGCTCCTATGTACAAGAATATAACTACTATAATACTGCTTCTATGTACAAGAATATAACTAATATAATACTGCCCCTATGTACAAGAATATAACTACTATAATACTGCTCCTATGTACAAGAATATAACTAATATAATACTGCTCCTATGTACAAGAATATAACTACTATAATACTGCTCCTATGTAGAAGAATATAACTAATATAATACTGCCCCTATGTACAAGAATATAACTACTATAATACTGCTCCTATGTACAAGAATATAACTACTATAATACTGCCCCTATGTACAAGAATATAACTACTATAATACTGCTCCTATGTACAAGAATATAACTATTATAATACTGCCCCTATGTACAAGAATATAACTACTATAATACTGCCCCTATGTACAAGAATATAACTACTATAATACTGCTCCTATGTACAAGAATATAACTAATATAATACTGCTCCTATGTACAAGAATATAACTAATATAATACTGCTCCTATGTACAAGAATATAATTACTATAATACTGCTCCTATGTACAAGAATATAACTACTATAATACTGCCCCTATGTACAAGAATATAACTACTATAATACTGCCCCTATGTACAAGAATATAACTACTATAATACTGCTCCTATGTACAAGAATATAACTACTATAATACTGCTCCTATGTACAAGAATATAACTACTATAATACTGCTCCTATGTACAAGAATATAACTACTATAATACTGCTCCTATGTACAAGAATATAACTACTATAATACTGCTCCTATGTACAAGAATATAACTAATATAATACTGCCCCCTATATACAAGAATATAACTACTATAATACTGCTCCTATGTAGAAGAATATAACTAATATAATACTGCCCCCTATGTACAAGAATATAACTACTATAATACTGCTCCTATGACCAAGAATATACAGTGGGGCAAAAAAGTATTTAGTCAGTCAGCAATAGTGCAAGTTCCACCACTTAAAAAGATGAGAGGCGTCTGTAATTTACATCATAGGTAGACCTCAACTATGGGAGACAAACTGAGAAAAAAAAATCCAGAAAATCACATTGTCTGTTTTTTTTAACAATTTATTTGCATATTATGGTGGAAAATAAGTATTTGGTCAGAAACAAAATTTCATCTCAATACTTTGTAATATATCCTTTGTTGGCAATGACAGAGGTCAAACGTTTTCTGTAAGTCTTCACAAGGTTGCCACACACTGTTGTTGGTATGTTGGCCCATTCCTCCATGCAGATCTCCTCTAGAGCAGTGATGTTTTTGGCTTTTCGCTTGGCAACACGGACTTTCAACTCCCTCCAAAGGTTTTCTATAGGGTTGAGATCTGGAGACTGGCTAGGCCACTCCAGGACCTTGAAATGCTTCTTACGAAGCCACTCCTTCGTTGCCCTGGCGGTGTGCTTTGGATCATTGTCATGTTGAAAGACCCAGCCACGTTTCATTTTCAATGCCCTTGCTGATGGAAGGAGGTTTGCACTCAAAATCTCACGATACATGGCCCCATTCATTCTTTCATGTACCCGGATCAGTCGTCCTGGCCCCTTTGCAGAAAAACAGCCCCAAAGCATGATGTTTCCACCACCATGCTTTACAGTAGGTATGGTGTTTGATGGATGCAACTCAGTATTCTTTTTCCTCCAAACACGACAAGTTGTGTTTCTACCAAACAGTTCCAGTTTGGTTTCATCAGACCATAGGACATTCTCCCAAAACTCCTCTGGATCATCCAAATGCTCTCTAGCAAACTTCAGACGGGCCCGGACATGTACTGGCTTAAGCAGTGGGACACGTCTGGCACTGCAGGATCTGAGTCCATGGTGGCGTAGTGTGTTACTTATGGTAGGCCTTGTTACATTGGTCCCAGCTCTCTGCAGTTCATTCACTAGGTCCCCCCGCGTGGTTCTGGGATTTTTGCTCACCGTTCTTGTGATCATTCTGACCCCACGGGGTGGGATTTTGCGTGGAGCCCCAGATCGAGGGAGATTATCAGTGGTCTTGTATGTCTTCCATTTTCTAATTATTGCTCCCACTGTTGATTTCTTCACTCCAAGCTGGTTGGCTATTGCAGATTCAGTCTTCCCAGCCTGGTGCAGGGCTACAATTTTGTTTCTGGTGTCCTTTGACAGCTCTTTGGTCTTCACCATAGTGGAGTTTGGAGTCAGACTGTTTGAGGGTGTGCACAGGTGTCTTTTTATACTGATAACAAGTTTAAACAGGTGCCATTACTACAGGTAATGAGTGGAAGAAAGAGGAGACTCTTAAAGAAGAAGTTACAGGTCTGTGAGAGCCAGAAATCTTGATTGTTTGTTTCTGACCAAATACTTATTTTCCACCATAATATGCAAATAAATTGTTAAAAAAACAGACAATGTGATTTTCTGGATTTTTTTTTTCTCAGTTTGTCTCCCATAGTTGAGGTCTACCTATGATGTAAATTACAGACGCCTCTCATCTTTTTAAGTGGTGGAACTTGCACTATTGCTGACTGACTAAATACTTTTTTGCCCCACTGTACCTACTATAATACTGCCCCTATGTACAAGAATATAACTACTATAATACTGCCTCTATATACAGGAATATAACTACTATAATACTGCTCCTATGTACAAGAACATATCTACTATAATACTGCCCCTATGTACAAGAATATAACTACTATAATACTGCCCCTATGTACAAGATATAACTACTATAATACTGCCCCTATGTACAAGAACATATCTACTATAATACTGCCCCTATGTACAAGAATATAACTACTATAATACTGCCCCTATGTACAAGATATAACTACTATAATACTGCCCCTATGTACAAGAACATATCTACTATAATACTGCCCCTATGTACAAGAATATAACTACTATAATATTGCTCCTATGACCAAGAATACACCTACTATAATACTGCTCCTATGTACAAGAATATAACTACTATAATACTGCCCCTATGTACAAGAATATAACTACTATAATATTGCTCCTATGACCAAGAATATACCTACTATAATACTGCCCCTATGTACAAGAATATAACTACTATAATACTGCCCCTATGTACAAGAATATAACTACTATAATATTGCTCCTATGACCAAGAATATACCTACTATAATACTGCTCCTATGTACAAGAATATAACTACTATAATACTGCTCCTATGTACAAGAATATTACTACTATAATACTGCCCCTATGTACAAGAATATAACTACTATAATATTGCTCCTATGACCAAGAATATACCTACTATAATACTGCCCCTATGTACAAGAATATAACTACTATAATACTGCCCCTATGTACAAGAATATAACTACTATAATACTGCTCCTATGTACAAGAATATAACTACTATAATACTGCCCCTATGTACAAGATATAACTACTATAATACTGCCCCTATGTACAAGAACATATCTACTATAATACTGCCCCTATGTACAAGAATATAACTACTATAATACTGCTCCTATGTACAAGAATATAACTACTATAATACTGCTCCTATGTACAAGAATATAACTACTATAATACTGCCCCTATGTACAAGAATATAACTACTATAATATTGCTCCTATGACCAAGAATATACCTACTATAATACTGCCCCTATGTACAAGAATATAACTACTATAATACTGCCCCTATGTACAAGAATATAACTACTATAATATTGCTCCTATGACCAAGAATATACCTACTATAATACTGCTCCTATGTACAAGAATATAACTACTATAATACTGCCCCTATGTACAAGAATATAACTACTATAATACTGCCCCTATGTAAAAGAATATAACTTTTATAATACTGCCTCTATATACAAGAATATAACTACTATAATACTGCTCCTATGTACAAGAATATAACTGCTATAATACTGTCCCCTACGTACAGGAATATAACTACTATAATACTGCCCCCTATGTACAGGAATATAACTACTATAATACCGCTCCTATGTACAAGAATATAACTACTATAATACTGCCCCCATATACAAGAATATAACTACTATAATACTGCCCCCATATACAAGAATATAACTCCTATAATACTGCTCCTATGTACAAGAATATAACTACTATAATACTGCTCCTATGTACAAGAATATAACTACTATAATACTGCCCCTATGTACAAGAATATAACTACTATAATACTGCTCCTATGTACAAGAATATAACTACTATAATACTGCCCCCTATGTACAAGAATATAACTACTATAATACTGCCCCTATGTACAAGAATATAACTACTATCATACTGCTCCTATGTACAAGAATATAACTACTATAATACTGCCCCTATGTACAAGAATATAACTACTATAATACTGCTCCTATGTACAAGAATATAACTACTATAATACTGCTCCTATGTACAAGAATATAACTACTATAATACTGCTCCTATGTACAAGAATATAACTACTATAATACTGCTCCTATGTACAAGAATATAACTACTATAATACTGCCCCTATGTACAAGAATATAACTACTATAATACTGCTCCTATGTACAAGAATATAACTACTATAATACTGCTCCTATGTACAAGAATATAACTACTATAATACTGCTCCTATGTACAAGAATATAACTACTATAATACTGGCCCTATGTACAATGATATAAGTAGTATAATGCCGCCTGGTGTGTACATGTTGTATATGGCTATCATTTTTGTGTTTTGCAGCTGTGGAGAGAAGGGAAGGGAGACTTTTTCTTGGGGTGCATGCTGATGGCTGAAGTCAGTACCCCGTTTGTTTGTCTGGGTAAAGTGCTGATCCAGGTGAGTGCGGTATTAGACGCGGCACTCTGCCGTCTCTCCGGCCTCTGTGTAGATAATGACGGCGCCTTTTCTTCTTTCTCTCCATCTTGCAGTATAAGAAGCAGGACACCCTTCTGCACCGGCTCAATGGCGTCGTCATGCTAGTGACTTTTTTCTGCTGCCGCCTGCTGCTGTTCCCCTACATGTACTGGGTGTACGGGCGGCGGGTGGGACTGCCCCTCTACAGGGTGCCCTTCAGTCTCTCCCCGGAGTACAACGTTGGCGCGGCCGTCCTCATGGCGCCCCAGGTTTACTGGTTTTACCTAATCTGCCGAAGAGCGTACAGCTTGTTCCAGCAGTGTAGGATGAGCCAGCGGCCCAGGAATGGACATCCCGTCACCGACAGCCCCTCAGCCAAAGACCAGGACTGCTCACAGTGACCCCTCATAGACGCTCCCACCCAACCGGCTCATCCCCAAATCTGAGACTCGGTGTGACCGCTGCGGCATAATGGACTGTGCCTTGCTGGATGCATAGACAGCACTGCGTCATGCACTGCTATAGAGGTCACCGGGGGTCTCCGGAGAGGAGAGGGGGCGCTAGGGGGACACCCTGACCGCCCTCTGAAGGCTCTCACCCACAGTGTGACAGTATTAACGGATTCTGCTACCGATTCCTCCTCTGTAGTCCTCTCAGTGACCACCAGGTGGCACTCATCGTTTCCACGACCGTGTAATATCCTCAGTGTCCACCAGGGGTCATCCACGACCGTGCAATATCCTCAGTGTCCACCAGGGGTCATCCACGACCGTGCAATATCCTCAGTGTCCACCAGGGGTCATCCACGACCGTGCAATATCCTCAGTGTCCACCAGGGGTCATCCACGACCGTGCAATATCCTCAGTGTCCACCAGGGGTCATCCACGACCGTGCAATATCCTCAGTGTCCACCAGGGGTCATCCACGACCGTGCAATATCCTCAGTGTCCACCAGGGGTCATCCACGACCGTGCAATATCCTCAGTGTCCACCAGGGGTCATCCACGACCGTGCAATATCCTCAGTGTCCACCAGGGGTCATCCACGACCGTGCAATATCCTCAGTGTCCACCAGGGGTCATCCACGACCGTGCAATATCCTCAGTGTCCACCAAGGGTCATCCACGACTGTGCAATATCCTCAGTGTCCACCAGGGGTCATCCACGACCGTGCAATATCCTCAGTGTCCACCAAGGGTCATCCACGACCGTGCAATATCCTCAGTGTCCACCAGGGGTCATCCACGACCGTGCAATATCCTCAGTGTCCACCAGGGGTCATCCACGACCGTGCAATATCCTCAGTGTCCACCAGGGGTCATCCACGACCGTTTAATATCCTCAGTGTCCACCAGGGGTCATCCACGACCGTGCAATATCCTCAGTGTCCACCAGGGGTCATCCACGACCGTGCAATATCCTCAGTGTCCACAGGGGTCATCCACGACCGTGCAATATCCTCAGTGTCCACCAGGGGTCATCCACGACCGTGCAATATCCTCAGTGTCCACCAGGGGTCATCCACGACCGTGCAATATCCTCAGTGTCCACCAAGGGTCATCCACGACCGTGCAATATCCTCAGTGTCCACCAGGGGTCATCCACGACCGTTTAATATCCTCTGTGTCCACCAGGGGTCATCCACGACCGTGCAATATCCTCAGTGTCCACCAGGGGTCATCCACGACCGTGCAATATCCTCAGTGTCCACAGGGGTCATCCACGACCGTGCAATATCCTTAGTGTCCACCAGGGGTCATCCACGACCGTGCAATATCCTCAGTGTCCACCAGGGGTCATCCACGACCGTGCAATATCCTCAATGTCCACCAGGGGTCATCCACGACCGTGCAATATCCTCAGTGTCCACCAGGGGTCATCCACGACCGTTTAATATCCTCAGTGTCCACCAGGGGTCATCCACGACCGTGCAATATCCTCAGTGTCCACCAGGGGTCAACCACGACCGTTTAATATCCTCAGTGTCCACCAGGGGTCATCCACGACCGTGCAATATCCTCAGTGTCCACCAGGGGTCAACCACGACCGTGCAATATCCTCAGTGTCCACCAGGGGTCAGTGTTATTGTGCGTAGGGATGGTAGCAAATGCATCCTGCACTACTCACCGCCACCACTAGGGGGAAGGGTTAGGGTACAGCTCTGCGCTCTGAAAGCCCCACCAAGGGGGTTATACTGGCCAAACTCTATAGTAACTTCCCCTTTAATTGTGTGGGTGAAGGGTCAGCGCTTTCCGCATTTCCTCCCTGTAGATATGGGAGAGTATTGGGCAGCAGCATGTTAGGGGTTAAGTCTAACTGCCCGGACAATTAGGGAATGGCTGCAATGAAATAAGCAAAAAAAAGTAAAATAAAAAAAAAAAAATTTGCTCAAAGCTGCACATTTAAGGGTTAAGCATGGCGAGATATTAGCCAATCAGCCAGCTGTGTTTGCCTTGATCAGAACCCGTTGATCGCTGAGCGCACCGCCCCTTTTAGTTTTGTCACTGCTAATAATTTTCCATATATTTATTTTTTATGATATCTTAGCAATGGTCCGTCCCTTGAAAAATACATAAAATTCCCCCACGCCTTCTGAATAATGGTTCAGTCCATAAAATGGCGGCCTCAGTGATGTCGTGTAATCCCCCGCGAACTGACAAGACACTTTAATGTGTAAAAATGTCGGCCGTGTGCAAGGATCGGATAATCACCCCTCATTGTAGCAATGGTACAGACCGGGCTTAAGCAGGGGAGGGGCTTCCTTATAAAGTGGGAGGGGCTAGGCATCCAGGTACGTTGTAATGTGTCTGTTCTCCACCAGGGGGCGACTTCTCGTACAGAAATGATATCTATTTTTTATAGGTTGCTGCTATTCCAGGGTTTGTGGGCGGTTCTGACGGATCGGCTCCGCCCACACACAGACGTCTCCGTTCTCCCCGCCCCCGCGGATCCCATTTTTTTCCCGTCCTTATTTATTTATTTATTATTAATTTATTAATTTATTCCGCCTCTTCTGATTATTTTTGATGAATGTAAATATTTCAGCCGAGCGAAATGTTAGTAAATGTAACGCAATTTATAAAACGTGTACAAAGGTATTAACGGGATTAAACGCAAATCCAAAGAGCGGCTGTGGGGGTGCGTCATTGTGTGGGGGGAGCGGTGCATGCTGGGAGGAGGACCCCCGAAGCCTCCGCACGCGGGGGGCCCAGGAATAATGCGCCAGACAGGAGTGACTGCTGCTCATAATATTACCATAGAAAAGGGCGAGTGCCCGAAACGGCCGGCGCAGGATGGAGGGTCTGCGTCACACCCCGAAAGCACAGAACCTGTGGAAGCAAGGAGAAGTCTGTGAGGAGCGAAGAGCACGACGCCAAAGGGTTAATTACAGCCGCCATTAGCCTGATCTGTCGTCATCGTATCCTCCAGTCACCTCCAGAGCTGCACTCACTATTCTGCTGTTACATCGTGTCTTATCCTCCAGTCGCCTCCAGAGCTGCAGTCAGTATTCTGCTGTTACAACGCGTCTTATCCTCCAGTCGCCTCCAGAGCTGCACTCACTATTCTGCTGTTACGTCGTGTCTTATCCTCCAGTCGCCTCCAGAGCTGCAGTCAGTATTCTGCTGTTACCTCGCGTCTTATCCTCCAGTCGCCTCCAGAGCTGCACTCACTATTCTGCTGTTACCTCGTGTCTTATCCTCCAGTCATCCTCCAGAGCTGCACTCACTATTCTGCTGTTACGTCGTGTCTTATCCTCCAGTCGCCTCCAGAGCTGCAGTCAGTATTCTGCTGTTACAACGCGTCTTATCCTCCAGTCGCCTCCAGAGCTGCACTCACTATTCTGCTGTTACGTCGTGTCTTATCCTCCAGTCACCTCCAGAGCTGCACTCACTATTCTGCTGTTACCTCGTGTCTTATCCTCCAGTCACCTCCAGAGCTGCACTCACTATTCTGCTGTTACGTCGTGTCTTATCCTCCAGTCGCCTCCAGAGCTTCGGTCACTATTCTGCTGTTACAACGCGTCTTATCCTCCAGTAACCTCCAGAGCTGCACTCACTATTCTGCTGTTACGTCGTGTCTTATCCTCCAGTCGCCTCCAGAGCTGCAGTCAGTATTCTGCTGTTACAACGCGTCTTATCCTCCAGTCGCCTCCAGAGCTGCACTCACTATTCTGCTGTTACGTCGTGTCTTATCCTCCAGTCGCCTCCACAGCTGCAGTCAGTATTCTGCTGTTACAACGCGCCTTATCCTCCAGTCACCTCCAGAGCTGCGGTCACCCCCAGTGATAACATACGGTTCCAGTTTTGCGGCTGCAGCTTTGTGTGTGAGTGGAGAGTTTGCTTTGCAGCTGTCATGTCACTTTCTGGCTGGAGGAGATGAGATACTCACACGCGGCAGAAGATGTGATACAGGATGAGGATGATGAAGGCCAGCACCGCGCCCAGCAGCACGATCCGCAGGATCTGGGCCTCCTTCACTAGAGGACAAGGAGCTGACATGATCCCCAGCTGCACCAATCGTGTACCCCGAGATCTACCCCAACCCCCAACATCACTGAAGGCTCTAGATCAGAGCCCTATGTTCCTGGGAAACCAATATGGCCGCCACCAGGGCTCCTCGGGGGCCGTCCCTGGACAGGAGGGCGGAGCTGCACCACTCGCCCATCTGGTCACAGAGGTGGGGGGTAATGGCGGCCATTTTGGTTGCCTCTGGGAGTTAACCCTTCATATTCCAGGGGGTTTACCTCTCGTTTCCGCTGAGGAGACTTCTCCGATGACGCTGGAGATTTCAGCAGTTTTGATTTGGTCGTCATCCGCGTACTCAAAAAAGTGGGGGGTGGGGCCAGAAGCCTCGGGGGTGGGGCCAGAAGCCTCGGGGGTGACGCTCGGGGACACCGTGGAGGGTGAGGCTGTACGAGGACGCTCCGTGCCTGTGAGAGGAAGCGGCGGCCATTAGGACACAGTGACCCTCTCATACGTGGGGGGATCGGGGCGAAGCGCACGGGGGTCACCTGCAATCACTGTGAGGAGCCCCGACAGCAGCCACCAGCAGAGGGCGACACGCGCTTCCATCTTCCTGTGCGGATTGTTCTGCTCCACCCACCAGTGACATCACAGAGCGATGTGTGACATCATCACTGACTGGGAGGCGGAGACTGTGGAGCGCTGAGGAATGGGCGGGGCCAGGGGCGGGGCAGAATTACAATATTTACACCAGAAAAAGGTGTCAAATTTATCACTGAGCATCTAGTGCAGCGGTGGACGGAGCCGCAGTCCTGGTGTTTCCCCCGGCAACTGGTGTTTCCCCCGGTAACTCGGGGACACATTTTCTACATTTGTAAGATGTTTGCAGTCAGTGATTGTAGACACAAGTAGCAGCAGCAGCATTCACCCCGACCGCTCCTGCCACAGCTGAGGGTTTGTTACAGTGTAGAAAATGTATCAGTCTGGTACAAGGTGACGAACCCGCAGCAGTGAGGTATATCAGGTCCAGGCAGGTTCCCAGCTATTGGATGGAAAGGGCCCACCGATTACTTACACACAGGACGCCCCACCCTCATACACAGGAACCACCCCCACAACACAGGAACCACCCCCACACAGGACGCCCCACCCTCATACACAGGAACCACCCCCACAACACAGGAACCACCCCCACATAGGACGCCCCACCCTCATACACAGGAACCCCCCCACAGGACGCTCCACCTCATATACAGGAACCACCCCCACACAGGAACCCCCACACAGGACACACCCCCACACAGGACGCCCCACCCTCATACACTGGACACCCTCATACACAGGAACCACCCACCATCATCCACAGAAACCACCCCACACAGGACGCCCCACCCTCATACACAGGAACAACACCACACACAGGATGCCCCACCCCCACACACAGGACACCCTCATACACAGGAACCACCCCCACACACAGGACGCCCCACCCTCATACACAGGAACCACCTCCCACACAGGACGCCCCACCCTCATACACAGGAACCACCCCCACACAGGACGCCCCACCCTCATACACAGGAACCACCCCCACAACACAGGAACCACCCACACACAGGAACCCCCCCCACAGGACGCTCCACCTCATATACAGGAACCCCCCCACACAGTACACCCCACCCTCATACACAGGAACCACCCCCACACAGGACGCCCCACCCTCATACACAGGAACCCCCCCACAGGACGCTCCACCTCATACACAGGAACCCCCACACAGGACACCCCACCCTCATACACAGGAACCACCCCCACACAGGACGCCCCACCCTCATACACTGGACACCCTCATATACAGGAACCACCCACCATCATACAAAGGAACCACCCCCCACACAGGAACCACCCCACACAGGACGCCCCACCCTCATACACAGGAACCATCTCCCCACACAGGAACAACACCACACACAGGATGCCCCACCCCCACACACAGGACACCCTCATACACAGGAACCACCCCCACACACAGGACGCCCCATCCTCATACACAGGAACCACCCCCACACAGGACGCCCCACCCTCATACACAGGAACCACCCCCACACAGGACGCCCCACCCTCATACACAGGAACCACCCCCACACAGGAAGCCCCACCCTCATACACAGGAACCACCCCCACACAGGAACCATCCCCTGACACAGGACGCCCCACCCTCATACACAGGTCACCCCACCCTCATACACAGGAACCATCCCCCACCCTCGTACACAGAAACCCCCATCCTCATACACAGGAACCCCCACCCTCATACACAGGAACCACCCCAATACACAGGATGCCCCGCCCTCACACACAGGAAACACCCCCCACACAGGACGCCCCACCCTCATACACAGGAACCATCCCCCACACAGGACGCCCCACCCTCATACACAGGAACCATCCCCCACACAGGACGCCCCACCCTCATACACAGGAATCACCCCCCACACAGGACGCCCCACCCTCATACACAGGAATCACCCCCCACACAGGACGCCCAACCCTCATACACAGGAAACAGCCCCCACACAGGACGCCCCACCCTCATACACAGGAAACAGCCCCCATCATACACAGGAACCCCCCCACACACAGGACGCCCCACCCTCATACACAGGAACCACCCCCCACACAGGACGCCCCACCCTCATACACAGGAACCACCCCGACACAGGACGCCCCACCCTCATACACAGGAACCACCCCCACACAGGAAGCCCCACCCTCATACACAGGAACCACCCCGACACAGGACGCCCCACCCTCATACACAGGAACCACCCCCACACAGGAAGCCCCACCCTCATACACAGGAACCACCCCGACACAGGACGCCCCACCCTCATACACAGGAACCACCCCCACACAGGAACCATCCCCTGACACAGGACGCCCCACCCTCATACACAGGAACCCCCCCACAGGACGCTCCACCTCATACACAGGAACCCCCACACAGGACACCCCACCCTCATACACAGGAACCACCCCCACACAGGACGCCCCACCCTCATACACTGGACACCCTCATATACAGGAACCACCCACCATCATACAAAGGAACCACCCCCCACACAGGAACCACCCCACACAGGACGCCCCACCCTCATACACAGGAACCACCCCAATACACAGGATGCCCCACCCTCACACACAGGAAACAGCCCCCACACAGGACGCCCCACCCTCATACACAGGAACCATCCCCCACACAGGACGCCCCACCCTCATACACAGGAAACAGCCCCCACACAGGACGCCCAACCCTCATACACAGGAAACAGCCCCCACACAGGATGCCCCACCCTCATACACAGGAAACAGCCCCCATCATACACAGGAACCCCCCCCACACACAGGACGCCCCACCCTCATACACAGGAACCACCCCCCACACAGGACACCTCACCCTCATACACAGGACACCCCACCCTCATACACAGAAACCACACAGGAACCATCCCCCACAGAGGATGCCCCACCCTCGTACACAGAAACCCCCACCCTCATACACAGGATGCCCCACCCTCATACACAGGAGCCATTCCCTACACAGGACGCCCCACCCTCATACACAGGAACCATCTCCCACACAGGACGCCCCACCCTCATACAAAGGAAGCATCCCCCACACAGGACGCCCCACCCTCATACACAGGAACCATCCCCCACACAGGACGCCCCACCCTCATACACAGGAACCATCCCCCACACAGGACGCCCCACCCTCTCACACAGGAACCACCCCCACACAGGACACCCACCCTCATACACAGGACGCCCCGCCCTCATACACAGGACGCCCCACCCTCATATACAGGAACCACCCCTCATCATACACAGGAACCCCTCCCACACACAGGACGCCCCACCCTCATACACAGGAACCACCCCCACACAGGACGCCCCACCCTCATACACAGGAACCATCTCCCACACAGGACGCCCTACCCTCAAATACAGGAAACACCCCCCACACAAGACGCCCCACCCTCATGCACAGGACGCCCCTCCATCGTATACAGGACTCCCCACCCTCACACACAGGAACCATCCCCCACACAGGACGCCCCACCCTCAAATACAGGAAACACCCCCCACACAAGACGCCCCACCCTCATGCACAGGACGCCCCTCCATCGTATACAGGACTCCCCACCCTCATACACAGGAACCACCCCCTCATACACGGGAACCACCCCCCACACAGGACGCCCTACCCTCATACACAGGAACCACCCCCTCCCCCACAGGAACCACCCCCACACAGGACACCCCACCCTCATACACAGGAACCATCCCTCACACAGGAACCACCCCCCCACACACACAGGACACCCCACCCTCATACACAGGAACCATCCCCCACACAGGAACCAGCCCCCCACACACAGGACACCCCACCCTCATACACAGGAACCATCCCTCACACAGGAACCACCCCCCCACACACACACAGGACACCCCACCCTCATACACAGGAACCATCCCCCACACAGGAACCAGCCCCCCACACACAGGACACCCCACCCTCATACACAGGAACCATCCCCCACACAGGACGCCCCACCATCATACACAGGACACTCACCCTCATACACAGGAACCATCCCCCACACAGGAACCAGCCCCCCACACACAGGACACCCCACCCTCATACACAGGAACCATCCCCCACACAGGACGCCCCACCATCATACACAGGACACTCACCCTCAAACACAGGATGCCCCACACACACAGGAACCATCCCCCACACAGGACACCCCACTCTCATACACATGACACCCTACCCTCATACACAGGAACCATCCCCCACACAGGACGCCCCACCATCGTATACAGGACTCCCCACACATAGGACTCCCCACCCTCAAACACAGGAACCACCCCCCATCATATACAGGACACACCACACACAGGACACCCCACCACGGTACACAGGACGCCCCTGCATACAGGACGCCCCCACCCTCATACACGACACCCCTCAAACAACATACCCTGCCCTCATACATAGGAACCCACAGACACAGGACGCCCCACCCTCAAACATAGGAAGCCCCACTCCCGCACACAGTAAACCCCGCCATCACACAGGACGTCCCACCACCACGCAGGACATCGCCCCCGCACACAGAAAGCCCCACCACCACACAGGACGCTATACTGATAAACTTGTGTTTCTAGGTTTATTAGTGATTTCTGCCCCACACTGGGCTTAAGGCACAAGTCAGAACCTGAGAATATCGTGCAGGATCTCAACAGTGATTGCAACAGTGCAAGGAGGGATGGAGTGGAGTAAGGACACAGCACAGTACATAACAGTGCTGGAGAGCAACTACCGCGGAGATGCAGTACAGTACATAATAGTGCTGGAGAGCAATTACCGCAGAGGAGTAGCACAGTACATAACAGTGCTGGAGAGCAACTACCGCAGAGGAGCAGCACAGTACATAACAGTGCTGGAGAGCAACTACCGCAGAGTACCAGTACAGTACATAACAGTGCTGGAGAGCCCAGGCCAACAGGACACATAGCATGTACAGGGATGGGATAGGCGGGAGGGGGCAGAGACCAGGGTTGGTCACATGACTGGGTTGGGGGGGGGTGTTTCATTTCTCGCCATCTTTCTTTTGGGGTACGATGCCGGGAAGCCCCAGGAGTCCGGTTGCGGTGCTGAAGAGGTTGATGGGAGTGGAGCCATCTGTGATCAGTGTCGACTGGATGCCCAGACCCTGTAGCAGTTTCACCTGGGAGAACAAAGGGTTAAAACAGTCAGACTGCACAATATGAAGTTGTGGCTGCAGTGCGGGGCGAGGACGGGGGCACCCACCTGCAGCTCCGGCCCGGCCAGCGCGATGTCCCGCAGGGTTCCCGCACCGATCGCCTCGGTCATTCCCCGGAACTTCTTGATGGCGATGTCGGACAGCTCTTGCTCCTTCTCCACCTCCAGCTTGTTCTTCTCCTGCAGATACTTCAGCTCCTCACTGCGAGCCTGGCGCAACCGCTGCAGCTCCGCATCCTGGACATGGCAGAAAGAGGGCGCTCAGGTACACACTGGTACAGAAAATGCATGGACCTCTATTGTTCTTTTAAAGTTATGTATACTGGCACCGATCCGGGCTAGAGATATAAGGATAATATATTCCGGATGTCCATCGAGAGATCTATAACTCACTGAAATTGATAGGAGCAAAACCCAGCCAGTTGCAAGGAGCGGATTTCTCTGTAAGCGGGTCATGTATCCGTGTTTATACTTAAAAGAACCCCCCTGACATGGAGAACATCCTGATCATTGTGTCGTTCTTATACGAGGTTCATACAGCGAATTATGTACAGAAATGGCTTGTCATAACTCTAAGAAAAGGGCGGATTCAGCCTCTGAGTGAGGTCACCACAGGGGAAGTGCCTTGGTTTTAGGCTGGGGGATAAGTGAGACATCAGTCTTCACTAGTCTTTTTCCTGGGTCTAGCTGTGAGACAGATGTGTGATATGCATCTAGATGTGTGCCTCTCCTCCACAGCACATAGTCAGCCATGAGATGAAATGATATGAACGAAATGTAAGTGTTTTTCCATCTTTAATCCCATTTTATTTGTAATTGTACTGTACATATGATACTTTTCTTTATAATATTTTTTATACTTCTGTAAACACTGCCTGCCTTTTTTTGGAGTAAATTATATAAAATTACTAGCTTTGTCTCTCCTTGCTCTATAACGTACTGTCACGTCCTCTGAAGTGAATTACGCTACTAATTTGGGTTGGCTCTGGACCTGTTAATAATTAAGAAATCGGAGCTGGTGGCAGCAGATTTGGCCTGTGCGTTTGGGAGGTTTTTAGCGACGGCGGCGTTGATAATCATTGTTCCCGGCTGAGTGGGAATAGGTATATTGCCCTTGCTGCAGTGTGCTCATTAGCCAGAACATAGCAGGCAGCCCTTCTGGCGACTAATTATCCTAAGTGCAGCACCCTGTCTGACCTGAGGGTAAAGGGGCGCCAGAGAGCTGCAAGTTCCAAACCGGAACTGGGATATAGATAAATCCCCTTCAGAAAGGAACCAGGGGCAACCAAACAACCCTGATTCATGACAAATTGGTGTGAGCGGCGGGGATGATAAAGGTATCCTCCCCGTGAACCGTGACACCTACCTATCACCGCCCTACCTGGCACCACCCAGCCAGCACAGCCCGCCACCACCGTCTCGCTCGATCGCCATACCTGGCACCACCCAGACTGGCATCACCCCGCCCAGCACCTCCCTACCTGGCCTCGCCTGCCACCACTGAGCCTGGCACCACCCACCACCACCATATCTGCCCTGTCCCGCCACCCACAGCCTGGCACCGCCCCATGCGCCAACACCCAGCCTGGCACCGCCCGACTTGGCACCGCTCGGTCCGCTCACCGTCTCTATGGCCAGGGCCTCTGCTCGTAGCTTGGCTTGCAGCACCGCTCCCTCGCCCTCGATCTTTGCGGCCTCCGCTTTGGACTGCGCTTCGGCTTTTGCGGCTCCGGTGCTCTCTACGACGGTACTGATAATGGAGGAGGCGGGGTTAGTGGGGTACCCCGACCACAGACACCATTAGGGGGCTCATCCCAGACCCCTATACACAGGGCCTCCCTCCCCTCGTACCTCAGGGCCTCCAGCTCCAGCAGCTCCTTGCGCGCTCTCTCGGCCTCCGCCTGGTCTGTGATTCGCTGCCTCTCCAGCCGGCCCTTCGCCTCTTGCTCCAATCTTTCAGCCTCGTGTCTGCAGGGTGACAGCAAAAAAGGGGTTAATATCCCAAATATCTACTGGCTGCAGTACCCACTAACACCACCAGGCGGCACTGCAGGCACAGGAATATCCCAGCACAGGCAACGCTCTGTGTTAACCCTTTACTGGGTGTTCTCGTTTTCCTGCAATCATTAATGAGGGGCAATTTCTCAATTGATTTTAGGATCTCTGCTTGCTGTAAGTACATATAAACCTTGTAAAAAAAAAATCCCTCATACTTCTCACAGCTGAGGCTTTGTTACAATTGGATCCAGTCTGGACAATCCCCCCCATGAACAGTAACGTGACGACACATGAGGATGGAAGAAAACATTGTTTATACTGACATGACTGTAACAAACCCTCAGCTGTGAGATGTAAGAGGTCTGCTCAGATGTTCAGCCTCCGGACGCATGGAAGAATGTTCCAAGTCACTGACAGCAAGCAGAGATCTTGGAAACAAGAGAGGAATGGAAAGAGAGCAAGGCATTGGAGGCAGCGGAGCGTCACCTGGCCGTCGCCTCCTGGGAATTGGTGGTGATCTCGATGGCGAGCTGCACGCTCTTCTGCAGGGCGTCCCGGGTGCGCTGGTCCACGGGCTCCACCGATTGGATGTCCACGCTGGTGATCACCAGGTTGTTCTGCGGGAACTTGAAGGAGCTTCGGATCTTCACCGAGTCGTCGAACCCAAAGACGGCCGAGCAGATGATGCGGTTGGAGTTCTGGGTGCAAGAGGAGAAGAACGGGGTCGGCCATCATGGCGGTACAAAATCATTGGGGCCCCTAGAGATGGTACTCGTGGCCCCTCATGTCTCACCTTGTGGAAGTCGTCAAACTGCACCGAGGCCACGGCTCCTCTGATCCGGGAGGCGATGGCTTTACAGGCGTCACCCACGAAGTCCGGGACGCTGAAAATGGATGACGCCTCCAGCGGTTCAGTCTTATCCTTTATCTCAAAATGCCTGCGAGAGCCGGAGAACACCGACATCAGCGCTTTCTGCACCTAGTGATCGCCGCAGGGAGCTAGCTCCTCCCACCTGACTCTTTAAAGACTAGTCTGCGGGCACGTGACCCATCTCAGCTATGCTGATTGGATGTCAGACATCACAGGGGAGGGGCAAGTCCTAATCAATCTCCGTGTCTAGTGCAGTTGTGTCCTCTAATTCAGGGTTATTAGGGGAGAGACCCTTCCTGCTGACAGGTTCCTTTAAGAGTTTGCTCCATCTCATGACTCATTTACAAACGTTTCCTTACCGACAATCAAAAAACGAGGAACAAGAAATTCCCGAAATATTTCACAGATGAGTAAATGCAAACAAAACGCTGGGAAATTGACGCTGACTAAAAGGCTCCTATTACCAAGTAAAGTGTGGGAGAATAAAAAAGGGGGAAATGCATAAATAACAACTCCGCACACCCCGACCCCAGCGACCTCTGACCTCAGACTCACCAGTTGTAGGACAGCTGGATCTGGAGCCGCGCGTGATCCGCCGTCTCAATATTGATGAGGTCGGTGCAGAAGTCCGGCCCCAGGAGGAGGCAGATGGCCTTAATGACATTGGAGCGTTTCGGGGTTCCTCCTGAGAGACTGAGGACTGTGAACTGCTCATCGGGGCCCAGGATCACCAGCTCAGGGCCAAACACAACCCTGCAAGACCGAAGGAGGCGGTTACATACAAACCCCGGCAAGAATACAAGATCACTCCCATCATCCTCATTAGAACAGAGTAGATAATATGATGCCTTCAGCAGGACAGTGTGGAAGCATACAAGGCCCAGGAGAGGAGGGAGAGGCAAAGCAGAGTGAGAGGCGAAAGAAGCAAGGCACGGGAAAGGAGTGAGAGGCAAAGCACGGGAGAGGCGAAAGAAGCAAGGCCTGAGAGAGGAGTGAGAGGCAAAGCAGAGTGAGAGGCGAAAGAAGCAAGGCCTGAGAGAGGAGTGAGAGGCAAAGCACGGGAGAGGCGAAAGAAGCAAGGCCCAGGAGAGGAGTGAGAGGCAAAGCACGAGAGAGGCGAAAGAAGCAAGGCCCAGGAGAGGAGTGAGAGGCAAAGCACGGGAGAAGCGAAAGAAGCAAGGCCCAGGAGAGGAGTGAGAGGCAAAGCAGAGTGAGAGGCGAAAGAAGCAAGGCCTGAGAGAGGAGTGAGAGGCAAAGCACGGGAGAGGCAAAGGAAGCAAGGCCTGAGAGAGGAGTGAGAGGCAAAGCAGAGTGAGAGGCGAAAGAAGCAAGGCCTGAGAGAGGAGTGAGAGGCAAAGCACGGGAGAGGCGAAAGAAGCAAGGCCCAGGAGAGGAGGGAGAGGCAAAGCACGGGAGAGACGAAAGAAGCAAGGCCCGAGAGAGGAGTGAGAGGCAAAGCACGGGAGAGGCGAAAGAAGCAAGGCCCGAGAGAGGAGTGAGAGGCAAAGCACGGGAGAGGCGAAAGAAGCAAGGCCCAGGAGAGGAGGGAGAGGCAAAGCACGGGAGAGACGAAAGAAGCAAGGCCCGAGAGAGGAGTGAGAGGCAAAGCACGGGAGAGGCGAAAGAAGCAAGGCCCGAGAGAGGAGTGAGAGGCAAAGCACGGGAGAGGCGAAAGCAGCAAGGCCCGAGAGAGGAGTGAGAGGCAAAGCACGGGAGAGGCGAAAGAAGCAAGGCCTGAGAGAGGAGTGAGAGGCAAAGCACGGGAGAAGCGAAAGCAGCAAGGCCCAGGAGAGGAGTGAGAGGCAAAGCACGGGAGAGGCGAAAGAAGCAAGGCCCGAGAGAGGAGTGAGAGGCAAAGCACGGGAGAGGCGAAAGAAGCAAGGCCCAGGAGAGGAGGGAGAGGCAAAGCACGGGAGAGACGAAAGAAGCAAGGCCCGAGAGAGGAGTGAGAGGCAAAGCACGGGAGAGGCGAAAGAAGCAAGGCCTGAGAGAGGAGTGAGAGGCAAAGCACGGGAGAGGCGAAAGAAGCAAGGCCCAGGAGAGGAGGGAGAGGCAAAGCACGGGAGAGGCGAAAGCAGCAAGGCCTGAGAGAGGAGTGAGAGGCAAAGCACGGGAGAGGCGAAAGAAGCAAGGCCTGAGAGAGGAGTGAGAGGCAAAGCACGGGAGAAGCGAAAGCAGCAAGGCCCAGGAGAGGAGTGAGAGGCAAAGCACGGGAGAAGCGAAAGAAGCAAGGCCCGAGAGAGGAGTGAGAGGCAAAGCACGAGAGAGACGAAAGAAGCAAGGCCTGAGAGAGGAGTGAGAGGCAAAGCACGGGAGAGGCGAAAGAAGCAAGGCCCGAGAGAGGAGTGAGAGGCAAAGCACGGGAGAGGCGAAAGAAGCAAGGCCCGAGAGAGGAGTGAGAGGCAAAGCACGGGAGAGGCGAAAGCAGCAAGGCCTGAGAGAGGAGTGAGAGGCAAAGCACGGGAGAGGCGAAAGAAGCAAGGCCCAGGAGAGGAGTGAGAGGCAAAGCAGAGTGAGAGGCGAAAGAAGCAAGGCCCGAGAGAGGAGTGAGAGGCAAAGCACGGGAGAGGCGAAAGAAGCAAGGCCCAGGAGAGGAGGGAGAGGCAAAGCACGGGAGAGATGAAAGAAGCAAGGCCTGAGAGAGGAGTGAGAGGCAAAGCACGGGAGAGGCGAAAGAAGCAAGGCCCAGGAGAGACGAAAGAAGCAAGGCCCGAGAGAGGAGTGAGAGGCAAAGCACAGGAGAGGCGAAAGAAGCAAGGCCCGAGAGAGGAGTGAGAGGCAAAGCACGGGAGAGGAGTGAGAGGCAAAGCAGAGTGAGAGGTGAAAGAAGCAAGGCCCGAGAGAGGAGAGAGAGGCAAAGCACGGGAGAGGCGAAAGAAGCAAGGCCCGAGAGAGGAGTGAGAGGCAAAGCACGGGAGAGGCGAAAGCAGCAAGGCCCGGGAGAGGAGTGAGAGGCAAAGCCCGGGAGAGGCGAAAGAAGCAAGGCCCGAGAGAGGAGTGAGAGGCAAAGCCCGGGAGAGGCGAAAGAAGCAAGGCCCGAGAGAGGAGTGAGAGGCAAAGCCCGGGAGAGGCGAAAGAAGCAAGGCCCGAGAGAGAAGTGAGAGGCAAAGCACGAGAGAGAGGCGAAAGAAGCAAGGCACGGGAGAGGAGTGAGAGGCGTGAGAGGCAAAGCACGGGAGAGGCGAAAGAAGCAAGGCCCGAGAGAGGAGTGAGAGGAAAGGGCCAGGAGAGGTAAGCACAGGAGAGGAGAGGGAGGCAAGGCCCAGGAGAGGCGGGAAAGGTGAGGTTCAGAAAATGCGTGAAAGGTGAGGTGAGGTTCAGAAGAGGCAAGGCTCAGGAGAGACACGAGGTGCAAGGCCCCGGAATGGCAAACCCAGGAGAGGAGTGGGAGGCAAGGCCTGGTAGAGGTGCAAGATGCAAGGCCAAGGAAAAGGCAAGCCCATAAGAGGAGTGAGAGGCAAGGCCACGGAGAGGCAAGGCAAGGCCCAGGAGAGGCAAGGCCCAGGAGATGCAAGGCCCAGGAGATGCAAGATAAGAGGGGCAAGGCCCGGAAGAGGTGAGGCCCAGGAGAGGCAAGGCCCAGGAAAGGCATGAGATGCAAGGCCCAGGAGATGCGAGATAAGAGGGGCAAGGCATGGAAGAGGCAAGGCCACAGATGCAATGCCCAGGAGAGGTGTGAGATGCAAGACCTAGGACAGGAATGAGGCTACACACAGCATGTCACAGGCAGTGAGCAAACATGAGCTCTTGGTTACAATGTCGTGGCGAAAACTCAATACGTGGGATGTCCGGATTAAGGGGGTAAGTCGAGAAGGAAAGCAGGGTTTCCCTTTAGGTCATAAAATGGTCATCATGGCGGGGAGGCGGAGAAATTGCAGACGGCTCACCTGGCCTTCTTCTCCCGGTAGTCATACACTTGGACGGCAGCATTATGCGGCACTCGGTAGGTCACCACTTTGGTCTTGTCTCGGGGTTGCGCCTCTTGTGTTCTGGCCCCGCGGTTCGATCTGTCTGCCACAGGGTCCTTACCAGAGGCCAGGAGGCTCTCCACATTAGGAGGAAGCTCCTTCTCCCACTGCTCCTCGTCATGTGTCAGCACGTAGGTGTGCCCGACGACCGCCCGCACCTGGTGGAGGCAAGAGCGCAGGTGGAGTCCTCTGTAGTGCATAGTGTAAGGCACAGGCGTGTTGTGAGGAAAGGGTTACACCTGTGACCGACATGTTGGGGATGAAGAGGATGGCCGCGCCAGAGGTCAAGATTCAGGGTGCGGCTCGTCTAGGATTTCACATAGCGGGGTCCATGATCTATTCCTGACCACAGCGATGACTGATGAGGATACAGATGGAGTGCAGCCACCCACGTGTCCCCGCCTGCGAGGCCAAATCTCCATGTGCAGCTGATGGGATGATGGTGGTGGTAATCATACTGACCTTCCCTGTTTTGATGTCTCGCACATAAATCCCTTCATTCTCATCCAGGGGGATGGACTGTCTCCGCACCACCACCTCCACCTCTACTGGGGGGACATACTCCAGGGGACCCCTGATCATCCATCGATCTCCAGGTTTTCGCTCAACATCGTTTCCATCCTGAAACCAGAGACAAGCAGTCAAGTAATGGTGGAGAGGAAGATGAGGAGCCGAGGTCGCCTCCATGGGTCATACCCACCTCGTCCTTCTCCTCCAGGACCTGCAGAGCTCTCAGGACCAGACCCTCGTCCTCTGATAGGATATAGACATCTTGGATTCCCGACTCCAGGTTTTCTCCAGGCTGCAAGAAGAAGGACTTCTCCCCCTGTACAGGAAAACAGAAACACAGCTAGGCTATGCAGAGGTGCGGCTGGGCTACGCGGCAGAGGAACAGATGAAGCTAGGCAATATTGTACACAACTTGGGCCGATCATCAGATATGTCGGATGCGCTGGGTTTTCCGTCATCATTCTGGAAATATTAACCATTTCCTCGTTACCTTCACGACTTTCTTCTGTCCGAGTTGCGGTTTGCCGTCTCTCCCCACCGGGTCCAGGATGACACAATACTGCCGGCTGTTGAGGGTGGTGATGTCCACAACTCCCACCACCTCCTCGTACACGTTGGGGATGTAGGCCTCCGTGTCCTCCATGGTGACCAGCCATTCCTCTCCAGTTCGCCGCAGGTTCCGCTTCTCATCGTTGAATGTCTTGGTGGCTCGGATGTGCAGAGCTTTCTAGAAGAAAAGAATCATTGCTCCTCAGCAGTTCTGCCACTTTAAGCTTTCCCCTAAAGAAGGAAACTCTGCAAACAGGGAGTGCACAATGTCAGGTGGATTGTGGAAAGCCGCCCTCTCACCGCCGCAGCAGGTGTTCCCTTATTGTAGCCGAGGTCACATTTCTACTGTGTAGGTGGAAGGGCGAGGCCTGGCACCCCCGACCCGGGTGTAAAGCGGTCACAGCGACATACAGACCTTTACACTTACTAAACAGCCCATAAAAGTCACAGCTATGGGGCCCGGGAATTACAGGAGCCAATGCCAGACTCCACTCAGGGATATGGCGAGGATGGAGAAAGCAACACCATTGTGGAAAGTGCTGTACCAGAACCAGTGACTAATCAGACGCCTAGACTCCATGACTGTTGAGATTGTGCGCAGACAGAACAGCGTGACATGGGCCGGTAATGGTGATGTCCTATCTTACCTTGTCTGTCAGGACAAAAGCGTCTACAACATCCACGACCTCTTCATATACACCGGGAAGATACGCGCCGACCTTCTTCACCAGCCATTCCTCCCCTACAAAGAGAAGGGCGAGACCAGTAACATGATGTACGCAGACAGACCCCTGACCCATTATCCGCAGGCCGACCCCATTATCCGCAGATCGACCCATTATCCGCAGACAGACCCCCGACCCATTATCCGCAAACAGACCCCCGACCCATTATCCGCAGACAGACCCCCGACCCATTATCCGCAGACAGACCCCCGACCCATTATCCGCAGATCGACCCCCGACCCATTATCCGCAGACAGACCCCTGACCCATTATCCACAGGCCGACCCCATTATCCGCAGATCGACCCCCGACCCATTATCCGCAGACAGACCCCTGACCCATTATCCGCAGGCCGACCCCATTATCCGCAGATCGACCTCCGACCCATTATCCGCAGACAGACCCCCGACCCATTATCCGCAGACAGACCCCCGACCCATTATCCACAGGCCGACCCCCGACCCATTATCCACAGGCCGACCCCCGACCCATTATCTGCAGGCCGACCCCCGACCCATTATCCGCAGGCCGACCCCTGACTCGTTATCCGCAGGCCAACCCCCGACCCGTTATCTGCAGACAGACCCCCGACCCATTATCCGCAGGCCGACCCATTATCTGTAGACCAGCCCCCCGACCCGTTATCCGCAGAACAACCCCCGACCCGTTATCCGCAGACAGACCCCCGACCCGTTATCCGCAGGCCGACCCATTATCTGTAGACCAGCCCCCCGACCCGTTATCCGCAGACAGACCCCCGACCCGTTATCCGCAGACAGACCCCCGACCCGTTATCCGCAGGCTGACCCATTATCTGTAGACCAGCCCCCCGACCCGTTATCCGCAGACAGACCCCCGACCCGTTATCCGCAGACAGACCCCCGACCCGTTATCCGCAGACAGACCCCCGACCCGTTATCCGCAGGCTGACCCGCCATGTGTGGACTCACCAGTGACTCTGGCGCGGTCCTCGCGGTCCTGGCACTCTTTGCGCGCCCGCAGGCGGATGGCCTGATTGTGCCGGATCACTGTTGCTTGGATGGTCTGTACCACTTCCACCTCCTTCCGGGGGATGTAGGTGCCTACATGGGGCGACGCGTCACAGCTCAGTGCCCCCATATTAGAGGCTCACAGTCACTGACCATCTACAGCAGATCCTACCTGGACCCTCGAAGAGCCACTCGTCACCCGCCACAAACTTCTCACTGACGTCCTCGAAATCCAGCAGAGCCTTCAGGTGAAGGGCGGTGTTGGCGAGGACCACGGTCAGCGGGGTGATGCCCTGAGCCCAGGAGGAAAGAGTTCATGGTTTAACTCTGCGTATTCTAATTGGTGGCCTCACAAATTAATGAGTCACGTGACCTTCCTGCCTCCTGACTCTTTGCAAACAGGAAGAGTCAGGGGGGCGGGCTCACTTCTGATCGGCAGTAGATATATATGAATGGACCCACCAGCTGCTGGTGCTCCCCCGGGTACAGCGGGAACGGATCCTGGGCCAGCCGGATCTCGCGGTCTCCATGTCGCAGCTTGGCCTGTCCTACGTCATCGAACTGAACGCTGCTCCCGGCGTCCCGCAGCACCGGGTTCTGGATCACACAGTAGTGCCGCGGCGGCACCATCACCATGGGGACCGGGCGGAAGAGAACCCTGAAGGACAGGACACACAGCACACGCGGGTCAGCGCAATGGAGGAAGGCATGATGGGATACACACGAACGTGTCTTCATTACGTGGCCCAGGAGGGACCCCCGCATCAGTGACAAGCTGAGACTGGAGAGACCCCTTTAAGTGTATACCCCCCAGCCCGCGAGGGTCTCACCTCTCATTGTCCTGCCGGATGTAGGTTTTGGGTCCTGTCTCCACGCGGGAGATGTTGCTGTTCTGGTCCAGTACATGGATGTAGTAATACGGTGGGATGCGGATGATGGACTCTTCGGTCATTCTCAGGCCGGACACGACTGGGGGGGAGAGAAGACGCCATGATTAGCGAGTGCGGCACCGTAATAAACCGGATATTATAACTCGCCCGTATTCTGGATATTGGGGGGCAGAAGCCCCCATCACGTGACCCTCATCATTCCCGTCACTCTCACCGGGGCTTAGACTATGACATCATCGCCATCGTCCACTAACATACAATAAACGCTCCGTATTCGCCGCCTTCATCTACGCGACTGGGGAGTGAAAGTAAAATCCTGACATCCCCCCCGGACGGGCGGGCGGACGGACTGCTGCACCGACGCAGCCCCCTATCTGCGCTGCAGCCCCCTCTCCTGCAGGACGACCCCCTCCCCCGTCTTCTTTACATTACCAGGAAGTTCTGCGCACCCCCCTCTGCTGCCCCCATCTGCGCACTCTGGTGGCCAAATAGGGACAGGGAGACCCCCAACATTTCCCAGTTACCTTCCCAGTGCTCCCAGCACAGCAGACTGAAGGAGGAAACAGCTATAAGGGAGGAAGAGGCCGTCCAGTCAGCGGCAGCCGCTCCTCCGCCCCACCTGTCATGTGTCCGGGGTGGGGCGCCCTCTGTCCCTGCAGGCTGTACCACATGGTGCAATCAGACGGTTACTGCTTCTGGTTACGCCACCTTTTCCACGCGCGGTTTTAGGGTCGGATTCCTTATTATGGGAGCAGCCGAAAAATAGAGGTGGCGAGACCCCGCGGAGCCCCCCGTGAGCGCCGGCGGTGACCCTCCATGGCGTCGATGGTTTCCATCCAACAACTCTCTGATCTAAACGTTATCGCGGCGCCCTGGCGATTTTTCTCGTGTAGACGCGCCGGTTCTAGTTTTATTTGTGGATTTTTCCAGCTGAAAATAAAATCTTCACACCTAAAGAAAAAACGCATGAAATTTTGGTGCAGTTTTTCGTACAGTTTTTTACGTGTTTTTCCATGAGGTTTTTGATGCGTTTTCTTCACAATAAGTTTTTTATTTTGGATTTTTCAGCCGGAAGAAAATCTACGTGTAAAAATAAAACAAAAAAAAAAAACTGCCCGCGGTTCTTGGCGTAGACTCGAGTTTTCAGCGCTGTTTTTAGGGGCATTTATCCGGTTTTTATACCCCTGTAATATTTATGTGCTGTGTAGTAATATCATGGGATTCTGCGGCGTTTTTGTAATAAAAACCTTTGATGAAAGCTAATGGAAAACCGCGTGACGCGCTGCATTTTCTACACAGAAAAGGCGCCAAAGAATTCACGTGACGATTTTTCTAACTTGTGTGTTTTTCTCACACAAATGAACGAGTCGCTCGTCAGCAGATTTGAAGCATTTCTGGATTTGTATTTTGGCGTTCCTGCACCGAGACACTGTAACGAACACTCAGCGCTGAGTCTGAGGACTATTTTGCACCAAAAAGTTCCTAAAATCCGTTAAAACCAGGAATCCGCCTCAGCTTATAGTGCGGAGTTTGCTGCGGATTTAACTGCAGGGTCTTTTGTAAATTCCCCATCTGAACAAGGCCTAAAGCCTGCCCATGAGAGGAGCACGCTGGGAGTAGTAGTCCACACTACTGCCCTGAGGGTGCGGGCTGTGTGCTCAGTGCGGGCGGTGCCGCCTCCGTTATTCTGGGGATTATGGCGTTGACTTCCCCAGGTGATAGTGAGGAGCCGGTTCTACCACATGTCAGGTTTAGGTGGAGATAAGAAAGACAAAGGTGCGACAGAACATGGCCGCCCGGGGGGAGGGCGCGTTATATAGAGGTATATATGTATATGTGCTTCCAGTGCCCCTATGTCTCTGGGCCCAGACCACAGCAGTGTTTATTAGTCGAGGGGCGGCAGGTTTTCAGCTTCTGAATGTAAATGTGTGAATATTTCTATTCACTGACAGCAAGCAGAGAACAGGAAAAAGAAACACAAAGGTGGAGATTTAGGAGACTGTCTGTGTTGCCCCTAGCAACCAATCACAGCTCAGCTTTCATTTCATATACTGCTCTGGTAAAATGGAAGCTGCGCTGTGATTGGCTGCTGTGGGTAGTAATGATATCTCTGTGGCAGCTGTCGCCCCAGGTGTATGTGCTGCTGTATTTACCGTTACCCTGGATACCAATCACCCTGCACCGGATTTGCATGGTTTTCCATGTAAGCACTTAACCCTTTTATTGCCATCTAGGCCTCAGCAGGTGGAGGAAAACTGTCTGCAGCCGTGACAGGACCAGCGCCCCCTGCGGTACATCGAGAGTCACTACAAGTTATAGGGCGCAGCGCTCTCCCTCCTCTGTACAGGGGCGCAGCGCTCTCCCTCCTCTGTACAGGGTGCAGGGCTCTCCCTCCTCTGTACAGGGGCGCAGCGCTCTCCCTCCTCTGTACAGGGTGCAGCGCTCTCCCTCCTCTGTACCGGGTGCAGCGCTCTCCCTCCTCTGTACCGGGGGCAGGGCTCTCCCTCCTCTGTACCGGGGTGCAGGGCTCTCCCTCCTCTGTACTGGGGTGCAGCGCTCTCCCTCCTCTGTACAGGGTGCAGGGCTCTCCCTCCTCTGTACAGGGTGCAGTGCTCTCCCTCCTCTGTACCGGGTGCAGTGCTCTCCCTCCTCTGTACCGGGGTGCAGCGCTCTCCCTCCTCTGTACCGGGTGCAGGGCTCTCCCTCCTCTGTACCGGGGTGCAGGGCTCTCCCTCCTCTGTACCGGGTACAGCGCTCTCCCTCCTCTGTACCGGGGGCAGTGCTCTCCCTCCTCTGTACCGGGTGCAGCGCTCTCCCTCCTCTGTACCGGGTACAGCGCTCTCCCTCCTCTGTACCGGGGGCAGTGCTCTCCCTCCTCTGTACCGGGTACAGCGCTCTCCCTCCTCTGTACCGGGTACAGCGCTCTCCCTCCTCTGTACCGGGTGCAGTGCTCTCCCTCCTCTGTACCGGGTGCAGTGCTCTCCCTCCTCTGTACCGGGGTGCAGCGCTCTCCCTCCTCTGTACCGGGTGCAGGGCTCTCCCTCCTCTGTACCGGGTACAGCGCTCTCCCTCCTCTGTACCGGGGGCAGGGCTCTCCCTCCTCTGTACCGGGGTGCAGGGCTCTCCCTCCTCTGTACAGGGTGCAGGGCTCCCCCTCCTCTGTACCGGGGTGCAGCGCTCTCCCTCCTCTGTACCGGGTGCAGCGCTCTCCCTCCTCTGTACCGGGTGCAGCGCTCTCCCTCCTCTGTACCGGGTGCAGTGCTCTCCCTCCTCTGTACCGGGGGCAGGGCTCTCCCTCCTCTGTACAGGGTGCAGGGCTCTCCCTCCTCTGTACCGGGTGCAGCGCTCTCCCTCCTCTGTACCGGGGGCAGCGCTCTCCCTCCTCTGTACAGGGTGCAGGGCTCTCCCTCCTCTGTACCGGGTGCAGCGCTCTCCCTCCTCTGTACCGGGGGCAGGGCTCTCCCTCCTCTGTACTGGGGTGCAGCGCTCTCCCTCCTCTGTACCGGGGTGCAGGGCTCTCCCTCCTCTGTACCGGGGTGCAGCGCTCTCCCTCCTCTGTACCGGGTGCAGCGCTCTCCCTCCTCTGTACTGGGGTGCAGGGCTCTCCCTCCTCTGTACAGGGTGCAGGGCTCTCCCTCCTCTGTACCGGGCGCAGCGCTCTCCCTCCTCTGTACCGGGTGCAGCGCTCTCCCTCCTCTGTACCGGGTGCAGCGCTCTCCCTCCTCTGTACCGGGTGCAGTGCTCTCCCTCCTCTGTACCGGGGGCAGGGCTCTCCCTCCTCTGTACCGGGCGCAGGGCTCTCCCTCCTCTGTACAGGGGCGCAGCGCTCTCCCTCCTCTGTACCGGGGTGCAGCGCTCTCCCTCCTCTGTACCGGGGTGCAGCGCTCTCCCTCCTCTGTACCGGGTGCAGGGCTCTCCCTCCTCTGTACCGGGTGCAGGGCTCTCCCTCCTCTGTACCGGGCGCAGGGCTCTCCCTCCTCTGTACCGGGGGCAGCGCTCTCCCTCCTCTGTACTGGGGGCAGCGCTCTCCCTCCTCTGTACCGGGTGCAGTGCTCTCCCACCTCTGTACCGGGGGCAGGGCTCTCCCTCCTCTGTACCGGGTGCAGCGCTCTCCCTCCTCTGTACCGGGTGCAGCGCTCTCCCTCCTCTGTACCGGGTGCAGCGCTCTCCCTCCTCTGTACCGGGGGCAGGGCTCTCCCTCCTCTGTACCGGGCGCAGCGCTCTCCCTCCTCTGTACCGGGTGCAGCGCTCTCCCTCCTCTGTACCGGGTGCAGGGCTCTCCCTCCTCTGTACCGGGTGCAGTGCTCTCCCTCCTCTGTACCGGGGGCAGGGCTCTCCCTCCTCTGTACCGGGGGCAGGGCTCTCCCTCCTCTGTACAGGGGCGCAGCGCTCTCCCTCCTCTGTACCGGGGTGCAGCGCTCTCCCTCCTCTGTACCGGGGTGCAGCGCTCTCCCTCCTCTGTACCGGGTGCAGGGCTCTCCCTCCTCTGTACCGGGTGCAGTGCTCTCCCTCCTCTGTACCGGGTGCAGCGCTCTCCCTCCTCTGTACCGGGGGCAGGGCTCTCCCTCCTCTGTACAGGGGCGCAGCGCTCTCCCTCCTCTGTACCGGGGTGCAGCGCTCTCCCTCCTCTGTACCGGGTGCAGGGCTCTCCCTCCTCTGTACCGGGTGCAGGGCTCTCCCTCCTCTGTACCGGGTGCAGGGCTCTCCCTCCTCTGTACCGGGTGCAGGGCTCTCCCTCCTCTGTACAGGGTGCAGGGCTCTCCCTCCTCTGTACCGGGGACAGGGCTCTCCCTCCTCTGTACAGGGTGCAGCGCTCTCCCTCCTCTGTACCGGGTGCAGGGCTCTCCCTCCTCTGTACAGGGTGCAGGGCTCTCCCTCCTCTGTACCGGGTGCAGCGCTCTCCCTCCTCTGTACCGGGTGCAGGGCTCTCCCTCCTCTGTACAGGGTGCAGGGCTCTCCCTCCTCTGTACAGGGCTCTCCCTCCTCTGTACCGGGTGCAGGGCTCTCCCTCCTCTGTACCGGGGTGCAGGGCTCTCCCTCCTCTGTACCGGGTGCAGGGCTCTCCCTCCTCTGTATCGGGTGCAGTGCTCTCCCTCCTCTGTACCGGGGTGCAGCGCTCTCCCTCCTCTGTACCGGGTGCAGGGCTCTCCCTCCTCTGTACCGGGTGCAGCGCTCTCCCTCCTCTGTACCGGGGCGCAGCGCTCTCCCTCCTCTGTACCGGGTGCAGTGCTCTCCCTCCTCTGTACCGGGTGCAGGGCTCTCCCTCCTCTGTACCGGGGTGCAGCGCTCTCCCTCCTCTGTATCGGGTGCAGCGCTCTCCCTCCTCTGTACCGGGTGCAGTGCTCTCCCTCCTCTGTACAGGGGCGCAGCGCTCTCCCTCCTCTGTACCGGGGTGCAGCGCTCTCCCTCCTCTGTACAGGGTGCAGCGCTCTCCCTCCTCTGTACCGGGTGCAGGGCTCTCCCTCCTCTGTACCGGGTGCAGTGCTCTCCCTCCTCTGTACCGGGTGCAGGGCTCTCCCTCCTCTGTACCGGGGACAGGGCTCTCCCTCCTCTGTACTGGGGCGCAGGGCTCTCCCTCCTCTGTACCGTGTGCAGCGCTCTCCCTCCTCTGTACAGGGGCGCAGGGCTCTCCCTCCTCTGTACCGGGTGCAGCGCTCTCCCTCCTCTGTACCGGGAGCAGGGCTCTCCCTCCTCTGTACAGGGTGCAGGGCTCTCCCTCCTCTGTACCGGGTGCAGCGCTCTCCCTCCTCTGTACCGGGTGCAGCGCTCTCCCTCCTCTGTACAGGGGCGCAGGGCTCTCCCTCCTCTGTACCGGGTGCAGTGCTCTCCCTCCTCTGTACCGGGGGCAGGGCTCTCCCTCCTCTGTACCGGGTGCAGGGCTCTCCCTCCTCTGTACCGGGAGCAGGGCTCTCCCTCCTCTGTACAGGGTGCAGGGCTCTCCCTCCTCTGTACCGGGGTGCAGCGCTCTCCCTCCTCTGTACAGGGGCGCAGGGCTCTCCCTCCTCTGTACCGGGAGCAGCGCTCTCCCTCCTCTGTACCGGGGTGCAGCGCTCTCCCTCCTCTGTACCGGGGTGCAGCGCTCTCCCTCCTCTGTACCGGGTGCAGCGCTCTCCCTCCTCTGTACAGGGGCGCAGGGCTCTCCCTCCTCTGTACCGGGTGCAGTGCTCTCCCTCCTCTGTACCGGGTGCAGCGCTCTCCCTCCTCTGTACCGGGTGCGTGCAGCGCTCTCCCTCCTCTGTACCGGGTGCAGCGCTCTCCCTCCTCTGTACCGGGTGCGTGCAGCGCTCTCCCTCCTCTGTACCGGGTGCAGCGCTCTCCCTCCTCTGTACAGGGTGCAGGGCTCTCCCTCCTCTGTACCGGGTGCAGCGCTCTCCCTCCTCTGTACTGGGGTGCAGGGCTCTCCCTCCTCTGTACCGGGAGCAGCGCTCTCCCTCCTCTGTACTGGGGTGCAGGGCTCTCCCTCCTCTGTACCGGGTGCAGCACTCTCCCTCCTCTGTACCGGGTGCAGCGCTCTCCCTCCTCTGTACCGGGTGCAGGGCTCTCCCTCCTCTGTACCGGGTGCAGCGCTCTCCCTCCTCTGTACAGGGGCGCAGGGCTCTCCCTCCTCTGTACTGGGGTGCAGTGCTCTCCCTCCTCTGTACCGGGGGCAGGGCTCTCCCTCCTCTGTACCGGGTGCAGGGCTCTCCCTCCTCTGTACCGGGAGCAGCGCTCTCCCTCCTCTGTACCGGGTGCAGTGCTCTCCCTCCTCTGTACCGGGTGCAGCGCTCTCCCTCCTCTGTACAGGGGCGCAGGGCTTTCCCTCCTCTGTACAGGGGCGCAGCGCTCTCCCTCCTCTGTACAGGGGCGCAGCGCTCTCCCTCCTCTGTACAGGGCTCTCCCTCCTCTGTACCGGGTGCAGCGCTCTCCCTCCTCTGTACAGGGTGCAGGGCTCTCCCTCCTCTGTACAGGGTGCAGGGCTCTCCCTCCTCTGTACCGGGGTGCAGCGCTCTCCCTCCTCTGTACAGGGGCGCAGCGCTCTCCCTCCTCTGTACAGGGTGCAGGGCTCTCCCTCCTCTGTACCGGGTGCAGCGCTCTCCCTCCTCTGTACAGGGTGCAGGGCTCTCCCTCCTCTGTACAGGGTGCAGGGCTCTCCCTCCTCTGTACCGGGGTGCAGCGCTCTCCCTCCTCTGTACCGGGGTACAGGGCTCTCCCTCCTCTGTACTGGGGTGCAGTGCTCTCCCTCCTATGTACCGGGGTGCAGCGCTCTCCCTCCTCTGTACTGGGGTGCAGTGCTCTCCCTCCTCTGTACCGGGTACAGCGCTCTCCCTCCTCTGTACCGGGGGCAGGGCTCTCCCTCCTCTGTACTGGGTGCAGCACTCTCCCTCCTCTGTACCGGGTGCAGTGCTCTCCCTCCTCTGTACCGGGTGCAGGGCTCTCCCTCCTCTGTACCGGGTGCAGGGCTCTCCCTCCTCTGTACCGGGAGCAGTGCTCTCCCTCCTCTGTACCGGGTGCAGTGCTCTCCCTCCTCTGTACCGGGTGCAGTGCTCTCCCTCCTCTGTACCGGGTGCAGTGCTCTCCCTCCTCTGTACCGGGTGCAGTGCTCTCCCTCCTCTGTACCGGGTGCAGGGCTCTCCCTCCTCTGTACCGGGTGCAGCGCTCTCCCTCCTCTGTACTGGGGTGCAGCACTCTCCCTCCTCTGTACCGGGTGCAGGGCTCTCCCTCCTCTGTACAGGGTGCAGGGCTCTCCCTCCTCTGTACCGGGGTGCAGCGCTCTCCCTCCTCTGTACCGGGGTGCAGCGCTCTCCCTCCTCTGTACCGGGGTGCAGCGCTCTCCCTCCTCTGTACAGGGTGCAGGGCTCTCCCTCCTCTGTACCGGGGTGCAGTGCTCTCCCTCCTCTGTACCGGGTGCAGCGCTCTCCCTCCTCTGTACAGGGTGCAGGGCTCTCCCTCCTCTGTACAGGGTGCAGGGCTCTCCCTCCTCTGTACCGGGGTGCAGCGCTCTCCCTCCTCTGTACCGGGGTGCAGGGCTCTCCCTCCTCTGTACTGGGGTGCAGTGCTCTCCCTCCTCTGTACCGGGGTGCAGCGCTCTCCCTCCTCTGTACTGGGGTGCAGTGCTCTCCCTCCTCTGTACCGGGTACAGCGCTCTCCCTCCTCTGTACCGGGGGCAGGGCTCTCCCTCCTCTGTACTGGGTGCAGCACTCTCCCTCCTCTGTACCGGGTGCAGTGCTCTCCCTCCTCTGTACCGGGTGCAGGGCTCTCCCTCCTCTGTACCGGGTGCAGGGCTCTCCCTCCTCTGTACCGGGAGCAGTGCTCTCCCTCCTCTGTACCGGGTGCAGTGCTCTCCCTCCTCTGTACCGGGTGCAGTGCTCTCCCTCCTCTGTACCGGGTGCAGTGCTCTCCCTCCTCTGTACCGGGTGCAGTGCTCTCCCTCCTCTGTACCGGGTGCAGGGCTCTCCCTCCTCTGTACCGGGTGCAGCGCTCTCCCTCCTCTGTACTGGGGTGCAGCACTCTCCCTCCTCTGTACCGGGTGCAGGGCTCTCCCTCCTCTGTACAGGGTGCAGGGCTCTCCCTCCTCTGTACCGGGGTGCAGCGCTCTCCCTCCTCTGTACCGGGGTGCAGCGCTCTCCCTCCTCTGTACCGGGGTGCAGCGCTCTCCCTCCTCTGTACCGGGTGCAGGGCTCTCCCTCCTCTGTACAGGGTGCAGCGCTCTCCCTCCTCTGTACCGGGGTGCAGCGCTCTCCCTCCTCTGTACCGGGCGCAGCGCTCTCCCTCCTCTGTACCGGGTGCAGCGCTCTCCCTCCTCTGTACCGGGTGCAGCGCTCTCCCTCCTCTGTACCGGGTGCAGAGCTCTCCCTCCTCTGTACCGGGTGCAGCGCTCTCCCTCCTCTGTACAGGGTGCAGAGCTCTCCCTCCTCTGTACCGGGTGCAGCGCTCTCCCTCCTCTGTACCGGGTGCAGTGCTCTCCCTCCTCTGTACCGGGTGCAGGGCTCTCCCTCCTCTGTACCGGGTGCAGTGCTCTCCCTCCTCTGTACCGGGTGCAGGGCTCTCCCTCCTCTGTACCGGGGCGCAGCGCTCTCCCTCCTCTGTACCGGGTGCAGTGCTCTCCCTCCTCTGTACCGGGTGCAGGGCTCTCCCTCCTCTGTACCGGGGTGCAGCGCTCTCCCTCCTCTGTATCGGGTGCAGCGCTCTCCCTCCTCTGTACCGGGGTGCAGGGCTCTCCCTCCTCTGTACTGGGGTGCAGCGCTCTCCCTCCTCTGTACAGGGGCGCAGGGCTCTCCCTCCTCTGTACCGGGTGCAGTGCTCTCCCTCCTCTGTACCGGGTGCAGCGCTCTCCCTCCTCTGTACCGGGTGCGTGCAGCGCTCTCCCTCCTCTGTACCGGGTGCAGCGCTCTCCCTCCTCTGTACCGGGTGCGTGCAGCGCTCTCCCTCCTCTGTACCGGGTGCAGGGCTCTCCCTCCTCTGTACCGGGTGCAGCGCTCTCCCTCCTCTGTACTGGGGTGCAGGGCTCTCCCTCCTCTGTACCGGGAGCAGCGCTCTCCCTCCTCTGTACTGGGGTGCAGGGCTCTCCCTCCTCTGTACCGGGTGCAGCAGTCTCCCTCCTCTGTACCGGGTGCAGCGCTCTCCCTCCTCTGTACCGGGTGCAGGGCTCTCCCTCCTCTGTACCGGGTGCAGCGCTCTCCCTCCTCTGTACAGGGGCGCAGGGCTCTCCCTCCTCTGTACTGGGGTGCAGTGCTCTCCCTCCTCTGTACCGGGTGCAGGGCTCTCCCTCCTCTGTACCGGGTGCAGCGCTCTCCCTCCTCTGTACAGGGGCGCAGGGCTCTCCCTCCTCTGTACTGGGGTGCAGTGCTCTCCCTCCTCTGTACCGGGTGCAGGGCTCTCCCTCCTCTGTACCGGGTGCAGCGCTCTCCCTCCTCTGTACTGGGGTGCAGTGCTCTCCCTCCTCTGTACAGGGTGCAGGGCTCTCCCTCCTCTGTACCGGGGTGCAGCGCTCTCCCTCCTCTGTACCGGGGTGCAGGGCTCTCCCTCCTCTGTACTGGGGTGCAGCGCTCTCCCTCCTCTGTACCGGGTGCAGCGCTCTCCCTCCTCTGTACCGGGTGCAGGGCTCTCCCTCCTCTGTACCGGGTGCAGGGCTCTCCCTCCTCTGTACCGGGTGCAGTGCTCTCCCTCCTCTGTACCGGGTGCAGCGCTCTCCCTCCTCTGTACTGGGGTGCAGGGCTCTCCCTCCTCTGTACCGGGAGCAGCGCTCTCCCTCCTCTGTACTGGGGTGCAGGGCTCTCCCTCCTCTGTACCGGGTGCAGCACTCTCCCTCCTCTGTACCGGGTGCAGCGCTCTCCCTCCTCTGTACCGGGTGCAGGGCTCTCCCTCCTCTGTACCGGGTGCAGCGCTCTCCCTCCTCTGTACAGGGGCGCAGGGCTCTCCCTCCTCTGTACTGGGGTGCAGTGCTCTCCCTCCTCTGTACCGGGTGCAGGGCTCTCCCTCCTCTGTACCGGGTGCAGCGCTCTCCCTCCTCTGTACAGGGGCGCAGGGCTCTCCCTCCTCTGTACTGGGGTGCAGTGCTCTCCCTCCTCTGTACCGGGTGCAGGGCTCTCCCTCCTCTGTACCGGGTGCAGCGCTCTCCCTCCTCTGTACTGGGGTGCAGTGCTCTCCCTCCTCTGTACAGGGTGCAGGGCTCTCCCTCCTCTGTACCGGGGTGCAGCGCTCTCCCTCCTCTGTACCGGGGTGCAGGGCTCTCCCTCCTCTGTACTGGGGTGCAGCGCTCTCCCTCCTCTGTACCGGGTGCAGCGCTCTCCCTCCTCTGTACCGGGTACAGGGCTCTCCCTCCTCTGTACTGGGGCGCAGGGCTCTCCCTCCTCTGTACCGGGGGCAGGGCTCTCCCTCCTCTGTACCGGGGGCAGGGCTCTCCCTCCTCTGTACCGGGGGCAGGGCTCTCCCTCCTCTGTACCGGGGCACAGCGCTCTCCCTCCTCTGTACCGGGTGCAGGGCTCTCCCTCCTCTGTACCGGGGCGCAGGGCTCTCCCTCCTCTGTACCGGGGCGCAGGGCTCTCCCTCCTCTGTACCGGGTGCAGGGCTCTCCCTCCTCTGTACCGGGGCGCAGGGCTCTCCCTCCTCTGTACCGGGTGCAGGGCTCTCCCTCCTCTGTACCGGGGTGCAGGGCTCTCCCTCCTCTGTACTGGGGTGCAGTGCTCTCCCTCCTCTGTACCGGGGTGCAGCGCTCTCCCTCCTCTGTACTGGGGTGCAGTGCTCTCCCTCCTCTGTACCGGGTACAGCGCTCTCCCTCCTCTGTACCGGGGGCAGGGCTCTCCCTCCTCTGTACTGGGTGCAGCACTCTCCCTCCTCTGTACCGGGTGCAGTGCTCTCCCTCCTCTGTACCGGGTGCAGGGCTCTCCCTCCTCTGTACCGGGTGCAGGGCTCTCCCTCCTCTGTACCGGGAGCAGTGCTCTCCCTCCTCTGTACCGGGTGCAGTGCTCTCCCTCCTCTGTACCGGGTGCAGTGCTCTCCCTCCTCTGTACCGGGTGCAGTGCTCTCCCTCCTCTGTACCGGGTGCAGTGCTCTCCCTCCTCTGTACCGGGTGCAGGGCTCTCCCTCCTCTGTACCGGGTGCAGCGCTCTCCCTCCTCTGTACTGGGGTGCAGCACTCTCCCTCCTCTGTACCGGGTGCAGGGCTCTCCCTCCTCTGTACAGGGTGCAGGGCTCTCCCTCCTCTGTACCGGGGTGCAGCGCTCTCCCTCCTCTGTACCGGGGTGCAGCGCTCTCCCTCCTCTGTACCGGGGTGCAGCGCTCTCCCTCCTCTGTACCGGGTGCAGGGCTCTCCCTCCTCTGTACAGGGTGCAGCGCTCTCCCTCCTCTGTACCGGGGTGCAGCGCTCTCCCTCCTCTGTACCGGGCGCAGCGCTCTCCCTCCTCTGTACCGGGTGCAGCGCTCTCCCTCCTCTGTACCGGGTGCAGCGCTCTCCCTCCTCTGTACCGGGTGCAGAGCTCTCCCTCCTCTGTACCGGGTGCAGCGCTCTCCCTCCTCTGTACAGGGTGCAGAGCTCTCCCTCCTCTGTACCGGGTGCAGCGCTCTCCCTCCTCTGTACCGGGTGCAGTGCTCTCCCTCCTCTGTACCGGGTGCAGGGCTCTCCCTCCTCTGTACCGGGTGCAGTGCTCTCCCTCCTCTGTACCGGGTGCAGGGCTCTCCCTCCTCTGTACCGGGGCGCAGCGCTCTCCCTCCTCTGTACCGGGTGCAGTGCTCTCCCTCCTCTGTACCGGGTGCAGGGCTCTCCCTCCTCTGTACCGGGGTGCAGCGCTCTCCCTCCTCTGTATCGGGTGCAGCGCTCTCCCTCCTCTGTACCGGGGTGCAGGGCTCTCCCTCCTCTGTACTGGGGTGCAGCGCTCTCCCTCCTCTGTACAGGGGCGCAGGGCTCTCCCTCCTCTGTACCGGGTGCAGTGCTCTCCCTCCTCTGTACCGGGTGCAGCGCTCTCCCTCCTCTGTACCGGGTGCGTGCAGCGCTCTCCCTCCTCTGTACCGGGTGCAGCGCTCTCCCTCCTCTGTACCGGGTGCGTGCAGCGCTCTCCCTCCTCTGTACCGGGTGCAGGGCTCTCCCTCCTCTGTACCGGGTGCAGCGCTCTCCCTCCTCTGTACTGGGGTGCAGGGCTCTCCCTCCTCTGTACCGGGAGCAGCGCTCTCCCTCCTCTGTACTGGGGTGCAGGGCTCTCCCTCCTCTGTACCGGGTGCAGCAGTCTCCCTCCTCTGTACCGGGTGCAGCGCTCTCCCTCCTCTGTACCGGGTGCAGGGCTCTCCCTCCTCTGTACCGGGTGCAGCGCTCTCCCTCCTCTGTACAGGGGCGCAGGGCTCTCCCTCCTCTGTACTGGGGTGCAGTGCTCTCCCTCCTCTGTACCGGGTGCAGGGCTCTCCCTCCTCTGTACCGGGTGCAGCGCTCTCCCTCCTCTGTACAGGGGCGCAGGGCTCTCCCTCCTCTGTACTGGGGTGCAGTGCTCTCCCTCCTCTGTACCGGGTGCAGGGCTCTCCCTCCTCTGTACCGGGTGCAGCGCTCTCCCTCCTCTGTACTGGGGTGCAGTGCTCTCCCTCCTCTGTACAGGGTGCAGGGCTCTCCCTCCTCTGTACCGGGGTGCAGCGCTCTCCCTCCTCTGTACCGGGGTGCAGGGCTCTCCCTCCTCTGTACTGGGGTGCAGCGCTCTCCCTCCTCTGTACCGGGTGCAGCGCTCTCCCTCCTCTGTACCGGGTGCAGGGCTCTCCCTCCTCTGTACCGGGTGCAGGGCTCTCCCTCCTCTGTACCGGGTGCAGTGCTCTCCCTCCTCTGTACCGGGTGCAGCGCTCTCCCTCCTCTGTACTGGGGTGCAGGGCTCTCCCTCCTCTGTACCGGGAGCAGCGCTCTCCCTCCTCTGTACTGGGGTGCAGGGCTCTCCCTCCTCTGTACCGGGTGCAGCACTCTCCCTCCTCTGTACCGGGTGCAGCGCTCTCCCTCCTCTGTACCGGGTGCAGGGCTCTCCCTCCTCTGTACCGGGTGCAGCGCTCTCCCTCCTCTGTACAGGGGCGCAGGGCTCTCCCTCCTCTGTACTGGGGTGCAGTGCTCTCCCTCCTCTGTACCGGGTGCAGGGCTCTCCCTCCTCTGTACCGGGTGCAGCGCTCTCCCTCCTCTGTACAGGGGCGCAGGGCTCTCCCTCCTCTGTACTGGGGTGCAGTGCTCTCCCTCCTCTGTACCGGGTGCAGGGCTCTCCCTCCTCTGTACCGGGTGCAGCGCTCTCCCTCCTCTGTACTGGGGTGCAGTGCTCTCCCTCCTCTGTACAGGGTGCAGGGCTCTCCCTCCTCTGTACCGGGGTGCAGCGCTCTCCCTCCTCTGTACCGGGGTGCAGGGCTCTCCCTCCTCTGTACTGGGGTGCAGCGCTCTCCCTCCTCTGTACCGGGTGCAGCGCTCTCCCTCCTCTGTACCGGGTACAGGGCTCTCCCTCCTCTGTACTGGGGCGCAGGGCTCTCCCTCCTCTGTACCGGGGGCAGGGCTCTCCCTCCTCTGTACCGGGGGCAGGGCTCTCCCTCCTCTGTACCGGGGGCAGGGCTCTCCCTCCTCTGTACCGGGGCACAGCGCTCTCCCTCCTCTGTACCGGGTGCAGGGCTCTCCCTCCTCTGTACCGGGGCGCAGGGCTCTCCCTCCTCTGTACCGGGGCGCAGGGCTCTCCCTCCTCTGTACCGGGTGCAGGGCTCTCCCTCCTCTGTACCGGGGCGCAGGGCTCTCCCTCCTCTGTACCGGGTGCAGGGCTCTCCCTCCTCTGTACCGGGTGCAGGGCTCTCCCTCCTCTGTACCGGGGCACAGCGCTCTCCCTCCTCTGTACCGGGTACAGCGCTCTCCCTCCTCTGTACCGGGTGCAGCGCTCTCCCTCCTCTGTACCGGGGCACAGCGCTCTCCCTCCTCTGTACCGGGTACAGCGCTCTCCCTCCTCTGTACCGGGTGCAGCGCTCTCCCTCCTCTGTACCGGGGCACAGCGCTCTCCCTCCTCTGTACCGGGTACAGGGCTCTCCCTCCTCTGTACCGGGTGCAGCGCTCTCCCTCCTCTATACCGGGGCACAGCGCTCTCCCTCCTCTGTACCGGGGCGCAGCGCTCTCCCTCCTCTGTGCCGGGGCTCAGCGCTCTCCCTCCTCTGTACCAGGTACAGGGCTCTCCCTCCTCTGTACCGGGGCTCAGCGCTCTCCCTCCTCTGTACCGGGTACAGGGCTCTCCCTCCTCTGTACCGGGGCGCAGCGCTCTCCCTCCTCTGTACTGGGGTGCAGGGCTCTCCCTCCTCTGTACCGGGTACAGGGCTCTCCCTCCTCTGTACCGGGGCGCAGCGCTCTCCCTCCTCTGTACTGGGGTGCAGGGCTCTCCCTCCTCTGTACCGGGGACAGGGCTCTCCCTCCTCTGTACTGGGGCGCAGGGCTCTCCCTCCTCTGTACTGGGGCGCAGGGCTCTCCCTCCTCTGTACTGGGGCGCAGGGCTCTCCCTCCTCTGTACTGGGGCGCAGGGCTCTCCCTCCTCTGTACTGGGGCGCAGGGCTCTCCCTCCTCTGTACTGGGGCGCAGGGCTCTCCCTCCTCTGTACTGGGGCGCAGGGCTCTCCCTCCTCTGTACTGGGGCGCAGGGCTCTCCCTCCTTTGTAGGGTTTCTTGTTATAAGGGATGTTTTAGTTTCTCATGCCCTTGTGATTTGGTCTCTGCCATCTTGTGGACATCAGCAGTACTGCGGCACTGATTGCAGAACTTCTGCGTCTGATCCTGCAGATTTTCTTGCTGCCGCCGTTCATTGATTTCTATGGAACATTAAACACTGCTCAAAAAAATAAAGGGAACACTTAAACAACAGAATCTAACTCCAAGTAAATCAAACTTCAGTGAAATCAAACTGTCCACTTAGGAAGCAACACTAATTAACAATGGATGGAAATTATTGGCAATTATCAAGACCCCCTCAATAAAGGAGCGGTTCTGCAGGTGTGGACCACAGACCACATCTCAGTACCAATGCTTTCTGGCTGATGTTTTGGTCACTTTTGAATGTTGGTTGTGCTTTCACACTCGTGGTAGCATGAGACGGACTCTACAACCCACACAAGTGGCTCAGGTAGTGCAGCTCATCCAGGATGGCACATCAATGCAAGCTGTGGCAAGAAGGTTTGCTGTGTCTGTCAGCGTAGTGTCCAGAGGCTGGAGGCGCTACCAGGAGACAGGCTAGGACACCAGGAGATGTGGAGGGGGCCGTAGGAGGACAACAACCCAGCAGCAGGACCGCTACCTCAGCTTTTGTGCAAGGAGGAACAGGAGGAGCACTGCCAGAGCCCTGCAAAATGCCCTCCAGCAGGCCACAAATGTGCAGGTATCTGCACAAATAGTTAGAGACTGACTCCCTGAGGATGGTCTGAGTGCCCGATGTCCACAGATGGGGGTTGTGCTCCCAGCCCAACATCATGCAGGACGCTTGGCATTTGCCACAGAACACCAGGATTGGTAAATTCGCCACTTGCGCCCTGTGCTCTTCACAGATGAAAGCAGGTTCACACTGAGCACATGTGACAGACGTGACAGAGTCTGGAGACGCCGTGGAGAGCGATCTGCTGCCTGCAACATCCTTCAGCATGACCGGTTTGGCAGTGGGTCAGTAATAGTGTGGGGTGACATATCTTTGGAGGGCCGCACAGCCCTCCATGTGCTCGTCAGAGGTAGCCTGACTACCAATAGGTACCGAGATGAGATCCTCAGACCCCTTGTGAGACCATATGCTGGTGCGGTTGGCCCTGGGTTCCCGCTAATGCAGGACAATGCCAGACCTCATGTGGCTGGAGTGTGTCAGCAGTTCCTGCAAGATGAAGGCATTGAAGCTATGGACTGGCCGCCCGTTCCCCAGACCTGAATCCGATTGAGCACATCTGGGACATCATGTCTCGCACCATCCACCAACGTCACGTTGCACCACAGACTGTCCAGGAGTTGGCGGATGCTTTAGTCCAGGTCTGGGAGATCTATCAGGAGACCATCGACCGCCTTATCAGGAGCATGTCCAGGCATTGTAGGTTGGTCATACAGGCACGTGGAGGCCACACACACCACTGAGCATCATTTCCTTGTCTTGAGGCATTTCCACTGAAGTTGGATCAGCCTGTAACTTAATTTTCCACTCTGATTTTGAGCATCATTCCAACTCCACCTCCGTGGGATATTAGTTGTGATTTACATTCATCATTTTTAGGTTTTATTGTTCTTAACACATTCCACTATGTAATGAATAAAGATTTACACCTGGAATAGTTCATTCAGTGATATCTAGGATGTGGGATATTAGTGTTCCCTTTATTTTTTTGAGCTGTGTATAACAATGGATAAACCTGCAGAAGTAAAGGGTCTCGTCCTAGAGAACGTATTGACCTCCTTCCCACGGCAGCAGACATTTTTATTTCTGTTTTCATCTCCACTTCATCCAAGACCCATATCTCATTTTCCGCCATATCAGGACTTGTTTTTTGGGGGCTGAGTTGGAGTTTTGAATGACGCCATCATCTTACTGTATAATGTCAGTCTAAGGCTACGTTCACATTTGCGTTCTGCCGGGCTGCGTCGGGCGCAGCCGCGGCGACGCATGCTCCCCTATATTTAACATGGGGGCGCATGGACATGCGTTTGCATGCGTTTTGCGATGCATGCGTCTTTTTTGCCACGTTAGGGCGCAGAGGACGCAGCAAGATGCATTTTTTTTGTGTCCAAAATCCGGCAAAAAAAGGACGCATGCGTCGCAAAACTATGCGTTTTGCATGCGTTCTTGTTTGCGTTGTGTTGCCGACGCAGCCCCGCACAACGGAAATGTGAACGTAGCCTTAGCACTAATATTCCATCCTTCACTTATTAAATCTGTACATTTAACCCCTTTCTGCCAGCTGACGGGATAGTGCGCCAGCTGGCAATATCCCCCGCTTTGAGGTGGGCTCCGGCGGTAAAGAGCTGTCATTTTAACAGAGGCATTTAACTAGTTAATGGGTGCGGTCGGATCGCAATTCCGCTTGCGCCCATTAACTAGTTAAATGCCACTGTCAAACTCTGACAGCGGCATTTAAGAAGCGCCGCCAGCCGCAAGCGCTTGCACCGCTGACCCCCGTCACGTGATTGGGGGTCATCGATGCATTGCCATCACAACCAGAGGTCTCCTTGAGACCTCGATGGTTGTTGATGGCAGATTGCTGTGAGCGCCACCCTGTGGTCGGCGCTCATAGCAATGCTGCATTTCTGTTATATAGAGGTGATCCGTGCTTCACCTCCATGTAGCAGAGGCGATCGTGTAGTGCATGCTACTAGCCTCCTATGGAGCCAATGAAGCATGCCAAAAAAAAAAAAAAAGTGTTTAAAAATATAATATACTGTATATATAGATAGATAGAGAGAAAAAATACCAACCCGCACTCCTAATGTGAACACGTGCAAGCTGCAAACTTTGTTTTTCTCTATTTAGTCATTGGATGTTGACTGCATCCCCACTGATCTTGCAGGTGGCATTAATCAACTCTACCTGCCCATAAATTGTAGGTTTAGCCCAAAGTGACATGTTTTGTCCAGAGTTGTAGGCTGGTGGCCCAAAAGTGGCATGTATGGTAGAGTAGGACCCATCAGATCACCTTGCCGTGGGCAGCGCTGTGGGATGACTGACTGTCACTCGCACGCCTGAACAGAAACTATCAGATTTTAAAGGGGGAAAAAAAGGTCCATTTATTTACAGGTGACAAGAAGCACAAAACTGAGGGGGGCAGACCGAAGCTTCTGGGGCAGTAATCATCCCAGGCCGTCCTCTCGGCCGATCCTCCCCAACTACAAGTCCCAGGTGTCCGGGCGGTCAGGGCATGCTGAGGTCTGCCACTTTTTGCAAGAAATGTGTGTGAGCGTGAAATAGTTAAATACATAAAGCAGCCGATGTTTGAACTTCAGATTGTGGGTGACCGAGGAAGTGTCCACAAGATGGCGCTCTGCTCAGTTCTGCTGCAGTTACAGTCCAGCTGGTGGCGCTCAGTACTTCCGCTGGCGAGGAAAGATGGCGGATGAGCGCTTTGGGGTAGGCACAGAGTCCGGGTCCATATCGAACAGATCGCGGCCGGTCTTCAGGATCTGCTCCTCGATCTTCTTGTGTCGCTTCATGTCGGACAGCACCTTGTCCATCCGAGCCTCTCTCTTCTGACTGCGGGTCGAGCTCCCTGGCAAACAGAAAATAAAGAGTTAAATATGTATGTTTACACGCAGACACCAGAAGACCACCCTGTGGCCGGACAGCTCATCCAAGGCTGTGGCTACTACTCCCTCCACCATGCTTTACACTGCAGTCCTGCCCTATCAGTGTATGGCTATACAGCACCTGCTGTACTAAGAACAGGCGCTCCCCTCCCCCATCACTTACCGGGCGTTCGCCGCCTGTCAATCAATGAGTTTTTCGGAGTGATAGGTTCATCATTGAAATCGAACTCTGTGGGGATGGAAGGCCTGCGGGGGAAAAAGAGACAGTCAGCTCCGCTATCATGTAATTCATCATTCATCGTCTGGACGAAGCAATGATCACACAGCTGAAGGTTCGTTACAATGGATCCAACCACTGAAGACGCTGCATCTACAGCAGTGAAACGTGTCGGGAAGGAGCAGAGGCCGTAAAGTTATTAACCCCTTGCCTCCGCAGCGCTTTTGTATTTTTTCCTCACCTTCTTCCAGGACCCATAACTTTTGTTTTTAATTCTTCCATTCGCACAGACATACAAGGGCTCGTATTTTGGGAATCACTCTTCTTTTTCCCCCCATGTAAAATGCTAAAAAAAAAATCCAACTGCAGAGAAATAGTCTGTAACTCCATTATAGTTACTCTGGGTTTCGTTTTTGCTGCAGTAAAAGTCACCAGGTAGCCCCGTTCCCCGGTCGGTACGATTACACCCGCAGCCAAACACTTATTACAATTTAGTGAGAAAACAACAAGTTGCCATTTTCCACTTTCTCAGACCCTCTATTTTCCCGTCTGTATCGCCGGATCGGGGCTCAGTTTGTTTCCGCGATTTACTGAGACCACTTTCCCGCAGCGACACCTGCTATGGTGCAGACTCAGCTCCAGGTCCCGCAGCGACACCTGGTACGGCGCAGGCTCAGCTACCGACCCCGCAGCGACACCTGGTACGGCGCAGGCTCAGCTACCGACCCCGCAGCAACACCTGGTACGGCGCAAGCTCAGCTACCGACCCCACAGCGACACCTGGTACGGCGCAGACTCAGCTTTTGATACCGCAGCGACACCTGGTACGGCGCAGGCTCAGCTACCGACCCCGCAGCGACACCTGGTACGGCGCAGGCTCAGCTACGGACCCCGCAGCGACACCTGGTACGGCTCAGGCTCAGCTCCCGCAGCGACACCTGGTACAGCGCAGGCTCAGCTCCTGATCCCGCAGCGACACCTGGTACGGCGCAGGCTCAGCTACCGACCCCACAGCGACACCTGGTACGGCGCAGGCTCAGCTACCGATCCCACAGCGACACCTGGTACGGCGCAGGCTCAGCTACCGACCCCACAGCGACACCTGGTACGGCGCAGGCTCAGCTCCCGACCCCGCAGCGACACCTGGTACAGCGCAGGCTCAGCTCCTGATCCCGCAGCGACACCTGGTACAGCGCATGCTCAGCTACTGATCCCGCAGCGACACCTGGTACAGCGTAGGCTCAGCTCCTAATCCAGCAGAAACACCTGGTACAGCGCAGGCTCAGCTACCGACCCCACAGCGACATCTGGTACAGCGCAGGCTCAGCTCCTGATCCCGCAGCGACACCTGGTACAGCGCATGCTCAGCTACTGATCCCGCAGCGACACCTGGTACAGCGTAGGCTCAGCTCCTGATCCAGCAGAAACACCTGGTACAGCGCAGGCTCAGCTACCGACCCCGCAGCGACACCTGGTACAGCGCAGGCTCAGCTCCTGATCCAGCAGAAACACCTGGTACAGCGCAGGCTCAGCTACCGACCCCGCAGCGACACCTGGTACAGCGCAGGCTCAGCTCCTGATCCAGCAGAAACACCTGGTACAGCGCAGGCTCAGCTACCGACCCCGCAGCGACACCTGGTACAGCGCAGGCTCAGCTCATGATCCCGCAGCGACACCTGGTACAGCGCAGGCTCAGCTCCTGATCCCGCAGAGACACCTGGTACAGCGCAGGCTCAGCTTTTGATACCGCAGCGACACCTGGTACGGCGCAGGCTCAGCTACCGACCCCGCAGCGACACCTGGTACGGCGCAGGCTCAGCTACCGACCCCGCAGCGACACCTGGTACGGTGCAGGCTCAGCTACCGACCCCGCAGCGACACCTGGTACAGCGCAGGCTCAGCTCCTGATCCCGCAGCGACACCTGGTACAGCGCATGCTCAGCTACTGATCCCGCAGCGACACCTGGTACAGCGCAGGCTCAGCTACCGACCCCGCAGCGACACCTGGTACAGCGCAGGCTCAGCTCCTGATCCCGCAGCGACACCTGGTACAGCGCAGGCTCAGCTCTTGATCCCGCAGCGACACCTGGTACAGCGCAGGCTCAGCTCCTGATCCCGCAGAGACACCTGGTACAGCGCAGGCTCAGCTCCTGATCCTGCAGCGACACCTGGTATAGCGCATGCTCAGCTACTGACGCCGCAGCGACACCTGGTACAGCGCAGGCTCAGCTCCTGATCCCGCAGCGACACCTGGTACAGCGCAGGCTCAGCTACCAACCCCGCAGCGACACCTGGTACGGCGCAGGCTCAGCTACCAACCCCGCAGCGACACCTGGTACGGCGCAGGCTCAGCTCCTGATCCAGCAGAAACACCTGGTACGGCGCAGGCTCAGCTACCGACCCCGCAGCGACACCTGGTACGGCGCAGGCTCAGCTCCCGCAGCGACACCTGGTACAGCGCAGGCTCAGCTCCCGCAGCGACACCTGGTACAGCGCAGGCTCAGCTCCTGATCCCGCAGTGACACCTGGTGCAGCGCAGCTCCTGATCCCGCAGTGACACCTGGTGCAGCGCAGCTCCTGATCCCGCAGTGACACCTGGTGCAGCGCAGCTCCTGATCCCGCAGTGACACCTGGTATGGCGCAGGCTCAGCTACCGACCCCGCAGCGACACCTGGTACAGAGCAGGCTCAGCTCCTGGTCCCGCAGCGACACCTGGTACAGAGCAGGCTCAGCTCCTGGTCCCGCAGCGACACCTGGTACGGCGCAGGCTCAGCTCCCGCAGTGACACCTGGTATGGCACAGGCTCAGCTCCTGGTCCCTCAGCGACACCTGGTACGGCGCAGGCTCAGCTCCCGCAGTGACACCTGGTACGGCGCAGGCTCAGCTCCTGATCCCGCAGTGAAGCCATACATTAGAGGTTGTTACAGGTTTGTGTAATCCCACACTTTTCCCAGCACAATTTTCTGATGGCTTCGGGTGACCCTGAGGTCACAGGTTTCGGGCCTCGGTCACTCACGTCTCATCTTCCTCCTCCTCTTCCTCCTGCTCCTGGTCTGACTCCTCGTCCAGAGTGTCCGGCTCGGGGGTGGGCGGCCGGCGCAGCAGGAGGTCCACCTGCAGGGGCAGCGTCTTCTCGCTGGCGATGAGCTCATACAGGCGCTTGATCTCCTCGGGGGCCGGCATCCATCCGTCCGTCTCGTCCAGGTCGTCGTCACTGCAGGGGATGCACCAGTCCTCGTCCTCCTCCTCGTCGTCATCTTCCTCCTGCCGCCGCTGCTCATCTCCGTCCTCCTCCTCCACTTTCTCTCCTTCGTCCTCCTTCTGCCCCTCCTCACCCTCTCGCGCCTCCTCCTCCTCGTCTTCCTCTTCTTCCTTCACAGCCAGCGACTCCATGCCGGACGTCACCTTCTCCTCGGCCTCTCCGGACGCCTCCTCCATCTAAACAAGGAGAAAGGGTTAAAAATAAAGAAATGTCACTCACGACTTCCATGGCCTCAGGCAGCGCAGGCGCAGTGACAGCACAGCGAGGAGTATTCCGCCATGATAAGACTTAGCTATAATAGGATAATGGCGGCGCAGACGTTACCAGCCCATAATCCGCGCCGGGTGACGTCACTCACCGGGCTCCACCGATATCCCCGCGGATCACAGACAGGAGGAGGCCGCCATCTTGTCCGGTCTCTGTTTACCCCGCCAGGCGCACATGACGTCACATCCGGCCGCCCAACACTGCGGAGCTGGTGCTATGAGGCTACGGCGGCCATATTTACTTTGACACGAAGCTCCCGTGCAGGAGACATCTGACAGCTGTGGTGAAATCCTCGGATATTTGGGGTCTAAGGACAAAGTACATCATTGACGAAGAATTGTGCAAATCCGGAGCCCCGCCTGGTAATTATAACTCGCCTGTCCGTGCCCACAGTAAACATGGCGCACGTGTCATGTGACCTGCACGGCAACGGGTTCCATTTTTTGAATTAACCAATGACGAGTGGTTTGCGTCTCACGCCTCTCGTTCGGCACCGGAATTCAGCGTCACGTGACGCGGTCAGGGCTTCCCATTGGCTGTTAATGAAGGAGGCCGCCAAATACGAAAAAGAGGTCCAGTAACCGATGGTTTCCCCTGAAGTAACTGAGGCCTGAGAGCGGAAGAAGCGGCGGCAGCGACTGCGGGCGACAGGGAGGCAGGTGAGGCGGGAGAGGCACGGAAGCGACGGGCAGAGCTATCAGGGGGGCGGACGGGCGATTCCTGCGGTCTGTCTGTGCCGCCCCCTGGTTGGTCATTGCCAGGAGCACAGGCCCGTGTGTATACAGTGTGTGTGTATATATATATATAACGTGTCTGTATACAGTGTGTTAATATATAGGCACACACCATCCAGGGGCGGCACAGACTGCAGGAATCACCGGCGCAATCTTTCCCCAGAGAGTGTTCTGAATATGGCCACTTCTTGCAGGAGGCTGTTGCTAAGCGACCACCCAACTCCAGCGCCTATAGAGGGGTAGAGCGGCCACTGGTTGCGTAGTGGTGTGACCGACAGGCTCTGGCTGCCCCATCTCAGCGCAGAGTGATGTCAGGGCACAGACCCTGATTCCAGCGATGTCGCTTCATCGGTGCCTGCTGTGGTCTTGATACAAATGCACAGCTCTGTATAACTCCACCCACCCCCACCGATTGGCAGGTTTCTGCCTATGCGCAGTGTACACAGAGAGCATCCAATCAGTGGTGGAAGCAGGGCTGGACCAGGAGGCACCAGACACCTAGTCCTGCAGTGATGATCTCCTGCTGAGAAAACACTGATTATATTGAAATTACAACACTCAGCCTAACCCCTTAAGCCCCGAGGGTGGTTTGCACGTTATGGACCGGGCCAATTTTTACAATTCTGACCACTGTCCCTTTATGAGGTTATAACTCTGGAACGCTTCAACGGATCCCGGTGATTCTGACATTGTTTTCTCGTGACATATTGTACTTCATTTTAGTAGTAACATTTATTCGATATAACTTGCGTTTATTTGTGAAAAAAACGGAAATTTGGCGAAAATTTAGAATATTTCGCAATTTTCCAACTTTAAATTTTTATGCCCTTAAATCAGAGATATGTCACACAAAATACTTAATAAGTAACATTTCCCACATGTCTACTTTACATCAGCACAGTTTTGGAACCAAAATTGTTTTTTGTTAGGGAGTTATAAGGGTTAAAAGTTGACCAGCAATTTGTCATTTTTACAACACCATTTTATTTTAGGGACCACGTCTCATTTGAAGTCATTTTGAGGGGTCTATATGATAGAAAATACCCAAGTGTGACACCATTCTAAAAACTACACCCCTCAAGGTGCTCAAAACCATATTCAAGAAGTTTATTAACCCTTCAGGGGTTTCACAGGAATTTTTGGAATGTTTAACCCCTTTCTGCCATTAGACGTACTATTGCGTCCATGTGGGGTGGGCTTTTCTTCCCAAGGACGCAATAGTACGTCATATGCGATCGGCAGCGCTCACGGGGGGAGCGCCGCCGATCGCGGCCGGGTGTCAGCTGTTTATCGCAGCTGACATCCGGCACTATGTGCCAGGAGCGGTCACGGACCGCCCCCGGCACATTAACCCCCGGCACACCGCGATCAAAGATGATCGCGATGTGCCGGCGGTACAGGGAAGCACCGCGCAGGGAGGGGGCTCCCTGCGGGCTTCCCTGAGCCCCCCGCAGCAACGCGATGTGATCGCGTTGCTGCGAGGGTCTCACCTCCCTCCCTGCTCCCTCCAGCCCCGGATCCAAGATGGCCGCGGATCCGGGTCCTGCAGGGAGGGAGGTGGCTTCACAGAGCCTGCTCAGAGCAGGCACTGTGAAGCAGCCTGCACTCCTATCAGATCAGTGATCTGACAGAGTGCTGTGCAAACTGTCAGATCACTGATCTGTGATGTCCCCCCCTGGGACAAAGTAAAAAAGTAAAAAAAAAAAATTTCAAATGTGTAAAAAAAAATTAAAAAAAATATTCCAAAATAATGAAAAAAAAATAAAAATATTATTCCCATAAATACATTTCTTTATCTAAATAAAAAAAAAAAAACAATAAAAGTACACATATTTAGTATCGCCGCGTCCGTAACGGCCCGACCTATAAAACTGGCCCACTAGTTAACCCCTTCAGTAAACACCGTAAGAAAAAAAAAAAAAAAACGAGGCAAAAAACAACGCTTTATTATCATACCGCCGAACAAAAAGTGGAATAACACGCGATCAAAAAGACAGATATAACTAACCATGGTACCGCTGAAAACGTCATCTTGTCCCGCAAAAAACGAGCCGCCATACAGCATCATCAGCAAAAAAATAAAAAAGTTATAGTCCTGAGAATAAAGCGATGCAAAAATAATTATTTTTTCTATAAAATAGTTTTTATCGTATAAAAGCGCCAAAACATAAAAAAATGATATAAATGAGGTGTCGCTGTAATCGTACTGACCCGAAGAATAAAACTGCTTCATCAATTTTACCAAACGCGGAACGGTATAAACACCTCCCCCAAAAGAAATTCATGAATAGCTGGTTTTTGGTCATTCTGCCTCACAAAAATCGGAATAAAAAGCGATCAAAAAATGTCACGTGCCCGAAAATGTTACCAATAAAAACATCAACTCATCCCGCAAAAACCAAGACCTCATATGACTCTGTGGACCAGAATATAGAAAAATTATAGCTCTCAAAATGTGGTAACGCAAAAAATATTTTTTGCAATAAAAAGCGTCTTTCAGTGTGTGACGGCTGCCAATCATAAAAATCCGCTAAAAAACCCGCTATAAAAGTAAATCAAACCCCCCTTCATCACCCCCTTAGTTAGGGAAAAATTAAAAAAATGTATTTATTTCCATTTTCCCATTAGGGCTAGGGTTAGAGTTAGGGCTAGGGTTAGGGCTAGGGTTAGGGCTAGGGTTAGGGCTAGGGCTAGGGTTAGGGCTAGGGTTAGGGCTAGGGTTAGGGTTAGGGCTAGGGTTAGGGCTAGGGCTAGGGTTAGGGCTAGGGTTAGGGTTAGGGCTAGGGTTAGGGCTAGGGTTAGGGCTAGGGTTAGGATTAGGGTTAGGGCTAGGGTTAGGGCTAGGGCTACAGTTTGGGTTGGGGCTAAAGTTACAGTTAGGGTTTAGATTACATTTACGGTTGGGAATAGGGTTGGGATTAGGGTTAGGGGTGTGTCAGGGTTAGAGGTGTTGTTAGGGTTACTGTTGGGATTAGGGTTAGGGATGTGTTTGGATTAGGGTTTCAGTTATAATTGGGGGGTTTCCACTGTTTAGGCACATCAGGGGCTCTCCAAACGCGACATGGCGTCCGATCTCAATTCCAGCCAATTCTGCGTTGAAAAAGTAAAACAGTGCTTCTTCCCTTCCGAGCTCTCCCGTGTGCCCAAACAGGGGTTTACCCCAACATATGGGGTATCAGCGTACTCAGGACAAATAGGACAACAACTTTTGGGGTCCAATTTCTCCTGCTACCCTTGGGAAAATACAAAACTCGGGGCTAAAACATATTTTTTGTGGGAAAAAAAAAGATTTTTTATTTTCACGGCTCTGCGTTATAAACTGTAGTGAAACACTTGGGGGTTCAAAGTTCTCACAACACATCTAGATTAGTTCCCTGGGGGGTCTAGTTTCCAATATGGGGTCACTTGTGGGGGGTTTCTACTGTTTAGGTACATTAGGGGTTCTGCAAACGCAATGTGACGTCTGCAGACCATTCCATCTAAGTCTGCATTCCAAATGGCGCTCCTTCTCTTCCGAGCTCTGCCATGCGCTCAAACGTTGGTTTCCCCCAACATACGGGGTATCAGCGTACTCAGGACAAATTGGACAACAACTTTTGGGGTCGAATTTCTCCTCTTACCCTCGGGAAAATACAAAACTGGGGGCTAAAAAATAATTTTGGGGGGAAAGATTTTTTTTTTTAATTTTCACGGCTCTGCGTTACAAACTGTAGTGAAACACTTGGGGGTTCAAAGCTATCACAACACATCTAGATGAGTTCCTTAGGGGGTCTAGTTTCCAAAATGGTGTCACTTGTGGGAGGTTTCTACTGTTTAGGTACATTAGGGGCTCTGCAAATGCAATGTGACACCTGCAGACCATTCCATCTAAGTCCTCATTCCAAATGGAGCTCCTTCCCTTCCGAGCCCTCCCATGCGCCCAAACAGTGGTTCCCCCCCACATATGGGGTATCAGCGCACTCAGGACAAATTGGACAACAAATTGTGGGGTCGAATTTCTCCTTTTACCCTCGGGAAAATACAAAACTGGGGGCTAAAAAATAATTTTTGTGGGAAAAAATTTTTGTTTTATTTTTACGGCTCTCCATTATAAACTTCTGTGAAGCCCTTGGTGGGTCAAAGCGCTCAGCACACATCTAGATAAGTTCCTAAGGGGGTCTACTTTCCAAAATGGTGTCACTTGTGGGGGGTTTCTACTGTTTAGGTACATTAGGGGCTCTGCAAACGCAATGTGACACCTGCAGACCATTCCATCTAAGTCTGCATTCAAATGGCACTCCTTCCCTTCTGAGCCCTCCCATGTGCCCAAACAGTGGTTCCCCCCACATATGGTGTATCATCGCACTCAGGACAAATTGGGCAACAAATTTTGGGGTCCAATTTCTCCTGTTACCCTCAGGAAAATACAAAACTGGGGGCTAAAAAAATAATTTTTGTGGGAAAAAAATTTTGTTTTATTTTTACGGCTCTGCATTATAAACTTCTGTGAAGCACTTGGTGGGTCAAAGTGCTCACCACACCTCTAGATAAGTTCCTTAGGGGGTCTACTTTCCAAAATGGTGTCATTTGTGGGGGGTTTCAATGTTTAGGCACATCAGTGGCTCTTCAAACGCAACATGGCGTCCCATCTCAATTCCTGTCAATTTTGCTTTGAAAAGTCAAACGGCGCTCCTTCCCTTCCGAGCTCTCCCATCCACCCAAACAGTGGTTTACCCCCACATATGGGGTATCCGTGTACTCAGGACAAATTGTACAACAACTTTTGGGGTCCAATTTCTTCTCTTACCCTTGGGAAAATAAAAAATTGGGGGCAAAAAGATAATTTTTGTGAAAAAATATGATTTTTTATTTTTACGGTTCTACATTATAAACTTCTGTGAAGCACTTGGTGGGTCAAAGTGCTCACCACACCTCTAGATAAGTTCCTTAGGGGGTCTACTTTCCAAAATGGTGTCACTTGTGGGGGGTTTCAATGTTTAGGCACATCAGTGGCTCTTCAAACGCAACATGACGTCCCATCTCAATTCCTGTCAATTTTGCATTGAAAAGTCAAACGGCGCTCCTTCCCTTCCGAGCTCTCCCATCCGCCCAAACAGTGGTTTACCCCCACATATGGGCTATCAGCGTACTCAGGACAAATTGTACAACAACTTTTGGGGTCCAATTTCTTCTCTTACCCTTGGGAAAATAAAAAATTGGGGGCGAAAAGATAATTTTTGTGAAAAAATATGATTTTTTATTTTTACGGTTCTACATTATAAACTTCTGTGAAGCACTTGTTGGGTCAAAGTGCTCACCACACCTCTAGATAAGTTCCTTAGGGGGTCTACTTTCCAAAATGGTGTCACTTGTGGGGGGTTTCAATGTTTAGCCACATCAGGGGCTCTGCAAACGAAACATGGCGTCCCATCTCAATTCCAGTCAATTTTGCATTGAAAAGTCAAATGGCGCTCCTTCGCTTCCGAGCTCTGCCATGCGCCCAAACAGTGGTTTACCCCCACATGTGGGGTATTGGCATACTCAGGACAAATTGTACAACAATGTTTGGGGTCCATTTTCTCCTGTTACCCTTGGTAAAATAAAACAAATTGGAGCTGAATTACATTTTTTGTGAAAAAAAGTTAAATGTTCATTTTTATTTAAACATTCAAAAAATTCCTGTGAAGCACCAGAAGGGTTAATAAACTTCTTGAATATGGTTTTGAGCACCTTGAGGGGTGTAGTTTTTAGAATGGTGTCACACTTGGGTATTTTCTATCATATAGACCCCTCAAAATGACTTCAAATGAGATGTGGTCCCTAAAATAAAATGGTGTTGTAGAAATGAGAAATTGCTGGTCAACTTTTAACCCTTATAACTCCCTAACAAAAAAAAATTTTGGTTCCAAAATTGTGCTGATGTAAAGTAGACATGTGGGAAATGTTACTTATTAAGTATTTTGTGTGACATATCTCTGTGATTTAATTGCATAAAAATTCAAAGTTGGAAAATTGCGAAATTTTCATAATTTTCGCCAAATTTCCGTTTTTTTCACAAATAAACGCAGGTACTATCAAATAATTTTTACCATTGTCATGAAGTACAATATGTCACGAGAAAACAATGTCAGAATCACCAGGATCCATTGAAGCGTTCCAGAGTTATAACCTCATAAAGGGACACTGGTCAGAATTGTAAAAATTGGCCCGGTCATTAACGTGCAAACCACCCTTGGGGGTAAAGGGGTTAAATAAAAATGAATATTTAACTTTTTTTCACACAAAATTTATTTCAGCTCCAATTTGTTTTCTTTTACCAAGGGTAACAGGATAAAATGGACCCCAAAAGTTGTTGTACAATTTGTCCTGAGTACGCTGATACCCCATATGTGGGGGTAAACCACTGTTTGGGCGCATGGGAGAGCTCGGAAGGGAAGGAGCGCCTTTTGACTTTTAAATGCAAAATTGACAGGAATTGAGATGGGACGCCATGTTGCGTTTGGAGAGCCACTGATGTGCCTAAACATTGAAACCCCCCACAAGTGACACCATTTTGGAAAGTAGACCCCCTAAGGAACTTATCTAGATGTGTGGTGAGCACTTTGACCCAACAAGTGCTTCACAGAAGTTTATAATGCAGAGCCGTAAAAATAAAAAATCATATTTTTTCACAAAAATAATCTTTTCGCCACCAATTTTTTATTTTCCCAAGGGTAAGAGAAGAAATTAGACCACAAAAGTTGTTGTGCAATTTGTCCTGAGTGCGACGATACCCCATATGTGGGGGTAAACCACTGTTTGGGCGCATGGCAGAGCTCGGAAGGGAAGGAGCGCCGTTTGACTTTTCAATGCAAAATTGACTGGAATTAAGATGGGACGCCATGTTGGTTTGGAGAGCCCCTGATGTGCCTAAACATTAAACCCCCCCCCCCACAAGTGACACCATTTTGGAAACTAGACCCCCTAAGGAACTTATCTAGATGTGTTTTGAGAGCTTTGAACCCCCAAGTGTTTCACTACAGTTTATAACGCAGAGCCGTTAAAATACCGGATTACGTACCGGTAATGCTCTTTTATAGAGCCCACGACAGCACCCACTAGAGAGAGGGGATCCGCCCCTAGGAACAGGAAACCTACAGAGAGATAAAAGGGGCGGCCCCCCTCGCTCCTCAGTTGTTTTACAGAGAATAGGAGGAACCGCCGCCAGGTTTTAGTTAACAGGTTCGGGTATATCCATATATATACATATTTACAACCTCATTATATCTTTCTAATATTTACACCTCACCAAACAAGCACCATGTGCAACTATATACAGAAAAGGGAGGGATGTGAACGGGTGCTGTCGTGGGCTCTATAAAAGAGCATTACCGGTACGTAATCCGGTATTTTCTATTCGCCACGACAGCACCCACTAGAGAGAATTTCAGAGACTATAGACTGGGTGGGTTTACTGAGTCAAGGACCGATACACCAAAAGTTAGATCAGAAGCAGAGGATAGATCTAATCTATAATGCTTATAGAAGGTATTCGGTGAAGACCAAGTTGCAGCCTTACATATAAGGTCTATTGGCACATTTGCCCTTTCTGGCCAGGAAGTCGACAAGGCTCTTGTAGAGTGCGCTCCCACATGCATTGGAGGATCTTTCCCTCCAGCCTTATACGCCAGGATTATGGCCTCTCTGATCCAGCGAGATAATGTGTTCTTTGTGACTCCGGCACCCTTGGTTTTACCCTGAAAAGACACAAAGAGAGCCCTACTCTTCCTCCAGTCCCTAGTTCTCTCTAAATAGGCTAAGACAGTCCTTTTTACGTCTAGGGTGTGAAGTCTTTCTTCTTCTGGAGTTGAGTGGTTCTCATAAAAGGTAGGTAACTGGATCTCCTGGGATCTATGAAAGGTAGAAGCCACCTTAGGGAGATAACAAGGATCTGTTTTTAAAAGTATCCTATCTGATGTTACCACAAAAAAGGGAGGATCTATAGATAAAGCATGAAGATCACTTACTCTTCTGGCAGAAACTAATGCCACTAATAATACCGTTTTTAAAGAAATATTTTTTAGTGAGGCTGCATGGAGAGGCTCAAAAGGTGATTGAGTCAATGCATTTAGGACCATCGATAGATCCCACTGAGGGACCCGAGGTATGCTAATTGGTCTCGATCTCTCACAGGCAGATATAAACCGAGATATCCATTTATTACCTGCTACATCAAAATTAAAAAGAGCTCCTAAGGCTGACACCTGCACTTTCAGAGTGCTTACTGAAAGACCTAATTCCAGACCTTTTTGTAGAAATTCCAATATTGGAAATATAGGAATATCAGCGGAAAGTTGTGTAGTATGGAATTGAAGGAATTTCCTCCAAATTCTGACATAAATCCTGGTAGTTGAGGGTTTTCTACTTTTCATCAGAGTATCTATTAACCCACTAGAAAACCCCCTGAGATTTAGTAACTGCCTTTCAAACTCCATGCAGTTAAATTCATGCCTTTTGCCTGAGGATGAAGGAACGGACCCTGAGAGAGCAGGTCCTTGGATTGAGGCAGAATCCACGGGTCCGACACTGACATCGCCCTCAGCCATGAGAACCATGGCCTTTTGGGCCAGAATGGGGCTATTAATAGAATCCTTGTTCCTTCTTCTCTTATTTTTCTTATTACCAAAGGTAGTAGATTCAATGGAGGAAAAGCATATGCCAGGTCGAAAGTCCAGGGCACTTGGAGGGCATCGAGTATGTCCGGCTTGTCCTCTCTGTTTAGAGAGGCAAACATCCTGACCTGTCGGTTGGCTCTTGTGGCAAACAAGTCTATTTGAGGAATACCCCATTGCGCTGTTATCATTTTGAAAATTTTTCTGTTTAGCATCCATTCCCCTTGATGAAGGGTGTGACGGCTCAGAAAATCGGCACGAAAGTTGTCTGTGCCCCTGATGTGAACTGCTGATAGTGATAGCAGATGACCTTCGGCTAATTCCATGTCTGATGCCAGCTGCCTGAGTCTGTCCGACCGCGTACCTCCTTGATGGTTTAAGTAAGCTACTGCCGTGGTGTTGTCGGAGAACACTCTTGTGTGAGAGCCGCTGAGCTGAGGAAGAAAGTGAAGTAGGGAATAATATATTGCCCTCAACTCTTTGACATTTGAAGAACTATCTAGTTCCGAACTAGACCAAAGATCCTGAACCCACTGATCCTTAAAATGTGCCCCCCAGCCTTTAGGCCCAGCATCTGTGGTCACTATACTAGAGGGGGAAATTATCCAGAGAACCCCTTTTGAAAGGTTTTTCTGATTTAACCACCACCTAAGGGAGTGTAATACTTCCGTTGTTGGATAAACTGTTCTATCCAGACAGCCTCTATTCTTAATGTCCTCCTCTAATATAAATTTTTGTAGAGGCCTAGTATGAGCCTGTGCCCACTGGACCGCAGGAATACACGATGTCAGAGAACCTAGTAATGACATGCTCTGTCTGAGTGACATACTACGATTTTCTATTGCTAAGGATACCTTATCAACTATGGAGAATTTCTTATCCTCAGGCAGCTTACAAATCTGGTCAGCTGAATCTAGAAGGAGCCCTAGGAATTTCTGACACTTAACCGGCTGAAGTCTAGATTTTTCCCAATTAACCAGCCACCCCAGGGATTGTAAGGAAACCACTACTTCCCGTAACCTCTGCTCACACTGTAGGGGGTCTTTACCCACAATCAATAGGTCATCTAGATATGGAATGACTAAAGTATCTTTTACTCTTAGGAAAGACATAACTTCCAATAGCAATTTTGTGAAAACCCTTGGGGCCATGGATAATCCGAAGGGCATCGCCTTATATTGTAGATGACGAATTTGTCCCTCTATACAGACTGCTACCCGAAGGAACTGCTGGAATAAATGATGTATAGGAATATGATAGTAAGCATCCTTAAGATCCAATACTACCATGTAACAGTTTGGAAATAAATTCTTTATGGCTGAACGAATGGATTCCATTTTGAATGTTTTAGGCCTTATAAAGGAGTTCAGCTTTCTTAAATTAATTATGGTTCTGAAAGAGCCATCCGGCTTATTAATCAGAAACAAGGGAGAATAAAATCCCCTCCCCCTCTGGGAAGATGGGACTTCCACTAGGACTTGTTTGCGTAGGAGGGTTTTAACCTCTGTTTCAAGTGCCTCTTGCTGAGGCCTGGATCTTAAGGTGGTAAGGAGGAAGGAGTCCGGTGGAGTTCTAATAAAGTCTAATGTGAGGCCTGAAGATATTAATTTAATGGCCCAAGTATTTATTGTTATCTCTTCCCATTGTTGCCTAAATTGTTTTAATCTTCCACCCACTGGAGGAATATAATTACTGGAATTTGTCGGCTGGCTTGAATGGACGTTTATTAAACAGGTTTCCTTTTTGTTTAAAATCCTTATTGTTCCATCTGTCTCTGAAGCCTCCCTTCTTTCCGAATGGTGGCTTCCTGAAGGCCCTTCTGTAAGATGGAACAAAGGGATTAGGGAATCCTTTTTTCCTTTCACCTGCCTTCTTGAGTATATCGTCAAGGACTGTTCCAAATAGGTACTCACCCTGACAGGGTATGGCACATAATTTTGATCTAGATTGGGCATCTCCTTTCCAGTTTTTTAGCCATAAAGCCCGCCTAGCCGTGTTGGAGATATTAGCTGTTCTGGCCGCCAGACGTAGGGAGTCAATAGAGGCATCCGATATAAAGGCAGCCGCACCCTTGATCAAAGGGATAGACGCTCGTAACTTCTCCCTGGATACACCATTTTTAATATTTTGCTCCAGCTGATCCAGCCAGACTAACATTGATCTGCCAGTACATGTGGCTGCAATTGCCGGTTTGAATGCCGTGACACAGGCCTCCCACGATTTTTTAAGGAGCGCATCTGATTTTCGGTCCATGGGATCTGTTAAGGAACCTGCATCTTCCACGGGCAAGGAGAACCGGCGAGATGTAGATGCAACTGCAGCATCGACCTTTGGTATTTTGGTCCATGTACTTAAATCTTCGTCATCAAATGGGTAGCGCCTTTTACAGGGTATTGGTACAAAACCTTTTTGACCTTTACCCCATTCCTTTTTAACGAGGTCCTTTATGGCCTGGTTTATTGGAAACACGTGGCCTTTCCGTTGGGAAAGACCAGCAAACATGATTTCCTGTGGTGTTTGGGGTTCTTTTGACTCCGATACCCCCATCGTATTTCTCACCGATTTAACCAAGTTGTTTATGCCTTCAGTTGGAAAGCAAACAAAGTCTTCTTCCCCTGAAGAATCAGACAGTTGAGAGACCTCAGAGTCGACCTCCCCACTCTCTGCTGACGTGTCGGCTCTAGGTGAGGATACTCTTCTTTTCTTTTTCTCGGTATTAATCGAGGAAGAACCGCCTCCTAACGACTGAAGTTCTTCCCTAATTATAAGCCGTATCTCGTTCATTTTCACCGATTCCTCCTGCCGTAAGGTGTTATCTATACATGCCTGACATAGACTCTTAGTATAGGAGTCAGGCAGGGGTTCGGTACATATGGCACATTGTTTGTGCTTACTCTTTCCCGTCCTTTTTGCCTAAAATAATACAAGCAAAGGAATCAATATATACTTCAGTGAAGTATGCGTACACTCACCCAGCGTATTAATTTTACCGGCTGCGGGGTTGCCTTAGTTTGGGATGTGGAACGGGATGATTTTCTTCCCGATTTATCAGTGGAGTCACTTAACTTAAAGTGTCCACTGCTGTTTTTCCTGGTTTCGCTACTAGGTACTAGTGGCTCTTCCATGGAGTGCACACGGACCTCCTCTTGGGATGACATAATGCACACTGACTGCACTTCTCATCCTGACTTTTATAGTGTAGCCACTCCTGCATACATCCCCATCCTGTTTTTTTTTTTTTTTTTACTCACAAGACCGGCATCCAGACGCTGGGATCGCATGGGGGAATCCAATATGGCGGTTCCCCCGGAAATGGTACTCTGACACCGCGACCCCGGAAGTTCAAGCTTCCTTCCATGGGACGCTGACGCTACTGCGCATGCGCCCGCGTCTCTGCAAACCGGAAGCGCTCTCAGCGCTGCTTCCCACCATGTCGCCTCTTACCTCTGGAGGGAACGGAGGGAAGATTCCCCAGGGATACCACACCGCTGCTCAGCTCCACTCAGGAGGGCATTCCACAGGTATCCACACTGCGCCGTGCCTTTCATTAGTACTTACCCAACGGTGTCCCAGCAGGGAGACCGTTGGTACCTTCAGGCTTCCCTGTCAGCCGCACCAGATGAGGGGGGAGCCCGCAGGAACATTCCCCCGACACTGTCTACCTGCTCTGGGACCCCTGTCGCTCAGCAGAGTCGATACAGGCGGTAGCCCAGGCAGGTCTTCCTCTTCTTAGCCATAGAGTTCTTCTCTGTGGGTTCCCTTCTAGGAACAGGAAACCAACTGAGGAGCGAGGGGGGGCCGCCCCTTTTATCTCTCTGTAGGTTTCCTGTTCCTAGGGGCGGATCCCCTCTCTCTAGTGGGTGCTGTCGTGGCGAATAGAAAATAATTTTTTTTTTTTTCGCAAAAATTATTTTTTAGCCCCCAGTTTTGTATTTTCACAAGGGTAACATAATAAATTGGACCCCAAAAGTTGTTGTCCAATTTGTCCTGAGTACGCTGATACCCCATATGTGGGGGGGAACCACTGTTTGGGCGCATGACAGAGCTCGGAAGGGAAGGAGCGCCATTTGGAATACAGACTTAGATGGATTGGTCTGCAGGCGTCACGTTGCATTTGCAGAGCCCCTGATGTACCCAAACAGTACAAACCCCCCACAAGTGACCTCATATTGGAAACTAGACCCCCCATGGAACTTATCTAGATGTGTTGTGAAAACTTTGAACCCCCAAGTGTTTCACTACAGTTTACAACGCAGAGCCGTGAAAATAAAAAATCCTTTTTTTCCCCACAAAAATGATTTTTAGCCCCCCAAATTTTTATTTTCCCAAGGATAACAAGAGAACTTGGACCCAAAAAGTTGTTGTCCAATTTGTCTCGAGTACGATGATACCCCATATGTTGGGGTAAACCACTGTTTGGGCGCACGGGAGAGCTCGGAAGGGAAGGAGCACTGTTTTACTTTTTCAATGCAGAATTGGCTGGAATTGAGATCGGACGCGATGTCGCGTTTGGAGAACCCCTGATGTGTCTAAACAGTGGAAACCCCCCAATTATAAATGAAACCCTAATCTAAACACACCCCTAACCCTAATCCCAATAGTAACCCTAACCACACCTCTAACCCAGACACACCCCTAACCCTAATCCCAACTGTAACCCTAACCACACACCTAACCCTGACACACCCCTAATTCTAATCCCAACCGTAAATGTAATCCAAACCCTAACCCTAATGGGAAAATGGAAATAAATACATTTTTTTAAATTTTATTATTTTTCCCTAAGGCTAGGTTCACATTGCGTTAGGGAAATCCGTTTAGCACTAGCGGATTGCGCTAACGCAATGTCTTTTTAGGTGTCGTGTTTAGTGGTCGCGTTAACGTCCCCGCTCTGGAAGATCGGGGATCGGACCTCGGGCGCGCCGCGGACGCTGCAAGCAGCGTCCGAGGCGCGCCACAAAAGAACGGCACCTTGCTAGCGCGAGCCGAAAATGGCACGCTCTAACGATGCGCTACACCCGAAAATCACATTGCTGTCAATGGTTGTGCTAACGGACCCGTTGCACGGCGTTAATTGTGACATTTTCGCCGTGCAACGCTGTCCGTTAGCGTTAACCCATTAACGCAATGTGAACCTAGCCTAACTAAGGGGGTGATGAAGGGGGGTTTGATTTACTTTTATAGCGGGTTTTTTATATCGAATTTTTATGATTGGCAGCCGTCACACACTAAGACGCTTTTTATAGCAAAAAAGTTTTTGCGTCTCCACATTTTGAGACCTATAATTTTTCCATATTTTGGTCCACAGAGTCATGTGAGGTCTTGTTTTTTGCGGGACAAGTTGACGTTTTTATCGGTTACATTTTCGGACATGTGACAGTTTTTGATCGCTTTTTATTCCGATTTTTTGTGAAGCAGAATGACCAAAAACCAGCTATTCATGAATTTCTTTTGGGGGAGGCGTTTATACCGTTCCGCGTTTGGTAAAATTGATGAAGCAGTTTTATTCTTCGGGTCAGTACGATTACAGCAATACCTCATTTATATCATTTTTTTTATGTTTTGGCGCTTTTATACGATAAAAGCTATTTTATAGAAAAAATAATTATTTTGGCATCGCTTTATTCTCAGGACTATAACTTTTTTATTTTTTCTGTTATGATGCTGTATGGCGGCTCGTTTTTTGCGGGACAAGATGACGTTTTCAGAGGTAACATGGTTATTTATATCCGTCTTTTTGATCGCGTGTTATTCCACTTTTTGTTCAGCGTTATGATAATAAAGCGTTGTTTTTTTGGTTCGTTTTTTTTTTTTTTTTTTTCTTACGGTGTTCACTGAAGGGGTTAACTAGTGGGCCAGTTTTATAGGTCGGGTCGTTACGGACGCGGCGATACTACATATGTGTACTTTTATTGTTTTTTTGTTTTTTTTTATGTAAAGAAATGTATTTATGGGAATAATATTTTTTTTTTTTCTGCTTTATTTAGGATTTTTTTTTTTTATTTTTTTTTACAAGTGTGGAAATTTTTTTTTTTTACTTTTTCACTTTGTCCCAGGGGGGGGACATCACAGATCACCGATCTGACAGTGTGCACAGCACTCTGTTAGATCGGTGATCTGACATACAGCCGGGCAGGATTAGAGCTGCAGCTGCAGCCTGATCCTGACCCGGAAGTGCTCCCTGCAGGACCCGGATGCAGCCCCGCGGCCATTTTGGATCCGGGGACTGCAGGGAGAAGACGCTCGGTACACGGTGAGCACATCACCGTGTACCGATCGTCTCAGGGAAGCCCGCAGGGAGCCCCCTCCCTGCGCGATGCTTCCCTGCACCGCCGGCACACTGCGATCATCTTTGATCGCGGTGTGCCGGGGGTTAATGTGCCGGGAGCGGTCCGTGACCGCTCCTGGCACATAGTGCCGGATGTCAGCTACGATAGGCAGCTGACACCCGGCCGCGATCGGCCGCGCTCCCCCCGTGAGCGCGGCCGATCGCATATGACGTACTATCCCGTCCATGGGAATTAAGTCCCAGGTCACCTGGACGGGATAGTACGTCATATGGGATTAAGGGGCTAATAAGTGACACCTCGCCGGAATCAGGGTCTCTGCCCCTACATCATGCTGCTCTCGGATCACACAGCAAAACCCTGCAGGGAGATTCGTGATCACACAGCAGACCTCAGGGGACCATGTGCATTGATGTATTCTAGATCGCCCGGTGGCCATTGTTATTGGCAGCACGTGTTCTGGTTACACGGGACGATGTGCTGCCGAGGACAATGATCTTTTGTGCTGCACTCAAGATGATATTGATTGAATGAGCACCTTGATCAGCGTCCGGTTTACACTGCACGATAATGGCGAGAGGGGCGATTTATATTTAGGCCTGCCCCCGTGCCGCTCATTATGTAGGCCTGGCCCCGTGCCGCTCAGTATTTAGGCCTGGCCCCGTGCCGCTCATCCCCTGATGACCCCGATCCAGGCCGGCTCTGCATATTGGCACTTTGTGTTCTCATGATCCCCCTTCCACCCAGGAGTCTTCACCAGTGGACACTTCCTTCCCTTTTACTTTTTCCGTGATACATTCCCACATTGTTTTTGTTGCATAAATTGCATATGGCCCCCGCCAGGCTAAATGTTCACAGACCAATATGAAGTGACTGCCAAGGTCCCGTGCCGCAGTAGACAGCACAGATCAGTCTCCTGTGCAGCAAAGCCACGATGGCATCGATGGGGTCTTCAAATCATGCTCCTGTTGATGACAGCCGGGAGGGCACGCAGATCCCACTACTGGCACCAGTTTGTCCAGGGATGACAGACCCAATACTGCTTTTATTACCTGTAAAGTTCCTCCCATTGATGACCTCGTGTGGGGGCCGGTTGTAGGATGTGCTCGGCCCTTTAGAATTTTATGAGATCCCCAAGTTACAGGATATCTTCGCCCCTGGAGGTTCCAGGCTGTAGATATTGCCAGCAGATTTTTTTATGATGATGTTATCTCTACATAGATAATGCTATACCTGTCATATATAATCTATCGGTTCGTTATTGAGTTGTTGATGTGAGTGAATCCGTTCTGTTGGTCCCTTCACCATATCCCATTAATGTCGGATCTATTCAATATATGTACTCCGGCCCCGGCTGGTCTGCAACAGATTCTTTCATGAGAGGACGCTGTCTCATTGGAACAAAGGAAACCTCTGCACTTCTCCCCCTATGTGTAAAAAAAATCTCAATCTGACTCTTTTCCCCCCAGTAGATATCCTGTTGTAAGCACCTGTCCAAGGCAGGAGGTCTCTGCTTCAAAGGTTTTTTTTGTTTTTTTATTAATTTCTCTCTCCCTAGCTATAATTAATTGTATGTTCCTTCTTTCCCCATATGTTCAATGTGGGGGACAGGTCTGTAGCGATTTTAATTTTTCTGACGTTCCTAACACAAATCCAGATGTATGTCTGGTCAGTGGGTGCAATACTTTATTATCACAGCCTTTATCACACTATTTGATAAGTTCTGGAATGCTCCATGTGTACAGGATCAGAATAATTAACAGTACAGCAAATGCAGAACCATAATCGGTACAAGAATACAGCGCCGGGGCCGTAGTCTGCGCGGGAATACAGCGCCGGGGCCGTAGTCTGCGCGGGAATACAGCGCCGACACCGTAGTCTGCGCGGGAATACAGCGCCGGCACCGTAGTCTGCGCGGGAATACAGTGCCGGGGCCATAGTCTGCGCGGGAATACAGCGCCGGGGCCATAGTCTGCGCGGGAATACAGCGCCGGGGCCGTAGTCTGCGCGGGAATACAGCGCCGGGGCCGTAGTCTGCGCGGGAATACAGTGCCGGAGAAGATCAGTTTCTCGCTATGATGGCAAGAGGCCGTCCCCACATTGTCAGCACCGCTGGCTGCCTCGTAGTCGGTGTAGATGCTCCTTGGTTAGTATTCGGCAGGGTTCCCTCTTATCATGTGAGAGCTGTCAATCAGTCAGGTGTCTGCTCAGTATGTAAATCTAGGGGATCTAGCGGTGCGTGGGGCTCCTGGCCTCGCCGGCGCTGTGCGTGGGGCTCCTGGCCTCGCCGGCGCTGTGCGTGGGGCTCCTGGCCTCGCCGGCGCTGTGCGTGGGGCTCCTGGCCTCGCCGGCGCTGTGCGTGGGGCTTCTGGCCTCGCCGGCGCTGTGCGTGGGGCGCCTGGCCTCGCCGGCGCCGTGCGTGGGGCGCCGTGCCGAGGATCCCTCATTTCTATATATGATGACATGAGTATTAATGGTAATTACAGCAATGAAATCTGGGGGTGAAGTCTTTATATAACTGATCTGGGCTGATAGCCATCTCCTTTTTCTTGTATTTGTGGATCCCACGTATTTCTCTTGACATTTTAGGTTCTCTTCGTTCCTATGATAGTTCTTCTTGTCGCGTCACTGGTATTCTATTCGATCAGTGGATGTCCCCTGTGTCCCGTCGTTCTCACTCTGCGCTCTCTGTTTTTCAGGTGCCTTTTTCAGATTCGGGGACCCCCCCCCCTATTGGAGAGGACGGGATCACTGAGTGCAACCACGACGTGCGTTCTCTACAGGTGAGCGGGGGCAGCGGTCTGATCCACCAGGGGCAGCGTTAGCGGTGAGGGACCTTCCGCCCGATATTTGTCCTTCATCTATTCTTGCGTCGTCAGGCATAAACATGGCGAAGAGAGTGAGCGTCCTGGACAGTCACGGGGTGAATAAGAAGCCGTCACCTTCCCGCGTCCGAGTGTCGGTACGGCTCCGACCGTTCATGGAGAAGGAGGAGGACCAGGCCTGTGTCCGGGGCCTGGACGCGCAGTCACTGGAGATCGTGAACTATAGGAACCAGCTGGAAACCATGCAGTACCAGTGAGTGACCGTGGTGCAGGTGGTAATGTCTGCCGGGCGGACGCCATCACCCGTGTATCACTAAGGACCTGGCACATCCAGGATTTATGGCAGAACTTCACTCCTGTCCCTTCCTCTGCTCCTCAGCTTTGATGCTTTCTATGGAGAAAAGGCCACGCAGCGCGAGATCTACACCAGCTCCGTGTGTCCCATCCTGCCCCACTTGTTAGTCGGGCAGAATGCCAGTGTGTTCGCCTACGGACCTACCGGAGCGGGTGCGTAGTGTCCTGGGGGGCTGGGGGTTATATAACACCTGTGCTCCGTGTAACTGGCCGTCCTCTCCAGGGAAGACCCACACCATGCTGGGCAACCCGCAGCAGCCGGGCATCATACCGCGAGCTGTCAGAGACCTGCTGCAGATGACTCGGGGGAAGAACGGCACACCCGAGGAGAAGAACTGGACCTTCACCATCACCATGTCCTACGTGGAGATCTATCAGGAGAAGGTGGGTGATGACCTCGTACTGCACCGCTGGGGACCGGCCATATCCCCCTCCGATGCCTAATTAACCCTTCTCTTATCAGGTGATGGATCTGCTGGAGCCCAAGAACAAGGACCTTCCTATCCGAGAAGACAAAGGCCACAACATCCTCATCCCGGGGGTGACCCAGAAGACCATCACCACCTTCTCAGACTTCGATGAACATTTCATTCCCGCCAGTCAGAACCGGACTGTCGCCTCCACCAAACTGAACGACCGCTCCAGCCGCAGCCACGCCGTGCTGCTCATCAAGGTGAGAGGGGAGCCGGCCGACAAGGTGGCCTGGAAGTAGGAGCCGCCATTACTTGTCGGGTGCCTCTTCATTATGAGCATGGCCAGGCAACCAGAAGGGGCAGCCATGTATTATTATTATTATTATTATTATTATTATTTATTTAGCACCATTGATTCCATGGTGCTGTACATGAGAAGGGGTTACATACAAGTTACAAATATCACATACAGTAAACAAACTAACAATGACGGACTGATACAGAGGGGCGAGGACCCTGCCCTTGCGGGCTTACATTCTACAGGATTATGGGGAAGGAGACAGTAGGTTGAGGGTTGCAGGAGCTCCGGTGTTGGTGAGGCGGTAGCTCCGGTGTTGGTGAAGCGGTACCTCCGGTGGTGGTGAGGCGGTAGCTCCGGTGTTGGTGAGGCGGTAGCTTCGAAAGTGATGAGGCAGCAGCGGTGTCGGTGCAGGCTGTAGGCTTTCCTGAAGAGATGAGTTTTCAGGTTCCGTCTGAAGGATCCGACTGTGGTTGATAGTCGGACGTGTTGGGGCAGATAGTTCCAGAGGATGGGGGATGTATCAGCAGTGTTTCTGCCATCCCGGGGGACGGACCACCCATACGATCCTGCATAGATTCTCACAACGTTTGCCAATCTTAATCATTGAATAGTTGGTAATTTCATGCTGCAGTATCCGCTCCTGTCCTCGGCCTCCGCTCCTGTCCTCTGCCTCCGCTCCTGTCCTCGGCCTCCGCTCCTGTCCTCGGCCTCCGCACAGAGCAGACATTCCGCCAGGCCGAGGACGAGCCCCGCTAATGCTGTTATTATCGGACATTAGGTGCAGAATCGTTGTAAATACTTTTATGCCCAAAATGACACAAGTATTCTCGGAGGGATCCCTTTATTGCTGACCAGAATAATATATTTGCAGCTTTAGAGCACAGCGGCTCCTTCTTCAGGTAGGTTTACAAAAAAAAGAGAGCATACTTTTCCCTTTCGCCACGACCGCACCCCACTGGAGAGAGGGATCCGCCCCGCAGGAACAGGAAACCTACCGAGATATAAAAGGGGGCGGTCCGCCTCTCCTCCTCAGTTTAGGTTTCCTGTTCCTGCGGGAACAATCCAGGAACGACAGGACGACTACACGTACCTGGGCTAGCATGCCGCCTGTGCAGTGTCCGTGAGAACGGCAGGGGCTGCAGCTCAGAAGCAGCGTCGGGGGAGTTCCGTTAGACGGCTCCCTCCTCGGCTGGTGGAAGGAGCAGACGGCCGGGTCCGTGGAGGGAGCCCGGCGTCTTCTCCTGCGTGCGGTGCGGCCAGGAGCCGGGTAAGATATCCTCCATTGCGGTCCGGCGCTGAACCCCGGACCGCGCATGCGCCGACCGCCGCAATACTGGCTACCCCGGAACTGAAGGAGTCACTTCCGGGGTGCCTAGGCCGGATCTGGGGCGGGGGAGCCAGCGGCGACCCGCGCATGCGCATTGCGCAGCGGGAAAGAAAAAAAAAAAAGGGAAAAGGGCGCACTATTTAAAAACGCCCAGAAACAATAATGCGGCGATGCAGAGATGTCATCCCCAGGTGCCATGGACCCCACAGCTGGAGATCCAGTGCCCCCCACCAAAGATCACACCAAAGGATCCTCGGAGTCCGCTCGTAAGAGTGACGGTTCCAGAACAGGATCTCGGCCTTCTGATCCAGTACTATTCGCTTCACTGGGTGAGTGTTTAAACTCTGCCTATTAAGCTGACGCTGTCTCCCTATTTCTCTCTTTTCTCTCTCTCTCGCTACTTATTACGCCCAGTCTAAAAAACGACAAAAGTCCAAACATAAGGAATGTGCCTTGTGTAGCCAGCCCCTTCCGGACTCATACCCCAAAAAACTGTGCAAGGACTGTTTTAAGGAAACAACTCAGGGAACGACAGTGTCTGTTACGGACTTACGGGCCATTATTAGAGAGGAGCTTAAAAATATGACCCAGGAAAAACCGCGTAAAGCTAAGTCCAAAACACCAACACTTATGTCAGACTCCGAAAGTGACCAAACTGTACTGTCAGAAGCCTCCCCATCATCATCATCTTCCTCATCAGAAATCGCGGGGCGTTCATGTTTCCCCTTAGACAGTGTGGACAACTTGGTAAAATCAATCCGCAATACCATGGGGTGTGAGGAGGTAAAGGGTGCGTAAACCACGCAGGAAATTGTTTGCGGGTTTGGCAGAGAGAAAGAGGAGATGTTTTCCGGTTATACCAGCGGTGAAAGCATTAATTAAAAGAGTGGGAGAAGCAGGATCAAAGAAGCTTTTTGCCCTCTGCATCTAAACGTAAATATCCGTTTAGTGATGAGGAGCTCCTTACATGGACCAAAGTTCCTAAGGTCGATGCAGCCGTAGCTTCTACCTCCAAGCAATCCACTCTGCCTGTGGAGGATGCGGGACTTCTGGTCGATCCATTAGATCGCAAAGCTGAATCATCCCTTAAGCGATCTTGGGAGGCAGCTACAGGAATCTTTAAACCTGCAGTAGCCAGCACCTGCGCTGCCCGGTCAATGATCATTTGGATTGATCAGTTGGACCAGCAGATCGAAAATAAAGTTTCGAGAGAGAAACTTAGAGCGGCCATCCCCTTAATACGAGGAGCGGCAGCTTTTATGGCGGACGCATCTGCCGACTCTCTTCGGCTAGCAGCGAGATCCGCAGGTCTTGTGAACAATGCAAGACGCGCACTTTGGATGAAAAGTTGGAAAGGGGACGCGCAGTCTAAATCCAAAATATGCGCAATCCCATGCGAGGGTGAGTACCTCTTTGGTAAAACCTTAGATGAGATACTCAAAAAGGCAAAGGACAGGAAGAAAGCCTTCCCTGATTCCTCTATTCCCTTTTACAGGAGAGCCTTTAAGAGGAGACCGTTTGGTAAAAGGAGGCAAACGGATAGGTCTACAACATGGACCGCTAAAGAGGACAGACAAAGAGGTACCATGTTTAGAAGACCCAACCCCCCAAAAGACAATAAATTCTGAGGATATACCAGTAGGGGGCAGACTGAAATCTTTCGCCACCCAATGGGAAAAAGTAACATCTAGCTCGTGGGTTTTAAACATCATCCGAGATGGAATTAAACTACAATTCTCTCGTGTTCCCCACGAGTCATATATTATAACATCCCTCAGCTCGCCCGCACAACAGCAGGCTCTAGAGCTAGAAATTCAAACCCTATTATCAAAGCGGGTTTTAGTCCAAGTCCCTGAGGGGCAGGAAGGCAGAGGATTCTACTCTCCCTTATTCCTGATTTCTAAACCCGACGGTTCTTTCAGGACCATCATAAACCTCAAAAAACTCAATTCATTTGTTAAAAACCATACATTTAAGATGGAATCCATTAGATCCACTATGAAGCTCCTCTTTCCAAACTGTATGATGGGGGGCATTGATTTAAAAGATGCTTATTATCATCTCCCTATTCATGACAGATACCAAAAGTACCTCAGAGTAGCAGTGACAATCAACGGCGAGGTTCATCATTTCCAGTATACAGCCATGCCCTTCGCCCTTTCAACAGCACCGAGGATCTTCACCAAGATAATGCTAGAGGTGATGGCCTACCTTCGCCAAAAAGAAACCTTAATTGTTCCCTATCTGGATGACTTTTTGGCCATTGGAAATTCAGTTACTCAATGTGCTGATCGTTTGGCTCATGCAATTTCCTCTCTACAGGATCTAGGCTGGATAATCAATACCGACAAATCCAGACTCACTCCGCTATCCTGCCAGGCGTTCTTGGGGTTCCATCTAGACTCCGTATCTCAAAAGTGTCTCCTGCCTCAGGTAAAAATACTACTGGTCAAACACAAAGTCCTAGCGGCGATAAACAATCCACGTATATATATGGAACATGGAGGAAAGCTGCTACTCCTCTAATGTTAAAGAATTAAATGCAGTAAAGTACGCCTTATGCCATTTTCTCCCACAGCTACGAGGGAAAGACGTCAGAATCCTTTCCGACAACACCACCACAGTGGCGTATCTAAACAGGCAAGGAGGCACGCGATCAGAGACTCTGATGTCTTCTGCTACAGAAATCCTGAATCTAGCAGAAAGTCACCTAACATCCCTTACTGCACTGCACATAAGAGGGGAAAACAACCAGCAGGCAGACTTCTTAAGTCAACACACCTTGAAACAAGGAGAGTGGTGCCTAAACCAGCAGATTTTTCGAGATATAGTATCCCTATGGGGTCAACCTCAAGTAGATCTCTTCGCCACAAGGAGAAACAAAAAAGTCCGGAAATTTGCCTCCCTATCTCCAGCGGATCATCCGGACATTCTGGACGCTCTCCAAGCCCCTTGGCAGTTCAGTCTAGCATATGCTTTTCCGCCGATCATACTGCTACCCCAAGTCATTCGCAAAATCAGAACCGAAGGAGCGAGGGTGATACGAATAGCTCCATTCTGGCCCAAGAGACCATGGTTCTCGTGGCTGCAAACCATGTCGGTCTCAGATCCTTGGGTCCTCCCCTCAACACCCAATCTTCTCTTCCAAGGTCCGTTTTTCCACCCTCAAGTGGACAGTCTACATCTTACGGCCTGGAATTTGAGAGGCAGATGCTAAAATCAAGGGGGTTCTCGGAGGGATTGATAAACACGCTCCTCCAGAGTAGAAAACCTTCCACTACAAAAATTTACACACAAATATGGAAGAAATTCCTACAATTCCATACATCTTCAAATACGTCAGAAATTCCGATACAGTCTATCCTGGAATTTCTTCAAAAAGAGAGAGAACTAGGTTTAACTGCAAACACCTTAAAAGTTCATGTTTCCGCACTAGGAGCTCTCTATGGCCATAACATTGCGGGGAATAGATGGGTATCCCGATTTATTACAGCCTGTGAACGGATAAATCCAGTTAATATACCTAGAGTTCCTCCCTGGGATCTAAATTTAGTTTTACAAGCCCTAACAGACTCTCCATTCGAACCAATAGATTCAATACCAATCAAGATCCTGTCACTAAAAACGGCCCTCTTGGTAGCACTGACTTCAGCCAGGAGAATCAGTGACATCCAAGCACTCTCTATAGATCCACCTTTCCTGCTAACTTTTCAGGATAAGTTGGTCCTTAAACCAGACCCTTCCTACCTTCCCAAAGTAGCTAAGACATTCCATAGGTCTCAGGAAATAATCTTGCCCACTTTCTTCAGTAATCCTTCCACTCCGGAAGAACAAAAGTACCACATTCTAGACGTTAAGAGTAGTGTTAAAGTACATTGAAAGAACCTGTAGCTGGTGACAGTGTAGGGCTCTGTTTATTTCCTTCCAGGGTCACAAGAAGGGTCATGGAATAACGAAAAGCACGTTATCCCGGTGGATCAGGGAGTCTATCACACTGGCCTATTCCGCGAGTAAAGAAAACCCTCCGGAAGGCATAACAGCGCACTCTACCAGAGCTATGGCATCCTCCTGGGCAGAAAGGGGAGAGGTCCCAAATGAGACTATATGTAAGGCGGCAACTTGGTCAAATCCCTCTACATTCTATAATCACTATAGGCTTGACCTATCGTCAACTTCTGACCTAGACTTTGGCAGGACTGTCCTCAGCACGGTGGTCCCCCCCTAGGTGATGGTCTCTGTAAGATCTCCAGTGGGGTGCTGTCGTGGCGAAAGGGAAAAAGCCGGATTACTCACCGGTAATACTCTTTTAGTGAGTCCACGACAGCACCCTCTTACATACCTCCCTATATTAATATAGTACTTACTATTGAGTAAAATTCTTTTAATCAAACATGAGCAAATAAGTTTGAAAATGAAATAAATTATATTTGCCTAATACTGGCGGTCCTCCGGGTACTCTGAAATCAAAACTGAGGAGGAGAAGCGGACCGCCCCCTTTTATTTCTCGGTAGGTTTCCTGTTCCTGCGGGGCGGATCCCTCTCTCCAGTGGGGTGCTGTCGTGGACTCACTAAAAGAGTATTACCGGTGAGTAATCCGGCTTTTTATCATTTTTGGGCATTAAAGTATTTGCATTGATTTTCCTGGCTAACACAGTATCAATATATATATATTTTATATTGTACCTCAGGTGCAGAAGAATCAGCAGATTTCTCCGTTCAGGCAGCTGACCGGAAGGCTTTACCTCATAGACCTGGCCGGCTCCGAAGACAACCGGCGCAGCGGAAACCAAGGCATCCGCCTGAAGGAGAGCGGCGCCATCAACTCGTCCCTGTTCACTCTCAGCAAGGTAGTGGACGCCTTAAATCAGGGGCTGCCCAGAATCCCCTACAGACAGCAAGCTGACCCGTCTCCTGCAGGTGAGGGATGGTGGGCTCCACTGATGGCACCCGCCGCCATGATGGGCTGTCGCCGTGGCCGGTCTCTTGGGCCATCCTCACACGTGTTTCTTTTCCAGGATTCGCTCGGCGGCTCTGCCCACAGCGTTATGATCGCGAACATCGCCCCGGAAAAGCATTATTACTTTGACACCCTCACTGCCCTCAATTTCGCTGCCAAGTCTAAGCAGGTCATCAACAAACCCTCCAGCTTGGAGACCACCCAGGCACCAGGTATGGGGTCACCTCCGATCAGACACGGGGTATAAGGATGGCAGAACATCGTCTCACGTCTCTACTTTTCCTTCCTCAGTTCAGCCCACCATGAAGAGACCCTGGGATGACCTGGAGAATTTGGTTCCATCTCAACACCCTAAAAAAGTCAAGTCTGAGCCCACAGAGGAGTCTCCAACCTCAGAAGGAGGTGGAGGAGAAGGCAATGGCGGCTGAGGCTCGCTCAGATATTGAACTGTCCGATTCCATCGTCAGTGAGGGCACGTTCCGGGTGCCGCTGAGGACTCGTGCCAAGGCCAGGAAGGTGCTCCGCGTCCAGCCCCTGCAGGGTGAGAGTCATGGACGCCTCGCGGCGGAGGGCGAGCTCTCTGGCACGGCCCTGGGTAGGGGTCAGAAGCTTGTCTGTTAGTGACGGAGGTTGTGGGGGACGAGTATCTTCTGTCCTGCACTACGGTAGGTGTCATGTCCTCACATCTGTTTTTTTTTTTTGTTTGGTTCAGGTCTCAACGAAAACAGCATAGATGCGGGGATCCTGATGATGGAGAAGAAAACGCAGGTGAGTGGGAAACGCTGGGAATGGTTAAGTGGTGGGAGTACTCACCTGCTGACAGTTCCCATCATGCCTCCTCCCCCAGAAGACACTGGCGCTGGTGAATGGTGGGTTTCACGTGGGTCTTTGTATCTGGAGGTTTTCTTTATCATCTTACCCATCACATCCACAGAAGGTCCACGACGGCGACGAGAACAAACCCAGCTGGGAGATGAAGATGCAGACGGATCTGCTGCAGAACGGCAGAGAGCAGATTCTCAATCTCCTCAACACCGGATCAATAAAAGAGCTGAAGTCCTTGAAGAACATCGGGGACAAGAAGGCCAAGCGCATTGTGGGCTGGAGGGAGCTCAACGGCCCGTTCACCAACGTAAGTATAAAAAATAAAGCGCGTGCTATCGAGTGAATGGCGCAGCATGCAGTCAGTATGAGACTCGGTGTCCAGGACTGTTCTCACCAATCTTCGTGTAGAATTCATCTTGTGCTTCTGCACATTAATCTGCGACTGTATTTACTGCCATCTGCATGTGAGGTTTTACATCATTAGTTGCTTATAGCAGAATCCAATTTTCCTGCTCACTGATAGTTGGTGTTATATTGATGCATATGGCAGAAGATAATCGTCTGCCATGTGCATCAATAGAGCTGCATTTGCAGTTTTACATGAGTAATATCTCAGGAGCTCAGCCCTGCACTGACAAATACACAAGCTCCATTTTGGGGGAGTGCAGGAGAGTTGAGCAGCGTTAGAAAGCAGCTAAACAATAATGTAAATCCACACTTCAGTCACGCTGATGTCGATGGCAGAAGATAAGATCAACCGGTCAGAGGGTGCCATGTAACGGGAGAATACACTGTCCGGTGTTTTGCGGTCAGACGAAGGTTAGGATACCATTTCTGTGTTTCAGGTGGAGGACCTGGCCTCCATGGAAGGGATGTCTACCAAACAAGTCGACTCCTTCTTAAAGGTAAGACTCCGGATCCGTACATTGTAGCTTAGTAATGGGAGTTATATTTGTGGGGTGGGGATTATAGGACAGACCTGATTCTGATGGTGGTCTCCCCACAGGCCAATATCCTGTGCATTGTAGCGAGCTGAAGATGCCCCCCGGACCCAGCACTTCTCACCGAGAAGCCTTCACGTCATGGATTCTGTGAAACCTTTAATTCTCCTGCCTGATGCCCGTGTCTTTGCCCCACGCCGGCCTGGGGGTAACCTGTGCGTCTGTGGAGTGTGTGGGGGTCCTCCTTCACCTCTACATGGGACCCCACATTACTGCGAGGAGACGGTGGGAGGACCGCCATGTTTTATCATGTTAGTGTTTGTAATAGTATGTATTTGTGAATCCCTGCAGTGTTCCCCCCCCAGACCCTACACACCGCGTCATATAGAGGGGTCTGTAGGGTCCCCAGATGTAACCACTTTTATATAAGAGCAGTCATTTTAATGTGACGTTGGCTGATCCGCCCCGTGCAGGAGGAGCTCGTCGGGGCCCCCATCATTCAGAAGGTGAGAAGATAAGTTATTGGCTGCACGGACCCTCCGCGTGTCGTCAGGCGGAGCCGCTCCGGTGGCACGCGTCGCGTCCATGTTTTTTTTTTTATTATTTAAATTGCTATTTATTGTTAATAAAAATCTAAGAGAAAACTTCACTTTCTCATCCAAATTTCAATATGTTACATACACCTTTTCTTAATTTTAAGAATCCCCCAACATACCCACAACAACCCACCCCTCGCCCCCCACAGGACAGCTCATCCCAGATCTAAGCTCCCCGGAGGCCACCAGTGCCTCAAGAAGTTCTCGCCTATCTGAAGCCAATAGCTCCCAACTTCTATTACTCCTCATCCCAACTCAAGCCGTGGAGACCATATTTTAGTAAACATTCCTATTTTCCCTCGTCTCTTATAAACACCTTTTTCCAGCTTTAGACCGTGTTGTACATATTGGAGAAATTCCCTCCTCGCAGGCGGTTCTACCTTTATCCAGTTCCGCGCTATCACTTTCCGAGCCATATACAGTAACCTAGCGATTGCAATCTTCCAGGTGTTGTCCACTCCTATTTCATCCACGTATCCCAGCACGCATATTATCGGATCTCTCAGGACTCTACATTTATACGCTCCTTCCACCCGACTCAAAACCACCACCCAAAAAGCGGCCAGTCTAGGACACGTCCACATCATATGATAAATTCCTGCATTCTCACTCCCACACCTCGGACACTCAGAATCAGCACGCAGCCCCCCTTTATGTAGCACTTTCGGAGACTTATATACTCTGTGCAAAATATAGAGCTGCGACAACCTATACGGCTCACTCAATGACAACCGCAGAACCCACTCCAGTACTGATTCCCAGGTTTCATTCTCCACCGGGCCCAAGTCCCTCTCCCACTTAGCTCTCGCCTTTATGGGAAAATCCAACAGACGTGTGCATAAGGTCCTTATATAGGGTGGAAATGACTCCCTTTGTAGTCCCGTCACCACATATATACTCCAATACTATGTCCTCCTGAAACCCGATGTCAGTACTCTTCTTTTGAGCTCCAAAGGCGTGCTTCATCTGTGCATACTGATATTCTCCTGCGGGCCTCAGACCAAACTCCGCTTATAATTGGGAAAAGGACTTCAACACTCGTTGTTGGACTATTTGGTTTACAAAGCAAATTCCTTTAGACTGCCACTCTATCAGACCTCCCAGATCCGCAAATTCCTTTAAATTACTGTTAGACCATATCGGTGTGAATCTAGTCAACTCTGTAACCCCCCGAATCTGCCTCAATCTGTTCCATAATTTACGTATCAGAAACAGGGTTGGATATAGCTTCCCCAATGCTCCCAAAGAGCCGTCCTCTAAGCATTGTATTACCGGGCATCGGCCTGTCACCCCTTCCATCAGGTGTTGTACTGCACTGGATGACGCCTCCCGCGCCCAGCCCTTCAAATGCTGACTCTGGGCCGCAAGAAAATATAACTCAGGATTGGGTAAAGCCAAACCACCATCTTCCTTGGGTCGCTGAAGCGTCTCCAGGCTAATACGTGGGTACTGTCAACCCCATATCAAACTTCTAAAAAGGGCATTAATCTGTCGGAATTTCCCCCGCCGGATCCAAATTGGCGCGTTATGTAAAACGTATAAAATTTTAGGCATCAGGACCATCTTAATGAGATTGACCCTTCCAACCACCGACAGATGTAACTTATTCCAAGCATCTACCTTTGCCTCGAGCACCCCATAACAGGAGTCAGATTTCTATGTACGAACTCCGTGACTGGAACCGAAATCCATATCCCAAGGTATTTAAAATGAGATACCACCTTAAGCCGCTCATCACCCACAGTCTCACTCACATTCTCTCCTACACCATCTACCTTAAACAGAACCGATTTGTCCCAATTAATTGTTAGCCCCGATACGGACCCGAATCTTTCAACAATTTCAATGGCCCCTCTCAGTGAATCAACCGGATCCGCCAAAAACAGCAAAACGTCATCTGCATATAGCGCTATCTTTTCCTCAACTTCCACATATCTAAACCCAGGGACCCCATCAGATTGTCGAATCTTGGCGGCAAGTAGCTCCACTGCCAACGCAAACAGGAGAGGCGAAAGCGGACATCCCTGCCTAGTGCGTCTAGACAACTTTATAGGCTGAGACAATTCCCCGTTCACCCTTACTCTAGCCGTCGGCAATGAATACAACAGCTGAATCCAGGCCACAAACTGCGGACCAAAACCCATACATTTCAACACCTGCCAGAGATATCCCCACTCTACACTGTCAAACGCCTTATGGGCATCCAGTGACGCGATCACCCTCCGGCCACAGTTGTCAGACTTCACCTGTAAATTTACATATAACCTCCGCAGATTAATCGCCGTCGACCTATCAGGCATAAAGCCAGACTGGTCCGGATGCACCAGGCCCGTAATGACACTAGACAGACGGGAAGCTAACACCTTGGCCAAAAGCTTGACATCAATAGTTAGTAAAGATATTGGGCGATATGACTCGGGTTTCCCCAAATCCTTATCCTCCTTTGGAATAACCACTATTATGGCCTCCCTCATAGAAGCTGGCAAACACCCCCGGGATCTAGCTTCCTCCAGAACCGTCTTTAATCTAGGAATCAACACTTCTCCCAAACTTTTATAGATCTCGGCGGGCAATCCATCAACACCAGGCGCCTTCCCGTTGGCCATGGACATCAATGCCCGACTCAGTTCCTCCTCCGTGATAGGGGCTTCCAAGCTCTCCCTATCCACCTCGTTCAGTCTCGGTAGATCCAGACCCTCCAAGAAAGTCAATGTATCTCCGACCGACTCACCAACCCGGGAGGAATATAAGTCTGCATAAAAGTCCGCAAAAGTCCTCAAAATCTCAGGCGTTTCAGATACTCTGCTACCACTTACAGGCTCCAATGAGTGCACATATGAAGTACCCCTCTGAGCAGCTGCCACCAGTGATAGCATATGACCCACTGTTTCTCCCTCCTGGTAATACAACACTCTTTGAAATTCCTGCTTCCTAACAGCTTTTTCCAGGAGTACTTTTTCCAATTGATTTTGTGCATTTTTCAGCCTTTTCCCAGCCTCAGGAGTTCCCAGTGTGGCCATCCCATCCTCTGCATCCTTCAACTCGTCAACTGCCGCCCTTTCTGCCTCCCTCGTCCTTCGCTTACACCTACTAATGTCTCTAAACAGTAGTCCTCTCAGATACGCCTTCATTGCATCCCAGATCGTAAGAGCGTCTGTACTCCCATCATTCAAAACGAAGAACTCCGCCACCTCCCGTCCTATACGTTCCATCTCAATACTATGTAACCAACTAGGATGTATCTTCCATTCTCTCCCATTTACAGACTGTGTCCCCGCCAACTTAAACTCCACCTCAATTGGACTGTGGTCCGACAAGGCCCTTGGGAGATATCTCACCTCCCCAACCAGTGTGTCTAGTAGCTTATTTCCCAGAGCCATATCAATTCTAGAGAGCGTGGCATGCGCCGGCGAATAACATGAATACCCTCTCTCCCCAACATGTCTGACCCTCCAAAGGTCAATCATACCTATCTCCTGTACATGGGTGCCAAATGTTGTAGTATGTCCCCCCGACCTATTCTGGGTGTTTTTATTCTTATCCCAAAAGTCGTCACAGATGTTATTTAGGTCCCCAATAATCATCAGCGGTGTCGGCCCCCATCGTTCCACTCGCTCCAATACTTCTCTAATCTTCCTGCTTGAGTAGGGAGGTGGAATATACATAGCTGCAATACACAACATCACTCCATACAATATACACTGTATTAGTACGTACTGACCATCTGCATCCACACAAACCTTCACCTCCTGATACTGAACTCCCGCTGGAACCAAGATTGACACCCCTCTCGCATACGTGGAGAAGGTAGAATGATATCCCCTCTGAATCCAACGTCTATTTAAGACCTTCACCATCTCCCTTACCAAGTGCGTCTCCAGCAAACATATCATTGAGGCCCGCTGGTCTCTTGCATACTGCAAAGTCGCGGCCCGTCTGGATTTCTCCGCCAGGCCTCTCACATTCCAGCTCAAAATCTTAAAACGGCCCCCCATCAATTGGCTCATCTTCTCTACATATATCATTATTCTTGACCATGAGCTGTCTAACGTCCCTAACCCCCCCTACCCCAACTCTCCCTCCCACCCATCCCCTCTCACAACTAACCATTCCGCCTCTTTCCAAGAGTGGGGCATCATCGCCCATAGTGAACACTCCGATTGGCGTTACCTTCCCAACCCTCCTCCCACCACTGTACATAACAAAATTCCATAGATTCTTTAACATGTCACAAGATTTCAACATCGAGTAACCTGCAAATGCAAGAAACCTAAAACAACCTTATAATACGCCGCCTACCCTTCCTCCCCCTTCCCCAGCAGCCATTATAGCATTCCCTTAACTGTGGCTGATTACAACCCAGCTCCATCCTTCAACTTTCACCCCCATAACCCCCTGAGTTGTTAATCACGAGTCTCTTTTCCCACTGACAGAGAAGTAATCACATTCAGAGTCCCCCCTCAGTTTCAGTCTCCTTTTCCTTTAAGCTTTTTAGCATTAATGTCAATCCACTGGGTAGCTTCCTCCGGCTTCTGAAAAAAGTGAATTTTATCAAACGCCACCACCCTCAGTCTTGCTGGAAACATCATGGAGTACTGTACTCCCAACTCCCTCAGCCGTCTCTTCATACCCGTGAACATCATCCGTTGTTTCTGCACCAAAGTAGAATAGTCGGGGTATATAGCAATTCTTTGGCCTTCAACTGTCAGATCCGTCATGTCTCTGGCCTTCCTCAGGATAATGTCTCTGTCTCTGTAATTTAGGATTTTGGCGAGCATGGTACGGGGATTCACTCCAGGGACAGGTGGTTTCGGTGGGACCCTATGCGCTCTCTCCACCGCGAACACTTTTGTTAGCGCCGTATCTCCAAAAGTCTCTAACAGCCATTTTTCCATATACTCAGTTGGATTCCTCCCTTCAGCTTTTTCAGGGATGCCCACTATACGAATATTGTTTCTTCTGGACCTGTTCTCAAGGTCCTCATTTTTTGCCGCCAATTCAGCTATTGCTTGAGTGAACTTTTTCTCTGCTTTTTGCAGCTGCACTATATGGTCTTCTGCCGTGCTCACTCTCTCCTCTACCTCCCCCACACGTTTGTCAATCTTCTGCATGGCTGCGTTTATCTGGGCTGTGTCCCCCTTAACCTCCTGTATCTGTAGGGTCAGAGACTGTTTACATGAAGAAACCAGCGCAAAAACGTCTCTTAGGGTAGGCTCAGCTTCTGGCGCCATTTCCTCAGGTCCCCCTACTGCCACCGCCATATTGCTCTCCTTTCTCCCCTGTTGTACCTCATGTTCTCCTGCTGGGTTCTCTTCCTCCTCCTCCTCCCCTGTATCAGCTCCAGATTCCTCCACTCTTACAAACTGCTGGAGCTTTGCCGCCACCTCCATGCGTTTCTTACATGCGGCGTTCTCTTTATCCGCCTTCTCTGTTGCATCGGCGCCATCTTGGCTTGCGCCTGCATCCCCGGCTCCCGCGTCCTTCTGCCTTCTCCTAGTCATTCTCTCCGTTCACGGAGTTGCCGCTCAGCACCGCCGAGCTCACTGGATCGCCCCGCAGCCAGTAAGCCTCCCCTGGAGCCGTTCAGCGGCGGCTATACAGGATTTTATAATGCACAGCAGCGGGAGCTCTCTGCCGCACGTCCGTTCACATGGACACTCGGGCCATGCCCCGTCGCCTCCATGTTTTACTTTGTTTTATGGTCCAGATGTCTGAGAATGAATCTTATCTGTTATTACTCAGCCGAGCGATTGTATTAATAAAATATCTTTAAAATCAGTTAAAACAAGGGGATATAACATAACCCCATACTAACAAACAAGCCCAAAATAAGGCAAAAAGCCGGCACATATCTATACAGGGTATAATACACATGCCCATAGGTTAAACATCGTATGAATAACACGACATGAACACATCTACTGGTCCCATACAATCATGCACCATAAAAGGACATTGTATAACCTTAAAGAAAAAGCATGACCTCTCCGGCACCATATAGTCAAAGTGCCGTAATTACCACAAATATAGTGGTGATATAAACAACCTATAAACGGTCATGTTGGAGGTAACGGCAATGCAATAAACACAAATGTGAGATAGCTATGCAGCCCAATACCCACCGCACCTGAAACCAAACACCCAAAATACATAAATCCTGAATAGGGTGTAGAGAGAACCCAATCCCGTGGGTATAGGTCCCAGGCAGAATCAAGAGGGCATGTGTACCATGTAAAAGAAAAGTGCGGGCTGCAGGCACCCAACGCGTGTCGCCACGCACTGGTGGCTTCGTCAGGGGTGACCCTGACACTCGTTATGTAGGCCTGGCCCCGTGCCGCTCATTATGTAGGCCTGGCCCCGTGCCGCTCATTATGTAGGCCTGGCCCCGTGCCGCTCATTATGTAGGGGTGACCCCTGACGAAGCCACCAGTGTGTGGCGACACGCGTTGGGTGCCTGCAGCCCGCACTTTTCTTTTACATGGTACACATGCCCTCTTGATTCTGCCTGGGACCTATACCCACGGGATTGGGTTCTCTCTACACCCTATTCAGGATTTATGTATTTTGGGTGTTTGGTTTCAGGTGCGGTGGGTATTGGGCTGCATAGCTATCTCACATTTGTGTTTATTGCATTGCCGTTACCTCCAACATGACCGTTTATAGGTTGTTTATATCACCACTATATTTGTGGTAATTACGGCACTTTGACTATATGGTGCCGGAGAGGTCATGCTTTTTCTTTAAGGTTATACAATGTCCTTTTATGGTGCATGATTGTATGGGACCAGTAGATGTGTTCATGTCGTGTTATTCATACGATGTTTAACCTATGGGCATGTGTATTATACCCTGTATAGATATGTGCCGGCTTTTTGCCTTATTTTGGGCTTGTTTGTTAGTATGGGGTTATGTTATATCCCCTTGTTTTAACTGTTTTTAAATGTGTTTTTGTCTCTTGCATATTTGTTGAATAAAGCTGTTTTTGTGATATATATTCCTCTAGTGGTGACTCCCACTTTATAAGGTCTACCTTTCCCTCTCTAGTCTATATTTGATGCTTTTTTAGGCCTTGGTTTGAGTCCCACTGACCGTGCTGCCCCATTTACTTTTGTTTGATTAATAAAATATCTTTTTTACATATAGAAATCTGATGTCTCCAACAGAGAGTGGAATAACTACACGGCCCCCCGGTTGTATCTGGCCGTGAGCAACGCAGCCTCCGCTAGTATCTGGCCGTGAGCAACGCGGTCCCCGTTAGTATCCGGCCGAGAGCGACACGACCCCCGCTAGTATCTGGTCGAGAGCAACGCGGCCCCCGCTAGTATCTGGCCGTGAGCAACGCAGCCCCCGCTAGTATCTGGCAGTGAGCAACGCGGCCCCCGCTAGTATCTGGCCGTGAGCAACGCAGCCCCCGCTAGTATCTGTCCGTGAGCAACGCAGTCCCCGCTAGTATCTGGCCGTGAGCAACGCAGCCCCCGCTAGTATCCGGCCGAGGGCGAAGCGACCCCCGCTAGTATCCATCCGAGAGCAACGCGGCCCCTGCTAGTATACGGCCGAGAGCAACGCAACCCCCGCTAGTATCCATCCGAGAGTGACGCGACCCCCGCTAGTATCTGGCCGTGAGCAACGCGGCCCCCGCTAGTATCTGGCCGTGAGCAACGCGGCCCCCGCTAGTATCTGGCCGTGAGCAACGCGGCCCCCGCTAGTATCTGGCCGTGAGCAACGCAGTCCCCGCTAGTATCTGGCCGTGAGCAACGCAGCCCCCGCTAGTATCCGGCCGAGAGCGACACGACCCCCGCTAGTATCCATCCGAGAGCAACGCGGCCCCCGCTAGTATACGGCCGAGAGCAACGCGACCCCCGCTAGTATCCGGCCGAGAGCGACACGACCCCCGCTAGTATCCGGCCGAGAGCGACACGACCCCCGCTAGTATCCATCCGAGAGCAACGCGGCCCCCGCTAGTATACGGCCGAGAGCAACGCGACCCCCGCTAGTATCCGGCCGAGAGCGATGCTATAACGGGTACAGACCTCACTGACTGCATATTGCTCTAGTGTTCCTGCTCTTCCTGTAGAGACCCCCGTGCCGCAGTGGTATCCATTACGGGGGGCTTGTGGGCTGCTCTATTATTGCCCTGTAGGTAAAGAAAAAGAATAGAGCTGAATAGAAAGGCCCGTTATATCTGGATACAGAAAAACCTGAATTCTAGGGAGAGAAAAAAACCCGCGTCTGTGTGTCGTGCTCATATACTCACCTCGTTCTCTTCATTTTCTTTCAAAGAGTAGAAACTTTTAGTTTACAAGAGGGGGAGTATGGCGATATACAGACGGGGCCCAATCGCCGGACCGGGCCCCCAGCACTGACGGTACAGGGGGACAGAACTGCATAACACCCACCTGCACCACAAGGGGGCAGCAGTGCTGCCAATATCCCTATATCTGCACAAGTCAGTGCAATAGTGACCGCATATAATGGGATTAGATACACAGCACTGCAGACAGTATCACACAGGATTAGATACACGGCTCTGCATGCAGTATCACACAGGATTAGATACACGGCTCTGCATGCAGTATCACACAGGAGAGGATTAGATACACGGCTCTGCATACAGTATCACACAGGAGAGGATTAGATACATGGCTCTGCATACAGTATCACACAGGAGAGGATTAGATACACGGCTCTGCATACAGTATCACACAGGAGAAGATTAGATACACGGCTCAGCAGACAGTATCACACAGGAGAGGATTAGATACATGGCTCTGCATACAGTATCACACAGGAGAGGATTAGATACACGGCTCTGCATACAGTATCACACAGGAGAGGATTAGATACACGGCTCAGCAGTCAGTATCACACAGGAGAGGATTAGATACACGGTTCAGCAGACAGTATCACACAGGAGAGGATTAGATACACGGCTCAGCAGTCAGTATCACACAGGAGAGGATTAGATACACTGCTCAGCAGACAGTATCACACAGGAGAGGATTAGATACACGGCTCAGCAGACAGTATCACACATGGTAGGATTAGATACACGGCTCAGCAGACAGTATTACACAGGAGAGGATTAGATACACGGCTCAGCAGTCAGTATCACACAGGAGAGGATTAGATACACGGCTCAGCAGACAGTATCACACAGGAGAGGATTAGATACACGGCTCAGCAGTCAGTATTACACAGGAGAGGATTAGATACACGGCTCAGCAGTCAGTATCACACAGGATAGGATTAGATACACGGCTCAGCAGTCAGTATCACACAGGATAGGATTAGATACACGGCTCAGCAGTCAGTATCACACATGAGAGGATTAGATACACGGCTCAGCAGTCAGTATCACACAGGAGAGGATTAGATACACGGCTCAGCAGTCAGTATCACACATGAGAGGATTAGATACACGGCTCAGCAGTCAGTATCACACAGGAGAGGATTAGATACACGGCTCAGCAGTCAGTATCACACAGGAGAGGATTAGATACACGGCTCAGCAGTCAGTATCACACAGGAGAGGATTAGATACACGGCTCAGCAGTCAGTATCACACAGGAGAGGATTAGATACACGGCTCAGCAGACAGTATCACACAGGAGAGGATTAGATACACGGCTCAGCAGTCAGTATCACACAGGAGAGGATTAGATACACGGCTCAGCAGACAGTATCACACAGGAGAGGATTAGATACACGGCTCAGCAGACAGTATCACACATGGTAGGATTAGATACACGGCTCAGCAGTCAGTATCACACAGGAGAGGATTAGATACACTGCTCAGCAGACAGTATCACACAGGATAGGATTAGATACACGGCTCAGCAGACAGTATCACGCAGGAGAGGATTAGATACACGGCTCAGCAGACAGTATCACACATGGTAGGATTAGATACACGGCTCAGCAGTCAGTATCACACAGGAGAGGATTAGATACACTGCTCAGCAGACAGTATCACACAGGATAGGATTAGATACACGGCCCAGCAGTCAGTATCACGCAGGAGAGGATTATATACACGGCCCAGCAGTCAGTATTACGCAGGAGAGGATTAGATACACGGCTCAGCAGTCAGTATCACGCAGGATAGGATTAGATACACGGCTCAGCAGTCAGTATTACACAGGAGAGGATTAGATACACGGCTCAGCAGTCAGTATTACACAGGAGAGGATTAGATACACGGCTCAGCAGTCAGTATCACACAGGAGAGGATTAGATACACGGCTCAGCAGTCAGTATCACACAGGATAGGATTAGATACACGGCTCAGCAGTCAGTATCACACAGGAGAGGATTAGATACACGGCTCAGCAGTCAGTATCACACAGGATAGGATTAGATACACGGCTCAGCAGTCAGTATCACACAGGATAGGATTAGATACACGGCTCAGCAGACAGTATCACACAGGAGAGGATTAGATACACGGCTCAGCAGACAGTATCACACATGGTAGGATTAGATACACGGCTCAGCAGTCAGTATCACACAGGAGAGGATTAGATACACGGCTCAGCAGTATCACACAGGACAGGATTAGATACACGGCTCAGCAGTCAGTATCACACAGGATAGGATTAGATACACGGATCAGCAGTCAGTATCACACAGGATTGGATACACGGCTCTGCATACAGTATCACACAGGATTGGATACACGGCTCTGCATGCAGTATCACACAGGATTAGATACACAGCTCTGAAGTCAGTATCACACAGGAGAGGATTGGATGCCACAGCTCCCTGTGATCCGTGTCCCGGTTTTGGCTGCTGCAGCGCCTCGCTTTGCTGTAATCTGCCTCCTCAGTGCCGTGATGCAGTTTGTCGCTTTCTCAGCTATTCGTGTTTTTCTGCAGTGATGAGGATTTCTCGGACATCCATGGGAATGCGCTGACGACCCCTTAGTCTCCTGTCCTGGGGGTCACTCTGCTGTTCTGACTGATCATGTGACTAATGGCCCCATGCAGCCTGTGTCACTGACCCCAATAGTGGGGAAATTAGAGCGTGACCCCTCTCACCGCTGCGACTGGTCATTACATGACTGGAGATCTACTGTGTGCCCTAATGCTGTGGGGTAGATCCAAGAAGAGCGGCCTCCACCACTCACTGCAGGACGGACACATACACACACATACAGTTAGGGCCAGAAATATTTGGACAGTGACACAAGTTTTGTTATTTTAGCTGTTTACAAAAACATGTTCAGAAATACAATTATATATGTAATATGGGCTGAAAGTGCACACTCCCAGCTGCAATATGATAGTTTCCACATCCAAATCGGAGAAAGGGTTTAGGAATCATAGCTCTGTAATGCATAGCGTCCTCTTTTTCAAGGGACCAAAAGTAATTGGACAATGGACTTTAAGGGCTGCAATTAACTCTGAAGGCGTCTCCCTCGTTAACCTGTAATCAATGAAGTAGTTAAAAGGTCAGGAGTGGATTCCAGGTGTGTGGTTTTGCATTTGGAAGCTGTTGCTGTGAGCAGACAACATGCGGTCAAAGGAACTCTCAATTGAGGTGAAGCAGAACATCCTGAGGCTTAAAAAAAAAGAAAAAATCCATCAGAGAGATAGCAGACATGCTTGGAGTAGCAAAATCAACAGTTGGGTACATTCTGAGAAAAAAGGAATTGACTGGTGAGCTTGGGAACTCAAAAAGGCCTGGGTGTCCACGGATGACAACAGTGGTGGATGATCGCCGCATACTTAATTTGGTGAAGAAGAACCCGTTCACAACATCAACTGAAGTCCAGAACACTCTCAGTGAAGTAGGTGTATCTGTCTCTAAGTCAACAGTAAAGAGAAGACTCCATGACAGTAAATACAAAGGGTTCACATCTAGATGCAAACCATTCATCAATACCAAAAATAGACAGAAAAACACCTCAAGAAGCCAGCTCAGTTCTGGAAAAGTATTCTATGGACAGATGAGACAAAGATCAACCTGTACCAGAATGATGGGGAGAAGAAAGGGAACGGCACATGATCCAAGGCACACCACACCCTCTGTAAAACATGGTGGAGGCAACGTGATGGCATGGGCATGCATGGCTTTCAATGGCACTGGGTCACTTGTGTTTATTGATGACATAAGAGCAGACAAGAGTAGCCGGATGAATTCTGAAGTGGACCGGGATATACTTTCAGCCCAGATTCAGCCAAATGCTGCAAAGTTGATTGGACGGCGCTTCATAGTACAGATGGACAATGACCCCAAGCATACAGCCAAAGCTACCCAGGAGTTCATGAGTGCCAAAAAGTGGCACATTCTGCAATGGCCAAGTCAATCTCCAGATCTAAACCCAATTGAGCATGCATTTCACTTGCTCAAATCCAGACTTAGGGTGCCGTCACACAGTGCAATTTTGATCGCTACGACGGCACGATTTGTGACGTTGCATCGTCGCTTAATTATCGTTTCAAACATCGTAGACTGCGGTCACACTACACGATGCACGGCGCTGAAGCGATAAATTCATGACGTATTTGCGATGTAGAAGTCGTATGGGACAGTCGTACGGTCGTGTCACACACGACGATTCAGAGCAAATTTTGCATAATCTGTGCGTGACGTTGTTCACTGGGGGCGTGTTGTGCTACTTGCTAGTGTGCTGATAGGCCAAAGGTTCTGTGCACACAATTGGTTGGAAAATTTGTCACCTGAGCGCTATTGTTCCCAATGCCACCTCACTGCTTTCAAAATTTCCTTTCTTCACTTCGTACTTGGACACTTGGTGGACCTGGACATTGGAATTTTGTACTTCGCTGAATATACCACGCTTTGCACCGCTGCTTCGAGGTATGTAAACCGCTTGGGCGTGGTGGATGGAACGCTGTATGGACGGCATGAGTGCTTCGTTCCACCGCTGAAGCGAAGCGGATGGTACACTGTTGTGACTGGAGGGCTACAATGTGACAGATGGTACGCTGTTGTGACTGGTCGTGACTGGTGGGCTACAGCGTGGTAGATGGGACGCAGTTTGGTCGGCATGACCGCTTCGTTCCGCCGCTGAAGCGATGCGGATGGTACGCTGTTGTGACTGCTTATGACCGGTTGTGTCTGTTGAGCTAGAGCGTGGCAGATGGTACAATGTATGGTCACCATGAGCGCTTTGTGTGGCTGCTGTAGTGAAGCAGGCGGTACACTGTTTTGGGTTATGGTGGCCTATGGCGTGGCAGATGGAAGAAGCGATGGTAGGCATGAGTGCTTTGTGTGGCTGCTGTTGTTAAGCGTTTGACACACTGGCAAAAGTATTGTTTAAAGGACTCTTTGTCAACCGTGTAATTTTTTTTTATAATTATTTTTCAGATGTCAAATCGTGTGGAGTTCATCAGGGATTTCATCGAGATTTATCAGTCTTTTCCCTGCCTCTGGAAAATAAAATCTCCTGAGTATTGTAACAGGGAAAAGAGGAGGGAGGGTTACTTAAAGCTCATTGAGCTTTACAATCGTCATGCACCAGAAGAGGCAGCAAACGAAGCAGTTATTAAAAAGAAAATCCAGGCGCTCCGCACGGTGTGGAGGAAGGAGCTGAACAAGGTTCTTCAGACTACAAGGTCCGGAGCTTCCACTGAAGATGTTTATGTGCCAAAACTTTGGTATTTTGAACATCTTAATTTTCTGAGGGACCAAGAGGTGCCACAGACTTCCACGTGTCTTCGCTTGTTGGCACCTGTGGAACCAATAGTTTCGGAGAACCACGCCGAGCAGGAGTCACAAGGGCAACAAGTAAGTAGCTCTTTGGACGAAAGTTCACCAATGTGTCCTATAATTACATAAATTTTCTCTGCATTTTATGTTTTATACTTCTGATTATCACATCAGTTTGAAGTTGTTACAAAAACATGTCCACATAAGTAACCCTGTCGCAGTAAAGTATTATATGGGGAACTTAATATGTATGAAATGGCGATATATCTAAACCATACCATCTAAGCAATATAGAAAATAGTATCGCTTCCAGCTGCAGATGTTTTCTTGTTGAGACTATTTAGACTATAAAATATTGGTCAGGTTCCCCTAGCAGTCAGAACAGTGTAGTTCAAAGTATTAAATAAAAGGGAGGGTTAAAGAATATTACTAAGCTTAAAATATATTATAATCTTTTTTTTTTACCTACTACGAATATATAGTTTGGATGCGGTTATGGTGGTACAACTTTTTGTTGCCGGGTTCATAACTTGTTTTTTTTTCCCCCCCCCCAGGATGACAGTGCGCAGGAGAGTACACTGGACTGTTCACAGGACTGCACGACAACTGATTTAGTGGAGGCTGCACCTGCCAGGACTCAATCGAGGCAAGGTCCAAGAAAACGGAAAGCCACCTCAGACGCCTCACATGAACTATTGAGCCTTGCAAAGAAGGTGTTGACAAGAAATGTTAGCCCTGCGTTGCAGGGGTTTGGACACTATGTGGTTGACAAACTGGCCAAAATGGACGACAACCAAAGAATACTAGCAGAGCGTCTGATTCTGGAAGCAGTGAACAGGGGTACAGATGGCGATTTGGACAAGAACACTTGTTTGGTCTCTTCCCGGCCAATACAGCGGACAGAGCCATCAAATTACAATGGTTGGTCACAGTGTCAGACATCGATGCGACACAATCCTCACGTTTCCCACTTCGGCCAGCCACCCCCTAATAACTCCTACACGCCAATACCGTCACATATGGCTTCGCCCATCAGGCACCAAAGTTTTCAGCCGGAACAATCGTCGTATCATAATTTGTGATTTCCTAACTTCTTTTACATTCCTTTTTATTTTATTGTCTTGTTAAAATAATGTTTCAAATAAAAGCTTTTATTAGAAATTCTATCACTACTTTTTGATTGGTGTGTCTCGATCACAGCACTGTATGAGGGCACAAATTAACGTAACAAATTCATGTACAGTTAACTAAAAAAAAAAATCGAATGAAAGTTTAACAAAATCTTTTAATTGGAACAACAAAAAATGGATTATTGGCCCGCCTACAACTGCTGGCACATGTCCCGCAGCTTCTGCAGCTCCTCCATTGCCACATTGTGCTGCTCCTGAATACGCGCCATAGTGTGGATTAGCTTTTCTATGCCGGCTTCAAGATCCTCCTTGTTGACAGTGACGAGAGCTGTGGGTCAAAAAACATAACATTAATAACACAGTAGTCTCCCGATGTGTCTTTGCTTCTGTGAAGGAAAAAAAAAAAAAACAGTCAGCATATAAGGGCAAAACTGACTTGGGGGGGGGGGGGGGGGGTGTTTGGGTTGGGGGTGAAAGAGTGGGCCTGCAACAAAATCAAAATAACTTTATTGTGGGAACCTACTAGGATGTTGAGGCACGGAGGGCACTTCGGGATCTGAGTCTGTGTCGAATGCCTCGTGCTGTCGGCGGCGGCGCTGTCTCTTTGCCTCTGTGAAGGGAACAAAACAAAAAAAAGGTCTGTCAGCATATATGGCAACACTGGCTGCCGGGGGAGGGGGTGGGGGGGAAGAGGGGACCTGCAACTTAATCCAAATCACATAATTGTGGGAACCTACTAGGATCTGGAGGAGTAGACCCGGAGGGCACAGATGTAGAAGAGGCTGTGCGGGATGCCTCGTGGCGGCGGTGGTGCTGTGTCTTTGCCTCTGTGAAGGGAAAAAAAAAAAAAAAAGGTCTGTCAGCATATATGGCAACACTGGCTGCCGGGGGGGGGGGGGGAGGAGGGGACCTGCAACCAAATCCAAATCACATTATTGTGGGAACCTACTAGGATCAGTTGTCTTTGACCCGGAGGGCTCTGGGACTTCAGAGGCGGTGTGAGAAGCCTCGTCGCTACGGCGGCGCTGTCTCTTTGCCTCTGTGAAGGAAAAAAAAAGTTCGGTCAGCAGTTAGCTGTGCCACATAGTACTTTTCACCGTTCATACTGTCCCATAGCTGTTGGACATAGTGGCTCTGCAACGTTCAAACTGTCCCATAGCTGTGGCACTGCAACGTTGAAACTGTCCCATAGGTGTGGCACATAGTGGCTCTGCAACGTTCAAACTGTCCCATAACTGTGGCACATAGTGGCTCTGCAACGTTGAAACTGTCCCATAGCTGTGGCACATAGTGGCTCTGCAACGTTCATACTGTCCCATAGCTGTTGGACATAGTGGCTCTGCAACGTTGAAACTGTCCCATAACTGTGGCACATAGTGGCTCTGCAACGTTCATACTGTCCCATAGCTGTGGCACATAGTGGCTCTGCAACGTTGAAACTGTCCCATAACTGTGGCACATAGTGGCTCTGCAACGTTCATACTGTCCCATAGCTGTGGCACATAGTGGCTCTGCAACGTTGAAACTGTCCCATAGGTGTGGCACATAGTGGCTCTGCAACGTTCATACTGTCCCATAGCTGTGGCACATAGTGGCTCTGCAACGTTGAAACTGTCCCATAACTGTGGCACATAGTGGCTCTGCAACGTTCATACTGTCCCATAGCTGTGACACATAGTGGCTCTGCAACGTTGAAACTGTCCGATAGGTGTGGCACATAGTGGCTCTGCAACATTCATACTGTCCCATAGGTGTGGCACATAGTGGCTCTGCAACGTTCATACTGTCCCATAGCTGTGGCACATAGTGGCTCTGCAACGTTCATACTGTCCCATAGCTGTGGCACATAGGGGCTCTGCAACGTTCAAACTGTTCCCATAGCTGTGACACATAGTGGCTCTGCAACGTTGAAACTGTCCGATAGGTGTGGCACATAGTGGCTCTGCAACATTCATACTGTCCCATAGGTGTGGCACATAGTGGCTCTGCAACGTTCATACTGTCCCATAGCTGTGGCACATAGTGGCTCTGCAACGTTCATACTGTCCCATAGCTGTGGCACATAGTGGCTCTGCAACGTTCATACTGTCCCATAGGTGTGGCACATAGTGGCTCTGCAACGTTCATACTGTCCCATAGCTGTGGCACATAGTGGCTCTGCAACGTTCATACTGTCCCATAGCTGTGGCACATAGTGGCTCTGCAACGTTCATACTGTCCCATAGCTGTGACACATAGTGGCTCTGCAACGTTCATACTGTCCCATAGCTGTGGCACATAGTGGCTCTGCAACGTTCATACTGTCCCATAGCTGTGGCACATAGGGGCTCTGCAACGTTCAAACTGTCCCATAGCTGTGACACATAGTGGCTCTGCAACGTTCAAACTGCCCCATAGCTGTGGCACATAGTGGCTCTGCAACGTTCATACTGTCCCATAGCTGTGACACATAGTGGCTCTGCAACGTTCAAACTGCCCCATAGCTGTGCCACATACTTTTGGGTACCTGAGTACTAACCTCTGCTAATCTCCTGGCGAAGCTCCTGCAGGCGCTCTGGGCTTTTCGACTTGAGATCGCCCCATTTTTTCACTATCTGGGCCTTGCTGCGCGTTATCCCAAACCGCTTCCTGAGGCCCTCAGACACCACACGGACAACTTCCTCCTTGTGCTGGTTGCGGTGCAGCACCATCCCTGTGGTTTCATACTGCATCCTATCCATTGTTCCAATAAGGAACTTGAGCTCTGGGATGCCCATAGGTGGACCACGGCGACTGGCAGCCATTATCACGATGTCAGGGGACAAAAACAAGCTAGGGCAGGCACGCAGGAACGCTGTACGTCATCACGCCGTCATAGACCACGAGCGTACATTACGTGCCGCTCCGGCGTTATATAACGATCCTTCGAACGGCATTTACTATGTGCGTTCCTTTCGTAACGCTCAGTCGTCACAAATGTGACGCTGTTCATAAACGGCAACGCTATTGCGATGCCAATGGCGCGGCAGGACGGCGGAGCGCTGCTCCTCCTCTGGGCGTTGCTCTTCAGGGTCATTCCATCTAAAATGGCGGCGAGAATGCGTTCTGCTCCTCTGGGGCAGCCAGAACTCCTTTTTTTTTATTTCCCAGATGGATGCCATGGATTACGAGGGTCTGGAGAGCCGCCCTGCCCACCCACACATCCACAAGCGGGAAGTGCTTGGCCACATAACAAGAATGATGGAGAGGAGGTTTGGCGTCTGCCGCAGTCAGCTTCAGCTGCGTAAAAAATGGGCTGACCTCCGCTATAAAACGCCACAAATGTTTGCGGAGTTGCGTGCGGAGGCAAGGCGAGGCAAGTACTAGTATGGGGGGATTGGGAGATGCATGCTGTCAGGAGGGGGGGGTTTGGGAGGGAGGCTTGCGCTCATGGTTGCCAACTTCACCTCAAATGCATTAAAACACATGCCCCGTTTTTTAAAAATTTAGTTATTTTCCAAGCAGAATATGCGTTGTCCGTGAGAAAACTTGTCGGGTTCCCTAATCTCAACCACCATCTTGAAATTATTAAGATGTCCATAATTTTTACTTTCTCAATTTCCCATAAATATTAACGGAGGAGGTTGGCCTACTGATGAAATAATACGTTTTCCAAAGACAGGAAGACCATTGAACCCCAGAGCCCACAGACATGTCAGAGTATCGCACCCCTGTAAAGTGTGATCTCGATTTTATGTTTGAGTATATTGTAAGCTTTGCTCTGCAGCACTCAACATTTGTGTGTAAACATTGTGATTCTTTACTTTAGGTGTAGAGAGACAGCGGCGGCGGCAAGTCAGACACACCATTGCCACCAGTACCCCATCTTCTGACACCAGTGGGAGCCCACAGTCCGGGACATCACGTAAGTTCACAATCATTTATTGCATTTTTTTTAACATCACACGGGACATAACAGGGTAGCTGAAATATTTGAAGACATTACAGACGCAGTAATGACCCAGCGGCCTACCACACCTCCACCATCTGTTGCGACCATGCACCCTCGCACCCCTGTGAAGTGTGATATAAATTTTATGTTTCAGTATATTGTTAGCTTTGATCTGCAGCACTCTACATGTGTTTTTAAAGATTGCGTTTGTTAACTTTCTGTGTAGAGAGACAGCGGCGGCAACAGGTACCTGCCATTGCCAGCAGCACCACAGCATCCACCACCAGCGGGAGCCCAGAGCCCGGGACGTCACGTAAGTTAACAATCATAGATTACAGTTTTTCAACTGCATACGGGACATAAGAGGGTAGCGGAAATATTTGAATACATTACAGACGCAGTAATGACCCAGCGGCCTACCACGCCACCACCAGACAGCAGACGGCCTCGCACCCCTACACCACCCTCAACACCTCCCTTCCGACACTCCTCTTCCTCCCCCGGGTCGGCGGCATTCTCCCCAGAAGCTAACATACGTAAGTGACCAAAACAGCAAGCGCTTCCCAACGGCGTGTTCCATAGTTAACCAGATCTGTTATAATTTCCTTTTACCTGCTGCAGCAGAGGCCAGATCGCTGGGATGGGACATTAGCAGCTCTGGTTCTGGCAATGAGGAACCGGCGTCCCTTCTCCGTAAGTATCAAGATAATGCGAGTGGTTTTCTGCTGGATGTCACCATAGACAACCAAAACTGTAAAATTTAATAAAATTTACATCGCCCTGTGGTGCCAGACCAAATAGAAATTTACAACACAGAAAATTAGGTCCTGCCCCAGAGGTCGAGATGTATTTTCAGAGGAATCAACGTTGGTTCTCCAACCTCTTCTATCCACAGAACCGCCCACCGTAAGAGAGCTCCTGGCGAGACAATTGCGACTGGAGCGGACAGCAGCGCTCCTGCAGCAGACAGCAGCGCTCCTCCAGAGTCAAGTGGAGCAGCAGGGCGTGACGCTGCGACACCTCTTGGGCCGGAGATAATTTTTTTTTTTGGGGGGGGTTATGTTATATTTTGTTGTAAAATAATTTAAAACCAAGAAAGTGTTACAAAAAAACCAAAAATCTTCGCATTCTTTCTTTAATGTTTACCAAGCTATAAGGGTTAACAGCACCATTTTATAGGCATCACATTTAAAATTATTTAGAGAGGTTTATATGACAGCAAAGCAAAAAAAAAATTTTTTTTATACGGCGCGATCCTGCCAGGGTACAGCTCCAGAACCATTAAAGTACTGACAGTATTTTTCGCGACAGTCCCTTGCATCGTCTGCCTGTCTGCCAGATCCAAGAGCTTGAAGAGCTGTAAAATTTTCAGGTTGTGTACGCCATTCCCCGGGCACAATATCTCCGGTTCGTGCGTCCACTGCATCAATAAACGAAGGAGGAGAATAGGAGCTCGTATCATGACGTCTCAGGAAATTATGGAGCACACAGCATGCCAAAACCACAAAGTCTATAGTCGGCAGCTTCAAGTTGATAGCTGTGTGGAACACTCTAAACCGATTTGCCATAATCCCAAAGGCATTTTCAACCACACGACGGGCCCTCGACAACCGGTAATTAAAGATTCTGCGCTCCGGTGTGAGTGTTCTCTGTGCAAATGGCTTCAGCAAATGTGGATGAAGAGGGAAAGCTTCATCAGCGATGAAGACAAAATTTAGGTTTGCTTTTGTGTCTTCATTTAGTGGCAACAGCAGTTCATTGTTCCTCAAGCTTTCCCCAAATGAAGTGTGTTCAAAAACACCACCGTCGGAGACTCGACCATTCATGCCAACATCTACATCGACAAACTCATAGTTCGCATTGACAAGGGCCATGAGGATCACACTGAAATATCCTTTGTAGTTGAAAAAGAAGGATCCAGAGTTGGCTGGTTGCGTGATGCGCACATGCTTTCCATCTAATGCACCACCGCAGTTTGGAAACTGCCACAGCTCATCAAAATCGGAAGCAATCCTCTTCCAGTCATCCGCCGTCTTGGGAAACTGCAAGATGAGAAGGAAACATGTACAAATTAGGTCAAATATATTATGCACATACACTCTCATGTGCACATCCTACAGTGAATGAGGCGCAGTATGGATTAGTATAACAAAGTCAACAACACAGAGTATGCAGGCAGCCATTTTTTCAGATGGCTTCGGTGACTCAGAGGGGGTGCTAAACAATATATCTAAATTATATAATCAATAAAATTACGTTGGGAGCAGCAAATAAAAGAAGGGTGGCGCAGGGTTGGAGCAGCACATATCAGAATGGAGCCGCAAAATGGTAGCAGCACATGTCAGAATGGAGGCGCAGGATCACAGCAGCACATGTCTGAATGGGGGCGCAGGATGGGAGCAGCACATGATAGGATGTAGAACATATACCAATAGAAATGCTCGCCATCAGGGCGTAGAACGGGTTCAATAGCTAGTATAATATATCGACATAACACAGCAGCCAAAAAAATATAGTAGTACCTCCATATAATGCCTTAAGCTCTGCACAATGGCCTCGCATGTCTCCGGAATCACAACGCTCAGGAAAGGTCTGGAAACAGCTGCGGAAAACTGCAAATCCTGAAGAGACCTTCCTGTTGCCAGGAAGCGCAGTGTCACCGCCAACCTTTCCTCCACGGGCACGGCTGCACGCATCGGCGTATCACACCTTTGTATGAGTGGCGTAACAGCAGACAGTATTATCTTGAAGGATTCCTCGGACATCCGAAGGTAGTTTCGGAAATCATGAGGGTTATTGTCACGTAACTCTCTTATGAGACCCATGTGTGACAATGTGGATCTTTTCTGCAGCCAGCTCCGGGTCCACATGCGACGTTTTCGTTTAGGACGTCTCTCCTCTTGGAGACGTGCTGCCTCAAACACCAGGGCAGCAGCAACAACAGAACTCTCATCGGAAGTGAGCATAGTTCCTAAAAAGAAAACAAACGTACAATAAATACACGTGCTTACAAAACAATGTTCTGACCATTGATCTAATAACTATATATGTTACTACTGGTATTAAATGGGGCAGTCAACCATCTCGATCTGTAAAAGGATTAATTAATTGGGCCACGCAACAGCTGTGTACCTGAGGTTCTCAGGCCTACCCTACTCTCCATAAAGGAACAATCGACCACGCTACAGCGTTTATCCCCGTTGAAGCGCAACATATGCTACGCTGTAGCGTTATACATACCTTTTGCGGTAAAAGTCTAGTAGTTAAAGGTCCAGGGAATCCAGCGAATTTAGGAGTTCTGTTCACAGCACGTGCTACAGAGAGAAATGAATAGCGCGCTCGAGAGCTCCGGTTTTATCCGCTGGGAACAATAGTCCTTTGTCGAATGAGCGCACAGTATTGTACCGCCCAATCAGCACACGGGAGGTGGAGAATTCAGCGCTCCTACATAGCCAGCTCCTCCGCCCTTTACATCGTATACAATATCGTGCACACCTTTGTCACACCATGCGATCATGCCGCCACAGCGGGACACTGGACGACGAAAGAAAGTTTCAAACGATCTGCTACGACGTACGATTCACAGCGGGGTCCCTGATCGCAGGAGCGTGTCACACGCTGCGATAGCGTACCTATATCGCTCGAACGTCACAAATCGTGCCGTCGTAGCGATCAAAATTGCACTGTGTGACGGTACCTTTAAGACGGAAAGACCCACAAACAAGCAAGACCTGAAGGCTGCGGCTGTAAAGGCCTGGCAAAGCATTAAGAAGGAGGAAACCCAGCGTTTGGTGATGTCCATGGGTTCCAGACTTAAGGCAGTGATTGCCTCCAAAGGATTTGCAACAAAATATTGAAAATAAAAATATTTTGTTTGGGTTATGTTTATTTGTCCAATTACTTTTGACCTCCTAAAATGTGGAGTGTTTGTAAAGAAATGTGTACAATTCCTACATTTTCTATCAGATATTTTTGTTCAACCCTTCAAATTAAACGTTACAATCTGCACTTGAATTCTGTTGTAGAGGTTTCATTTCAAATCCAATGTGGTGGCATGCAGAGCCCAACTCGCGAAAATTGTGTCACTGTCCAAATATTTCTGGCCCTAACTGTATCTGTAGCCCTATATACCGGCCACGCACTGACTCCAGGATTGTAGACCCCTGTGATGATGGTTAGTTGACACACCGCGATCTAACATGTCCCTTGTGTCACATTATTTTCAGGGTTCCATCATTTCTGTCCAGGACGATTTCATCAGTTGTTTTTTTTTAATTCTGTGGAGGAAAAGCAATGTCTGACTCTCATCTGTTCATTTTCATAGATCTTTTTCTTGTTACCTTTGTCAGATTCAAGTTATTTCTGTGACCACTGTGGGTTTTTCTGTCATTAAACGAGCGGCACCAACAATTTTGACCTCGTGTGTACATCCATGACTAATGTGGGGCAGGTCCCGGCCATTAATACCAGTGTGGGCAGCGCTGTGGGATGACTGACTGTCACTCGCCCTGAACAGAAACTATCAGATTTTAAAGGGGGAAAAAAAGGTCCATTTATTTACAGGTGACAAGAAGCACAAAACTGAGGGGGGCAGACCGAAGCTTCTGGGGCAGTAATCATCCCAGGCCGTCCTCTCGGCCGATCCTCCCCAACTACAAGTCCCAGGTGTCCGGGCGGTCAAGGCATGCTGAGGTCTGCCACTTTTTGCAAGAAATGTGTGTGAGCGTGAAATAGTTAAATACATAAAGCAGCCGATGTTTGAACTTCAGATTGTGGGTGACCGAGGAAGTGTCCACAAGATGGCGCTCTGCTCAGTTCTGCTGCAGTTACAGTCCAGCTGGTGGCGCTCAGTACTTCCGCTGGCGAGGAAAGATGGCGGATGAGCGCTTTGGGGTAGGCACAGAGTCCGGGTCCATATCGAACAGATCGCGGCCGGTCTTCAGGATCTGCTCCTCGATCTTCTTGTGTCGCTTCATGTCGGACAGCACCTTGTCCATCCGAGCCTCTCTCTTCTGACTGCGGGTCGAGCTCCCTGGCAAACAGAAAATAAAGAGTTAAATATGTATGTTTACACGCAGACACCAGAAGACCACCCTGTGGCCGGACAGCTCATCCAAGGCTGTGGCTACTACTCCCTCCACCATGCTTTACACTGCAGTCCTGCCCTATCAGTGTATGGCTATACACTGCTGTACTAACAGGCGCTCCCCTCCCCCATCACTTACCGGGCGTTCGCCGCCTGTCAATCAATGAGTTTTTCGGAGTGATAGGTTCATCATTGAAATCGAACTCTGTGGGGATGGAAGGCCTGCGGGGGAAAAAGAGACAGTCAGCTCCGCTATCATGTAATTCATCATTCATCGTCTGGACGAAGCAATGATCACACAGCTGAAGGTTCGTTACAATGGATCCAACCACTGAAGACGCTGCATCTACAGCAGTGAAACGTGTCGGGAAGGAGCAGAGGCCGTAAAGTTATTAACCCCTTGCCTCCGCAGCGCTTTTGTATTTTTTCCTCACCTTCATTTCCAGGACCCGTAGCTTTTGTTTTTAATTCTTCCATTCGCACAGACATACAAGGGCTCGTATTTTGGGAATCACTCTTCTTTTTCCCCCCATGTAAAATGCTAAAAAAAAAATCCATCTGCAGAGAAATAGTCTGTAACTCCATTATAGTTACTCTGGGTTTCGTTTTTGCTGCAGTAAAAGTCACCAGGTAGCCCCGTTCCCCGGTCGGTACGATTACACCCGCAGCCAAACACTTATTACAATTTAGTGAGAAAACAACAAGTTGCCATTTTCCACTTTCTCAGACCCTCTATTTTCCCGTCTGTATCGCCGGATCGAGGCTCAGTTTGTTTCCGCTATTTACTGAGACCACTTTCCCGCAGCGACACCTGCTATGGTGCAGACTCAGCTCCTGGTCCCGCAGCGACACCTGGTACAGTGCAGGCTCAGCTACCGACCCCACAGCGACACCTGGTACGGCGCAGGCTCAGCTACCGACCCCGCAGCGACACCTGGTACAGCGCAGGCTCAGCTCCTGATCCCGCAGCGACACTTGGTACAGCGCAGGCTCAGCTCCTGATCCCGCAGCGACACCTGGTACAGCGCAGGCTCAGCTCATGATCCCGCAGCGACACCTGGTACAGCGCAGGCTCAGCTCATGATCCCGCAGCGACACCTGGTACAGCGCATGCTCAGCTACTGACGCCGCAGCGACACCTGGTACAGCGCAGGCTCAGCTCCTGATCCAGCAGAAACACCTGGTACAGCGCAGGCTCAGCTCATGATCCCGCAGCGACACCTGGTACAGCGCAGGCTCAGCTCATGATCCCGCAGCGACACCTGGTACAGCGCATGCTCAGCTACTGACGCCGCAGCGACACCTGGTACAGCGCAGGCTCAGCTCCTGATCCAGCAGAAACACCTGGTACAGCGCAGGCTCAGCTACCGACCCCGCAGCGACACCTGGTACAGCGCAGGCTCAGCTCCTGATCCCGCAGCGACACCTGGTACAGCGCATGCTCAGCTACCGACCCCGCAGCGACACCTGGTACAGCGCAGGCTCAGCTCCTGATCCCGCAGCGACCCTTGGTACAGCGCAGGCTCAGCTCCTGATCCCGCAGCGACACCTGGTACAGCGCAGGCTCAGCTCCTGATCCCGCAGCGACACCTGGTACAGCGCAGGCTCAGCTCATGATCCCGCAGCGACACCTGGTACAGCGCAGGCTCAGCTCATGATCCCGCAGCGACACCTGGTACAGCGCATGCTCAGCTACTGACGCCGCAGCGACACCTGGTACAGCGCAGGCTCAGCTCCTGATCCAGCAGAAACACCTGGTACAGCGCAGGCTCAGCTCATGATCCCGCAGCGACACCTGGTACAGCGCAGGCTCAGCTCATGATCCCGCAGCGACACCTGGTACAGCGCATGCTCAGCTACTGACGCCGCAGCGACACCTGGTACAGCGCAGGCTCAGCTCCTGATCCAGCAGAAACACCTGGTACAGCGCAGGCTCAGCTACCGACCCCGCAGCGACACCTGGTACAGCGCAGGCTCAGCTCCTGATCCCGCAGCGACACCTGGTACAGCGCATGCTCAGCTACCGACCCCGCAGCGACACCTGGTACAGCGCAGGCTCAGCTCCTGATCCCGCAGCGACCCTTGGTACAGCGCAGGCTCAGCTCCTGATCCCGCAGCGACACCTGGTACAGCGCAGGCTCAGCTCCTGATCCCGCAGCGACACCTGGTACAGCGCAGGCTCAGCTCATGATCCCGCAGCGACACCTGGTACAGCGCAGGCTCAGCTCATGATCCCGCAGCGACACCTGGTACAGCGCATGCTCAGCTACTGACGCCGCAGCGACACCTGGTACAGCGCAGGCTCAGCTCCTGATCCAGCAGAAACACCTGGTACAGCGCAGGCTCAGCTCATGATCCCGCAGCGACACCTGGTACAGCGCAGGCTCAGCTCATGATCCCGCAGCGACACCTGGTACAGCGCATGCTCAGCTACTGACGCCGCAGCGACACCTGGTACAGCGCAGGCTCAGCTCCTGATCCAGCAGAAACATCTGGTACAGCGCAGGCTCAGCTACCGACCCCGCAGCGACACCTGGTACAGCGCAGGCTCAGCTCCTGATCCCGCAGCGACACCTGGTACAGCGCATGCTCAGCTACCGACCCCGCAGCGACACCTGGTACAGCGCAGGCTCAGCTACCGACCCCGCAGCGACACCTGGTACAGCGCACGCTCAGCTACCGACCCCGCAGCGACACCTGGTACAGAGCAGGCTCAGCTCCTGGTCCCGCAGCGACACCTGGTACGACGCAGGCTCAGCTCCCGCAGTGACACTTGGTATGGCGCAGGCTCAGCTCCTGATCCCGCAGCGACACCTGATACAGCGCAGGCTCAGCTCCTGATCCAGCAGAAACACCTGGTACGGCACAGGCTCAGCTACCGACCCCGCAGCGACACCTGGTACAGCGCATGCTCAGCTACTGATCCCGCAGCAACACCTGGTACAGCGTAGGCTCAGCTCCTGATCCAGCAGAAACACCTGGTACAGCGCAGGCTCAGCTACCGACCCCGCAGCGACACCTGGTACAGAGCAGGCTCAGCTCCTGATCCCGCAGCGACACCTGGTACAGCGCAGGCTCAGCTCCTGATCCCGCAGCGACACCTGGTACAGCGCAGGCTCAGCTCCTGATCCAGCAGAAACACCTGGTACGGCACAGGCTCAGCTCCTGATCCAGCAGAAACACCTGGTACAGCGCAGGCTCAGCTACCGACCCCGCAGCGACACCTGGTACAGAGCAGGCTCAGCTCCTGATCCCGCAGCGACACCTGGTACAGTGCAGGCTCAGCTCCTGATCCCGCAGCGACACCTGGTACAGCGCAGGCTCAGCTCCTGATCCCGCAGCGACACCTGGTACAGAGCAGGCTCAGCTCCTGGTCCCTCAGCGACACCTGGTACGGCGCAGGCTCAGCTCCCGCAGCGACACCTGGTACGGCGCAGGCTCAGCTCCCGCAGCGACACCTGGTACGGCACAGGCTCAGCTCCCGCAGTGACACCTGGTATGGCACAGGCTCAGCTCCTGGTCCCTCAGCGACACCTGGTACGGCGCAGGCTCAGCTCCCGCAGTGACACCTGGTACGGCGCAGGCTCAGCTCCCGCAGTGACACCTGGTATGGCGCAGGCTCAGCTCCTGATCCCGCAGTGAAGCCATACATTAGAGGTTGTTACAGGTTTGTGTAATCCCACACTTTTCCCAGCACAATTTTCTGATGGCTTCGGGTGACCCTGAGGTCACAGGTTTCGGGCCTCGGTCACTCACGTCTCATCTTCCTCCTCCTCTTCCTCCTGCTCCTGGTCTGACTCCTCGTCCAGAGTGTCCGGCTCGGGGGTGGGCGGCCGGCGCAGCAGGAGGTCCACCTGCAGGGGCAGCGTCTTCTCGCTGGCGATGAGCTCATACAGGCGCTTGATCTCCTCGGGGGCCGGCATCCATCCGTCCGTCTCGTCCAGGTCGTCGTCACTGCAGGGGATGCACCAGTCCTCGTCCTCCTCCTCGTCGTCATCTTCCTCCTGCCGCCGCTGCTCATCTCCGTCCTCCTCCTCCACTTTCTCTCCTTCGTCCTCCTTCTGCCCCTCCTCACCCTCTCGCGCCTCCTCCTCCTCGTCTTCCTCTTCTTCCTTCACAGCCAGCGACTCCATGCCGGACGTCACCTTCTCCTCGGCCTCTCCGGACGCCTCCTCCATCTAAACAAGGAGAAAGGGTTAAAAATAAAGAAATGTCACTCACGACTTCCATGGCCTCAGGCAGCGCAGGCGCAGTGACAGCACAGCGAGGAGTATTCCGCCATGATAAGACTTAGCTATAATAGGATAATGGCGGCGCAGACGTTACCAGCCCGTAATCCGCGCCGGGTGACGTCACTCACCGGACTCCACCGATATCCCCGCGGATCACAGACAGGAGGAGGCCGCCATCTTGTCCGGTCTCTGTTTACCCCGAAAGGCGCACATGACGTCACATCCGGCCGCCTAACACTGCGGAGCTGGTGCTATGAGGCTGCGGCGGCCATATTTACTTTGACAGGAAGCTCCCGTGCAGGACACATCTGACAGCTGTGGTGAAATCCTCGGATATTTGGGGTCTAAGGACAAAGTACATCATTGACAAAGAATCGTGCAAATCCGGAGCCCCGCCTGGTAATTATAACTCGCCTGTCCGTGCCCACAGTAAACATGGCGCACGTGTCATGTGACCTGCACGGCAACGCGTTCCATTTTTTGAATTAACCAATGACGAGTGGTTTGCGTCTCACGCCTCTCGTTCGGCACCGGAATTCAGCGTCACGTGACGCGGTCAGGGCTTCCCATTGGCTGTTAATGAAGGAGGCCGCCAAATACGAAAAAGAGGTCCAGTAACCGATGGTTTCCCCTGAAGTAACTGAGGCCTGAGAGCGGAAGAAGCGGCGGCAGCGACTGCGGGCGACAGGGAGGCAGGTGAGGCGGGAGAGGCACGGAAGCGACGGGCAGAGCTATCAGGGGGGCGGACGGGCGATTCCTGCGGGCTGTCTGTGCCGCCCCCTGGTTGGTCATTGCCAGGAGCACAGGCCCGTGTGTATACAGTGTGTGTGTGTATATATATATATATAACGTGTCTGTATACAGTGTGTTAATATATAGGCACACACCATCCAGGGGCGGCACAGACTGCAGGAATCACCGGCGCAATCTTTCCCCAGAGAGTGTTCTGAATATGGCCACTTCTTGCAGGAGGCTGTTGCTAAGCGACCACCCAACTCCAGCGCCTATAGAGGGGTAGAGCGGCCACTGGTTGCGTAGTGGTGTGACCGACAGGCTCTGGCTGCCCCATCTCAGCGCAGAGTGATGTCAGGGCACAGACCCTGATTCCAGCGATGTCGCTTCCTCGGTGCCTGCTGTGGTCTTGATACAAATGCAGAGCTCTGTATAACTCCCCCCACCCCCACCGATTGGCAGGTTTCTGCCTATGCGCAGTGTACACAGAGAGCAGCCAATCAGTGGTGGAAGCAGGGCTGGACCAGGAGGCACCAGACACCTAGTCCTGCAGTGATGATCTCCTGCTGAGAAAACACTGATTATATTGAAACTACAACACTCAGACTAATAAGTGACACATCGCCGGAATCAGGGTCTCTGCCCCTACATCATGCTGCTCTCGGATCACACAGCAAAACCCTGCAGGGAGATTCATGATCACAGAGCAGACCTCAGGGGACCATGTGCATTGATGTATTCTAGATCGCCCGGTGGCCATTGTTATTGGCAGCACGTGTTCTGGTTACACGGGACGATGTGCTGCCGAGGACGATGATCTTTTGTGCTGCACTCAAGATGATTTTGATTGATTAAGCACCTTGATCAGCGTCCGGTTTACACTGCACGATAATGGCGAGAGGGGCGATTTATATGTAGGCCTGGCCCCGTGCCGCTCATTATTTAGGCCTGGCCCCGTGCCGCTCATTATGTAGGCCTGGCCCCGTGCCGCTCATTATTTAGGCCTGGCCCCGTGCCGCTCATTATGTAGGCCTGGCCCCGTGCCGCTCAGTATTTAGGCCTGGCCCCGTGCCGCTCAGTATTTAGGCCTGGCCCCGTACCGCTCATTATGTAGGCCTGGCCCCGTGCCGCTCATTATGTAGGCCTGGCCCCGTGCCGCTCAGTATTTAGGCCTGGCCCCGTGCCGCTCAGTATTTAGGCCTGGCCCCGTGCCGCTCATTATTTAGGCCTGGCCCCGTGCCGCTCATTATTTAGGCCTGGCCCCGTGCCGCTCAGTATTTAGGCCTGGCCCCGTGCCGCTCAGTATTTAGGCCTGGCCCCGTGCCGCTCATTATTTAGGCCTGGCCCCGTGCCGCTCAGTATTTAGGCCTGGCCCCGTGCCGCTCAGTATTTAGGCCTGGCCCTGTGCCGCTCATTATTTAGGCCTGGCCCCGTGCCGCTCATTATTTAGGCCTGGCCCCGTGCCGCTCACTATTTAGGCCTGGCCCCGTGCCGCTCACTATTTAGGCCTGGTCCCGTGCCGCTCAGTAGTTAGTTAGGCCTGGCCCCGTGCCGCTCACTATTTAGTTAGGCCTGGCCCCGTGCCGCTCAATATTTAGGCCTGGCCCCGTGCCGCTCAGTATTTAGGCCTGGCCCCGTGCCGCTCAATATTTAGTTAGGCCTGGCCCCGTGCCGCTCAGTATTTAGGCCTGGCCCCGTGCCGCTCAGCATTTAGTTAGGCCTGGCCCCGTGCCGCTCAATATTTAGTTAGGCCTGGCCCCGTGCCGCTCAATAGTTAGGCCTGGCCCCGTGCCGCTCAATATTTAGGCGTGGCCCCGTGCCGCTCAGTATTTATTTAGGCCTGGCCCCGTGCCGCTCAGTATTTAGTTAGGCCTGGCCCCGTGCCGCTCAGTATTTAGTTAGGCCTGGCCCCGTGCCGCTCAGTATTTATTTAGGCCTGGCCCCGTGCCGCTCAGTATTTAGTTAGGCCTGGCCCCGTGCCGCTCAATATTTAGTTAGGCCTGGCCCCGTGCCGCTCAGTATTTAGGCCTGGCCCCGTGCCGCTCATCCCCTGATGACCCCAATCCTGGCCGGCTCTGCATATTGGCACTTTGTGTTCTCATGATCCCCCTTCCACCCAGGAGTCTTCACCAGTGGACACTTCCTTCCCTTTTACTTTTTCCGTGATACATTCCCACATTGTTTTTGTTGCATAAATTGCATATGGCCCCCGCCAGGCTAAATGTTCACAGACCAATATGAAGTGACTGCCAAGGTCCCGTGCCGCAGTAGACAGCACAGATCAGTCTCCTGTGCAGCAAATCATGCTCCTGTTGATGACAGCCGGGAGGGCACGCAGATGCCACTACTGGCACCAGTTTGTCCAGGGATGACAGACCCAATACTGCTTTTATTACCTGTAAAGTTCCTCCCATTGATGACCTCGTGTGGGGGCCGGTTGTAGGATGTGCTCGGCCCTTTAGAATTTTATGAGATCCCCAAGTTACAGGATATCTTCGCCCCTGGAGGTTCCAGGCTGTAGATATTGTCAGCAGATTTTTTTATGATGATGTTATCTCTACATAAATTATATATGACAGGTATAGCATTATCTATCGGTTCGTTATTGAGTTGTTGATGTGAGTGAATCCGTTCTGTTGGTCCCTTCACCATATCCCATTAATGTCGGATCTATTCAATATATGTACTCCGGCCCCGGCTGGTCTGCAACAGATTCTTTCATGAGAGGACGCTGTCTCATTGGAACAAAGGAAACCTCTGCACTTCTCCACCTATGTGTAAAAAAAAATCTCAATCTGGCTCTTTTCCCCCCAGTAGATATCCTGTTGTAAGCACCTGTCCAAGGCAGGAGGTCTCTGCTTCAAAGGTTTTTTTGTTTTTTTATTAATTTCTCTCTCCCTAGCTATAATTAATTGTATGTTCCTTCTTTCCCCATATGTTCAATGTGGGGGACAGGTCTGTAGGGATTTTAATTTTTCTGACGTTCCTAACACAAATCCAGATGTATGTCTGGTCAGTGGGTGCAATACTTTATTATCACAGCCTTTATCACATTATTTGATAAGTTCTGGAATGCTCCATGTGTACAGGATCAGAATAATTAACAGTACAGCAAATGCAGAACCATAATCGGTACAAGAATACAGCGCCGGGGCCGTAGTCTGCGCGGGAATACAGCGCCGGGGCCGTAGTCTGCGCGGGAATACAGCGCCGGCGCCGTAGTCTGCGCGGGAATACAGCGCCGGGGCCGTAGTCTGCGCGGGAATACAGCGCCGGCGCCGTAGTCTGCGCGGGAATACAGCGCCGGCGCCGTAGTCTGCGCGGGAATACAGCGCCGGCGCCGTAGTCTGCGCGGGAATACAGCGCCGGCGCCGTAGTCTGCGCGGGAATACAGCGCCGGCGCCGTAGTCTGCGCGGGAATACAGCGCCGGCGCCGTAGCCTGCGCGGGAATACAGCGCCGAGAAAGATCAGTTTCTCGCTATGATGGCAAGAGGCCGTCCCCACATTGTCAGCACCGCTGGCTGCCTCATAGTCGGTGTAGATGCTCCTTAGTTAGTATTCGGCAGGGTTCCCTCTTATCATGTGAGAGCTGTCAATCAGTCAGGTGTCTGCTCAGTATGTAAATCTAGGGGATCTAGCGGTGCTCGGGGCTCCTGGCCTCTCCGGCGCTGTGCTCGGGGCTCCTGGCCTCTCCGGCGCTGTGCTCGGGGCTCCTGGCCTCTCCGGCGCTGTGCTCGGGGCTCCTGGCCTCGCCGGCGCTGTGCGTGGGGCGCCTAGCCTCGCCGGCGCCGTGCCGAGGATCCCTCATTTCTATATATGATGACATGAGTATTAATGGTAATTACAGCAATGAAATCTGGGGGTGACGTTTTTATATAACTGATCTGGGCTGATAGCCATCTCCTTTTTCTTGTATTTGTGGATCCCACGTATTTCTCTTGACATTTTAGGTTCTCTTCGTTCCTATGATAGTTCTTCTTGTCACGTCACTGGTATTCTATACGATCAGTGGATGTCCCGTCGTTCTCACTCTGCGCTCTCTGTTTTTCAGGTGCCTTTTTCATATTCGGGGACCCCGCCCCCCTATTGGAGAGGACGGGATCACTGAGTGCAACCACGACGTGCGTTCTCTACAGGTGAGCGGGGGCACCGGTCTGATCCACCAGGGGCAGCGTTAGCGGTGAGGGACCTTCCACCCGATATTTGTCCTTCATCTATTCTTGCGTCGTCAGGCATAAACATGGCGAAGAGAGTGAGCGTCCTGGACAGTCACGGGGTGAATAAGAAGCCGTCACCTTCCCGCGTCCGAGTGTCGGTACGGCTCCGACCGTTCATGGAGAAGGAGGAGGACCAGGCCTGTGTCCGGGGCCTGGACGCGCAGTCACTGGAGATCGTGAACTATAGGAACCAGCTGGAAACCATGCAGTACCAGTGAGTGACCGTGGTGCAGGTGGTAATGTCTGCCGGGCGGACGCCATCACCCGTGTATCACTAAGGACCTGGCACATCCAGGATTTATGGCAGAACTTCACTCCTGTCCCTTCCTCTGCTCCTCAGCTTTGATGCTTTCTATGGAGAAAAGGCCACGCAGCGCGAGATCTACACCAGCTCCGTGTGTCCCATCCTGCCCCACTTGTTAGTCGGGCAGAATGCCAGTGTGTTCGCCTACGGACCTACCGGAGCGGGTGCGTAGTGTCCTGGGGGGCTGGGGGTTATATAACACCTGTGCTCCGTGTAACTGGCCGTCCTCTCCAGGGAAGACCCACACCATGCTGGGCAACCCGCAGCAGCCGGGCATCATACCGCGAGCTGTCAGAGACCTGCTGCAGATGACTCGGGGGAAGAACGGCACACCCGAGGAGGAGAACTGGACCTTCACCATCACCATGTCCTACGTGGAGATCTATCAGGAGAAGGTGGGTGATGACCTCGTACTGCACCGCTGGGGACCGGCCATATCCCCCTCCGATGCCTAATTAACCCTTCTCTTATCAGGTGATGGATCTGCTGGAGCCCAAGAACAAGGACCTTCCTATCCGAGAAGACAAAGGCCACAACATCCTCATCCCGGGGGTGACCCAGAAGACCATCACCACCTTCTCAGACTTCGATGAACATTTCATTCCCGCCAGTCAGAACCGGACTGTCGCCTCCACCAAACTGAACGACCGCTCCAGCCGCAGCCACGCCGTGCTGCTCATCAAGGTGAGAGGGGAGCCGGCCGACAAGGTGGCCTGGAAGTAGGAGCCGCCATTACTTGTCGGGTGCCTCTTCATTATGAGCATGGCCAGGCGACCAGAAGGGGCAGCCATGTATCAGCAGTGTTTCTGCCATCCCGGGGGACGGACCACCCATACGATCCTGCATAGATTCTCACAACTTTTGCCACTCTTAATCATTGAATAGTTGGTGATTTCATGCTGCAGTATCCGCTCCTGTCCTCGGCCTCCGCTCCTGTCCTCGGCCTCCGCACAGAGCGGACACTCCGCCAGGCCGAGGACGAGCCCCGCTAATGCTGTTATTATAGGACATTAGGTGCAGAATCGTTGTAAATACTTTTATGCCCAAAATGACACAAGTATTCTCGGAGGGATCCCTTTATTGCTGACCAGAATAATATATTTGCAGCTTTAGAGCACAGCGGCTCCTTCTTCAGGTAGGTTTACAAAAAAGCGAGCATACTTTTATCATTTTTGAGCATTAAAGTATTTGCATTGATTTTCCCGGCTAACACAGAATCACAATATATATATCTATATCTTATTTATTTATTTTTTAATTGTACCTCAGGTGCAGAAGAATCAGCAGATTTCTCCGTTCAGGCAGCTGACCGGAAAGCTTTACCTCATAGACCTGGCCGGCTCTGAAGACAACCGGCGCACCGGAAACCAAGGCATCCGCCTGAAGGAGAGCGGCGCCATCAACTCGTCCCTGTTCACTCTCAGCAAGGTAGTGGACGCCTTAAATCAGGGGCTGCCCCGAATCCCCTACAGAGACAGCAAGCTGACCCGTCTCCTGCAGGTGAGGGATGGTGGGCTCCACTGATGGCACCCTCCGCCATGATGGGCTGTCGCCGTGGCCGGTCTCTTGGGCCATCCTCACACGTGTTTGTTTTCCAGGATTCGCTCGGCGGCTCTGCCCACAGCGTTATGATCGCGAACATCGCCCCGGAAAAGCATTATTACTTTGACACCCTCACTGCCCTCAATTTCGCTGCCAAGTCTAAGCAGGTCATCAACAAACCTTTCAGCTTGGAGACCACCCAGGCACCAGGTATGGGGTTACCTCCGATCAAACACTGGGTATAAGGATGGCAGAACATCGTCTCACGTCTCTACTTTTCCTTCCTCAGTTCAGCCCACCATGAAGAGACCCCGGGATGACCTGGAGAATTTGGTTCCATCTCAACACCCTAAAAAAGTCAAGTCTGAGCTCACAGAGGAGTCTCCAACCTTGTCCAAGGAAGCAAATAGGTACGATTTTCATCCTGCACTTGCTGCGGGTTATTGTCGCCCTGGTGTGTGACCCATACGGAGACCCTATCTGCTTTTTTTTTTTTTTTATAGGAAGAAACTCCATATCGCCAACTTGGACCCGGCAGTGGTGGATAGGCTGCTCAAACTGGACCGGATTCTGTCAGAGAAGGGAAAAATGGAAACCCAACTACTCAGCACCCCAAAACGGGAGCGCATGGCCCTCCTGAAGAAATGGGAGGAGAGTCAGATGGAGATCGAGGTGAGGCAGCAGCGGTCTGAGAGCAAGGATCAGCATTCTGCGGTGCCCCATTGAAACTACAATTCCCAGCATGCACTGTCAGAAAATGCTGGGAGTTGTTGTACAACTGGGGTGCTGAGGTTAGCAGATCCCTGCCAGAGATCTGATGGTGATGGACACCAGCGTTAGTATAAGGGCATGGTCTGCGGGCAGCATCTGTGTATAGAGGATAATGGTGTAATATCCCTTTAACTCCTTCCTCAGCGGCTGAAGGAGAAGCAGAAGGAGCTGGAGGAGAAAGCAATGGCGGCTGAGGCTCGCTCAGATATTGAACTGTCCGATTCCATCGTCAGTGAGGGCACGTTCCGGGTGCCGCTGAGGACTCGTGCCAAGGCCAGGAAGGTGCTCCGCGTCCAGCCCCTGCAGGGTGAGAGTCATGGACGCCTCGCGGCGGAGGGCGAGCTCTCTGGCACGGCCCTGGGTAGGGGTCAGAAGCTTGTCTGTTAGTGACGGAGGTTGTGGGGGACGAGTATCTTCTGTCCTGCACTACGGTAGGTGTCATGTCCTCACATCTGATTTTTTTTTTTTTTTTTGTTTGGTTCAGGTCTCAACGAAAACAGCATAGATGCGGGGATCATGATGATGGAGAAGAAAACGCAGGTGAGTGGGAAACGCTGGGAATGGTTAAGTGGTGGGAGTACTCACCTGCTGACAGTCCCCATCATGCCTCCTCCCCCAGAAGACACTGGCGCTGGTGAATGGTGGGTTTCACGTGGGTCTTTGTATCTGGAGGTTTTCTTTATCATCTTACCCATCACATCCACAGAAGGTCCACGACGGCGACGAGAACAAACCCAGCTGGGAGATGAAGATGCGGACGGATCTGCTGCAGAACGGCAGAGAGCAGATTCTCAATCTCCTCAACACCGGATCAATAAGAGAGCTGAAGTCCTTGCAGAAGATCGGGGACAAGAAGGCCAAGCTCATTGTGGGCTGGAGGGAGCTCAACGGCCCGTTCACCAATGTAAGTGTAAAAAATAAAGTGCGTGCTATCGAGTGAATAGCGCAGCATGCCGTCAGTATGAGACTCGGTGTCCGGGACTGTTCTCACCAATCTTAGTGTAGAATTCATCTTGTGCTTCTGCACATTAATCTGCGACTGTATTTACTGCCATCTGCATGTGAGGTTTTACATCATTAGCTGCTTATAGCAGAATTCAATTTTCCTGCTCTCTGATAGTTGGTGTTATATTGATGCATATGGCAGAAGATAATCGTCTGCCATGTGCATCAATAGAGCTGCATTTGCAGTTTTACATGAGTAATATTTCAGCAGCTCAGCCCTGCACTGACAAATACACAAGCTCCATTTTGGGGGAGTGCAGGAGAGTTGAGCAGCGTTAGAAAGCAGCTAAACAATAATGTAAATCAGGGGTCCCCAACTCCAGGCCTCGAGGGCCGCCAACAGGTTAGGTTTTCAGGATTTCTTTAGTATTGCATAGGTGGTAATGTGATCATCTGCACAGGTGATGATTCCAACCCCTGTGCAATACTAAGGGAATCCTGAAAACCTGCACTGTTGGCGGCCCTCGAGACCTGGAGTTGGGGACCACTGATGTAAATCCACACTGCAGTCACACTGATGTCGATGGCAGAAGATAAGATCAACCGGTCAGAGGGTGCCATGTAACGGGAGAATACACTGTCGGGTGTTTTGCGGTCAGACGAAGGTTAGGATACCATTTCTGTGTTTCAGGTGGAGGACCTGGCCTCCATGGAAGGGATGTCAACCAAACAAGTCGACTCCTTCTTAAAGGTAAGACTCTGTATCTGTACATTGTAGCTTAGTAATGGGAGCTATATTTGTGGGGTGGAGGTTATAGGACAGACCTGATTCTGATGGTGGTCTCCCCACAGGCCAATATCCTGTGCATTGTAGCGAGCTGAAGATGCCCCCCGGACTCAGCACTTCTCACCGAGAAGCCTTCACGTCATGGATTCTGTGAAACCTTTAATTCTCCTGCCTGATGCCCGTGTCTTTGCCCCACGCCGGCCTGGGGGTAACCTGTGCGTCTGTGGAGCGTGTGGGGGTCCTCCTTCACCTCTACATGGGACCCCACATTACTGCGAGGAGACTGTGGGAGGACCGCCATGATTTATCATGTTATAGTGTTTGTAATAGTATGTATTTGTGAATCCCTGCAGTGTTCCCCCCCCCCCCCCCCCCGGCCCGGCCCTACACACTGCGTCATTTAGAGGGGTCTGTAGGGTCCCCAGATGTAACCACTTGTATATAAGAGCAGTCATTTTAATGTGACGTTGGCTGATCCGCCCCGTGCAGGAGGAGCTCGTCGGGGCCCCCAGCATTCAGAAGGTGAGAAGATAAGTTATTGGCTGCACGGACCCTCCGCGTGTCGTCGCCTCCATGTTTTACTTTGTTTTATGGTCCAGATGTTTGAGAATGAATCTTATCTGTTATTACTCAGCCGAGCGATGTATTAATAAAATATCTTTTTTACATATTGAAATCTGATGTCTCCAACAGAGAGTGGAATAACTACACGGCCCCCGCTAGTATCTGGCCGTGAGCAACGCAGCCCCCGCTAGTATCTGGCCGTGAGCAACGCAGCCCCCGCTAGTATCTGGCCGTGAGCAACGCAGCCCCCGCTAGTATCTGGCCGTGAGCAACGCAGCCCCCGCTAGTATCTGGCCGTGAGCAACGCAGCCCCCGCTAGTATCTGGTCGAGAGCAACGCGGCCCCCGCTAGTATCTGGCCGTGAGCAACGCAGCCCCCGCTAGTATCTGGCCGTGAGCAACGCAGCCCCCGCTAGTATCTGGCCGTGAGCAACGCAGCCCCCGCTAGTATCTGGCCGTGAGCAACGCAGCCCCCGCTAGTATCTGGCCGTGAGCAACGCAGCCCCCGCTAGTATCTGGTCGAGAGCAACGCGGCCCCCGCTAGTATCTGGTCGAGAGCAACGCGGTCCCCGCTAGTATCTGGCCGTGAGCGACGCGATCCCCGGTAGTATCCGGCCGAGGGCGAAGTGGCCCCCATTAGTATCTGGCCGAGGGCGACGCGACCCCCGCTAGTATCTGGCCGAGGGCGAAGCGACCCCCGCTAGTATCCGGCCGAGAGCAAAGCGGCCCCCGCTAGTATACGGCCGAGAGCGAAGCGGCCCCCGCTAGTATACGGCCGAGAGCGAAGCGGCCCCCGCTAGTATCCGGCCGAGAGCGATGCTATAACGGGTACAGACCTCACTGACTGCATATTGCTCTAGTGTTCCTGCTCTTCCTGTAGAGACCCCCGTGCCGCAGTGGTATCCATTACGGGGGGCTTGTGGGCTGCTCTGTTATTGCCCTGTAGGTAAAGAAAAAGAATAGAGCTGAATAGAAAGGCCCGTTATATCTGGATACAAAAAAACCTGAATTCTAGGGAGAGAAAAAAACCCGCGTCTGTGTGTCGTGCTCAGATACTCACCTCGTTCTCTTCATTTTCTTTCAAAGAGTGGAAACTTTTAGTTTACAAGAGGGGGAGTATGGCGATATACAGACGGGGCCCAATCGCCGGACCGGGCCCCCAGCACTGACGGTACAGGGGGACAGAACTGCATAACACCCACCTGCACCACAAGGGGGCAGCAATGCTGCCAATATCCCTATATCTGCACAAGTCAGTGCAATAGTGACCGCATATAATGGGATTAGATACACAGCACTGCAGACAGTATCACACAGGATTAGATACACGGCTCTGCATGCAGTATCACACAGGATTAGATACACGGCTCTGCAGTCAGTATCACACAGGAGAGGATTGGATGCCACAGCTCCCTGTGATCCGTGTCCCGGTTTTGGCTGCTGCAGCGCCTCGCTTTGCTGTAATCTGCCTCCTCAGTGCCGTGATGCAATTTGTCGCTTTCTCAGCTATTCGTGTTTTTCTGCAGTGATGAGGATTTCTCGGACATCCATGGGAATGCGCTGACGACCCCTTAGTCTCCTGTCCTGGGGGTCACTCTGCTGTTCTGACTGATCATGTGACTAATGGCCCCATGCAGCCTGTGTCACTGACCCCAATAGTGGGGAAATTAGAGCGTGACCCCTCTCACCGCTGCGACTGGTCATTACATGACTGGAGATCTACTGTGTGCCCTAATGCTGTGGGGTAGATCCAAGAAGAGCGGCCTCCGCCACTCACTGCAGGACGGACCAGTGACGCCTCCGGCCCCTGAGTTATGCCATATTCTGCTCGTTTTGTTGATTTGGCATAACATGGGCATTAACGCCCTGTGTTGTTTCTGTCCTGTGTAACGTCTGTTATTAGAGGAATGCACAGGATCGCGCCGCTGCCCGGCACAATGCTCCATGTATGAGGCCGGCGTGCGCTCCGCAGATGGTGACTCTCCAGCAAGGCGCAGCCAAGATGTCAGTGACAGGAAGGGTTAAATTAGGAGGAAGTCTATGGGGCCAGCAGGGTGGTCACTGGATGGAGGGCTGGACCGCTGAGGGGAAGAGACCACCCATTTACACATGCCAACGACACACAGTACTGCCCAATATACTATATACACAGGATGTCCCCTACCGTGAGTGATAGGCCTGACCTCTATATCCCCTATATACTATATATACAGGACGGCTCCTACCGTGAGTGATAGGCCCGATCCCTGTGTTACGTGTTATGGATCTTTTGGCAGTATGCCTCTGTTGTCAGTGCATATCGGGCCAAGATCACTTCTTTGATCTGCTCATAGTCCCACTCCACTGAAACTGCCCTAACTAAGGTCACCAATGACCTATTAACCGCCAAGAGCAAGCGACACTACTCTGTCCTCCTCCTCCTGGACCTGTCCTCTGCCTTTGACACAGTGGACCATTCCCTATTACTACAGACCCTCTCATCACTTGGCATCACAGACTTGGCCCTATCCTGGATCTCATCATACCTAACAGACCGGACATTCAGCGTCTCCCACTCACACACCGCCTCCTCACCTCGCCCACTATCTGTCGGAGTCCCACAAGGTTCAGTCCTAGGGCCCCTGCTCTTCTCCATTTACACCTTTGGCCTGGGACAGCTCATAGAATCTCACGGTTTTCAGTATCATCTCTACGCTGACGACACACAGATCTACATCTCTGGACCAGATATCACCTCCCTACTAACCAGAATCCCTCAATGTCTGTCCACTATTTCATCCTTCTCCGCTAGATTTCTGAAACTTAACATGGACAAAACAGAATTCATAATCTTTCCCCCATCTCATGCGACCCCGCAACGAACCTATCCATTACCGTAAATGGCTGCCCACTCTCCCCAGTCCCACAAGCCCGCTGCCTCGGGGTAATCCTTGACACTGATCTCTCCTTCAAACCACATATCCAAGCTCTTTCCACTTCCTGCCGACTTCAACTCAAAAATATTTCACAAATCCGTTCATTCCTCAACCAAGAATCTGCAAAAACCCTAGTCCATGCCCTCATCATCTCCCGCCTCGACTACTGTAACCTCCTGCTCTGTGGCCTCCCCTCTAACACTCTCGCACCCCTCCAATCTATTCTAAACTCTGAAGCCCGACTAATCCACCTGTCCCCCCACTATTCCCCGGCCTCTCCCCTCTGTCAGTCCCTTCACTGGCTCCCCATTACCCAGAGACTCCAGTACAAAACCCTAACCATGGCGTACAAAGCCATCCACAACCTGTCTCCTCCATACATCTGTGACCTCGTCTCCCGGTACTTTCCTGCACGCAACCTCCGATCCTCACAAGATCTCCTTCTCTACTCCCCTCTCATCTCCTCTTCCCACAATCGTATACAAGATTTCTCTCGCGTATCACCCTTACTCTGGAACCATCTACCACAACATATCAGACCCTCGCCTACCATCGAAACCTTCTAAAAGAACCTGAAGACCCACCTCTTCCGACAAGTCTACAACCTGCAGTAACCACCGATCCACCAAACCGCTGCATGACCAGCTCTACCCTCACCTACTGTATTCTCACCCATCCCTTGTAGATTGTGAGCCCTCGCGGGCAGGGTCCTCTCTCCTCATGTATCCTCACCCATCCCTTGTAGATTGTGAGCCCTCGCGGGCAGGGTCCTCTCTCCTCCTGTATCCTCACCCATCCCTTGTAGATTGTGAGCCCTCGCGGGCAGGGTCCTCTCTCCTCCTGTATCCTCACCCATCCCTTGTAGATTGTGAGCCCTCGCGGGCAGGGTCCTCTCTCCTCATGTATCCTCACCCATCCCTTGTAGATTGTGAGCCCTCGCGGGCAGGGTCCTCTCTCCTCATGTATCCTCACCCATCCCTTGTAGATTGTGAGCCCTCGCGGACAGGGTCCAATCTCCTCCTGTATCCTCACCCATCCCTTGTAGATTGTGAGCCCTCGCGGGCAGGGTCCTCTCTCCTCCTGTATCCTCACCCATCCCTTGTAGATTGTGAGCCCTCGCGGGCAGGGTCCTCTCTCCTCCTGTATCCTCACCCATCCCTTGTAGATTGTGAGCCCTCGCGGGCAGGGTCCTCTCTCCTCCTGTATCCTCACCCATCCCTTGTAGATTGTGAGCCCTCGCGGGCAGGGTCCTCTCTCCTCCTGTATCCTCACCCATCCCTTGTAGATTGTGAGCCCTCGCGGGCAGGGTCCTCTCTCCTCCTGTATCCTCACCCATCCCTTGTAGATTGTGAGCCCTCGCGGGCAGGGTCCTCTCTCCTCCTGTATCCTCACCCATCCCTTGTAGATTGTGAGCCCTCGCGGGCAGGGTCCTCTCTCCTCCTGTATCCTCACCCATCCCTTGTAGATTGTGAGCCCTCGCGGGCAGGGTCCTCTCTCCTCATGTATCCTCACCCATCCCTTGTAGATTGTGAGCCCTCGCGGGCAGGGTCCAATCTCCTCCTGTATCCTCACCCATCCCTTGTAGATTGTGAGCCCTCGCGGGCAGGGTCCTCTCTCCTCCTGTATCCTCACCCATCCCTTGTAGATTGTGAGCCCTCGCGGGCAGGGTCCTCTCTCCTCCTGTATCCTCACCCATCCCTTGTAGATTGTGAGCCCTCGCGGGCAGGGTCCTCTCTCCTCATGTATCCTCACCCATCCCTTGTAGATTGTGAGCCCTCGCGGGCAGGGTCCAATCTCCTCCTGTATCCTCACCCATCCCTTGTAGATTGTGAGCCCTCGCGGGCAGGGTCCTCTCTCCTCCTGTATCCTCACCCATCCCTTGTAGATTGTGAGCCCTCGCGGGCAGGGTCCTCTCTCCTCCTGTATCCTCACCCATCCCTTGTAGATTGTGAGCCCTCGCGGGCAGGGTCCTCTCTCCTCCTGTATTCTCACCCATCCCTTGTAGATTGTGAGCCCTCGCGGGCAGGGTCCTCTCTCCTCCTGTACCAGTTGTGACTTGTATTGTGTAAGATTATTGTACCTGTTTTATTATGTATACCTCTCCTCACATGTTAAGCGCCATGGAATAAATGGCGCTATAACAATAAATAATAATAGTCCATACAGTCCTCATCGGGTACCGTGCGATAGGCGTCCGCTGCCCGGCCTGTCAGCTTGCTGGCCAGGATCTGAACCCGTTCCTCCGGCTTCACTTGATGAAGGGCACACTGCTGCTCAAAGTCCTGCAGAAAGCCATCAATGTCTTCCTCTGCCTCCCCCAACTGTCGGAAGGCATTATACTGGATCTTTTTGTGGCTTACAGTTGAAGGTACCTGGTCGGAAGCCAGAGCTCCCCCTGCTCGCTGACTCTCCTCTCTCCGCTCTGCCATCTCCATCTTGGCCAGCTCCACTTTGGTCCGCTCTGCCATCTCCATCTTGGTTAGCTCTATCCTGGTCCGCTCGGCCATCTCTTCCTTCAGATCAGTACGCACATCAGCCATCACCTCTCGTATGATCTCTACTGCAGGGTTTGGGCCATAGAACGCCAGTCTGTTCTTTACCTCCCTCTGGAATTCAGTCTCCTCCACGTTCACATTGGGGGGCGCTGCACTGTCGTGTTCCATGATGGCTGCTATCAAATCCGCTTTTGTTTTGTTGCTGGCGATTAACCCTCGGGCTTCCACCAGATCTTTAAATGTAGTCCTCTTTAACTTCTGGTAGTTGTCTTCCATTCATTCCTTTCCTCCTGTAGAAGGGGTATCACATCCCGCTGTCTGCCACCAGTGTAACGGGGTCTACCAAGCTGGGGTACCTCTTTCAGCACCACCCCGTGTTTCAGGAGGTCCACTCTGCTTTGGCTGGAGTCTGAATGAAGGACGCTGGCTGGAATTGCTTGATTACATGGGCGCATATAAAAGATCACTGCTACTCCACGTATTTCCAGTCTGACAACACTTTACTCACAGGACACAGAATATATCACACAGATACAGAGGGCAGGCCAATAGAAAAGTGGCAGACCAGACATACATTACAATAGCCGCAGGGGGCCGGAGCCTGCCGATATTTACTGTGGGAATTACAAAGGTGGGGGGCGGTGTATACCGTGTATCCCCCTATATATTATATATACAGGACAGCTCCCACTGTGAGTGATCGGCCTGGTCCCTGTATACCCCTATATACTATACATACAGGACAGCTCCTACTGTGAGTGATAGGCCCGGTCCCTGTATACCCCTATATACTCTATGTGGCTCAGGCCCTTCTCTTGATGCAAGCACGTGTTGCGCTCGCCCGGACTGGTGAGACTGTGCGCCATTATGGACTGGATGGGATAACGACCCCTGTGCGATCACTACTAATGGGACCTCTGATTGGATAAGTATTTCTCTCCACCGTTTCGCTCCTCCCTGCAGACGGGGGTCAGTAGAGGATGCAGCAGAGTTCATCAGGGGTCTGGTGTGTATTTGCTATAACCCTGGAAGGCACATTGCCGAAACATGCGTCGGGACTATTGGTGTGCGCTGTCCCCTGCACTGCAGGTATTGCTGCCTGTGTGTGACGTGTCTACGCTGAGTGCAGCGGCTCCTTTTGTTTCGCATTGGGTGTGGGTTTATCAGAGTGGCAAGTAATGTTCGGCCATGTCGGGCCCTTGGGTCACCTCTAACTCTAGGTACCCGGTACTCCGTTGCGTGTCCCCCATAGATATCTGTTTAATGCCTGATTACTGGGGGTGAGGGGCTGCTCGGGGTGAGGGGTTACTGGGGGTGAGGGGCTGCTCGGTGTGAGGGGTTACTGGGGGTGAGGGGCTGCTCGGGGTGAGGGATTACTGGGAGTGAGGGGCTGCTCGGGGTGAGGGATTATTGTGGGGTGAGGGGCTGCTCGGGGTGAGGAGCTACTGGGGGTGAGGGGCTGCTTGGGGTCACTGGGGGTGAGGGGTTACTGCGGTGAGGGGCTGCTCGGGGTGAGGGATTACTGGGGGTGAGGGACTGCTCGGGGTGAGGGACTGCTCGGGGTGAGGGGCTGCTCGGGGTGAGGGATTACTGGGGGTGAGGGGCTGCTCAGGGTGAAGGGTTACTGCGGGTGAGGGGCTGCAGTGCCGGCTTACACCGTTGTTACATGTTGTATTATGGACGTAGTGATTTATAGGATCAGCAAGTGACGCCTTATAACCGCACTGTGGCTCCGTCATCAGAGTATTTTATGAGAAAGCGCCGGGCTTCTGCACACAGCAGTGCGGTATATTACGCTGCGCCCCTCCGTGCGAGCTCCAGCGCGTCCCCTGCTCCCTTCCGTGCGAGCTCCAGTGCGTCCCCCGCTCCCCTCAGTGCGAGCTCCAACTCGTCCCCCGCTCCCCTCCGTGCGAGCTCCAGCTCGTCCCCCGCTCCCCTCGTGTGCGCTGGAGCTCGCACGGAGGGGAGCGGGGGACGCGCTGGAGCTCGCAAGGAGGGGCGCAGCGTAATATACCGCACTGCTGTGTGCAGGAGCCCAGCGCTTTCTCATACAATACTCTGATAACGGGGCCACAGTGCGGTTATAAGGCGTCATTTGCTGATCCTATCTATAATATAACGCTGGGAGGGTCACTCTGTCCGAAGCCTTTATAGACTGCACAAGCGCCGGCGCAGTCTGGCCCCCACAGAGTGACGCTCCCAGGAGATCGCGGTATGCGTAAACACTAAACGCACACCGCGATCTCCACCGGAGAGGCAGGGACCGTGGACGCGCCAGGAGGGGGAATATATTCACCTGTCCCCCATTCCAGCGCTGCGTGCGGCTCCGGCTCCCAGGTCCTCTGCTGTGACGTTCACAGTTCAGAGGGCGCGATGACGCGCTTAATGCACGCCGGCGCCGCCCTCTGACTGACCAGTCACAGCCAGAGAAGCCGGAACACGGAGCGGACGCAGCGCTGGAACGGGGGACAGGTGAATATAGCAAGTGCTGGGGGGCCTGAGCTGGCGGCGATACCGGCACCTGACCCCCACAGCGCGCCGGTGTCCCCGCCTGCTCAGGCCCCCCAGCACTCGGCGCCCAGCGACGATAGGTGAGTATGATATTTTTTTTTAATATATCGCAGCAGCATACGGGGCATATACAATGGAGCATCTTATGGGACTGTCACGATATGGTATGAAATATCATAAGTAGTTCTCTTGCTAGCCTGCGTGGGCTTAGCCCCTCTTCTTGGAGTGATACTGCAACAGTTGTAGCTGCAAATTCCTGGCTTTCCTTCTCAGAGAGTGTGGGGGTTAGGAGAGCCAAAGTTATTTACGACCGGCATTTCCTGTGTAAGCTCTTGTTCAGCTATAAGTGAAGTAGAAACTTCGAGGATCCATGAAAGATTCTTTGTTTAGTTTTTGTTAGATATTAGGCAAGCGATTTAAGCTAGACATACGAAAATATATATTCTTATTCTCACTCGGTGTATTTACCCATTCCCCGAAACACGGGCTTCTAACTCCGTCTGGTAAAGAAGTAGGGTTTTCTCTGTAAATATGTATCCCAGATAGGACATATTTGATCTCATTAGAATGCTCACGTTAATCCGAGATGAATGATGAGTTTGTTAGGACTCTGACATGTTTTGTAGTGAAGTTATAGAAATAAGAGAAAATAGTTTAAAGTTTAGGCAGAATGTAGAGAGAGGAGGGTCTGGATAAGCCAGCCTTTCTGTGATGTCACAGCCTTAATGTTTTAAGTGTCTGGCAGGCTCTGAGGAGTCACTTTTCTGCTTGATTTCTTGTCTTCTCCTGGAAGAGCCCTGCACACGTCCAAATGAGCTGGGACGTACGGTTGCCTGTCATGCTTTGAACATGTGAGTGTTGCTTTTTCTCATTTATTCCCTTTATGTTATAATTACCCTTGTACATATTTGCAATTGTCTCATTTGTAACATCTTTGTAAAATATTTTGATAAAACACTGCCTGAAACTTTTGATGGGGTATATTATTTAATACCAGTTCTTTCTCCTGTTCTAAACCGTACCCTAAGTCTCTTGAAGGGAAAATACGCTACTGTTGTGTTGGGTTAGCTTCGGACCCGTTTAATCGAAGCTGGTGGCAGCGAGAGTGTGCAGACTGTTGAGTGAGGCTGTAGCGACTGCGGCGTTGCTAATTATTGTTCCTGCCTGAGTGGGAGTAGTTATCGCGTCGCTGTAGCGTGCCCAATAGCCAGTACATAGCAGGCAGCCTTTCTGGCGACTAATTACCCAGGGTGCAGTACCTAATCTGACCGGAGAGTAAGGGGGGCGCCAGAGAGCTGCAAGTGTTAAGTGGTACTGTAAGTGGGATATACATAAATCCCTGCAGTTCGTGGTATATAGAAAAGCAGTGGGATACCTAGAATAAGCCCCTGCTGTAAACTAAGAGGTCAATAGCCTTGTGTGTGTTTTCTCATCACATCGTGGAGTGGAGGGATAACTAAGATAAGCCCCCCTGCACATGTGATAGCCGACTGTTGGCCTAAAGTCACCTCAATCCGTGACGTAGGGGTGACGGTCACGGTGGGAATCCTGACCAATTGGTGACAGCGGTCAGGGGAATCGTGACAGGGGCCATCAACCATAATGGAGCAGTGTACGGGGGCATATAGTATGGAGCATCTTATGGGGGCCATAAACCTTTATGGAGCAGTGTACGGGGGCATATACAATGGAGCATCTTATGGGGGCCATCAACCATAATGGAGCAGCGTGTGGGGCATATGGATGGGGGAAGCAAATTAAAGAACGGTGGCGCAGGATGGGAGCAGCACATGACAGAACGGGAGCGCAAGATGGGAGCAGCACATGACAGAACGGGAGCGCAGGATGGGAGCAGCACATGACAGAATAGGGCAGCACATGAGAGAACGGGGGTGCAGGATGGGAGCAGCACATGACAGTACGGGGGCACAGGATGGCAGCAGCACATGACAGAACGGGAGCGCAGGATGGGAGCAGCACATGACAGGATGGGGGTGCAGGATGGAGCAGCACATGACAGGATGGGGGTGCAGGATGGAGCAGCACATGTCAGAATGGGGACGCAGGATGAAGACCATATACCAATATAAATGCTCGCCACCCGGGCGTAGAACGGGTTCAATAGCTAGTCTAATATGTGTGTATGTCCGGGATTGGCATCTGCACCGTCGCAGCTACAGCCACAAAATTTTGCACAGTCACACGTCTGAACCCCGAGAGCATCATAGGCTATGTTGTGAGGTGAAATTTTAACCCTGCACTTTCCAATTCACCAAACAATTTTGCCCATATCTACATAATGGGGAAAAAGTGAAAGGAAAAGTGTTGGAGGCAAATTGACAGCTGCCAGATGTGAACAAGGGGGACTTAAAGAGTGAGAGCGATGGCGCCAAAGAGTATATACCGTACAGCTGCTAAGGTGGGGTCCCGACATGGGATACTCACCACACACGGGGATATGAACACACACACAAAATGCGCCACACACTACCACGTGCTTGAACACATATACCACCCTCAGCACACATTTCACCACACATACACCAACCTCGCCACATAAAAGTCGAAACAAAAAAGTCAACGCTCAAAACTCACCACGCGCAAAACTCGCCACATGCAAAACTAGGCTCACGCAAAACTCACCTCATGGAAAACTCGTCACACGCAAAACTTGCACACGCGGAAAAATTGCCACATGCACAAAAGTTGCCACATGCAAAAGTTGCCTCACACAAAACTTGCACATACTCAAAACGCACCACACATAAAACTCGCCACGCGCAAAACTTACCATGCACACAACTTGCTACACTAACCTGTCACATGCAACTCGACACACAAAAAGTTGCTACACGCATGTCACCACACAAAACTCATCTCACAAAAGTCGCTACATGCATGTCGCCACACGCAACTCAACACACACAACTTGACACATGAAACTCGCCCTAAAACACACACAAGTCTGGTATTAGCCTTCAAAAATCTGATTAATAAGCAGACAAACTACAAGAGCAACAACTGAACCATATAGGAAATACGGCAGCTGTCAGTCACATGACCTGTCTATTATGTGTATGTGTGAGCTAATATATACTGCCAGGGGGAGGGCTTCCTGTTGGCTGTGGATTTATCAGGCTGCCAATTTACAAATACTGAGGTAAAAATACTGAGCAAATAACGTGTAAACGTGGTCTAATACAGGAGGAGATGACATACAGATATATACTATATACAGGAGAGATGGCACACAGGTATATACTATATACCGGAGGAGATGACATACAGATATATACTATATACAGGAGGAGATGACACACGTATATACTATATACAGGAGGAGATGACACAGGTATATACTATATACAGGGGAGATGACATACAGGCATATACTATATACAGGAGGAGATGACACACAGGTATATACTATATACAGGAGGAGATGACACACAGGTATATACTATATACAGGGGAGATGACATACAGGTATATACTATATACAGGGGAGATGACACACAGATATATACTATATACAGGAGGAGATGACACATATATACACTATATACTATATACAGGAGGAGATGACACACGTATATACTACATAAAAGAGATGACACAGGTATATAGATTAGATGACAGAGCAGGTATATACTATATACAGGGGAGATGACATACAGGTATATACTATATACAGATGACACAGGTATATACTATATATAGGAGATGACACAGGTATATAGTATATACAGGAGATGACACAGAAATATACAATATACAGGAGGAGATGACATACAGCAGGTATATATTATTTACAGGGGAGATGACATACAGGTATATACTATATACAGGAGGAGATGACACAGGTATATACTATATACAGGGGAGATGACATACAGGTATATACTATATACAGGGGAGATGACATACAGGTATATACTATATACAGGGGAGATGACATACAGGTATATACTATATACAGGGGAGATGACATACAGGTACATATATATACAGGAGGAGATGACATACAGGTATATACTATATACAGGAGGAGATGAAACACAGGTATATACTATATACAGGAGGAGATGACATACAGGTATATACTATGTACAGGAGATGACTTACAGGTATATACTATATACAGGAAGAGATGACACACAGGTATATACTATTTACAGGGGAGATGACATACAGGTATATACTATAGACAGGAGGAGATGACACAGGTATATACTATTTACAGGGGAGATGACACAGGTATATACTATATACAGGAGGAGATGACACACAGGTATATACTATATACAGGAGGAGATGACATACAGGTATATACTATGTACAGGAGGAGATTACTTACAGGTACATATATATACTATATACAGGAGATGACATACAGGTATATACTATATACAGGAGATGACATACAGGTATATACTATATACAGGAAGAGATGACACACGTATATACTACATAAAAGAGATGACACAGGTATATAGATTAGATGACAGAGCAGGTATATACTATATACAGGGGAGATGACATACAGGTATATACTATATACAGATGACACAGGTATATACTATATATAGGAGATGACACAGGTATATAGTATATACAGGAGATGACACAGAAATATACAATATACAGGAGGAGATGACATACAGCAGGTATATATTATTTACAGGGGAGATGACATACAGGTATATACTATATACAGGAGGAGATGACACAGGTATATACTATATACAGGGGAGATGACATACAGGCATATACTATATACAGGAGGAGATGACACACAGGTATATACTATATACAGGAGGAGATGACATACAGGTATATACTATGTACAGGAGGAGATTACTTACAGGTACATATATATACTATATACAGGAGATGACATACAGGTATATACTATATACAGGAGATGACATACAGGTATATACTATATACAGGAGGAGATGACACACGTATATACTACATAAAAGAGATGACACAGGTATATAGATTAGATGACAGAGCAGGTATATACTATATACAGGGGAGATGACATACAGGTATATACTATATACAGATGACACAGGTATATACTATATATAGGAGATGACACAGGTATATAGTATATACAGGAGATGACACAGAAATATACAATATACAGGAGGAGATGACATACAGCAGGTATATATTATTTACAGGGGAGATGACATACAGGTATATACTATATACAGGAGGAGATGACACAGGTATATACTATATACAGGGGAGATGACATACAGGTATATACTATATACAGGGGAGATGACATACAGGTATATACTATATACAGGGGAGATGACATACAGGTATATACTATATACAGGGGAGATGACATACAGGTACATATATATACAGGAGGAGATGACATACAGGTATATACTATATACAGGAGGAGATGAAACACAGGTATATACTATATACAGGAGGAGATGACATACAGGTATATACTATGTACAGGAGATGACTTACAGGTATATACTATATACAGGAAGAGATGACACACAGGTATATACTATTTACAGGGGAGATGACATACAGGTATATACTATAGACAGGAGGAGATGACACAGGTATATACTATTTACAGGGGAGATGACACAGGTATATACTATATACAGGAGGAGATGACACACAGGTATATACTATATACAGGAGGAGATGACATACAGGTATATACTATGTACAGGAGGAGATTACTTACAGGTACATATATATACTATATACAGGAGATGACATACAGGTATATACTATATACAGGAGATGACATACAGGTATATACTATATACAGGAAGAGATGACACACGTATATACTATTTACAGGGGAGATGACATACAGGTATATACTATAGACAGGAGGAGATGACACACAGGTATATACTATAGACAGGAGGAGATGACATACAGGTATATACTGTATATACTATGTACAGGAGGAGATGACTTACAGGTACATATATATACTATATACAGGAGATGACATACAGGTATATACTATATACAGGAGGAGATGACATACAGGTATATACTGTATATACTATGTACAGGAGGAGATGACTTACAGGTACATATATATACTATTTACAGGGGAGATGACACACGTATATACTATTTACAGGGGAGATGACATACAGGTATATACTATAGACAGGAGATGACATACAGGTGTATACTATATATAAGGGAGATGATAAACATGTATATACTGAGGGGAAAATGAGAGGTGTGAGTGCAAAATGAGAGGAGTGAGGGAATATAGTGGAGTGATCGGAAAATGACAGATGTGAGGTCGAAATGACAAGTGTTAGGGGGGAATGAGAGGAGTGAGGGGGAAAATGAGAGACGTGAGGCGCTATAACTAACCACAGCTAGTTACTATGCCCAGGCAACGCCGGGCTCTTCAGCTAGTAAGCTATAAATCACTACGTCCATGATACAACATGTAACAACGGTGTCAGCCGGCACTGCAGCCCCTCACACCCAGTAACCCCCTCTCCCCCTGTAACCCCCATTGTGTGGGCTGCCATAGCCGGCAACTATAGAAGACGCTGTCCCTTTAACAGAACGAGCGCCTAACTGTCTGCCGACACATAAATATTTGAGCCCGGAGGGAGGAGGAAGAGCGCCCCTCCCCTCTGAGAGGCCAGCTGCTCATCAATGCGGGCGGACGAGACCATCGCGGAGGGAGGGGGGTGTTTGTGCTCGGGCTGAGCTCGGAGGCTTCGCGCTTCCTCCCGGCGGCCGCGGCCCGTGTTTGTCGCAGGGCAGGGGGCGGGCGGAGGGGATTTGTCGCAGCGCGGACCCCCCTGTGGGCAGCTGGTGACTGAGGAGCGGGTTCTCCGCCGCCCCTTCCCCTCGGCGTCACACAATGCTCGGCCTCCATCTTGCTCCGACGCCGCGCTCCGCTCCCCCCTCCCTTGTTTATCTTTAGTTCAGTCCAAATCTGCAGCAAAAGGGGAAAAAAAAAAAAAAGCTCCAATGTTACAAACGGCGCAGTGCTATTAGCTGCATCCGCCGCCCGGTGCATCCGGTGCATCCGCCGCTGTGTCACCCGGGGCCGCGCCCGCCCGCCGCCGCCGCCGCTGTGTGACATTTTTTTTTTTGTTTTTTTGCAGGTGGGGGCTGGGGAGCCGCGGGGTGAGAGGTCACAGGCGCTGCCATATTTTGGATAGTAAATAATGCACAAATAATCCGCAAGGGGAGGAGGGAAGAAGAAGAAGAAGAGGGGAGAGGAAGAGGGAGAAGAGGGGCGCGGAGCCCCGGTGCGTGCTGCAGGGAGGCGGAGGCGGGGGCCGTGATGTCACCGCGCGCTGAGCCTTCTTTATCCCATGCCCTGTGTATTTTATAGGGGATTTTTTTCCCCCTCCGCCTTTAGGGGGCAGTGATCTACCGGAGAGACGCGTCCGAGGAGGGAGGGGGCGGCGGAGCGGGGGGGCGACAACCGCGAGAATAGACGAGAAAAAGAGACTTTATTGATTTCTGCAATAATGGACGCGAACTGGACCAGCTTTATATTCCAGGTAATGGTGAGTGTGCGGGAGGCCGGGGTGTAAGGGGAGGATGAGGTGTGCGGGGAGGCCGGGGTGTAAGGGGAGGATGAGGTGTGCGGGGAGGCCGGGGTGTAAGGGGAGGTTGGGGGTCTGCGGGGAGGCCGGGGTGTGAGGAGAGGTTGGGGGTCTGCGGGGAGGCCGGGGTGTGAGGAGAGGCTGGGGGTGTAAGGGGAGGCTGGGGGTCTGCGGGGAGGCCGGGGTGTGAGGAGAGGCTGGGGGTCTGCGGGGAGGCCGGGGTGTGAGGAGAGGCTGGGGGTCTGCGGGGAGGCCGGGGTGTGAGGAGAGGTTGGGGGTCTGCGGGGAGGCCGGGGTGTGAGGAGAGGCTGGGGGTCTGCGGGGAGGCCGGGGTGTGAGGAGAGGCTGGGGGTCTGCGGGGAGGCCGGGGTGTGAGGAGAGGCTGGGGGTCTGCGGGGAGGCCGGGGGTCGCTGGCGGCAGAGGAGCCGGCGGCCGCGGAGTCCTGTAAATCTGCAGCTTCTTCTCCCGCCTGTGAGGCTGTATTATTTCTTTTTTTGCAGGGAGGAGGGAGCGGAGAGCGCTGGTGCTGGGTGTTTTCTCACCACCCCTCCTCTCCCTCTTTCCTCTCCCTCTTTCCTCTCATAGTGAAGCTGGCAGTGAGGGATAGTGTCCTCTGCTCCCCGCGTGGAGAGGTCGCCCCTCGTCCGGGCCACAGTGACACCGAGGTCTGACGGGCCATTGTGTGCTGCGTCCATGGGATACGGGAGGGTGGACGGTGTCAGGAAGCGGTTAATTGGGAGAGGATTGGGGTCTCATTACATTGGGGGGGGGGTCTCTGTGCCTAAGGATGAGGGTCCTGGGCTCTGCAGACAGTGTGTGACATGGGGGTGGTGCTCATTTGGGGTCCTTGTACGTTCTAGGTGTGATGACTTGTGCACAGAGATGTCATGGTGTGGCGGTGGTCTTTATTACGGTGTATAGACCACGTGTGCAGATAAATGTCCTCTACATGGGGGGGTAGCGAGGCTGGGACCGGACGTAGCGAGGCTGGGACCAGACGTGACCCAATTCTAAGCCTTTGTCGTGCTCGGGGCCTGGTCTGAGGAGCTTGCACTCGTCTGTGACCAGGTGGTCCTAGCAATTAATGACTTGGTAACTGGTCAGCCGTTTGTTGTGGAGATCGTCGGTCTGACCGGCTGTACCCGGCCTCCAGTTGCCACTTGGGGTGTCCTAACTTTACACTATTGTTGTTGATTTGGAAGCTTGGAGGATCTATTAGTTATTGGTCCTTTTGTCTCCTCCAGACCCCTCCTCCACCCCCGGCGGAGCCCTTACAAGTTGAACTGTTACCTGTACTTGCGACTGTTACCGCACCGCCCGATGGATCCCTCACGACGCAAACCTTGGTGCACACTATGGCGCCCCAACACCCGTCCACAGTGGACACGGCCGCCCTCAAACAAGTGGTGCCGGGACTGTCCATCCCACAGCAGATGGTGCCAACCACCATTACATCTCAGCCTTCCCCCATCTCCACCGCTCTCCCTTTGCACCCGGTCATGGAGCTCTCCAAGAAGTCTAAGGGCCGGGGCCCCTACATATGTTCCTTGTGCTCCAAAGAGTTTAAGAACGGCTACAACCTGCGGAGACATGAAGCTATCCACACGGGCACCAAGCCCGCCCGGGCGCAGCCTGCGGTCAAGATGCCCACCATGGTTCCTCTCAGTTTGCTCAGTGTTGCTGGGACCCTCGGGACCAGTACTGAACCCCTGGAGGTTCCTACATCTCCTTCCACGCTGCCTTTACCGGGGCCGTCGCCTACAGCTAAAAAGGTTCGGAAAAACCACGCCTGTGAGATGTGCGGGAAGGCCTTCCGGGACGTTTACCACCTGAATCGCCACAAGTTGTCTCACTCCGATGAGAAGCCGTACTCGTGCCACGTGTGTCAGCAACGCTTCAAGCGCAAGGACCGCATGACGTATCACGTCCGCTCCCACGACGGGACGGTGCACAAACCGTACATCTGTAGCCACTGCGGGAAAGGCTTCTCCCGGTAAGATGCCGGACAGCCAGCCCTGTCACTTGGCCAGCCCATCACTCGTCCGGCCTGTCCCCCGGGCCAGCCCATCACTCGTCCGGCCCGTCCCCCAGGCCAGCCCATCACTCGTCCGGCCCGTCCCCCGGGCCAGCCCATCACTCGTCTGTCCCGTCCCCCGGGCCAGCCCATCACTCATCCAGCCAGCCCATCCGCCGGCCCATCACCCGTCCGGCCAGCCCATCCCCCGGCCCATGCCGATTCCTCTTTTGTCTCTTTCAATCTTATTTTTCATTTCTTCTCTTTCAGTCCGGATCACTTGAACAGTCACGTCAGACAAGTTCACTCTACGGAGCGCCCCTTTAAATGCCAGGTACTTGTAAAATGTGGTTCTTCGATGATCTTTGGTCGGTCGGCGTTCGTTGTGTTTCTCGGTCACATCATTGTCTTCTCCTTCCGCCTCCAGACCTGTGAAGCTGCTTTTGCTACGAAGGACCGGCTCAGGGCCCACATGGTGCGACACGAGGAGAAGGTTCCTTGTCACGTGTGTGGGAAGCTCCTCAGTGCGGCCTACATCACCGACCACATGAAGGTCCACAGCCAGGGACCCAACCACGTGTGTGAGCTGTGTAACAAAGGTAAGGGAGGTGTGCGTTGTGCACGTGTCTCAGCCGCTCAGTCCAACACCGCACCACTACACTTCTGAGGGCCCCAAATCCGGCATATCCCAACATCCAGCGATGCTCTTCTCGGCCATGAGTGAACACGTTCTCCTTAGAAGGGTGGAGGGTGGTCTTTGTTTGAGTCCTTCAATCTCTCTCACCAGTGTGGTCTTATGAGTGAACGGTTCCCTGACTAAATGGATGGGTTCTTTTCACTAACATGTTAGTAAATTGGTTACAACAAGAGTAGATATAAAAGGTCCATTATTCCTGTACGTTGTATCATGGGGGCATGCGGAGTTGTTGCTACAGGTACCGGAAGTTGATGTGATCTCGGCTAGGAGACCAGATGCAAGCTATTTATTTGCAAATGTTAAAATAAGCATTAATGAGATCCTTGGGGGCGGGGTGTGTGGAATGTTAGACTCTTCGGGGGCGGGGTGTGTGGAATGTTAGACTCTTCAGGGGCGGAGCCTGGCTATGAATTAAAGAACCAGTAAACAAATTAGACATTTCTGATCCTTGGACAGAGCGCCACCTACTTTTAGCCGAGAATATAGTTTCTGAAACCTTCACATTGATCGGCTCTAACATTTTGTCTTCAGTCTCCTTTTTACTGAGGGCTTCCCATGAACTCTCCCTGTTTACTGGTTCTTTAGTGGGGTAGCGGCACCTTGCAGGATGGTGTGGGTGAGGGGATCGCTTTGTGATGATGGAGCTAAGCCTGTGGCCCGGCCTTAAAGTGGCGTGTGCTTCTCCTCCCCCGTGCAGGTTTTGCCACGGCCGCGTACCTGCGGGTCCACTCGGTGAAGCACCACGGTCTGGTGTGCCCACGGGCAGACAGCTTCCTCTGCAAGTTGTGCAGCGTTCACTGCAAAACCCTGGCACAGCTGAGCGGCCACATGCACACACACGCCATGTCGGGGGCCACGGGGCTCGCTGAGGGACCCCTACTGCAGTGACCACGGCTAAGGCAAGAGCCTAGTTCCCTTTTCCCTTCCCTTTCCTGGGGATGTATGCATTGTTGGTAGCTGGAGGCTGTGCTGAGCATTGCTGGGTTTTGGGGTATGCCCTGTAGCCCCCCGTACCTCGTCTTGTAGCATGCCTGCCCGTCACTCAGTGGTTGTGTTTGGAGACGCCCCTGCCCCCGCTCTGCTTGTCTAGATGCTTTATTGTATTCTCGTAATTCCGTCTCTAATCATTGACTTTATCCCCCTGCTCACGTTTTGCATTGTTCGTTATGTGCCCCCACAATAATTCGCCTTTTTTTTCTGCCTTCTCTCCCCTCACAGGCACCTGCGAAGTCTGCCCTCTCGCGGATCCGACGGCCGGCGAAACCGCTGTGCTTCCGAACACCAGTGTTCCCGGCATGATGTCCACGCAGCCCTGGTGACTGGCTCTCCTGGAGGGGGGTGCAGACAACGATGTCGCTCTCTTCTGATGTGTTTTGTGTACAGTGTTTGGGGGTCCACACCGGCCCCCGGCTCCGGCACACATGTTCTGAAGAGTGGTTGTATGTAACCCACCTCCCACCTTCTGTCCTCCAGGTGAATAAAAACCGTGAGGCTAAAGGAAGGTGACCAGGAATATAGGAAAATGACATCCATACTGCCGGCCCCCCGAGGATGACTCTTGGAGTTCACCGCAGCCTGACTTGTACACTACACTGTGCCCTGTGTAATGCTGTAGGACTTGGTGCCCATTTTTTGCATCCCCCCCCGGCGTGATCGGAGCACCTGGCGTGGTGGAAATCATGGACCAACGCCTTGTATAAAAGTGACGCCATAGCGTGCACCGGTGCCTGCAAGGACGGTGAGACGTCAGGACTCTGCTCTGAGGGTGGCATGGACTGGCGGGCTGCTCCGGCTCATGATTAGTATTTCTTAACACTAGATGTGTGAGCGGTAAATCCTTTTCAAGTAGATGTCCTGGGCGCCAACCGAATTATCTGAGATAAGGGCGCTGTGAAGGAGGGCGGGAAAACGGGCACGGTACCCTGAGACGTGGTACGTGATGGTGCTGGTCCTCCGGGCAGCAGCGGGAGGTGGATAACGATAACGTGGTCAGTTCCAGGACGGGCGTAATGCCATCATTTGAAGATGGACCTCCAAACTCCATGTTTCGGGCAGAATCTGGCTTCACTGGTAGGCTTTGCTTCTTGCCAGTCTGGTCACAAGTGTCCCGTGAAGGCCAAGCATTGTCTTCTGTGGGCACTTGCATCCAGTCCTCCAAATTGATCCCACTTGTCTCTGTCTACAGTAGGATGTAGCGGAGACAACGACCCGTACTGTAGGCGAAACGGCAGAACGTGCCCGGCGGCGTTGGGTGCAGCCACGCTCTACGCAGTTCTGTAACTATCCCGCGAGCTCGGTGCAGCGGCGCCGGTGCCTGACAGGTTGGAACGAAGCCGCCATGATCCTGGCCATGTTCACGTTGCCCGTGTTTGGTGACTTTCAACAGTCAGGTAATGTTCTCTAATACGAGCAGAAACTTCATGAATTTTGGCTGACGACTCCCATCGTACATTACAGCTCCACCCGTCATCCACCCTCGCGACCGAACAAATGGCTTCAGGGGGTTGGCGTATAAATTCTAGGTTTTAACCCTTTTTTTTGGTTTTTCCTTTTATTTTTTTTATGTTTCTAGGATCTAATATAGAATAACATGAATTCTTATGGAATGAGCAGGTTTAGTTTAGTGAAGGTATACTTATATCTTTTATAGCAGCTACTGAGGCCGCTTCGCCCCGGTGCTCCCACTACTGTGAATCTTCTTAAAGGTTGAATTCTTCTAGCGTTTTATTGTCGGAGATGACAGAAAACAGGTCTGCAGATATCAATGGTGAAGGCCACCAGCTGGCAACCGAAACCCAGGGGCTTCAGTGCCAACGGAGGTGCTGTCAGGTGTTCCTGAGCCTTGAGGTCATCTGGGTGGGCGACGAACTTCGGGCAGCGTCTGACTCGTCTTCTACGGTTGCACCATTAAAAACTTTTAACCCTTAGTTAATTGAGGCGTCCGTAACTTCTGCTCGTTCTTTACTATGGATGAAACTTCCATGTTCTGCTCCTGTTGCACATGAGGCGCAATAGTGGAGAAAAATCGGAAATTGCATCGTTTTTTTTTTTTTTTTTTCTATTTTACGACAGAACGTTCCGCTCCGGAAAAAAAGAGATCTTAGAGAGGTTTACTTATAGCAGATGGCGCCAATCTCCGGACGGACGCCCCGGTAGCTAAATATTGGGAATGTGGATAGAAAACCGCCCCCTTTCCGTGCTGCTTATTGGCATTGAGGCGGGGAAACGTAGCAGGAAATGTATCGGTGACGTAAAGTTTGGATACATTGTATCCAATCACGATTCTACGTATCCTGCTGGATAGTTTCCCAAAAAACTGGGGCGGAACTTGTCCGCTGCCCCTGTTGACGAAGGGTCGTCATCTTCGTGGTCGTCTTCTTTTTGCATTTCACGTCTTTCGCCCATCGCAGCCTTCATTACCGAGTCCAAATCAGCCTTGTAGTCGGACTACATCTTTCCTAGCCATGGTTGATGTGACTAGTAGCCACGTGAGTTGGTGGCCATGTTTTTTTGTTTTTTTTTTCCTTTGGAGGGGCAGGACGAGGGCAGCAGTTTTCTGTACAAACTTCTACGTGTATATACTTTCCAGAAGGAGTGAATGCCTGTGTACATAGGTTTATATAGACTCTGTCCATGGTCATTTCAAGCCTTCGTTGTCCGCTCGTTACTGGCCCCGCATGTCGTTCCACCACCCGTATACGGGCCGTAAAGGGCAGGCGGTAATGTCCCTTTCTACAAGGCAGGAGCTCCTTTTCTGCGACATTTCAGGGCGCCCCCTTCCCTCTTTTTCGGTTATACACAGGTGAGACGTTGTGTATATAGTGTGCAGGGGTCGGGTACAGGCTGTATATAATGGACGTGTCACTTGCATCTCGCACTGTAAATACTGAAAACTGCTGGAAATCCGTCATTTTGATAACTGTTGAAAAAGTTTAAAAGGTAAAAAAAAAAAAAAAAAATTTCTTAACTGTCCTAGTGGTGACGATCGCTCCTCACCTCCGCGCTCCCTCTTGTGCGTCACTTCGGGATTTTTTTTTTTTTTTTAATTTTTTTTTTCTTGATCTCCCTTAGTAAATAACATTGTTCTTCTTCCCTCTATGTTCTCAGTGTCATATAATCTGTCTCCGTATATAAAGTATTTCGCCCTGTCTCACTTCTCATTGTTGCTTATGAAATAACTGAATTTTAGTAAAAATATGAAATCCCAAGATTTATCGTTGTGTTTTTTTGTTATTGAGAGTACTACTATATTCTTGCACATAGGGGGCAGTATGGAGGCTGCAGTCAAAATCATTCGTCCCCCCCCAAATCAGGATTGTCAGCAAAATTTATCAACTTTCTGCAATAAACTAATGAAACCATGTAAAATGGCTGAACACAAGGAATATAACAAGTGATTCTGCACCCCGTTCTGAGCAGTTTCTCTCGCACTTCACCGAGCTCCTCTGGCTGTTGTAACCTGCTGCAGATGTGCTGCATCACCAGACTCGGGCACCGTTCCTGAGGAGTCATAGTCCGGTCCTCGTGGGCAATGGCCTCCAGGTCACTCATATTCTTGCATTGTTAAGTGAAGACACCATGGTCTCCTTCAAAAAAGATGCAACGGCGTCGAATGTTACTAGAGATACAAGTGGTCTTAGGTGGGCGCAAGGATCGGTGGGGATTGATGCAGCAAATGAAAGGCACGTATGAAGTGAGGACTGGAGGCCGCAGGGGAGCAGGTGGTGGTGCACAGTCACAACTAAGAGTCTTAATACCAAGACACAGGTGGATGCCCTGGTGGGCCTCTTATAGGTCCAGGCTGATATTATGGGAGCACGCCGAGCCACTTGCACAACCCGACGTGGAGAACAGCAACCGTAGAAGGTGATGAAGCCCTCCCTAGCCGGGCAGATACGTAACGGTACCTCCCAAGTTTAGGTCCTTCCTAGATGAGTTGGTAGTAGAAGAAACCATGCTTTGTGTGGAATTTCTGGAGCAGAATAAGGCCACGTATCTCCTCTTTAGGTCCCCGCATTTCTCCTTCGGACCACAAGTCATATCACAGTCCAGAACTTGGTCTATTTCATACTCCCATAATTGGATCAGAAGCAGGAACCGCTTTGACTCTAGAAGAGGATTTGTTGAGGACGACCTACAGACAGAGAGTTAGAAAACGTAGAAGGACACACTCGGGCTCAGTCACGTCTTACATGGAGGAGACATCCGAGGAGTCCTGATAGGGACCAGGAACATTCGAGACCGAGGAACCAAAGTACAGATTCTGAGAAGGTATTTGAGGTGGAATTTTGAAGCGGTCATCACAAGATGATCCCCAATAGGAAATCCACGGAAGTCCCAAAATCACCAGTGGATCAGAAAATGGTAAATCTAAAAAAAAAAAAAAGTCATCCATGCACCCATCTGGAGAGTTACCTTCACTGGCCAGAATTAGATCTGACCACCTGGAATTGTTGAGCCATTCACGGAGGCTAGTTCAAGGGCGTCTGCAAAAGAACTAAAGAAATGGTCAGCCTCTTGGCCAAAGCCACGTCCATACAATTCTCTCCTGCTCCGGAATCAGTTAGTGCCTGTCCCGTGAACATGGAGGACCTGTAGGAAATGACCATAGGCACTGACTATTGAGTGCAAGAAAGCATTAATCCAAGGGTAATGTCCTCCTCCTTGCCGAGGTGGCCTTCAGTTGGGAACAACTTGTTTGAAAATTATCCCGTTCACCACAACACTTAGAGTCCGCCAGTAAGGCGACTGGATCTTCCCGCTGTAGATGATCTGTTCCAACCGATCTCCATGGGTTCCTCTTCTGCCATTCTGGGAGGAGATTTCGAAGACTTTTTTTGGAAAGTGACTCGTGGAATCCAGAGTTTTGTTTTGTTTTTTTTGGGGGGGGGGTTTCTCCTTAAGTCGTTCTTTAAAATGCTTGTCCACTTGGGTGACGAGGGAATACAAGTCCTAAAGCGAGTTCATCTCTGATCCCTTTGGGTAAGGCGGCAGAGAAGATGGCCAGGAGAGCGGCATTGTTTCAGGTAAATTCAGCAGAGCACAGAACTTGATGGCAAAATGTCTGAGAGTCAAGTGACTGCAAAGGGCCCGCAGCGAGATTGACGGCAGCGGGAAGTGAGGGTTCAGTTGGCACAGTGGAGCGCAGACATCTGAAGGTCTCCATGCTGGAACTCTGAGAGGTCACCACCTCTACTGCCCCAAAAGCACAAGAAAAGTCACCTCAAACCAGGGCCAGCGTCACCACCCTGGCAAGTGCTGGGGCCATAAGTAAGCGGGGTCCACTCACAATCGGTGACACCGGCATGCTATGGGGGCTCCCTTGTCCTTTAAACTAGATGGAGCGATGATGTCACTACAGCAGAAGACGCCGAGGAGACCGGAGCTGCGGGGAACAAGGAGAGGTATTTTTTATCTATGGAGCATTATATGGGGCCCATTCTGTATGGAGCATTACTATGGGGGAAATAAGTATTCGATCCTTTGCTGATTTTGTAAGTTTGCCCACTGACAAAGACATGAACCGTCTACAATTTTAAGGGTCGGATAATTTTAACATTGAGACATAGAATATCAAAAATATAATCCAGAAAATTAGATTGTATAAATTATATAAATTTGAATTTTGCAGTGAGAAATAAGTATTTGATCCCTCTAGCAAACAAGACTTCAGACTTGGTGGTAAAACCCTTGTTGGCAAGCACAGCAGTCAGACGTTTCTTGTAGTTGATGAAGTTTGCGCACATGTCAGGAGGAATCTTGCTCCACTCCTCTTTGCAGATCATTAAGACTTTGAGGCTGTCACTTGGCGACTCAGAGCTTCATCTCCCTCCATAAGTTTTCTATGGGATTCAGGTCTGGAGACTGGTTAGGCCACTCCATGTCCTTAATGTGCTTCTTTTTGAGCCGCTTCTTTGTTGCCTTGGCTGTAAGTTTTTGGTCATTGTCTTGCTGGAAGACCCAGCCACGACCCATTTTTAATGTCCTGGCGGAAGGAAGGAGATTGTCACTCAGGATTTTACGGTACATGGTTCCATCCATTCTCCCATTGATAAGGTGAAGTAGTCCTGTGCCCTTAGCAGATAAGCACCCCAAAACATGATGTTTCCTCCTCCATGCTTGACAGTGGGGATGGTGTTCTTTGGGTCATAGGCAGCATTTCTCTTCCTCCAAACATGGCGAGTTGAGTTAATGCCAAAGACCTCAATTTTTGTCTCATCTGACCACAGCACCTTCTCCCAGTCACTCACAAAATCATCCAGGTGTTCACTGGTAAACTTCAGACGGGCCGCACATGTGCCTTCTTCAGCAGGTGGGCACTGCGGGATATTAAACCTTTACAGTGTAATGTGTTACCAGTGGTTTTCTTGTTGACTGTGGTCCCAGCTGCCTTGAGATCATTAACAAGTTCCCCCCCATATAGTTTTAGGCTGATCTCTCACCCTCCTCATGATCAAGGATACCCCACGAGGTGAGATTCTGCACGGTGCCCCAGATCGATGTCGATTGACCGTCATGTCGTATTTCTTCCATTTTCTTACTATTGCACCAACAGTTGTCTCCTTCTCATGCAGCGTCTTACTTATGGTTTCGTAGCCCATTCCAGCTTTGTGCAGGTCTAGGATCTTGTTCCTGACATCCTTATAGAGCTCTTTGGTCTTGCCCATGTTGTAGAGGTTAGAGACTGACTGATAATTGAGTCTGTGGACAGGAGTCTTTTATAAAGGTGACTATGTAAGACAGCTGTCTTTAATGCAGGTAACGAGATGATTAGGAGTCTGACTGGTCTGTAGGAGCCAGAACTCTTAATGGTTGGTAGGGGATCAAATACTTATTTCTTACTGCAAAATGCAAATGTATATAATTTATACAATGTGATTTTCTGGATTTTATTTTTGATATTCTATCTCTCAATGTTAAAATTAACCTACCCTTAAAATTATAGACTGTTCATGTCTTTGTCAGTGGCCAAATGTACAAAATCAGCAAGGGATCAAATATTTATTTCCCCCACTGTATATGGGGCTCATTCTGTATGGAGCAATATATGGGGCTCCATTATACTGTATGGAGGACTATACTTTTGTACACTCATGTTATGTAAGCAGTGAGATCTTTGGGATTGTACTATACCTATATTTTTTATCTGTGCATCATGACTTGTAATATGTGTTAAAGGGGCCACTGGGGCCCATAAAAACCAGGTTTTGGCCCGGCTTCTAATATGCTAAAAACCATGAAAATAACCACAAAAGCTCTTGGATTGTACATAAGAGCAGTATTATAGTAGTTATATTCTTGTACATAGGGGCAGTATTATAGTAGTTATATTCTTGTATATAGGGGCAGTATTATAGTAGTTATATTCTTGTACATAGGGGCAGTATTATAGTAGTTATATTCTAGTACATAGGAGCAGTATTATAGTAGTTATATTCTTGTACATAGGGGCAGTATTATAGTAGTTATATTCTTGTACATAGGAGCAGTATTATAGTAGTTATATTCTTGTACATAGGGGCAGTATTATAGTAGTTATATTCTAGTACATAGGAGCAGTATTATAGTAGTTATATTCTTGTACATAGGGGCAGTATTATAGTAGTTATATTCTTGTACATAGGGGCAGTATTATAGTAGTTATATTCTTGTACATGGGGCAGTATTATAGTAGTTATATTCTTGTACATAGGAACAGTATAATAGTAGTTATATTCTTGTACATAGGGGCAGTATTATAGTAGTTATATTCTTGTACATAGGGGCAGTATTATAGTAGTTATATTCTTGTACATAGGGGCAGTATTATAGTAGTTATATTCTTGTACATAGGAACAGTATAATAGTAGTTATATTCTTGTACATAGGGGCAGTATTATAGTAGTTATATTCTTGTACATAGGAGCAGTATTATAGTAGTTATATTCTTGTACATAGGAACAGTATTATAGTAGTTATATTCCTGTACATAGGGGCAGTATTATAGTAGTTATATTCTTGTATATAGGAGCAGTATTATAGTAGTTACATTCTTGTATATAGGAGCAGTATTATAGTAGTTATATTCTTGTACATAGGGGCAGTATTATAGTAGTTATATTCTTGTACATAGGGGCAGTATTATAGCAGTTATATTCTTGTACATAGGAACAGTATTATAGTAGTTATATTCCTGTACATAGGAGCAGTATTATAGTAGTTATATTCTTGTATATAGGAGCAGTATTATAGTAGTTACATTCTTGTATATAGGAGCAGTATTATAGTAGTTATATTCTTGTACATAGGAGCAGTATTATAGTAGTTATATTCTTGTACATAGGGGGCAGTATTATAGTAGTTATATTCTTGTACATAGGGGCAGTATTATAGTAGTTATATTCTTGTACATAGGGGCAGTATTATAGTAGTTATATTCTTGTACATAGGAGCAGTATTATAGTAGTTATATTCTTGTACATAGGAGCAGTATTATAGTAGTTATATTCTTGTACATAGGGGGCAGTATTATAGTAGTTATATTCTTGTACATAGGGGGCAGTATTATAGTAGTTATATTATTGTACATAGGGGCAGTATTATAGTAGTTATATTCTTGTACATATGAGCAGTATTATAGTAGTTATATTCTTGTACATAGGGGCAGTATTATAGTAGTTATATTCTTGTACATAGGAACAGTATTATAGTAGTTATATTCCTGTACATAGGGGCAGTATTATAGTAGTTATATTCTTGTACATAGGAGCAGTATTATAGTAGTTATATTCTTGTACTTAGGAGCAGTATTATAGTAGTTATATTCTTGTACATAGGAGCAGTATTATAGTAGTTATATTCTTGTACTTAGGAGCAGTATTATAGTTATATTCTTGTACATAGGGGCAGTATTATAGTAGTTATATTCTTGTACATAGGAGCAGTATTATAGTAATTATATTCTTGTACGTAGGGGCAGTATTATAGTAGTTATATTCTTGTACGTAGGGGCAGTATTATAGTAGTTATATTCTTGTATGTAGGGGCAGTATTATGGTAGCTGCGTGTAATAAGTCTTGTATATAGCGGGTATAAATGTATTTTGCACACTATTTCCTTCTTACGTTCCTCTTGGCAGATAATAAGAACATTAATCAGGATGATGCTGATTTTTGGACTCTATTCTCAGTAATGACAAGACGGTAATTCAGAATATAATGGATTTGTATGATGTCTATATGGTTCTTTTCTGTCCCTTTCGGGATGTAAGATACTTAAGAACGTCGTGAACTCCTATACCGGAGCGTTTGGTGTGATCGGGGTAGACTGTGGCGATATTTGGGGGCACCAGCACAGGTGGTCAGAGATGTTGTCTGTCTTGTGTGGTTCTTGGCCTCCAGTGTTTGCAGGAAGGTGAAGTCCTGAGCTGTGTGCAGTGACGTCAGGCGGTGTCTCCCCAGCAGGGGGCAGTCCTGGCACAGCACACAGATGTGCATTCTGCTTCGTTGGCACGTTGGGGCCACGCACGCTGTGTGATGTGCAGGTATCTGCTCCAGTTTCCATGGAGTCTCTCAGTGATGAGAAATGCAGATATTCATCCACAAATCAGAATCTTCCACTTTGTGATCCTCACATATTGTCTCCTGGATCGCCCCCATTACCGCTCCTCTATCTGCAGGGAATATTTCGGTGTGATGGGAGATGTAGATCTTGATGCAATAAGAGGGGTGCACAAACTTTTTTGGGGGGAATCGTGAGTTATTGTAATAAATGGCCTCCAAGGTGTTCAGAGTCAAGTTGCCCACATAGTGATGTGAGGTGCTGTCGCCCACATGGAGATGGACAGAGGGTTGTTCTCTCCATTGTTGTATGAAGCTAATATGTAGCATATCCAACAGAAGCCCAAAAAATCAGTAAAATGGCGCCACATAAAGCATCGGCCCAATGCCGCCCAGTCGTCCTGAGTAACCCAATATCACCGCTCCTGACGCCGCGTTCTTCCTGCCTCCGCTACATCTTACACTCCCGTCTGCGCCATCATGTTCCTGCCTCATCAGCTCCTCATCCCCCATAAATCTCCTGTGTGTCCTTATTACGGTCTCGCTCATCCGCCGTGTGTCCGCACTTCACCCCAGGGCCGATCTTTGCCCCCTTAGTTCTTCCTCCGGGACAGATGACAATGTACGATGCCAAAATCTGATCCTCGAGATTCCCAACCAGAACATGTCTCCACATCATTTGTATTCTCCTCTAGGTTCCCGATCCTTGTTACCTTTTATGTTTACCAGCACTCCGGCTTTTAGGAATAACCTCCGGAATCCTTTCTTCATGAGATGAGACCCCATCATCTCCACCTTGCCGCCCCACACACCCCGTCAACTTTCACCTCACTACCTCTCTCTGGTGTTCTACAAAGCTATCATTTCACATCTTCCCTTACCCGTGTCCCTTCCTTCATACCCTTCTCACTGCCGCCCTTACCCGTGTCCCTTCCTTCATACCCTTCTATTTGCCACCCTTATACAGGTCCTTTCTTTTATGCCCTTTTCACTGCCGCTCTTACCCATGTCCTTTCCTTCATACCCTTCTATCTGCCGCCCTTACCCGTGTCCTTTCCTTCATACCTTTCTCACTGCCGCCCTTCCCCGTGTCCCTTCCTTCATACCTTTCTATCTGCCACCCTTACACAGGTCCTTTCTTTTATACCCTTCTATCTGCCACCTTTACACAGGTCCCTTCCTTCATACCCTTCTCACTGCTGCCCTTACCCACGTCCTTTCCTTCATACCCTTCTATCTGCCACCCCACTTACACAGGTCCTTTCTTTTATACCCTTCTCACTGCCACTCTCACCCATGTCCCTTCCTTCTTACCCTTCTCACTGCCGCCCTTACCCGCCATGTCCTTTCCTTCATACCCTTCTCACTGCTGCCTTTACCCATGTTCCTTCCTTCATACCCTTTTCACTGCCGCCCTTACCCATGTTCCTTCCTTCATACCCTTCTCACAGCTGTCCTTACCCATATCCCTTCTTCATACCCTTCTATCTGCCGCCCTTACCCTTGTCCTTTCCTTCATACCCTTCTCTCTGCCGCCCTTACCCTTGTCCTTTCCTTCATACCCTTCTCACTGCCACCCTTACCCGTGTCCTTTCCTTCATACCCTTCTTTCTGCCACCCTTACCCGTGTCCTTTCCTTCATACCCTTCTCACTGCCGCCCTTACCCGTGTCCCTTCCTTCATACCCTTCTATCTGTCACCCTTACACAGGTCCTTTCTTTTATACCCTTCTCACTGCCGCTCTCACCCATGTCCCTTCCTTCTTACCCTTCTCACTGCCGCCCTTACTCATGTCCCTTCCTTCTTACCCTTCTAATAATAATAATAATCTTTATTTATATAGCGCCAACATATTCCGCAGCGCTTTACAGTTTAACAGTTTCAAACACAAAAGTCATAAGTAACAACGTTAACAATACAATAATTAAAGCAAAATAAGACACTGCCACCCTTACCCATGTCTCTTCCTTCATACCCTTCTCTCTGCCACCCTTACCCATGTCCCTTCCTTCATACCCTTCTCTCTGCCGCCCTTGCCCATATCCCTTCCTTCATACCCTTCTATCTGCCACCCTTACCCATGTTCCTTCCTTTATACTCACTGCCGCTCTCACCCATGTCCCTTCCTTATTACCCTTCAAACTGCCACCCTTACTCGTGTCCCTTCCTTCATACCCTTCTCACTGCCGCCCTTACCCATGTCCCTTCCTTCATACCCTTCAAACTGCCACCCTTACTCGTGTCCCTTCCTTCTTACCCTTCTCACTGCTACCCTTACGCATATCCCTTCCTTCATACCCTTCTCACTGCCGCCATTACCCATGTCCCTTCATTTCTACTTCATTACTGCCTCCGTCACATCTTACCCCATTTAACCCTTTGTATATTTTCACATTTATTCACTCATTGATTCTTGATCAGCGTCCTCTTTCTTTTTTCACGTCTCCTAATCGTTTCCCGCCATCTTTCTTCTCGTTCCCAGCCCCCTGGGATCCCCCCTTCCATCATCTCTGTGCCCCTTATACAATTCCTCAAATCTTCCGTGTTCCTTTATTATTTCGTGTGTTTCCGTTTCCTCACACCCTCGCCCCTGCCTCCTCCATCACCACAGCATCTTCTGTCTTGTATTTTCCTTCATCTTCTCCCCCCGCCATTGTCTTATTTTTCGGCTTTCCCCATAAAAGCTTTGTCGTTGTTTTCCCCATCGCTGAATGGCGATTCTCCGCTTGGCGCCCGGGTATTTTCTTCTCAGGGAAGCCCGGCTCTCGGCTTCTGTGTGGCGGGGGTTAACACAGAATGTCTCCTATGGGACATCCTGCGGTCATGAATAATTCATGGGCCCAGACGTGCTTACATTATGGATGGATAGTGAGAGATGAGGTGTAGTGACAAACAAGTGCCGCAGACACGACTCGGGGCGGGAGATGGGGATTGTTTGCCTTTATCTGGGGGGCGACCTGCAAGGGTCCGCCGGCTGTAGAACTACAAGTCCCATCATTCTGCATGAGAAGACGTGTTATTCGTGGCTAGCCGGGCACAGAAACCCCGAAAGTCCTCAACGTAAAGTGTTTAAAAGGGATTTCCACCCACAGCTATGTATAATTTATCACCCTGCTCATTTCATGCTACAAGTATTTTCTTTCCATCTTCCTCCAGCTCCGGAATTTATACCCAAAGTGCAAAAGGTGCCGTCCCTGTCCCAGGACTCGCGGGGGTATAGTCACCAGCCCCCAAATTATATCCCCCAAATTATATCTCCTGATATTACACCCATACAGCTACCCCTGATACCACCGCCACATGCTGCAGGGTTATTACTCCTGATATTACACCTATACAGCTACACCTGATACCACCGCCACATACTGCAGGGTTATTACTCCTGATATTACACCTATACAGCTACACCTGATACCACCGCCACATGCTGCAGGGTTATTACTCCTGATATTACACCTATACAGCTACACCTGATACCACCGCCACATACCGCAGGGTTATTACTCCTGATATTACACCTATACAGCTACACCTGATACCACCGCCACATACTGCAGGGTTATTACTCCTGATATTACACCTATACAGCTACACCTGATACCACCGCCACATACCGCAGGGTTATTACTCCTGATATTACACCTATACAGCTACACCTGATACCACCGCCACATACTGCAGGGTTATTACTCCTGATATTACACCCATACAGCTACACCTGATACCACCGCCACATACCGCAGGGTTATTACTCCTGATATTACATCCATACAGCTACCCCTGATACCACCGCCACATACCGCAGGGTTATTACTCCTGATATTACACCCATACAGCTACACCTGATACCACCGCCACATGCTGCAGGGTTATTACTCCTGATATTACACCCATACAGCTACACCTGATACCACCGCCACATACCGCAGGGTTATTACTCCTGATATTACACCTATACAGCTACACCTGATACCACCGCCACATACTGCAGGGTTATTACTCCTGATATTACACCCATACAGCTACACCTGATACCACCGCCACATACTGCAGGGTTATTACTCCTGATATAACATCCATACAGCTACCCCTGATACCACCGCCACATACCGCAGGGTTATTACTCCTGATATTACATCCATACAGCTACCCCTGATACCACCGCCACATACCGCAGGGTTATTACTCCTGATATTACACCCATACAGCTACACCTGATACCACCGCCACATACCGCAGGGTTATTACTCCTGATATTACACCCATACAGCTACACCTGATACCACCGCCACATGCTGCAGGGTTATTACTCCTGATATTACACCCATACAGCTACACCTGATACCACCGCCACATACCGCAGGGTTATTACTCCTGATATTACACCCATACAGCTACACCTGATACCACCGCCACATACTGCAGGGTTATTACTCCTGATATTACACCCATACAGCTACACCTGATACCACCGCCACATACCGCAGGGTTATTACTCCTGATATTACACCCATACAGCTACACCTGATACCACCGCCACATGCTGCAGGGTTATTACTCCTGATATTACACCCATACAGCTACACCTGATACCACCGCCACATGCTGCAGGGTTATTACTCCTGATATTACACCCATACAGCTACACCTGATACCACCGCCACATACCGCAGGGTTATTACTCCTGATATTACACCCATACAGCTACACCTGATACCACCGCCACATACCGCAGGGTTATTACTCCTGATATTACACCCATACAGCTACACCTGATACCACCGCCACATGCTGCAGGGTTATTACTCCTGATATTACACCCATACAGCTACACCTGATACCACCGCCACATACCGCAGGGTTATTACTCCTGATATTACACCCATACAGCTACACCTGATACCACCGCCACATGCTGCAGGGTTATTACTCCTGATATTACACCCATACAGCTACACCTGATACCACCGCCACATACCGCAGGGTTATTACTCCTGATATTACACCCATACAGCTACACCTGATACCACCGCCACATACCGCAGGGTTATTATTCTTGATATTACACCCATACAGCTACACCTGATACCACCGCCACATACTGCAGGGTTATTACTCCTGATATTACACCCATACAGCTACACCTGATACCACCGCCACATACCGCAGGGTTATTACTCCTGATATTACACCCATACAGCTACACCTGATACCACCGCCACATACCGCAGGGTTATTACTCCTGATATTACACCCATACAGCTACACCTGATACCACCGCCACATGCTGCAGGGTTATTACTCCTGATATTACACCCATACAGCTACACCTGATACCACCGCCACATACCGCAGGGTTATTACTCCTGATATTACACCCATACACCTACACCTGATACCACCGCCACATACCGCAGGGTTATTACTCCTGATATTACACCCATACAGCTACACCTGATACCACCGCCACATACCGCAGGGTTATTACTCCTGATATTACACCCATACAGCTACACCAGATACCACCGCCACATACTGCAGGGTTATTACTCCTGATATTACACCCATACAGCTACACCTGATACCACCGCCACATACCGCAGGGTTATTACTCCTGATATTACACCCATACAGCTACACCTGATACCACCGCCACATACTGCAGGGTTATTACTCCTGATATTACACCCATACAGCTACACCTGATACCACCGCCACATACCGCAGGGTTATTACTCCTGATATTACACCCATACAGCTACACCTGATACCACCGCCACATACCGCAGGGTTATTACTCCTGATATTACACCTATACAGCTACACCTGATACCACCGCCACATACTGCAGGGTTATTACTCCTGATATTACACCCATACAGCTACACCTGATACCACCGCCACATACCGCAGGGTTATTACTCCTGATATTACACCCATACAGCTACACCTGATACCACCGCCACATACCGCAGGGTTATTACTCCTGATATTACACCCATACAGCTACCCCTGATACCACCGCCACATACCGCAGGGTTATTACTCCTGATATTACACCTATACAGCTACACCTGATACCACCGCCACATACTGCAGGGTTATTACTCCTGATATTACACCCATACAGCTACACCTGATACCACCGCCACATACCGCAGGGTTATTACTCCTGATATTACACACATACAGCTACACCTGATACCACCGCCACATACCGCAGGGTTATTACTCCTGATATTACACCCATACAGCTACCCCTGATACCACCGCCACATACCGCAGGGTTATTACTCCTGATATTACACCTATACAGCTACACCTGATACCACCGCCACATACCGCAGGGTTATTACTCCTGATATTACACCCATACAGCTACACCTGATACCACCGCCACATACCGCAGGGTTATTACTCCTGATATTACACCTATACAGCTACCCCTGATACCACCGCCACATGCTGCAGGGTTATTACTCCTGATATTACACCCATACAGCTACCCCTGATACCACCGCCACATACCGCAGGGTTATTACTCCTGATATTACACCTATACAGCTACACCTGATACCACCGCCACATACCGCAGGGTTATTACTCCTGATATTACACCCATACAGCTACACCTGATACCACCGCCACATACTGCAGGGTTATTACTCCTGATATTACACCCATACAGCTACACCTGATACCACCGCCACATGCTGCAGGGTTATTACTCCTGATATTACACCCATACAGCTACACCTGATACCACCGCCACATACTGCAGGGTTATTACTCCTGATATTACACCTATACAGCTACACCTGATACCACCGTCACATACTGCAGGGTTATTACTCATGATATTACACCCATACAGCTACACCTGATACCACCGCCACATACCGCAGGGTTATTACTCCTGATATTACACCCATACAGCTACACCTGATACCACCGCCACATACCGCAGGGTTATTACTCCTGATATTACACCCATACAGCTACCCCTGATACCACCGCCACATACCGCAGGGTTATTACTCCTGATATTACACCCATACAGCTACACCTGATACCACCGCCACATACCGCAGGGTTATTACTCCTGATATTACACCCATACAGCTACACCTGATACCACCGCCACATACTGCAGGGTTATTACTCCTGATATTACACCCATACAGCTACACCTGATACCACCGCCACATACTGCAGGGTTATTACTCCTGATATTACACCCATACAGCTACACCTGATACCACCGCCACATACCGCAGGGTTATTACTCCTGATATTACACCCATACACCTACACCTGATACCACCGCCACATACCGCAGGGTTATTACTCCTGATATTACACCCATACAGCTACACCTGATACCACCGCCACATACCGCAGGGTTATTACTCCTGATATTACACCCATACAGCTACACCTGATACCACCGCCACATACCGCAGGGTTATTACTCCTAATATTAACCCATACAGCTACACCTGATACCACCGCCACATACCGCAGGGTTATTACTCCTGATATTACACCCATACACCTACACCTGATACCACCGCCACATACCGCAGGGTTATTACTCCTGATATTACACCTATACAGCTACCCCTGATACCACCGCCACATGCTGCAGGGTTATTACTCCTGATATTACACCCATACAGCTACACCTGATACCACCGCCACATACCGCAGGGTTATTACTCCTGATATTACACCTATACAGCTACCCCTGATACCACCGCCACATGCTGCAGGGTTATTACTCCTGATATTACACCCATACAGCTACACCTGATACCACCGCCACATGCTGCAGGGTTATTACTCCTGATATTACACCTATACAGCTACACCTGATACCACCGCCACATACTGCAGGGTTATTACTCCTGATATTACACCCATACAGCTACACCTGATACCACCGCCACATACCGCAGGGTTATTACTCCTGATATTACACCTATACAGCTACCCCTGATACCACCGCCACATGCTGCAGGGTTATTACTCCTGATATTACACCCATACAGCTACACCTGATACCACCGCCACATACTGCAGGGTTATTACTCCTGATATTACACCCATACAGCTACACCTGATACCACCGCCACATACTGCAGGGTTATTACTCCTGATATTACACCTATACAGCTACCCCTGATACCACCGCCACATACTGCAGGGTTATTACTCCTGATATTACACCCATACAGCTACACCTGATACCACCGCCACATGCTGCAGGGTTATTACTCCTGATATTACACCTATACAGCTACACCTGATACCACCGCCACATACTGCAGGGTTATTACTCCTAATATTAACCCATACAGCTACACCTGATACCACCGCCACATACTGCAGGGTTATTACTCCTGATATTACACCCATACAGCTACACCTGATACCACCGCCACATACTGCAGGGTTATTACTCCTAATATTAACCCATACAGCTACACCAGATACCACCGCCACATACCGCAGGGTTATTACTCCTGATATTACACCCATACAGCTACACCTGATACCACCGCCACATACTGCAGGGTTATTACTCCTGATATTACACCCATACAGCTACCCCTGATACCACCGCCACATGCTGCAGGGTTATTACTCCTAATATTACACCCATACAGCTACACCTGATACCACCGCCACATACCGCAGGGTTATTACTCCTGATATTACACCCATACAGCTACCCCTGATACCACCGCCACATACTGCAGGGTTATTACTCCTGATATTACACCCATACAGCTACACCTGATACCACCGCCACATACTGCAGGGTTATTACTCCTGATATTACACCCATACAGCTACACCTGATACCACCGCCACATACCGCAGGGTTATTACTCCTGATATTACACCCATACAGCTACCCCTGATACCACCGCCACATACTGCAGGGTTATTACTCCTGATATTACACCCATACAGCTACACCTGATACCACCGCCACATACCGCAGGGTTATTACTCCTGATATTACACCCATACAGCTACACCTGATACCACCGCCACATACTGCAGGGTTATTACTCCTGATATTACACCCATACAGCTACACCTGATACCACCGCCACATACTGCAGGGTTATTACTCCTGATATTACACCCATACAGCTACACCTGATACCACCGCCACATACCGCAGGGTTATTACTCCTGATATTACACCCATACAGCTACACCTGATACCACCGCCACATACTGCAGGGTTATTACTCCTGATATTACACCCATACAGCTACACCTGATACCACCGCCACATACCGCAGGGTTATTACTCCTGATATTACACCTATACAGCTACACCTGATACCACCGCCACATACTGCAGGGTTATTACTCCTGATATTACACCCATACAGCTACACCTGATACCACCGCCACATACTGCAGGGTTATTACTCCTGATATTACACCCATACAGCTACACCTGATACCACCGCCACATACCGCAGGGTTATTACTCCTGATATTACACCCATACAGCTACACCTGATACCACCGCCACATACCGCAGGGTTATTACTCCTGATATTACACCCATACAGCTACACCTGATACCACCGCCACATACTGCAGGGTTATTACTCCTGATATTACACCCATACAGCTACACCTGATACCACCGCCACATGCTGCAGGGTTATTATTCTTGATATTACACCCATACAGCTACACCTGATACCCCCGACACATGCTGCAGGGTTATTACTCCTGATATTACACCCATACAGCTACACCTGATACCACCGCCACATACCGCAGGGTTATTACTCCTGATATTACACCCATACAGCTACACCTGATACCACCGCCACATACCGCAGGGTTATTACTCCTGATATTACACCCATACAGCTACACCTGATACCACCGCCACATACCGCAGGGTTATTACTCCTGATATTACACCCATACAGCTACACCTGATACCACCGCCACATACCGCAGGGTTATTACTCCTGATATTACACCCATACAGCTACACCTGATACCACCGCCACATACTGCAGGGTTATTACTCCTGATATTACACCCATACAGCTACACCTGATACCACCGCCACATACTGCAGGGTTATTACTCCTGATATTACACCCATACAGCTACACCTGATACCACCGCCACATACCGCAGGGTTATTACTCCTGATATTACACCCATACAGCTACACCTGATACCACCGCCACATGCTGCAGGGTTATTACTCCTGATATTATACCCATACAGCTACACCTGATACTACCGCCACATGCTGCAGGGTTATTACTCCTGATATTACACCCATACAGCTACACCTGATACTACCGCCACATGCTGCAGGGTTATTACTCCTGATATTATACCCATACAGCTACACCTGATACTACCGCCACATGCTGCAGGGTTATTACTCCTAATATTAACCCATACAGCTACACCTGATACCACCGCCACATACTGCAGGGTTATTACTCCTGATATTACACCCATACAGCTACACCTGATACCACCGCCACATACTGCAGGGTTATTACTCCTGATATTACACCCATACAGCTACACCTGATACCACCGCCACATACCGCAGGGTTATTACTCCTGATATTACACCCATACAGCTACACCTGATACCACCGCCACATACTGCAGGGTTATTACTCCTGATATTACATCCATACAGCTACCCCTGATACCACCGCCACATACTGCAGGGTTATTACTCCTGATATTACACCCATACAGCTACACCTGATACCACCGCCACATACTGCAGGGTTATTACTCCTGATATTACACCCATACAGCTACACCTGATACCACCGCCACATACTGCAGGGTTATTACTCCTGATATTACACCCATACAGCTACACCTGATACCACCGCCACATACTGCAGGGTTATTACTCCTGATATTACACCTATACAGCTACACCTGATACCACCGCCACATAGTAGGAAGTATTGGGCGTTGCTTGCCAGCAGAGGGTCACTGCAGCCCTGTATGGCCCTAATAAAGGTGTGTAGATGTATAACTGGGACCAGAAGCTCAGGAGCACAGAGGTGCAGAGCGCTAAGGGTGCAGGGTGCTAAGGGTGATGGGAGTATTTGGCTAACAGCAAAATTAAAAAATAAACACCATAAGGATCCCACCTTTCCAAAACCTGTCCGATGACAAATGCACTAGCAGGATGCAGCAGCCCCCACTGGTAGAGGCTAAGGGGGGCAGCACAGGTGCAAACTACTGATAGAAACAGCCACCCCCGCACCTACCAGATTATGGAGGGGGGGCTGCATAGTAGAAAAATTGCACACAAATAGGACTTTGATAGGACGCCAGTCACACAGGTGCGTGTGATGCAAAGTGTCCGGCTAACAGCCTCTTGATGACGCCCACAGTATGAACAGGCGAGCTGCCCAGCACTAAATATATATATATGCACCCCACAGCGACCGGCGCCCCAGTACACTAAGCCAACAAAAAGAGGCCTGGCTGCATCCTGCAAGAAATGATAAAAAGTGCAATAAAAGGTAAAAAAGTTAATGCACATGATAAATACATTAAATGAGGTATCGGTTAATATTTTGGCCATCTAATATATAATTGCCTAGAATACTACTTCCTGCAATTTGTGCCAACTTCCGTGGCTTTGTCCGGAGCTAATGTCCGGAGCTAATGTCCGGAGCTAATGTCCGGAGCTAATGTCCGGAGCTAATGTCCGGAGATAAGTGACGTCAACAGTGTCCAGTGTCTGATTGGTTGCAGCCTGCTGCGAGCGACCAATCAGAAACGTGCCGTACTGTGACACATTCCGCCCGCCATTTTGGTGTGATTTTTGAATTTTTACCTCACAGCAAGTTTCTACTGCGTGGAGGCGGCCCAGTGACGTTGCTCTTCAAGCTCCTGCCGAATTTCGTCAAAAAAATGATAATACCATTTACCAAAACTATATATATTTAGTTGTGAAGTGGTTCAGTGACATTTTCACACCAATTTTGAACTTTTATTTGGTGTTTTCTCCATATACTGCCTATTATTTTTGTTCTTTCTTACTATTATTTATTAATTGTATTATTCTTACATTTGAATAAATAAAGTATATATGGATTCTAGACTCCCGATTCTTTAGAATCGGGCTGCCATCTAGTAATAGATAAACTCGCAATCCAACGTCAAGGGTCCTCACGCTTGCGAGTCCTACCACTAATATTAGGCTGCAGTGAGCTCAGGGGTGCAGGGAGCACATGGTGTGCAGGGAGCACATGGTGTGCAGGGAGCTCAGGGGGCAGGGAGCTCAGGGGTGCAGGGAGCTCAGGGTGCAGGGAGCACGGGTGCAGTGAGCATAGGGATGCAGAGAGCACATGGTGTGCAGGGTGCACATGGTGTGCAGGAAGTACAGGGGTGCAGGGAGCACTAGGGTGCAGAGAACATTGGTATGCAGAGAGCACATGGTGTGCAGGGAGCACAGGGGTGCAGAGAGCAGAGGGATGCAGGGAGCTCAGTGGTGCAGGGAGCATAGGGATGCAGGGAGCATAGGGATGCAGAGAGCTCTGGGGGGGCAGAGAGCTGAAGGGGTGCAGGGAACGCAGGGGTGCAGGGAGCACTTGGGTGCAGAGATCTGAACGGATGCAGGGAGCACTAGGGTGCAGGGAGCTGAGAGATGCAGGGAGCTGAGGGATGCAGGGAGCACCAGGAGGCAGAGAGCTGAGGGATGCAGGGAACACTAGGATGCAGGGAGCACCAGGGGGCAGGGAGCTGAGGGATGCAGGGAGCACCAGGGGGCAGGGAGCTGAGGGATGCAGGAAGCTGAGGGGTGCAGGGAGCACGGGTGCAGTGAGCATAGGGATGCAGAGAGCACATGGTGTGCAGGGTGCACATGGTGTGCAGGAAGTACAGGGGTGCAGGGAGCACTAGGGTGCAGAGAACATTGGTATGCAGAGAGCACATGGTGTGCAGGGAGCACAGGGGTGCAGAGAGCTGAGAGGTGCAGGGAGCACCAGGGGGCAGGGAGCTGAGGGATGCAGGGAGCACCAGGGGGCAGGGAGCTGAGGGATGCAGGGAGCTGAGAGATGCAGGGATCACTAAGGTGCAGAGAGCTGAGGGATGCAGGGAGCTGAGGGATGCAGGGAGCACCAGGGGGCAGGGAGCTGAGGGATGCAGGGGGCAGGGAGCTGAGGGGTTTAGGGAGCACCAGAGGGCAGGGAGCTGAGGGGTGCAGGGAGCTGAGGGATGCAGGGATCACCAGGGGGCAGGGAGCTGAGGGATGCAGGGATCACTAGGGTGCAGAGAGCTGAGGGGTGCAAGGCGGCTGAGGATTAGCACAAGGGCGCCAGGGCTGGGCAGGGGATGTGTTCGGGTCAGCACCAGGGAGGTGCTGCGAGTCTGAGCATCCTTACAGCTACTACAAGACAGCGAGATGGAGTGAAAGTGGGAGGGAGACAGAAAGAGGGGGAAAGGAGAGAAAGTGGGAGGGGGAGAGAGACACAGACACAGTATCCTCACAACCAGACACACGCTGCTTTGCTTTGTGTCGGGGGGTGGGTGGGTATCGGACCCCTCTAGGGTTGACCTGTGAGGTTTAGTGTCCTGTGTCCCCCCCCATTTTCCCTAACTAACCCCAGGAGACTGCTGGAGAGAGGACAGAAGGAAAGAGAGGAGGTGAGATGCTCCCATCTAGGTGTGTCGGGAGGGGCAGCAGCATCGCTGGGCATTTCTGGCTCTGCTGCAGATGGTGGAGGGATGCGGGCAGGGTGCATGGCATGTGCAGGTGTGAGCGCTGATGTATTTCTCACGCTCACAGTTATGTGATTTTGGGGTGCAGGGATGAATCTAGTGATGTCTCGTTATATACTGGTACTGCTGTTAGGATGGGGAAGCCTGGAGGAGGAGGAGGAAAGGCTGAGGAGTGATGTGCTCACTATACAACAGCCCAAACACATGCTGCGTAGGCACGGATGGGTACACATGTACACAGGCAGCGCACACCTGGCACATGACACATGGAGGGCGGGTGTAACACAGGGCAGCCGGCACACACACAGTTAACTTCTCATTCATCCCTTGTCCAGGTGAAGCGCTGACTTGGCTCTGCATCTCCACCTCCCCCCTCTCCTTCCCAATTTCCTGCATCTCATCTACATTCACATCTAATAGGTCCAGAAGCTGCAGAGAGGAGACAGTGCGGGTTCACCATGTGGCGGAGCACAGCGGCTGTCTGGTGTGGATTGTGTGTCAGCTGCATGTGGGAACAGCATCAGCGTGGTGTATGTGTGCGCATAGTGCTGACGGGTGTGTATTGTGTGCAAGAGGAGTCAGGTGTGTACAGTATTGTGTGTGTATAGAAGGTGTCAGGTGTGTACCGTATTGTGTGTGTGTGTACGGTATTGTATGTGTATAGAGGGTGTCAGGTGTGTACGGTATTGTATGTGTATAGAGGGTGTCAGGTGTGTACGGTATTGTGTATGTGTATAGAGGGTGTCAGGTGTGTACTGTATTGTGTATGTGTATAGAGGGTGTCAGGTGTGTACGGTATTGTATGTGTATAGAGGGTGTCAGGTGTGTACTGTATTGTGTATGTGTATAGAGGGTGTCAGGTGTGTACTGTATTGTGTATGTGTATAGAGGGTGTCAGGTGTGTACTGTATTGTGTATGTGTATAGAGGGTGTCAGGTGTGTACTGTATTGTGTATGTGTATAGAGGGTGTCAGGTGTGTACTGTATTGTGTATGTGTATAGAGGGTGTCAGGTGTGTACTGTATTGTGTATGTGTATAGAGGGTGTCAGGTGTGTACTGTATTGTGTATGTGTATAGAGGGTGTCAGGTGTGTACTGTATTGTGTATGTGTATAGAGGGTGTCAGGTGTGTACTGTATTGTGTATGTGTATAGAGGGTGTCAGGTGTGTACTGTATTGTGTATGTGTATAGAGGGTGTCAGGTGTGTACTGTATTGTGTATGTGTATAGAGGGTGTCAGGTGTGTACTGTATTGTGTATGTGTATAGAGGGTGTCAGGTGTGTACTGTATTGTGTATGTGTATAGAGGGTGTCAGGTGTGTACTGTATTGTGTATGTGTATAGAGGGTGTCAGGTGTGTACTGTATTGTGTATGTGTATAGAGGGTGTCAGGTGTGTACTGTATTGTGTATGTGTATAGAGGGTGTCAGGTGTGTACTGTATTGTGTATGTGTATAGAGGGTGTCAGGTGTGTACTGTATTGTGTATGTGTATAGAGGGTGTCAGGTGTGTGCTCTATTGTGTATGTGTATAGAGGGTGTCAGGTGTGTACTGTATTGTGTATGTGTATAGAGGGTGTCAGGTGTGTACTGTATTGTGTATAGAGGGTGTCAGGTGTGTACCGTATTGTGTATGTGTATAGAGGGTGTCAGGTGTGTACTGTATTGTGTATGTGTATAGAGGGTGTCAGGTGTGTACTGTATTGTGTATGTGTATAGAGGGTGTCAGGTGTGTACTGTATTGTGTATAGAGGGTGTCAGGTGTGTACTGTATTGTGTATGTGTATAGAGGGTGTCAGGTGTGTACTGTATTGTGTATGTGTATAGAGGGTGTCAGGTGTGTGCTCTATTGTGTATGTGTATAGAGGGTGTCAGGTGTGTACTGTATTGTGTATAGAGGGTGTCAGGTGTGTACTGTATTGTGTATGTGTATAGAGGGTGTCAGGTGTGTGCTCTATTGTGTATGTGTATAGAGGGTGTCAGGTGTGTACTGTATTGTGTATGTGTATAGAGCCTGTCAGGTGTGTGCTCTATTGTGTATGTGTATAGAGGGTGTCAGGTGTGTACTGTATTGTGTATGTGTATAGAGGGTGTCAGGTGTGTACCGTATTGTGTATGTGTATAGAGGGTGTCAGGTGTGTATTGTATTGTGTATGTGTATAGAGGGTGTCAGGTGTGTACTGTATTGTGTGTGTGTACGGTATTGTATGTGTATAGAGGGTGTCAGGTGTGTACAGTATTGTGTGTGTATAGAGGGTGTCAGGTGTGTACTGTATTGTGTATGTGTATAGAGGGTGTCAGGTGTGTATTGTATTGTGTATGTGTATAGAGGGTGTCAGGTGTGTACTGTATTGTGTATGTGTATAGAGGGTGTCAGGTGTGTACTGTATTGTGTATGTGTATAGAGGGTGTCAGGTGTGTACAGTATTGTGTATGTGTATAGAGGGTGTCAGGTGTGTACTGTATTGTGTATGTGTATAGAGGGTGTCAGGTGTGTACTGTATTGTATATGTGTATAGAGGGTGTCAGGTGTGTACTGTATTGTGTATGTATATAGAGGGTGTCAGGTGTGTACTGTATTGTGTATGTGTATAGAGGGTGTCAGGTGTGTACTCTATTGTGTATGTGTATAGAGCCTGTCAGGTGTGTACTGTATTGTGTATGTGTATAGAGGGTGTCAGGTGTGTACTGTATTGTGTATGTGTATAGAGGGTGTCAGGTGTGTACTGTATTGTGTATGTGTATAGAGCCTGTCAGGTGTGTACTGTATTGTGTATGTGTATAGACGGTGTCAGGTGTGTACTGTATTGTGTATGTGTATAGAGGGTGTCAGGTGTGTACTGTATTGTGTATGTGTATAGAGGGTGTCAGGTGTGTACTGTATTGTGTATGTGTATAGAGGGTGTCAGGTGTGTACTGTATTGTGTATGTGTATAGAGGGTGTCAGGTGTGTACTGTATTGTGTATGTGTACAGAGGGTGTCAGGTGTGTACTGTATTGTGTATGTGTATAGAGGGTGTCAGGTGTGTACTGTATTGTGTATGTGTATAGAGGGTGTCAGGTGTGTACTGTATTGTGTATGTGTATAGAGGGTGTCAGGTGTGTACTGTATTGTGTATAGAGGGTGTCAGGTGTGTACTGTATTGTGTATGTGTATAGAGGGTGTCAGGTGTGTACTCTATTGTGTATGTGTATAGAGGGTGTCAGGTGTGTACTGTATTGTGTATAGAGGGTGTCAGGTGTGTACTGTATTGTGTATAGAGGGTGTCAGGTGTGTACTGTATTGTGTATGTGTATAGAGGGTGTCAGGTGTGTACTGTATTGTGTATGTGTATAGAGGGTGTCAGGTGTGTACTGTATTGTGTATGTGTATAGAGGGTGTCAGGTGTGTGCTCTATTGTGTATGTGTATAGAGGGTGTCAGGTGTGTGCTCTATTGTGTATGTGTATAGAGGGTGTCAGGTGTGTACTGTATTGTGTATGTGTATAGAGGGTGTCAGGTGTGTACTGTATTGTGTATTGTGTATAGAGGGTGTCAGGTGTGTACTGTATTGTGTATGTGTATAGAGGGTGTCAGGTGTGTACTGTATTGTGTATGTGTATAGAGGGTGTCAGGTGTGTACTGTATTGTGTATAGAGCCTGTCAGGTGTGTACTGTATTGTGTATAGAGGGTGTCAGGTGTGTACTGTATTGTGTATGTGTATAGAGGGTGTCAGGTGTGTACTCTATTGTGTATGTGTATAGAGGGTGTCAGGTGTGTACTGTATTGTGTATGTGTATAGAGGGTGTCAGGTGTGTACTGTATTGTGTATGTGTATAGAGGGTGTCAGGTGTGTACTGTATTGTGTATGTGTATAGAGGGTGTCAGGTGTGTACTGTATTGTGTATTGTGTATAGAGGGTGTCAGGTGTGTACTGTATTGTGTATGTGTATAGAGGGTGTCAGGTGTGTGCTCTATTGTGTATGTGTATAGAGGGTGTCAGGTGTGTACTGTATTGTGTATGTGTATAGAGGGTGTCAGGTGTGTACTCTATTGTGTATGTGTATAGAGGGTGTCAGGTGTGTACTGTATTGTGTATGTGTATAGAGGGTGTCAGGTGTGTACTGTATTGTGTATGTGTATAGAGGGTGTCAGGTGTGTACTGTATTGTGTATGTGTATAGAGGGTGTCAGGTGTGTGCTCTATTGTGTATGTGTATAGAGGGTGTCAGGTGTGTGCTCTATTGTGTATGTGTATAGAGGGTGTCAGGTGTGTACTGTATTGTGTATGTGTATAGAGGGTGTCAGGTGTGTACTCTATTGTGTATGTGTATAGAGGGTGTCAGGTGTGTACTCTATTGTGTATGTGTATAGAGGGTGTCAGGTGTGTACTGTATTGTGTATGTGTATAGAGGGTGTCAGGTGTGTACTGTATTGTGTATGTGTATAGAGGGTGTCAGGTGTGTACTGTATTGTGTATAGAGGGTGTCAGGTGTGTACTGTATTGTGTATGTGTATAGAGGGTGTCAGGTGTGTGCTCTATTGTGTATGTGTATAGAGGGTGTCAGGTGTGTACTGTATTGTGTATGTGTATAGAGGGTGTCAGGTGTGTACTGTATTGTGTATGTGTATAGAGGGTGTCAGGTGTGTACTCTATTGTGTGTGTGTATAGAGGGTGTCAGGTGTGTACTGTATTGTGTATGTGTATAGAGGGTGTCAGGTGTGTACTGTATTGTGTATGTGTATAGACGGTGTCAGGTGTGTACTGTATTGTGTATGTGTATAGAGGGTGTCAGGTGTGTACTGTATTGTGTATGTGTATAGAGGGTGTCAGGTGTGTACTGTATTGTGTATGTGTATAGAGGGTGTCAGGTGTGTGCTCTATTGTGTATGTGTATAGAGGGTGTCAGGTGTGTACTGTATTGTGTATGTGTATAGAGGGTGTCAGGTGTGTGCTCTATTGTGTATGTGTATAGAGGGTGTCAGGTGTGTACTGTATTGTGTATGTGTATAGAGGGTGTCAGGTGTGTACTGTATTGTGTATGTGTATAGAGGGTGTCAGGTGTGTACTGTATTGTGTATGTGTATAGAGGGTGTCAGGTGTGTGCTCTATTGTGTATGTGTATAGAGGGTGTCAGGTGTGTACTGTATTGTGTATGTGTATAGAGGGTGTCAGGTGTGTACTGTATTGTGTATGTGTATAGAGGGTGTCAGGTGTGTACTGTATTGTGTATGTGTATAGAGGGTGTCAGGTGTGTACTGTATTGTGTATGTGTATAGAGGGTGTCAGGTGTGTACTCTATTGTGTATGTGTATAGAGGGTGTCAGGTGTGTACTGTATTGTGTATGTGTATAGAGGGTGTCAGGTGTGTACTCTATTGTGTATGTGTATAGAGGGTGTCAGGTGTGTACTGTATTGTGTATGTGTATAGAGGGTGTCAGGTGTGTACTGTATTGTGTATGTGTATAGAGGGTGTCAGGTGTGTACTGTATTGTGTATGTGTATAGAGGGTGTCAGGTGTGTACTCTATTGTGTATGTGTATAGAGGGTGTCAGGTGTGTACTCTATTGTGTATGTGTATAGAGGGTGTCAGGTGTGTACTGTATTGTGTATGTGTATAGAGGGTGTCAGGTGTGTACTGTATTGTGTATGTGTATAGGGGGTGTCAGGTGTGTACTGTATTGTGTATGTGTATAGGGGGTGTCAGGTGTGTACTCTATTGTGTATGTGTATAGAGGGTGTCAGGTGTGTACTGTATTGTGTATGTGTATAGAGGGTGTCAGGTGTGTACTGTATTGTGTATGTGTATAGAGGGTGTCAGGTGTGTACTGTACTGTATTGTGTATGTGTATAGAGGGTGTCAGGTGTGTACTCTATTGTGTATGTGTATAGAGGGTGTCAGGTGTGTGCTCTATTGTGTATGTGTATAGAGGGTGTCAGGTGTGTACTGTATTGTGTATGTGTATAGAGGGTGTCAGGTGTGTACTGTATTGTGTATGTGTATAGAGGGTGTCAGGTGTGTACTGTATTGTGTATGTGTATAGAGGGTGTCAGGTGTGTACTGTACTGTATTGTGTATGTGTATAGAGGGTGTCAGGTGTGTACTCTATTGTGTATGTGTATAGAGGGTGTCAGGTGTGTGCTCTATTGTGTATGTGTATAGAGGGTGTCAGGTGTGTACTGTATTGTGTATGTGTATAGAGGGTGTCAGGTGTGTACTGTACTGTATTGTGTATGTGTATAGAGGGTGTCAGGTGTGTACTCTATTGTGTATGTGTATAGAGGGTGTCAGGTGTGTACTGTATTGTGTATGTGTATAGAGGGTGTCAGGTGTGTACTGTATTGTGTATGTGTATAGAGGGTGTCAGGTGTGTACTCTATTGTGTATGTGTATAGAGGGTGTCAGGTGTGTACTGTATTGTGTATGTGTATAGAGGGTGTCAGGTGTGTACTGTATTGTGTATGTGTATAGAGGGTGTCAGGTGTGTACTGTATTGTGTATGTGTATAGAGGGTGTCAGGTGTGTACTGTATTGTGTATGTGTATAGAGGGTGTCAGGTGTGTGCTCTATTGTGTATGTGTATAGAGGGTGTCAGGTGTGTACTGTATTGTGTATGTGTATAGAGGGTGTCAGGTGTGTGCTCTATTGTGTATGTGTATAGAGGGTGTCAGGTGTGTACTCTATTGTGTATGTGTATAGAGCCTGTCAGGTGTGTACTGTATTGTGTATGTGTATAGAGCCTGTCAGGTGTGTACTGTATTGTGTATGTGTATAGAGGGTGTCAGGTGTGTACTGTATTGTGTATGTGTATAGAGGGTGTCAGGTGTGTACTCTATTGTGTATGTGTATAGAGGGTGTCAGGTGTGTACTGTATTGTGTATGTGTATAGAGGGTGTCAGGTGTGTACTGTATTGTGTATGTGTATAGAGCCTGTCAGGTGTGTACTGTATTGTGTATGTGTATAGAGGGTGTCAGGTGTGTACTGTATTGTGTATGTGTATAGAGGGTGTCAGGTGTGTACTCTATTGTGTATGTGTATAGAGGGTGTCAGGTGTGTACTGTATTGTGTATGTGTATAGAGGGTGTCAGGTGTGTACTGTATTGTGTATGTGTATAGAGGGTGTCAGGTGTGTACTGTATTGTGTATGTGTATAGAGGGTGTCAGGTGTGTGCTCTATTGTGTATGTGTATAGAGGGTGTCAGGTGTGTGCTCTATTGTGTATGTGTATAGAGGGTGTCAGGTGTGTACTGTATTGTGTATGTGTATAGAGGGTGTCAGGTGTGTACTGTATTGTGTATGTGTATAGAGGGTGTCAGGTGTGTACTCTATTGTGTATGTGTATAGAGGGTGTCAGGTGTGTACTGTATTGTGTATGTGTATAGAGGGTGTCAGGTGTGTACTGTATTGTGTATGTGTATAGAGGGTGTCAGGTGTGTGCTCTATTGTGTATGTGTATAGAGGGTGTCAGGTGTGTACTGTATTGTGTATGTGTATAGAGCCTGTCAGGTGTGTACTGTATTGTGTATGTGTATAGAGGGTGTCAGGTGTGTGCTCTATTGTGTATGTGTATAGAGCCGTCACATGGACACTCAAGACTAACAATCATATAAGAAGCCACAATAACGAAGATTGGGAATGATAAAAGAGAAGCCTTTATTGTATTTATATGGCAGTAACGGCACTATAGGGCGCCTACTTGGGAATTTATAGATTAAAGTATATAAGGAATAGACAGGATAAAATACAATATAGTAAAAATAAAATAGACAATCCCATGATCTTATAGAAAACTCATAGTGGTGTGCATTTCATGGACACATATATGTGTATACGTGCTATATAGTGAGGTAAAGGTGGGTTAAATAAGGTGCTAAAATCAAATCCAGGGGATAAACATAAAGTGCAGGTGCTGTAAATATGAGATACTGTAAGTAATGCCAACAACAATGTGCCAAATGAAGGGGAAGAAGAACCGCGCCGTACACAGACGTGTCCTCACGCGCCACTCAAGATTGTACATGCGTATGTATATACCTGTCCGTCCTGTGTGCCCAAGTACAGAGCACCACTTTTTTTTTTTTTTGCTCTGTACTTGGGCACAAGGCTTCTCTTTTATCATTCCCAGTCTTGGTTATTGTGGCTTCTTATATGATTTAGTCTTGAGTGTCCATGTGACGGCTTGCTGGTTTTTATATACGTTCCGAGTGGTTTGCCACTTCTTTTTCTTTTAGCAACAGGATTTCAGTTTATTATGTGTTATATTTATTTTATATTTGATTTTATATAGAATCCTGATACTCTATCTACTGGAAATACAGTTGCTATTACGTTCTTTTAGTATTGTGTATGTGTACATGAGTGTCAGGTGTGTACAGTATTGTATGTGTATAGGGGGTGTCAGGTGTGTACAGTATTGTATGTGTATAGGGGGTGTCAGGTGTGTACAGTATTGTATGTGTATAGGGGGTGTCAGGTGTGTACAGTATTGTATGTGTATAGGGGGTGTCAGGTGTGTACAGTATTGTATGTGTATAGGGGGTGTCAGGTGTGTACAGTATTGTATGTGTACATGAGTGTCAGGTGTGTACAGTATTGTATGTGTACATGAGTGTCAGGTGTGTACAGTATTTTGTGTACAGTGTGTATAGGGGGTGTTTGGTGTGTACATTATTGTTTATGGGTACAGTGTGTATAGAGGCTGTCAGGTGTGTACAGTGTTGTGTATGTGTACAGTGTGCACAGGTTGTTGGTTCTATTTTCTTGGCTATGTAACAATAAGAATAGTATAAAGAAGATTCTTATTGTAATGGGAAGAGGTATAGATCCATCTGTAGCAGAACAGATCCATCTGTTCTGCTACAGATGGATCTGGATAAGTTGGAAACTTGGGCTGAAAGGTGGCAGATGAGGTTTAACAATGATAAATGTAAGGTTATACACATGGGAAGAAGGAATCAATATCACCATTACACACTGAACGGGAAACCACTGGGTAACTCTGACAGGGAGAAGGACTTGGGGATCCTAGTTAATGATAAACTTACCTGGAGCAGCCAGTGCCAGGCAGCAGCTGCCAAGGCAAACAGGATCATGGGGTGCATTAAAAGAGGTCTGGATACACATGATGAGAGCATTATACTGCCTCTGTACAAATCCCTAGTTAGACCGCACATGGAGTACTGTGTCCAGTTTTGGGCACCGGTGCTCAGGAAGGATATAATGGAACTAGAGAGAGTACAAAGGAGGGCAACAAAATTAATAAAGGGGATGGGAGAACTACAATACCCAGATAGATTAGCGAAATTAGGATTATTTAGTCTAGAAAAAAGACGACTGAGGGGCGATCTAATAACCATGTATAAGTATATAAGGGGACAATACAAATATCTCGCTGAGGATCTGTTTATACCAAGGAAGGTGACGGGCACAAGGGGGCATTCTTTGCGTCTGGAGGAGAGAAGGTTTTTCCACCAACATAGAAGAGGATTCTTTACTGTTAGGGCAGTGAGAATCTGGAATTGCTTGCCTGAGGAGGTGGTGATGGCGAACTCAGTCGAGGGGTTCAAGAGAGGCCTGGATGTCTTCCTGGAGCAGAACAATATTGTATCGTACAATTATTAGGTTCTGTAAAAGGACGTAGATCTGGGGATTTATTATGACGGAATATAGGCTGAACTGGATGGACAAATGTCTTTTTTCGGCCTTACTAACTATGTTACTATGTTACTATGAAAGAGGAGGTATCAGAAATAGGAGGGGTTATAAAGACTAGTGGGAGGAGTGATCAGAAATAGGAGGGGTTATAAAGACTAGTGGGAGGAGTGATCAGAAATAGGAGGGGTTATAAAGACTAGTGGGAGGAGTGATCATAAATAGGAGGGGTTATAGACTAGTGGGAGGAGTGATCAGAAATAGGAGGGGTTATAGACTAGTGGGAGGAGTGATCAGAAATAGGAGAGGTTATAAAGATTAGTGGGAGGAGTGATCAGAAATAGGAGGGGTTATAAAGATTAGTGGGAGGAGTGATCAGAAATAGGAGGGGTTATAAAGACTAGTGGGAGGAGTGATCAGAAATAGGAGGGGTTATATACTAGTGGGAGGAGTGATCAGAAATAGGAGGGGTTATATACTAGTGGGAGGAGTGATCAGAAATAGGAGGGGTTATAAAGACTTGTGGGAGGAGTTAAGAGAATCAATAAGTGGAGTTATGTAGAGCTTCTATAATGGGAGGACTTATACAGAATAGTAGGAGGGGTATTGAAAATAGGAGGAGTTATCACAATCCTCTCTGATAAGAGTGGTAATGATGAGGGGTAGGAGGAGTTATAGGCGTTGCGGAGAGCTTCTTTGGTGCAATGGGAGGAGTCCATGGTATAATGAGGGTAAATAACATTATAGCATGTAGAGAATGGTCCCCGCTTAGTGTATGTTGGGGATCAGGATGGTCTTCTTGGCTTTTGTCCCCAATGTCCCTGATAATAGCTGACATCTGCGTGCTCACCTGCCCCGTATATGACTCTATCTCTTCCTACCTTTTAGAATTCCGCTCTTGCTTTCCTTCTTCACGTCTCTCTTCTGGGCCCATTTTTATCCCGTCTTTTCAACCTTCTCTACTGGCTCCTTTACCCATGGCAACACCTCCTGCAGATACGGGGCCTCCACCTGAGGTGGAGACTACCCCGGCGGAGCCTTCGGAGCCAGTATGTTCTACCACTGTGGTGGTGGTAGAGGAACCAGAACCTGCTCAGGAGGCTGCTGCATCTGAAGTGGAACCATCAGTGACCATCCAATCCAAAGCTTCATCGCTCAATGACTTGAAGGCCCAGCCGGCAGCCAACGGAGGACCTCGAGCCCCCAGCCTGACTGGTTCAGAAGGACGGCTGGCTCAAGCCGCATCCAACTCGCCCCGGCCAAGCCTCTGCCGACAAGGGTCTACTGCCACTGCCAGCGGCATTGAGCCAGAAAAGCCAAAGGACTATCTCGTCATTGCCATCCTGTCCTGTTTTTGCCCTATGTGGCCAGTCAACATAGTGGGATTTGTGTATTCGATCATGGTAAGTATTGTGGATATGGAGCATGTGTGCATATTTGGCTAATGGCTGCTGTCTCCATCTCTACACAACGCATGAGTTTAGTCATCTTCCCATGGAACGTGCCAGAGGTATAGGAGATGCACCTGGGGATGGGTGCGTAGATGGTTGGCAAGCTGGCCATGGCTTTCCAGTAGTTTTTGGTTACGTTCCTTAATCCATTACTTACGTGTTGCATGTTGCACGGTTATTGCCATTGGGTGTAACCATGAGTTGTGCATAGAGACTGGCAGAGAATGAATTACGCCTGACCACAGGGCATCATAGACAGGAGACGGATGGGAAAGTAGAACAGGTCGTAAAACACTCGGCCAAACCGAAGAGAATGGGAAAATAGGGAGAGATGAAATCTCAGACGTTCATTCCAGCAGGAGTAAGATGGAGAAGGGAAGTCTTTCTAAACGTGACACATCAAGAGGACGGAACTCTCACTTAGTGCAGGAGATCAATGCAGATTTCCGTAACAGGCTTGTTAAGTGAGATGGATTGAAATAAAGTGAAAGCGATGAATATTAGCAGATGATTCCAGGCCGGGGGTAGGAATACAATGCAGACGCACCGGAGTGGGGGACACTTCATCTGCTCCTCATGTGAGGGTAGGAAATTACACAGGAGGGTGACGAGGGGCTGCAAGAAATAAGAACGATCAAGAGAGGCAGGAATATAGCAGCATGTCTGGAAAGTAGACGGATAGTGGTGGGATGTTCAGTGCCGGAGCTGGGCTGGGAGAAGACGGTCAGAGATGGATAACGAGGGCTATAAACAGGTGGATGCGGAAGAGCGAAAAGGTGATGACGAGATGGAGGAGCCAACAGTGAGGGATAGCGATGTGCCGGGATGGACGGAGGGGGAAATGATGGAAGGTGGTGAATGACGTAGGGTGATCTATGGCTAGAGATGACAAAGTGAAGAATGATAAAGCTTGGCATATGCCTAGGGATGATGGGTGATGATGGAGCTAGATGATGTAGGACGTTGTTCCCAGGTAGTGGAGAAAGGTGCATGAATGTATGGTGGGTGATGATAGACATAGGTCATGTAGGACATGCCAAGGTGGTGGAGAAAGCTGGATGTGCATGGAAGGATGATGGGTGATGATGGAGTTAGGTCATGTAAGACGTCATTTCCAGGTAGTGGAGAAAGGTGCATGAATGTATGGTGGGTAATGATGATAGACGTAGGTCGTTGTGCCAAGGATGCCAAGAGAAGTGGAGGTGCAGAGAAGGATGATGGAGCTAGGTCAAGTAGGATGTTGTGCCAAGATGGTGGAGAAAGCTGGAGGTGCATGGAAGGATGATGGGTGATGATGGAGGTACGTGATGTAGCATGTTGTGCCAAGGTGGTGGAGAAAAGTGGAGGTGCAGAGAAGAATGATGGGTGATGATGGACGTAGGTCATGTAGGACATTGTTTCCAGGTAGTGGAGAAAGATGCATGAATTTATGGTGGGTGATAATGGAACTAGGTCATGTAGGACATTGTTCCCAGATAGTGGACAAAGGTGCGTGAATGTATGGTGGGTGATGATAGACTTAGATCGTTGTGCCAAGGTGGTGGAGAAAGGTGGAGGTGCATGGAAGGATGATGCGTGATGATGGAGGTAGGTCATGTAGGACGTTGTTCCCAGGTAGTGTAGAAAGGTGCATGAATGTATGGTGGGTGATGACAGACGTACAGTGGGGCAAAAAAGTATTTAGTCAGTCAGCAATAGTGCAAGTTCCACCACTTAAAAAGATGAGAGGCGTCTGTAATTTACATCATAGGTAGACCTCAACTATGGGAGACAAACTGAGAAAAAAAAATTCAGAAAATCACATTGTCTGTTTTTTTAACATTTTTTTTGCATATTATGGTGGAAAATAAGTATTTGGTCAGAAACAAACAATCCAGATTTCTGGCTCTCACAGACCTGTAACTTCTTCTTTAAGAGTCTCCTCTTTCCTCCACTCATTACCTGTAGTAATGGCACCTGTTTAAACTTGTTATCAGTATAAAAAGACACCTGTGCACACCCTCAAACAGTCTGACTCCAAACTCCACTATGGTGAAGACCAAAGAGCTGTCAAAGGACACCAAAAACAAAATTGTAGCCCTGCACCAGGCTGGGAAGACTGAATCTGCAATAGCCAACCAGCTTGGAGTGAAGAAATCAATAGTGGGAGCAATAATTAGAAAATGGAAGACATACAAGACCACTGATAATCTCCCTCGATCTGGGGCTCCACGCAAAATCCCACCCCGTGGGGTCAGAATGATCACAAGAACGGTGAGCAAAAATCCCAGAACCACGCGGGGGGACCTAGTGAATGAACTGCAGAGAGCTGGGACCAATGTAACAAGGCCTACCATAAGTAACACACTACGCCACCATGGACTCAGATCCTGCAGTGCCAGACGTGTCCCACTGCTTAAGCCAGTACATGTCCGGGCCCGTCTGAAGTTTGCTAGAGAGCATTTGGATGATCCAGAGGAGTTTTGGGAGAATGTCCTATGGTCTGATGAAACCAAACTGGAACTGTTTGGTAGAAACACAACTTGTCGTGTTTGGAGGAAAAAGAATACTGAGTTGCATCCATCAAACACCATACCTACTGTAAAACATGGTGGTGGAAACATCATGCTTTGGGGCTGTTTCTCTGCAAAGGGGCCAGGACGACTGATCCGGGTACATGAAAGAATGAATGGGGCCATGTATCGTGAGATTTTGAGTGCAAACCTCCTTCCATCAGCAAGGGCATTGAAGATGAAACGTGGCTGGGTCTTTCAACATGACAATGATCCAAAGCACACCGCCAGGGCAACGAAGGAGTGGCTTCGTAAGAAGCATTTCAAGGTCCTGGAGTGGCCTAGCCAGTCTCCAGATCTCAACCCTATAGAAAACCTTTGGAGGCAGTTGAAAGTCTGTGTTGCCAAGCGAAAAGCCAAAAACATCACTGCTCTAGAGGAGATCTGCATGGAGGAATGGGCCAACATACCAACAACAGTGTGTGGCAACCTTGTGAAGACTTACAGAAAACGTGTGACCTCTGTCATTGCCAACAAAGGATATATTACAAAGTATTGAGATGAAATTTTGTTTCTGACCAAATACTTATTTTCCACCATAATATGCAAATAAAATGTTAAAAAAAAACAGACAATGTGATTTTCTGGATTTTTTTTTCTCAGTTTGTCTCCCATAGTTGAGGTCTACCTATGATGTAAATTACAGACGCCTCTCATCTTTTTAAGTGGTGGAACTTGCACTATTGCTGACTGACTAAATACTTTTTTGCCCCACTGTAGGTCATGTAGGATGTTATGCCAAGATGGTGGAGAAAGGTGGAGGTGTATGGATGAGGAGTGATGATGGAGGAAGGTTCTGTAGGAGATTATGGCTAAGTGGTGGAGAAAGGTGAATGAAAGGATCATGGGGGGACATGATGGAGAAGAGTAATAGAGGATGGTGTAAAAGGATAAATGAGATAGGACTGTTACTAATTGTACTCGTTCCCTTTACCACAGTCCCGTAACAGCCTCCAACAAGGTGATGTGGACGGGGCCCTCAGACTGGGACGTGTGGCCAAGCTGTTGAGCATTGTGGCGTTGGTGGGTGGACTCCTGATCATCACTGTGTCCTGTGTCATCAACTTTGGAAGTAAGTCTCCAGATTTAAAGAGAATCCATCACCAGCGTTTACCCACATAAAACACCAACAGGGCACTGGTCAATGTTGTAAGAGGTACATGAGCCTTGTATGTGGACCTGCGGTGCATGTTCAGAAGCTTCAGGTGAGGTTTCCAACCAGGTACATAACTGTAACATAACAGCGGAGAGGCCTACACTGTGTATATATGAGATAGATACTCAGATATCGGACGAATAGATATTACACGCGAGTTACACAGAATATCGATAGATGTGATACTCACCATATTGAGGAACTTCGAGAGCAAATTAATCTATTCGTGCACTCACCGGTCACAAGGCGACTTTCCTTGATGCAATCCTACCATATCGCACATGTCGCTCCCAAAAGTCTACAAATGTAAAGGGCAGGTACGATCCAGCACTAATCAAAAACCGCATAAGGCTGTGGGCACAAATAGTTTTTCAAGGAGTTTTTGGAGCAGAAACTGAGAGGAAACTCTCAAAATCCTCCTGCAAATTCCAAAACACCTCGTAGACTTCTAGTTTCTGCTCTGAAATCTTAGTAAAAAGATGCACGTGGACATAGACGATGGGAGGAACTCGTCCAAGCGTGGAGGCAGTCACCACCTCAGAGTTTCCAAACATTGTATAAGTTGTAAAGAACGGACAATGGTCATTTGTGGAATTAAAACGTCACATTTACTGAAATCCAAAAGATTTTCCAATCAAAAACCATCTTCACGGGCCACGTGACGTGACATCGGAGCCTTCTGTGATGTCACAATTCTTCAACTTGTGAGTTTTTGGAGAGTTTCTGCCTGGATTTCTTTGCTGGATGTCCCCGAGCTGCTGTTCTGATGTGATCGGCCTTCCACCCTCAATAGATCTTTTGTTTGAGGACACTCCAAAGGTTCTCAATAGGTCTGAGGTCAGGGGAGGGTGGTGGTTGCACCATGAGTCTCTCTGCTTTTATGCCCATAGTCGGAGGTTCCTTTGCAGCAGGAGATGGTGCATTGTCAGCATGGGATGATTTTGCTACGGACGGCGCTGTTCTTCTTTTTGTACCATAGAAGAAAGTGTTCAGTCAGAAACTTCTTATACTTTGCCAAGGTCATTTTCACACCTGCAGGGACCCTAAAGGACCTACCAGCTCTCTTCCTACGATTCCGTCACCTCCTTGTTGGGACTTGGTGGCTGTCCACCGACCATCCACTATTCCATCCAGCTGGACCATCCAGGGTTACACAGCATCATCAGTAAACATGGCTAGTTTACAATCCGTCTTCATGTATGTCAGGGCCACTGCACCCGTTTCTGCTTGTGAGTGCTGTTTAAGGGTGGCCGAGTAGGATTATGCCCAACTGCAGCCTCTGGAGGATCCTATACCTCGAGATTCACAGGACTCCAGCAGCTTCACATACCTGTTTGCTGCTTTGTAATGGTATTCTAGCAGCTACTCTCTTAATCTGAGAAATCTGTCTGCAGAAACCTTCCTCATTATGCCTTTATCTGCAGGAACCTTCCTCATTATGCCTTTATTAGCACGAACCTGTCTGTGCACTGCATCGGCCACAAATCTCGTCACAGTATGATGATCGCGCTTAAGTTTTCGTGAAATATCTAAGTTTTCATATTTCGTCCAAGGCATTGCATTATGTGCCGCTTTTTGACAGCAGAGATCCCCTTTTCTTTCCCATATTGCTTGAAACTTGTGGCAGCTTAATAATGGCGAATGTTCTTCTTAAGGAGTTTTTCTTTCATTGGGCCTCACTTGGCAACTAATTATCACGGGGGTCTGAGATTGATTTTACCGATCCAAAGACCCTGAGATATAAATCCTACATGAGGTTATGGGAAAAGCAGAAGACTACATCTTGATGACACATTCAATTTGCAGAATAATTTAGAAAGAGGGGTAGAGAAGTATGAGCTAGATGGATAGATAGGAAATATACAGTTATAAATAATAATAATCTTTATATAGCACCAACATATTCTGTAGCGCTTTACAGTTTAGTGGTTAGATGGGTAAATATATGTTAGCTATTCATGGATAGATGCTGACGGACATGACAGAGGCCGCCATGTCTCCCCAGTAATCGGGCACAATGAGGAGCCCCCTCCTAGTCGTGCCATGTCAGGGCTCCAGTAGAGCGGGGCGGCGGGTTGGCTGCCAGTGGCAGGATCCGGTGAAGCGTGACAGACAGACGCACAGCACTCGCTCTCTTGTAATTTCACTTTCCATCAATCTCTCGGGTTTTCATTCAATCTTTCGAGGCCTCTTCTGCTTTTCTGGTCTCATCTCATCCTCTCGTCAGTAATGGCCGCCTGTATCTCTGTGGTCGTATATTTCCTTCTCTACGGCTCTGTACATGGTGACATTTCTTTTCCTTTGCTCTAAATTAAATCAGGTTGTCCTGTAGATAAAATATATCACGTGTCCACAGGATGAATCCAGAACCGCTGAGGTGCCACCGCTCATGGGAATGGTCTGGTTTCCCTGTCTGACCCATGTAGCCGGGCAGCCAAAGGGCTGAAAACAGTGTTGTTGCGCCAGTGAGCTGGGACAGCCCGGTGCCGAGCGGCACCGCCATCATCCCCACCCGGCATTTCTATGTCACCAATAATGAAAAAGGGAGACGACCCCCTCCCCCGATCCACCATTGAACCGGTGCGTCCGAGTCTGAGCGGCATCATGAGGTAACTAGATGGCGCCCGCTGTGCGGAGCCTCAGTCCACACCACACAGTGCGGTCCGGAGCAGAGCGCTGGGAGGAACGGGGCCAGGGAAGGCATATGAGTGGGATTCTGTGGGGGCATCATATTGTGTGTGTGTGTGAGGGAGAGGGCTGTACAGGCATCATACATTTGGGGGGCTTTCAGGACATGACACCGTAGGGGGCTGTGAAGGAATTGCACCTTGTGGCTGGCTGTTGTATACTTTGGGGGGCTGTGTAGGCATTATACAGTGGAAGACGGGCTGTCAGACGTCATGGATTGGGAGACTGAGGGGTCATTATATGGTGAGTGTGGGAGGGCTGTGGTGGCATCATACTATGTGGGGGGCTGTGAGGGCCTTCATACTGCAGGGGTAGACTGGGTGCATCATACTATGTGGGGGTCTGTGAGGGTCATCATACTGCAGGGGTAGACTGGGTGCATCATACTATGTGGGTGGCTGTGTGGGTCATCATACTGCAGGGGTAGACTGGGTGCATCATACTATGTGGGTGGCTGTGTGGGTCATCATACTGCAGGGGTAGACTGGGTGGCATCATACTATGTGGGGGGCTGTGAGGGCCATCATACTGCAGGGGTAGACTGGGTGCATCATACTATGTGGGGGTCTGTGAGGGTCATCATACTGCAGGGGTAGACTGGGTGCATCATACTATGTGGGTGGCTGTGTGGGTCATCATACTGCAGGGGTAGACTGGGTGGCATCATACTATGTGGGTGGCTGTGAGGGTCATCATACTGCAGGGGTAGACTGGGTGGCATCATACTATGTGGGGGGCTGTAAGGGCCATCATACTGCAGGGGTAGACTGGGTGCATCATACTATGTGGGTGGCTGTGTGGGTCATCATACTGCAGGGGTAGACTGGGTGGCATCATACTATGTGGGGGGCTGTGAGGGCCATCATACTGCAGGGGTAAACTGGGTGCATCATACTATGTGGGGGTCTGTGTGGGCCTTCATACTGCAGGGGTAGACTGGCTGTACCATACTATGTGGGGGGCTGTGAGGAGCATCATACTGCAGGGGTAAAATGGGTGCATCATACTATGTGGTGGGCTGTGAGGGTCATCATACTGCAGGGGTAGACTGGGTGGCATCATACTATGTGGGGGGCTGTGAGGGCCATCATACTGCAGGGGTAGACTGGGTGGCATACTATGTGGGGGGCTGTGAGGGCCATCATACTGCAGGGGTAGACTGGGTGCAAGTAAATAATGTGGGGGGCTGTGAGGGTCATCATACTGCAGGGATAGACTGGCGGTATCATACTATGTGGGGGGCTGTGAGGGCCATCATACTGCAGGGGTAGACTGGGTGGCATACTATGTGGGGGGCTGTGAGGGCCATCATACTGCAGGGGTAGACTGGCGGTATCATACTATGTGGGGGGCTGTAAGGGCCATCATACTGCAGGAGTAGACTGGCGGTATCATACTATGTGGGGGGCTGTGAAGGTCATCATACTGCAGGGGTAGACTGGGTGGCATCATACTATGTGGGGGGCTGTGAGGGTCATCATACTGCAGGGATAGACTGGCGGTATCATACTATGTGGGGGTCTGTGAGGGCCATCATACTGCAGGGGTAGACTGGGTGGCATCATACTATGTGGGTGGCTGTGAGGGCCATCATACTGCAGGGGTAGACTGGGTGGCATCATACTATGTGGGTGGCTGTGAGGGTCATCATACTGCAGGGGTAGACTGGGTGCAAGTAAATAATGTGGGGGGCTGTGAGGGTCATCATACTGCAGGGATAGACTGGCGGTATCATACTATGTGGGGGTCTGTGAGGGCCATCATACTGCAGGGGTAGACTGGGTGGCATCATACTATGTGGGTGGCTGTGAGGGTCATCATACTGCAGGGGTAGACTGGGTGCATTGTACTATGTGGGGGTCTGTGAGGGTCATCATACTGCAGGGGTTGACTGGGTGCATCATACTATGTGGGTGGCTGTGTGGGTCATCATACTGCAGGGGTAGACTGGGTGCATCGTACTATGTGGGGGTCTGTGAGGGCCTTCATACTGCAGGGGTAGACTGGCGGTATCATACTATGTGGGGGGCTGTGAGGGTTATCATACTGCAGGGGTAAACTGGGTGCATCATACTATGTGGGGGGCTGTGAGGGTCATCATACTGCAGGGGTAGACTGGGTGCATCGTACTATGTGGGGGGCTGTGAGGGTCATCATACTGCAAGGGTAGACTGGGTGGCATCGTACTATGTGGGGGGCTGTGAGGGCCATCATACTGCAGGGGTAGACTGGGTGGCATCGTACTATGTGGGGGGCTGTGAGGGCCATCATACTGCAGGGGTCGACTGGGTGGCATCGTACTATGTGGGGGGCTGTGAGGGCCATCATACTGCAGGGGTCGACTGGGTGCATCGTACTACGTGGGGGGCTGTGAGGGCCATCATACTGCAGGGGTAGACTGGGTGCATCGTACTATGTGGGGGGCTGTGAAGGTCATCATACTGCAGGGGTAGACTGGCGGCATTGTACTATGTGGGGGGCTTTGAGGGTCATCATACTGCAGGGGTAGACTGGGTGCATCGTACTATGTGGGGGGCTGTGAGGGCCATCATACTGCAGGGGTCGACTGGGTGCATCGTACTATGTGGGAGGCTGTGAGGGCCATCATACTGCAGGGGGTAGACTGGCGGCAGCATACTATGTGGGGGGCTGTGAGGACCATCATACTGCAGGGGTAAACTGGGTGCATCGTACTATGTGGGGGGCTGTGAGGGCCATCATACTGCAGGGGTCGACTGGCGGCAGCATACTATGTGGGGGGCTGTGAGGACCATCATACTGCAGGGGTAAACTGGGTGCATCGTACTATATGGGGGGCTGTGAGGGCCATCATACTGCAGGGGTAAGCCTATAGTATAGATGGTTAGCACTCAACTGGAGAGGATAAGGTGCTAGTTTTATGGGACCATTGGTCCCATAAAACGGAGTCCAGTATAGAATCACTGTTATGCTTCAGGTGAGTATTTTATTGATGGTGATCAGTGTAGCGACGGCTGACGTTTCGGCCGGACAACGGCCTTTATCAAATAGTCGCCTTTGAATGAGGAATCGCCAGGGAAGTGGTGTCACTTGTAATATTTCATAGAGCGCAAAATGTCCCGTTTGGCCGGCAGTCCAGTGTGAATCTGTGGTTGCTACGGAACGTTATCCTGCCAGTATTGCCCAAGGATCATTGGTGGCGCAGTGCGCCCGCACGTCAATAGCGTTAAACTGCCGCAGCGCCAGTAGGGGCCCGGTGAGCAGATGAGATGGGGCCTGATGCGGCCCCTCTGCCCACTGGCCCCATATGCCAGTCAGGGCAGTAATAGGGGTAAACTGGAGGCATAATAGTGTTTGCGGGACTGTGGGACACCATAATATGTGTGTGTGGGGGGGATTGGGGGCAACATAGTGTGGGGAGGGTTATTGGGGGCATCAGTGTGTGGGGAGGTGATTGGGGGCAACATAGTGTATGTGTGTGGGTAATTGGGGGCATCATAGTGTGTGTATGCGTGGGGGGTGATTGGGGCATCATATAGTGTGTCGGGGTGTTTTGGGGGCATCATTGTATGTGTCGGGGGTGTTTGGGGGGCTGCTGATCATTGCATTGGGGTGGAATGACAGGAGCGAATGATTTACCTCTGATTTTATAATTCTATGATAAGTAGTATATTATAAGGTTGTGATTCGCTGCTACAGATAAGAGCACAAGTTACATTAAGCCCCATCATCAGACGCATCAGCCCCATCATCAGACGCATCAGCCCCATCATCAGACGCATCAGCCCCATCATCAGGCGCATCAGCCCCATCATCAGGCGCATCAGCCCCATCATCAGACGCATCAGCCCCATCATCAGACGCATCAGCCCCATCATCAGGCGCATCAGCCCCATCATCAGGCGCATCAGCCCCATCATCAGGCGCATCAGCCCCATCATCAGGCGCATCAGCCCCATCATCAGACGCATCAGCCCCATCATCAGATGCATCAGCCCCATCATCACACTTATCAGCCCCATCATCAGCAGGCAGCAGCAGCGAGTCACAGCTTTAATTCTTCTCAATATTAAAGTAAATAATAATTCTAATAATAATTTTATTATTGGTCGAAATAATTTCGTTCTTTTGGTTCGGCCTCCACAACAGTTAGTGTTAGTGGGGATAAATCGTTGCCCACCCCGCTTTAGAAGCATTGGAGCAATGGTTGTGACGACGGATATTAAATTGAATAGTATAAAGTTCTGTAACTTTTTTCTTATAGCAGGATTGGGACAATGTTATTTTTATGCTTTTTTTAATCTCTACGCATTGCTGGCTGCAGAATGAATTAACGGAGGATGCATCAGTGAGCTCCTGTACTGACCGCCGTTCCTGACTCTTCTGTGTCTTCTTTACGATGGTGTCTGTGGTCATAAACCAGCACAAATAGACAGATGAGGAGCTACAAACCTCCTGTTGGAACGCGCTCACTTAGGGGTTCTCAGATAACTCATTCTGCAGCCAAATACCGAGCCAGTGAAAGCCAAAAGCTTCTATGAAGTGAAAAACAAGTCAGAAATCTTTATAGACGATTTATAGGAAGTAATTTGGATGTTCGCTCGTGATTCGTGTGGTTTTGTTTTGCTAGAATAAAGGACGTTAAGTGCTTTTCCCTGGTTAATATTTCATCTGAGGGCGCTCTGCCTTCCTCCCTGGTTTCCTGTTCGGTGGTGGCTGTTTTGGGGCCTGGCAGATGGTGCCCACGTTACATGTAGCCGGCTCTGGATGTGGCGCTGGCCTGGGCAGCGAGCCAGCCTGCCTTATGGATTTCCGCACCTTACACTGGCATCGCCGGGAAGCTGACGGTGCAGCGGATAGGGGGGCCGCGCTCTGCTGGAGGGCACCCGAGGCTCCGTCTAGACAGCTGTGAACTGTGGCCCAAAGGGGTTTGGAGAATATTGCATCCTCTGTGGTTTGGAAGTAACATAGTAACATAGTAACATAGTTAGTAAGGCCGAAAAAAGACATTTGTCCATTCAGTTCAGCCTATATTCCATTATAATAAATCCCCAGATCTACGTCCTTCTACAGAACCTAATAATTGTATGATACAATATTGTTCTGCTCCAGGAAGACATCCAGGCCTCTCTTGAACCCCTCGACTGAGTTCGCCATCACCACCTCCTCAGGCAAGCAATTCCAGATTCTCACTGCCCTAACAGTAAAGAATCCTCTTCTATGTTGGTGGAAAAACCTTCTCTCCTCCAGACGCAAAGAATGCCCTCTTGTGCCCGTCACCTTCCTTGGTATAAACAGATCCTCAGCGAGATATTTGTATTGTCCCCTTATATACTTATACATGGTTATTAGATCGCCCCTCAGTCGTCTTTTTTCTAGACTAAATAATCCTAATTTCGCTAATCTATCTGGGTATTGTAGTTCTCCCATCCCCTTTATTAATTTTGTTGCCCTCCTTTGTACTCTCTCTAGTTCCATTATATCCTTCCTGAGCACCGGTGCCCAAAACTGGACACAGTACTCCATGTGCGGTCTAACTAGGGATTTGTACAGAGGCAGTATAATGCTCTCATCATGTGTATCCAGACCTCTTTTAATGCACCCCATGATCCTGTTTGCCTTGGCAAACATTGTAAACACAGTAACATTGTGAACACAGGCGGCAGCCATGAAAAAAGGGAAAATGGGAAACAGGGTAAAGGCCGCGGAGAAGAGAGGAAAGCGGCAGAGAAGTGGCGCTGTGCACACCAAAGGGAAGAGGGGATTCCTGCCCACCGCCGACTAATGTACTAGTGGAGGAGACATGGGATAACATGTTATACTGTATCTAAGCCGGTCATGTGTGATACTGCCTGCTGAATCACAGGGAAAAAACCGCGGAGAAAAGAGGAAAGCGGCAGAGAAGTGGCGCTGTGCACACCAAAAGGAAGAGGGGATTCCTGCCCGCCGCCGACTCATACCACGACTAATGTGCTAGAGGAGAAATAGGATAACATGTTATACTATATCTAAGTTGGGCAAGTGTGATACCGCCTGCTGAGCCGGGTAGCTAATCTTATCATGGTGTAACGTACAGTGGCTTGAAAAAGTATTCACATACCGTAAACTTTGCCACCTTTTTCACATTACATCCACAAGCGTAATTGTTCCGTGCATTTGTATCCCGCCCCTGAGTCACTACATTGTAGGACCACCTTTTGGTGCACTTGCCGCTGCAGTCCTTTGGGGTCTGTCTCTCCAGCTTTGCACATCTAGAGGTGACATTTTGCCCCTTCTTCTTTGCCCCCTCGCTCAGTGACATTGGATGGAGCCGTCTGTGATCAGTAATTTTCACGTCTTGTCACAGATTCTCTGGGATTTGAGTCTGGACTGTGACTGCGTCGTTCGCACACAAGAATATGCTCTGATTAAACCACCTGCCAGAGCCACAATGGAGGGTTTAGGAGTCATTGTCCTGCTGGAAGATGAACCTACGCCGCAGTCTCGGGTTTTCCTCCAGCATCACCCTGTATTTAGCTCCATCCATCTTTTTATCAACTCTGACCATCTTCCCTGCCCCTGCTGACGAAAAGCCTCCCCACAGCAGGATGCTGCTACCACCATGTGTGACATCCTGAGTGACCAATCGCCCCTTGAAGTCACATAATCAGTACATTGCGTCCTTCTGGGTGTGATTCCTTCTCAGTATAACTACAGCTGTTCTGTGAAGGCCTCACAGGTTTGGGTGAGAACATTAGAGATCAAACAGCATCATGAAAACCAAGGAGCCCACCAGACAGGTCAGGGATAAAGGTGTGGAGATGGGAATACCACTTTAAGATTGTGGGTGTAGAGTGAAAAATGTGGAAAAGTTCATGGGGTATGACGACTATTTCAAGGCACTGTGTGTTATGCATCTGTATCTAATGCTGTCATGTGTGATACCATGTGCTGAGCTGCTGGCGATGGGGTGGACGATGACTTTTCACCTCTGTTCTTTCTTTTTTTTTTGCAGTCTTGTGAACTGGTGCCAATCCGTTCCCCTCTGCGGACATCATGGGGTGAGGGGACCCCAAAGTTTCATAGAAAATCCTTCACATTTCCACAGAGACACCAGCCAGGAAAATGAGCGAGACCCCGGGAGTGTGAGGGGATGCGAGTGTGTCTGAGTGTGAGCGGATAACGACTCCTGTGAGTGTCTGCGTGTCTCCTCATCTCATCCTGATACACACAACTAGCCAATCCTGATCCTGTACTACTAATAACGACAGGAAAGAAAGCACACACATCACACCGCACATTATACCGCACACACATCACACGTACTGCCACATATACATTACACCGCACATTACACCGCACATACATCGCAGGTACCGCCACATATACATCACACATCACCGCACATCACACCGCACATTATACCGCACACACATCACACGTACTGCCACATATACATTACACCGCACATACATCACACGTACCGCCACATATACATTACACCGCACATACATCGCACATACCGCCACATATACATCACACATCACCGCACATCACACCGCACATTATACCGCACACACATCACACGTACTGCCACATATACATTACACCGCACATTACACCGCACATTACATCGCACGTACCGCCACATATACATCACACATCACCGCACATCACACCGCACATTATACCGCACACACATCACACGTACTGCCACATATACATTACACCGCACATTACACCGCACATACATCGCAGGTACCGCCACATATACATCACACATCACCGCACATCACACCGCACATTATACCGCACACACATCACACGTACTGCCACATATACATTACACCGCACATACATCACACGTACCGCCACATATACATTACACCGCACATACATCGCACGTACCGCCACATATACATCACCGCACATCACACCGCACATACATCGCAGGTACCGCCACATATACATCACACCGCACATACCTCAGACGTACTGCCACATATACATCACACCGCACATACATCGCAGGTACCGCCACATATACATCACACCGCACATACCTCAGACGTACTGCCACATATACATCACACCGCACATACATCGCACGTACCGCCACATATACATCACACCGCATATAAAAGTAACAACTTCATGGAAATAAAGAACCCAAAACTATATATACCATATAATGAAATTAATATCAAAAAGTTGAGTAAATATGGGTTACATTGGAACTCATATTGGGAGAAATCGCACAATAATGAGCATAAACACTGAGAAACAACACGATCAAAAAACACCCAGAATACATATATTCAAAAATATATAAATATAATTTTATTAATTAAATACAATAATACCAGGATATTTGGCCAAGAGACCAATGAGGAGTGGAGGATTGTAAGTAACAATGTGCACGTAGGAAACGCAAGGGGGCACTACTGAGGATACAATATATAAAGGCAATGTCCATAAAGTATTGGGAAAATACCCATTACCAGCAAATACAATCATAGACACATATATATAACGTGTACCCATCCCACATAATCCGCCATAAAATGAATATCATAGTCACTATATCAAACTAGTAATAAATAATGGCAGAGTAGAATGCAACAGACACTATACCTGAGTAAAGCTGGAAAGGAGCGTATCCGCCGAGTGCACCCACCCCGACGCGCGTTTCGGCGTGATCGCCTTTTTCAAGGGGCCCCTTCACACGTCACACCACATATATATCACATGTACCGCCACAGATACGTCACACGTACCATCACGCACATTACACCACAAGTCTCATTATACCGCACACTCCACCACACACATTACCGCAAATATCCCGCTAAACACATTATACCGCACAAATCTTATTGCACATATTATGCTGCACACTGCGCCACACATATTATATTACTGCAAATATTCTAGCACACAGCTTACAGTGACCAGACATATTACACCGCACATTACATTGTGCCCATTACACCGCAGACATGTAACACCGCACACATTACATTGCAGACATATAACACATTACCCCGCAGACATATTACACCGCACACATTACACCACACACATTACACCGCAGACATATAACACTTTACACCGCACACATTACACCGCAGACATATAACACATTACACCGCAGACACATTACACCGCACACATTACACCGCACACATTACACCGCAAACATATAACACTTTACACCGCAGACATATAACACTTTACACCGCACACATTACACCGCAGACATATAACACTTTACACCGCACACATTACACCGCACACATTACACCGCAGGCATATAACACATTACACCGCAGACATATAACACCGCACACATTACACCGCAGACATATAACACCGCACACATTACACCGCAGACATATAACACGGCACACATTACACCGCAGACATATAACACTTTACACCGCACACATTACACCGCAGACATATAACACATTACACCGCACACACTACACCGCAGGCATATAACACATTACACCGCACACATTACACCGCAGACATATAACACCGCACACATTACACCGCAGACATATAACACTTTACACCGCACACATTACACCGCAGACATATAACACTTTACACCGCACACATTACACCGCACACATTACACCGCAGGCATATAACACATTACACCGCAGACATATAACACTTTACACCGCACACATTACACCGCACACACTACACCGCAGGCATATAACACATTACACCGCAGACATATAACACCGCACACATTACACCGCAGACATATAACACATTACACCGCAGACATATAACACCGCACACATTACACCGCAGACATATAACACATTACACCGCAGACATATAACACTTTACACCGCACACATTACACCGCAGACATATAACACATTACACCGCACACACTACACCGCAGGCATATAACACATTACACCGCACACATTACACCGCAGACATATAACACCGCACACATTACACCGCAGACATATAACACTTTACACCGCACACATTACACCGCAGACATATAACACTTTACACCGCACACATTACACCGCACACATTACACCGCAGGCATATAACACATTACACCGCACACATTACACCGCAGACATATAACACTTTACACCGCACACATTACACCGCACACACTACACCGCAGGCATATAACACATTACACCGCAGACATATAACACCGCACACATTACACCGCAGACATATAACACATTACACCGCACACATTACACCGCACACATTACACCGCAGACATATAACACATTACACCGCACACATTACACCGCAGACATATAACACCGCAGACATATAACACCACACACATTACACCGCAGACATATAACACCACACACATTACACCGCAGACATATAACACATTACACCGCAGACATTACACCGCACACATTACACCGCAGACATATAACACATTACACCGCACACATTACACCGCAGACATATAACACCGCAGACATATAACACCACACACATTACACCGCAGACATATAACACCACACACATTACACCGCAGACATATAACACATTACACCGCAGACATTACACCGCAGACATATAACACTTTACACCGCACACATTACACCGCAGACGCATGCTATTACAATGTCCTGATTGGTCGATCTCTAATGGTGCAGTGGTGACCTCCGGTGGTCACTGTATGTATAGCAGGTGCATGTTTTATTGATGCGCTCACTCTAGTGCTGCTGGGCACCAATCTATTAACCCTTCATCTGCTACAAGACAGCAGAGCACGTCTCCCCCATCCAATCCGTGGCCTGCCTGTCATGAGACATCACTAATTGTTTACTAAAAGCTCTGCAGACCCTCACTCACCGGCTGCAGCGCGTCTCACCTTCATTCTCCCATGTGCACTCACCTTTCGGGCAGGTTTTCACAGTATTATTAACCCTCTCCCTTCCTACACTGGTCACATGGAGGAGGCTGGCTGGGTCGATTTAACCCTTCATCCCCCCACATGAGGGATAAGAACCCTCTCCCTCCGGCCGGCCGCCGTATCTATCCGTCTGATGACTGTTACCTGTACTCACCTATGTCCTGCATGCTGCTTGTAGTACATGCACGCAGGGGAGGGCTCCTCACCCCTCTTTCTTCTGTGGGGGAGAGAGGGAAAGTGATGGAAACACGAGGTGAAAGGATTTTCCTAGAGAAGAGAGAGACACTTGAACTTTTTTTTATATATAGCCATGCCATGCTGGGACTTGTAGTGGCAGAAGAGCTGCATTTGCTTTTGTTTTTATTTGCAGGTAGATTGCAGCTTCTGGGGCTCAGATCCCTTTTAAGTTAGTGCATCTTTTAGGACTTGTGGCCAGTAAAGGCCTGCACCATTAGAAAATCTGCACCAGTATGACATCTGCACGGTATGGATTCTGCACCGGTATGAAATCTGCACCGGTATGGAATCTGCACCAGTATGGAATCTGCACCGGTATGGAATCTGCACCAGTATGGAATCTGCACCGGTATGGAATCTGCACCAGTATGGAATCTGCACCGGTGTGAAATCTGCACCAGTATGGAATCTGCACCGGTGTGAAATCTGCACCGGTACGGATTCTGCACTGGTACGGATTCTGCACCGGTACGGATTCTGCACCGGTACGGATTCTGCACCAGTACGGATTCTGCGCCGGTACGGATTCTGCACCAGTACGGATTCTGCGCCGGTATGGATTCTGCACCGGTACGGATTCTGCACCAGTACGGATTCTGCGCCGGTACGGATTCTGCACCAGTACGGATTCTGCACCAGTACGGATTCTGCGCCGGTACGGATTCTGCACTGGTACGGATTCAGTGCCGGTACGGATTCTGCACCAGTACGGATTCTGCGCCGGTACGGATTCTGCACTGGTACGGATTCTGTGCCGGTACGGATTCTGCACCGGTACGGATTCTGCGCCGGTACGGATTCTGCACTGGTACGGATTCTGTGCCGGTACGGATTCTGCACCAGTACGGATTCTGCGCCGGTATGGATTCTGCGCCGGTACAGATTCTGCATTGGTGTGAAATCTGCATCGGTACGGTTTCTGCGCCGGTACGGATTCTGCATTGGTATATCCGACTGGTCCGGCTTAGATGCCGCCAGGCTGCACATCAGACCCGACATCGTTTTGTCCGGATATTTGCAGTCTCGGGTCCTGCGCCTGCTGGTACACTGGTTTCCGCTGAGCATGGACGCTGCCCCCTGCTGGAGGCGGCCGCTGTTCTGGTGTCTCTCTCTCCTGCCTCTTTTTTCTTTCTATACCTGTTGTGGGGTGGGCATCGGGGGGGTATTGAGAATGTATTTTTATTATATCATGTTCTTGCAGGAAACTTTACTAATATACGAGGAGCATGTCACGTGAACCAGCGATGTTTGTATATTCTGCACATTTTTGTATGAACTGAGCATGAAATGAAATAAAATATTTATGCATGAAACAACGACCTCCTCGTGTGTCCACCTCGGTCGTAGACGCAACATGTGACAATCCATCCCGAGCTCCCCCCCAAAAAAACTCAAATCAGAAAATAAACAGGGGCCCACAAGGTGCAAAACGTCCCCGGGAGCAAACGGGAGCCGGAAACGTGGAGACCACAAGGGGGCGCTGCCTGAAATCCAGCCACCTCGGAAGATTGCGGGTTACTTTTAACCCTTCGTTCTTGACATACACAAGTAAAAATTGAATTATGAAATGGAAAAGAAATCCATTACATCTATATAGTTTATTTAGGTAGACTTCTTATCTTACACCTTGTCCCTCACGCACAGTTTCCCATGGAAGCAGCGCCAAGCCAAGTCCCAAAACTTCGAGGGGATCCTGATCGAATTCAAAAGATGCAAACCCACCCTAAGATCCCGACTTGGGCAGTCCCTGAGCGCCAGAGGCCTCTGGAAATGGGTCAACAGAACCCTATTGTCAAGGAGTTTCCTTGGCAGAGTCCTGATCTCCTACATTCCCAGACCCCACCGACGAATTACCTTCAGAACCAAGGTAGCGTAAGCCGGAAGATGTCCATGCGTTGTGCGAGGATCCTTCACTTGCCCTCCTGTCTCCCATTCCTGGAAGAAAGGCTGAAACCATCCCCTACAGGAGAATACCCACGGAGGAGCCCTCTCTTTCCAGAGGTTTGCGATATTGATCTTAATGAAGGTATCCACAAGGAATACCACAGGGTTGACCATACCCAACCCTCCTAGTCTCCTCGTACGGTAAGTAACCTCCCTCTTGACCAGGTTCAGTCTATTCCCCCATAACAGTTGGAAGAACAAACTGTAGACCCGAGTCCAGAGAGATTCCGGCAAGATGCACACACTGCCCAGATAAATCAGTAAAGGGAGCAGGTAAGTTTTGATCAGGTTTACCCTTTCCCTTAGGGTCAAAGAGCAACCCTTCCATTGGTTCACCTTCTGAGTGGCGATCTCTAGCCTGCTGTCCCAATTTTGTTTGGGGTAATCCCCCCTGGCCAAATTCGATGCCAAGGACTTTTGCAGAGACTTTGGGTCCTGGAAGATCAAAACCAGGATCTCCTCCTCCCAGCCAGAGACTCTCACACTTATCCTGGATGATCTAGGACCTGGATGCCTCCGAGAAGCGATCTACCTCTGACATGAGCCACCCTGCCTCCTCGTGAGAGGAAACAAAAACGGTGACATTATCGGCATTGTCACGAAAAGGGGGGTGACCTTTGGCCGACACAGGCTATCACATGTGCAGGGGGCTTATCTTAGTTATCCCACCACTGCTACAATGTGATGAAAACACAAACCAGGCTACTGACCTATTAATTTACCGCAGGGGCTTATTTTAGTTATCCCACTGCTGCTACAATATCATGAACTGCAGGGATTTATGTATATCCCGCTTTCCAGTTCCGCTCTCCGGTGCCCCCTTTAACCTCAGGTCCGTCAGGAAACTACACCAAGGATAATTAGTCGCCAGATGGGCCACTTCACTGTGGACTGGCTAGCCGGCACGCTGCAGTGAGGGAATTTATAAATGCTCAGGCCGCAGCCAGACAATAGCTTATAAAACCCTGTTCCGTCGTTGCCAACTGTACCCACCTAGCCCAGAACACACTTCGCTGCCACCAGCTCAGATTCCTCAACAGAGGGGTTCAGAGCCAACCCAAATTAGTAGCATAATTAACTTCAGGCACGTGAAAATTTGCATAGAACATGGAGAAGACGAACTAGTAATTTTATAGTTTACTCCAAAAAGGTAGGCAGTGTTTACAGAAGGTATAAAAAGATTTTACAATATGAGACAATCAAAGTATATACAAGCAATTACAAAAAAAAACAGGGATTAAAGAAGATAAACACTCACATGTTGCTTAGATCATCCTAGCTAACCATGCTGGTGGGAGGAGCCAGACATCCCAATTCATCAGGGGGTCCTGGTGCAACAGCTTCTCAGGCAAGACTGAAGGCTGGGCTGAGTGCAGTAACTTATACTTCTGGGCTTGTGACATCACTAAAGGGGCTGGTTTACCTGCACCCTCCCCTAGCTGCCCGGGTGCACATTTTGGTACGAACCGTACCTGCTCAGACTCCTGAGGCTCGAGAGCTGGCGGAAGAATCTCGCCACCCTTTCCTTGAACATCTCCCATCACTCTGACTTACTACTACAAAGATCCAGTAATGGTACCTGGCTCTGAAGAAATTCCTCAAAGGACTGTCTTATCTCCGCTTCTGTCCAGCATCTCGTCTGATGAACTTCCTACTACGTTCCTGCTACTGCAACCAGAGACGGAGCTCTGCGCCTCACTACCATGCTCTGCAATCTCCCCGCACCTTTGCATCGGATCTACAGCAGAATCTGGGCTGGGCAAAGGGGCTTATACAGGGAGAAGACCCTGCAGCTGACCCATGGGGTACAGGGAGAGGAGCATACACGTAGCTTACCACTTCCTGCAGATTTGGCTTGGTCCATTATTCTGTATAGAGGATCATGTGAGGCCATTAACAGTATGAAGGACTATGCGGGGACCATTATACTGTAAGGAGGACTAAGTGGGGTCATTCTGTATGGAGGGCTATATGGTGCCCATAATACTGTATGATAGGCAATGTAGAGCCCATTATTCTGCATAGAGGACTATGTGGGGCCCATTATACAGCATGGAAGGGTGTGTGGAGGTCACAGTTGGGGCATCATACTGGGTTGGGGGGTCACCATAATTTGCTGTGGGAGGTTGGGGGGGTACAGTAGGTTTATCATACCGTGCGTGTGAAGGAATTCACTGTGGGGGTATCATACTGTGCTTGGGGGGATTTTTGTTGGCATCATACTTTATGGGGGCAGTGAAAAGGCAATCTAGGGGCTTCAATATAAGGAAAATGACTTTGTAAGGGCTGAAACGTTGTGAGATGTGCTCTTCTGTGACCCCACAGAAATATTAATGTTTTCTTTTGGAAGTAGGGACCCAATTAAAACGTTTTCTCTGGGCCCCATGACTGTTATGTACGTCCCTGCCCATAAGGAAATATCCAATGCTCCGGTCATATGATCCGACTCTTAAGATCTAGTAAGTAAAATGTACTTTGTTTGTGGGACAACCCCTTTAAGTTTGTTTCCATATGAAAAGGTTCATCGTTACATATGTCGATAAGGTAAGATGGCCTCAATTGTAGACTCTGATGGTTGGCAGTGACTCTGTCCGAGCTTTTCATTGTGGCCTCTGTGTATTTGAGTTTGACCTCCTTGTTTTAGGGTTTGTTCATGTATTTGCTGTGGGAATGTAGCAGTAAATTATCAGTTGCGATATCTGCGCTGCATTTTGTGGATTTTGCTGCGGTTTGATCTTCATATGTTATACTTTGCATTACAAAGAGTGAAATCCTCGGAGAGTCGCGGCAGCAGAAATTGACGACTGATGTCAAATCCACAGGACCGGTCCGTTTAAGGTTTCATAAAATCCCATCTCCGGTGCAGTAAGGAAAATCCAGATGGAAACTCTGCAGCATATCCGACCTGTGCGAACATAGTCCTGAGACTAAAGCAGAAGACCGAAGGAAGGAAAAGAAGGGGCTGAAAAGTGTCCGAGCGGCCTGGAGGGCTACGTCCTTGTTCTGATGTTCTCTCTGCTGTTGCATTAAATTTTCCACTAATGATTTTCTTGATACATTTTTTGATTCGAAGTTCCCGACCACCTCTGCAATGAGGTATGGTGGTCTCCTACCCACGATGCTCAGCACCTCTGCGGTGAGTTATGGTGGTCTCCTACACACAACGCTCAGCACCTCTGCGGTGAGGTATGGTGGTCTCCTACCCACGATGCTCAGCACCTCTGCGGTGAGTTATGGTGGTCTCCTACACACAACGCTCAGCACCTCTGCGGTGAGTTATGGTGGTCTCCTACACACAACGCTCAGCACCTCTGCGCTGAGTTATGGTGGTCTCCTACACACAACGCTGAGCACCTATGCAGTGAGGTATGGTGGTCTCCTACACACAACGCTCAGCACCTCTGCGGTGAGTTATGGTGGTCTCCTACACACAACGCTCAGCACCTCTGCGCTGAGTTATGGTGGTCTCCTACACACAACGCTGAGCACCTATGCAGTGAGGTATGGTGGTCTCCTACACACAACGCTCAGCACCTCTGCGGTGAGTTATGGTTGTCTCCTACACACAACGCTCAGCACCTCTGCGGTGAGGTATGGTGGTCTCCTACACAACGCTCAGCACCTCTGCAGTGAGGTATGGTGGTCTCCTACACACAACACTCAGCACCTCTGCGGTGAGTTACGGTGGTCTCCTACACACGACGCTCAGCACCTCTGCAGTGAGGTATGGTGGTCTCCTACACACAACACTCAGCACCTCTGCGGTGAGGTATGGTGGTCTCCTACACACAATGCTCAGCACCTCTGCGCTGAGTTATGGTGGTCTACACACAATGCTCAGCACCTCTGCGGTGAGGTATGGTGGTCTCCTACACATGATGCTCAGCACCTCTGCGGTGAGGTATGGTGGTCTACACACAATGCTCAGCACCTCTGCGGTGAGGTATGGTGGTCTACACACGATGCTCAGCATCTCTGCGCTGAATTATGGTGGTCTACACACAATGCTCAGCACCTCTGCGGTGAGGTATGGTGGTCTCCTACACATGATGCTCAGCACCTCTGCAGTGAGGTATGGTGGTCTCCTACACACAACACTCAGCACCTCTGCGGTGAGGTATGGTGGTCTCCTACACACGATGCTCAGCACCTCTGCGCTGAGTTATGGTGGTCTCCTACACACGATGCTCAGCACCTCTGCGGTGAGGTATGGTGGTCTCCTACACACGATGCTCAGCACCTCTGCGCTGAGTTATGGTGGTCTCCTACACACGATGCTCAGCACCTCTGCGGTGAGGTATGGTGGTCTCCTACACATGATGCTCAGCACCTCTGCGCTGAGTTATGGTGGTCTTCTACACATGATGCTCAGCACCTCTGCGCTGAGTTATGGTGGTCTCCTACACATGATGCTCAGCACCTCTGCGGTGAGGTATGGTGGTCTCCTGCACACGATGCTCAGCACCTCTGCGGTGAGGTATGCTGGTCTCCTACACACGATGCTCAGCACCTCTGCGGTGAGGTATGGTGGTCTCCTACACACGATGCTCAGCACCTCTGCGCTGAGTTATGGTGGTCTTCTACACACGATGCTCAGCACCTCTGCGGTGAGGTATGGTGGTCTCCTACACACAACGCTCAGCACCTCTGCGGTGAGTTATGGTGGTCTCCTACACACGATCCTCAGCACTTCTGCGGTGAGTTATGGTGGTCTCCTACACATGATGCTCAGCACCTCTGCGGTGAGGTATGGTGGTCTCCTACACACGATGCTCAGCACATCTGTGCTGAGTTATCGTGGTCTTCTACACACGATGCTCAGCACCTCTGCGGTGAGGTATGGTGGTCTCCTACACATGATGCTCAGCACCTCTGCGCTGAGTTATCATGGTCTTCTACACACGATGCTCAGCACTTCTGCGGTGAGGTATGGTGGTCTCCTACACACGATGCTCAGCACCTCTGCGGTGAGGTATGGTGGTCTTCTACACACGATGCTCAGCACCTCTGCGGTGAGGTATGGTGGTCTCCTACACACGATGCTCAGCACTTCTGCGGTGAGGTATGGTGGTCTCCTACACATGATGCTCAGCACCTCTGCGCTGAGGTATGGTGGTCTTCTACACACGATGCTCAGCACCTCTGTGGTGAGGTATGGTGGTCTCCTACACACGACGCTCAGCATCTCTGCGCTGAGTTATGGTGGTCTCCTACACACGACGCTCAGCACCTCTGCGCTGAGTTATGGTGGTCTCCTACACACGACGCTCAGCACCTCTGCGCTGAGTTATGGTGGTCTCCTACACACGACGCTCAGCATCTCTGCGCTGAGTTATGGTGGTCTCCTACACACGACGCTCAGCACCTCTGCGCTGAGTTATGGTGGTCTCCTACACACGACGCTCAGCACCTCTGCGCTGAGTTATGGTGGTCTCCTACACACGACGCTCAGCACCTCTGCGGTGAGGTATGGTGGTCTCCTACACACGACGCTCAGCACCTCTGCGGTGAGGTATGGTGGTCTCCTACACACGACGCTCAGCACCTCTGCGGTGAGGTATGGTGGTCGCCTACACACGACGCTCAGCACTTCTGCGGTGAGGTATGGTGGTCTCCTACACACGACGCTCAGCACTTCTGCGGTGAGGTATGGTGGTCTCCTACACATGATGCTCAGCACCTCTGCGGTGAGGTATGGTGGTCTCCTACACACGACGCTCAGCACCTCTGCGGTGAGGTATGGTGGTCTCCTACACACGACGCTCAGCACCTCTGCGGTGAGGTATGGTGGTCGCCTACACACGATGCTCAGCACTTCTGCGGTGAGGTATGGTGGTCTCCTACACACGATGCTCAGCACTTCTGCGGTGAGGTATGGTGGTCTCCTACACACGATGCTCAGCACCTCTGCGGTGAGGTATGGCGGTCTCCTACACACGATGCTCAGCACTTCTGCGGTGAGGTATGGCGGTCTCCTACACACGATGCTCAGCACTTCTGCGGTGAGGTATGGTGGTCTCCTACACATGATGCTCAGCACCTCTGCGGTGAGGTATGGTGGTCTCCTACACATGATGCTCAGCACTTCTGCGGTGAGGTATGGTGGTCTCCTACACATGATGCTCAGCACTTATAAACTGTTTTCTATGGATCTTGAATGTGCTGCTCTGAAGCTGCCGCATCACCAGATCCGGCCTCACTGTCCCTGTGCTGCTCCGATGCTACAGAAGCAAAACTTGCACCATGGTGCTGGGCAAAACTGTCAGACGTGCTCGGCCCCCCAGCGAGCCGGATGCCGGGTGGCAGAAGAGTGGTCCCCTCCTGAATACAAGATGAGAGCGACCCGAGTACATCAGTAATGGAGAGCGTCCCGTGCTTTATTACTGATTATACAGCCTCGCCAGCACATTCCATACAGATGTCGTATTCTCATTGACATTCTAGTGATAAACATCATAATAAATCACCGTGAACACATCAGTCCCATGTAAGGAGAACATCACCAGGGCGGATATTTCCTGCTGGTCTGTTTCACTAGATCTAAGGGTAGCACGTTTTCTACAGTAATTTTCTTTACAGTGATTCTCTGAAAATATGACAGGCTCTTAGATTATGTTTTGCTATGAAAGATGGATCAGGGCTTTATTACACGGGACGGCGCACTGGTTGTTTCCATGAACAACAATTCACATTTATTATTGAACAAAAAAAATCAACATTTATTCACATATAGACGTTATCACACACACAGCACATACACACCGCACAGAAACATGTATATACACACCGCACAGACACATGTATATACACACACCGCACAGACACATGTATATACACACACCGCACAGACACATGTATATACACACCGCACAGACACATGTATATACACACCGCACAGACACATGTATATACACACCGCACAGAAACATGTATATACACACCGCACAGACACATGTATATACACACACCGCACAGACACATGTATATACACACACCGCACAGACATGTATATACACACCGCACAGACACGTATATACACACCGCACATACACATGTATATACACACCGCACAGACACATGTATATACACACACCGCACAGACACATGTATATACACACACCGCACAGACACATGTATATACACACACCGCACAGACACATGTATATACACACCGCACAGACACATGTATATACACACCGCACAGACACATGTATATACACACCGCACAGACACATGTATATACACACCGCACAGACACATGTATATACACACCGCACAGACACATGTATATACACACCGCACATACACATGTATACACACACCGCACAGACACATGTATATACACACACCGCACAGACACACGTATACACACACCGCACAGACACATGTATATACACACACCGCACAGACACATGTATATACACACCGCACAGACACATGTATATACACACCGCACAGACACATGTATATACACACCGCACAGACACATGTATATACACACCGCACATACACATGTATACACACACCGCACATACACATGTATATACACACCGCACAGACACACGTATACACACACCGCACAGACACATGTATATACACACACCGCACAGACACATGTATATACACACCGCACAGACACATGTATATACACACACCGCACAGACACATGTATATACACACCGCACAGACACATGTATATACACACACCGCACAGACACATGTATATACACACACCGCACAGACACATGTATATACACACCGCACAGACACATGTATATACACACCGCACAGACACACGTATATACACACCGCACAGACACATGTATATACACACCGCACAGACACACATGTATACACACACCGCACAGACACACGTATACACACACCGCACAGACACACGTATATACACACACCGCACAGACACATGTATATACACACCGCACAGACACATGTATATACACACACCGCACAGACACATGTATATACACACCGCACAGACACATGTATATACACACACCGCACAGACACATGTATATACACACACCGCACAGACACATGTATATACACACCGCACAGACACATGTATATACACACCGCACAGACACATGTATATACACACACTGCACAGACACATGTATATACACACCGCACAGACACATGTATATACACACCGCACAGACACATGTATATACACACCGCACAGACACACGTATATACACACACCGCACAGACACACGTATATACACACCGCACAGACACACGTATATACACACCGCACAGACACACGTATATACACACACCGCACAGACACACATGTATACACACACCGCACAGACACATGTATACACACACCGCACAGACACACGTATATACACACACCGCACAGACACACGTATATACACACACCGCACAGACACACGTATATACACACCGCACAGACACACGTATATACACACACCGCACAGACACACATGTATACACACACCGCACAGACACATGTATACACACTGCACAGACACATGTATATACACACTGCTCATACACATGTATATACACACTGCACAGACATGTATATACACACTGCACAGACACATGTATATACACAACGCACAAACACATGTATATACACACACTGCAAAGACACATGTATATACACACTGCACAGACACATGTATACACACTGCACAGACACATGTATATACACACTGCAGACATGTATATACACACACTGCACAGACACATGTATATACACACTGCACAGACACATCTATACACACTGCACAGACACATGTATACACACTGCACAGACACATGTATATACACACTGCACAGACACATGTATATACACACCGCACAGACACATGTATATACACACACTGCACAGACACATGTATATACACACACTGCACAGACACATCTATACACACCGCACATACACATGTATATACACACTGCTCATACACATCTATACACACTGCACATACACATGTATATACACACTGCTCATACACATCTATACACACCGCACAGACACATATATATACACACACTGCACAGACACATATATATATATATATATATATACACACACTGCACAGACACATATATATATATACACACACTGCACAGACACGTATATATACACAATGCTTATACACATCTATACACACCGCACAGACACATGTATACACTGCTCATACACATCTATACGCACTGCACAGACACATGTATATACACACTGCACAGACACATGTATATATACACTGCACAGACACATGTATATACACACTGCACAGACATGTTTATACACACTGCACAGTTAAGTAAATAGGGCAGCACACTGCGGCGCCAAAACATGCAAACTTGAAAACACGAAATTTGAACTGCATTACTGCACTAGAAATATGAAAAATGAGAGCTTTTAGCGCATAAAAATGGCCAATTTTATGTGTACCTGGTAGCCCCTTTACGGCATCTCTCTTATACCAGGTCCTACGCTTGCCTTACCTCGCTGAGAATAAACGTCTCCATCTGAATGGGTACATGTGAAACCTCTTCCTAGACTAAAATTCTCTCTCTGTGGAGGGGTATTGGACCTGCTGTAATTAAAACACCTGAAGCTAGGAGGCGGGGAGTGCACGATCAGAAGGCTAGAGAATACATTTCAAAAACCTGACCTGCACATCCAAACATAGACACAGTGTGAACAGGTGCTGAACCCAGAGTCGCCAACTCGTATATAGTTAAGTAAACAAGGCAGCACACTGCAGCGCCAAAACATGCAAACTTGAAAATACGAAATTTGAACTGCACTTCTGCACTAGAAATATGAAAAATGAGAGCGTTTAGCGCATAAAAATGGCCAATTTTATGTGTACCTGGTAGCCCCTTTACGGCATCTCTCTTATACCAGGTCCTACGCTTGCCTTACCTCGCTGAGAATAAACATCTCCATCTGAATGGGTACATGTGAAACCTCTTCCTAGACTAAAATTCTCTCTCTCTGTGGAGGGGTATTGGACCTGCTGTAATTAAAACACCTGAAGCTAGGAGGCGGAGTGCACGATCAGAAGGCTAGAGAATACATTTCAAAAACCTGACCGGCACATCCAAACATAGACTCAGTGTGAACAGGTGCTGAACCCAGAGTCGCCAACTCGTATATAGTTAAGCAAATAAGGCATTCTCTAGCCTTCTGATCGTGCGCTTCGCCTCCTAGCCTACAGGTGTTTTAATTACAGCAGGTCCAGTACCCCTCCATAGAGAGAGAGAATTTTAGTCTAGGAAGAGGTTTTCACATGTACCCATTCAGATGGAGACGTTTATTCTCAGCGAGGTAAGGCAAGTGTAGGACCTGGTATAAGAGAGATGCCGTAAAGGGGCTACCAGGTACACATAAAATTGGCCATTTTTATGCGCTAAACGCTCTCATTTTTCATATTTCTAGTGCAGTAATGCAGTTCAAATTTCGTGTTTTCAAGTTTGCATGTTCTAGCGCTGCAGTGTGCTGCCTTATTTACTTAACTGTATACGAGTTGGCGACTCTAGGTTCAGCACCTGTTCACACTGAGTCTATGTTTGGATGTGCAGGTCAGGTTTTTGAAATATACACACTGCACAGACACATGTATATACACACACTGCACAGACACATGTATATACACACACTGCTCATACACATCTATACACACTGCACAGACAAATGTATACACACTACACAGACACATGTATATACACACTGCACAGACACATGTATATACACACTGCACAGACATGTATATACACTGCTCATACACATCTATACACACTGCACAGACACATGTATATACACCGCACAGACACATCTATACACACCGCACAGACACATGTATATACACTGCTCATACACATCTATACACACCGCACAGACACATGTATATACACCGCACAGACACATCTATACACACCGCACAGACACATGTACAGTGGGGCAAAAAAGTATTTAGTCAGTCAGCAATAGTGCAAGTTCCACCACTTAAAAAGATGAGAGGCGTCTGTAATTTACATCATAGGTAGACCTCAACTATGGGAGACAAACTGAGAAAAAAAAATCCAGAAAATCACATTGTCTGTTTTTTTATCATTTTATTTGCATATTATGGTGGAAAATAAGTATTTGGTCAGAAACAAAATTTCATCTCGATACTTTGTAATATATCCTTTGTTGGCAATGACAGAGGTCAAACGTTTTCTGTAAGTCTTCACAAGGTTGCCACACACTGTTGTTGGTATGTTGGCCCATTCCTCCATGCAGATCTCCTCTAGAGCAGTGATGTTTTTGGCTTTTCGTTGGCAACACGGACTTTCAACTCCCTCCAAAGGTTTTCTATAGGGTTGAGATCTGGAGACTGGCTAGGCCACTCCAGGACCTTGAAATGCTTCTTACGAAGCCACTCCTTCGTTGCCCTGGCGGTGTGCTTTGGATCATTGTCATGTTGAAAGACCCAGCCACGTTTCATCTTCAATGCCCTTGCTGATGGAAGGAGGTTTGCACTCAAAATCTCACGATACATGGCCCCATTCATTCTTTCATGTACCCGGATCAGTCGTCCTGGCCCCTTTGCAGAGAAACAGCCCCAAAGCATGATGTTTCCACCACCATGCTTTACAGTAGGTATGGTGTTTGATGGATGCAACTCAGTATTCTTTTTCCTCCAAACACAACAAGTTGTGTTTCTACCAAACAGTTCCAGTTTGGTTTCATCAGACCATAGGACATTCTCCCAAAACTCCTCTGGATCATCCAAATGCTCTCTAGCAAACTTCAGACGGGCCCGGACATGTACTGGCTTAAGCAGTGGGACACGTCTGGCACTGCAGGATCTGAGTCCATGGTGGCGTAGTGTGTTACTTATGGTAGGCCTTGTTACATTGGTCCCAGCTCTCTGCAGTTCATTCACTAGGTCCCCCCGCGTGGTTCTGGGATTTTTGCTCACCGTTCTTGTGATCATTCTGACCCCACGGGGTGGGATTTTGCGTGGAGCCCCAGATCGAGGGAGATTATCAGTGGTCTTGTATGTCTTCCATTTTCTAATTATTGCTCCCACTGTTGATTTCTTCACTCCAAGCTGGTTGGCTATTGCAGATTCAGTCTTCCCAGCCTGGTGCAGGGCTACAATTTTGTTTCTGGTGTCCTTTGACAGCTCTTTGGTCTTCACCATAGTGGAGTTTGGAGTCAGACTGTTTGAGGGTGTGCACAGGTGTCTTTTTATACTGATAACAAGTTTAAACAGGTGTCATTACTACAGGTAATGAGTGGAGGAAAGAGGAGACTCTTAAAGAAGAAGTTACAGGTCTGTGAGAGCCAGAAATCTTGATTGTTTGTTTCTGACCAAATACTTATTTTCCACCATAATATGCAAATAAATTGTTAAAAAAACAGACAATGTGATTTTCTGGATTTTTTTTTCTCAGTTTGTCTCCCATAGTTGAGGTCTACCTATGATGTAAATTACAGACGCCTCTCATCTTTTTAAGTGGTGGAACTTGCACTATTGCTGACTGACTAAATACTTTTTTGCCCCACTGTATATACACTGCTCATACACATCTATACACACTGCACAGACAAATGTATACACACTACACAGACACATGTATATACACACTGCACAGACACATGTATATACACACACTGCTCATACACATCTATACACACTGCACAGACAAATGTATACACACTACACAGACACATGTATATACACACTGCACAGACACATGTATATACACACACTGCTCATACACATCTATACACACTGCAGACATGTATATACACACACTGCACAGACACATGTATATACACCGCAGACACATGTATACACACACACTGCTCATACACATCTATACACACTGCACAGACACATATATATATATACACACACACTGCACAGACACATGTATATACACCGCACAGACACATGTATATATACACACTGCTCATACACATCTATACACACCGCACAGACACATATATATACACACACTGCACAGACACATGTATATACACCGCAGACACATGTATACACACACACTGCTCATACACATCTATACACACTGCACAGACACATATATATACACACACTGCACAGACACATGTATATACACACTGCACAGACACATGTATACACACTGCACAGACACATATATATACACACACTGCACAGACACATGTATATACACTGCACAGACACATGTATACACACTGCACAGACACATATATATACACACACTGCACAGACACATGTATATACACTGCACAGACACATGTATATACACACACTGCTTTTACACATGTATACACACTGCACAGACACATGTATACACACTGCACAGACACATGTATACACATACCGCACAGACACATGTATACACACACTGCACAGACACATGTATATACACCGCAGACACATGTATACACACACACTGCTCATACACATCTATACACACTGCACAGACACATATATATACACACACTGCACAGACACATGTATATACACCGCACAGACACATGTATATACACACACTGCACAGACACATCTATACACACCGCACATACACATGTATATACACACTGCTCATACACATCTATACACACTGCAGACACATGTATATACACCGCACAGACACATGTATATACACACACTGCACAGACACATGTATATACACCGCACAGACACATGTATATACACACACTGCACAGACACATGTATATACACACCGCACAGACACATGTATATACACACACTGCACAGACACATGTATATACACCGCACAGACACATGTATATACACACACTGCACAGACACATGTATATACACACTGCTCATACACATCTATACACACCGCACAGACATATATATATATACACACACTGCACAGACACATATATATACACACACTGCACAGACACATGTATATACACCGCAGACACATGTATACACACACACTGCTCATACACATCTATACACACTGCACAGACACATATATATACACACACTGCACAGACACATGTATACACACTGCACAGACACATGTATATACACACACTGCACAGACACATGTATACACACACACTGCTCATACACATCTATACACACTGCACAGACACATATATATACACACACTGCACAGACACATGTATACACACTGCACAGACACATGTATATACACACACTGCTTTTACACATCTATACACACTGCACATACACATGTATATACACACTGCACAGACACATGTATACACACTGCACAGACACATGTATATACACACACTGCTTTTACACATCTATACACACTGCACATACACATGTATATACACACTGCAGACACATGTATACACACTGCACAGACACATGTATATACACACTGCAGACACATGTATACACACTGCACAGACACATGTATATACACACACTGCTTTTACACATGTATACACATACCGCACAGACACATGTATACACATACCGCAGAGACACATGTATACACACACTGCACAGACACATGTATATACACACACTGCACAGACACATGTATATACACACACTGCACATACACATGTATATCATTGACCAAAAAGACAAAAAATGGCACTGTCTGAAAAAAGCTAAGGCCGCTCCACTCCTGGAGCCAGGTGTTATCAGCAGTCCTTGCACTGCCAGCCACATATGCTCAGATCGGGGGCTCTTCAGACTGAAGCAGACGATTCCAACAGTGCAGGCAAGAAAAAAAAGAAGGCACTCACCGATCTAGAAGTTGGCGATCTTTATTCAATCTTCATATAAAAACTTCATGGCCGGGGGAGTGAGTAAAGGAGCACACACAATGGTCATATGTTATACAGCAACAGCCGGACACACTAGCCGCCTTACTTACCGCAGGAATACCGCCATATCTACCCCATCATTGAAGCCTATGGGCCCAGTGCGCATGATCCACCTAGATTGCAGACTCCCTCCTCGGGCCGGTGAGTTCCCTTTCTGAATCCCTGCAAACATCAATACATTATGGTTTCCATTATGCTTCTCCTTAATATCCGAGATCAATGTTCGGACTCCCTTCCCCGATGCTATTGATTTACAATGTTCCCGGAACCTAACATACAGCGGGCGTATCGTTTTCCCTATGTAATAGTATTGGCATGGGCAAAGCACTACAAATACCACATGATCATCTTACATGTTATAGATTAAGTCACTAGATGATCCACTGCCCCATCCGCAAAACCCGACCTGTGACCTGCTGCCTACAGAAGGGCAATGGCCACATCCGTAGTTCCGGATGCCAGCGCTGAGCACGTTTCACAATGCGATTTCTTACCAACTTATCCCTTGGTCTCACACTGCGTTTATTCGCAATTAATGGACCCCTTGCTATGACATCTGCAATGTCCTTGTCTCGCTGTAAAATCTGCCAATTCTTCCTCATGGCCGAGCGTATCTGCTGATCCATCGCACTATATCGAAAACAGAATGTGAACCTTCCTCCGTTGCCGTTTCTACCATTCGCCCGGGGATCGTCCTCCGAACCACTTCACCTCTCTTCTGACGCAGACCGCACCAAAGATTCAGGAGATCCTCTTGGCCTAAATCTTGTTTGGAGGAGCCGTCATCCGTGTTATTCGCTCTCCTCACCCTTAGAAATTGACGATAGGGTACGGCTGGTTTGACATGTCTAGGATGAAAGCCATTGTAATGCATCATATTGGTGCTACTGGGTTACGATATCGGGATGTACATACAGTGCCCTCTTCACCAACACGTCAAGAAACTCGAGGCGCTGCCCACCGAACAACGACGCAAAAGACAGATTCATTCTGTCCCGATTAAGGTACAACACAAAATCACTAAATGTGTCTGCTGCTCCGTCCCATACAACACGTGTATACAAACACTGCTGGGGGGATATCCCTCGCCCTGTGGTTGGTATCTCCGGGGGGATATCTCTCGCCCTGTGGATGGTATCTCCGGGGGATATCTCTCGCCCTGTGGCTGGTATCTCCGGTGGGATATCTCTCGCCCTGTGGCTGGTATCTCCGGGGGGATATCTCCTGCCCTGTGGCTGGTATCTCCGGGGGGATATCTCTCGCCCTGTGGCTGGTATCTCCGGGGGGATATCTCTCGCCCTGTGGCTGGTATCTCCGGGGGGATATCTCTCGCCCTGTGGCTGGTATCTCCGGGGGGATATCTCTCGCCCTGTGGCTGGTATCTCCGGGGGGATATCTCTCGCCCTGTGGTTGGTATCTCCGGGGGGATATCTCTCGCCCTGTGGCTGGTATCTCCGGGGGGATATCTCCTGCCCTGAGGCTGGTATCTCCGGGGGGATATCTCTCGCCCTGTGGCTGGTATCTCCGGGGGGATATCTCTCGCCCTGTGGCTGGTATCTCAGGGGGGATATCTCTCGCCCTGTGGCTGGTATCTCAGGGGGGATATCTCCTGCCCTGTGGTTGGTATCTCCGGGGGGATATCCCTCGCCCTGTGGCTCGTATCTCCGGGGGGGTCTCTCTCGCCCTGTGGTTGGTATCTCCGGGGGGATATCTCCTGCCCTGTGGCTGGTATCTCCGGGGGGATATCTCTCGCCCTGTGGATGGTATCTCCGGGGGGATATCTCCTGCCCTGTGGCTGGTATCTCCGGGGGGATATCCCTCGCCCTGTGGCTGGTATCTCCGGGGGGGTCTCTCTCGCCCTGTGGTTGGTATCTCCGGGGGGATATCTCCTGCCCTGTGGCTGGTATCTCCGGGGGGATATCTCTCGCCCTGTGGCTGGTATCTCCGGGGGGGATATCTCCTGCCCTGTGGCTGGTATCTCCGGGGGGATATCTCTCGCCCTGTGGATGGTATCTCCGGGGGGATATCCCTCGCCCTGTGGCTGGTATCTCCGGGGGGGATATCCCTCGCCCTGTGGCTGGTATCTCCGGGGGGATATCTCTCGCCCTGTGGCTGGTATCTCCGGGGGGGATATCTCTCGCCCTGTGGCTGGTATCTCCGGGGGGGATATCTCTCGCCCTGTGGCTGGTATCTCCGGGGGGATATCTCTCGCCCTGTGGCTGGTATCTCCGGGGGGATATCTCTCGCCCTGTGGCTGGTATCTCCGGGGGGATATCTCTCGCCCTGTGGCTTGTATCTCAGGGGGGATATCTCTCGCCCTGTGGCTTGTATCTCCGGGGGGATATCTCTCGCCCTGTGGCTGGTATCTCCGGGGGGATATCTCTCGCCCTGTGGCTGGTATCTCAGGGGGATATCTCTCGCCCTGTGGCTGGTATCTTCGGGGGATATCTCTCGCCCTGTGGCTGGTATCTTCGGGGGATATCTCCTGCCCTGTGGCTGGTATCTCCGGGGGGATATCTCTCGCCCTGTGGCTTGTATCTCAGGGGGGATATCTCTCGCTCTGTGGCTGGTATCTCCGGGGGGATATCTCTCGCCCTGTGGCTTGTATCTCCGGGGGGATATCTCTCGCCCTGTGGCTGGTATCTCCGGGGGGATATCTCGCCCTGTGGCTTGTATCTCCGGGGGGATATCTCTCGCCCTGTGGCTGGTATCTTCGGGGGATATCTCTCGCCCTGTGGCTGGTATCTTCGGGGGATATCTCTCGCCCTGTGGCTGGTATCTCCGGGGGGGATATCTCCTGCCCTGTGGCTGGTATCTCCGGGGGGGATATCTCTCGCCCTGTGGCTGGTATCTCCGGGGGGATATCTCTCGCCCTGTGGCTGTTATCTCAGGGGGGATATCTCTCGCCCTGTGGCTGTTATCTCAGGGGGGATATCTCTCGCCCTGTGGCTGGTATCTCCGGGGGGATATCTCGCCCTGTAGCTGGTATCTCCGGGGGGGATATCTTATATCTTAGGCTGCATTCACACATTGTGGTCATTTTTTTTTGTTTGCAATAGCAATAAAACTGAATTATTTTTGAATGTTGAGACAAAAAAAAAGCAACTTAAGGGTATGTGCACACGTAGAAAGCTCCTCTGCGGATTTTTCCGCAGCGGATTTCATAAATCCGCAGTACAAAACTGCTGCAGTTTTTTCTGCGGATTTATCGCGGTTTCTATTGCAGATTCCGCCGCGGTTTTACATCTGCAGTTTTCGATTGGAGCAGGTGTAAAAACGCTGCGGATTCCGCACAAAGAATCGACGTGCTGCGGAATGTAAACCGCTGCGTTTCCGCGTGTTTTTTTCCACAGCATGTGCACTGCGGATTTAGTTTCCAATAGGTTTACATTGTACTGTAAACTCATGGGAAACCGCTGCGGTATCCGCAGCAAAATCCGCAGCGTGTGCACAGAGCCTGAAGGCAACATGTGAACGTGGCTGCACGGTCACCCCGATACGGTGTCACGTCATTTGATCGTTTTCTTTTTATTCTAGTCTCAAAAATCTTTATAAAAAAGAACTACAGGAGCCTGGGTGCCCGCCTGCCGCTGCACGTCCTGCTGGACCTGCCGTGGCGAGGTGTCGTTGACGCGGACGAGACGCTTTTACGCTCCACGTCGCCGTGTTCCATAATAAACGACGAACTCCTAAAGACGATCGTCAGGAAGGGAGCGAAGGAAGAGTTCTGGAAGGTCCTGAAGGAGTAAAATGTTTGTATTTTAAACCCTTTTGTTCAAAATTGAATTTTTTTTTGTGATTTTTCTACATTCTAGGAAACATATAAAGAAATAAATGTTACTATTCTATTTATATATATATATAAAAAAAGTGCAATTTTAACTACCACAAATGGCGGTGAAACGTCAGAAATATTTACAATGTTGTTCCATAAAAAAAAAAAAAAAAAATCTGATAAAATTCTCCCCATGAGCCTACAGCAGATGTATGACGTGTGGTGACCTCGTAAGAGAGGCCCCGCCCACTGATGACATCATCAGTTCTTCTATGACATAAGAGGGGGCGGGGCCTCTGCTGTACCTGCCGGCTGCACATAGAGGGGGACCTCAGAGCAGATCCCCCTGGGATGGAGGCCGCTTCTCCCTCTTCGCAGTCCTGGCCGTCACCTCCTTGTGCCCGGAGCTGGGAATAGACGGGTCATACAGGAAGGGGAGGCGTCCTGCGTCACAGTGAGCGGGGGCAGGTCAGAGCTTCTTCTCTGGTGCCCTCCTTGGGCTTTACCCCTCCAGAGTAAATCTGCTGTGGACGACATCTCCTCTGTTGGTTCTCGCTCCCCGGCGGTCTATCGGAAGGCGGCCGTTAGTCGCAGAGACCCCGATACACACGTGATATCAGAAATCTTTATTATAATGTACAGCGTGATTGGAGGAATGATACAGCGGGGGCAGGGAGACGGCGCGACGCTCGGCTACCGGAGACAACGGGATACAGAACTACCACAAGTACCCGGATACTACGCAGGGCGCCGGCTGTGTGCCGCTGAGCACCGACACTGCGCCGTGGAGATCCTCTGATCTGGTCCCATAAAATAATAGAGAATTAAAACCTCAGAATTATCACTGCGTACTACAAACGGCAGGAATGTCGCCATGACGGTGTACGGGTATCGCTCCACTTCTAAATCTCATGTGCTGCACTGAACGAGGTGCAGCCAGAGCTGCAATCACAATTCGGCCGGCACTGCGTCGTCAGCGCCTCTCGCAGAGCATGCTCGGCTGTAGTGCATTATGGGTAATAGTATTTTACATCGGGTACAGTACAATATTCATAGCTCATCGTGCATCGTGGGGCTTCAGCGTCTGTCAGTGCAGTCCTGATGATCACCAGCGGCAGAATTGTGAATGCAGCTCCGGATGGAACCACGTAAGTAGAGATGGAAAGTGAAATCTGCACTAAGCGCACAATGTCGTGACCGTGCAGGGGCTGAATAATTGCAATAAGAACCACCCCGGACGCCGGCATTTGAGGTCTGCAAAAGTGGACGCCGGACGAGGGGAAGCTTTCTACTCATCATAATATAAGTGAAGGAAAGGATTCAACATAGGATTTAAAAGCCTCGTCCGGGATCGGAGACATGTGGCGGGCTTCATCCCAAACCAGTGCGAATATTGCAATACCGGACACAATCCATGGATGGGGGGGGGGCGCTGTTTTTGGTACTTTTACTCCTGTGAACTAATGGCGTTTCCCTGAGACTTTCCTCTGCCTTCCCCCCAATAACCAGCGCTGACCCCAGACAGCACCCGCTGAGATTGCTCGCTGCTTGTCTCCTCTGCTACATATGGTATTCACATCTCCCTGTAAAGAGCTACTCAGTGAGGGGGCTGCGGTGGGGGCACACGAGGGACCGCGGTAGGGGCACACGAGGGACCACGGTGGGGGCACACGAGGGGCCGCGGCGAGGGAACACGAGGGACCGCGGTGGGGGCAAACGAGGGGCCGGGGCACACGAGGAGCCGCGGTGGGGGAACACAAGGGGCTGCTGTGGGAGCCACACGAGGGGCCGCGATGGGGGAACACACGAGGGGCCGCGATGGGGGAACACACGAGGGGCCGCGATGGGGGAACACACGAGGGGCCGCGATGGGGGAACACACGAGGGGCCGCGATGGGGGAACACACGAGGGGCCGCGATGGGGGAACACACGAGGGGCCGCGATGGGAGAACACACAAGGGGCCGCGGTGGGGGAACACACGAGGGGCTGTGGTATGAACACATGTGACAGCAGACTGGCTGCCTGTAAATGCCACCATTGCACACATACATCACTGCTCATGATCCCCGAGGGTGAGGAGCTGGCTCTGCGTGACAGGAGCAAGATAGGGGCAACGTCCAAACATTAAAAACAATTCAATGAAACAATATTTAAAGATACCAAATAAAAAATTACAATAAAAAAGGTTCAGAAAACTGAGGATCAGGAACAGCGGTCCATAAAATCCACGAGCAGCGCCCCCATAACACAGCAACGAGCAGCAGGATGGACTGTAATACCTGATGCCACCACCAGGCGGCGGTGGCTTTGGGGGGAGGTGGTAACCTGGGAATGAGGTCCCGGTGGGGGAGGGAGGTCTGTGCGGACGATATACGAGACCCAACACTCGGGTAATAAATTACTTCACTCCCGCGCCTTAATCCTTCAGCTTCTTCCTCGCCCGCTCGGCGCGGTCCAGGGCGGCCATGTTGCAGGACGCCGTCACCAGGTGCAGGAGGCTGATGAGAGATTTCACTAGAGACACCGGGCAGCAGAACGTGACGACGAGGCGGAAGAGGCCGACTCCCCCGAGGGGCCCCAGTGTGACTGTGAAAGGCAGGAGTACAGAGGATCACCCCAAATGTTATACCCCAGATACAGGGCTGCACAGAGACGGAGAACAGCGCCTACCTGCTGGCCCCTCGGAGAAGTGCAGCAGGTATAACATGCAGTAGAAGAGCTCATTCCCGGCACACATGAAGAACAGGACCGGCTGCGAGAAAAACAAGTTAGTAACCAACGATCAGCCACCAACACAGACCCCCGAAAACTCCCCAGTGCCCCTACCCGGGAGGTGTAGTACAGCCGCAGTACGGGGTTCCCCGACAGGTCGATGGTCTTGTGACTGTCGCTGCCCTTCAGGGTGGAGCTGGGGAGAACAAGAAGATGCAGATAAGACGGCAGACCAGTGTGTTCTCCAGCAGGGGGCGACACTGAGCACAGCACCGGATACCTGTGGAGATGCAGCCAGTGACTGGCGATGTCCAGGCTCATGCTCAGCTGGAACAGCAGCGTGTACGGCGGGTACAGCAGCGACAGGTTCACCAGCAGGCACATGGTAGCGCAGCGGTCAGTCAGCATGTCCAGCATGGCTCCAAACTTGGTGCCTGGGGAAAAGGAACATGTCGGATTTCTGCTCCTGTCTGTGATCTGCATCGTCAGCACTGAGAACTGATTACAGGTCAATAAGAGCAAACATGGCCGCACCTTGATTCAGAGCTCGAGCGGCGTGTCCATCAAAGGCGTCCAGGAGACCACTGAGCAGATAGAAGGTGGAGGCCACCAGGGGGGAGGTCGGCATGAAATAGAAAGCCACGAAGGCAAAAAGGATCCGGACATAACCTGCAGAAGGGCGAGAGCAGAGGGAACAGGGTGACACCACAAGAACCATCATGTCTCTACTCCAGAGCTGCACTCACTATTCTGCTGGTGCAGTCACTGTGTACATACATTACATTACTGATCCTGAGTTACATCCTGTATTATACTCCAGAGCTGCACTCACTATTCTGCTGGTGCAGTCACTGTGTACATACATTACTGATCCTGAGTTACCTCCTGTATTATACTCCAGAGCTGCACTCACTATTCTGCTGGTGCAGTCACTGTGTACATACATTACATTACTGATCCTGAGTTACATCCTGTATTATACTCCAGAGCTGCACTCACTATTCTGCTGGTGCAGTCACTGTGTCCATACATTACATTACTGATCCTGAGTTACATCCTGTATTATACCCCAGAGCTGCACTCACTATTCTGCTGGTGCAGTCACTGTGTACATACATTACATTACTGATCCTGAGTTACATCCTGTATTATACCCCAGAGCTGCACTCACTATTCTGCTGGTGCAGTCACTGTGTACATACATTACATTACTGATCCTGAGTTACATCCTGTATTATACTCCAGAGCTGCACTCACTATTCTGCTGGTGCAGTCACTGTGTACATACATTACATTACTGATCCTGAGTTACATCCTGTATTATACTCCAGAGCTGCACTCACTATTCTGCTGGTGCAGTCACTGTGTCCATACATTACATTACTGATCCTGAGTTACATCCTGTATTATACCCCAGAGCTGCACTCACTATTCTGCTGGTGCAGTCACTGTGTACATACATTACATTACTGATCCTGAGTTACATCCTGTATTATACCCCAGAGCTGTACTCACTATTCTGCTGGTGCAGTCACTGTGTCCATACATTACATTACTGATCCTGAGTTACATCCTGTATTATACTCCAGAGCTGCACTCACTATTCTACTGGTGCAGTCACTGTGTACATACATTACATTACTGATCCTGAGTTACATCCTGTATTATACCCCAGAGCTGTACTCACTATTCTGCTGGTGCAGTCACTGTGTCCATACATTACATTACTGATCCTGAGTTACATCCTGTATTATACTCCAGAGCTGCACTCACTATTCTACTGGTGCAGTCACTGTGTACATACATTACATTACTGATCCGGAGTTACCTCCTGTATTATACTCCAGAGCTGCACTCACTATTCTGCTGGTGCAGTCACTGTGTACATTACATTACATTACTGATCCTGAGTTACCTCCTGTATTATACTCCAGAGCTGCACTCACTATTCTGCTGGTGCAGTCACTGTGTACATACATTACATTACTGATCCTGAGTTACATCCTGTATTATACCCCAGAGCTGCACTCACTATTCTGCTGATGCAGTCACTGTGTACATACATAACATTACTGATTCTGAGTTACCTCCTGTATTATACCCCAGAGCTGCACTCACTATTCTGCTGGTGCTGTCACTGTGTACATACATTACATTACTGATCCTGAATTACATCCTGTATTATACTCCAGAGCTGCACTCACTATTCTGCTGGTGCAGTCACTGTGTCCATACATTACATTACTGATCCTGAATTACATCCTGTATTATACTCCAGAGCTGCACTCACTATTCTGCTGGTGCAGTCACTGTGTACATACATTACATTACTGATCCTGAGTTACATCCTGTATTATACCCCAGAGCTGCACTCACTATTCTGCTGGTGTAATCACTGTGTACATACATTACATTACTGATCCTGAGTTACATCCTGTATTATACTCCAGAGCTGCACTCACTATTCTGCTGGTGCAGTCACTGTGTACATACATTACATTACTGATCCTGAGTTACCTCCTGTATTATACTCCAGAGCTGCACTCACTATTCTGCTGGTGCAGTCACTGTGTACATACATTACATTACTGATCCTGAGTTACACCCTGCACTATACCCCAGAGCTGCACTCACTATTCTGCTGGTGCAGTCACTGTGTACACACATTACATTACTGATCCTGAGTTACCTCCTGTATTATACCCCAGAGCTGCACTCACTATTCTGCTGGTGCAGTCACTGTGTACATACATTACATTACTGATCCTGAGTTACATTCTGTATTATACCCCAGAGCTGCACTCACTATTCTGCTGGTGCAGTCACTGTGTACATACATTACATTACTGATCCTGAGTTACATCCTGTATTATACTCCAGAGCTGCACTCACTATTCTGCTGGTGCAGTCACTGTGTACATACATTACATTACTGATCCTGAGTTACATCCTGTATTATACCCCAGAGCTGCACTCACTATTCTGCTGGTGCAGTCACTGTGTACATACATTACATTACTGATCCTGAGTTACCTCCTGTATTATACTCCAGAGCTGCACTCACTATTCTGCTGGTGCAGTCACTGTGTACATACATTACATTACTGATCCTGAGTTACATCCTGTATTATACTCCAGAGCTGCACTCACTATTCTGCTGGTGCAGTCACTGTGTACATACATTACATTACTGATCCTGAGTTACATCCTGTATTATACTCCAGAGCTGCACTCACTATTCTGCTGGTGCAGTCACTGTGTACATACATTACTGATCCTGAGTTACATCCTGTATTATACTCCAGAGCTGCACTCACTATTCTGCTGGTGCAGTCACTGTGTACATACATTACATTACTGATCCTGAGTTACATCCTGTATTATACTCCAGAGCTGCACTCACTATTCTGCTGGTGCAGTCACTGTGTACATACATTACATTACTGATCCTGAGTTACATCCTGTATTATACCCCAGAGCTGCACTCACTATTCTGCTGGTGCAGTCACTGTGTACATTACTCCTGTATCTGCTGGGCTGATGCTTTTTCTCCCTCCCTATAACCCCTGCCCTGGCTCCCGGGAGACCCCGCACACGGCACAGCCGGTGATCTCCGCTTCTTACCGATCAGGTTGGGCACAAACAGGAAAATGTTCTCCTCAGACATCTTGTTCCGTGACGTCACCGGCAGGACTTCGGCACCCTGACAACCAAAACAGCACAAAAGAGCGCAGGAGATAGAGCGTCCTCAGGAGAACCATAGAGAGCTGGCAGCCAGGGTGGAGCGTTTCCTCTCACATGATAGAGAACGGGAGGCAGGAAAGAGCGTCTTGTGCTGCAGTATGACATAGACCTATAGATACAGCAGCGTCACCTGGTGGAGGGAAGCGGCGCTACACGAGCCATGCTGCAGGATCTGGGGCTGAGGCTTTCCCTCCTGGTTATGGCGGCGGCTCTTTCTTCGCTGTCAGTCACCAGATGATGGATGAGGAGAAACTCCACATTTATCTTCAATATTGGAATTCTTTCAGGTTTTGAGGATTTCCCCCTTTAAGGTGTCCGGTAACGAGCGCTAAGAAGGCGGCTACGGACTGTGGCTCCTTCCATTCTGTGCTAATCCAGTGAGGACGGCGGCGACACATTTGTGGAGGCCTGGATGAGCGTCGTCCGTGGGGGCCGGGGGCTCATATTAGGGTGAAGGACTGTCGCCTCGGGGTCCGGTCCTCCATCAGCTCCCAGTACTGACCCTCTACAGAGATACGGCCCACCGGGGCCAGCGCTCCACAAGCTGACGGGGGACCGGTCACTGAGCGCATGGCGGCAAATCCTGCCCACGCCCATTTGTCATTCCTTTCTCCGCTGGCAGGAGGAGTTGTCAGAGGGGCGGTGGCAGTGAGGGAAAATCAGCGACGCCCAAGACTGTAGGGCGTGGACCAAAAACCAGGACTGTCAGCCGTATCTGGGGGCCGTCCTCTGTATCCGGGGGCCATTTTCTGTATCCGGGGGCCATTTTCTGTATCCGGGGGTTGTCCTCTGTATCCGGGGGCCATTTTCTGTATCCGGGGGTTGTCCTCTGTATCCGGGGGCCATTTTCTGTATCCGGGGGTTGTCCTCTGTATCCGGGGGCCGTCCTCTGTATCCTGGGGCCGTCCTCTGTATCCGGGGGCCGTCCTCTGTATTCGGGGGCCATCCTCTGTATCTGGGGGCCGTCCTCTGTATCCGGGGGCCGTCCTCTGTATCCGGGGGCCGTCCTCTGTATCCGGGGGCCGTCCTCTGTATCTGGGGGCCGTCCTCTGTATCCGGGGGCCATTTTCTGTATCCGGGGGTTGTCCTCTGTATCCGGGGGCCGTCCTCTGTATCTGGGGGCCGTCCTCTGTATCCGGGGGCCGTCCTCTGTATTCGGGGGCCATCCTCTGTATCCGGGGGCCGTCCTCTGTATCCGGGGGCCGTCCTCTGTATCTGGGGGCCGTCCTCTGTATCCGGGGGCCGTCCTCTGTATCCGGGGGCCGTCCTCTGTATCCGGGGGCCGTCCTCTGTATCCGGGGGCCGTCCTCTGTATCTGGGGGCCGTCCTCTGTATCCGGGGGCCGTCCTCTGTATCCGGGGGCCGTCCTCTGTATCTGGGGGCCGTCCTCTGTATCCGGGGGCCGTCCTCTGTATCCGGGGGCCGTCCTCTGTATCCGGGGGCCGTCCTCTGTATCTGGGGGCCGTCCTCTGTATCTGGGGGCCGTCCTCTGTATCTGGGGGCCGTCCTCTGTATCTGGGGGCCGTCCTCTGTATCCGGGGGCCGTCCTCTGTATCCGGGGGCCGTCCTCTGTATCCGGGGGCCGTCCTCTGTATCCGGGGGCCGTCCTCTGTATCCGGGGGCCGTCCTCTGTATCCGGGGGCCGTCCTCTGTATCCGGGGGCCGTCCTCTGTATCCGGGGGCCGTCCTCTGTATCCGGGGGCCGTCCTCTGTATCCGGGGGCCGTCCTCTGTATCTGGGGGCCGTCCTCTGTATCCGGGGGCCGTCCTCTGTATCCGGGGGCCGTCCTCTGTATCCGGGGGCCGTCCTCTGTATCTGGGGGCCGTCCTCTGTATCCGGGGGCCATTTTCTGTATCCGGGGGTTGTCCTCTGTATCCGGGGGCCATTTTCTGTATCCGGGGGTTGTCCTCTGTATCCGGGGGCCATTTTCTGTATCCGGGGGTTGTCCTCTGTATCCGGGGGCCATTTTCTGTATCCGGGGGTTGTCCTCTGTATCCGGGGGCCGTCCTCTGTATCCGGGGGCCGTCCTCTGTATCTGGGGGCCGTCCTCTGTATCTGGGGGCCGTCCTCTGTATCTGGGGGCCGTCCTCTGTATCCTGGGGCCGTCCTCTGTATCTGGGGGCCGTCCGCTGTATCTGGGGGCCGTCCGCTGTATCTGGGGGCCGTCCGCTGTATCCGGGGGCCGTCCGCTGTATCTGGGGACTGTTCGCTGTATCGGGGGGACTGTCCGCTGTATCTGGGAGGCGTCTGCTGTATCCGGGGGGCTGTCCGCTGTATCCGGGGGCTGTCCGCTGTATCCGGGGGCCGACCACTGTAACCTGGGACTGTTCGCTGTATCGGGGGGCCGTCCACTGTATGCTGGGGACTGTCCGCTGTATCCGGGGGCCGACCGCTGTAACCTGGGACTGTTCGCTGTATCGGGGGGCCGTCCACTGTATGCTGGGGACTGTTCGCTGTATCGGGGGGCCGTCCACTGTATGCGGGGGCCGTCCGCTATATCCGGGGGCCGTCCGCTATATCCGGGGGCCGTCCACTGTACCCGGGGGGCCGTCCGCTGTATGCGGGGGAGGGGGCGTCCGCTGTATCCGAGGGCCGTCCACTGTATCCAGGACAGTTGGGACTAGAGATGAGCGGATGGATTCCCGGGTCTCTGGTCCAGGTCAGTGCTATCTGGTCGCTGGACTGGAGGCCGTGAATCTCTCACCTTCCGGCGGCCCCATCGCGGTTTTTGCCCCCCATGATCGGAGCGACGTCATCTGTGCGTCCGGCTCCTCTCTAGTTGTGGATTATTTGTTCTTCATTCACGGTCGGAGCCGCCAGAACTTTCTCGCCTTTATGTAGCGTCACTATACGACATCCGGCTTTGTGTCTGTACGGCCGTGTTCACACGGTGCAGAAATCCTGTGTTTTTTGTGCCAAACTACATAAGAACAATCGTCTCTGATTATTCCTGCATTTTTAGGTCTTCTCCCCCGTATTTGATGCGTTTTTGGTGCAGACGTGAAGTCGCGTTTTTATTGTGTTTTTTATAGTACAGAAAAGCTTTGATTCTTAATAAAGTATCTGCAGTTTTTTTTAGGCTTCACATAGAAGACCAGAGAGAAAACAAAGCACCAAAACTGCAGAGTTCAGCAACATCTTTAGACCACAGGGGGCGCCGTCCTCATGAAATCGCATCCACTTTGCTTGGACAATTAATCGCAGCAGAATTTGAAGAAAAAAAAAAGCAGCAGAAAATAAGCAGCATTTCCCCTACATGTGAACATGGACTTAATGTCCAGGCAAAGTTGATTTGATTCCATGATATTGCCGCTCTCTGTGGTCTAAAGACGTGAGGTGTAAAACTGAAGTGTATAGGGTTATCCTCACCAGACAGACAAGGGAAGACAAACGGGGATAAAGGAAAACTACAATCATACAATACGCTGACCAAACAACTGAGGAATAGGTGGGTGAAAAAAAGCAAGTCAGAAAAAGATTAGGAGGAATCACACAGACCAAATCCAAGCAGAAACCTCCTGATACGACTCCATTCGCCTGCTACAAACTCTAACGACTCCCAACCAGGCAGTAAGAACTATCACCGGCAAGGTCAGAAGCAAGAAGGAGGGTTCTTATACCTACGGGGAGCAAGGAGCTCAGAACTGCTGATACCACCCAAGACAGATCTCCAGGAGTCCAACTAAGCGGCTTAACCCTTCCTGCGCCAGAGCCAAGAAAGCCACAACTGCTAATAGAATGGCGTCACCGTCTTCACTAGGGCAGGTGTATGTGTCGCCCGACGCTGCGATCGTCTGACCCCACTCTGTCGAGGTGTCGTATTTTTTTTTTTTAATGCAGCTTTCAATTAATTAATCAATTAGTTTAGCTGCATCACAGTCTGAAATGAACCTTGCATCAGTCTGAGGTTAATGCCCTGTCCCCCATGCTTTACACTTCAGCAATAATAGTGCATGAAGATAAGAGCCAGGACACAATGAGTTCGATAACACGAGTGCATTCTTCTTCTCGTCCACTAGATGTCGCCGTGGTACTACACATCATTACTGCACACTGGCCCCAGGGGGCATTTATCCCTGATATTGGGGGCCCTGCTAGAGATTCTGCATCAGGGCCCAGGCACTTCGCCTTTCACCACCAAATATCACAGATACATTGTAACGAGTCCCTCAGCTGTTTGAGCAGAACTAGTTTTTTGGCTTCCTTTCCGCTCCCACCACCTTCATTCACAGCTGATAACAGAAGGAGTAAAACTTAACACCCCCCGACTCCTGTGGACCAATCCAAGATCACATAGGGATGATCCGATTTATGAACTTTAAAAAACTGACCGTCACATCCAAACATAGACTAAGTGTGAACAGGTGCTGAATAGTGATGAGCGAATATACTCGTTACTCGAGATTTCTCGAGCACACTCGGGGGTCCTCCGAGTATTTTTAGTGCTCAGAGATTTAGTTTTTATTGCCGCAGCTGAATGATTTAGAGCTATTAGCCAACATAAGTACATGTAGGGGTTGCCTGGTTGTTAGGGAATCCCCACATGTACTTATGCTGGCTAAGAGATGTAAAACATTCAGCTGCGGCGATGAAAACTAAATCTCTGAGCACTAAAAAATACTCAGAGGACCCCCGAGCATGCTGGAGAAATCTCGAGTAACGAGTATATTCGCTCATCAGTAGTGCTGAACCTAGTCACCAACTCATATACTCAAACAAAAAGGCAGCGCACTGTAGCGCCACAACCTGCAAACATGAAATGTGAAAATTGAATTGCATCACTGCACTAGAAATATGAAAACTTCAGAAAGTTTAGTGCATAAATTGTCCAATTCATGTGTCCCTGGTAGCCACGATAAGACACTTCTCGCTTACAAGGACCTAGCAATGCCTTTCCTCACTTAGAATAAAGTCTTCACCAATAAGGTGAGCACCGGCGGGTGCAGCTGGCTCGGCTACCGTTGAGGTGAGCACCGGCGGGTGCAGCTGGCTCTGCTACCGTTGAGGTGAGCACCGGCGGGTGCAGCTGGCTCGGCTACCGTTGAGGTGAGCACCGGCGGGTGCAGCTGGCTCTGCTACCGGTGAGGTGAGCACCGGCGGGTGCAGCTGGCTCGGCTACCGTTGAGGTGAGCACCGGCGGGTGCAGCTGGCTCTGCTACCGTTGAGGTGAGCACCGGCGGGTGCAGCTGGCTCGGCTACCGTTGAGGTGAGCACCGGCGGGTGCAGCTGGCTCGGCTACCGTTGAGGTGAGCACCGGCGGGTGCAGCTGGCTCGGCTACCGTTGAGGTGAGCACCGGCGGGTGCAGCTGGCTCGGCTACCATTGAGGTGAGCAGCGGCAGGTGCAGCTGGCTCGGCTACCGTTGAGGTGAGCACCGGCGGGTGCAGCTGGCTCGGCTACCATTGAGGTGAGCACCGTCGCGTGCAGCTGGCTCGGCTACCGTTGAAGGAAGCACTGGAGGGTGCACCAGACGGAGATGCAAGTACAGGGACCTGAGAACTGACAAGTGTGTTAGGAACAAACTCACAACATTGCACAGGCACCTCCATCTTGGAGGAGGCGGTTTAAATAGTAAGAGACCTCCAGCTATTGGCTGAGGACACTGTAGAGGAGCGCACGCAGCCCCATTGAGAAAGAGGAAGTGTGCGCGCCCTAAGCACAGTGCCTGGAGACCTGCTAGGAGTGCGTGCAGCCCGGGCAGCAGCAGACCTGGAAGGAGCAGGACGGGAGCCTCGGCGGTGAGTACACTGATGTCTGCAGGGAGAGAGGGGCTGCAGGCAGAGATGAGGATTTCCGGATAAATCCCTTAGAGAGGCCCGGGACGGGGTAGATCCAACGTCGGGGAGGTGAAGTACCTGGCAGGAAATCAATCGGGCAGACATACGGCCTATGAGGTGGCAAGGTCTCCGCCTCCTTTTTGTCGAAGACGTCCGCATACATCTAATATGCCCCGGGCAGGCCAGGCAAATTAGCAGAAGTAGGAGACCAGTCAGGACGAACGGGAGCAAGGCACATTTCGTGACATCCTGAGCCCCAACGGAGTAGTTCTCCAGACCTCCAGTCCAGAACAGGTTTGTGATTTTGCAGCCATGGGAGACCTAAAAGTAAAGGATAAGAGAGACCAGACAGCACGTGAAGAGAAGTCCTCTTCGAATGCAGCATCCTCACCTGAAGATCCATGGCTCCATGATGAACTGGATGGTCTCGCGAAGAGGCTTTCCATCCACTGAGGAAATCGCCAATGGATCCGGAAAAAGTAAGACTGGAATCTTATACCACTCGACCACAGCCTGTTGAACAAGGTTATCCTCAGAACCAGAGTCCAGGTTGGACAATTCAACAAAAGACCCTTTGCTGCAGGAGACAGATACAGTCAAGGTCAACGATGGAGAGGTAGAAGTCTTGCCCAGGGTAGCCTCTCCAACCGACCATAGGCACTGGCGCTTCCCGGTCTCTCGGGACAGGACCGAATAAGGTATTCGGAGCTGCCGCAGTAGAAGCATGTCCCTTTGGCCCGAAAAACCTCTTGGCGGCGCTTGGATAGCTTCAACCGGTCAATCTGCATAGGTTCAAGGGAAGAAGTTGCAGCAGGAACTTGCTTAATGATCCATCATTGGAAGGTGGGAGCCAGGCGTACCGATCTTCCCTCGCGGTTCACCCCTTTGGTCCGTTCCTGGAACCTAATGTCATTTCTGTTTGCGAGAGACACCAGGTCATCCAGAGAGGTGGGTATCTCCCAGCCTTCCAGTTCGTCCTTGATTCGCCCAGAGAGACCTTCCCAGAAGGTTGCCACCAAAGCCTCATTGTTTCAAGTGAGTTCTGGAGACAAGGTACGGAAACGGACCGCATACTGGCCCATGGAGAGGTTACCTTGGCATAACCGGAGCAGGAAAGCGACTGCAGAAGAAACGCGACCGAGCTCGTCGAAGACCTTACGAAAGGCTTCCAAGAAGGACTGTAAGTTCGACACTAACGGATCCCCTCTTTCCCACAGAAGATTGAGCCATGCTAGTGCCTCACCAGATAGATGTGACATGATGTAGGCCAATTTGGCTCAGTCCGAGGTGAACTGATGAGCCAGGAGTTAGAAGGGCAGCGTGCACTGGTTACTGAACGCCCCCGACACAGGGTGGGATCTCCGCCAAAGCGTTAGGGAGTCGACAGACGAGGTCCGGAATCTGGTGCATAACTGGCTGCCTGGTAGGTCACCGTGGTGGTAACTGCCACCTGAGATGGTGTGGAAGTGGCAGGTACTGCCAGCGTATCAAGATGGGTATTCACAGACTGTAGATAGGAAAGAATCTTGTCCTGCTGATCCTTTTAGCAGGAGACCTGGTATAGGTCCGAGATGGAAGATGCCTGGGAGCCAACGGATTCCATGGCCTGTGCAAACTGTAACGGGCTGGGTGGTGGAACCACTGTGCCAAAGCCCAAGGAAGACCTGAAGGGGCATCACTAGGAGCCTCCCCAATCCGACCACGGAGACACAGCAGCTAACGACACCACAGTCCGTGGAGACGAGGGAGGTGATCCAGGTGCTACTTCAGGACTGACCTTGGGTAGATGGCAGCTGACTCCTAGGAGCAGATAGCTGGAATGGCCCGGGGGAATGTCCAACAGATGCAGGCAGGGAAGATGGTGCAGACAGGACAGTCTGACAGGGAGATGAGCACTGGTGGGTGCAGCAGACTGAGATGCAAGGACTGGGACCGGAGGACTGGTAAGTGTGTTAGGAACAAACAACATTGTACAGGCACCTCCATCTTGGAGGAGGCGGTTTAAATGGTAAGAGACCTCCAGGAACACACGGACACGCTCTAGGCACAGTGCCTGGAGACCTGCTAGGAGTGTGTGCACCCCGAGCAGCAGCAGACCTGGAAGGAGCAGGACGGGAGCCTCGGCAGTGAGTACACTGATGTCTCTGCAGGGAGACCACAACCCCAGCATGTCATTCGGCATGTGAGTTAGAGAAGACCCCACAGAAACGCACACAGACCACTGCCCCGACAGCAGCTGCCATGTACATGGTGCAAAAGGATGCAGGGAGCTCCCCCTTGTGGTGGCTGCAGACAGGATCTTATCATGTATCTGTATACAGGGAGCTCCCCCTAGTGGTGGCTGCAGACAGGATCATATCATGTATCTCTGTATACAGGGAGCTCCCCCTTGTGGTGGCTGCAGACAGGATCTTATCATGTATCTCTGTATACAGGGAGCTCCCCCTAGTGGTGGCTGCAGGCAGGATCTTATTATGTATCTCTGTATACAGGGCGCTCCCCCTAGTGGTGGCTGCAGACAGGATCTTATCATGTATCTCTGTATACAGGGAGCTCCCCCTATTGGTGGCTGCAGACAGGATCTTATCATGTATCTCTGTATACAGGGAGCTCCCCCTAGTGGTGGCTGCAGACAGGATCTTATCATGTATCTCTGTATACAGGGAGCTCCCCCTAGTGGTGGCTGCAGACAGGATCATATCATGTATCTCTGTATACAGGGAGCTCCCCCTTGTGGTGGCTGCAGACAGGATCTTATCATGTATCTCTGTATACAGGGCGCTCCCCCTAGTGGTGGCTGCAGACAGGATCTTATCATGTATCTCTGTATACAGGGAGCTCCCCCTAGTGGTGGCTGCAGACAGGATCTTATCATGTATCTCTGTATACAGGGAGCTCCCCCTAGTGGTGGCTGCAGACAGAATCTTATCATGTATCTCTGTATACAGGGAGCTCCCCCTAGTGGTGGCTGCAGACAGGATCTTATCATGTATCTCTGTATACAGGGAGCTCCCCCTAGTGGTGACTGCAGACAGGATCTTATCATGTATCTCTGTATACAGGGAGCTCCCCCTAGTGGTGGCTGCAGACAGGATCTTATCATGTATCTCTGTATACAGGGAGCTCCCCCTAGTGGTGGCTGCAGACAGGATCTTATCATGTATCTCTGTATACAGGGAGCTCCCCCTAGTGGTGGCTGCAGACAGGATATTATCATGTATCTCTGTGTACAGGGAGCTCCCCCTAGTGGTGGCTGCAGACAGGATCTTATGTATCTCTGTATACAGGGCGCTCCCCCTAGTGGTGGCTGCAGACAGGACAGGATGTTACGTTTTTGGCTCCCCCCCTCCCCTCCACATGACACGGACACCAGTTTCCATTCCAGTTTAATACTTTAATATCCATGTAATGTAAAGTCTCTGCAGTTTCCTGAAATGCCCGCGCTCCGCAGGCCGATCCTGCTTCATTTTCACCTCCGAAATAAAATAAATGGAAAAAAAATAAAAGTACAGAAACTGAGGCCTCGAGGGTCTAGACGCCCTGGAGGGATATTGAGTTTTTTTTTTTATTTAATACATTCCTTAATAGCTTGTCTTTTTTTTTTTAAAGTTTTTTTTATATTTTTTTTTTCTATTAAAAAAAAAAAAAATAATAATAATTTGCAGGCATCCGATCTCTCGCACGCTCACGGTACACACAGACGCACAACCGCCCGTCAGGACACCCAGTGACAACATCAGTAAAATGATACAGCGACCGAACCGATAATAAAAGGGACTAAAAAATCATAATCAGAGGCATTTACCCAGTAAAGTGCTAGAAAAACAAGCAGTGATTGATCTTCTACCACAGACGGGGGGAAATACGGGGGCAGCGGACCGACAGAAGAGGAACCATTAATTAGGGCAGGTGGGGCGGGGGGCTATGTACAGAGGGAGGGGCCGTCTGATAGCGCAGGAACGGAACCAAAGCCAAGAACCAAAGAAAGAGGGCGAGAGCCGCTGCCATATTGTCATCATCACAGGGGAGGGGGCTCCTGCCGCCAGCGAGGGGCTACGGTGGGCGCTGGGCTCAGGAGTACGACAGGTGGGAGCCATTGGAGAGCTGAGAGGTGACACTAGTGCTTCGGCTCAGCCCGGCCTCGGATGGTCCTCCCGGGGCCCCTCTCCGCAGAGGTTGGGGGCTGTTACGCAGGAGGAGGAGGCCGGCCCGGCCGCTGGAGGAGGACGGTGAGGCAGAGGAAGAAGAGGAGGAGGAGGAAGAAGGCATGACGGACGATGAGGAGCCTGGAGGGTGCAGACCCCATGATGAAGAGGGAGGGGCGAGTAGTGTCGGTTGGCGCCACAGCTGCGGAGCTCCAGTATTCTGCACGCCGTGACTCCAGTGCGAGCCGCTGCGAGGAACCGGGCGGGAGGGCCAGCCGGGAGGGGGCGCCGGGTAGCCCTGATTAAACGCCTCCGCAGGGATCCCAGTCAGTGCCATGTTGCTGAATCCTAGGCGCATGCTCTCCGAGTCGAAGGCTTCGATCTCACGGGCCTGACGTTCCAGGAGGCTGCGGATCCGCTCCGAGCGTTCACTCTGCAGAGCCAGCATCTCCTCCTCTATCTGCGGGAACAGAGAGCACGTCAGAGACCATCCCCCGACAAAGCACAGGGCCGCCCAGGCCCCTAATCCGCCCAGGCCCCTAATCCACCCAGTCCCTTAATCCTGCCCGCCACAGAGCCGCCCAGGCCCCTAATTAATACGCTCCAGCACAGAGCCGCCCAGGCCCCTAATCCACCCAGTCCCTTAATCCTCCCCGCCACAGAGTCGCCCAGGCCCCTAATCCACCCAGTCCCTTAATCCTCCCCGCTGCAGAGCCCCCCAGGCCCCTAATCCACCCAGGCCCCTAATCCTCCCTGCCGCAGAGCCGCCCAGGCCCCTAATCCACCCAGTCCCTTAATCCTCCCCGCTGCAGAGCCGCCCAGGCCCCTAATCCACCCAGGCCCTTAATCCACCCAGTCCCTTAATCCTCCCCGCTGCAGAGCCGCCCAGGCCCCTAATCCACCCAGGCCCCTAATCCACCCAGTCCCTTAATCCTCCCCGCTGCAGAGCCGCCCAGGCCCCTAATCCACCCAGTCCCTTAATCCTCCCCGCTGCAGAGCCGCCCAGGCCCCTAATTAATCCGCTCCAGCACAGAGCCGCCTAGGTCCCTAATCCACCCAGTCCCTTAATCCTGCCCGCTACAGAGCCAGCCAGGCCCCTAATTAATCCACTCCGCCACAGAGCTGCCCAGGCCCCTAATCCACCCAGTCCCTTAATCCTCCCCGCCACAGAGCCACCCAGGACTCTAATCTGTCCCGCTGCAGAGCTGCCCGGCACCTCACCTGGCTCACCAGAGTCGCCCGGCTCCTGACCTGCCCAGGTCCCAAACCTGCCACGCCGCAGAGCCACCTCGCCCACTACAGAGCCGTCCAGCCCCCAAATCCGCCAAGCCGCAGAGCCCTTTCATCATGGATTTTTATCATGGGAGGGGGAGCGATTAATATCTAGGTGCCAGTGTCTCCCCCCCTATCTGGGGCTGCCGCTCTTCTCAGGCTGCCCCTTCCCCCCTGTATCCGGGGACGCCCCCTCACCCTCTGCTCCAGCAGTGCCCACCTCCCCTGTATCCGGGGTGCCCCCTCGGCCTCCTCACCCTCTGCTCCAGCAGTCCCCCCCCCCCCCCTCTGCCTCCTCACCCTCTGCTCCAGCAGTCCCCCCTCCTCGGCCTCCTCACCCTCTGCTCCAGCAATCCCCCCTCCTCGGCCTCCTCACCCTCTGCTCCAGCAATCCCCCCTCCTCGGCCTCCTCACCCTCTGCTCCAGCAATCCCCCCTCCTCGGCCTCCTCACCCTCTGCTCCAGCAGTCCCCCCCCCCTCGGCCTCCTCACCCTCTGTTCCAGCAATCCTCCCTCCTCACCCTCTGCTGCAGCAGTCCCCCTCCTCACCCTCTGCTCCAGCAGTCCCCCCTCCTCGGCCTCCTCACCCTCTGCTCCAGCAGTCCCCCCCCCCCCCCCTCGGCCTCCTCACCCTCTGCTCCAGCAGTCCCCCTCCTCGGCCTCCTCACCCTCTGCTCCAGCAGTCCCCCTCCTCGGCCTCCTCACCCTCTGCTCCAGCAGTCCCCCCCCCTTGGCCTCCTCACCCTCTGCTCCAGCAGTCCCCCCCCTTCGGCCTCCTCACCCTCTGCTCCAGCAGTCCCCCTCCTCGGCCTCCTCACCCTCTGCTCCAGCAGTCCCCCTCCTCGGCCTCCTCACCCTCTGCTCCAGCAGTCCCCCTCCTCACCCTCTGCTCCAGCAGTCCCCCTCCTCGGCCTCCTCACCCTCTGCTCCAGCAGTCCCCCTCCTCGGCCTCCTCACCCTCTGCTCCAGCAGTCCCCCCCCTTGGCCTCCTCACCCTCTGCTCCAGCAGTCCCCCCCCCTTGGCCTCCTCACCCTCTGCTCCAGCAGTCCCCCCCCCTCGGCCTCCTCACCCTCTGCTCCAGCAGTCCCCCCCTCCTCGGCCTCCTCACCCTCTGCTCCAGCAGTACCCCCCCCCTCGGCCTCCTCACCCTCTGCTCCAGCAGTCCCCCCACCCCTCCTCACCCTCTGCTCCAGCAGTCCCCCCCCCCCTCCTCACCCTCTGCTCCAGCAGTCCCCCTCCTCGGCCTCCTCACCCTCTGCTCCAGCAGTCCCCCCCCTCCTCACCCTCTGCTCCAGCAGTCCCCCCCCCCCTCCTCACCCTCTGCTCCAGCAGTCCCCCCCCCTCCTCCCCCTCTGCTCCAGCAGTCCCCCCCCCCTCGGCCTCCTCCCCCTCTGCTCCAGCAGTCCCCCCCCCTCTGCTCCAGCAGTCCCCCCCCCTCGGCCTCCTCCCCCTCTGCTCCAGCAGCCCCCCCCCCTCCTCACCCTCTGCTCCAGCAGTCCCCCCCCCCCCTCGGCCTCCTCACCCTCTGCTCCAGCAGTCCCCCCCCCCCCCTCGGCCTCCTCACCCTCTGCTCCAGCAGTCCCTCCCCTCGGCCTCCTCACCCTCTGCTCCAGCAGTACCCCCCCTCGGCCTCCTCCCCCTCTGCTCCAGCAGTCCCCCCCCCCCCCCCTCTGCTCCAGCAGTCCCCCCCCCTCGGCCTCCTCCCCCTCTGCTCCAGCAGTCCCCCCCCCCTCCTCACCCTCTGCTCCAGCAGTCCCCCCCCCCCCTCTGCCTCCTCACCCTCTGCTCCAGCAGTCCCCCCCCCCCTCGGCCTCCTCACCCTCTGCTCCAGCAGTACCCCCCCTCGGCCTCCTCACCCTCTGCTCCAGCAGTCCCTCCCCTCGGCCTCCTCCCCCTCTGCTCCAGCAGTCCCCCCCCCCCTCCTCACCCTCTGCTCCAGCAGTCCCCCCCCCCCTCGGCCTCCTCACCCCCTGCTCCAGCAGTCCCCCCCCCTCGGCCTCCTCCCCCTCTGCTCCAGCAGTCCCCCCCCCCTCCTCACCCTCTGCTCCAGCAGTACCCCCCCTCGGCCTCCTCACCCTCTGCTCCAGCAGTCCCCCCCCCTCGGCCTCCTCCCCCTCTGCTCCAGCAGTCCCCCCCCCCTCCTCACCCTCTGCTCCAGCAGTCCCCCCCCCCCTCGGCCTCCTCCCCCTCTGCTCCAGCAGTCCCTCCCCTCGGCCTCCTCACCCTCTGCTCCAGCAGTACCCCCCCGCGGCCTCCTCACCCTCTGCTCCAGCAGTCCCCCCCCCTCGGCCTCCTCCCCCTCTGCTCCAGCAGTCCCCCCCCCCCTCCTCACCCTCTGCTCCAGCAGTCCCCCCCCCCCTCGGCCTCCTCACCCTCTGCTCCAGCAGTCCCCCCCCCCTCGGCCTCCTCACCCTCTGCTCCAGCAGTCCCTCCCCTCGGCCTCCTCACCCTCTGCTCCAGCAGTACCCCCCCGCGGCCTCCTCACCCTCTGCTCCAGCAGTCCCTCCCCTCGGCCTCCTCACCCTCTGCTCCAGCAGTACCCCGCCTCGGCCTCCTCACCCTCTGCTCCAGCAGTACCCCCCCCCCCTCGGCCTCCTCACCCTCTGCTCCAGCAGTCCCCCCCTCCTCCTCACCCTCTGCTCCAGCAGTCCCCCCCCCCTCCGCCTCCTCACCCTCTGCTCCAGCAGTCCCTCCCCTCGGCCTCCTCACCCTCTGCTCCAGCAGTACCCCCCCTCGGCCTCCTCACCCTCTGCTCCAGCAGTCCCCCCCCCCCCTCGGCCTCCTCACCCTCTGCTCCAGCAGGGCCCGGCGGATGGACACGCGCTGCTCCAGCTCCTTGATCTCGCGCTCGTGCTGCGCCTCGGTGTGGATCTTGATCTTGCTCTGGTAGGCGTTGAGCAGCTCCAGCTCCTTCTGCAGTTGGATCCGCAGCTCCTGATACTCCGACTCCTGGGTCTCATCCAACCGGAGCTGCAGGTACAAGAGAGGGGACAACATGAAGGAAGGGGCGGCGGCCGGAGCCCCTCGTCCCACCACTGCAGCCATGCTGGGAGCTGTAGTGCCGCCTGCCCCGCTACGTACGGCCTGTGTGGAGAGCATCTCGTTGATGCTGTGGTCGTACTGCTCCGCCAGGATGGCCAGCTTGCGGGTCTGCTCCTCCTTCAGCCTCTTCAGGATGCTCTTGTGCTCGCTCTTCGGGGTGGACTCCAGCAGGTGGTTGCGCAGCGCCTTGAACTGCCGCGTCTGGATCTTACACGTGTCCTGGAACTGACGCTTCACCTGCAGCTCCTTGGACTAGAGAAATGTATGGGGGAGCAGATGTGGGGGGACAGGCCCAGTGCATGATGGGAGGGAGGAAAGGAGAGAACAGGGGTGAAGAGAAGACATCGTCAATCCGTCCCGGGGGTCCGCGCACTGCAGATTCGTGCCCCCCGTCCTGTACGACCCACGAGCACATAAATACGTACAGAGCTGGGGCACAGACTACATCTCCTACAATGCAGCGCTGCAGGCTGTGCCCTACAGAGAGCCAGCAGGGGGCAGCAGATCACGAGCGACGACACCTTATACTCCACACACATCCAGAGCTGCCATCCCACCGTCTACAGTGGGAGATGGAGGGTTAATACTGGACGCCTCGCACCAGTCATCATAAGGGGCTCACACTGTGAGGAGCGGCAGACCATCGATGCTGGGGGAATTGTGAGAGCAGCTCTGGATGTGAGTGGAGTACAAGGACCCTGACTGCAGCTCTGGATGTGAGGGTAGCACAAGGACCCTGAGCGCAGCTCCGGATGTGATCGGAGCACAAGCACCCTGAGCGCAGTTCCGGATGTGAGGGGAGCACAAGGACCCTGAGCGCAGCTCCGGATGTGAGGAGAGCACAAGGACCCTGAGCGCAGCTCCGGATGTGAGGGGAGTACAAGGACCCTGAGCGCAGCTCTGGATGTGAGGGGAGCACAAGGACCCTGAGCGCAGCTCTGGATGTGAGGGGAGTACAAGGACCCTGAGCGCAGCTCTGGATGTGAGGGGAGCACAAGGACCCTGAGCGCAGCTCCGGATGTGAGGGGAGCACAAGGACCCTGGGCGCAGCTCCGGATGTGAGGGGAGTACAAGGACCCTGGGCGCAGCTCCGGATGTGAGGGGAGCACAAGGACCCTGAGCGCAGCTCTGGATGTGAGGGGAGTACAAGGACCCTGAGCGCAGCTCTGGGTGTGAGGGGAGCACAAGGACCCTGGGCGCAGCTCCGGATGTGAGGGGAGCACAAGGACCCTGGGCGCAGCTCCGGATGTGAGGGGAGCACAAGGACCCTGAGCGCAGCTCTGGATGTGAGGGGAGTACAAGGACCCTGAGCGCAGCTCTGGATGTGAGGGGAGTACAAGGACCCTGAGCGCAGCTCCGGATGTGAGGCGAGTACAAGGACCCTGAGCGCAGCTCTTATGTGATGGGAGTACAAGGACCCCGAGCGCAGCTCTAGAGGGAACTGCAGCCCTGATTGTCTCTTAAGAGTAACAAGTATGAGCGCAGTTCTGGATGTGAATGGAGAATAATAGGACTGAGCCGCTCCTGCTCTCTGCAGATGTTACGTCCCCCCATGTCTCTGCTGGCCGCTGTCATCACCAGTCCCTCCCCAAGCCCCCATATTACACCCCCCAGGCGCCCATATTACACCCCCCAGGCGCCCATATTACACCATTAGCCTCTTCCCTGCCTATCAGACACAGCCTTTCCCCCCGCAGGTACACGAGCTCCTCGCCCCGGACACCATGACAGATGGTTTATGATGAAAGAAATGACACAAACTGGATGATTTTCACTTCCGATTTATTACAAACAAAACAACGAAAAATAAAAAAAACACAAAAAAAAGGAACAGAAATAACGAATTTACACTGGATGGGACGGGAACAAAAAATATGGAGGAAAAAAAAAAAAAAAAAAAATATATATATATATATATATATATATATATATATATATATATATATATATATATATATATATATATATATAGTGGAATAAATAGGTTTAACCCCGTGCTGCCTGCAGGGCCTCCGCTCACAGCAAGACAGGGGTCAAACGTTAAATATATATATATTTTGTGCTGTTAAAACATAACAGTCGGCAATTGTTTTTTTTACAATTGCGGAAGGGGAGGAAATAAATAATAATAGAAAAAAAACACAACAGAAATCATGATCAAATTAAAAAAAAAGGGTGACGAGAGCAAAAAGGGGGTTTTGTTTTGTTTTTCTTATCCTGAGTTTGGGGAAGGCTGGTCTCAGGCACAGAAAGGGCTAATAGGCTACCAAAAATACATGAACCCACGGAAAACCCGAGCGACAAAACCTCGAGATGCAATACCCACAAGAGCCACAAGGTGTCACGAGAAGCGTCAACTGCACAAAGCAACGGTGTGCGATGCACACAACAGCCACCAGATGTCAGCAGCGGCACACGGACGGTTCATCGCCACTACACCAACTACGCTAATGTGGAACTACAAGTCCCAGCAGACAGCACAAGCTGGGATCAACAGCAGTAGGTTGTATCGGACACAGAGGATTCACAGACTGGGTCTGTGGGTATAATAAAGCACAGGAAGTCCCCCTCCCGGGTACAGAAATGCATTACAGTACTGATCGTAGGGACCGTTAACCTCTTCCCTGCCACAGAGACCAGCATGAGCCCTTGAAAAAAAAAAAATGTAAAGAAAAAAAAAAACAAAACAAAAATACAAACAACCCCCTTGATGCCGCCCCCTAGTAGTCCTAGTTTTGTACATGGAAATGGCGCCCGTTACCGGATGCATGAGGGTTAATGATGTGCAAAAGGATCTAATAACATAGTGCAAGACGTAGCGGATGCCATGTCCCTGCAGTAAGGCACCGCACACGTGGCCGCCGGCTCAGCGCCACGGTATAGGGTTTGTTCTCTTGGCGGCGCCGGCCCTTCCCACCGCCCTTCCCACCAGGGGCCCCCGCTGCTCCCTGCGCTTCGCTGCCTCCCTCCGCTCCCGGCTCATCAGGCGGGGGATCCGGCTGGCCTTTTCCTCCCTTAAGAGCTTCATTTTAGTCATGTAGAGGAGGGCGGCCGGGGGCAGGACGGTGCAGAGGCGGCGGGCGGCCCGTGCGAGGCTAGCGTTTAGTGTCCGTGCAATGTGTGAGGGGGCCACTGTGAGCCGCTGCCACCATGACGGCTTGCTGGTCCCGGTGGAGGAGCGGCTGGCCAGCACAGGGATCCGGCTCCGGTAGCCGCCTTTATAGGTTTTGGGGAAAAGGTAGAACAGCCCCCCCTCTCCGGCCGCCCCGCAGCGCTGCAGGACCCTGAACAGAGGCCTCGGCAGCCGCAGCAGCGCCCGGAGCCACAGCCGGCGGGATCTTTTTGGCCATCCTTTAAGCCACTGACCGGCCGGCCTGCCCAAGGAGCCAGCGGCCAGGAATACGGAGAGGAAAATCCCGGGGGATGTGAAGACCCCCACGGCAATGGCCAGGACCGGCACGTAATACAAGCGGAGTCTGTAACTCATTGCCAGCGCGGCCAGTGCCCCCCAGCTCTGAGCCAGCAGCACGAAGGTGGCGGAGCCCAGAGGGAAGACCCAGCACAGCAGGATGTAGCCGCACAGCAGGCTGGCCCCCAGGGTCTCCAGGGCCACCAGCGCAGAGTCTAGGAGCGGCCCCGACCTCCAGAGGGTGAGGAGCGCCAGCAGCAGAGGCAGCAGGGACCAAGGACAGGAAGGTCGGGAGGCTGCCAGCAGAGTCAGCGCCCCGCAGATGGCGTGACTGGGGAGCGAGGAGGAGACCGGCGGAGGGGACGGGCGCACAGAGACCTCCGGCTCAGGCAGCCACGCGGAAGACAGCTCAAAGTATGGGGCGTCCGGGTCTGGGCAGCCATCGCCCTCGCTGCGCTCCACAGCTCCCCCCACACCTGCTGCGTCCTCCTCACCCTCAGAGCTGCAGAGGCTGAACGTGCCGCCCTCTACCCCCTCCTCTTCCTCCTCCTCCTCAGGCCTTACTTTCAGGCTCTTGGGCTGCTGCCGGACCTCAGCCGCGTGTTTCTGCCGTAGTTCCTGCTCCCGGCGCTTGTTGTATTCCAGCTGGTTGCCCAGCTCAGTCTGGTGCTGCAGGCGGATCAGCTCGCTGCGGGTGTGCTGCAGCATCTGCAGGTGCCGGAACTCCAGCTCTTGGGTGCACTCGTGCTGCCGCAACAGCATGGCGCATTCCAGGTCCCGCTGCGTCTGCTTCTTGTTCAGCTCCTGGGGGAAGGGACAAGGGGTTAATGTGTATGGAACCACTGACCCCGCACGGTCCAGCACCGCCGGCTGCCAACCCGACCCCGCACGGTCCAGCACCGCCGGCTGCCAACCCGACCCCGTACGGTCCAGCACCACCGGCTGCCAACCCGACCCCGCATGGTACAGCACTGCCGGCTGCCAACCCGACCCCGCACGGTCCAGCACCGCCGGCTGCCAACCCGACCCCGCACGGTCCGGCACTCACCTCCCTCAGAAGGTCCTGGTCCAGGTTGTGCCGCGCCAGGAGCATCTTGCGCTTGTATTGCCGACACTGGAGCTCAAAGTATTGTCGCTGGCGGCGTAACAGATTGGCCTCCTCCTCGGCCTGGTAGTGCTGCATGCTCTCCTTCTGCCGCAGCAGCCACTCCTGCTTCTCCCGCTTTGGGGTGCTCTGGTTTTCCTGCAGCTCCTGCGACACCAACAAAATAACAATTACATCTCGGCAGCACCCTGATATCAGCGGCAAAATGTCAAGCACAACGGGACGGCGTCAGGGTCTTGTCCCCCCGTCGCCTCCAATCTCGCTTCGTCCCTCGTCGCCTCCAATCTCACTTCGTCCCTCGTCGCCTCCAATCTCGCCTCGTCCCTCCATCACCTCCAGTCTCGCCTCGTCCCTCCATCACCTCCAGTCTCGCCTCGTCCCTCCATCACCTCCAATCTCGCCTCGTCGCCTCCAATGTTGCCTCGCCCCCCCATCATCTCCAATCTTGCTTCGTCCCCCGTCGCCTCCAATGTTGCCTCGTCCCCCATCACCTCCAATCTTGCTTCGTCCCCCGTCACCTCCAATCTCGCCTCCTCACCTCCTTCAGCTGCTCCTTGCGGATCTTGTACTGCCGCTTCTGACTCTCCAGCAGGTTGGTCAGCTCCTTCTTCTGCTGGCCCAGGATGTGCTGCTGAAACTTCTTCTCTTCCGTCATGGCAGACTTCGCCTGGGAAGTACAGGCCGGGTTACATCCACCTGTCCCCCCATCACCCACAGGGGCCCCGCAAACCGGGCACGCCCAATGCACGGGGCAGCAGAGCACCAACACTTTCTCAGTCCCCACAGATGGCGGTCACAGCCTTTACCTCCTTCTCGAAGATGGCCTGGTGCTTCTTGGTCAGCTTGTCGGTCTCGGCAGAGAAGTTGCTCCGGTGGGCCTCCAGCTCCTTGTCCAGACGCTGCTGGTGCTCATCCAGCTCCGACTTCAGCTTGTTCTCCAGCGCCATCAGCTGCTTCTGGTGCTGCCGGCGCATGCGCTTGTAGCCGGACATCTGCTCCCGTAAGGCCGAGTCCTGCTCATGCTCCTGGATCTGCCGCGTCACCTGCGAGAGATGGAAAACACGTGAAGGACACGATATGGCGGCATCATAGAACCGGACCCCCGTCACTGCGAGACCCTCACCAGCGAGGCTGTGCGGATCGTGGCAAAGTGGTCCCTGTTGCGGCAGTACGCCCGTCTGCGAGCGGCCGAGGTCGACTGCTGAGCCTCCATCTCGGGCTGGTACGGATCATCGTATATGTTGTCGTGAGTCTGGAACAAAAAAAGAAGCCTAAAATGGCGAGAACAAGCAAGCTGGGTGGGAGCGGGAGGCTAAGGCAAGTGAACGGGAAAAGGCTTCTGTCCGCCTCCAGAAGAATCACACAATGGAGGCTGAGGGGCCGGCATCCCCGGCCCTCCACTCCGTACAGCTACAACCTGCAGCTCATGTCTGCCGGGATCATCCTGCACACCAGCACCACGGTGTGTGGTCTCATACCAGCAGGCAGTGTATGGCACCCGTACCGGCAGGCGGTGTATGACGCCCGTATCGGCAGGCGGTGCATGACGCCCGTACCGGCAGGCGGTGCATGACGCCCGTACCAGCAGGCGGTGCATGACGCCCGTACCGGCAGGCGGTGCATGACGCCCGTACCGGCAGGCGGTGCATGACGCACGTACCGGCAGGCGGTGCATGACGCACGTACCGGCAGGCGGTGCATGACGCCCGTACCGGCAGGCGGTGCATAACGCACGTACCGGCAGGCGGTGTATGACGCACGTACTGGCAGGCGGTGCATGACGCCCGTACCGGCAGGCGGTGCATGACGCACGTACCGGCAGGCGGTGTATGACGCACGTACCGGCAGGCGGTGCATGACGCCCGTACCGGCAGGCGGTGCATAACGCACGTACCGGCAGGCGGTGCATGACGCACGTACTGGCAGGCGGTGTATGACGCACGTACTGGCAGGTGGTGCATAACGCACGTACCGGCAGGCGGTGCATGACGCACGTACCGGCAGGCGGTGCATGACGCACCTACCGGCAGGCGGTGCATGACGCACGTACCGGCAGGCGGTGTATGACGCACGTACCGGCAGGCGGTGTATGACGCACGTACTGGCAGGTGGTGCATAACGCACGTACCGGCAGGCGGTGTATGACGCACGTACTGGCAGGCGGTGTATGACGCACCTACCGGCAGGCGGTGTATGACGCACGTACCGGCAGGCGGTGTATGACACACGTACCGGCAGGTGGTGTATGACGCACGTACCGGCAGGCGGTGTATGACAGAGCTGTTGGAGGTCACCGTGTGCTCGCCCTCCTGCATCATGGCCATCTCTCCGCTGTCGTCGGAGGCGTCTGCCAGGCTGTTCACCGAGCTGCTCTGACTGCTGGCGCTGATGGACATGCTGGGCACGGACTGGCTGCTCTCCATGCTGGTTATTGTGCCCGTGCAGTGGAGAAACTGCTCCGCTTCCTAGAAGAGAGAAAGGACGATGTATCCGGCCGCCGAACCCCTGCCACGTGGACTGGTATAGCCATGGTGCCAGGCAGACACACGCTGGTATAGCCATGGTGCCAGGCAGACAGGACACACGCTGGTATAGCCATGGTGCCAGGCAGACAGGACACACGCTGGTATAGCCATGGTGCCAGGCAGACAGGACACACGCTGGTATAGCCATGGTGCCAGGCAGACAGGACACACGCTGGTATAGCCATGGTGCCAGGCAGACAGGACACACGCTGGTATAGCCATGGTGCCAGGCAGACAGGACACACGCTGGTATAGCCATGGTATGGTGCCACACATTATTGGACGACCCCCGACAGCCCTCTCACCTCCTCCTCCTCGGTGGTCTCGGTGTTGGGCCCGTTCTGGGTGTCCTGGAAGAGGATCTTCTTCATCTTGCGGTACTGCAGGTTGTCGAGCTCCCTGACGGCGTCTTTTGTGCGCTGGATCAGCTCCATGATGACGGTCTGTGGCCTCTCCCGTTGCAGGAAGCGGTGCTGTGATGGAGGAGACGCAGCAGGCGTTAGAATCACCGCTTAGAAAGTCTCCGCCGACACCGGTGGACTGTACCGACCTTGAGCAGGATGTCGGAGCTCGGCCGGTCTTGGGGAATCTTCTGTAGACAGGAATCCACAAAATTCCGGAAATATTCAGACCTGCGAGACAGGATAAAACACGACATTCAGAGTATCAGACACATATAATGGTGATACGCCGGGGTCCGGAGGCTCAGACACGCATACTAGTGATACGCCGGGGTCCGGAGGCTCAGACACGTATACTAGTGATACGCCGGGGTCCGGAGGCTCACACACGTATACTGGTGATACGCCGGGGTCCGGAGGCTCACACACGTATACTAGTCATACGCCGGGGTCCGGAGGCTCACACACGTATACTGGTGATACGCCGGGGTCCGGAGGCTCAGACACGTATACTAGTGATACGCCGGGGTCCGGAGGCTCAGACACGTATACTGGTGATACGCTGGGATAAGAAGGCTCAGACACGTATACTGGTGATACGCCGGGGTCCGGAGGCTCAGACACGTGTACTGGTGATACGCTGGGATAAGAAGGCTCAGACACGTATACTGGGGATACGCCGGGGTCCGGAGGCTCAGACACGTATACTGGTGATACGTCGGGGTCCGGAGGCTCAGACACGTATACTGGTGATACGCTGGGATAAGAAGGCTCAGACACGTATACTGGGGATACGCCGGGGTCCGGAGGCTCAGACACGTATACTGGTGATACGCCGGGGTCCGGAGGCTCAGACACGTATACTGGTGATACGCTGGGATAAGAAGGCTCAGACACGTATACTGGGGATACGCCGGGGTCCGGAGGCTCACACACGTATACTGGGGATACGCCGGGGTCCGGAGGCTCAGACACGTATACTGGTGATACGTCGGGGTCCAGAGGCTCAGACACGTATACTGGGGATACGCCGGGGTCCGGAGGCTCACACACGTATACTGGTGATACGCTGGGATAAGAAGGCTCAGACACGTATACTGGGGATACGCCGGGGTCCGGAGGCTCACACACGTATACTGGGGATACGCCGGGGTCCGGAGGCTCAGACACGTATACTGGTGATACGTCTGGGTCCGGAGGCTCAGACACGTATACTGGGGATACGCCGGGGTCCGGAGGCTCAGACACGTATACTGGTGATACGCCGGGGTCCGGAGGCTCACACACGTATACTGGTGATACGCCGGGGTCCGGAGGCTCAGACACGTATACTGGTGATACGCTGGGATAAGAAGGCTCAGACACGTATACTGGGGATACGCCGGGGTCCGGAGGCTCAGACACGTATACTGGTGATACGCCGTGGTCCGGAGGCTCACACACATATACTGGTGATACGCCGGGGTCCGGAGGCTCAGACACGTATACTGGTGATACGCCGGGGTCCGGAGGCTCAGACACGTATACTAGTGATATGCCGGGGTCCGGAGGCTCAGACACGTATACTAGTGATACGCCGGGGTCCGGAGGCTCACACACGTATACTGGGGATACGCCAGGGTCCGGAGGCTCAGACACGTATACTGGTGATACGCCGGGGTCCGGAGGCTCAGACACGTATACTGGGGATACGCCAGGGTCCGGAGGCTCAGACACGTATACTAGTGATACGCCGGGGTCCGGAGGCTCAGACACGTATACTAGTGATACGCCGGGGTCCGGAGGCTCACACACGTATACTGGGGATACGCCAGGGTCCGGAGGCTCAGAAACGTATACTGGTGATACGCCGGGGTCCGGAGGCTCACACACGTATACTGGTGATACGCCGGGGTCCGGAGGCTCAGACACGCATACTAGTGATACGCCGGGGTCCGGAGGCTCAGACACGTATACTGGTGATACGCCGGGGTCCGGAGGCTCAGACACGTATACTAGTGATACGCCGGGGTCCGGAGGCTCACACACGTATACTGGTGATACGCCGGGGTCCGGAGGCTCACACACGTATACTGGTGATACGTCGGGGTCCGGAGGCTCAGACACGTATACTGGTGATACGCTGGGATAAGAAGGCTCAGACACGTATACTGGGGATACGCCGGGGTCCGGAGGCTCAGACACGTATACTGGTGATACGCCGGGGTCCGGAGGCTCACACACGTATACTGGTGATACGCCGGGGTCCGGAGGCTCAGACACGTATACTGGTGATACGCTGGGATAAGAAGGCTCAGACACGTATACTGAGGATACGCCGGGGTCCGGAGGCTCAGACACGTATACTGGTGATACGCCGGGGTCCGGAGGCTCACACACGTATACTGGTGATACGCCGGGGTCCGGAGGCTCACACACGTATACTGGTGATACGCCGGGGTCCGGAGGCTCAGACACGTATACTAGTGATACGCCGGGGTCCGGAGGCTCAGACACGTATACTAGTGATACGCCGGGGTCCGGAGGCTCTCACACGTATACTGGGGATACGCCAGGGTCCGGAGGCTCAGACACGTATACTGGTGATACGCCGGGGTCCGGAGGCTCAGACACGTATACTGGGGATACGCCAGGGTCCGGAGGCTCAGACACGTATACTAGTCATACGCCGGGGTCCGGAGGCTCAGACATATATACTAGTGATCCCCTGAGGTCGGCTGTGGCACTCACCAGTGATTGGACTGCAGGACGGGAGACTCATTCTGGGCGATGTGATATAAGGCACTCATAGCATTCATGTTGAATAGCGGGGGTTTCCTCTCAGCTACGGGGAAGAAGGAGCAGTCATCATTACTGATCATACGGGTGATGGATTCCGGCTCTCCCCTTCCTCTCCGGCAGGGTAACGTGCTGTACATGGGTGACATACTGTGCCGCCACATAGGCTGCAGCCCCAGCGGGCTCCTATATATCGTCACACTGGCGGCAGGTGCAGGAAAAGCTCTTCCAAGTCCCAATATGCCGGCGCCCCCCAGCTCACGCACTTACCTAGCTCAATGCTGGTGATCCCCAGGGACCACACGTCCACCTTGCCGTCATACTGCCCCTCGTCCATGGCCAGAATCACCTCGGGAGCCATCCTGAAGAGCAAGCACGGGCATTACACAGAACTACTGCATAAGAAGACAGCTCCCAGCACCCACAGTCCAGCGAGCGCTGCACTCACCAGTACGGGGTTCCTACAAAGGAATTAGCTGGAGCCACGATGGACGCCGAGCCGAAATCCCCCAACTTCACCAACCCCGGCTCCGTCAGGAGGATATTACCGGCTTTCACATCTCTGCACAAGAGGAAAGCAAGAAAGTCAGCAAGTACTGACCACAAGCCTGCTCCACGAACAGCAAGCAGAACAGCGAGCGCAGCTCTGGGGTAGTATGGGGGAGGACCCTCACCTGTGGATCATGTTGTGGGCATGCAGGTAGGCCAGGCCCTGGAGGGCACCGTGGGTGATAGCAGCGATCTCCACCTCCTGGAGCGGCTTCTTGTGCACTGTACAGAGTAATGAGGACACGGGGTGAGCGCCGGAGGATCGGCCTACAGGACGGACAGGAGGACGACCCTCATAACCTCAGGTAACTCACCCTCCAGGAGGTCGGAAGCGGATCCCAAGCAGTACTCCATCACCAGCTGAGCATCAGCCACGAGAGCATGAGAAGGAAAAAAAAATGAGAGCTCAGTCTGGACTGACGTCCACGGTGTCAAGATGAGGAGTCTGCGGGGTCCAACCGATCACATGGGGGGAGGGGACACAGACACTGCAGCGAGAGGGATCATGTAGGTCCGGGGAAAGACGGAGCAGGCAGGGAAAAGCAGCCAGGGAAAAAAGACGGAGCAGGCAGGGAAAAGCAGCCAGGGAAAAAAGACGGCGCAGGCAGGGAAAAGCGGCCAGGGAAAAAAGACGGAGCAGGCAGGGAAAAGCAGCCAGGGGGGAAGATTGAGCAGGCAGGGAAAAGCAGGGGGTGGGGGGAATTGGGGGAGATGGCGCAGGCAGGGAAAAGCAGCCAGGGAAAAAGACAGCAGGCAGGGAAAAGCAGCCTGGGGGATGGGGGGGGGGAGAGGAAAGATGGAGCAGGCAGGGAAAAGCAGCCAGGGAAAAAGACAGCAGGCAGGGAAAAGCAGCCTGGGGGATGGGGGGGGAGAAGAAAGATGGAGCAGGCAGGGAAAAGCAGCCAGGGAAAAAGACAGCAGGCAGGGAAAAGCAGCCTGGGGGATGGGGGGGGAGAGGAAAGATGGAGCAGGCAGGGAAAAGCAGCCAGGGAAAAAGACAGCAGGCAGGGAAAAGCAGCCTGGGGGATGGGGGGGGAGAGGAAAGATGGAGCAGGCAGGGAAAAGCAGCCGGGGGAAGGGGGGGGGAGATGGAGCAGGCAGGGAAAAGCAGCCAGGGAAAAAGACAGCAGGCAGGGAAAAGCAGCCTGGGGGATGGGGGGGGGGAGAGGAAAGATGGAGCAGGCAGGGAAAAGCAGCCGGGGGAAGGGGGGGGGGGGGGAGATGGAGCAGGCAGGGAAAAGCAGCCAGGGAAAAAGACAGCAGGCAGGGAAAAGCAGCCTGGGGGATGGGGGGGGGGGGGGGAGGAAAGATGGAGCAGGCAGGGAAAAGCAGCCGGGGGAAGGGGGGGGGGGGGGGAGATGGAGCAGGCAGGGAAAAGCAGCCAGGGAAAAAGACAGCAGGCAGGGAAAAGCAGCCGGGGGGGTGGGGGGGCATAGGAAAGATGGAGCAGGCAGGGTAAAGCAGCCGGGGGAAGGGGGGGGGGGAGATGGAGCAGGCAGGGAAAAGCAGCCAGGGAAAAAGGCGGAGCAGGCAGGGAAAAGCAGCCGGGGGGGGGGGGGGGGGGGGGGGGGGTCTGGAAGAGGGAGCAGGCAGGGAAAAGCAGCCAGGGAAAAAAAAGACGGAGCAGGCAGGGAAAAGCGGCCGGGGGGGAATTCGACGGAGCAGGCAGGGAAAGCGGCCAGGAAGGAAAGACGGAGCAGGCAGGAAAAAGCAGAAAGTAGCCAGGGGGGAAATACGGTGCATGCAGGGAAAAGACGGAGCAGGCAGGGAAAAGCGGCCAGGGGGGAAAGACGGAGCAGGCAGGGAAAAGCAGCCAGGGAAAAAAGACGGAGCAGGCAGGGAAAAGCAGCCAGGGAAAAAAGACGGAGCAGGCAGGGAAAAGCAGCCAGGGAAAAAAGACGGAGCAGGCAGGGAAAAGCAGGCAGGGAAAAAAGACGGAGCAGGCAGGGAAAAGCAGGCAGGGAAAAAAGACGGAGCAGGCAGGGAAAAGCAGGCAGGGAAAAAAGACGGAGCAGGCAGGGAAAAGCAGGCAGGGAAAAAAGACGGAGCAGGCAGGGAAAAGCAGCCAGGGAAAAAAAGACGGAGCAGGCAGGGAAAAGCAGCCAGGGAAAAAAGACGGAGCAGGCAGGGAAAAGCAGCCAGGGAAAAAAGACGGAGCAGGCAGGGAAAAGCAGCCATGGAAAAAAGACGGAGCAGGCAGGGAAAAGCAGCCATGGAAAAAAGACGGAGCAGGCAGGGAAAAGCAGCCATGGAAAAAAGACGGAGCAGGCAGGGAAAAGCAGCCAGGGAAAAAAGACGGAGCAGGCAGGGAAAAGCAGTCAGGGAAAAAAGACGGAGCAGGCAGGGAAAAGCAGCCATGGAAAAAAGACGGAGCAGGCAGGGAAAACCAGCCATGGAAAAAAGACGGAGCAGGCAGGGAAAACCAGCCAGGGAAAAAAGACGGAGCAGGCAGGGAAAAGCAGCCAGGGAAAAAAGACGGAGCAGGCAGGGAAAAGCAGCCATGGAAAAAAGACGGAGCAGGCAGGGAAAAGCAGCCAGGAAAAAAAGATGGAGCAGGCAGGGAAAAGCAGCCAGGGAAAAAAGACGGAGCAGGCAGGGAAAAGCAGCCAGGGAAAAAAGACGGAGCAGGCAAGGAAAAGCGGCCAGGGAAAAAAGATGGAGCAGGCAGGGAAAAGCAGCCAGGGAAAAAGAAGGAGCAGGCAGGGAAAAGCAGCTTTGGGGGGGGGGGGGGAGAAGAGGGGAAGATGGAGCAGGCAGGGAAAAGCAGTCAGGGAAAAAAGATGGAGCAGGCAGGGAAAAGCGGCCGGGGGGGGGGGGGGGGTTGGGAAATTCGACGGAGCAGGCAGGGAAAAGCGGCCAAGAGGGGACAGACGAAGCAGGCAGGGAAAAGCAGCCAGGGAAAAAAGACGCAGCAGGCAGGGAAAAGCAGCCAGGGAAAAAAGACGGAGCAGGCAGGGAAAAGCAGCCAGGGAAAAAAAGACGGAGCAGGCAGGGAAAAGCAGCCAGGGAAAAAAGACGGAGCAGGCAGGGAAAAGCAGCCAGGGAAAAAAGACGGAGCAGGCAGGGAAAAGCAGCCAGGGAAAGAAGACGGAGCAGGCAGGGAAAAGCCGTCGGGGGGGGGTTTGGGGGTGGAAGTAGATGGAGCAGGCAGGGAAAAGTAGCCAGGGGGGAAAGACGGAGTAGGCAGGGAAAAGATGGAGCAGGCAGGGAAAAGCGGCCAGGGGGGATAGACGGAACAGGCAGGAGCAGCCAGGGGGGAAAGACGGAACAGGCAGGAGTGGCTCGGGGGGATTCAGAGCAGACAGGAGCTGGCGGGCAGGCAGGGGTAGCCACAGGGGTGGGTCTTGAGATGGAGCAGGCAGGTGAGACCAGCACGGGGGAAGGGAAAAAGCTGGCAGGTGCGGCCTGGGGGGGAAGTGGGGGGCGAGGACATGCAGAAGGGCGAGCAGCCAAGGCTCTGGGGAAACGCAGAAGGGAGAGTGGTTGGGGGTCCGGGAGAACACAGGACAGAGGAATGAGGTAACTAATCGGCCAGGCTGGTCTCTGGGCACAAGAGGCAGGCGGGGGTGTGCAGCAGTGACGTGGCGGCGGCCGGCAGGGGGCTATTGTGATGGCTTTTTCTGTACACAGCGCTGCCTCCCACTCCCGGCACTCAGGCTCTGCAGACACATATATGTACAATCATACAGGGGACACAGAGCTCGGATACATGCGATACCAACCTAGGCCATCCCCAGCAAGTCATACACAGCAGGGGGCGCCACAGGCAACAGAGAAAGGACTAGGGCGCCGGATTAAGGGAAGAATCTGTGGATGACGGATTACTGGAATGTTGTGTATTATGAGAATTACAAAGAAAAAGGACGTCGCACGGAGCCGGGAACCAGATGGGCAAACACCAAAACCATCTGCAGAAACGGGAATCACCGAGCACAGTCAGCAAAGAGTTGTATGATACAGCCAGTACCATACTTCAGAGCTGCGCTCACTATTCTGCAGAACCAGGAGTGAAAATCTCCCAGTACTCCTGATGTGTTCAGTGTCTGCAAAGAACTACAAGAAATTATCTAATTCTCTTTTTGGACATCTAAGTGTACAATCATCAGACACAGGACAAAAGTGTAGCTCAGAGGACCGACCGCAAGCTTACTGAATGCTTCCATCAACAACCAGCAGAATAGTGAGTGCAGCTCTGGAGTATAATACAAGAGGTAACTCAGGATCAGTAATGTAATGTATGTACACAGTGACTGCACCAGCAGAATAGTGAGTGCAGCTCTGGAGTATAATACAGGATGTAACTCAGGATCAGTAATGTAACGTATGTACACAGTGACTGCACCAGCAGAATAGTGAGTGCAGCTCTGGAGTATAATACAGGATGTAACTCAGGATCAGTAATGTAATGTATGTACACAGTGACTGCACCAGCAGAATAGTGAGTGCAGCTCTGGGGTATAATACAGGATGTAACTCAGGATCAGTAATGTAATGTATGTACACAGTGACTGCACCAGCAGAATAGTGAGTGCAGCTCTGGAGTATAATACAGGAGGTAACTCAGGATCAGTAATGTAATGTATGTACACAGTGACTGCACCAGCAGAATAGTGAGTGCAGCTCTGGAGTATAATACAGGATGTAACTCAGGATCAGTAATGTAATGTATGTACACAGTGACTGCACCAGCAGGATAGTGAGTGCAGCTCTGGGGTATAATACAGGATGTAACTCGGGATCAGTAATGTAATGTATGTACACGGTGACTGCACCAGCAGAATAGTGAGTGCAGCTCTGGGGTATAATACAGGATGTAACTCGGTATCAGTAATGTAATGTATGTACACGGTGACTGCACCAGCAGAATAGTGAGTGCAGCTCTGGAGTATAATACAGGAGGTAACTCAGGATCAGTAATGTAATGTATGTACACAGTGACTGCACCAGCAGAATAGTGAGTGCAGCTCTGGAGTATAATACAGGATGTAACTCAGGATCAGTAATGTATGTACACAGTGACTGCACCAGCAGAATAGTGAGTGCAGCTCTGGGGTATAATACAGGATGTAACTCAGGATCAGTAATGTAACGTATGTACACAGTGACTGCACCAGCAGAATAGTGAGTGCAGCTCTGGGGTATAATGCAGGGTATAACGCAGGCTCAGCATTACTCACCCAGGCCGTGTGCTCCCGCAGGTAACATCCTTTATATTCTATGGTGTTGGGATGTCGCAGCTTTTGGAGGAATTTCACTTCTTTGATGATGTCCTGCCATTTCTACAGCAATAAAGAGAGGTTTAGTATCAGTGTAGTGCGTCCCACCTCACATGTCGCCCCCCGCCGGGCAGCACCCACCTCATTAGACTGCTTGCCACTATAAGACATCTTCTTAATGGCAACCACCTCATTATTCCGGATGTCTCGGGCCTGGAGGGAGCACAGTCATGGTTAGGAGGGCGCTCAGTTACAATCCTCGCCGCTTCTGGTAACGGAGGATACTTACAAAATAGACGGCGCCGAAGCTGCCGTGCCCGATCTCCCGCAGGTCGGCAAAGAGTTTTTCCGGGTCATCTTTAAAGAAAAGCTCGGCCACCTCGGGGTCTTTCAGGCTGCCAGCCCGGGCGTTGGACGGCATGACGAGCGCCAGGGGATACCCCCCGCGGGAAGCCGCCGCCACCACTCCCAATGGAGGTCGGACCCAGTGAGGCTGTGGGACAGAAGAAGAAACATCTCCAGTTATTCCATGTTATGGAGGGCACAAAGAAGAACAGGGGGCGTCTGACGAGATAGCAGGGGCACGCGAGAGCATTGCACTATAAATACCTTCTACCCTGCAGAACGCCACCGTTAACCCCCTCCCTGCCGTGCACACCACCATCGCTACGAGCGCTCTACTGACCACCGTCTCGCCAGGTGATGCATTAACCCCCGCACTGCCGGCAAGGCTGCAACCAGCTATGGTGGGGGAGATGACAGAGGAAGAGGCCCCGCCTCCTCTGCTGACAGCCATAGTTACAGCTTTACTATTGGTCGTCACCCAGAGGGGCGGGAGCCGGGAGTCAGGCAGAGCTGTCAGTCAGTGCCTCCATCTGCCGCCCCCAGCACAGCACGGCTGCGACCCCGGCAGGACGGAACGGGCGGGCGATAAGGCTCTGCACCCACCATCATCGGTAATGGGCAGGACTCAGCCCTCAGCCGTCCCCGGTGAACCACAACTAGCTCTGCACAGTGCCAGCTGCTGACCCGCCGCCGTCCCACGCTCCGCTACTCCGCCTCCTCCACCTACCACTGACCCACCGCTCTCAGCCTCCTTCCACTGCCGCTGACCCACTGCTCTCAGCCTCCTTCCACTGCCGCTGACCCACCGCTCTCAGCCTCCTTCCACTCCCGCTGACCCACCACCCCAACCTCCTCTAGCCACCACTGACCCGCCGCCCTCCCACACTCCGCCCTCAGCTTCCTCCACCTACCACTGACCCACCGCTCTCAGCCTCCTTCCACTGCCGCTGACCCGCCGCCTTCCCACGCTCCGCCCTCAGCCCCCTCCACCTACCACTGATCCACCGGCCTCAGCCTCCTTCCACTGCCGCTGACCCACCACCCCAACCTCCTCCAGCTACCACTGACCCGTCGCCCTCCCACACTCCGCTACTACGCCCTCACGATCCTCCCGGCTACCACCAGCCTGCTGCCTTCACCCTCCTCCCGGCTACCACCGGCCCGCCGCCCTCACCCTCCTCCCGGCTGCCACCGGCCCGCCGCCCTCACCCTCCTCCCGGCCGCCACCGACCCGCCGCCCTCACCCTCCTCCCGGCTGCCACCGGCCCGCCGCCCTCACCCTCCTCCTGGCTGCCACCGGCCCGCCGCCCTCACCCTCCTCCCGGCTGCCATCGGTCCGCCTCCCTCACCCTCCTCCCAGCGGCCACCGGCCCGACGCTCTCGCCCTCCTCCCAGCCCGCCGTCCTTGCCTCTCCTTCCAGGTGCCACCAGCCCACTGCCCTCACCCTCCTCCTGCCTGCCCCCGGCCTGCCACCCTCACTCCACCTCCTAGCTGCCACCAACCCGCCGCCCTCCTCCAGGCTTCACAATTACTTCACCCTGACCTCACCCTTCTCCAGCTGCCGTCACGCTGCCCCCACCTCCCTTCCTTGCTGTCACCGGCCTGCAGCCCTCACCCTCTCGGCTGACACTTACCAACCGCCCTGACCCTCCAGTCACTGACCCGCCGCCCTCATCCTCCTCCCGGCTGCCACCGGCCTACCGCCCTCACCCTCCTCCCGGCTGCCACTGACCAGCCGTCCTTACCCATCTCCCGCCCGCCACCCTCTTATCCTGGCTGTCATCTGCCTGCCACCTTTACCCTTCTCCAGCTGCCGACAAGTAGCCCTCACTCCTCTTCCTGGTTGTCACCGGCCTGCTGCCCTTGACCCGCCACCCTCACCTTCCTCCCGGCTGTAACTGACGCGCTGCCCTCACCCTCCTTCCAGCTTCACAGTCACGTCACCCACACCTCCCTTACTGGTTGCCACCTACCTGCCACCCTCACCCTTCTCCAGCTGCCACCGTCATGCCGCCTTCACCCTCCTTCCGGCTGTCATTGACCTGCCACCCTCACCCTCCTCCCGGCTGTCTGACCCGCCGCCCTCACTCTCCTCCCGGCTGTCTGACCCGCCGCCCTCACTCTCCTCCCGGCTGTCTCTGATCCGCCGCCCTCACTCTCCTCCCGGCTGTCTCTGACCCGCCGCCCTCACCCTCCTCCCGGCTGTCTGACCCGCCGCCCTCACTCTCTTCCCGGCTGTCTGACCCGCCGCCCTCACTCTTCTCCCGGCTGTCTCTGACCCGCCGCCCTCACCCTCCTCCCGGCTGTCTCTGACCCGCCGCCCTCACCCTCCTCCCGGCTGTCACTGACCCGTTGCCCTCACCCTCCTGTCACTGACCCACTGCCCTCACCCTCCTCCCGGCTGTCACTGACCCGTTGCCCTCATCCTCCTCCCGGCTGTCACTGTACTGCCCTCACCCTCCTCCCGGCTGTCATTGACCCGCCGCCCTCACCCTCCTCCCGGCTGTCACTGACCCGCCGCCCTCACCCTCCTCCCGGCTGTCACTGACCCGCCGCCCTCACCCTCCTCCCGGCTGTCACTGACCCGCCGCCCTCACCCTCCTCCCGGCTGTCACTGACCCGCCGCACTCACCCTCCTCCCGGCTGTCACTGACCCGCCGCACTCACCCTCCTCCCAGCTGTCACTGACCCGCCACCGTCCTCCCAGCTGTCACTGACCCGCCGCCCTTCTCCCGGCTGTCACTGACCCGCCGCCCTCCTCCCGGCTGTCACTGACCCGCCGCCCTCCTCCCGGCTGTCACTGACCCGCCGCCCTCCACCTGGCTGTCACTGACCGCCGCCCTCCTCCCGGTTGTCACTGACCCGCCGCCCTCCTCCCGGCTGTCACTGACCCGCCGCCCTCACTATCTTGGTCAAATGATTTTGCGATGGGCAACGATGTCTGGAGTAATTCTAAGAATAGGATGACCTCTATATTATCCTTATAGAAACAACTCTTCTCTAATGTCAGTAACACCAATAATGTGTATCATACCCGCTCCACGTCACTGGGTCACAAACAGAGCACAGGAGATCTTGTGCCAGAAACAGCCAGATCCCAGACTTCTCACAATTGGGTGAACAGTGCGGCCCCCACAATCGAGATACTCTGAGTAACCTGTGAGACCCCCGACCCAGTCACAGAACAGGGAAACATGTATATAGCAGGGACTTCCTACAATGGAGGAGAAGCGCCGACAACGTGGCCATGAAATAATCGCCCGGATAACATATTGGGCTCCGCTGAAGGGGAGGGTCACATTTGCCAAACCTTCAATGCCTTGAATAAAAAAAAAAATCTTCACACCCCGTGACACCAATAGTAAGTTCAAGTATTTGTTATGTGTATAGGAAATGATACAGGGCTTTCTGATTGTGCCGCATATCTGTATTCAGCCCCTGGGTCAGGACTTTGTAGGACCACCTTTCTCTGCAGTCTTTTGGGGTCTCTCCTCCAGCTTTGCTCATCTAGAGGTGACATTTTGCCCCTTCTTTCCCCCTCGCTCAGTGACATTGGATGGAGCCGTCTGTGATCAGTAATTTTCACATCTTGTCACAGATTCTCTGGGATTTGGGTCTGGTGACTGCGCCGTTCACACACAGGAATGTGCTCTGATCTAAACCCTCCATTGTGGCTCTGGCAGGATATTGAGGGTCTTTGCACTGCTGGTGAACCTACGCCCCAGTCTCAAGTCTCCTGCAACTTCTAAACAGGTTTTGCATAAGGATTGCCCTGAATTTAGCGCCATCCATCTTTTTATCACCTCTGACCAGCTTCCCTGCCCCTGCTGATGAAAAGCCTCCCCACAGCAGGATGCTGCCACCACCATGTGTGACAATGGGGATGGTGTTTTCCGGGTGATGTGCAGTGTTAATTTTCCACCACACACAGTTTGTTTTATAGCACAAAAAGTTCTCCTTTGGTCTCATCTGACAAGAGCCCCTTCTTCCACATGCTCACTGTGTCCCCTACATGGGACTTCCTATGTCTTTTAAAAAGGTCTTCTTGCCGTTCTGTGGAGTCAGAAGTCTGGGAAATTGCAGTCGACTCCACAGGCCTGTCCATCAACGTCAGATTTGTGGAGTATACAACCCCTGGCAAAAATAACATACATAGTAACATAGTTAGTAAGGCCGAAAAAAGAGATTTGTCCATCCAGTTCAGCCTATATTCCATCATAATAAATCCCCAGATCTACGTCCTTCTACAGAACCTAATAATTGTATGATACAATATTGTTCTGCTCCAGGAAGACATCCAGGCCTCTCTTGAACCCCTCGACTGAGTTCGCCATCACCACCTCCTCAGGCAAGCAATTCCAGATTCTCACTGCCCTAACAGTAAAGAATCCTCTTCTATGTTGGTGGAAAAACCTTCTCTCCTCCAGACGCAAAGAATGCCCCCTTGTGCCCGTCACCTTCCATGGTATAAACAGATCCTCAGCGAGATATTTGTATTGTCCCCTTATATACTTATACATGGTTATTAGATCGCCCCTCAGTCGTCTTTTTTCTAGACTAAATAATCCTAATTTCGCTAATCTATCTGGGTATTGTAGTTCTCCCATCCCCTTTATTAATTTTGTTGCCCTCCTTTGTACTCTCTCTAGTTCCATTATATCCTTCCTGAGCACCGGTGCCCAAAACTGGACACAGTACTCCATGTGCGGTCTAACTAGGGATTTGTACAGAGGCAGTATAATGCTCTCATCATGTGTATCCAGACCTCTTTTAATGCACCCCATGATCCTGTTTGCCTTGGCAGCTGCTGCCTGGCACTGGCTGCTCCAGGTAAGTTTATCATTAACTAGGATCCCCAAGTCCTTCTCCCTGTCAGATTTACCCAGTGGTTTCCCGTTCAGTGTGTAATGGTGATATTGATTCCCTCTTCCCATGTGTATAACCTTACATTTATCATTGTTAAACCTCATCTGCCACCTTTCAGCCCAAGTTTCCAACTTATCCAGATCCATCTGTAGCAGAATACTATCTTCTCTTGTATTAACTGCTTTACATAGTTTTGTATCATCTGCAAATATCGATATTTTACTGTGTAAACCTTCTACCAGATCATTAAAGAATATGTTGAAGAGAACAGGTCCCAATACTGACCCCTGCGGTACCCCACTGGTCACAGCGACCCAGTTAGAGACTATACCATTTATAACCACCCTCTGCTTTCTATCACTAAGCCAGTTACTAACCCATTTACACACATTTTCCCCCAGACCAAGCATTCTCATTTTGTGTACCAACCTCTTGTGCGGCACGGTATCAAACGCTTTGGAAAAATCGAGATATACCACGTCCAACGACTCACCGTGGTCCAGTCTATAGCTTACCTCTTCATAAAAACTGATTAGATTGGTTTGACAGGAGCGATTTCTCATAAACCCATGCTGATATGGAGTTAAACAGTTATTCTCATTGAGATAATCCAGAATAACATCCCTCAGAAACCCTTCAAATATTTTACCAACAATAGAGGTTAGACTTACTGGCCTATAATTTCCAGGTTCACTTTTAGAGCCCTTTTTGAATATTGGCACCACATTTGCTATGCGCCAGTCCTGCGGAACAGACCCTGTCGCTATAGAGTCCCTAAAAATAAGAAATAATGGTTTATCTATTACATTACTTAGTTCTCTTAGTACTCGTGGGTGTATGCCATCCGGACCCGGAGATTTATCTATTTTAATCTTATTTAGCCGGTTTCGCACCTCTTCTTGGGTTAGATTGGTGACCCTTAATATAGGCTTTTCATTGTTTCTTGGGATTTCACCTAGCATTTCATTTTCCACCGTGAATACCGTGGAGAAGAAGGTGTTTAATATGTTAGCTTTTTCCTCGTCATCTACAACCATTCTTTCCTCACTATTTTTTAAGGGGCCTACATTTTCAGTTTTTATTCTTTTACTATTGATATAGTTGAAGAACAGTTTGGGATTAGTTTTACTCTCCTTAGCAATGTGCTTCTCTGTTTCCTTTTTGGCAGCTTTAATTAGTTTTTTAGATAAAGTATTTTTCTCCCTATAGTTTTTTAGAGCTTCAATGGTGCCATCCTGCTTTAGTAGTGCAAATGCTTTCTTTTTACTGTTAATTGCCTGTCTTACTTCTTTGTTTAGCCACATTGGGTTTTTCCTATTTCTAGTCCTTTTATTCCCACAAGGTATAAACCGCTTACACTGCCTATTTAGGATGTTCTTAAACATTTCCCATTTATTATCTGTATTCTTATTTCTGAGGATATTGTCCCAGTCTACCAGATTAAGGGCATCTCTAAGCTGGTCAAACTTTGCCTTCCTAAAGTTCAGTGTTTTTGTGACTCCCTGACAAGTCCCCCTAGTGAAAGACAGGTGAAACTGCACAATATTGTGGTCGCTATTTCCTAGATGCCCAACCAAAATGATGGAATCACCGATCTTGGAGGATGTTCATTCAGTTGTTTAATTTTGTAGAAAAAAAGCCGATCACAGACCTGGCACAAAACTAAACTAAAGTCAATGGCAACTTTCTGGCTTTAAGAAACACTAAAAGAAATCAAGAACAAAATATGTGGCAGTCAGTAGTGGTTAGTGATTCCATAATTATTTCCCTATGCTTGGTTAAAAAAAGTAACCATTACTGACTACCACATATTTTGTTCTCGATTTCTTTTAGTGTTTCTTAAAGCCAGAAAGTTGTCATTTGAAATGACTTTAGTTTAGTTTTGTGCCATGTCTGTGATCGGCTTTTTTTCTACAAAATTAAACAACTGAATGAACATCCTCCAAGATCGGTGATTCCATCATTTTTGCCAAGGGTTGTATGACTAATAGTTCTCCTGTGGACAGATTCTCCCCCCTGAGCTGTGGATCTGCGGCTCCTCCAGTGACCATGGGCCTCTCGGCTGCTGTTTCTCTAATTAGTGCTCTCCTTGCTTGGGATGTGAGGTTAGGTGGCCATGTCTTGGGAGGTTCGCAGTTGTGCCATTCTTCTACCATTTTTGGATGATGGATTGATGCTCCGCGAGATGTTCAGATTTTGGGCTATTCTTTTATAACCTAACCCCCTGCTTTCTTTTTCTGCACACCTTTATCCCTGACCTGTCTGGTGAGCTCCTTGGTTTTCATGATGCTGTTTGATCCTGGTTTTCATGATGCTGTTTGATCCCTAATGTTCTCATACAAACCTCTGAGGCCTTCACAGAACAGCTGTAGTTATACTGAGAAAAAAAATAAAAATCACACCCTTGAGGACGCAATGTACTAATTATATGACTTCTGGGGGCGATTGGTCACTCGGGATTTTATTTAGGAGCGTCCGACTACAGGGGGCTGCAGACTAATGCACAGAACAATGGTCAGACTTATGTTTTGTAAATACGAACAAAACCTCGTATCATTTCCTTTACACGTCACAAATACTTTTAACGTTGTGTCACAAAATCCAGATAAAACACTTTTATGTGTGCGGGGGTAACGTGAATAATTGTGAAAAAGTTCACTGGGTATGAACTTATATCTGATATCAGCCCCTCTTATAAAGCTACAGCACTACTATACACTGTGATATAAACACTACAAGTCCCAGGAGACGCATCAATCTTTGCTACAATCACGGCCATAAAGTGACAATGGCTGTGAGCTTCCTGTGTCAGCGCTGCCGCGTCCTGTGCTCCCCCCATGGTCGCCTCCAAGGGATCACACTGTATTCATCAGACGCATAGTGAAATACTGAAACCCCCCTGAGCCCGGTCATCACTTATCGAGGGGCCGATGACCCCCAAAATCATGACATAGAACAGGAAGAGGCGACAACAGCGAACAGTCGAGGAAGAAGATGGAAGGCGGCAGCAGAGAGCAAAGTATAAGAGAAACAATAAGGATTCTAATGAAAAGGTGACAACCACCAGGGCCGCCCATCAGCTCAGTGCAGAGGTGTGCTGTCCCAGAGAAGAGGAGGCCGAGCCCGACCACCACTGAGCAAGACACAGAAGTACAAGGTGTTCAGAGATACGGCCGAGGTGAGGAGGCCGAGCCCGACCACCACTGAGCAAGACACAGAAGTACAAGGTGCTCAGAGATACGGCCGAGGTGAGGAGGCCGAGCCCGACCACCACTGAGCAAGACACAGAAGTACAAGGTGTTCAGAGATACGGCCGAGGTGAGGAGGCCGAGCCCGACCACCACTGGGCAAGACAGAAGTACAAGAAGCTCAGAGATACGGCCGAGGTGAGGAGGCTGAGCCCGACCACCACTGAGCAAGACACAGAAGTACAAGGTGTTCAGAGATACGGCCGAGGTGAGGAGGCTGAGCCCGACCACCACTGAGCAAGACACAGAAATACAAGGTGCTCAGAGACACGGCCGAGGTGAGGAGGCTGAGCCCGACCACCACTGAGCAAGACACAGAAATACAAGGTGTTCAGAGATACGGCCGAGGTGAGGAGGCTGAGCCCGACCACCACTGAGCAAGACACAGAAGTACAAGGTGCTCAGAGACACGGCCGAGGTGAGGAGGCTGAGCCCGACCACCACTGAGCAAGACACAGAAATACAAGGTGTTCAGAGACACGGCCGAGGTGAGGAGGCCGAGCCCGACCACCACTGAGCAAGACACAGAAATACAAGGTGTTCAGAGATACGGCCGAGGTGAGGAGGCTGAGCCCGACCACCACTGAGCAAGACACAGAAATACAAGGTGTTCAGAGATACGGCCGAGGTGAGGAGGCCGAGCCCGACCACCACTGGGCAAGACAGAAGTACAAGAAGCTCAGAGATACGGCCGAGGTGAGGAGGCTGAGCCCGACCACCACTGAGCAAGACACAGAAGTACAAGGTGCTCAGAGACACGGCCGAGGTGAGGAGGCTGAGCCCGACCACCACTGAGCAAGACACAGAAATACAAGGTGCTCAGAGACACGGCCGAGGTGAGGAGGCTGAGCCCGACCACCACTGAGCAAGACACAGAAATACAAGGTGTTCAGAGATACGGCCGAGGTGAGGAGGCTGAGCCCGACCACCACTGGGCAAGACACAGAAGTACAAGGTGCTCAGAGATACGGCCGAGGTGAGGAGGCTGAGCCCGACCACCACTGAGCAAGACACAGAAGTACAAGGTGTTCAGAGACACGGCCGAGGTGAGGAGGCCGAGCCCGACCACCACTGAGCAAGACACAGAAATACAAGGTGTTCAGAGATACGGCCGAGGTGAGGAGGCTGAGCCCGACCACCACTGGGCAAGACAGAAGTACAAGAAGCTCAGAGATACGGCCGAGGTGAGGAGGCTGAGCCCGACCACCACTGAGCAAGACACAGAAGTACAAGGTGCTCAGAGACACGGCCGAGGTGAGGAGGCTGAGCCCGACCACCACTGAGCAAGACACAGAAATACAAGGTGCTCAGAGACACGGCCGAGGTGAGGAGGCTGAGCCCGACCACCACTGAGCAAGACACAGAAATACAAGGTGTTCAGAGATACGGCCGAGGTGAGGAGGCTGAGCCCGACCACCACTGGGCAAGACACAGAAGTACAAGGTGCTCAGAGACACGGCCGAGGTGAGGAGGCCGAGCCCGACCACCACTGGGCAAGACAGAAGTACAAGAAGCTCAGAGATACGGCCGAGGTGAGGAGGCTGAGCCCGACCACCACTGAGCAAGACACAGAAGTACAAGGTGCTCAGAGACACGGCCGAGGTGAGGAGGCTGAGCCCGACCACCACTGAGCAAGACACAGAAATACAAGGTGCTCAGAGACACGGCCGAGGTGAGGAGGCCGAGATCGACCACCACTGGGCAAGACACAGAAGTACAAGGTGCTCAGAGACACGGCCGAGGTGAGGAGGCTGAGCCCGACCACCACTGAGCAAGACACAGAAATACAAGGTGCTCAGAGACACGGCCGAGGTGAGGAGGCCGAGCCCGACCACCACTGAGCAAGACACAGAAATACAAGGTGTTCAGAGATACGGCCGAGGTGAGGAGGCTGAGCCCGACCACCACTGGGCAAGACACAGAAGTACAAGGTGCTCAGAGACACGGCCGAGGTGAGGAGGCCGAGCCCGACCACCACTGGGCAAGACAGAAGTACAAGAAGCTCAGAGATACGGCCGAGGTGAGGAGGCTGAGCCCGACCACCACTGAGCAAGACACAGAAGTACAAGGTGCTCAGAGACACGGCCGAGGTGAGGAGGCTGAGCCAGACCACCACTGGGCAAGACACAAACGGACAAGGTGCTCAGAGACACGGCCGAGGTGAGGAGGCCGAGCCCGACCACCACTGGGCAAGACACAGAAGTACAAGGTGCTCAGAGATACAGCCGAGGTGAGGAGGCCGAGCCCGACCACCACTGAGCAAGACAGAAATACAAGGTGATCAATGCTCAGAGACACGGCCGAGGTGAAGAGGCCGAGCCCGACCACCACTGGGCAAGACAGAAGTACAAGAAGCTCAGAGATACGGCCGAGGTGAGGAGGCTGAGCCCGACCACCACTGGGCAAGACACCAATGGACAAGGTGCTCAGAGACAAGGCCGAGGTGAGGAGGCCGAGCCAGACCACCACTGGGCAAGACACAGAAATACAAGGTGTTCAGAGATATGGCCGAGGTGAGGAGGCTGAGCCCGACCACCACTGGGCAAGACCCAGAAGTACAAGGTGCTCAGAGATACAGCCGAGGTGAGGAGGCTCAGCCCGACCACCACTGAGCAAGACACAGAAATACAAGGTGATCAATGCTCAGAGACACGGCCGAGGTGAGGAGGCTGAGCCCGACCACCACTGAGCAAGACACAGAAGTACAAGGTGCTCAGAGACACGGCCGAGGTGAGGAGGCCGAGCCCGACCACCACTGAGCAAGACACAGAAGTACAAGGTGCTCAGAGACACGGCCGAGGTGAGGAGGCTGAGCCCGACCACCACTGAGCAAGACACAGAAGTACAAGGTGCTCAGAGACACGGCCGAGGTGAGGAGGCGGAGCCCGACCACCACTGGGCAAGACACAGAAGTACAAAGTGCTCAGAGACACGGCCGAGGTGAGGAGGCTGAGCCCGACCACCACTGGGCAAGACACAGAAGTACAAGGTGCTCAGAGACACGGCCGAGGTGAGGAGGCTGAGCCCGACCACCACTGAGCAAGACACAGAAGAACAATGTGCTCAGAGACACGGCCGAGGTGAGGAGGCTGAGCCCGACCACCACTGAGCAAGACACAGAAGTACAAGGTGCTCAGAGACACGGCCGAGGTGAGGAGGCTGAGCCCGACCACCACTGGGCAAGACACAGAAATACAAGGTGCTCAGAGACACGGCCGAGGTGAGGAGGCTGAGCCCGACCACCACTGGGCAAGACACAGAAGAACAAGGTGCTCAGAGACACGGCCGAGGTGGAGGCCGAGCCCGACCACCACTGGGCAAGACACAAAAGTACAAGGTGCTCAGAGACACGGCCGAGGTGAGGAGGCCGAGCCCGACCACCACTGGGCAAGACACAAAAGTACAAGGTGCTCAGAGACACGGCCGAGGTGAGGAGGCTGAGCCCGACCACCACTGAGCAAGACACAGAAGAACAATGTGCTCAGAGACACGGCCGAGGTGAGGAGGCTGAGCCCGACCACCACTGAGCAAGACACAGAAGTACAAGGTGCTCAGAGACACGGCCGAGGTGAGGAGGCTGAGCCCGACCACCACTGAGCAAGACACAGAACAACAAGGTGCTCAGAGACACGGCCGAGGTGAGGAGGCTGAGCCCGACCACCACTGAGCAAGACACAGAAGTACAAGGTGCTCAGAGACACGGCCGAGGTGAGCCCGACCACCACTGGGCAAGACACAGAAGTACAAGGTGCTCAGAGACAAGGCCGAGCTGAGGAGGCCGCGCCCGACCACCACTGGGCAAGACCCAGAAGTACAAGGTGCTCAGAGACACGGCGGAGGTGAGGAGGCCGAGCCCGACCACCACTGAGCAAGACACAGAAGTACAAGGTGCTCAGAGATACGGCCGAGGTGAGGAGGCCGAGCCCGACCACCACTGGGCAAGACACAGAAGTACAAGGTGATCAATGCTCAGAGACACGGCCGAGGTGAGGAGGCTGAGCCCGACCACCACTAAGCAAGACACCGAAGTACAAGGTGTTCAGTGCTCAGAGAGACGGCCGAGCCCGACCACCACTGGGCAAGACACAGAAGTGCAAGGTGATCAGAGACACGGCCGAGGTGAGGAGGCTGAGCCCGACCACCACTGAGAAAGACACGGGAAGAGAAACATCAGGAGCAAGGCTGTGGAGTCAGTAAGCCAAACAACCGACTCCGACTATTCAATTTCACTGACTTGCGACGCCAACTCCACAGCACTGTCCTATATACTGTATATACACAGGGGCGGGGTGGTTCCTACCATTAGTGATAGGCCCGATCACTATATACACCGACTCCGCAGCATCGGTCACTAATGAGTATGGACATAAAGTGCAGCATCTCAACTAAAAGCTGCGATCCGATCAGGAACAGAACAGACATTTCAGAACTTTCCCAAGATCTTATGAAAAAAATGTACAGGACATCCTGGACCCAAAAAGTTATATATGATAGGATTTGCTCCATTTTATACCGGCTCCAACTCCGAATCCACCAAAATGGACACAGACTGCACCGCACGGACCAGGACTGAGCCATAAAATATCCGATATTGCTTTCAGGCTTTATGGACGGATGAGATGAGACGACTCTGGACGAAGCAGATGGACGGGCCGGATCAGTAAACTATGAATTAACACATGTGGAATTATATACTTAACAAAAAAGTGTGAAACAACTGAAAATGTCTTATATTCTAGGTTCTTCTAAGTAGCCACCTTTTGCTTTGATGACTGCTTTGCACACTCTTGGCATTCTCTTGATGAGCTTCAAGAGGTAGTCACCGGGAATGGTCTTCCAACAGTCTTGAAGGAGTTCCCAGAGATGCTTAGCTCTTGTTGGCCCTTTTGCCTTCATTCTGCGGTCCAGCTCACCCCAAACCATCTCGATTGGGTTCAGGTCTGGTGACTGTGGAGGCCAGGTCATCTGGTGTAGCACCCCATCACTCTCCTTCTTGGTCAAATAGCCCTTACACAGCCTGGAGGTGTTTGGGGTCATTGTCCTGTTGAAAAATAAATGATGGTCCAACTAAACGCAAACCGGATGGAGTAGCATGCCGCTGCAAGATGCTGTGGTAGCCATGCTGGTTCAGTATGCCTTCAATTTTGAATAAATCCCCAACAGTGTCACCAGCAAAGCCCCCCCCCCACACCATCACACCTCCTCCTCCATGCCTTACGGTGTGAACCAGGCATGTAGAGTCCATCCGTTCACCTTTTCTGCGTCGCACAAAGACACGGTGGTTGGAACCAAAGATCTCAAATTTGGACTCATCAGACCAAAGCACAGATTTCCACTGGTCTAATGTCCATTCCTTGTGTTCTTTAGCCCAAACAAGTCTGTTCTGCTTGTTGCCCGTCCTTAGCAGTGGTTTCCTAGCAGCTATTTTACCATGAAGGCCTGCTGCACAAAGTCTCCTCTTAACAATTGTTGTAGAGATGTGTCTGCTGCTAGAACTCTGTGTGGCATTGTCCTGGTCTCTAATCTGAGCTGCTGTTAACCAGCGATTTCTGAGGCTGGTGACTCGGATAAACTTATCCTCAGAAGCAGAGGTGACTCTTGGTCTTCCTTTCCTGGGGCGGTCCTCATGTGAGCCAGTTTCTTTGTAGCGCTTGATAGTCTTTGCCACTGCACTTGGAGACGCTTTCAAAGTTTGCCCAATTTTTCGGACTGACTGACCTTCATTTCTTAAAGTAATTATGGCCACTCGTTTTTCTTTACTTAGCTGCTTTTTTCTTGCCATAATACAAATTCTAACAGTCTATTCAGTAGGACTATCAGCTGTGTATCCACCAGACTTCTGCACAACACAACTGATGGTCCCAACCCCATTTATAAGGCAAGAAATCCCACTTATTAAACCTTACAAGTCACACCTGTGAAGTGAAAACCATTCCCGGTGACTACCTCTTGAAGCTCATCAAGAGAATGCCAAGAGTGTGCAAAGCAGTCATCAAAGCAAAAGGCGGCTACTTTGAAGAACCTAGAATATAAGACATATTTTCAGTTGTTTCACACTTTTTTGTTAAGTATATAATTCCACATGTGTTAATTCATAGTTTTGATGCCTTCAGTGTGAATGTACAATTTTCATAGTCATGAAAATACAAAAAAAAAATCTCAAATTGAGAAGGTGTGTCCAAACTTTTGGTCTGTACTGTATATAAAACGGGACTCGGGCATATGTGCCACTGACTAATGATGCAGTCACGGTGTCCAATGTTCTGCATCATTTTCTGCCGTACAAGATGGTCAGAGATGATGGGAGTAGTGATACATTGTGTGATAGATTAGATTGTGAGGTCCGGGGTCGGGGATGATGGGAGTAGTGATACACTGTGTGATAGGAGATTAGATTGTGAGCTCCGGGGTCGGGGATGATGGGAGTAGTGATACATTGTGTGATAGGAGATTAGATTGTGAGCTCCGGGGTCGGGGATGATGGGAGTAGTGATACATTGTGTGATACGAGATTAGATTGTGACCTCCGGGGTCGGGGATGATGGGAGTAGTGATACATTGTGTGATAGATTAGATTGTGAGCTCCGGGGTCAGGGATGATGGGAGTAGTGATACACTGTGTGATAGGAGATTAGATTGTGAGCTCCGGGGTCAGGGATGATGGGAGTAGTGATACATTGTGTGATAGGAGATTAGATTGTGAGCTCCGGGGTCAGGGATGATGGGAGTAGTGATACACTGTGTGATAGGAGATTAGATTGTGAGCTCTGGGGTCAGGGATGATGGGAGTAGTGATACATTGTGTGATAGGAGATTAGATTGTGAGCTCCGGGGTCGGGGATGATGGGAGTAGTGATACATTGTGTGATAGGAGATTAGATTGTGAGCTCTGGGGTCGGGGATGATGGGAGTAGTGATACATTGTGTGATAGATTAGATTGTGAGCTCTGGGGTCGGGGATGATGGGAGTAGTGATACATTGTGTGATAGGAGATTAGATTGTGAGCTCCGGGGTCGGGGATGATGGGAGTAGTGATACATTGTGGGATAGGAGATTAGATTGTGAGGTCTGGGGTCGGGGATGATGGGAGTAGTGATACATTGTGTGATAGATTAGATTGTGAGCTCTGGGCTCGGGGATGATGGGAGTAGTGATACATTGTGTGATAGGAGATTAGATTGTGAGCTCCGGGGTCGGGGATGATGGGAGTAGTGATACATTGTGTGATAGGAGATTAGATTGTGAGCTCTGGGGTCGGGGATGATGGGAGTAGTGATACATTGTGGGATAGGAGATTAGATTGTGAGGTCTGGGGTCGGGGATGATGGGAGTAGTGATACATTGTGGGATAGGAGATTAGATTGTGAGGTCTGGGGTCGGGGATGATGGGAGTAGTGATACACTGTGTGATAGATTAGATTGTGAGCTCCGGGATCAGGGATGATGGGAGTAGTGATACACTGTGTGATAGATTAGATTGTGATCTCCGGGATCAGGGATGATGGGAGTAGTGATACATTGTGTGATAGGAGATTAGATTGTGATCACCGGGGTCAGGGATGATGGGAGTAGTGATACACTGTGTGATAGGAGATTAGATTGTGAGCTCTGGGGTCGGGGATGATGGGAGTAGTGATACACTGTGTGATAGGAGATTAGATTGTGAGCTCCGGGATCAGGGATGATGGGAGTAGTGATACACTGTGTGATAGATTAGATTGTGAGCTCTGGGGTCGGGGATGATGGGAGTAGTGATACACTGTGTGATAGATTAGATTGTGAGCTCCGGGGTCGGGGATGATGGGAGTAGTGATACACTGTGTGATAGGAGATTAGATTGTGAGCTCCGGGATCAGGGATGATGGGAGTAGTGATACACTGTGTGATAGATTAGATTGTGAGCTCTGGGGTCGGGGATGATGGGAGTAGTGATACACTGTGTGATAGACTAGATTGTGAGCTCCGGGGTCGGGGATGATGGGAGTAGTGATACACTGTGTGATAGGAGATTAGATTGTGAGCTCTGGGGTCAGGGATGATGGGAGTAGTGATACACTGTGTGATAGGAGATTAGATTGTGAGCTCCGGGGTCGGGGATGATGGGAGTAGTGATACATTGTGTGATAGGAGATTAGATTGTGATCTCCGGGGTCGGGGATGATGGGAGTAGTGATACACTGTGTGATAGATTATATTGTGATCACCGGGGTCGGGGATGATGGGAGTAGTGATACACTGTGTGATAGATTAGATTGTGAGCTCCGGGGTCGGGGATGATGGGAGTAGTGATACATTGTGTGATAGGAGATTAGATTGTGAGCTCTGGGGTCGGGGATGATGGGAGTAGTGATACACTGTGTGATAGATTAGATTGTGAGCTCTGGGGTCGGGGATGATGGGAGTAGTGATACACTGTGTGATAGATTAGATTGTGAGCTCCGGGTCGGGGATGATGGGAGTAGTGATACACTGTGTGATAGGAGATTAGATTGTGAGCTCCGGGGTCGGGGATGATGGGAGTAGTGATACACTGTGTGATAGATTAGATTGTGAGCTCCGGGGTCGGGGATGATGGGAGTAGTGATACATTGTGTGATAGGAGATTAGATTGTGAGCTCTGGGGTCGGGGATGATGGGAGTAGTGATACACTGTGTGATAGGAGATTAGATTGTGAGCTCCGGGGTCAGGGATGATGGGAGTAGTGATACACTGTGTGATAGATTAGATTGTGAGCTCTGGGGTCGGGGATGATGGGAGTAGTGATACACTGTGTGATAGATTAGATTGTGAGCTCTGGGGTCGGGGATGATGGGAGTAGTGATACACTGTGTGATAGATTAGATTGTGAGCTCCGGGGTCGGGGATGATGGGAGTAGTGATACACTGTGTGATAGATTAGATTGTGAGCTCCAGGGTCGGGGATGATGGGAGTAGTGATACACTGTGTGATAGATTAGATTGTGAGCTCCGGGGTCGGGGATGATGGGAGTAGTGATACATTGTGTGATAGATTAGATTGTGAGCTCCGGGGTCGGATGATGGGAGTAGTGATACACTGTGTGATAGATTAGATTGTGAGCTCCGGGGTCGGGGATGATGGGAGTAGTGATACACTGTGTGATAGGAGATTAGATTGTGAGCTCCGGGGTCGGGGATGATGGGAGTAGTGATACACTGTGTGATAGATTAGATTGTGAGCTCTGGGGTCGGGGATGATGGGAGTAGTGATACACTGTGTGATAGGAGATTAGATTGTGAGCTCCGGGGTCGGGGATGATGGGAGTAGTGATACACTGTGTGATAGATTAGATTGTGAGGTCCGGGGTCGGGGATGATGGGAGTAGTGATACACTGTGTGATAGATTAGATTGTGAGCTCCGGGATCGGGGATGATGGGAGTAGTGATACACTGTGTGATAGATTAGATTGTGAGCTCTGGGATCGGGGATGATGGGAGTAGTGATACACTGTGTGATAGGAGATTAGATTGTGAGCTCCGGGGTCGGGGATGATGGGAGTAGTGATACACTGTGTGATAGATTAGATTGTGAGCTCTGGGATCGGGGATGATGGGAGTAGTGATACACTGTGTGATAGGAGATTAGATTGTGAGCTCCGGGGTCGGGGATGATGGGAGTAGTGATACACTGTGTGATAGATTAGATTGTGAGCTCTGGGGTCGGGGATGATGGGAGTAGTGATACACTGTGTGATAGATTAGATTGTGAGCTCTGGGATCGGGGATGATGGGAGTAGTGATACACTGTGTGATAGGAGATTAGATTGTGAGCTCCGGGGTCGGGGATGATGGGAGTAGTGATACACTGTGTGATAGATTAGATTGTGAGCTCTGGGGTCGGGGATGATGGGAGTAGTGATACATTGTGTGATAGGAGATTAGATTGTGAGCTCTGGGGTCGGGGATGATGGGAGTAGTGATACACTGTGTGATAGGAGATTAGATTGTGAGCTCTGGGGTCGGGGATGATGGGAGTAGTGATACACTGTGTGATAGATTAGATTGTGAGCTCCGGGGTCGGGGATGATGGGAGTAGTGATACACTGTGTGATAGGAGATTAGATTGTGAGCTCTGGGGTCGGGGATGATGGGAGTAGTGATACACTGTGTGATAGGAGATTAGATTGTGAGCTCTGGGGTCGGGGATGATGGGAGTAGTGATACACTGTGTGATAGATTAGTTTGTGAGCTCCGGGGTCGGGGATGATGGGAGTAGTGATACACTGTGTGATAGATTAGTTTGTGAGCTCCGGGGTCGGGGATGATGGGAGTAGTGATACACTGTGTGATAGATTAGATTGTGAGCTCCGGGGTCGGGGATGATGGGAGTAGTGATACACTGTGTGATAGGAGATTAGATTGTGAGCTCTGGGGTCGGGGATGATGGGAGTAGTGATACACTGTGTGATAGATTAGATTGTGAGCTCTGGGGTCGGGGATGATGGGAGTAGTGATACACTGTGTGATAGATTAGATTGTGACCTCCGGGGTCGGGGATGATGGGAGTAGGGATACACTGTGTGATAGATTAGATTGTGAGCTCCGGGGTCGGGGATGATGGGAGTAGTGATACACTGTGTGATAGGAGATTAGATTGTGAGCTCCGGGGTCGGGGATGATGGGAGTAGTGATACACTGTGTGATAGGAGATTAGATTGTGAGCTCTGGGGTCGGGGATGATGGGAGTAGTGATACACTGTGTGATAGGAGATTAGATTGTGAGCTCTGGGGTCGGGGATGATGGGAGTAGTGATACACTGTGTGATAGGAGATTAGATTGTGAGCTCCGGGGTCGGGGATGATGGGAGTAGTGATACACTGTGTGATAGGAGATTAGATTGTGAGCTCCGGGGGTGGGGATGATGGGAGTAGTGATACATTGTGTGATAGGAGATTAGATTGTGAGCTCTGGGGTCAGGGATGATGGGAGTAGTGATACACTGTGTGATAGGAGATTAGATTGTGAGCTCTGGGGTCGGGGATGATGGGAGTAGTGATACACTGTGTGATAGATTAGTTTGTGATCTCCGGGATCAGGGATGATGGGAGTAGTGATACATTGTGTGATACGAGATTAGATAGTGAGCTCCGGGGTCGGGGATGATGGGAGTAGTGATACACTGTGTGATAGGAGATTAGATTGTGACCTCCGGGGTCGGGGATGATGGGAGTAGTGATACACTGTGTGATAGGAGATTAGATTGTGAGCTCCGGGGTCGGGGATGATGGGAGTAGTGATACACTGTGTGATAGATTAGATTGTGAGCTCCGGGGTCGGGGATGATGGGAGTAGTGATACACTGTGTGATAGGAGATTAGATTGTGACCTCCGGGGTCGGGGATGATGGGAGTAGTGATACACTGTGTGATAGGAGATTAGATTGTGAGCTCCGGGGTCGGGGATGATGGGAGTAGTGATACACTGTGTGATAGATTAGATTGTGAGCTCCGGGGTCGGGGATGATGGGAGTAGTGATACACTGTGTGATAGATTAGATTGTGAGCTCCGGGGTCGGGGATGATGGGAGTAGTGATACATTGTGTGATAGATTAGATTGTGAGCTCCGGGGTCAGGGATGATGGGAGTAGTGATACACTGTGTGATAGATTAGATTGTGAGCTCCGGGGTCGGGGATGATGCTTCCATGACGGTGCGTTTACTGCATATAAAGTACAACAACTCCCAGCAGCTGGAGATGATGAGACTATTGTCACTGTTGTGTCCCTCGTTTTGGAACGTTCCCTGCATCGCATGTACAGAGTCCGAGCAGCGACCTCCACAGCCAATATGGAGACCGCGCTGTGTACCGGGCTCCCGACTCCATGCAGCACGCAGACATTTCTGCCCGTTCCTGGCAGCACCGGTCACACGACGGCACAGCCCCTTCTCCAGTAAGGTCGGGGGTGGGAAGCAGTAATGGCAGGAATACGTCACAAACCCCCAGGTGAACTACATATCCCAGAAGTGGAGGCGTGTTGCCCTGAGGAGAAGAGAAGGATCACACAACTGTGCAGCACCCAGAGCTGACATCTCCCAGCATTCCTTGCACTGGTGATTGGCATTCTGGGAAGGGTTCTCATCCTCCGCCGGCATTACACGGTTATAAGCTTGCTGACTGTTTCCAAAGTCATCGAGCAGAATGTCAGGGTGGGAGCAGCCTCCAGACCCCCCAGATTATAAAGATAAAGCCGTGTGCACTACTACTAGTGGTGCCCAGGTAGGTTCCCACACCATGTGATACTAAAAGAAAGAACCTGGCACTCAACTTAATGCTCGGGAGATTTTAATGGTAGTAGCCAAAAAAACGTTTCGGTCCTATATCTGGACCTTCATCAGTTACGTACTATGATGAAAAAGTGAATGACTGTAGTGTCATATAAGGCACAGCGTGGTCTGCGTCTGGTATTTGCGCAGATAGGTTTAGGCACACAGACTGGACTTATTCACGCTGATAGGTGCTGTGCTTGTGTCCAGACACGGAATCCCCGCTTGTCTCAATAAGGTTCTTTCTTTTAGTACCCCCAGATTATAGGGAAGATCACTGAGGCAGGGACAGCTGCAGCCATTACCGAGCCTCCACTTCTCCTGCACCAACATGTTCCAATGCGCTGTACAAAACCTTCATGGAAGGAAACCACCAACATAACCCCGGCACAAGCAGAAACGGCATGACCCGCTCCACGGCCCCTGCCGCCCAATCCTCCACTGGGACCATAAAACATGTCCTATATTTACCGGGACAGAACTAAATCTGGGATCTGCCGAGGCCTAAAGTCTTCACCCCCCTCCCCACTGCAGCTGGATGCCCGGGACTGGTCCCCGTTATCAACCATGGCAGGTCTGATGGCGAGCGGTCGGTACAGGAAGTGATGACATCCTGGCTGTGATCACATGATCTCCTCAACCAATCACTGGCCTTAGGGGTCACATGGCAGACATATAACCGTCACGTGACTCGCAGACAGGATGTCATCACTTCTGGTCCTGCAGCAGCCGGGGGTGGGGGAAGTCGCAGAGAAAGCAGCCATTACATTATTTTATCTAGGAGGTTTTAGCCAACTTTCAAAACTCCCAGATGCCCCTTTAATTTTTACCACATTCAGTGCGCTCCTCCCTCAGCAAAGGGCACATGGTCGCCCCCACCTTGCCCGGCCACATTACATTCCTCCCCCCTCTGTCCATAACGTGACCACCCCCCAAACCCCCTTCCAATGCCGCCATTACCGTATCACAAGCGGTTTGGTTACAGCTTCATCCCATTATGGCTGCAGGAAAACTCACAATCAGGGTGGGCACCGCTACAGCGGCTTGTAGGGGAGGGCACCAATTAAAGGGACGGTGCGGTTTGGTTCCACATTGGTCAGCGTGATGCCCGAGCTCGCCCGCCTGTGTCGGCTGTAGTACCCGGTGACCTGAGGGACCCCTAGTGACCTGCAGGACCCCCTGGCGACCTGCAGGACCCCCTGGCGACCTGCAGGACCCCCTGGCGACCTGCAGGACCCCCTGGCGACCTGCAGGACCCCCTGGCGACCTGCAGGACCCCCTGGCGACCTGCAGGACCCCCTGGCGACCTGCAGGACCCCCTGGCGACCTGCAGGACCCCCTGGCGACCTGCAGGACCCCCTGGCGACTTGCCGGACCCCTAGGGACCTGCCGGACCCCATGGCGACCCGCCGGACCCCCTGGCGACCCGCCAGACCCCCTGGCGACCCACCGGACCCCCTGGCGACCCGCCGGACCCCCTGGCGACCTGCAGGACCCCCTGGCGACCTGCAGGACCCCTAGGGACCTGCCGGACCCCATGGCGACCTGCCGGACCCCATGGCGACCTGCCGGACCCCCTGGCGACCTGCCGGACCCCCTGGCGACCTGCCGGACCCCCTGGCGACCCGCCGGACCCCTGGCGACCTGCCGGACCCCCGTATACACAGGCGTCCCCGTCACTTACCGGAAAGTGTCAGAGTGCGGCGGGGTCCCGGCCGGTCAGGCGGCTCTCAGTGGGCGCTCAGCCGGTGCCCGTGGCCTCCCATGCTGGCTCCGTGGGCAGCGAGCCCCCCGGTCCCGGTAACCGTGGCGATCTCTGAGGACATACGTCTATTGTGACTATAGAGCTGCCCCTATAGTGGTCTCCCCCATACAGAGACACAATGTGAGCAGATACCCCCAATATGGAGCCTGATCACAGCTCTGCCCCCCGGAGCTGCAGCCTACATGGCCGCAATGTCCCCATACACCGTGTAGTGAGGAGTCCTCGGTGCCGGAGCCCGGCTCGGTGTCAGTCTGTGGGGAGCATCCTGCAGCCCCCTCCTCCCTATACAGCTCGCTGCTCCTCTCCTCCCCCTCCTTTTTTTTTTTTTCCTCTCAGCCCATCCAAGATGGCGAACCGGGCGGGAACTAAATCGGAAGTTGCTAAGAGGCCAAGCTGAGCATGCGCAAAACAACGGGGCGTCAACAGCTAGAAAAGCAGTGCGCAGGCGCGGACATCTCCCAGTATCAGCGTTATGCGCATGCGTTCATTACAGTCTATTGACGGTATTTCAACAAAACTTTATTTACAAAGGAAAACAAAACAAAAAGATTTAGAGAAGGAGATTGCCTGTGATTAACTTACAGAAAAAAGACATTTTTTTTTTCTTCCAATATTTTTTTCGGAGTTGTAGTTTTCTATAATTTTAGAATATAAAATGCAATGGAAAAGGAGCAAAAATCGAAATGTCATTCTTGGGTTTCTTTTATAGCTGCATATGTGGCTGGGGGCACCAATATGGCGTCGTCTTCAGGTAATCCCTGATTGTGTTACTTACAGGGGCACTGATGGACGCTCCTCCAGAATTGCACCGCAGTCAGTGATGGCAGCAGCATGTAAGGGGTTAACCAGCAGCAGTGATTGGGGCGATCGCCCGAGATGAGACCGGACGCAGCGTCAGCCCACGTCAGCCTCCAGGAGACGCTGCAGCCGAGGGGACTGGTCAGACACAGACCCCAATCCTGTGAGGCGGGGTCATCGCCAGACGCCGTCCATCACTAGCACGTACACGATACCTGGTGAGAAATCAGCCCAGGCCGCTCCAGAGGGAAAGAATTTATTATAACGCCCAAAAGGAAAATGAGATCTGGAGAAGGTGTCCGTCAGAGCAGCCCCGGCCCGGGGGTCCTCTTATCCTTCAGGGGGGAACTCCAGCAGCCACCAACCACCATCAGCAGGAGGGCAAAGAGGACGCAAACCAGCACTGCGGACAGCAGGCGCCCCGACACCACGGCACAGTCCTCCTGATGAACAGCAACACAGCGAATCACAGCGTGTCCCCCACGTATCAGCATCATTATCCTGCACCCTGAGCGTCACCGTCACAATCCTGCACCCTGAGCGTCACCGTCACGATCCTGCACCCTGAGCGTCACCGTCACAATCCTGCACCCTGAGCGTCACCGTCACGATCCTGCACCCTGAGCGTCACCGTCACGATCCTGCACCCTGAGCGTCACCGTCACAATCCTGCACCGAGAGTCACCGTCACAATCCTGCACCGAGAGTCAGCGTCACAATCCTGCACCCTGAGCGTCACCGTCACAATCCAGCACCCTGAGAGTCAGCATCATTATCCTGCACCCTGATCGTCAGCAACATTACCCTGCACCTTGAGCGTCAGCAACATTACCCTGCTCCCTGAGAGTCAGCATCATTACCCTGCACCCTGAGCGTCACCGCCACAATCCTGCACCCTGAGAGTCAGCATCATTATCCTGCACCGAGAGTCACCGTCACAATCCTGCACTGAGAGCATCATTATCCTGCACCGAGAGTCACCGTCACAATCCTGCACCCTGAGAGTCAGCATCATTATCCTGCACCCTGAGCGTCACCGCAACAATCCTGCACCCCGAGAGTCAGCATCATTACCCTGCACCCTGAGCATCACTGTCACAATCATGCTCCCTGATTGTCAGGATCATTATCCTATACGAGGGTCAGCGTTATTATTCTGCACTCCAAGTGTCAGTGTCATTATCCTGTACCCCGAGTGTCAGCGTCATCATCCTGTACCCCGAGTGTCAGCGTCATCATCCTGTACCCCGAGTGTCAGTGTCATTATCCTGTACCCCCAGTGTCAGCGTCATCATCCTGTACCCCGAGTGTCAGCGTCATCATCCTGTACCCCGAGTGTCAGTGTCATTATCCTGTACCCCCAGTGTCAGCGTCGTTATCCTGTACCCCCAGTGTCAGTGTCATTATCCTGTACCCCCAGTGTCAGCATCGTTATCCTGTACCCCCAGTGTCAGTGTCATTATCCTGTACCCCGAGTGTCAGTGTCATTATCCTGTACCCCCAGTGTCAGCGTCATTATCCTGTACCCCCAGTGTCAGCATCCTGTACCCCCAGTGTCAGCATCCTGTACCCCCAGTGTCAGTGTCATTATCCTGTACCCCCAGTGTCAGCGTCATTATCCTGTACCCCCAGTGTCAGTGTCATTATCCTGCACCCCGAGTGTCAGCGTCATTATCCTGCACCCCGAGTGTCAGCGTCATTATCCTGCACCCCGAGTGTCAGCGTCATTATCCTGTACCCCCAGTGTCAGCGTCATTATCCTGTACCCCCAGTGTCAGTGTCATTATCCTGTACCCGAGTGTCAGCGTCATTATCCTGCACCCCGAGTGTCAGTGTCAGCATCATTATCCTGCACCCCAAGTGTCAGCATCATTGTCCTGTACCCCGAGTGTCAGTGTCATTATCACGTACCCCCAGTGTCAGCGTCATTATCCTGCACCCCGAGTGTCAGTGTCATTATCACGTACCCCCAGTGTCAGCGTCATTATCCTGCACCCCGAGTGACAGTGTCATTATCACGTACCCCCAGTGTCAGCGTCATTATCCTGCACCCCGAGTGACAGTGTCATTATCACGTACCCCCAGTGTCAGCGTCATTATCCTGCACCCCGAGTGGTCATATGTAGTGTCTCACCGCAGACATCATGGCTTTCAGCCCTGGGTCTCTTCTATACTTCAGGCTGTAACACTCGGAGGTGACGCCAGTTTCCGTCTCCCCCACATGCAGTTCTGGAGGAAGCTGGTGTCCGCTGGGGTTCACGGCAGAACACTGGAAGGACGACCTACATGGAGACGGTCAGTGGTGAATGTGCACGGTGTCTGAGGCTTGGCGGAGGCAGTCCCGCCATATAGTCTGATATTACGCCTCCATCCACAGGCTGTACATACAAGGGAGATAAGCAGCTGCAAACACATTGGGCTCCACTTATCACCACGGAAACAACAGCCTGGGGCCGGACAAGGGCATCCCATAATCTTTACCTACAAACACATCTAGGAGCACCGCCGGCTGAGAGGTCACTCACCACGTCTGCGGTAAAACGGACGATGGACCGCTCACTATCACACACAACTTTCCGGAGCAATCAGCGTCACTGTCATTACACTGTGCGGACCCCCAGCTGGAGGCGACTGTGATCAGCAGGGGGGAGTCTGTGCCCGGACCTGCAGGAAACCAACACAAGGAGACGGGGTCTGAGAATGGGGGCCGACAACAATGAGCGTCAGCCACTAGGAGTCACAGCCCAGGGGAAAAGACATGAAGATGGTGGTGAGGATAGTGGTGGTAGTAATGATAGCGGTGAGGATAGTGGTGGTAGTAGTAATGATAGCGGTGAGGATAGCGGTGGTGGTAGTAATGATAGCGGTGAGGATAGCGGTGGTGGTAGTAATGATAGCGGTGAGGATAGCGGTGGTAGTAGTAATGATAGTGGTGAGGATAGCGGTGGTGGTAGTAATGATAGCGGTGAGGATAGTGGTGGTAGTAGTAATGATAGCGGTGAGGATAGCGGTGGTAGTAGTAATGATAGCGGTGAGGATAGCGGTAGTAGTAGTAATGATAGCGGTGAGGATAGCGGTGGTAGTAGTAATGATAGCGGTGAGGATAGCGGTGGTAGTAGTAATGATAGCGGTGAGGATAGCAGTGGTAGTAATGATAGCGGTGAGGATAGCAGTGGTAGTAGTAATGATAGCGGTGAGGATAGCAGTGGTAGTAGTAATGATAGCGGTGAGGATAGTGGTGGTAGTAGTAATGATAGCGGTGAGGATAGCAGTGGTAGTAGTAATGATAGCGGTGAGGATAGCAGTGGTAGTAGTAATGATAGCGGTGAGGATAGCAGTGGTAGTAGTAATGATAGCGGTGAGGATAGCGGTGGTATTAGTAACGATAGCGGTGAGGATAGTGGTGGTAGTAGTAATGATAGCGGTGAGGATAGCAGTGGTAGTAGTAATGATAGCGGTGAGGATAGCAGTGGTAGTAGTAATGATAGCGGTGAGGATAGCGGTGGTATTAGTAATGATAGCGGTGAGGATAGTGGTGGTAGTAGTAATGATAGCGGTGAGGATAGTGGTGGTAGTAGTAATGATAGCGGTGAGGATAGTGGTGGTAGTAGTAATGATAGCGGTGAGGATAGCAGTGGTAGTAGTAATGATAGCGGTGAGGATAGTGGTGGTAGTAGTAATGATAGCGGTGAGGATAGTGGTGGTAGTAGTAATGATAGCGGTGAGGATAGCGGTAGTAGTAGTAATGATAGCGGTGAGGATAGTGGTGGTGGTAGTAATGATAGCGGTGAGGATAGTGGTGGTAGTAGTAATGATAGCGGTGAGGATAGTGGTGGTGGTAGTAATGATAGCGGTGAGGATAGTGCTGGTAGTAGTAATGATAGCGGTGAGGATAGCGGTAGTAGTAGTAATGATAGCGGTGAGGATAGCGGTGGTGGTAGTAATGTTAGCGGTGAGGATAGCGGTGGTGGTAGTAATGATAGCGGTGAGGATAGCGGTGGTGGTAGTAATGATAGCGGTGAGGATAGCGGTGGTGGTAGTAACGATAACGGTGAGGATAGTGGTAGTAGTAGTAATGACAGCGGTGAGGAGGATGGTGCTGGTAGTAGTAATGATAGCGGTGAGGATAGTGCTGGTAGTAGTAATGATAGCGGTGAGGATAGCGGTGGTAGTAGTAATGATAGCGGTGAGGATATCGGTAGTAGTAGTAATGATAGCGGTGAGGATAGCGGTGGTAGTAGTAATGATAGCGGTGAGGATAGTGGTGGTAGTAGTAATGATAGCGGTGAGGATAGTGGTGGTGGTAGTAATGATAGCGGTGAGGATAGTGCTGGTAGTAGTAATGATAGCGGTGAGGATAGCGGTGGTGGTACTAATGTTAGCGGTGAGGATAGCGGTGGTGGTAGTAATGATAGCGGTGAGGATAGAGGTGGTGGTACTAATGTTAGCGGTGAGGATAGCGGTGGTGGTAGTAATGATAGCGGTGAGGATAGAGGTGGTGGTAGTAATGATAGCGGTGAGGATAGCGGTGGTGGTAGTAATGATAACGGTGAGGATAGTGGTAGTAGTAGTAATGACAGCGGTGAGGAGGATGGTGCTGGTAGTAGTAATGATAGCGGTGAGGATAGTGCTGGTAGTAATGTTGATGGTGGTAGTAATGATGATGATGGTGGTAATAGAGAAGATGATGATAGTGGTGATAGTAATGACGATGGTGGTGGTAGTAGTGATGATAGTAATGATGATGATGGTTGTAATAGTGGTGGTAGTAGTGAAGATGATGATGGTGGTGCGGATAGTGACCTGTCATCCCTAGCTGTCTGGCAGTCGCCCATATCCGCAGGCCGCTGTGGTTCCCTGGTGGGGTCAGAGCAGCGCTGGCCAACACGGACACATTATCGTGATCTCCATGGTCGGGGGCTGAGCCCACCACTGCCGGCTGCGCGGTCGGGGGGCCGGAGACATTGTGCTGCGGACAGAGGGGACGAGCGCTCAGAGTCTGAAGGACGGTGTCGAAATCCTGAAGAAATAAGAACAGGACGTCAGTGAGACCAATGTACGACCTCTGCTCCCTGTCAGTGAGTCACCGAGCGCAGTGTACGACCTCTGCTCCCTGTCAGTGAGTCACCGAGCGCAGTGTACGACCTCTGCTCCCTGTCAGTGAGTCATCGAGCGCAGTGTACGACCTCTGCTCCCTGTCAGTGAGTCACCGAGCGCAGTGTACGACCTCTGCTCCCTGTCAGTGAGTCACCGAGCGCAGTGTACGACCTCTGCTCCCTGTCAGTGAGTCACCGAGCGCAGTGTACGACCTCTGCTCCCTGTCACCGAGCGCAGTGTACGACCTCTGCTCCCTGTCAGTGAGTCACCGAGCGCAGTGTACGACCTCTGCTCCCTGTCAGTGAGACACCGAGCGCAGTGTACGACCTCTGCTCCCTGTCAGTGAGTCACCGAGCGCAGTGTACGACCTCTGCTCCCTGTCACCGAGTGCAGTGTACGACCTCTGCTCCCTGTCAGTGAGTCGCCGAGCGCAGTGTACGACCTCTGCTCCCTGTCAGTGAGTCGCCGAGCGCAGTATAAGACCTCTGCTCCCTGTCAGTGAGACACCGAGCGCAGTGTACGACCTCTGCTCCCTGTCAGTGAGACACCGAGCGCAGTGTACGACCTCTGCTCCCTGTCAGTGAGTCACCGAGCGCAGTGTACGACCTCTGCTCCCTGTCAGTGAGTCACCGAGCGCAGTGTACGACCTCTGCTCCCTGTCAGTGAGTCGCCGAGTGCAGTGTACGACCTCTGCTCCCTGTCAGTGAGTCACCGAGCGCAGTGTACGACCTCTGCTCCCTGTCAGTGAGTCACCGAGCGCAGTGTACGACCTCTGCTCCCTGTCAGTGAGTCACCGAGCGCAGTGTACGACCTCTGCTCCCTGTCAGTGAGTCACCGAGCGCAGTGTACGACCTCTGCTCCCTGTCAGTGAGTCACCGAGCGCAGTGTACGACCTCTGCTCCCTGTCAGTGAGACACCGAGCGCAGTGTACGACCTCTGCTCCCTGTCAGTGAGTCACCGAGCGCAGTGTACGACCTCTGCTCCCTGTCAGTGAGTCACCGAGCGCAGTGTACGACCTCTGCTCCCTGTCAGTGAGTCACCGAGCGCAGTGTACGACCTCTGCTCCCTGTCAGTGAGTCACCGAGCGCAGTGTACGACCTCTGCTCCCTGTCAGTGAGTCACCGAGCGCAGTGTACGACCTCTGCTCCCTGTCAGTGAGTCACCGAGCGCAGTGTACGACTTCTGCTCCCTGTCAGTGAGACACCGAGCGCAGTGTACGACCTCTGCTCCCTGTCAGTGAGTCACCGAGCGCAGTGTACGACCTCTGCTCCCTGTCAGTGAGTCACCGAGCGCAGTGTACGACCTCTGCTCCCTGTCAGGGAGTCGCCGAGCGCAGTGTACGACCTCTGCTCCCTGTCAGGGAGTCACCGAGCGCAGTGTACGACCTCTGCTCCCTGTCAGTGAGTCACCGAGCGCAGTGTACGACCTCTGCACCCTGTCAGGGAGTCACCGAGCGCAGTGTACGACCTCTGCTCCCTGTCAGTGAGTCATCGAGCGCAGTGTACGACCTCTGCTCCCTGTCAGGGAGTCATCGAGCGCAGTGTACGACCTCTGCTCCCTGTCAGGGAGTCGCCGAGCGCAGTGTACGACCTCTGCTCCCTGTCAGTGAGTCACCGATCGCAGTGTACGACCTCTGCTCCCTGTCAGCGAGTCGCCGAGCGCAGTGTACGACCTCTGCTCCCTGTCAGGGAGTCACCGAGCGCAGTGCACGACCTCTGCTCCCTGTCAGTGAGTCGCCGAGCGCAGTGTACGACCTCTGCTCCCTGTCAGTGAGTCACCGAGCGCAGTGTACGACCTCTGCTCCCTGTCAGTGAGTCACTGAGCGCAGTGTACGACCTCTGCTCCCTGTCACCGAGCGCAGTGTACGACCTCTGCTCCCTGTCAGTGAGACACCGAGCGCAGTGTACGACCTCTGCTCCCTGTCAGTGAGTCACTGAGCGCAGTGTACGACCTCTGCTCACTGTCAGTGAGTCACCGATCGCAGTGCACGACCTCTGCTCCCTGTCAGCGAGTCGCCGAGCGCAGTGCACGACCTCTGCTCCCTGTCAGCGCGTCGCCGAGCGCAGTGTACGACCTCTGCTCCCTGTCAGCGAGTCGCCGAGCGCAGTGCACGACCTCTGCTCCCTGTCAGTGAGTCACCGAGCGCAGTGTACGACCTCTGCTCCCTGTCACCGAGCGCAGTGTACGACCTCTGCTCCCTGTCAGTGAGTCACCGAGCGCAGTGTACGACCTCTGCTCCCTGTCAGTGAGTCACCGAGCGCAGTGTACGACCTCTGCTCCCTGTCAGTGAGTCATCGAGCGCAGTGTACGACCTCTGCTCCCTGTCAGTGAGTCACCGAGCGCAGTGTACGACCTCTGCTCCCTGTCAGTGAGTCACCGAGCGCAGTGTACGACCTCTGCTCCCTGTCAGTGAGTCACCGAGCGCAGTGTACGACCTCTGCTCCCTGTCACCGAGCGCAGTGTACGACCTCTGCTCCCTGTCAGTGAGTCACCGAGCGCAGTGTACGACCTCTGCTCCCTGTCAGTGAGACACCGAGCGCAGTGTACGACCTCTGCTCCCTGTCAGTGAGTCACCGAGCGCAGTGTACGACCTCTGCTCCCTGTCACCGAGCGCAGTGTACGACCTCTGCTCCCTGTCAGTGAGACACCGAGCGCAGTGTACGACCTCTGCTCCCTGTCAGTGAGTCACCGAGCGCAGTGTACGACCTCTGCTCCCTGTCAGTGAGTCACCGAGCGCAGTGTACGACCTCTGCTCCCTGTCAGTGAGTCACCGAGCGCAGTGTACGACCTCTGCTCCCTGTCAGTGAGTCACCGAGCGCAGTGTACGACCTCTGCTCCCTGTCAGTGAGTCACCGAGCGCAGTGTACGACCTCTGCTCCCTGTCAGTGAGTCACCGAGCGCAGTGTACGACCTCTGCTCCCTGTCAGTGAGACACCGAGCGCAGTGTACGACCTCTGCTCCCTGTCAGTGAGTCACCGAGCGCAGTGTACGACCTCTGCTCCCTGTCAGTGAGTCACCGAGCGCAGTGTACGACCTCTGCTCCCTGTCAGTGAGTCACCGAGCGCAGTGTACGACCTCTGCTCCCTGTCAGTGAGACACCGAGCGCAGTGTACGACCTCTGCTCCCTGTCAGTGAGTCACCGAGCGCAGTGTACGACCTCTGCTCCCTGTCAGTGAGTCACCGAGCGCAGTGTACGACCTCTGCTCCCTGTCAGTGAGTCACCGAGCGCAGTGTACGACCTCTGCTCCCTGTCAGTGAGTCACCGAGCGCAGTGTACGACCTCTGCTCCCTGTCAGTGAGTCACCGAGCGCAGTGTACGACCTCTGCTCCCTGTTAGGGAGTCGCCGAGCGCAGTGTACGACCTCTGCTCCATGTCAGTGAGTCACCGAGCGCAGTGTACGACCTCTGCTCCCTGTCAGTGAGTCATCGAGCGCAGTGTACGACCTCTGCTCCCTGTCAGGGAGTCACCGAGCGCAGTGTACGACCTCTGCACCCTGTCAGTGAGTCATCGAGCGCAGTGTACGACCTCTGCTCCCTGTCAGGGAGTCACCGAGCGCAGTGTACGACCTCTGCTCCCTGTCAGTGAGTCATCGAGCGCAGTGTACGACCTCTGCTCCCTGTCAGGGAGTCACCGAGCGCAGTGTACGACCTCTGCTCCCTGTCAGCGAGTCGCCGAGCGCAGTGCACGACCTCTGCTCCCTGTCAGGGAGTCACCGAGCGCAGTGTACGACCTCTGCTCCCTGTCAGTGAGTCACCGAGCGCAGTGTACGACCTCTGCTCCCTGTCAGTGAGTCACCGAGCGCAGTGTACGACCTCTGCTCCCTGTCAGTGAGTCACCGAGCGCAGTGTACGACCTCTGCTCCCTGTCAGTGAGTCGCCGAGCGCAGTGTACGACCTCTGCTCCCTGTCAGTGAGTCGCCGAGCGCAGTGTACGACCTCTGCTCCCTGTCAGTGAGTCGCCGAGCGCAGTGTACGACCTCTGCTCCCTGTCAGTGAGTCGCCGAGCGCAGTGTACGACCTCTGCTCCCTGTCAGTGAGTCGCCGAGCGCAGTGTACGACCTCTGCTCCCTGTCAGTGAGTCACCGAGCGCAGTGTACGACCTCTGCTCCCTGTCAGGGAGTCACCGAGCGCAGTGTACGACCTCTGCTCCCTGTCAGTGAGTCACCGAGCGCAGTGTACGACCTCTGCTCCCTGTCAGGGAGTCACCGAGCGCAGTGTACGACCTCTGCTCCCTGTCAGTGAGTCACCGAGCGCAGTGTACGACCTCTGCTCCCTGTCAGTGAGTCACCGAGCGCAGTGTACGACCTCTGCTCCCTGTCAGGGAGTCGCCTGCCCTTCTCACAGCGGAGGGTTCGGTGCAGTGGATCCGCTCGTTAGATTTCGTACTTTACCTTAGTAAAATCGTCGTCCGTCACAGGATAAGAACGCAGGTAGAGCCCAAAACACAGGAAGGTGATGGCGAGCGTGACCAGACACAGGAGGAAGGTGACCAGCGGAGGGTGATGGCGCACACAGAGCCGAAGCCCCGCACACAGCGCACAGGCCATGGTGGAGTCAACCTGAGAGGCGACAAACACAGGTCACATCACAACAGGCATGGCCGCCGTCTCCATGACAACTCCTCCATGTACCACTACCTGCAATGTCTGCCGCAGACCCCTCGTGGGCTGCAGAAGTGGAGAACTACAACTCCCAGCATGCCCTGCAACCCTGATGCTCTTCGCCTGCCAGTTCTTTATGTATTTACCATTTATACTTCACATTGTGGTCGCTGGGACTTGTAGTTCAACACAACATAACCCTTAGGCTATGTTCACACTTTGCAGATTCCACTGCGGATTTTTCCGCAGCAGAATTCCAAAATCCGCAGTGAAAACCGCAGCGCGTTTTCACTGCGGATTTATCGCGGTTTTTACTGCGTTTTCGTCTGCAGATTTTCAACTGCAGTTTTCTATTGGAGCAGCTGAAAATCCGCAGAAAAGAAGTGACATGCTGCGGAATGTAATCCGCAGCGTTTCCGCGCGGATTTTTCTGCAGCATGTGCACAGCGTTCTTTGTTTCCCATAGGTTTACATTGAAATGTAAACTCATGGGAAACTGCTGCGGATCCGCAGCGGTCAAATCCGCTGCGGATCCGCAGCAAAATCCGCAAAGTGTGAATATAGCCTTAAACCCAAGAAGCCCCTGCGCAAAGCATTCTGGGACACGTGTGCGCAGGGGATGGGTTTCCCAGGATGCACCACGCCTGGGCCCTGCTCGGTATTCTGTCTCCCTCCCCGTCCACCCCGCACTGCAGCGCCCCCATCAGGTACCCCGTGTGCAGGCGGCGGCCGGCCGGACTCCTGGGGCAGCCGCTCTCCTCCTCCGCCTCAGAGTCTGCAAAGGGCGTGAGCTACAACAAAATGGCGGCACACCAACTGCACGCCACGTGTCCAAGGGTTACCATGGAAACTGCCAACCGACCTGCGCTCCTGGCTCCAGCGTCACTGACAGTTATGGTTCCTATAGAGACAGCGGCTGTAACGTGTACTGTGGTCACCACAGCAACCAATCACATCACTGCTTACAGCCACGTGCTGATGAAAGTGTGAAAGCAGAAACGGGATTGGTGGATAAAAAGCAACTCTGTATCTAATCCTACCCTGTGTGATACTGACTGCTGAGTCGTGTATCTAATCCTCTCCTGTGTGATACTGACTGCTGAGTCGTGTATCTAATCCTCTCCTGTGTGATACTGACTGCTGAGCCGTGTATCTAATCCTCTCCTGTGTGATACTGACTGCTGAGCCGTGTATCTAATCCTCTCCTGTGTGATACTGACTGCTGAGCCGTGTATCTAATCCTCTCCTGTGTGATACTGACTGCTGAGCCGTGTATCTAATCATCTGTGTGATACTGTCTGCTGAGCCGTGTATCTAATCCTATCCTGTGTGATACTGTCTGCTGAGCCGTGTATCTAATCCTCTCCTGTGTGATACTGACTGCTGAGCCGTGTATCTAATCCTCTCCTGTGTGATACTGACTGCTGAGCCGTGTATCTAATCCTCTCCTGTGTGATACTGTCTGCTGAGCCGTGTATCTAATCCTATCCTGTGTGATACTGACTGCTGAGCCGTGTATCTAATCCTATCCTGTGTGATACTGACTGCTGAGCCGTGTATCTAATCCTCTCCTGTGTGACACTGACTGCTGAGCCGTGTATCTAATCCTCTCCTGTGTGATACTGTCTGCTGAGCCGTGTATCTAATCCTCTCCTGTGTGATACTGACTGCTGAGTCGTGTATCTAATCCTCTCCTGTGTGATACTGACTGCTGAGCCGTGTATCTAATCCTCTCCTGTGTGATACTGACTGCTGAGCCGTGTATCTAATCCTCTCCTGTGTGATACTGACTGCTGAGCCGTGTATCTAATCCTCTCCTGTGTGATACTGACTGCTGAGCCGTGTATCTAATCATCTGTGTGATACTGTCTGCTGAGCCGTGTATCTAATCCTATCCTGTGTGATACTGTCTGCTGAGCCGTGTATCTAATCCTCTCCTGTGTGATACTGACTGCTGAGCCGTGTATCTAATCCTATCCTGTGTGATACTGACTGCTGAGCCGTGTATCTAATCCTATCCTGTGTGATACTGTCTGCTGAGCCGTGTATCTAATCCTATCCTGTGTGATACTGACTGCTGAGCCGTGTATCTAATCCTCTCCTGTGTGATACTGACTGCTGAGCCGTGTATCTAATCCTCTCCTGTGTGATACTGACTGCTGAGCCGTGTATCTAATCCTATCCCGTGTGATACTGACTGCTGAGCCGTGTATCTAATCCTATCCCGTGTGATACTGACTGCTGAGCCGTGTATCTAATCCTATCCCGTGTGATACTGACTGCTGAGCCGTGTATCTAATCCTCTCCTGTGTGATACTGTCTGCTGAGCCGTGTATCTAATCCTATCCTGTGTGATACTGACTGCTGAGCCGTATATCTAATCCTCTCCTGTGTGATACTGACTGCTGAGCCGTGTATCTAATCCTCTCCTGTGTGATACTGACTGCTGAGCCGTGTATCTAATCCTCTCCTGTGTGATACTGACTGCTGAGCCGTGTATCTAATCCTATCCTGTGTGATACTGACTGCTGAGCCGTGTATCTAATCCTCTCCTGTGTGATACTGTCTGCTGAGCCGTGTATCTAATCCTCTCCTGTGTGATACTGACTGCTGAGCCGTGTATCTAATCCTATGTGATACTGACTGCTGAGCCGTATATCTAATCCTATCCTGTGTGATACTGACTGCTGAGCCGTGTATCTAATCCTCTCCTGTGTGATACTGACTGCTGAGCCGTGTATCTAATCCTCTCCTGTGTGATACTGACTGCTGAGCCGTGTATCTAATCCTCTCCTGTGTGATACTGACTGCTGAGCCGTGTATCTAATCCTCTTCTGTGTGATACTGACTGCTGAGCCGTGTATCTAATCCTATCCTGTGTGATACTGACTGCTGAGCCGTATATCTAATCCTATCCTGTGTGATACTGTCTGCTGAGCCGTGTATCTAATCCTCTCCTGTGTGATACTGACTGCTGAGCCGTGTATCTAATCCTATCCTGTGTGATACTGTCTGCTGAGCCGTGTATCTAATCCTATCCTGTGTGATACTGACTGCTGAGCCGTGTATCTAATCCTATCCTGTGTGATACTGTCTGCTGAGCCGTGTATCTAATCCTATCCTGTGTGATACTGACTGCTGAGCCGTGTATCTAATCCTCTCCTGTGTGATACTGACTGCTGAGCCGTGTATCTAATCCTCTCCTGTGTGATACTGACTGCTGAGCCGTGTATCTAATCCTCTCCTGTGTGATACTGACTGCTGAGCCGTGTATCTAATCCTCTCCTGTGTGATACTGACTGCTGAGCCGTGTATCTAATCCTCTCCTGTGTGATACTGACTGCTGAGCTGTGAATTAACCCTTCACCTTCTGGACGCTGATCCAGACTCTCGGTGGTTGCAGTTCCCATAGAAACAGAGAGCTGTAATTTTCCCCATAAAGCGCAGACGAGCGGCCGGCGCTGAGACGCTGTTTGCTGCTCGTTCTTTCTGTAATGGTGCGTGGGACCGAATGAGGGAGACGCAGGCGACAAAATTATCCCCGGCCCCGAGCAGCCCCCACTACTGACAATTCACACTGCAGCCATTTCTATCCCTCCACAAGGACCGCCAGGTGTCAGGGCCATCTGCAGCTCCCCCTATAGGTGGGAATGGGGTAATGAAGTACGAAGGCGGTATAGTATAGTAGTTATATTCTTGTACATAGGGGCGGTATTATAGTAGTTATATTCTTGTACATAGGGGCGGTATTATAGTAGTTATATTCTTGTACATAGGGGCGGTATTATAGTAGTTATATTCTTGTACATAGGGGCGGTATTATAGTAGTTATATTCTTGTACATAGGGGCGGTATTATAGTAGTTATATTCTTGTACATAGGGGCGGTATTATAGTAGTTATATTCTTGTACATAGGGGCGGTATTATAGTAGTTATATTCTTGTACATAGGGGCGGTATTATAGTAGTTATATTCTTGTACATAGGGGCGGTATTATAGTAGTTATATTCTTGTACATAGGGGCGGTATTATAGTAGTTATATTCTTGTACATAGGGGCGGTATTATAGTAGTTATATTCTTGTACATAGGGGCGGTATTATAGTAGTTATATTCTTGTACATAGGGGCGGTATTATAGTAGTTATATTCTTGTACATAGGGGCGGTATTATAGTAGTTATATTCTTGTACATAGGGGCGGTATTATAGTAGTTATATTCTTGTACATAGGGGCGGTATTATAGTAGTTATATTCTTGTACATAGGGGCGGTATTATAGTAGTTATATTCTTGTACATAGGGGCGGTATTATAGTAGTTATATTCTTGTACATAGGGGCGGTATTATAGTAGTTATATTCTTGTACATAGGGGCGGTATTATAGTAGTTATATTCTTGTACATAGGGGCGGTATTATAGTAGTTATATTCTTGTACATAGGGGCGGTATTATAGTAGTTATATTCTTGTACATAGGGGCGGTATTATAGTAGTTATATTCTTGTACATAGGGGCGGTATTATAGTAGTTATATTCTTGTACATAGGGGCGGTATTATAGTAGTTATATTCTTGTACATAGGGGCGGTATTATAGTAGTTATATTCTTGTACATAGGGGCGGTATTATAGTAGTTATATTCTTGTACATAGGGGCGGTATTATAGTAGTTATATTCTTGTACATAGGGGCGGTATTATAGTAGTTATATTCTTGTACATAGGGGCGGTATTATAGTAGTTATATTCTTGTACATAGGGGCGGTATTATAGTAGTTATATTCTTGTACATAGGGGCGGTATTATAGTAGTTATATTCTTGTACATAGGGGCGGTATTATAGTAGTTATATTCTTGTACATAGGGGCGGTATTATAGTAGTTATATTCTTGTACATAGGGGCGGTATTATAGTAGTTATATTCTTGTACATAGGGGCGGTATTATAGTAGTTATATTCTTGTACATAGGGGCGGTATTATAGTAGTTATATTCTTGTACATAGGGGCGGTATTATAGTAGTTATATTCTTGTACATAGGGGCGGTATTATAGTAGTTATATTCTTGTACATAGGGGCGGTATTATAGTAGTTATATTCTTGTACATAGGGGCGGTATTATAGTAGTTATATTCTTGTACATAGGGGCGGTATTATAGTAGTTATATTCTTGTACATAGGGGCGGTATTATAGTAGTTATATTCTTGTACATAGGGGCGGTATTATAGTAGTTATATTCTTGTACATAGGGGCGGTATTATAGTAGTTATATTCTTGTACATAGGGGCGGTATTATAGTAGTTATATTCTTGTACATAGGGGCGGTATTATAGTAGTTATATTCTTGTACATAGGGGCGGTATTATAGTAGTTATATTCTTGTACATAGGGGCGGTATTATAGTAGTTATATTCTTGTACATAGGGGCGGTATTATAGTAGTTATATTCTTGTACATAGGGGCGGTATTATAGTAGTTATATTCTTGTACATAGGGGCGGTATTATAGTAGTTATATTCCTGTACATAGGGGCGGTATTATAGTAGTTATATTCCTGTACATAGGGGCGGTATTATAGTAGTTATATTCCTGTACATAGGGGCGGTATTATAGTAGTTATATTCCTGTACATAGGGGCGGTATTATAGTAGTTATATTCCTGTACATAGGGGCGGTATTATAGTAGTTATATTCCTGTACATAGGGGCGGTATTATAGTAGTTATATTCCTGTACATAGGGGCGGTATTATAGTAGTTATATTCCTGTACATAGGGGCGGTATTATAGTAGTTATATTCCTGTACATAGGGGCGGTATTATAGTAGTTATATTCCTGTACATAGGGGCGGTATTATAGTAGTTATATTCCTGTACATAGGGGCGGTATTATAGTAGTTATATTCCTGTACATAGGGGCGGTATTATAGTAGTTATATTCCTGTACATAGGGGCGGTATTATAGTAGTTATATTCCTGTACATAGGGGCGGTATTATAGTAGTTATATTCCTGTACATAGGGGCGGTATTATAGTAGTTATATTCCTGTACATAGGGGCGGTATTATAGTAGTTATATTCCTGTACATAGGGGCGGTATTATAGTAGTTATATTCCTGTACATAGGGGCGGTATTATAGTAGTTATATTCCTGTACATAGGGGCGGTATTATAGTAGTTATATTCCTGTACATAGGGGCGGTATTATAGTAGTTATATTCCTGTACATAGGGGCGGTATTATAGTAGTTATATTCCTGTACATAGGGGCGGTATTATAGTAGTTATATTCCTGTACATAGGGGCGGTATTATAGTAGTTATATTCCTGTACATAGGGGCGGTATTATAGTAGTTATATTCCTGTACATAGGGGCGGTATTATAGTAGTTATATTCCTGTACATAGGGGCGGTATTATAGTAGCTATATTCCTGTACATAGGGGCGGTATTATAGTAGCTATATTCCTGTACATAGGGGCGGTATTATAGTAGCTATATTCCTGTACATAGGGGCGGTATTATAGTAGCTATATTCCTGTACATAGGGGCGGTATTATAGTAGCTATATTCCTGTACATAGGGGCGGTATTATAGTAGCTATATTCCTGTACATAGGGGCGGTATTATAGTAGCTATATTCCTGTACATAGGGGCGGTATTATAGTAGCTATATTCCTGTACATAGGGGCGGTATTATAGTAGCTATATTCCTGTACATAGGGGCGGTATTATAGTAGCTATATTCCTGTACATAGGGGCGGTATTATAGTAGCTATATTCCTGTACATAGGGGCGGTATTATAGTAGCTATATTCCTGTACATAGGGGCGGTATTATAGGAGCTATATTCCTGTACATAGGGGCGGTATTATAGGAGCTATATTCCTGTACATAGGGGCGGTATTATAGGAGCTATATTCCTGTACATAGGGGCGGTATTATAGGAGCTATATTCCTGTACATAGGGGCGGTATTATAGGAGCTATATTCCTGTACATAGGGGGCGGTATTATAGGAGCTATATTCCTGTACATAGGGGCGGTATTATAGGAGCTATATTCCTGTACATAGGGGCGGTATTATAGGAGCTATATTCCTGTACATAGGGGCGGTATTATAGGAGCTATATTCCTGTACATAGGGGCGGTATTATAGGAGCTATATTCCTGTACATAGGGGCGGTATTATAGGAGCTATATTCCTGTACATAGGGGCGGTATTATAGGAGCTATATTCCTGTACATAGGGGCGGTATTATAGGAGCTATATTCCTGTACATAGGGGCGGTATTATAGGAGCTATATTCCTGTACATAGGGGCGGTATTATAGGAGCTATATTCCTGTACATAGGGGCGGTATTATAGGAGCTATATTCCTGTACATAGGGGCGGTATTATAGGAGCTATATTCCTGTACATAGGGGCGGTATTATAGGAGCTATATTCCTGTACATAGGGGCGGTATTATAGGAGCTATATTCCTGTACATAGGGGCGGTATTATAGGAGCTATATTCCTGTACATAGGGGCGGTATTATAGGAGCTATATTCCTGTACATAGGGGCGGTATTATAGGAGCTATATTCCTGTACATAGGGGCGGTATTATAGGAGCTATATTCCTGTACATAGGGGCGGTATTATAGGAGCTATATTCCTGTACATAGGGGCGGTATTATAGGAGCTATATTCCTGTACATAGGGGCGGTATTATAGGAGCTATATTCCTGTACATAGGGGCGGTATTATAGGAGCTATATTCCTGTACATAGGGGCGGTATTATAGTAGCTATATTCCTGTACATAGGGGCGGTATTATAGTAGCTATATTCCTGTACATAGGGGCGGTATTATAGTAGCTATATTCCTGTACATAGGGGCGGTATTATAGTAGCTTATATTCCTGTACATAGGGGCGGTATTATAGTAGTTATATTCCTTGTACATAGGGGCGGTATTATAGTAGTTATATTCTTGTACATAGGGGCGGTATTATAGTAGTTATATTCTTGTACATAGGGGCGGTATTATAGTAGTTATATTCTTGTACATAGGGGCGGTATTATAGTAGTTATATTCTTGTACATAGGGGCGGTATTATAGTAGTTATATTCTTGTACATAGGGGCGGTATTATAGTAGTTATATTCTTGTACATAGGGGCGGTATTATAGTAGTTATATTCTTGTACATAGGGGCGGTATTATAGTAGTTATATTCTTGTACATAGGGGCGGTATTATAGTAGTTATATTCTTGTACATAGGGGCGGTATTATAGTAGTTATATTCTTGTACATAGGGGCGGTATTATAGTAGTTATATTCTTGTACATAGGGGCGGTATTATAGTAGTTATATTCTTGTACATAGGGGCGGTATTATAGTAGTTATATTCTTGTACATAGGGGCGGTATTATAGTAGTTATATTCTTGTACATAGGGGCGGTATTATAGTAGTTATATTCTTGTACATAGGGGCGGTATTATAGTAGTTATATTCTTGTACATAGGGGCGGTATTATAGTAGTTATATTCTTGTACATAGGGGCGGTATTATAGTAGTTATATTCTTGTACATAGGGGCGGTATTATAGTAGTTATATTCTTGTACATAGGGGCGGTATTATAGTAGTTATATTCTTGTACATAGGGGCGGTATTATAGTAGTTATATTCTTGTACATAGGGGCGGTATTATAGTAGTTATATTCTTGTACATAGGGGCGGTATTATAGTAGTTATATTCTTGTACATAGGGGCGGTATTATAGTAGTTATATTCTTGTACATAGGGGCGGTATTATAGTAGTTATATTCTTGTACATAGGGGCGGTATTATAGTAGTTATATTCTTGTACATAGGGGCGGTATTATAGTAGTTATATTCTTGTACATAGGGGCGGTATTATAGTAGTTATATTCTTGTACATAGGGGCGGTATTATAGTAGTTATATTCTTGTACATAGGGGCGGTATTATAGTAGTTATATTCTTGTACATAGGGGCGGTATTATAGTAGTTATATTCTTGTACATAGGGGCGGTATTATAGTAGTTATATTCTTGTACATAGGGGCGGTATTATAGTAGTTATATTCTTGTACATAGGGGCGGTATTATAGTAGTTATATTCTTGTACATAGGGGCGGTATTATAGTAGTTATATTCTTGTACATAGGGGCGGTATTATAGTAGTTATATTCTTGTACATAGGGGCGGTATTATAGTAGTTATATTCTTGTACATAGGGGCGGTATTATAGTAGTTATATTCTTGTACATAGGGGCGGTATTATAGTAGTTATATTCTTGTACATAGGGGCGGTATTATAGTAGTTATATTCTTGTACATAGGGGCGGTATTATAGTAGTTATATTCTTGTACATAGGGGCGGTATTATAGTAGTTATATTCTTGTACATAGGGGCGGTATTATAGTAGTTATATTCTTGTACATAGGGGCGGTATTATAGTAGTTATATTCTTGTACATAGGGGCGGTATTATAGTAGTTATATTCTTGTACATAGGGGCGGTATTATAGTAGTTATATTCTTGTACATAGGGGCGGTATTATAGTAGTTATATTCTTGTACATAGGGGCGGTATTATAGTAGTTATATTCTTGTACATAGGGGCGGTATTATAGTAGTTATATTCTTGTACATAGGGGCGGTATTATAGTAGTTATATTCTTGTACATAGGGGCGGTATTATAGTAGTTATATTCTTGTACATAGGGGCGGTATTATAGTAGTTATATTCTTGTACATAGGGGCGGTATTATAGTAGTTATATTCTTGTACATAGGGGCGGTATTATAGTAGTTATATTCTTGTACATAGGGGCGGTATTATAGTAGTTATATTCTTGTACATAGGGGCGGTATTATAGTAGTTATATTCTTGTACATAGGGGCGGTATTATAGTAGTTATATTCTTGTACATAGGGGCGGTATTATAGTAGTTATATTCTTGTACATAGGGGCGGTATTATAGTAGTTATATTCTTGTACATAGGGGCGGTATTATAGTAGTTATATTCTTGTACATAGGGGCGGTATTATAGTAGTTATATTCTTGTACATAGGGGCGGTATTATAGTAGTTATATTCTTGTACATAGGGGCGGTATTATAGTAGTTATATTCTTGTACATAGGGGCGGTATTATAGTAGTTATATTCTTGTACATAGGGGCGGTATTATAGTAGTTATATTCTTGTACATAGGGGCGGTATTATAGTAGTTATATTCTTGTACATAGGGGCGGTATTATAGTAGTTATATTCTTGTACATAGGGGCGGTATTATAGTAGTTATATTCTTGTACATAGGGGCGGTATTATAGTAGTTATATTCTTGTACATAGGGGCGGTATTATAGTAGTTATATTCTTGTACATAGGGGCGGTATTATAGTAGTTATATTCTTGTACATAGGGGCGGTATTATAGTAGTTATATTCTTGTACATAGGGGCGGTATTATAGTAGTTATATTCTTGTACATAGGGGCGGTATTATAGTAGTTATATTCTTGTACATAGGGGCGGTATTATAGTAGTTATATTCTTGTACATAGGGGCGGTATTATAGTAGTTATATTCTTGTACATAGGGGCGGTATTATAGTAGTTATATTCTTGTACATAGGGGCGGTATTATAGTAGTTATATTCTTGTACATAGGGGCGGTATTATAGTAGTTATATTCTTGTACATAGGGGCGGTATTATAGTAGTTATATTCTTGTACATAGGGGCGGTATTATAGTAGTTATATTCTTGTACATAGGGGCGGTATTATAGTAGTTATATTCTTGTACATAGGGGCGGTATTATAGTAGTTATATTCTTGTACATAGGGGCGGTATTATAGTAGTTATATTCTTGTACATAGGGGCGGTATTATAGTAGTTATATTCTTGTACATAGGGGCGGTATTATAGTAGTTATATTCCTGTACATAGGGGCGGTATTATAGTAGTTATATTCCTGTACATAGGGGCGGTATTATAGTAGTTATATTCCTGTACATAGGGGCGGTATTATAGTAGTTATATTCCTGTACATAGGGGCGGTATTATAGTAGTTATATTCCTGTACATAGGGGCGGTATTATAGTAGTTATATTCCTGTACATAGGGGCGGTATTATAGTAGTTATATTCCTGTACATAGGGGCGGTATTATAGTAGTTATATTCCTGTACATAGGGGCGGTATTATAGTAGTTATATTCCTGTACATAGGGGCGGTATTATAGTAGTTATATTCCTGTACATAGGGGCGGTATTATAGTAGTTATATTCCTGTACATAGGGGCGGTATTATAGTAGTTATATTCCTGTACATAGGGGCGGTATTATAGTAGTTATATTCCTGTACATAGGGGCGGTATTATAGTAGTTATATTCCTGTACATAGGGGCGGTATTATAGTAGTTATATTCCTGTACATAGGGGCGGTATTATAGTAGTTATATTCCTGTACATAGGGGCGGTATTATAGTAGTTATATTCCTGTACATAGGGGCGGTATTATAGTAGTTATATTCCTGTACATAGGGGCGGTATTATAGTAGTTATATTCCTGTACATAGGGGCGGTATTATAGTAGTTATATTCCTGTACATAGGGGCGGTATTATAGTAGTTATATTCCTGTACATAGGGGCGGTATTATAGTAGTTATATTCCTGTACATAGGGGCGGTATTATAGTAGTTATATTCCTGTACATAGGGGCGGTATTATAGTAGTTATATTCCTGTACATAGGGGCGGTATTATAGTAGTTATATTCCTGTACATAGGGGCGGTATTATAGTAGTTATATTCCTGTACATAGGGGCGGTATTATAGTAGTTATATTCCTGTACATAGGGGCGGTATTATAGTAGTTATATTCCTGTACATAGGGGCGGTATTATAGTAGTTATATTCCTGTACATAGGGGCGGTATTATAGTAGTTATATTCCTGTACATAGGGGCGGTATTATAGTAGTTATATTCCTGTACATAGGGGCGGTATTATAGTAGTTATATTCCTGTACATAGGGGCGGTATTATAGTAGTTATATTCCTGTACATAGGGGCGGTATTATAGTAGCTATATTCCTGTACATAGGGGCGGTATTATAGTAGCTATATTCCTGTACATAGGGGCGGTATTATAGTAGCTATATTCCTGTACATAGGGGCGGTATTATAGTAGCTATATTCCTGTACATAGGGGCGGTATTATAGTAGCTATATTCCTGTACATAGGGGCGGTATTATAGTAGCTATATTCCTGTACATAGGGGCGGTATTATAGTAGCTATATTCCTGTACATAGGGGCGGTATTATAGTAGCTATATTCCTGTACATAGGGGCGGTATTATAGTAGCTATATTCCTGTACATAGGGGCGGTATTATAGTAGCTATATTCCTGTACATAGGGGCGGTATTATAGTAGCTATATTCCTGTACATAGGGGCGGTATTATAGTAGCTATATTCCTGTACATAGGGGCGGTATTATAGTAGCTATATTCCTGTACATAGGGGCGGTATTATAGTAGCTATATTCCTGTACATAGGGGCGGTATTATAGTAGCTATATTCCTGTACATAGGGGCGGTATTATAGTAGCTATATTCTTGTACATAGGGGCGGTATTATAGGAGCTATATTCCTGTACATAGGGGCGGTATTATAGTAGTTATATTCCTGTACATAGGGGCGGTATTATAGTAGTTATATTCTTGTACATAGGGGCGGTATTATAGTAGTTATATTCTTGTACATAGGGGCGGTATTATAGTAGTTATATTCTTGTACATAGGGGCGGTATTATAGGAGTTATATTCTTGTACATAGGGGCGGTATTATAGTAGTTATATTCTTGTACATAGGGGCGGTATTATAGTAGTTATATTCTTGTACATAGGAGGCAGTATTATAGTAGTTATATTCTTGTACATAGGGGCAGTATTATAGTAGTTATATTCTTGTACATAGGAGGCAGTATTATAGTAGTTATATTCTTGTAGATAGGGGCAGTATTATAGTAGTTATATTCTTGTACATAGGAGGCAGTATTATAGTAGTTATATTCTTGTAGATAGGGGCAGTATTATAGTAGTTATATTCTTGTAGATAGGGGCAGTATTATAGTAGTTATATTCTTGTAGATAGGGGCAGTATTATAGTAGTTATATTCTTGTAGATAGGGGCAGTATTATAGTAGTTATATTCTTGTAGATAGGGGCAGTATTATAGTAGTTATATTCTTGTACATAGGAGGCAGTATTATAGTAGTTATATTCTTGTACATAGGGGCAGTATTATAGTAGTTATAGTCTTGTACATAGGAGCAGTATTATAGCAGTTATATTCTTGTACATAGGGAGCAGCATTATAGCAGTTATATTCTTGTACATATGGGGCAGTATTATAGCAGTTATATTCTTGTACATAGGGGGCAGTATTATAGTAGTTATATTCTTGTACATAGGGGCAGTATTATAGTAGTTATATTCTTGTACATAGGAGCAGTATTATAGTAGTTATATGCTTGTATATAGGAGCAGTATTATTATTGTATCTCAGAATTAACCCTTTCTAGGACTGCAGAGGGGGGCCACATGCTCCCAATACTTATCTGTACAGGGGGCCAAAAATTACCAGATATCAAACACCCCACCATCCTCATAAGAGTGTTGGTGCAGTCGCCTCCACGGGGAGTTCCCTGTGTAAGATCTAAATTATGTAGATTAACGAATCTGGGAGAAAAAGATCTAAGCAACAGAACGTGTGAAAAAGACTTGTGTATACTAATAGATCACAGACTGCACATGAGCCAACTGTATGATGCAGCAGCAAAAAAGGAAAACACAGTTCTTGGACGTATTAAGATAAGTATAGAGTCTAGATCACGTGAAGTCATTATCCCCCTACTCCTCCTTGGTCAGACCTCCTCTGTAATACTGGGTCTAGTTCTGGGCTCGACATTATAAAAAAAAAAAAGACAAACAAACAGGAGCAAGTTCAGAGAAGAGTTACCCGGATGGTGAGCAGACTGCAAAGTATGTCCTACGAGGAACAACTTAAGGATCTGGCAATTCTTAGCTGTAAACAAGAAGGCAGAGAGGAAACTTAATAGCGGTCTACAAATATCTGAAGGGCTGTCACAGTGTAGAGGGATCATTATTCCCATTTGCACATGGACACACGAGAAGCAATGGAATTAAATGGAAAGGGAGAAGATACAGATTAGATATTAGGAAAACCTTTTTGACAGTGAGGATGATCAATGAGTGTAACAGGCGGTCACGAGAGGTGGTGAGTTCTCCTTCAAAGGAAATCTTCAGAAGCTGGACAGACATCTGTCTGAGATGGTTTAGTGACTCCTGCATTGAGGAGGGGGTTGGACACGATGACCCTGGAGGTCCCTTCCAACTCTAACATTCTAGGATTCTATACAGAGATACATGATAATATCCTGTCTGCAGCCACCACTAGGGGGAGCTCCCTGTATAGATACATGATATCCTGTCTGCAGTCACCACTAGGGGGAGCTCCCTGTATACAGAGATACATGATAAGATCCTGTCTGCAGCCACCACTAGGGGGAGCTCCCTGTATACAGAGATACATGATAAGATCCTGTCTGCAGCCACCACTAGGGGGAGCTCCCTGTATACAGAGATACATGATAAGATTCTGTCTGCAGCCACCACACTAGGGGGAGCTCCCTGTATACAGATATACATGATAAGATCCTGTCTGCAGTCACCACTAGGGGGAGCTCCCTGTATAGAGAGATACATGATAAGATCCTGTCTGCAGCCACCACTAGAGGGAGCTCCCTGTATACAGAGCTACATGATAAGATTCTGTCTGCAGCCACCACTAGGGGGAGCTCCCTGTATACAGAGATACATGATAAGATCCTGTCTGCAGCCACCACTAGAGGGAGCTCCCTGTATACAGAGATACATGATAAGATCCTGTCTGCAGCCACCACTAGGGGGAGCTCCCTGTATACAGAGATACATGATAAGATCCTGTCTGCAGCCACCACTAGGGGGAGCTCCCTGTATACAGAGATACATGATAAGATTCTGTCTGCAGCCACCACTAGGGGGAGCTCCCTGTATAGAGAGATACATGATAAGATCCTGTCTGTAGTCACCACTAGGGGGAGCTCCCTGTATACAGAGATACACGATAAGATCCTGTCTGCAGCCACCACTAGAGGGAGCTCCCTGTATACAGAGCTACATGATAAGATTCTGTCTGCAGCCACCACTAGGGGGAGCTCCCTGTATACAGAGATACATGATAAGATCCTGTCTGCAGCCACCACTAGAGGGAGCTCCCTTTATACAGAGATACATGATAAGATTCTGTCTGCAGCCACCACTAGGGGGAGCTCCCTGTATAGAGATACATGAAAAAAAAAATCACAGTAATAAGCAAGTGCTAGTCAAAAGATGGAAAAAACAGGGTATTTAGTTGATACTTTTTATTGCAAAAAAAAATGTATACAGAGCTGCTCCACCAATCGTCAAGGTATACCCATATAGAGCAGTCCTAACTAATGTATATAATCCCTATCTGATGTATTTAAAAACCTGATCATCTGTATAGTACCTGTATAAGCAGGGTTCAGAGAGAAAATATCCATGTGGACATGCTGGATGGAACAGCTTTGATGCAAATGACCCATAAGGAGTGGTGGACTCCCTAGTACTTATTACTGTGATTTTTTTTTTTTTTACAGCAGAGTATTTTTTTTTTTTTTTCGGAGTTGACAGAGCAAGCTCCATTTCCAGCTCCCTGTTCTAAAAATCCATTTAATATATGGTCCCCAAATAGGGGACGTATCAGATATTAAACTGATAAGAACAGATACTACACTTGATCTTAGCCAAAAGTATTTTTGACCTCACTGTGCTCTTTTGTGTCTTCAAGTTTCTTGGCGGTGTGTCAACAGGTTCCTACAGACTTGTTCAATGTGCAAGTAGCCCGTGTGTTTCTGGTTCTATAATTGTTCTCTTGTTTCTACAACACTAGGGAGTCCACCACTCCTTATGGGTCATTTGCATCAAAGCTGTTCCATCCAGCATGTCCACATGGATATTCCCTCTCTGAACCCTGCTTATACAGGTACTATACAGATGATCAGGTTTTTAAATACATGTCCACTTAGGAAGCAACAATGATTGACAATCAATGTCACATGCTGTTGTGCAAATGGAATAGACAACAGATGGAAATTATTGTCAATTATTATCAAGACACCCTCAAAGGAGTGGTTCTGCAGGTGGGAACATCTCAGTACCAATGCTTTCTGGTTGATGTTTTGGTCACTTTTGAATGTTGGTTGTGCTTTCACACTCGTGGTAGCACCTGACAGACTCTACAACCCACACAAGTGGCTCAGGTAGTGCAGCTCATCCAGGATGGCACATCAATGCGAGCTGTGGCAAGGTTTGCTGTGTCTGTCAGCTTAGTGTCCAGAGGCTGGAGGCGGTACCAGGAGACAGGCCAGTACACCAGGAGACGTGGAGGGGGCAATAGGACGGCAACAACCCAGCAGCAGGACCGCTACCTCAGCCTTCGTGCAAGGAGGAACAGGAGCACTGCCAGAGCCCTGAAAAATGACCTCCAGCAGGCCACAAATGTGCATGTGTCTGCACAAACGGTAAGGAACCTGACTCCATGAGAATAGTCTGAGTGCCCGACGTCCACAGGTGGGGGTTGTGCTCACAGTCCAACACCGTGCAGGATATTTGGCATTTGCCACAGAACACCAGGATTGGTAAATTCGCCACTGGCGCCCTGTGCTCTTCACAGATGAAAGCAGGTTCACACTGAGCACTTGTGACAGACGTGACAGAGTCTGGAGACGTCGTGGAGAACGATCTGCTGCCTGCAACATCCTTCAGCATGACTGGTTTGGCAATGGGTCAGTAATGGTGTGGGGTGGCATTCCTTTGGAGGGCCGCACAGCCCTCCATGTGCTCGCCAGAGGTAGCCTGACTGCCATTAGGTACCAAGATGAGATCTTCAGACCCCTAATGAGACCATATGCTGGTGCGGTTGGCCCTGGGTTCCCCCTAATACAGGACAATGCCAGACCTCATGTGGCTGGAGTGTGTCAGCAGTTCCTGCAAGATGAAGGCATTGAAGCTATGGACTGGCCGCCCGTTCCCCAGACCTGAATCCGATTGAGCACCTCTGGGACATCATGTCTCGCACCATCCACCAACGTCATGTTGCACCACAGACTGTCCAGGAGTTGGCGGATGCTTTAGTCCAGGTCTGGGAGGAGATCCCTCAGGAGACCATCCGCTGCCTCATCAGGAGCATGCTCAGGTGTTGTAGGTTGGTCATACAGGCACGTGGAGGCCACACACACTACTGAGCATCATTTCCTTGTCTTGAGGCATTTCCACTGAAGTTGGATCAGCCAGTAATTTGACTTTCCACTTTGATTTTGAGCATCAGTCCAACTCCAGACCTCCGTGGGATATTAGTTGTGATTTACGTTGATAATTTTTAGGTTTTATTGTAATCAACACACTCCACTATGTAATGAATAAAGATTTACAGCTGGAATATTTCATCCAGCGATATCTAGGATGTGGGATTGTAGTGCTCCCTTTAATTTTTGAGCAGTGTATATATCCATGCAGAGGATGAGATACTAAGTGTGTGCCACATATCCCCTGATGGGGAAATAAGACATTCTCCAGAACGACGGAGGGTAATAAAACAGATTTTAATGACAATATCCCCCAGGTCCGGCTTTCAACAAATTGCCAGTTTGGGTTTTAGTGCCTCAGCCACAACGTAGCGTGAAAAGTGTTAAAATAAGAAGCAGGAGAAAAAGAAAAAAAAAGAGAGAAGGTGCTTAGCAAGAGGAAAAAAAAAAAAAAAAAAGTGAGCGTCTTTCCTGGTAGAGAATCCTTCCTCCTGGAGCCGTGGAGAATCCGCAGGGCAGCACTCACTCATTGGAGGGAGGATAAAAGGTTCTAAACATAAAAAGGAGAATCCGAGGCCGGAGAGAAGCGACAGTGACCAGCGGGGGGCGCCACCTGTACCCGCCGCAGAACAGTGGCTGAGGCCGGTGAGCCACACATTTTAGGGTTGGGGCCAGAGAAAGCAGGAGGCAACCGGGCCCCCCCTTCTGTGGGACTCTCCATCTTACGGGACGCTATGGGTGAGGGGGTGGGGGCGACAAAATAAAAAATACAAACTAAAGAGTATTCTCCAGGAAATGCCACCTTAACCCCTTCCTGCCCGGAGGTCACAGAGAAGGTGGGTGTAAAGCAGTCTCTCGTGGGGCGCGGTGGTCTCTGTGGCGCATCTTGAATGCCGCTCTGCGGACTGAGTGTATTCATTGGGGAAGGTGGGTTTTTGGGGCTGGAGGGACGGACCATCGCTCCGGAGACTAGGGCTAGGGGGGCTCCGCACTGTGCCTTAACCTTTGCCATCCATGGCTTCTGCATATACGACTACGCGGGAGGGGTCTGAAAGAGAAGAGGAGGAAAAGTGACGGGACGGCAGTCGCAGGTTCAGGCTTTTCTCACTTTCCAAGATCTCTGCTTGCTGTCAGTAAACATTCATGTGTTCACAACACAGACGAGCCGACCCCAGACCCAGTGTATGCCGAGGCGAAAATCACGGACCACCAGAATGGGCCCATCATCACCCGCCCCGACACAGCACTCCTCTGCCCTGGACGGCGCCACGCCTGCCCAGCCCCCTCCCCTGGATCCACCCTCCTCCGCCCAGCCCCCTCCCCTGGATCCACCCTCCTCCACCCAGAACGGCGCCCCGCCAAGCCCTTCATCCGCCCAGCGCGGCGCCCCGCCAAGCCCTTCATCCGCCAGCGCGGCGCCCCGCCAAGCCCTTCATCCGCCAGCGCGGCGCCCCGCCAAGCCCTTCATCCGCCCAGCGCGGCGCCCCGCCAAGCCCTTCATCCGCCCAGCGCGGCGCCCCGCCAGCCCTTCCCCCGCCCAGCGCGGCGCCCCGCCAGCCCTTCCTCCGCCCAGCGCGGCGCCCCGCCAGCCCTTCCTCCGCCCAGCGCGGCGCCCCGCCAGCCCTTCCTCCGCCCAGCGCGGCGCCCCGCCAGCCCTTCCTCCGCCCAGCGCGGCGCCCCGCCAGCCCTTCCTCCGCCCAGCGCGGCGCCCCGCCAGCCCTTCCTCCGCCCAGCGCGGCGCCCCGCCAGCCTTTCCCCCGCCCAGCGCGGCGCCCCGCCAGCCCTTCCCCCGCCCCGCCAGCCCTTCCTCCGCCCAGCGCGGCGCCCCGACAGCCCTTCCTCCGCCCCGCCAGCCCTCCTCCGCCCCGCCAGCCCTCCTCCGCCCAGCATGGCGCCCCGCCAGCCCTTCCCCCGCCCAGCGCGGCGCCCCGACAGCCCTTCCTCCGCCCCGACAGCCCTCCTCCGCCCAGCGCGGCGCCCCGACAGCCCTTCCTCCGCCCAGCGCGGCACCCCGACAGCCCTTCCTCCGCCCCGACAGCCCTCCTCCGCCCCGCCAGCCCTCCTCCGCCCCGCCAGCCCTCCTCCGCCCAGCATGGCGCCCCGCCAGCCCTTCCTCCGCCCAGCGCGGCGCCCCGCCAGCCCTTCCTCCGCCCAGCCAGCCCTCCTCCGCCCAGCGCGGCGCCCCGCCAGCCCTTCCTCCGCCCCGCCAGCCCTCCTCCGCCCAGCATGGCGCCCCGCCAGCCCTTCCTCCGCCCAGCCTCTTACCTTTCTTGTGTAAGTTCCAGATACGATTCCACTCTGGAGAAAAAGTAAAAAAAAAAAATTAAAACTGAATAAAATCCCAGCACAATGTAACAAAGCATCAGCTGTGCAACTCCTGCAGTGATATATTATAGAAACCGACAGGACAGCAGGGAGAGCGGGGAGCCAATACAGGACTGGATGCAACTGTAACAAAACCTCAGCGGTGTCTAGGCAGGGAAAGATGGGTCTGTACAACACTCCCATTCTCTGACAGCAAGCAGTGGTCACACTACGGTAACGATGTGCTGCTTCCCGGGCCAGTGGGGGGATCAGGATGTACTCCCCCTAAACTAAGGGTCCGGGAACGGTGGCTGACAACGTGAGAGCGTGCGCAGCGGCCGTATTGGACACAGGGAGACTCCGGGGTTAATCACTGGGAGCAGCACCAGCAGATATCGGGGGGCCAGCAGCTATGGGCCTTCGGACCCCCATTTACCGTCTGCCACCACTCACCTTGCAGGCTGTAGGAGACCATGGCCTCCCAATCTTTCGGATTCTCCATGGTGGTCACCTCAGGATCGGCCCCTTCTATATAGAAGCCGTGGGACAGACGCACCAGGGCCATCACCGGAGGGGCTTGGTCCAGGTCGCCGCCACCTTCCACCCCTCCGGGGGTCTCCTCTTCAGGCTCCCTCACCTCTGGCGGCACCGCCTGGCCAGCTCCAGGTTCGTTAATAAAGGATAGCCCCCACTCGTTCTGGAAGATGGCCCCCAGGTTCTCCTGGCTGACTGGGGAAGGTGGGGAGGAGGAGAGGGAGGAGCAGGAGGAGGACGACAGGGAGCCGGTGTGCAGGGCAGCGGCGTCGCTCTGCGCAGCGTTCAGCAGGCAGTTGGGGAGGGTAGTGGAGGTGCGGAGGGCAGAGCTGGGCACCAGTCCTTTGCCGTCCAGGTTCTCCTTCACCTTGCTGGCGTAGCTGATTTTCGGCAGCGTCCTGGCGCTGCTGCTGTCGACAGGAAAGACGGGCAGAGGCTTGAAGAGCAGCCAGCTGTCCGCAGCCGGCTCCTTGTCTGCCGGGGGCGAGGGCTGGCGCGAGACGCTTTTGGTTTTGTCCCCGGCCGTCTGCTCGGGCCTCATATCCGCACACGGGGGCTCTGTGGAGTTTAAGGCTTCGCGGTTCCTGGGGCGCTGGGTGTGGGGACCCCCTCCGGGCCGGGGCACCCACGCTTTACGTTTTCCATCCCGGTATTGGCTCTCATAGTCCCAGTAGCCTTTACGGTGTCCAGAGTACGAAGTGCGGTGGTGGTGATGGTGGTGTGTGGGGTAGTAGTTGGGATGGTACTGGGAGGGGGGTGGGGGTCTCTGCAGTCCACGGCCAGAGGGGTCTTTCTCGCAGCCTCGCAGATGGCGCAGGTTCAGGGAGTTAGAGGGGCTGAGGGGGACGCTCTCCTCGGTGCGGCCGGCTAGCGCCTCAATTTCTGGCCCAAATCCGTTTGAGTCCCAGGAGCCTGAAGTGGAAGAGAGAAGAAAATGAATAGAGAGACCCCTGAACACAGGTCACCGAGGGGGGACACATCACATTAGGGGGGCCCTAAATGAGGACCCCTGTGTACTCACATACCGGAACTAGGAAAAGCTTACCCTCAATCCCAGCTCTCATGCTGCATGCGACCACTGCAGCCAGTCAACTCAAAGTCGAGAAAGGAGATTGGCTGCAGAGGTCACAGTATGAGGAAGCACAGAGACCGAAGACAGGCAGCGGAGCTCACAGTATGAGGAAGCACAGAGACCGAGAACAGGCAGCGGAGGTCACAGCATGAGGAAGCACAGAGACCGAGAACAGGCAGCGGAGGTCACAGCATGAGGAAGCACAGAGACCGAGGACAGGCAGCGGAGGTCACAGTATGAGGAAGCAGAGACCGAGGACAGGCAGCGGAGGTCACAGTATGAGGAAGCACAGAGACCGAGAACAGGCAGCGGAGGTCACAGCATGAGGAAGCACAGAGACCGAGGACAGGCAGCGGAGGTCACAGTATGAGGAAGCAGAGACCGAAGACAGGCAGCGGAGCTCACAGTATGAGGAAGCACAGAGACCGAGAACAGGCAGCGGAGGTCACAGCATGAGGAAGCACAGAGACCGAGAACAGGCAGCGGAGGTCACAGCATGAGGAAGCACAGAGACCGAGGACAGGCAGCGGAGCTCACAGTATGAGGAAGCAGAGACCGAGGACAGGCAGCGGAGGTCACAGTATGAGGAAGCACAGAGACCGAGGACAGGCAGCGGAGGTCACAGTATGAGGAAGCACAGAGACCGAGGACAGGCAGCGGAGGTCACAGTATGAGGAAGCACAGAGACCGAGGACAGGCAGCGGAGCTCACAGTATGAGGAAGCACAGTGACCGAGGACAGGCAGCGGAGGTCACAGCATGAGGAAGCACAGAGACCGAGGACAGGCAGCAGAGCTCACACGCCTGAGGAAGCACAGAGACCGAGGACAGGCAGCGGAGGTCACAGTATGAGGAAGCACAGAGACAGAGGACAGGCAGCGGAGGTCACAGTATGAGGAAGCAGAGACCGAGGACAGGCAGCGGAGGTCACAGTATGAGGAAGCACAGAGACCGAGGACAGGCAGCGGAGGTCACAGTATGAGGAAGCACAGAGACCGAGGACAGGCAGCGGAGGTCACAGTATGAGGAAGCACAGAGACCGAGGACAGGCAGCGGAGGTCACAGTATGAGGAAGCACAGAGACCGAGGACAGGCAGCAGAGCTCACAGTATGAGGAAGCAGAGACCGAGGACAGGCAGCAGAGCTCACAGTATGAGGAAGCAGAGAGACCGAGGACAGGCAGCGGAGGTCACAGTATGAGGAAGCAGAGACCGAGGACAGGCAGCGGAGGTCACAGTATGAGGAAGCACAGAGACCGAGGACAGGCAGCGGAGGTCACAGTATGAGGAAGCAGAGACCGAGGACAGGCAGCGGAGGTCACAGTATGAGGAAGCACAGAGACCGAGGACAGGCAGCGGAGGTCACAGTATGAGGAAGCACAGAGACCGAGGACAGGCAGCAGAGCTCACAGTATGAGGAAGCAGAGACCGAGGACAGGCAGCAGAGCTCACAGTATGAGGAAGCAGAGACCGAGGACAGGCAGCGGAGGTCACAGTATGAGGAAGCACAGAGACCGAGGACAGGCAGCGGAGGTCACAGTATGAGGAAGCACAGAGACCGAGGACAGGCAGCGGAGGTCACAGTATGAGGAAGCACAGAGACCGAGGACAGGCAGCGGAGGTCACAGTATGAGGAAGCACAGAGACCGAGGACAGGCAGCGGAGGTCACAGTATGAGGAAGCACAGAGACCGGCGGGGGCGATCTGTACCACAGAGAACAAAAAATCCTAGAGGCTCAAGCCCCATCCGGATCCCAATACTACTCACAGCTGCGGGTTTGTTACAGCTGTAACCATTTTATGCAAAATAAACAGTTTTAAGTCCAGACTGATACAATGTAACAGTTTGATTTTTGTAACCTTTGCACTGGATACTGTGAGAACTATCAGGCTGTGTGCACACGCTGCAGATTTGTCTGTGGAATTTTCTGAGCAGATTCTGCATTTCTTGGCAGGTCAGAATCGGCGCCTTTTTTTGCTCTGTGCTCACGTCGCAGGTCTTTGTGCGGATTTCTTCCTTTTTTACCCCTGCAGATTTCTATTATGGAATGGGTGCAGAAACGCAGATCTGCATAAAGAACTGACATGCTCCTTTTTTGAATCTGCTGCGTTTTCCGTGCAGATTTTTCCGCACCATTAAGGCCATGTTCACACGTTCCTGATTTCCCTGCTGTTTTTTCTGCACTAAAAACCGCAGCTCTTGACAGAAAACGCAGGTGCGTTTTTTGATGCGGTTTGTAGTGCGGTTTTTTATGCAGTTTTCTCTGCAGAGTCTGTTTTCTAGGAAGTTTTTTTTAGGGTTAAAATGGCTGAAAATACCCTACCCCTAACCCTACCTTTAACTGTAGTGGGGGAAAAAAAAAAAATAAATTCTTTATTTTATTATTGTTACTACCTATGGGGGTGATAAAGTGGGGGGTCATTTACTTTTTTTTTTTTTGATCACTGTGAGGTTATCACAGTGATCAAAATGTGCCTGGAACGAATCTGCCGGCCGGCAGATTCGGCGGGCGCACTGCGCATGCGCCCGCCATTTTGGAAGATGGCGGCGCCCAGGGAGAAGACGGACGGACGGACACCGGGAGGCCCGGTAAAAGTATAAGGGGGGGAGATGAGGGCACGGGGGGGGGGAAGGCGTCGGAGCACGGGGGGTGGCATCGGAGCATGGGGGGGGTGGGATTGGGGCACAGGGGGACAGCCACACTCCGCCCACGCACTTCCTGCTGCAGCGGTTCTGCACCACAAACCGCAGAAAACCCGCAGATATTTTTTTCGTCTGCGGGTTTTACTGCGGGTTTGACCCTCACAATGGAGGTCAATGGGTGCAGAACCGCTGCAGTTCCGCACAAAGAAGTGACATGGTCCTTTTTTACCGCAGCCATTCAGCGCGGCTTTTTTAATGAATTTCCGCATCATGTGCACTGCGGTTCCTATTTTCCATAGGGTACATTGTACTGTACCCTGCATGGAAAACAGCTGCGGACCCGCAGCGGCAAAATCGCAGCGGTTCCGCAGTAAAAAACGCACTGTGTGAACATGGCCTAACTCGGCATTTATTTTTTAGCCATTAATTTATATTGTACTGTACATCACTTGTGGATCTGCAGCGTTTCTGTGCAGAAAAAAAAGCTGCGGATCTGCAGGAAATCTGCAACGTGTGCACGCAGCCTGAGGACACACTGACCACAGCAGAGGTTGGACACGGCAGGAAGGGAATCCTATCAGTGTGGACTCGTCCCCCTGTATATAGGGGCAGTGTATCCCCCCATCAGTGTGGACTCGTCCTCCTGTATATAGGGGCAGTGTATCCCCCCATCAGTGTGGACTCGTCCTCCTGTATATAGGAGCAGTGTATCCCCCTATCAGTGTGGACTCGTCCTCCTGTATATAGGAGCAGTGTATCCCCCCATCTGTGTGGTCTCGTCCTCCTGTATATAGGGGCAGTGTATCCCCCCCATCAGTGTGGTCTCGTCCTCCTGTATATAGGGGCAGTGTATCCCCCCCCATCAGTGTGGTCTCGTCCTCCTGTATATAGGGGCAGTGTATCCCCCCATCAGTGTGGTCTCGTCCTCCTGTATATAGGAGCAGTGTATCCCCCCATCAGTGTGGACTCGTCCCCTGTATATAGGGGCAGTGTATCCCCCCATCAGTGTGGTCTCGTCCTCCTGTATATAGGGGCAGTGTATCCCCCCCCATCAGTGTGGTCTCGTCCTCCTGTATATAGGGGCAGTGTATCCCCCCATCAGTGTGGTCTCGTCCTCCTGTATATAGGAGCAGTGTATCCCCCCATCAGTGTGGACTCGTCCCCTGTATATAGGGGCAGTGTATCCCCCCATCAGTGTGGTCTCGTCCTCCTGTATATAGGGGCAGTGTACCCCCCCATCAGTGTGGTCTCGTCCTCCTGTATATAGGGGCAGTGTATCCCCCCCCATCAGTGTGGACTCGTCCTCCTGTATATAGGGGCAGTGTATCCCCCCATCAGTGTGGTCTCGTCCTCCTGTATATAGGGGCAGTGTATCCCCCCCATCAGTGTGGTCTCGTCCCCCTGTATATAGGAGCAGTGTATCCCCCCATCAGTGTGGTCTCGTCCTCCTGTATATAGGAGCAGTGTATCCCCCCATCAGTGTGGACTCGTCCCCCTGTATATAGGGGCAGTGTATCCCCCCATCAGTGTGGTCTCGTCCTCCTGTATATAGGGGCAGTGTATCCCCCCCCATCAGTGTGGACTCGTCCTCCTGTATATAGGGGCAGTGTATCCCCCCATCAGTGTGGTCTCGTCCTCCTGTATATAGGAGCAGTGTATCCCCCCATCAGTGTGGACTCGTCCCCTGTATATAGGGGCAGTGTATCCCCCCATCAGTGTGGACTCGTCCCCCTGTATATAGGGGCAGTGTACCCCCCTATCAGTGTGGACTCGTCCCCCTGTATATAGGAGCAGTGTATCCCCCCATCAGTGTGGTCTCGTCCTCCTGTATATAGGGGCAGTGTATCCCCCTATCAGTGTGGACTCGTCCTCCTGTATATAGGGGCAGTGTATCCCCCTATCAGTGTGGACTCGTCCTCCTGTATATAGGGGCAGTGTATCCCCCCATCAGTGTGGTCTCGTCCTCCTGTATATAGGGGCAGTGTATCCCCCCATCAGTGTGGACTCGTCCCCCTGTATATAGGGGCAGTGTATCCCCCCATCAGTGTGGTCTCGTCCCCCTGTATATAGGAGCAGTGTATCCCCCCATCAGTGTGGTCTCGTCCTCCTGTATATAGGGGCAGTGTATCCCCCCATCAGTGTGGTCTCGTCCTCCTGTATATAGGGGCAGTGTATCCCCCTATCAGTGTGGACTCGTCCCCCTGTATATAGGAGCAGTGTATCCCCCCATCAGTGTGGTCTCGTCCTCCTGTATATAGGGGCAGTGTATCCCCCCATCAGTGTGGTCTCGTCCTCCTGTATATAGGGGCAGTGTATCCCCCCATCAGTGTGGTCTCGTCCTCCTGTATATAGGGGCAGTGTATCCCCCTATCAGTGTGGACTCGTCCCCCTGTATATAGGAGCAGTGTATCCCCCATCAGTGTGGTCTCGTCCTCCTGTATATAGGGGCAGTGTATCCCCCCATCAGTGTGGTCTCGTCCCCCTGTATATAGCGGCTGTGTATCCCCCATCTGTGTGGTCTCGTCCTCCTGTATATAGGGGCAGTGTATCCCCCCATCAGTGTGGACTCGTCCTCCTGTATATAGGGGCAGTGTATCCCCCCCCATCAGTGTGGACTCGTCCTCCTGTATATAGGGGCAGTGTATCCCCCCCCCATCAGTGTGGTCTCGTCCCCCTGTATATAGGGGCAGTGTATCCCCCCCATCAGTGTGGTCTCGTCCCCCTGTATATAGGGGCAGTGTATCCCCCCCATCAGTGTGGTCTCGCCCTCCTGTATATAGAGGCAGTGTATCCCCCCATCAGTGTGGTCTCGCCCTCCTGTATATAGGAGCAGTGTATCCCCCCATCAGTGTGGACTCGTCCCCCTGTATATAGGGGCAGTGTATCCTCCATCAGTGTGGTCTCATCCTCCTGTATATAGGGGCAGTGTATCCCCCCCCCATCAGTGTGGTCTCGCCCTCCTGTATATAGGGGCAGTGTATCCCCCCCCCCATCAGTGTGGTCTCGTCCCCCTGTATATAGGGGCAGTGTATCCCCCATCAGTGTGGTCTCGCCCTCCTGTATATAGGGGCAGTGTATCCCCCCATCAGTGTGGTCTCGCCCTCCTGTATATAGGAGCAGTGTATCCCCCCATCAGTGTGGTCTCGTCCTCCTGTATATAGGGGCAGTGTATCCCCCCATCAGTGTGGTCTCGTCCTCCTGTATATAGGGGCAGTGTATCCCCCCATCAGTGTGGTCTCGCCCTCCTGTATACAGGAGCAGTGTATCCCCCCCATCAGTGTGGTCTCGTCCTCCTGTATATAGGGGCAGTGTATCCCCCCATCAGTGTGGACTCGTCCTCCTGTATATAGAGGCAGTGTACCCCCCCCATCAGTGTGGACTCGTCCTCCTGTATATAGGGGCAGTGTATCCCCCCATCAGTGTGGTCTCGTCCTCCTGTATATAGAGGCAGTGTATCCCCCCATCAGTGTGGTCTCGTCCTCCTGTATATAGGGGCAGTGTACCCCCCTATCAGTGTGGACTCGTCCTCCTGTATATAGGGGCAGTGTATCCCCCCATCAGTGTGGTCTCGTCCTCCTGTATATAGGGGCAGTGTATCCCCCCATCAGTGTGGTCTCGTCCTCCTGTATATAGGGGCAGTGTATCCCCCCATCAGTGTGGTCTCGTCCTCCTGTATATAGGGGCAGTGTATCCCCCCCCATCAGTGTGGACTCGTCCTCCTGTATATAGGGGCAGTGTATCCCCCCATCAGTGTGGACTCGTCCTCCTGTATATAGGGGCAGTGTATCCCCCCATCAGTGTGGTCTCGTCCTCCTGTATATAGGGGCAGTGTATCCCCCCATCAGTGTGGTCTCGTCCTCCTGTATATAGGAGCAGTGTATCCCCCCATCAGTGTGGTCTCGTCCTCCTGTATATAGGGGCAGTGTATCCCCCCATCAGTGTGGTCTCGCCCTCCTGTATATAGGGGCAGTGTATCCCCCCCATCAGTGTGGTCTCGTCCCCTGTATATAGGAGCAGTGTATCCCCCCATCAGTGTGGTCTCGTCCCCTGTATATAGGAGCAGTGTATCCCCCCATCAGTGTGGTCTCGCCCTCCTGTATATAGGGGCAGTGTATCCCCCATCAGTGTGGTCTCGTCCTCCTGTATATAGGGGCAGTGTACCCCCCCATCAGTGTGGTCTCGTCCTCCTGTATATAGGGGCAGTGTATCCCCCCATCAGTGTGGTCTCGTCCCCCTGTATATAGGGGCAGTGTATCCCCCATCAGTGTGGTCTCGCCCTCCTGTATATAGGAGCAGTGTATCCCCCCCATCAGTGTGGTCTCGTCCTCCTGTATATAGGGGCAGTGTACCCCCCCATCAGTGTGGTCTCGTCCTCCTGTATATAGGGGCAGTGTACCCCCCCATCAGTGTGGACTCGTCCTCCTGTATATAGAGGCAGTGTATCCCCCCATCAGTGTGGTCTCGTCCTCCTGTATATAGGGGCAGTGTATCCCCCCATCAGTGTGGTCTCGTCCCCCTGTATATAGGGGCAGTGTATCCCCCATCAGTGTGGTCTCGCCCTCCTGTATATAGGAGCAGTGTATCCCCCCCATCAGTGTGGTCTCGTCCTCCTGTATATAGGGGCAGTGTACCCCCCCATCAGTGTGGTCTCGTCCTCCTGTATATAGGGGCAGTGTATCCCCCCATCAGTGTGGTCTCGTCCTCCTGTATATAGAGGCAGTGTATCCCCCCATCAGTGTGGTCTCGTCCTCCTGTATATAGGGGCAGTGTACCCCCCCATCAGTGTGGTCTCGTCCTCCTGTATATAGGGGCAGTGTACCCCCCCCATCAGTGTGGTCTCGCCCTCCTGTATATAGGGGCAGTGTATCCCCCCCATCAGTGTGGTCTCGTCCCCTGTATATAGGAGCAGTGTATCCCCCCATCAGTGTGGTCTCGCCCTCCTGTATATAGGGGCAGTGTATCCCCCCATCAGTGTGGTCTCGTCCTCCTGTATATAGGGGCAGTGTATCCCCCCATCAGTGTGGTCTCGTCCTCCTGTATATAGGGGCAGTGTACCCCCCCATCAGTGTGGTCTCGCCCTCCTGTATATAGGAGCAGTGTACCCCCCCATCAGTGTGGTCTCGTCCTCCTGTATATAGGGGCAGTGTACCCCCCCCATCAGTGTGGTCTCGTCCCCCTGTATATAGGAGCAGTGTACCCCCCCATCAGTGTGGACTCGTCCTCCTGTATATAGGGGCAGTGTATCCCCCCATCAGTGTGGACTCGTCCTCCTGTATATAGGGGCAGTGTACCCCCCCATCAGTGTGGTCTCGTCCTCCTGTATATAGGGGCAGTGTACCCCCCCATCAGTGTGGTCTCGTCCTCCTGTATATAGGGGCAGTGTATCCCCCCATCAGTGTGGACTCGTCCTCCTGTATATAGGAGCAGTGTACCCCCCCATCAGTGTGGTCTCGTCCTCCTGTATATAGGGGCAGTGTATCCCCCCATCAGTGTGGTCTCGTCCCCCTGTATATAGGGGCAGTGTACCCCCCCATCAGTGTGGTCTCGTCCTCCTGTATATAGAGGCAGTGTACCCCCCCATCAGTGTGGTCTCGTCCCCCTGTATATAGGGGCAGTGTACCCCCCCATCAGTGTGGTCTCGTCCTCCTGTATATAGAGGCAGTGTACCCCCCCATCAGTGTGGTCTCGCCCTCCTGTATATAGGAGCAGTGTATCCCCCCCATCAGTGTGGTCTCGTCCTCCTGTATATAGGGGCAGTGTACCCCCCCATCAGTGTGGTCTCGTCCTCCTGTATATAGGGGCAGTGTACCCCCCCATCAGTGTGGACTCGTCCTCCTGTATATAGGGGCAGTGTATCCCCCCATCAGTGTGGTCTCGTCCTCCTGTATATAGAGGCAGTGTATCCCCCCATCAGTGTGGTCTCGTCCTCCTGTATATAGGGGCAGTGTATCCCCCCATCAGTGTGGTCTCGTCCTCCTGTATATAGGGGCAGTGTACCCCCCCATCAGTGTGGTCTCGTCCTCCTGTATATAGGGGCAGTGTACCCCCCCATCAGTGTGGTCTCGTCCTCCTGTATATAGGAGCAGTGTATCCCCCCATCAGTGTGGACTCGTCCTCCTGTATATAGGGGCAGTGTACCCCCCCATCAGTGTGGTCTCGTCCTCCTGTATATAGGGGCAGTGTACCCCCCCATCAGTGTGGTCTCGTCCTCCTGTATATAGGGGCAGTGTATCCCCCCCATCAGTGTGGTCTCGTCCCCCTGTATATAGCGGCTGTGTATCCCCCATCTGTGTGGTCTCGTCCTCCTGTATATAGGAGCAGTGTATCCCCCCATCAGTGTGGACTCGTCCTCCTGTATATAGGGGCAGTGTACCCCCCCATCAGTGTGGTCTCGTCCTCCTGTATATAGGGGCAGTGTACCCCCCCATCAGTGTGGTCTCGTCCTCCTGTATATAGGAGCAGTGTATCCCCCCATCAGTGTGGACTCGTCCTCCTGTATATAGGGGCAGTGTACCCCCCCATCAGTGTGGTCTCGTCCTCCTGTATATAGGGGCAGTGTACCCCCCCCATCAGTGTGGTCTCGCCCTCCTGTATATAGGGGCAGTGTATCCCCCCCATCAGTGTGGTCTCGTCCCCTGTATATAGGAGCAGTGTATCCCCCCATCAGTGTGGTCTCGCCCTCCTGTATATAGGGGCAGTGTATCCCCCCATCAGTGTGGTCTCGTCCTCCTGTATATAGGGGCAGTGTATCCCCCCATCAGTGTGGTCTCGTCCTCCTGTATATAGGGGCAGTGTACCCCCCCATCAGTGTGGTCTCGCCCTCCTGTATATAGGAGCAGTGTACCCCCCCATCAGTGTGGTCTCGTCCTCCTGTATATAGGGGCAGTGTACCCCCCCCATCAGTGTGGTCTCGTCCCCCTGTATATAGGAGCAGTGTACCCCCCCATCAGTGTGGACTCGTCCTCCTGTATATAGGGGCAGTGTATCCCCCCATCAGTGTGGACTCGTCCTCCTGTATATAGGGGCAGTGTATCCCCCCATCAGTGTGGACTCGTCCTCCTGTATATAGGGGCAGTGTATCCCCCCATCAGTGTGGACTCGTCCTCCTGTATATAGGGGCAGTGTATCCCCCCATCAGTGTGGACTCGTCCTCCTGTATATAGGAGCAGTGTACCCCCCCATCAGTGTGGTCTCGTCCTCCTGTATATAGAGGCAGTGTACCCCCCCATCAGTGTGGTCTCGTCCCCCTGTATATAGGGGCAGTGTACCCCCCCATCAGTGTGGTCTCGTCCTCCTGTATATAGGGGCAGTGTACCCCCCCATCAGTGTGGTCTCGTCCTCCTGTATATAGGGGCAGTGTATCCCCCCATCAGTGTGGACTCGTCCTCCTGTATATAGGGGCAGTGTACCCCCCCATCAGTGTGGTCTCGTCCTCCTGTATATAGAGGCAGTGTACCCCCCCATCAGTGTGGTCTCGTCCCCCTGTATATAGGGGCAGTGTACCCCCCCATCAGTGTGGACTCGTCCTCCTGTATATAGAGGCAGTGTACCCCCCCCATCAGTGTGGTCTCGTCCCCCTGTATATAGGGGCAGTGTATCCCCCCATCAGTGTGGACTCGTCCTCCTGTATATAGGGGCAGTGTACCCCCCCATCAGTGTGGTCTCGTCCTCCTGTATATAGAGGCAGTGTACCCCCCCATCAGTGTGGTCTCGTCCCCCTGTATATAGGGGCAGTGTACCCCCCCATCAGTGTGGTCTCGTCCTCCTGTATATAGAGGCAGTGTACCCCCCCATCAGTGTGGACTCGTCCTCCTGTATATAGGGGCAGTGTATCCCCCATCAGTGTGGACTCGTCCTCCTGTATATAGGGGCAGTGTATCCCCCATCAGTGTGGACTCGTCCTCCTGTATATAGGGGCAGTGTACCCCCCTATCAGTGTGGACTCGTCCTCCTGTATATAGGGGCAGTGTATCCCCCCATCAGTGTGGACTCGCCCCCGGCGCCCCTTCCCCCCGCTCACCTGTCTTCGGGCGGCCGCGGTTCAGCTGGTTCATGTCGTGCTCGCTGGGGCTGAGTCGCTCCTTCCTCCGGCTCACTGGGCCTTCCCGCGGGTTACTGTTCTCATCCTGGGCCAGGTGCTCCTTGTGCATAATAATCACGGTGCGGGGCGCGGGAGGAAGAAGACTCCGGGAAAATGGAGGAGACGGCGGCGATAACGGAAGAGGAGACCGAGGAAGAGCGAAGCCGCGGACACGGAGGACCTCACCCACACAGCGGCAGCAGGAAGAGACAGAGCCGCCCGCTCCGGCCCGGAGGAGGAGCTTGTCTGGGCGGGGTTACGTCGTGCAGGAGGCAGCGGCCACGTCACACGTCACGGTGCGTGCGTCCTCGACAGGAGGCGCCGCCATCTTATTGGTGGTAAAGATCTGTGGCATCGTGTGTGATAACACCGGAAACCGGCTCCTCAGCAGGGACAATGCTGATCGAATACTGAGCTGCCTCTATATACTGCCCCTATATACTGTATACAGCCCTCATATACTGTCCTATATACGGTATACTGCCCCTATATACGGTATACTGCCCCTATATAATGTATACAGCCCTCATATACTGTCCTATATACTGTATACTGCCCCTATATAATGTATACAGCCCTTGTATAATGAATACTGCCCCTATATACTGTATAACATAGTTTGTAAGTAAGGCCGAAAAAAGCCATTTGTCCATCCAGTTCAGCCTATATTCCATCATAATAAATACCCAGATCTACGTCCTTCTACAGAACCTAATAATTGTATGATACAATATTGTTCTGCTCCAGGAAGACATCCAGGCCTCTCTTGAACCCCTCGACTGAGTTCGCCATCACCACCTCCTCAGGCAAGCAATTCCAGATTCTCACTGCCCTAACAGTAAAGAATCCTCTTCTATGTTGGTGGAAAAACCTTCTCTCCTCCAGACGCAAAGAATGCCCCCTTGTGCCCGTCACCTTCCTTGGTATAAACAGATCCTCAGCGAGATATTTGTATTGTCCCCTTATATACTTATACATGGTTATTAGATCGCCCCTCAGTCGTCTTTTTTCTAGACTAAATAATCCTAATTTCGCTAATCTATCTGGGTATTGTAGTTCTCCCATCCCCTTTATTAATTTTGTTGCCCTCCTTTGTACTCTCTCTAGTTCCATTATATCCTTCCTGAGCACCGGTGCCCAAAACTGGACACAGTACTCCATGTGCGGTCTAACTAGGGATTTGTACAGAGGCAGTATAATGCTCTCATCATGTGTATCCAGACCTCTTTTAATGCACCCCATGATCCTGTTTGCCTTGGCAGCTGTATACGGCCCCTATGTACTGTATACAGCCCTCATATACTGTATACTGCCCCTATATACGGTATACTGCCCCTATATAATGTATACAACCCTTGTATAATGAATACCGCCCCTATATACTGTATACTGCCCTTGTATAATGAATACTGCCCCTATATACGGTATACTGCCCCTATATAATGTATACAGCCCTCATATACTGTCCTATATATTGTATACTGCCCCTATATACTGTATACTGCCCCTATATAATGTATACAGCCCTCATATACTGTCCTATATACTGTATACTGCCCCTATATAATGTATACAGCCCTTGTATAATGAATACTGCCCCTATATACTGTATACAGCCCTCATATACTGTATACTGCCCCTATATACGGTATACTGCCCCTATATAATGTATACAACCCTTGTATAATGAATACTGCCCCTATATACTGTATACGGCCCCTATATACTGTATACAGCCCTCATATACTGTATACTGCCCCTATATACGGTATACTGCCCCTATATAATGTATACAACCCTTGTATAATGAATACTGCCCCTATATACTGTATACTGCCCCTATATACTGTATACTGCCCTTGTATAATGAATACTGCCCCTATATACTGTATACTGCCCCTATGTACTGTATACTGCCCTTGTATAATGAATACTGCCCCTATATACTGTATACGGCCCCTATATACTGTATACTGCCCTTGTATAATGAATACTGCCCCTATATACTGTATACTGCCCCTATGTACTGTATACTGCACTTGTATAATGAATACTGCCCCTATATACTGTATACGGCCCCTATATACTGTATACTGCCCTTGTATAATGAATACTGCCCCTATATACTGTATACTGCCCCTATGTACTGTATACTGCACTTGTATAATGAATACTGCCCATATATAATGTATACTCCCCTGTACTGTTATACTGCCCCTATGTACTGTACTACTGCCCTTATATAATGAATACTGCCCCTATATACTGTAATAATGCCCTTATATAATGAATATGGCCCCTATATAATATACACTGACCCTGGATACTGTCCCTATATACTGTATACTGCCCCTATATACTGTACTACTGCCCTTATATAATGAATACTGCCCCTATAATATACTGACCCTGTATACTGTCCCTATATACTGTGTACTGGCCCTATATAATGTATACTGCCCCTATATATTGTACTATTGTCCATGTATACTGTCCTTATATAATAAATACTGCCCCTATATACTGTATACTGCCCCTATATTGTACAATTGCCCCTGTATACTGCCCCTATATACTGTATACTGCCATATGATGAATACTGCCCCTATATACTGTATACTGCCCCTATAAACTGTACTACTGCCCCTGTCTATACTGCCCCTACATACAGTAATACTGCCTCTATATACTGTATGCTGCCCCTATATACTGTATGCTGTCCCTATAAACTACTATTGCCCCTGTCTATACTGCCCCTATATACTGTATGCTGCCCTATATACTGTATATTGTCCCTATAAACTATTGCCCCTGTCTATACTGCCCCTACATACAGTAATACTGCCCCTATATACTGTATACTTCCCCCTACATATAGTAATACTGCCCCTATATACTGTATACTGCCCCTATATACAGTAAAACTGCTCATTTATACTGTACTACTGCCCCTGTATACTGCCCCTATATACTGTAATACTTCCCCTACATAATACTGCAACTGCATGCTGTAATACCAGAGAGTATATTTAACTATAAAATTTATTAAATCTTTTAAACATTAAAAAATATATTCCAAACCAGAGCATGAAAAATATAAGGGGATAATAAACATGAGTATAACCAAGGACGCACAAAAAATTAATATACAGTTGTGCTCAAAAGTTTACATATCCTGGCAGAATATTTGCTTCCTTGGCCTTTTTTCAGAGAATATGAATAATAAAACCTTTCCTCCACTCATGGTTAGTGGTTGGTGAAGCCATTTATTGTCAGACTACTGTGTTTTCTCTTTATAAATCATAATGACAACCCAAAACATCCAAATGACCCTGATCAAAAGTTCTCATACCCTGGTGATTTTGGTCTGATAACATGCACAGACGTTGACACAAATGGGTGTGAATGGCTACTAAAGGTAACATCCTCACCTGTGACCTGTTTGCTTGTAATCAGTGTGTGCATAAAAGCCGAGTGAGTTTCTGGGATCCAGACAGACTCTTGCATCTTTCATCCAGCCACTGACATTTCTGGATTGTGAGTCATAGGGAAAGCAAAAGAATTGTCAACGGATCTACGGGAAAATGTAGTTGAACTGTATAAAACAGGAAGGGGATACAAAAAGATATCCAAGGAATTGATAATGCCGGTCAGCAACGTTCACACTGTGATTAACAAATGGACAATCAGGGGCTCTGTAAAAACAAAACCACGGCAAAAATTCTGCCAGGGTATGTAAACTTTTGAGCACAACTGTAATGCTCCATACATAAACTAAAAAAAAAAACTAAATCCAATCCTCCCCTTTTCCTCTTTTCCCGCTGCAGCGGTCTCCTCGGCATCTTACGTCGTGTTGCGTCATCGCGCCCTCTGCTCTCCTCATAGAGGTGCAGTGTATGTATGGCAGGGTGCGTCCTCTACGGCTTTTATAGAAAATATGCTGCTGGAAATGAAAGAAGTTGATTTTATCTTTTGCTGTGTGATGTGTGCAGCATATTACAGTCTCAGGAGGATTTCTATACTGTGCCTGAAAATCACACTGCTGCTCTATGTGATGGCGAACCTGGAGGAGTCCTTACTATAAGCTGAATGCAGCCAGAACCAGTATCAGCTGTCGGGTACATTATTGGGAATATCATTGTTCTGTTGGTGTCATCTATTGAGCCTATTCCTAAGGCTTAACGTTCTCTTTCAGAGTTCAAGCTGCTACAGTAGAAGCTTCCGAAAAAGAAGCAGAGAACTTACACAGACTGATTTCTCTTCCTTTTTATCCTGCAAAAAGTTCAGCCTGTTTTACCTGTGGCAGTTTCTTCCTATATATCCTGCAGCTCAGCCTGTATCACCTACAGAAGGCGCTTGTGTGTCTAACACTGTGTCATAAGGAAGACATCTATGGAGAGTGGATGCATCACAATCGCATACAGGATGAATTATAATAGGTGAGAAAGAGACAATGCTTCATTGTCCATTGAAGTGGGGACCCCCTGCAGTGAACAGGTAATTACAACAGACATCTGCTCTGAGAACCAGCCAACAAGACTGGGATTCGTTTACTCAGAGGCCGAAAAGTACACTTCCATGGCAAGAGCTTCCTGTGTTGAAAGCATCGGTACCCAGATTTTTTTTTGGAGCCAGTGGTCAGCAATGAATATTGAGGTTTGCATCAATCCGATATTCGTGGGAGATATATTTTCTCCATCGTAGCGAAGGGATAAACATAATGCTTTCACTCACATTAGTGTAAGGCCATTCTAACCCTTCCAACTTAATAACGATCCAATTGATGATGCTATCCATGCCAACTTTCAACTCTATAGAAAAGTAAAATTGCAACGAGAAACATGAGAGCCATTCCTGCAACATAAGGTTTAGTAATTTTGCCTATTTTTTTGTTATTGTGGAGCTGGCAGTGACTGTACCGGGGTGTGTATATATATTTTCCATATGTTGGAATCGGAGGTGTATATATTATACGCTCACTGTAAGCTCCCCAGTAACCAGCCTAGTCGTGGAAGCAGCCGAGGCCTCACCCATCACTCGTCAGTCAAAGGCGTAATTCACCTGTCCATGGGAGGCAGCGGTGTTGTATCCCATGACAAACTGGTGGCAGTGGTGGGATGTTTGGGACATGCTGGAAAGTTACCTTTCCTACAGAATATAGCATAGCAATGGGCAGATCACATCGCACATGATGCATAATAAGTATACAGCCCTGTCTTATGATTATCTCCTGTTTGTACCTTCCTTAGGCTTCAGATATCAATCAGGAAGCCAAGTAGTTTCTTTGTTTGGCCCAGCCTTGTGATATTGCCCTCTTCATCTAACAATACGTTCACACAATCATAATTTTGGTCCGAATGCTGTTTGTGAAAAAACTGACCTCACGCGGACATCACTAGGAAATATGTTGTTAAATTAGGCTCTTTCGATAAGAATAAAGTTTTTTTTTTGTGCTCTGATCCTTCAATATTGAATTATGTAGTGGCGCGAGATCGAGATTTGCAGATCGAGTTCCTTGAGCCAGAATCCTTGGATGAGGCGGACCAGTAGATGCTGCATCTGGTTCCATACTGTTGCCGGATCCTATGGGTAAAACTGTAAATTCCATGTTGAGGAGATCCTGTATCAGCCTCGCGACACTGACCATGGCGATTTCCATCTAGATGGACGCTTGATCTAAGTGCTTTGCCTTGGCCAAGACGCCAAGATTATTGCAGATATTACAGGCCAATAAGGACGGCTACAGCCTTGTGTTTCTACCAACCTTCACAAAGAGAAGAGTTTCATAATGAGAGCGGATATCGCAGGTGCTTTTATAGTTCAAGAATTTAGGATAAATCCAAAACAAAAGTCAAAATTCCGTGCCACAAGGTTTTTTTTCTTGTAGGGGCAAGATTACTAGACTTATTTCATGTCTGGTCATAGACTACTACAGATAATTGAGGATGAAGACCATACAACGAGACCACTCTCTACATACCGTCAAGGTTTTTCTAATGTGTCAAATTAATCCGTCTCTTTCCTGACAAATCAGAACTATTATTATTATTATTTAACGGCCTTCGGCTCATGGTTCTGCCATGGCGACTTAATAGATGAACACTCTGAACTATTGAAGTGGAAAAATAGTCTTTACAGGGCCAAAAGTGGACGTCCCCTGGTAGAAAGAGATATTCACAATGGAAACAATAAACTCCGTTATCGCCACCTTGTAAATTAAGGACAATCTAGACTCTATTAGATGCCAATTTCCACATTTCTATTTCAGAGGAAGAGAGTACATTTTTCAGGATTGCTGTATTGAAGGAAAAGGTTTCTTTTCCAATCCAAAGCTTTCCTATCACAAGCTTCAAGAGTGGTCACAAAAGTGGCCATTGTTGCCATCACAGCATTATGTCTTCAGGGAATAATGCGTCATTCTGCATCTAGATTATTGGATTATTGGCCGGTTATGGCGCCTCTCTCCAATAAACCTTCAGTCTCCCCTTCGAACGACACTCCAACTTCTCCAGAAACTCTAGTTTCTTTTCAACATCATTTAACTCCTCCTGCTACCAAGAAGCTGTTCCTTGGCTTCATGATGGCCTCTACATACCAAACCTTCCAGAGGACAAGATTTTTAACTTCAAGAAAGAAGTCGGTCTTCTTATTTATCCTTCCAGTGTCTTGGTGCATTTGGACTCCACAGTTCTGGGGCTGGTAACCGCTTCCATCAGTGCAATCCCTTGGGTGAAGACTCATTTTTTCAGGATCTAACGCAGAAAATTCTTTCTGTCTGAGTTGGGAATCTTGCAGATTATCACAAGGGATATGAAATTGTGCCTCTTACCTGCAGGACTTTCTGTGGTAGCTTTAACATCCGTTCTTTTCACAGAGTAATGTTTTCACTTGATGGAGCAAACTATTGAGGTTTCAGGATCCCAATCATCGATCAGTTGCGGAAAGATCCTATAACAGAAAATATTTATTCATCTGAGGGGAATGAAAGATGTAAGACTTGCACTCATTCATTTCAAGAATCAAGCACCGAGAAGGTCTGGTCCGGTCAGAATATGCAGATCCGTATTTTACATCAACAAGACAAGGAGGATGCGACATCTCGCCTGGTGATGAGAACACAGGACAATCCTGAAGTGGTCAGAGAGAAATCTGCTAGACTAAGGAGCCGTGGATCCAACAGGATTGTCTTCGGAAGAGTCCATCTCAGCAGAGTGGACTTTCTCCACTAAGTGCTTTCACTAACAGATTGGGAACACCTCAGATAGATCTGTTGCTGACCAAGGAAAATCACAAGCTGACTTCTTTTAGTTTTCTCAGTAAGGGTGAACTTCCAGAGGTCCTACTATAAGGAGAAATGTTGTCCAACATCATGCTCAAAGGCTTTCTGAAATGCTCGGTAGCCCCGTTCCGTCCCTAAGGGGCATGGTTTCCAGGTTTCTTACATCAATGGAGCGCAGACTACTGTAAACTTCAGCACAAAGATCTTCTACTCCAGAAGATCTAGACTAGACATGCTGCTTTTTCTCCACAAATGATGAACACCTTGACGTTTCCCGAAAGCCTTCTCCTAGTAGTTTGTTATCAAAGGTCTCGAGGAAATTCTCAGTTTGGCTCAAAGTGCATAATTATTCTTCATACATTTACCTATTGTGCTTAAACTTCTGCAAGATGGTTTCAAAAGGATCTCAAAATTAAGACCCTTCATGCTCTCACCGCTGCTACCAACTGTTTTACGGATGGGACAACTTACAATCTCAAATTCCTGAAGAGTCAAAACCCGTCAGGCCAAATTCCACCCTCCAGTCTTCTCGAGATCCCTTGCTCTACTCTTGTAAAGATTGTCTCTCCATTTTAACAACTTTTGAGGTTGATATCAGCAGTTTGTCCGTTAAGTTTTTTTTTGGGGTTTGTAGTCATCACGTCCCTTTGCAGTTGTTCTGCTGGCAGTACGTGTGTTTCTGCAAACTCCATCCTGTGAAATGGGACCATGGGCACAAATTGTGTAAGAAGTCTGTGGTGTGTGATATTGTGGGTAGCATTTCTCTGCCTGAATAAGGGTCTGCTCACATTCCACAACCAGGAGCTGGATCAAAAAGTGACCTACATATATGAACAGCAAGTCGTTTTGCAATAGAAATCAATAGGAAGAGTCTTTTAAGTCTTTCCTTAGCGATATTTTTTTCCCCAAAAAACTTCTTGAAAATTTGTGCGATCACTGGCCAGCGTCGGTGGGCAGAGTTTCTGAGTTACCCGCTGCTGTGGTTTGTCTATAGGTCGAACCTGCTGGATGTTTGGTCACTGGTTGCACTCGCATTTGCCGTCACCTATCACTTGTTACCACCTCTGTCATAATTATAAAAAAAAATCTAATGATTTGCTGAAAATTTTCGGGTCACAGAAAAATAACACAAAATGCCCATACGTATGAATTTTCCTCTTAGCCAGGGGTTATATGGTGAGTTTGGCAGAAACAGGGCGATCAGTGTTGGTGCCATATTGCGTGGTTGGCATCTGTGCTGTGCAGCCGGCACCTGAGTCTGTCAGGGCCAACTCTGACCTCAGCGGTTTATTGTCATTTGTCACAGCGGCATTTATGAGGCTAGAAATGGAGTGCCGGAGTCACTGTAATGGAGTCCAGGGGGCTAATGAAGGCCTTCGTGTCCACCATGTTTGTACCCCTGGTTTCCTAGGAGTGTGGTGATTTTACAACACACGACAATATGACAGAACTGCCGCGTGTGGCACAAGCGATTGCAAGTTGAAGTTCCCTACGAGGACGAATAAAAAAAATGTAAGAAACAATAAAAAAAAGAACCTTTAATTTTCTCATTTTTTTTTTTTTTACAATGAAACAAAAAAATAAATTTGTGTTGCGGCACTTGTGACTGTCCGAGGTAATAAAGTATCCCCCATCCATGAACACCGAAATGGAGGGAAAAATAGAAATAACAGATTCGCTGAATCTTTAGTTACTTTTTCATCCACAAAAAAAAAAGGAATCAAAAAGTCGTATGGATCTTGTTATGGATTAGGACAGTGTTCCCCAACTCCGGTCCTCAAGAGCCACCAACAGGTCATGTTTGCAGGATTTCCTTCGTATTGCACAAGTGATAATTGCATGACCTGGACAGGCAAGCATTCAATCACCTGGGCCATACTAAGGAAATAGGGAAAACATGACCTGTTGGTGGCTCTGGAGGACCGGAGTTGGGAAACACTGGATTAATAAGTCCGATATCAATGGACCCGGCAGTAGTGAGAAGAGCAAATGTTCTCTGTGTATTTTTCTCACCAGAAAAGGGAGGATAAAATATGCGGGAAAAGATAATGGCGGCTAAGGCAGACTGGACGTCTCTGGTCCAAACCAGGACATCACACTGCAACGGAAATACAGTCCGTCCGTGTCATACCGCCCGGTAATAGTCTACGGGACGTAATTTCTTCCGCCAGTACGGTCAGTCTTGGGGAAACCACAGGAAGGTATTACTGACCAGCACTAGGGATATGTCAGTGATGCTTGGTGTGTGGGGTGATGAATGTTTGCCTGGAAATATGGCCGTCACGTCGCTCCGCTAGGAGGTTTCTCTGGGAGAATATGACATATTAGAGTTATGGCCCGCTCCCGCCTTTCCTGGCATAGAATTATCTGTCACCTGGCGGAGGGGTGCGGGCGAGACCCTCATAATGTCTCATTGTCAGACCCGCGTGAATCGCCTCCTCTGACGATAATCGTAAGGAAGACGTATAAAATGGTGACGATAAAGAACGTAGAGAATAAAGATATAACTCTTGGAAGACGAAGAAGAAAAAATTAAAAGCGGTGAAGGGCCCGCGTGTGAGGAGACCTGACGGCCATAACAAGGCCACGACCGTCATCATGTGACCCCAGGTGTAGCGCGGCCATGAGTAGCCCCCTGCGGGTTTCCAGGAGGATTAATCAGCATTGAAGTTTATTGACTGATATTCACTGTTGTATTTGCTCCACATTGGTGACCAGCTCTCCCCCCACCCCGGCCGCCCCCTCAGGCCCTCAGTGACCCCTGACCCCTCGGCTCTATTTAGCCCTTCTAGTTACTATGGAGCTCACTGGGGACCAGCATGCACCGCGCATCACACAATGCGCATATTTAAATATAACGGCTAATAGCAGCGATCCTTCCATCTCACCAATCAGATTCTTCGTCACAACCGGCCGGCTCGTTCCTCGCCCTGCCCACTCGTCTGCCAATCGGGAGCCGGATGGCCTGGTGACGTCACCGCGAGTATAAATACAGCCGGAACGAGCTCTCTTTCTTCTTTCGTGTCCTGTCTCCTCTGGTGAAAGTGAGTGTAGTGATGGCGGGGAGGCGGGAGCGCGGGCTGTGCCGGATGGGTGTGGTAGTCTGCGGCTACGATAGCTTTATCGCCTTCCTGTGTGTTCTGTGACGGCCCTTATCTCCGGGCTGCGCTGCTGGGACTTGTAGTTCTCCAGCTGTCCGTCACTAGCCTCTGCCGTGAGTGTGTGGCTGTTGTCCTCTGGTGTCAGCTGCCGTTCTCTTACTGTTGCCCTCTGACTTATTTCCCTTTCAGGATGGCGGCCTGCAACAAGGAGCAGACCTTCATCGCCATCAAGCCCGATGGCGTCCAGCGCGGCCTGGTCGGCGACATCGTCAAGCGCTTCGAGCAGAAAGGCTTCCGTCTGGTGGCCATGAAGATGCAGCAGGTGAGTGCTGGGGCCCATCCCCCTGCTCTGTCTGGTCCTGCGCATATCCCGTCCCCCATCTCTGCTCCTGTGCAGCCGTCCCCTGAGTTGTCCTGTCCCCCCCCCCCCTCTTCTGTGCAGCTGTCTCCTGGGGGTGTCCTGTCCCCCCCCGCTCCTGTGCAGCTGTCTCCTGGGGGCGTCCTGTCCCCCCCCCCCCCCCCCTGCTCCTGTGCAGCTGTCTCCTGGGGGCATACTATCCCCCCCTTTCCTGCTCTTGTGCAGCCATCTCCTGGGTTGCCCTGCGCCCCCCCCTCCTCTCTGCTTCTGTGCAGCTGTCTCCTGGGGGCGTCCTGTCCCCACCCCCCTGCTTCTGTGCAGCTGTCTCCTGGGGGCTTCCTGTCCCCTCCCCGCCTCTCTGCTCCTGTGCAGCTGTCTCCGGGGGCATACTATCCCCCCCTTTCCTGCTCTTGTGCAGCCATCTCCTGGGTTGCCCTGCGCCCCCCCCTCCTCTCTGCTTCTGTGCAGCTGTCTCCTGGGGGTGTCCTGTCCCCCCCCCCCCCCCCTGCTTCTGTGCAGCTGTCTCCTGGGGACGTCCTGTCCCCCCCTGCTTCTGTGCAGCTGTCTCCTGGGGGCTTCCTGTCCCCTCCCCGCCTCTCTGCTCCTGTGCAGCTGTCTCCTGGGGGCATACTATCCCCCCCTTTCCTGCTCTTGTGCAGCTGTCTCCTGGGTTGCCCTGCGCCCCCCCTCCTCTCTGCTACTGTGCAGCTGTCTCCTGGGGGCGTCCTGTCCCCACCCCCCTGCTTCTGTGCAGCTGTCTCCTGGGGGCGTCCTGTCCCCACCCCCCTGCTTCTGTGCAGCTGTCTCCTGGGGGCGTCCTGTCCCCACCCCCCTGCTTCTGTGCAGCTGTCTCCTGGGGGCTTCCTGTCCCCTCCCCGCCTCTCTACTTCTGTGCAGCTGTCTCCTGGGGGCGTCCTGTCCCCTCCCCGCCTCTCTACTTCTGTGCAGCCATCTCCTGGGGGCGTCCTGTCCCCTCCCCGCCTCTCTACTTCTGTGCAGCTGTCTCCTGGGGGCGTCCTGTCCCCTCCCCGCCTCTCTACTTCTGTGCAGCCATCTCCTGGGGGCGTCCTGTCCCCACCCCCCTGCTTCTGTGCAGCTGTCTCCTGGGGGCGTCCTGTCCCCACCCCCCTGCTTCTGTGCAGCTGTCTCCTGGGGGCTTCCTGTCCCCTCCCCGCCTCTCTACTTCTGTGCAGCTGTCTCCTGGGGGCTTCCTGTCCCCTCCCCGCCTCTCTACTTCTGTGCAGCCATCTCCTGGGGGCTTCCTGTCCCCCCCTTCTGTGCAGCTGTCTCCTGGGGGCATACTGTCCCGCCCCTCTCTGCTCCTGTACAGCCGTCTCCTGGGGGCATAATGTCCAGTCTCCTCTCTCCGTTCCAGTTCTGATTTCTGACACTTGACTTTGGCGATAATCTGTATTATTCCTAATCCCGCAGCGCCGGCTCTGCTGTAATCTACTCCCGTTGCCTCTGTGACCTTGTGTCCTGAATGCAGGCGCCAGCTCCGGGGTTTGTTGTCTCCTTGCATTAACCCTTTGTGGATTGTGGATTGTACATACCCGCCCATCCCTGGGGGCAGAATTAACCTCAACAATCGACCTTCAGATATATATATATATATATATATATATATATATATATATATATATATATATATATATAATCTTCATACTTCAAACGACCAAAGGAAACAATGAACCTCCGCACTGCTGTTATTAGGCTAGACTCTGTTATTTTTATCACCCTTTTTTTTGGAGTAAGCCGATATAATATCCTTTTTTTTTATACAACGGGGTGCGACTTGCAAAGTAATACATAACAGTCCATGAAACGAAGAAAAAAAGTGCACTTACCCGTGTATGTAAAAAGTTACAACTTTATTCTGACAACATTACCGTAAATTTCAGGGAGAGTGTAGAAAAAATGCGGACAACTATCGTTTCGTGCCTCAGCCGTTGAAGTGCTGAGGCACGAAACGATCGTTGTCCGCATTTTTTCTACACTCTCCCTGAAATTTACTGTAATGTTGTCCGAATAAAGTTGTGACTTTTTACATACACGGGTAAGTGCACTTTTTTTTTCTTCGTTTCATGGACTGATATATATATATATTATTTATTTTATTTTTTTTCCTTCCAGGCTTCCATACCGCTTCTGCAGGAGCACTACATCGACCTGAAGGATCGCCCCTTCTACAATGGCCTGGTGGAGTACATGCACTCCGGGCCCGTGGTCGCCATGGTCAGTGAGGGTCTGCTGGGTTCTGAATGTCCATTAAACTTTCTTTAGAGGTTAATAACTGTATGGAGGGGATGGAACTGTCACACACTGAACGCCGGCCCCCCACAGCGGGCTAGCGGTGTTATGGGGGTCACCTGTGCATCACTCTGTGCTCCACCTGCCAGGGTCACTGACAGAGGAAAAACTCCATGAATAGAAGTGCAGAAGTTTCCGGTAATCATCGCTTCTTATCTTGCAGGTCTGGGAAGGGCTAAATGTGGTAAAGACCGGCCGTGTCATGCTGGGAGAGACCAACCCTGCCGACTCCAAGCCTGGCACCATCAGGGGAGACTACGCCATCCAGGTTGGCAGGTGAGCAGTCATCGCATGCTCGTTCTTCACCTCTTCGCCATTGGCCACTTGTGGTGCTGAACACGAATGTTGCAGGAAGACAATCGCTAACAGGGCAATTCCTCCTCTGGGATCTCCTGTAATCCAGCCTGATATGGCAGCGACTGACTTTCTGGGGTCACTATAATCCCGGAGGTCGCAGGGCTGGATGAGCAGAGATTTATAATCCACGGCACAATGTGATCTGTGGCCGCAGATTAACCTGCTGTTAATGGCGGATCCGGGGCAGAGATTACAGTAATGCCGGCCGTGGAGCGCAGCCAGTGTGCAGCGTTGTCCGTGCGCTTATGTAATATGTCCTACTGCAGTCACATCCAGAGCTGCAATCACACTGCAGCCTCTGACGTGCTGCACTGAGGAGGAGTTAGTATGTCGGTGCAAGGACGATCATGTAACATCCTGCTGCCTCTCTCCTCCAGGAACATCATCCATGGCAGTGACTCCGTGGAGAGTGCCAAGAAGGAAGTCGCCTTGTGGTTTAAGCCAGAGGAGCTGGTGGATTACGACAACTGTGCCTACAAGTGGGTGTACGAGAACTGAGCGCGCTCCGTCCACCGCCACACCGTGTTCTGTTACTGCTCCGCAATACAAGTATTACAACCTGAAGGCCTCGTCCTGGAAGAACCGCTGCAGCACCGGCCGGGACCAAGCTCATATTATAATAAACCTTCAACCTGGTTTGCACAATCTGATCTGTGGCTTATGTTGTGGGGGGGAGGGGATTGGGCAGAGCCTAAGGGGCTAAATGAGGGGTACGTCACTGTGGAGGAGTATGTGAGCCATGGCAGATATAGGAGGTCCAATCAATACAGATCCTATACTATACCCCAGAGCTGCACTCACTATTCTGCTGGTGCAGTCACTGTGTACATACATTACATTACTGATCCTGAGTTACATCCTGTATTATACCCCAGAGCTGCACTCACTATTCTGCTGGTGCAGTCACTGTATACATACATTACATTACTGATCCTGAGTTACATCCTGTATTATACCCCAGAGCTGCACTCACTATTCTGCTGGTGCAGTCACTGTATACATACATTACATTACTGATCCTGAGTTACCTCCTGTATTATACCCCAGAGCTGCACTCACTATTCTGCTGGTGCAGTCACTGTGTACATACATTACATTACTGATCCTGAGTTACATCCTGTATTATACTCCAGAGCTGCACTCACTATTCTGCTGGTGCAGTCACTGTGTACATACATTACTGATCCTGAGTTACCTCCTGTATTAGACCCCAGAGCTGCACTCACTATTCTGCTGGTGGAGTCATTAGTGCTAGACTGTCAGCCACCATATGTGCTTTGTACAGAGGGAGGAAAAGCAGGGTTTACAGTCTGGCTCCCGTGTATTCGGCCCCATGTGCCGCCATCTTGTGTGTCACACTCCACAGCTGTCGCACTCGATGGGCCGGCTGCGGACTCTGCACATTCTTCCTGTGCTGTGAATCACTGGTGGAGGCCTCGACTTGTGCTGACAGGTGCAGGGCGTCATTTGTCTGGTGCACCGCAGTGCGGTATGTCACATACATGGTGCATCTGACTTTACCGGTCACTCATCTCTGTCCTCTCATGAGCCAGGCTCTGCTCAGTCTGGGCCTGCTGATTCATGACTAATTGTTCCTTGTGTGTCGGTCTTTACTGTAACTAACTGGGAAGTGTCAACTTTAGCCACTGGCTCAGTGCTGCCCCCTGCTGATAGAATAGGAGTGTCAGAGGAGAAGCGACAACTTTTCACAAAAGTATTTGACACATAAAGCCTTGACTGACTGCAGGATCGCTACACAAGGATTGCTGGGATCATGCAGACACGTTGTCTTGCCCAGGAGCTGTGGACACAAAACGGAAGGAGATTAGTATCTATTGACTTCAGCAAACCTGCTTCATACTTTAGATTCTTCATTCGCTTGTCATGTGAAGGCGTCTACTGCTCACCTGCTGCTGGGAAGAGGGGGCTGAGGGGCTGCACATTGGGGCCCCCAGAGACGTGCATGTGGTGACAGCAGTGCTAACGATTGTAACTGGATAGGATACGCAAGATACTGACAATTCCGCGCTCCTCAAAAATCAGGCAAGGGAATCAGAGTTCAGAAGAGTTGGGTCATGAATCCAACCGTGCTGCCACCAATATGTCAGGGATCTCGGGGAGGATACCTTTATCATCCCCACCACTCAAACCAATTTGTCATGAACCGGGGTTGTTTTGGTTGCTCCTGGTTTCTTCTGAAGGGGATTTATCTATATCCCACTTCCGGTTTGGAACTTGCAGCTCTCTGGTGCCCCTTTTACCCTCAGGTCAGATTAGGTACTGCACCTAGGGTAATTGGTTGCCGGAAAGGCTGCCTGCTATGTACTGGCTATTGGGCACACTGCAGCGAGGGCGATATAACTACTTCCACACAGGCAGGAAAAATAATTATCAACGCCGCCGTCACTACAAAGACTCCCAAACGCACAAAACAAACTCGCCACCAGCTCCGATTTCCTAAGGATTAACAGGTTCGGAGCCAACCCAAATCAGTAGCGTAATTCCCTTCAGAGGACACAACAGTTTGTTTAGAGCAGGAAGAGACAAGCTAGTAACTTTATATTTTACTCCATAAAAAGGTAGGCAGTGTTTACAAAGTATTAAAAAGATATTATAAAGAAGACAAATATATGTGTACATTACAATTACAAATAAAAGAAGGATTAAAATTGAAAAAACTCATAGCCTTCAGATCATTTCATATCATCATGGCTGGCCGTAAGCTCAGGAGGATACACACATCTAGATGCATATCACATCTATATAGCAGCAGCACCCCAGACACAAAGACACTGCAAAAATGCTGTCTCACAAAGTTATTCTAGCCCAAAACCCAGGCACTCCCCCTGTGGTGACATCACTTAGAGGCTGACACCTCCCCTTTACTTTGAGCTATATTAACTATTTTTATGCATAACTTGCTGTGTGAACCTCGCATAAGTACGTCACCATGCTCATGATGTTCCCCACTTCAGGGGCGTTCTTTTAAGTGTGAGCACGGAGTAATTACGTGAACCGCTTACTGAGAAATCCGCACTTTGCACTCCTTGCGTTTAGCTGCTAGCGCTTTCAGTCAGAGATAGATCTATCGATGGACAGCCGGAAAATATAATTCTGATATCCCTAGCCCGAATCGGTGCCCATATATCCCGTTTATAGAACAAAGAAGCGCATGGTTCTTATACCAGTTTTGGCTTGTATTGGTTGGGAGGTGGGAATGAGTAGTTTTCGCAAAGACTGGTATTTGCAGCTAAGCTTCAGTGATTCTAGTGAGGGTTTTGAATTACACACATAGCAGCAGGCAGAGTGGGAAGAGGGAGGGTAGTAATGGCAGCGTGTCTTGTATAGTTAGGTAGGTACTCAACCATGGCATAGTCACATTATCATGACAAGTTGCATGCTTTATTCAGGGCTATAAAACTACGCGTTTCATGGACGTCCTGTTCACTTCCTCAGGTACAAAACCTGTGGCACTGCTGAGTGGCTATGGAAGCCCAGGTCGCTTTGATAGCAGCCGTCTGCATTGGTGGGTCTGGTGTCTCATCTTCCTCTTGACAATACTCCATAGATTCTCTATAGGGTTAAGGTCAGGCGAGTTTGCTGCCAATCAAGCCCAGTGATACTGTTGTTTTTACACCAGGTATTGGTACTTTTGGCAGTGTGGACAGGGGCCAAGTCCTGCTGGAGAATGACATTTCCATCTCCAAAAAGCTTGTCGGCAGAGGGAAGCATGAAGTGCTCTACAATGTCCTGGTAGATGGCTGCGCTGACTTTGGTCTTGATAAAACACAGTGGACCTACACCAGCAGATGACATGGCTCCCCAAACCATCACTGATTGTGGAGACCTCACACCAGACCTCCAGCAGCTTGGATTGTGGCCTCTCCACTCTTCCTCCAGACTCCGGGACCTTGATTTCAAAGGTCTAGTGTGGTTACTCTATGGTTACTGATGCCGGCCTGCTGTGAGCGCCCCCCTGTGGTCGGCGCTCACAGCACACCTGCATTTCAGCTACATAGGAGCGATCTGATGATCGCTGCTATGTAGCTGAGCCGATCGAGTTGTGACAGCTTCTAGCCTCCCATGGAGGCTATTGAAGCATGGCAAAAGTAAAAAAAAAAAGCCGGATTACGTACCGGTAATGCTCTTTTAATGAGTCCACGACAGCACCCCACATGAGAGAGAGGGATCCGCCCATAGGAACAGGAAACCTACAGAATAAAAGGAGGCGGTCCCCTCTCCTCCTCAGTTTAGTTACAGAGTATAAAAAGGGGAACCGCAAAAGTGTTAGTATTCATTCTTATTCAGTCACATAAATTTCTTAACTCTATACAACCATTATTTGTGACCTTAAAGGAAAGAGCTGTGCATAATTTAGGGAGGGTAATACATGGGTGCTGTCGTGGACTCATTAAAAGAGCATTACCGGTACGTAATCCGGCTTTTTACCCTTCGCCACGACAGCACCCCACATGAGAGATTTTCAGAGAGTCATTATTTGGGTGGGATTACTGTATTAAGAACAGCTCTACCAAAGGTCAGATCAGAAGACGTGGACAGATCAAGTCTATAATGGTTGTAGAAGGTAGAAGGTGTAGACCAAGTTGCAGCCTTACATATTAAATGGATCGGTACATCTGCTTGTTCCGCCCAGGAGGAAGCCATGGCTCGTGTTGAGTGCGCTTTTATACCCACTGGAGGAATCTCGCCTTTTGACGTATAGGCCAAGCAGATAGCCTCTCTGATCCACCGAGATATGGTAGCTCTCGTGACCCCATGTCCTTTCTTGTGGCCCTGAAAGGAGATAAACAGAGCCCTACTCTCCCTCCATGTCTGACACCTTTCTATATAAGTCAGGATGGCTCTTCTGACATCTAAGGTGTGGAACTTATGATGTTCTGGAGTTACAGGTGAATCAAAAAAGGAAGGGAGAAATATTTCTTGTGACCTGTGGTAGGTGGACGCTACCTTAGGGAGGTATGAGGGGTCTGGTTTCAGGACTATCCGATCATGAAATATCAGTAAGAAAGGTGGGTCTACTGATAGGGCCTGGATGTCACTAACCCGTCTAGCTGAGGTTAGGGCTACTAGTAAGGCTACTTTATATGTTAGGATTTTTAAAGGTATTGAATCTAATGGTTCAAATGGAGAGCTTGTTAAGGCCTCTAATACTAGATTTAAATCCCACGGAGGTAGACGGGGAATATGGACCGGTTTACTACGTTCACAAGATTTTATGAATCTGGAGATCCACCTATTAGCTGCTATATTGCATCCATATAGGGCTCCTAATGCCGAGACCTGAACTCTTAAGGTATTTACAGATAGTCCTAACTCTCGGCCTTTTTGCAAGAACTCTAGGATAGGTGTGAGTGGAACTTGCTTAGTGAACGGTACCGTGTAGAAGTCTAAAAATTTATTCCATACCCTACTATATATTAGGGTGGTAGATCTTTTTCTGCTCAATAAGAGGGTGTTTACTAGTTCTGCTGAGAACCCTCTGGAACTTAATAGTTGCCTCTCAAATTCCACGCCGTCAAGTGAAGACCTTTCACTTGCGGGTGGAAAAAGGGGCCTTGGTACAGCAGCTCCTTGTCTGATGGGAGGATCCAAGGATCGCATAGGCACATGGTCTGGAGACAAGAGAACCATGGTCTTTTCGGCCAGAATGGTGCAATGAGGATTACTCTTGCCTGTTCCCTCCTGATCTTTCTGATCACTAGAGGAATCAGAGACATTGGAGGAAAGGCATATGCCAGTCTGAACCGCCAAGGATGGTGGAGAGAGTCCAACATATCTGGGTGATCCCTGGTGTTCAGGGAAGCGAACCTTTGTACTTGCCGGTTGTCTCGTGGCAAATAGGTCGATTTGTGGTATCCCCCATGCTTCTGTTATCCTTCTGAATATGGATTTGTTTAAGGTCCATTCTCCTTGACGCAACTCGTTTCTGCTGAGGTAGTCTGCCCTGATGTTCTCTACACCTTTGATGTGCAGGGCTGTTAAGGATGTTAGATGAGCCTCTGCCAGCTGAAAGATGTTTGCAGCTATGGTCATCAGACTTCCTGACTTTGTACCACCCTGACGGTTCAAGTATGCCACTGCGGTGGAATTGTCTGAGTAAATTCTTACATTTGTTCCATGAATCTGCGGAAGAAAATGATATAAGGCACATTCTATTGCTTTTAACTCCTTCCAGTTGGAGGAACATATTAATTCTGTCTGATCCCAAGTATTTTGGGCCAGATTGTCTTCCATATGTGCTCCCCACCCAATAGGGCTGGCGTCGGTGGTAATTATTTTAGACGGGTCTATTATCCATGGCACACCTCGTGATAGGTGGTCCATGTCTAGCCACCAGGATAGCGATTCTAAGACATTACTGGAAAGAGTTATTCTACTTTCTAGATAACCGTCTTTCCCCTGAGCCGACAATACTTCGTACTGCAATTGACGGGTATGGAATTGTGCCCAAGGTACAGCAGGGATACATGATGATAATGACCCCAGTAAGGACATGGCCTTCCTTAGTGTCATGTAGGGTTTGCGTATTGCGTCTGATACCTTTGATTGTATAGTCAACCTCTTTGACTGAGGAAGAAAGCATTTCTGACTTACGGAGTCTAGCTGGATTCCTAGAAATGTCTGAACGGTTTCTGGATTCAGCCGAGATTTTTCGAAGTTGACGATCCAACCTAACTCCTGTAGGGACGAGATCGTATTAGATAAACGAGTTTTACATTGAAGTGCAGAGCTTCCTACCACTAGAAAGTCATCTAGGTAGGGTATTATCAAGGTATCTCGTTGGCGTAGATGAGCCATCACTTCTAGTATCACCTTAGTGAAGACGCGGGGAGCCATAGAAAGCCCAAATGGCATTGCAACATATTGAAAGTGACGAACCTTTCCCTCCAGGGTGACTGCTACCCTTAGGTACTGCTGATGTTCGGCATGTATGGGAAGATGGTAATAGGCGTCCTTTAAGTCTATTCCGGCCATGACACACCTAGGGAATAAGAGTTTTATGGTAGAACTAATGGATTCCATTTTGAAGGTATGATTACGCAGGAAAGAATTTAATTTTTTAAGATTTATGATGGTTCTAAATGAACCATCTGGTTTATTAATCAGGAATAAAGGGGAGTAGAACCCTTTCCCTTTTTGATCCTGGGGAACTTCAATCAGGACTTTCTTAGATAGAAGAGATAGGATCTCTATTTCTAGAGCCCTCTGTTGGTCCTGACCTTTTGGAGATGTTATTATGAAGGAATCCCAAGGGATTCGATCAAATTCTAATTTAAGGCCGTATTGCACAATGTCCAGAATCCACTGGCTGGATGTTATCTGTTCCCATTGGGGAAGAAAAAATTTTAATCTGCCGCCTACTTCCTGGTTAGCGGTATTTACGTCTCGGATTATGGGACCCGCTAAAAAAGGCACCTTTTTGCTTTGGGTCCTTCGACTCCCATCGCTCTCTTTGTTCAAGCGGCTTGTTCCTAGTAAAGGGGCGTCTCCTGAAGGCTCTCCTGTAGGATGGAAGATACTGGTTAGGGAAGCCTTTCTTCCTTTCACCTGCTTTATTCAGGAGTTCATCCAGCGTCTTCCCAAAAAGGAACTCACCCTGACAGGGAATCGCACAAAGTTTTGCTTTAGCTTGTGCGTCCCCCTTCCAATTCTTTAGCCAGAGTGCACGCCGGGCTGTGTTGACTAGGCCGGCTGACCTGGCTGCAAGACGTAGCGAGTCCACTGAGGCATCAGCTAGGAATGCTACTGCTTCTTTAATTTGAGGCAATTTCAGCAGGATAGATTCCCTCGAAGTTTTGCCTCTAATCTGTTCCTCCAATTGCTCCGTCCATACTAGTAGAGATCTTGCAGTACAGGTACTAGATATGGCGGGCCTGAACGCCCCCGTATTGACTTCCCATGACCTCTTTAGTAAAGCTTCTGCTTTACGGTCCAGCGGGTCTGTCAGGACCCCTGAATCCTCCACTGGTAGGACCGACTGTTTGGTTGTGGAGGCTACCGCAGCATCAACTTTTGGCACCTTTGAACAGGTGTTTAGCTCTTCATCGCTGAAGGGATAGCGTCTCTTAGAGGACGATGGTAGAAAACCTCTATTTTGCTTATCCCACTCCTTTTTGACAATATCTTTGATGGTTTGTATGACGGGGAAGGACCTACGTTTTTTCTGTCCTGAACCCGCAAACATTATGTCCTGTGCTGATTTCTTTTCTTTCCCATCTGGGCACCCCATCGTGCTCCTGACAGATTTTATTAAATTGTCCACATTACTGTTGGGAAGACAAAGTCCCCCTTCAGTCTCGGATGAGCTCGGCTGAGATCCCTCTTCGTCTGAAGAAATACATATACCCTCTGACTCCGAACTAACCGGAGACCGGGACCTGCTAGGCTGACGGGTACTGGCGCTACTTGTCTGCGCCAAACCCTGCATCTCTTCTCGGATAATAGCTCTGACATCTGAGGGAGTCATGATATTTTCCTGCCGTAGAGTTTGCATGATACACTCCGCACACAGTTTTTTGGCATAATCATCCGGGAGGGGCTGCGTACATAAAGCACACTCTTTATGCTTAGATTTGTGTGTCCTTTTCTTAGTCTAGAGGAAGGATACAGGAGGAACATATATCAGCATATAGGAAGAGACTCTTTCAAAAACTCACCCAGTGAAGCTGACAGGTACCGGTTCTGGAGGCGGAATTCGTTTGGTGGTAGAACTCTTCTCTGGAGGTCGGCCACCACTCTTTGTGCTGCTCCTCGTGCTTCTCTCCCTGCTGGGAGAGCGCTGTTGCACTGCGGGCAGGTGCGCTTCGTCGGCCGGTGAAGCCATTTCACACACACCGGCCCGACGCTAGCGCTGCATTTTTAAACTTGCCGCCCATTCTCCTGCCTCCCCGGACCAACCCGGAAGTGCTCCCGCGACTTCCGGGTTAGACGCGCCGCTCTCACTCACCATGCGGCCGCCAGAGGCTATTAAGCCGGCCGCTGCAGCGCGCGCGTCCTCACAGTGCCGGCCGGACCTACGGTGACCGGACCCGGACCGTGGATGTTTGGCCAGACGAGGGGGGAGGCTGCAAGCAGGGGCTCCCCCGCCGCTGCTTCTGGTACCGCAGCCCCTGCCGTTCCCACAGAAACCGGCGCAGGCGGGTGCATGGCCCAGGGATCCTCTTCATCTGTAGGTAAGCCGGGTCCCTGTAGGAACAGGAAACCTAAACTGAGGAGGAGAGGGGACCGCCTCCTTTTATTCTGTAGGTTTCCTGTTCCTATGGGCGGATCCCTCTCTCTCATGTGGGGTGCTGTCGTGGCGAAGGGTAAAAATATTTTTAAAAATCTGAAAAAAAATATAAATGTTTAAATCATCCCCCTTTTGCCCCATCCAAAATAAAACAAAAAAAAAATCAAACCTACACATATTTGGTATCGCCGCGTTCAGAATCGCTCGATCTATCAATAAAAAAAAGCATTAACCTGATCGCTAAAATCGGAAAATGGCGCTTTTTTTTTGTTTTGGTTAGCAAAGTTTTGAATTTTCTTTCACCACTTAGATAAAAAAACATCCTAGACATGTTTGGTGTCTATGAACTCGTAATGACCTGGAGAAACATAATATCAGGTCAGTTTTAGAATTTAGTGAACCTAGCAAAAAAGCAAAAATATCCTCACATGGCCATATTGACGGAAAAATAAAAAAGTTATGGCTCTGGGAAGGAGGGGAGCGAAAAACGAAAACACAAAAATGGAAAAGGGCCGCAGCGGGAAGGGGTTAAACAAAACAATTCAGATGCAGTTGAAGTTCAGACTTTCAGCTTTCATTTGAGGGGATCCACATTAAAATTGGATAAAGGGTTTAGGAGTTTCAGCTCCTTAACATGCGCCACCCTGTTTTTAACCCCTTCATGACCCAGCCTATTTTGACCTTAATGACCTAGCCGTTTTTTTCAATTCTGACCAGTGTCCCTTTATGAGGTAATAACTCAGGAACGCTTCAATGAATCCTAGCGGTTCTAAGATTGTTTTTTTCGTGACATATTTCCCACATGTCTACTTTACATCAGCACAATTTTGGAAACAACATTTTTTTTTTTTTGCTAGGAAGTTATAAGGGTTAAAATTTGACCAGCGATTTCTCATTTTTACAAAATTTACAAAACCATTTTTTTTAGGGACCACCTCACATTTGAAGTCAGTTTGAGGGGTCTATATGGCTGAAAATACCCAGAAGTGACACCATTCTAAAAACTGCACCCCTCAAGGTGCACAAAACCACATTCAAGAAGTTTATTAACCCTTCAGGTGCTTCACAGCAGCAGAAGCAACATGGAAGGAAAAAATGAACATTTAACTTTTTAGTCACAAAAATGAAATTTTAGCAACAATTTTTTTATTTTCCCAAAGGTAAAAGGATAAACTGGACGCCGAAAGTTGTTGTACAATTTGTCCCGAGTACGCCGATACCCCATATGTGGGGGGGGAACCACTGTTTGGGCGCATGGCAGGGCTCTGAAGGGAAGGAGCGCCATTTGACTTTTTCAATGAAAAATTGGCTCCAATCTTTAGCGGACACCATGTCGCGTTTGGAGAGCCCCCGTGTGCCTAAACCTTGGAGCTTCCCCACAAGTGATCCCATTTTGGAAACTAGACCCCCCAAGGAGCTTAGCTAGATGCATAGTGAGCACTTTCAACCCCCAGATACTTCACAAACTGATCTATAAAAATGAAAAAGTCCTTTTTTTCACAAAAAAATTCTTTTAGCCTAAATTTTTTTGTTTTCACATGGGCAACAGGATAAAATGGATCCTAAAATTTGTTGGGCAATTTCTCCTGAGTACACCGATACCTCATATGTGGGGGTAAACCACTGTTTGGGCACATGGCAAGGCTCAGAAGGGAAGGAGCGCCATTTTACTTTTTGAATGAAAAATTAGCTCCAATCGTTTGCGTTCACCATGTCGCGTTTGCAGAGACCCTGTGTGCCTAAACATTTGAACTCCCCCACAAGTGACCCCATTTTGGAAACTAGACCCCCCCCAAGGAACTCATCTAGATATGTGATGAGCACTTTGAACCCCCAAGTGCTTCACAGAAGTTTACAACGCAGAGCCATGAAAATAAAAAATAATTTTTCTTTCCTCAAAAATTATTTTTTAGGCCACAATTGTTTATTTTCACAAGGGTAACAGGAGAAATTGGACCCCAAAAGTTGTTGTCCAGTTTGTCCTGAGTACGCTGATACCCCATATGTGGGGGTAAACCACTATTTGGGCGCATGGCAGAGCTCGGAAGGGAAGTAGTGACGTTTTGGAATACAGACTTTGAACCCCCAAGTGCTTCACAAAAGTTTATAACGCAGAGCCATGAAAATAAAAAATCGTTTTTTTCCTCAAAAATGATTTTTTTAGCCCGCAATTTTTTATTTTCACAAGAGTAACACGAGAAACTGAACCCCAATGTTTGTTGTCCAGTTAGACCTGAGTACACTGATACCTCATATGTGGGGGTAAACCACTGTTTGGGCACATGCCGGGGCTCGGAATTGAAGTAGTGACGTTTGGAAATGCAGACTTTGATGGAATGCTCTGCGGGCGTCACGTTGCGTTTGCAGAGCCCCTGATGTACCTAAACAGGAGAAACCCCCTACAAGTGACCCCATTTTGGAAACAAAACCCCCCAAGTAACTTATCTAGATGTGTGGTGAGCACTTTGAACCCCCAAGTGCTTCGCAGAATTTTATAATGCAGAGCTGTGAAAATAAAAAATCTTTTTTTCCCCCACAAAAATAATTTTTTTAGCCCCCATTTTTTTTATTTTTCCAAGGGTAACAGGAGAAATTAGACCCCCAAATTGTTGTACAATTTTTCCTGAGTACGCTTATGCCCCATATGTTTGGGTAAACCACTGTTTGGGCGCACGGCAGAGCTCGGAAGGGAAGGAGCGCCATTTGACTTTTTGAATGCAAGATTGGCTGGAATCAATGGTGGCGCCATGTCATGATTGGAGACCCCTGATGTGCCTAAACAGTGGAAACCCCTCAATTCTAACTCCAACACTAACCCGACCCACACCCCTAACCCTAATCCCAACTGTAGCCATAACCCTAACCGCAACACACCCCTAACCCTAATCCCAACTGTAGCCATAACCCTAATCACAACCCTAACCCCAACACACAACCAACCCTAATCCCAAACCTAACCATAACCCCAACCACAAGCCTAACCCTAATCTTAACCCTAACTCTAGTTCCAGCCCTAACCCTAAAGCTATGTGCTCATGTGGCGGATTCGTGTGCGGATTTTTCCGCACTGTTTTTTGAGGATTTACTGCGGATTTCTAGTGTTTTTTGTTCGGATTTCAACTGCGGATTCCTATTGAGGAACAGGTGAAAAACGTTGCGGAATCCTCACAAAGAATTGGCATGTTGCGGAAAATACAGCGCAGCGTTTCCGCACGGTATTTTCCGCACCATGGGCACAGCGGATTTGGTTTTCCATAGGTTTACATGGTACTGTAAACGTGATGGAAAACTGCCAAGAATCCGCAGTGGCCAATCCCTCTATGTACAAGAATATAACTACTATAATACGGCCCCTATGTACAAGAATATAACTACTATAATACGGCCCCATGTACAAGAATATAACTACTATAATACTGCTCCTATGTACAAGAATATAACTACTATAATACTGCTCCTATGTACAAGAATATAACTACTATAATACTGCTCCTATGTACAAGAATATAACTACTGTAATACTGCCCCTATGTACAAGAATATAACTACTATAATACTGCTCCCTATGTACAAGAATATAACTACTATAATACTGCCCCTATGTGCAAGAATATAACTACTATAATACTGCTCCTATGTACAAGAATATAACTACTGTAATACTGCCCCTATGTACAAGAATATAACTACTATAATACTACTCCCTATGTACAAGAATATAACTACTATAATACTGCCCCTATGTACAAGAATATATCTACTATAATACTGCTCCTATGTACAAGAATATAACTACTATAATACTGCCCCTATGTACAAGAATATAACTACTATAATACTACTCCCTATGTACAAGAATATAACTACTATAATACTGCCCCCTATGTACAAGAATATAACTACTATAATACTGCTCCTATGTACAAGAATATAACTACTATAATACTGCTCCTATGTACAAGAATATAACTACTATAATACTGCTCCTATGTACAAGAATATAACTACTGTAATACTGCCCCTATGTACAAGAATATAACTACTGTAATACTGCTCCTATGTACAAGAATATAACTACTATAATACTGCCCCCTATGTACAAGAATATAACTACTATAATACTACTCCCTATGTACAAGAATATAACTACTATAATACTACCCCCTATGTACAAGAATATAACTACTATAATACTGCCCCTATGTACAAGAATATAACTACTATAATACTGCCCCCTATGTACAAGAATATAACTACTATAATACTGCCCCTATGTACAAGAATATAACTACTAAAATACTACTCCCTATGTACAAGAATATAACTACTATAATACTGCCCCCTATGTACAAGAATATAACTACTATAATACTGCTCCTATGTACAAGAATATAACTACTGTAATACTGCTCCTATGTACAAGAATATAACTACTGTAATACTGCTCCTATGTACAAGAATATAACTACTGTAATACTGCCCCTATGTACAAGAATATAACTACTGTAATACTGCTCCTATGTACAAGAATATAACTACTGTAATACTGCCCCTATGTACAAGAATATAACTACTATAATACTGCTCCTATGTACAAGAATATAACTACTATAATACTGTCCCTATGTACAAGAATATAACTACTATAATACTGCTCCTATGTACAAGAATATAACTACTATAATACTGCTCCTATGTACAAGAATATAACTACTATAATACTGTCCCTATGTACAAGAATATAACTACTATAATACTGCTCCTATGTACAAGAATATAACTACTGTAATACTGCCCCTATGTACAAGAATATACCTACTATAATACTGCTCCTATGTACAAGAATATAACTACTATAATACTGTCCCTATGTACAAGAATATAACTAATATAATACTGCTCCTATGTACAAGAATATAACTACTATAATACCGCTCCTATGTACAAGAATATAACTACTATAATACTGTCCCTATGTACAAGAATATAACTACTATAATACTGCTCCTATGTACAAGAATATAACTACTATAATATGCTCCTATGTACAAGAATATAACTACTATAATACTGCCCCTATGTACAAGAATATAACTACTATAATACTGCTCCTATGTACAAGAATATAACTACTGTAATACTGCCCCTATGTACAAGAATATAACTACTGTAATACTGCTCCTATGTACAAGAATATAACTACTGTAATACTGCCCCTATGTACAAGAATATAACTACTATAATACTGCTCCTATGTACAAGAATATAACTACTATAATACTGTCCCTATGTACAAGAATATAACTACTATAATACTGCTCCTATGTACAAGAATATAACTAATACCGCTCCTATGTACAAGAATATAACTACTATAATACTGTCCCTATGTACAAGAATATAACTACTATAATACTGCTCCTATGTACAAGAATATAACTACTATAATACTGCTCCTATGTACAAGAATATAACTACTATAATACTGCTCCTATGTACAAGAATATAACTACTGTAATACTGCTCCTATGTACAAGAATATAACTACTGTAATACTGCCCCTATGTACAAGAATATAACTACTGTAATACTGCTCCTATGTACAAGAATATAACTACTGTAATACTGCCCATATGTACAAGAATATAACTACTATAATACTGCTCCTATGTACAAGAATATAACTACTATAATACCGCTCCTATGTACAAGAATATAACTACTATAATACTGTCCCTATGTACAAGAATATAACTACTATAATACTGCTCCTATGTACAAGAATATAACTACTATAATACTGCTCCTATGTACAAGAATATAACTACTATAATACTGCTCCTATGTACAAGAATATAACTACTATAATACTGCCCCTATGTACAAGAATATAACTACTATAATACTGCTCCTATTTACAAGAATATAACTACTATAATACTGTCCCTATGTACAAGAATATAACTACTATAATACTGCCCCTATGTACAAGAGTATAACTACTATAATACTGCTCCTATGTACAAGAATATAACTACTGTAATACTGCCCCTATGTACAAGAATATAACTACTATAATACTGCTCCTATGTACAAGAATATAACTACTATAATACTGCTCCTATGTACAAGAATATAACTACTATAATACTGCCCCTATGTACAAGAATATAACTACTATAATACTGCTCCTATGTACAAGAATATAACTACTATAATACTGCCCCTATGTACAAGAATATAACTACTATAATACTGCTCCTATGTACAAGAATATAACTACTATAATACTGCTCCTATGTACAAGAATATAACTACTGTAATACTGCCCCTATGTGTTATGATGAGGTAATTCAGTACCACAATGGACATAGAGGTCAGAGCACATACAGTGACCTGACAATAACCCAAAAACATAGGACGAGCTCTGAGACGTGGGAACTCTGCTGACCGCAATCCCTAATCCTCTCCAACCACACTAGAGGTAGCCGTGGATTGCGCCTAACGCTCCCTATGCAACTCGGCACAGCCTGAGAAACTAGCTAGCCTGAAGATAGAAAATAAGCCTACCTTGCCTCAGAGAAATACCCCAAAGGAAAAGGCAGCCCCCACATATAATGACTGTGAGTAAGATGAAAAGACAAACGTAGAGATGAAATAGATTTAGCAAAGTGAGGCCCGACTTACTAAACAGAGCGAGGATAGGAAAGGTAACTTTGCGGTCAACACAAAACCCTACTAACAACCATGCAAAGGGGGCAAAAAGACCCTCCGTACCGAACTAACGGCACGGAGGTACACCCTCTGCGTCCCAGAGCTTCAGCAAGCAAGAAAACACAAATAGACAAGCTGGACAGAAAAAAAAACAGCAAACAAAATAGCAAAGCAGAATTTAGCTATGCAGAGCAGCAGGCCACAGGAACGATCCAGGAGGAAACAGGTCCAATACTAGAACATTGACTGGAGGCCAGGATCAAAGCACTAGGTGGAGTTAAATAGAGCAGCACCTAACGACTTCACCACATCACCTGAGGAAGGAAACTCAGAAGCCGCAGTACCACTCTCCTCCACCAACGGAAGCTCACAGAGAGAATCAGCCGAAGTACCACTTGTGACCACAGGAGGGAGCTCTGCCACAGAATTCACAACAGTACCCCTTCCTCTTGAGGAGGGGTCACCGAACCCTCACCAGAGCCCCGAGGACGACCAGGATGAGCCATATGAAAGGCACGAACAAGATCGGGAGCATAGACATCAGAGGCAAAGACCCAGGAATTATCTTCCTGAGCATAACCCTTCCACTTAACCAGATACTGGAGTTTCCGTCTTGAAAGACGAGAATCCAAAATCTTCTCCACAATATACTCCAACTCCCCCTCCACCAAAACCGGGTTAGGAGGATCAACAGATGGAACCATAGGTGCCACGTATCTCCGCAACAATGACCTATGGAATACGTTATGTATGGAAAAAGAATCTGGAAGGGTCAGACGAAAAGACACAGGATTAAGAACCTCAGAAATCCTATACGGACCAATGAAACGAGGTTTAAACTTAGGAGAGGAAACCTTCATAGGAATATGACGAGAAGATAACCAAACCAAATCCCCAACACAAAGTCGGGGACCCACATAGCGTCTGCGATTAGCGAAACGTTGAGCCTTCTCCTGGGACAAGGTCAAATTGTCCACTACATGAGTCCAAATCTGCTGCAACCTGTCCACCACAGTATCCACACCAGGACAGTCCGAAGACTCAACCTGCCCTGAAGAGAAACGAGGATGGAACCCAGAGTTGCAGAAAAACGGCGAAACCAAGGTAGCCGAGCTGGCCTGATTATTAAGGGCGAACTCAGCCAAAGGCAAAAAGGACACACAGTCATCCTGATCAGCAGAAACAAAGCATCTCAGATATGTTTCCAAGCTCTGATTGGTTCGTTCGGTCTGGCCATTAGTCTGAGGATGGAAAGCCGAGGAAAAAGACAAGTCAATGCCCATCCTACCACAAAAGGCTCGCCAAAACCTCGAAACAAACTGGGAACCTCTGTCAGAAACGATATTCTCTGGAATGCCATGTAAACGAACCACATGCTGGAAGAACAATGGCACCAAATCAGAGGAGGAAGGTAATTTAGACAAGGGTACCAGATGGACCATCTTAGAAAAGCGATCACAGACCACCCAAATGACTGACATCTTTGAGAGACGGGAAGATCTGAAATAAAATCCATAGAGATATGTGTCCAAGGTCTCTTCGGGACCGGCAAGGGCAAAAGCAACCCACTGGCACGAGAACAGCAGGGCTTAGCCCGAGCACAAATCCCACAGGACTGCACAAAAGAACGCACATCCCGCGACAGAGATGGCCACCAAAAGGATTTAGCCACCAACTCTCTGGTACCAAAGATTCCAGGATGACCAGCCAACACCGAACAATGAACCTCAGAGATAACTTTATTCGTCCACCTATCAGGGACAAACAGTTTCTCCGCTGGGCAACGATCAGGTTTATTAGCCTGAAATTTTTGCAGCACCCGCAGCAAATCAGGGGAGATGGCAGACACAATTACTCCCTCTTTGAGGATACCCGCCGGCTCAGATAAACCCGGAGAGTCGGGCACAAAACTCCTAGACAGAGCATCCGCCTTCACATTTTTAGAGCCCGGAAGGTACGAAATCACAAAGTCAAAACGGGCAAAAAAACAGCGACCAACGAGCCTCTCTAGGATTCAACCGCTTGGCGGACTCGAGATAAGTCAAGTTCTTATGTTCAGTCAAGACCACCACGCGATGCTTAGCTCCTTCAAGCCAATGACGCCACTCCTCGAATGCCCACTTCATGGCCAGCAACTCTCGATTGCCCACATCATAATTTCGCTCAGCAGGCGAAAACTTCCTGGAAAAGAAGGCGCATGGTTTCATCACCGAGCCATCAGAACTTCTCTGCGACAAAACAGCCCCTGCTCCAATCTCAGAAGCATCAACCTCGACCTGGAACGGAAGCGAAACATCTGGTTGACACAACACAGGGGCAGAAGAAAAACGACGCTTCAACTCTTGAAAAGCTTCCACAGCAGCAGAAGACCAATTGACCACATCAGCACCCTTCTTGGTCAAATCGGTCAATGGTTTAGCAATACTAGAAAAATTGCAGATGAAGCGACGATAAAAATTAGCAAAGCCCAGGAACTTTTGCAGACTTTTCAGAGATGTCGGCTGAGTCCAATTATGGATGGCTTGGACCTTAACAGGATCCATCTCGATAGTAGAAGGGGAAAAGATGAACCCCAAAAATGAAACCTTCTGCACACCAAAGAGACACTTTGATCCCTTCACAAACAAAGAATTAGCACGCAGGACCTGAAACACCGTTCTGACCTGCTTCACATGAGACTCCCAATCATCCGAGAAGATCAAAATGTCATCCAAGTACACAATCAGGAATTTATCCAGGTACTCTCGGAAGATGTCATGCATAAAGGACTGAAACACTGATGGAGCATTGGCAAGTCCGAATGGCATCACTAGATACTCAAAATGGCCCTCGGGCGTATTAAATGCAGTTTTCCATTCATCGCCTCGCTTAATACGCACAAGATTATACGCACCACGAAGATCTATCTTGGTGAACCAACTGGCCCCCTTAATCCGAGCAAACAAATCAGATAACAACGGCAAGGGGTACTGAAATTTAACCGTGATCTTATTTAGAAGGCGGTAATCTATACAAGGTCTCAGTGAACCATCCTTCTTAGCTACAAAAAAGAACCCTGCTCCTAATGGCGACGATGATGGGCGAATATGCCCCTTCTCCAAGGACTCCTTCACATAACTCCGCATAGCGGTGTGCTCAGGCACAGACAAATTAAACAGTCGACCTTTTGGGAATTTACTACCAGGAATCAAATCGATAGCACAATCACAATCCCTATGCGGAGGTAGGGTATCGGACTTGGGCTCATCAAATACATCCCGGTAATCAGACAAGAACTCAGGAACCTCAGAAGGGGAGGATGACGAAATAGTCGGAAATGGGACATCACCATGTACCCCCTGACAACCCCAGCTGGACACAGACATGGATTTCCAATCTAATACTGGATCATGGACTTGTAGCCATGGCAACCCCAACACGACCACATCATGCAGATTATGCAACACCAGAAAGCGGATATCCTCCTGATGTGCAGGAGCCATGCACATGGTCAATTGGGTCCAGTACTGAGGCTTATTCTTGGCCAAAGGCGTAGCATCAATTCCTCTCAATGGAATAGGACACTGCAAGGGCTCCAAGAAAAACCCACAACGCCTAGCATACTCCAAGTCCATCAAATTCAGGGCAGCGCCTGAATCCACAAATGCCATGACAGAATACGATGACAAAGAGCAGATCAAGGTAACGGACAGAAGAAATTTTGACTGTACCGTACCAATGGTGGCAGACCTAGCGAACCGCTTAGTGCGCTTAGGACAATCAGAGATAGCATGAGTGGAATCACCGCAGTAGAAACACAGCCCATTCAGACGTCTGTGTTCTTGCCGTTCAACTCTGGTCAAAGTCCTATCGCACTGCATAGGCTCAGGTTTAAGCTCAGGTAATACCGCCAAATGGTGCAGAGATTTACGCTCACGCAAGCGTCGACCGATCTGAATAGCCAAAGACATAGACTCATTCAAACCAGCAGGCCTAGGAAATCCCACCATGACATCCTTAAGGGCTTCAGAGAGACCCTTTCTGAAAATAGCTGCGAGCGCACCTTCATTCCATTGAGTGAGTACGGACCACTTTCTAAATTTCTGGCAATATACCTCTATTTCATCCTGAGCCTGACACAGGGCCAGCAAATTCTTCTCTGCCTGATCCACAGAATTAGGTTCATCGTACAGCAATCCGAGCGCCAGGAAAAACGCATCGATATTACTTAATGCAGGATATCCTGGCGCAAGAGAAAATGCCCAGTCCTGAGGGTCGCCGCGCAAAAAAGAAATAACGATCCTACCTTGTTGAACTGGGTCACCAGAGGAGCGAGGTTTCAAGGCCAGAAATAGTTTACAATTATTTTTGAAACTCAGAAATTTAGTTCTATCTCCAAAAAACAAGTCAGGAATAGGAATTCTTGGTTCTAACATAGATTTCTGATCAATAGTGTCTTGAATCTTTTGTACTCTTGCCGAGAGCTGATCCACACATGAAGACAGACTTCTAATGTCCATCGCTACACCTGTGTCCTGAACCACCCAAATGTCTAGGGGAAAAAAAAGGCAAAACACAGTGCAGAGAAAAAAAAATGGTCTCAGAACTTCTTTTTTCCCTCTATTGAGAATCATTAGTACTTTTGGCCTCCAGTACTGTTATGATAAGGTAATTCAGTACCACAATGGACATAGAAGTCAGAGCACATACAGTGGTCTGACAATAACCCAAAAACATAGAACAAGCTCTGAGACGTGGGAACTCTGCTGACCGCAATCCCTAATCCTCTCCAACCACACTAGAGGCAGCCGTGGATTGCGCCTAACGCTCCCTATGCAACTCGGCACAGCCTGAGAAACTAGCTAGCCTGAAGATAGAAAATAAGCCTACCTTGCCTCAGAGAAATACCCCAAAGGAAAAGGCAGCCCCCACATATAATGACTGTGAGTAAGATGAAAAGACAAACGTAGAGATTAAATAGATTTAGCAAAGTGAGGCCCGACTTACTAAACAGAGCGAGGATAGGAAAGGTAACTTTGCGGTCAACACAAAACCCTACTAACAACCACGCAAAGGGGGCAAAAAGACCCTCCGTACCGAACTAACGGCACGGAGGTACACCCTCTGCGTCCCAGAGCTTCAGCAAGCAAGAAAAAACAAATAGACAAGCTGGACAGAAAAAAAACAGCAAACAAAATAGCAAAGCAGAACTTAGCTATGCAGAGCAGCAGGCCACAGGAACGATCCAGGAGGAAACAGGTCCAATACTAGAACATTGACTGGAGGCCAGGATCAAAGCACTAGGTGGAGTTAAATAGAGCAGCACCTAACGACTTCACCACATCACCTGAGGAAGGAAACTCAGAAGCCGCAGTACCACTCTCCTCCACCAACGGAAGCTCACAGAGAGAATCAGCCAAAGTACCACTTGTGACCACAGGAGGGAGCTCTGCCACAGAATTCACAACACCTATGTACAAGAATATAACTACTATAATACTGCCCCTATGTACAAGAATATAACTACTGTAATACTGCCCCTATGTACAAGAATATAACTACTATAATACTGCCCCTATGTACAAGAATATAACTACTATAATACTGCTCCCTATGTACAAGAATATAACTACTATAATACTGCCCCCTATGTACAAGAATATAACTACTATAATACTGCCCCTATGTACAAGAATATAACTACTATAATACTGCTCCTATGTACAAGAATATAACTACTATAATACCGCTCCTATGTACCAGAATATAACTACTATAATACTGCTCCTATGTACAAGAATATAACTACTATAATACTGCTCCTATGTACAAGAATATAACTACTGTAATACTGCTCCTATGTACAAGAATATAACTACTGTAATACTGCCCCATGTACAAGAATATAACTACTATAATACTGCTCCTATGTACAATAATATAACTACTATAATACTGCTCCTATGTACAAGAATATAACTACTATAATACTGCCCCTATGTACAAGAATATATCTACTATTTATACTGTCCCTATGTACAAGAATATAACTACTATAATACTGCTCCTATGTACAAGAATATAACTACTATAATACCGCTCCTATGTACAAGAATATAACTACTATAATACCGCTCCTATGTACAAGAATATAACTACTATAATACTGCTCCTATGTACAAGAATATAACTACTATAATACTGCCCCTGTGTACAAGAATATAACTACGATAATACTGCCCCCACAAGTTGCCTCCTGGGTATATGGTCGGGCAGTGTCTGTCCTGCCAGTCTCTGAAGTAAAGCATAGAGATCCTTACTCCCTCGGTGTTCTGGCTACCGGCTTCTGCGCTTCAGATGGAGGCAGCTTGCTCCTGGCTGATCACCCTCTGATATTCCTCTCCTGTGCTCTGCTTTCCTGCACACTCTCTGCAATATGTTCGCTTAGTGTCTTCCTTCAGGAGCTGCAGCACTTCAGGCTCCAGGACTCCGTCCTTTCCCTCTGTCTTCCTGACAGGAACTGCACTCTGAACTTCTTTTCCCTCCAGATCAGGATCTTATCAAGGGGAGTTCACCTTAATCAGGCTTAGAGCTCCCCCTTCTGGTCTGGCGTATGAACATGTTGCATGCATTGTGTTACCTGATGAGAAGATCTCCTTTATTCTCCTTCAGACGTAATATCACTCCCCCTGGTGGAAGAACAACATTACTGCAACGACCAGGACTCTGGGGCGCTGCTCAACCCCCGCCCCTCACCCCTCCCCCCCCTTTACATCCGGTACTCCCAGACTGGGAAAAAGAAAACAACAATACATCAGCAAAAGACATGCAAAATTTTTGAAATGCTATAAAACAAATTAGTTTAACTATGCTTCCCTTTATGGGAGATGAGAACACTTGAATGTTGCAAACAATTACATATTTATATAAAAGTACATCTGCTACTGTCTTTAGTCAGATGAAGTGAAGAAAGGCTCCATCCACATCAGTCACATGGGCAGAACCAGGGTGCACCTTGGAGGTGCCAAACTATTTACAAAGAAATTCTTTGGGTAAGCATTGTCCATTACCGCAATGTCCATTTTTAAACCTGTAACAAAGCTAAGCAAACAATTCAAACATATAACAGCAATTATTAACACTTATTCCCTGTAACGAGCTGGGGTTTGACTCTTGGTGCCACGTGTAGACCTGCGTAGTTCCTGATCTACTGTGTCTGTTGTGGCGTACCCACTAGTGCATGTACTATGTGTAGGTATACTAGGTAAGCGTCTGCGTGGTCTCAGATTCACCATGGGTCTAACAGTTTCACCAATAGCAGAGGGTGGAGTCTCTGGTTCCACTGCAGGGGTGACAATTGCTGCTTGAACCTGTTGGTGCTGAGTCTCTTCAGGCTCTGGATGGTTCGGAGTCGCATTTTGTTCCGGTGTTCCCAGCTGAGGAAAAGTCACAACAGGTATTACTATGGCCTGATTTATTTGAGTCCAAGACTGGGGAAAATCTCCAAGAACAGTGTGTATCAACTTTTCTTCCATAGGTGGAGTTGTTCCTGGATCCGATCCTCTGTTCCTCCATTTATCAGGGCATTTCTTGAGATGGTCTCTGGATACTGCCGTCGAAGTTTCTCCTCCATCTTTACTGATGAGACACACTTTTGTATTGTCAAAGTTAGATGGCAAGATGGTATATGCTTCTGCTTCCCACTGATCGTCAAGTTTGTTTGTTCTTCTTTTGCGCTTTAATACTTGTTCACCTGGTGACAAGGGAGCTGCAGGAGCACGTTAGTTGTAGTCTCTCTCTTGTTTTTGTCTGGCTAGAGACAGACTTCTTTCAACACACTCTTGTACTTGACGGTACTTTTGCTGTCTTTCTGTATCCCAATCTACATCAGATGATGGATTTTCTGGGGTTAGGACTCCCATGTCCACAACAACAGGTAGTTTGCTGGATCTTCCCCTCATCAGATACGCTGGGGTGCAGTTGGTGGAATTCACTGGAATCTGGTTGTACAGATCTACCAAGTCTGGCAATTTTTCTGGCCATAAGTTCCTTTCTTCTACAGGCAAGGTCTTCAGTAAGTCGATTACCACTTGGTTAATCTTTTCGCACATTCCGTTGGTTTGTGGGTGATACGGTTTTGTTCTGATCTTTTTGCATCCGTATAAGTTGCAGAACTCTTGGAATACCTCTGCTTCAAAGGCTGGACATTGATCAGTAAGGACCTTCTCCGGGTATCCGTGTGGTCTGCAAAAGTCTGAAAGGCCTTGGCTGCTGTTCTCGCCGTCAGATCCTTGACAGGTACAACGACCAGGAATCTGGAGTAATGGTCCACGATGGTTAGAGCATAGACATAGCCTGACCGGCTTGGTGTTAGCTTCACGTGGTCCAAGGCCACCAGTTCCAGTGGCTGTTTGGTAACTATGGGCTGCAAGGGAGCCCTCTGGCTGTCACGGTCCTTCCTGCGTAGGCTACATGGGCCACACTCTCGGCACCACTTTTCGATGGTTTTCTTCATGCCAACCCAATAGAACCTTCCACAAAGTAGACTCTCCAACTTCCTCTATCCAAAGTGTCCTGCTCCATCGTGGTACGCTTCCAGGACCATTGGCGTATCTTGTCTTGGGACTACTATCTGCCAAACCAACTCATGAGTGCATGGGTCGATGCTTCTTCGGCACAGTTTACCATCGTAGATAAACAGTTTGCCTCTCTCCTTCCACAGTTGTTGCGTCTCTTGTGGATCATCTGGGCCAGGGTGTGAACCTGCCTGTGTCAGGAGCTCTTTCACCCGACGGACTGCGGGGTCACTGTCCTGGGTCTCTGCCCATCCATGCTGGGGCAGGGGATTCAGCGTGGCATCTTGCTTGTTCTTACGCCTGTCCCTCACATGATGGGAATACTGAGTGACCTTGGGGCGATGGAAAGCTGGCAACTCTATTTCTTCGAGTGTTTCCGAGTCTTGTCCCGTTTCTGGCAAGTTGGGCATCCTGGACAATGCATCGGCATTCGCATTCTTGTGCCCTGCTCGGTACTTGATGGTGAAATCATAATTGGACAACCGTGCCATCCACCGCTGCTCTAAGGCACCGAGTTTTGCTGTGTCCAAGTGTGTCAATGGATTGTTGTCCGTGAAGACGGTGAATTTTGCTGAGGCCAGGTAATGCTTGAATCTCTGCATCACTGCCCAGACGACGGCGAGGAACTCCAGCTAAGGCCTCTTTCACACTTCAGTTGTTTGGCGTCAGTCACTACCGACATAGTGACGGATTGACGGATCCGTCACAATTGTTGAGAAAACGGTTCTAACGGATCCGTTTTTTTGACGGATCCGTTTCTTGGGGGTTGTCTGGGAAAATTATCTACTTTTTGGAGCATGCGCAATTGAAAAAACGGATTGGGGCGACGGATCCGCCGAAAAAACGGTTGCGGCGGATCCGTCGCCCATAGGCGGCCATTCTATGGAATGGCGGATGCGACGGATCCGTCGCGATCCACCATTTCGGCGTTGACAAAAAACGTTTCAATGTCCGTCTATTTTCGGAAAACGTCCGCCAAATTTCGACGGATCCGTCGCATGGCGGATGGAACGGACGACCATCCGTCACAATCCGTCGCTAATGCAAGTCTATGGGAAAATAACGGATCCGTAAAAAAAAATTGACGGATCCGTTATTTGAGGAAAATGGCAGTTTTAGACTGACGCCAAACAACTGAAGTGTGAAAGAGGCCTTAAAGGAACTGTAGTTGTCAGGGTTCCTTTCAGTGGGACGAATCTTTGCCTTTCTGGACCTGGGACAACACGGCTCCCAGTCCCATGTTGCTGGTGTCCGTGTACAGCACAAACGATTGCTCATATTCAGGGTAAGCCAGTATCTCTTCTCCCGTCAGAGCCGACTTCAAACAAGTGAAGGATCTCTCCAGTCCGTCGTTCCAGTCAAATGGGGTATTCTTACCCTTGGTTTTCTTGGATTGGCCCACCAACAGGTCTTGCATAGGCACGGCTTTCTTGGTAAAGTCTTTAATAAATCTCCTGCAGTAGCCTACCAACCTGAGGAACTGCTGGACTTCATGGAGGTTGCTGGGCTTCGGCCAGTCTCTGATCACAGTGACCTCGTCAGGGTCTGGGGCCACTCCTTCGGCACTCACTACATGGCCCAGGTACTGCACTTTGGGCATTTGGATGGTTTTACCTTTAGGCCAAAGTTGGACAGGGCTTCGAACACCTCGGCCAGGTGCTCCAGATGGTCCTCATAGGTTTTGGAGAAGACAATGACATCGTCCAGATACAGCAATACCGTTTCAAAGTTCTTGTGTCCAAGACAGCACTCCATCATCCTCTGGAACGTTCCTGGGGCGTTGCACAGTCCGGATGACATGTAGTTGAACTCACAGAGACCCATCGGCGTCGTGAAGGCCGTCTTTTCCTTGTCCGCCTCTGCCACGGGAACCTGCCAGCACCCACTGGTGAGATCCAAGTAGAGAAGTAGTTAGCAGATTTTAAAGCAGCCACGGACTCCTCTATCCTAGGCAGGGGGTATGCGTCCTTATGTGTAATGCGGTTTATCTGCCTATAATCAACAAACATCCTCATCGTGCCATCCTTCTTCCTGACGAGGACTAATGGAGCTGCCCAGGGGCTACAACTATCTCTAACTACCCCAGCCTCCTTCATCTCTCGTAACTTGTCTTTGGCACTCTCATAATGAGCTGGAGGTACAAGACGGTATCTCTCTTTAATGGGTGGATGATTTCCCTTGGGGATATGATGTTGAATCCCTTTTACCTGCCCACAATCTAGGGGGTGCTTGCTGAATACCCGCTCATACTCATGAACCATCCTGTAAGCCCCTTGTTTTTGGTGCGATGGGGTAGAGTCAGTGCCCACATGTAGTTTCTGACACCAATCTTCCATTTGTCCTGCAGAGCCATTGTCCTCCGCCTGGTTGGACGAGACCAAAGGTTCTGCCGCCTGTGTCACACTATTATTACAATAAACAGTTTGGCAAGTGTGGCATATTTGGTTAGGTGGACCTCTTCTTCTCCACAGTTAAGGACACGTACTGGCACCCTCCCCTTGCGGACTTCAACCACTCCTCTGGCAGTCAGGATTGTGGGCCTACTATCTGAATACACGGGTTCTACCAGGGCCTGATAGTCTTTGCCCCCGAGGCCTATGGCTGCCCGACACCATATTAACATTTCACTCCTGGGGGGTATCGCAATGGGGTTCGAATCACTCACTGTGACCCGGCCAATTTCACCACCAGTCAGCTCCACTTGCTGTCTCCGCATTAGGGCTCTGATTTCTTTCTGCAAGGCACGTTGTTCACTGTGACCAGCGGTCTCTGCTACTTGCTGCAACAAAACAATAACTTCTGCAAGACAATTTTCTATGACATTAGTACCGATGGTCATCATGGGGTTACATTCACGTCAGTCAATATCAACAATGACAATTCCTTGGGCCTTTAATTCTACCCGCCCCACTTTAACGGTGACCTCTTTGTACCCCACCTGTGGTAAGGGCTGACCGTTACTGGCTACTATAGTGAAATCATCATCAGGGCCACGAGTAATGTCGGTGTCCTCCCAATAATGTTTATAAAGGAGGTAAGGCATAGTTGTCACCTGAGAACCGGTGTCCAACAGAGCATTCATGGGGATACCGTCGACCACAATGGGGAGAACAGGTTGTCCCCCAATGTATTTGGCTCTCCAGTTTTGCGGGCCTGGTCGTCCTACTCCTGGGGGTTGGCCCTTTGACCCAGGGGTTGCTCATTTAAATGACAGTACCTTGCAATGTGGCCTGCCTGATGGCAGTGGTGGCAAATGGGTCGTCTGTCCTGATGATAGTGATCGTCGTCTGTTCCTCTGGTCGTCGGGGTCCTCTTTTGTCGTTGCCAGGGAACATCCTCCGGTTTGGAAGCCAGCTAGATCTTCTCCTTGGGGGCCTCCTGTAGGGATTGGACGGTCCGAGCTAAGGCAGCAACGCTCTTGGTCAGCTCCTGCATCTGGAGACGTAGTCCTGCAGGGGAATCGTCCTCCAGGATCTGGGCATCGGCCTCAGCAGAAACTTGAGGATCTGGCGCCACCTCCTGGTGGTACGTGAGGGCTTGACGCCTAGGAAGTACTGCACGGCTGGGCTGTCGCTCCTGTAGCACTTAGATGGCCATGTCTCTAAATTGCGGAAAGACCAGGTCAGGATTCTGCATGGCCAGGAGGAGCAGTTGGGTCCTTTGGTTATTGCACAGGAGTCCCTCAATGAACCGCTCCTTTAAGAGTTTATCTTCATTTTGCACGCTGTTAGGATCAGCCTGCTGGATTGCCCGCAGCGCCTCCTGCAGATTAAGGGCATAGTGTCGTAAGCTATTCTGCGCTCTCTGCTTGCACCCATAAAACTTCAATCTGATTTCTGTAGCGGTGCGGGTGTCAAAGGTGGTTTTAAGCTTTGCAAATACCTGCTGCACGGTCCCTTTATCCACAGCGGGCCAGAACTTCACCTCTCTCAGAGCCATGTATGGCATGGAGAAGGGCATTATGGCCGCTGTAGGCGTGGCGGTGTCCGGCTGGCTGATGGAAGCGGCAAGCTCTGCGGGACCCGGCGGCGGAACGAGGCCTGTGGCTGCGCCTATTGCGGGGCCTGGGGGCGCTTCTAGGTCTGCGGCCGCCGCTACTTCCCCTCCCGGGTCGGACATGGCCGTTCCTCCTCTCTGCTAACCTGATGGCAGTCGGGGGCTCCTCTCCGGAATCTCCTGGGTATATGGTCGGGCAGCCAACGTGGAATTAACTGTCCTTCCAGTCTCTGAAGCAAAGCATAGAGATCCTTACTCCCTCGGTGTTCTGGCTACTGGCTTCTGCGCTTCAGAAGGAGGCAGCTTGCTCCTGGCTGATCACCCTCTGATATTCCTCTCCTGTGCTCTGCTTTCCTGCACACTCTCTGCAATATGTTCGCTTAGTGTCTTCCTTCAGGAGCTGCAGCACTTCTGGCTCCAGGACTCCGTCCTATCCCTCTGTCTTCCTGACAGGAACTGCACTCTGAACTCCTTTTCCCTCCAGATCAGGATCTAACAAGGGGAGTTCACCTTAAACAGGCTTAGAGCTCCCCCTTCTGGTCTGGAGAACAACATTACTGCAACGAACCAGGACTCTGGGGCACTGCAAATATAACTACTATAATACTGCTCTTATGTACAAGAATATAACTAATATAATACCGCTCCTATGTACAAGAATATAACTACTATAATACTATTCCTATGTACAAGAATATAACTACTATAATACTGTACCTATGAACAAGAATATAACTACTATAATACCGCTCCTATGTACAAGAATATAACTACTATAATACTGCTCCTATGTACAAGAATATAACTACTATAATACTGCCCCTATGTACAAGAATATAACTACTATAATACTGCCCCTATGTACAAGAATATAACTACTATAATACTGCTCCCATGTACAAAAATATAACGACTATAATACTGCCCCTATGTACAAGAATATAACTACTATAATACTGCCCCTATGTACAAGAATATAACTACTATAATACTGCCCCTATGTACAAGAATATGACTACTATAATACTGCTTCCTATGTACAAGAATATAACTACTATAATACTGACCCTATGTACAAGAATATAACTACTATAATACTGCTCCTATGTACAAGAATATAACTACTATAATACTGCTCCCTATGTACAAGAATATAACTACTATAATACTGCTCCTATGTACAAGAATATAACTACTATAATACAGCTCCCATGTACAAGAATATAACTACTATAATACTGATCCTAAGTACAAGAATATAACTACTATAATACTGCTCCTATGTACAAGAATATAACTACTATAACACTGCTCCTATGTACAAGAATATAACTACTATAATACTGCTCCTATGTACAAGAATATAACTACTATAATACTGCTTCCTATGTACAAGAATATAACTACTATAATACCGCTCCTATGTACAAGAATATAACTACTATAATACTGCTCCTATGTACAAGAATATAACTACTATAATACTGCCCCTATGTACAAGAATATAACTACTATAATACTGCCCCTATGTACAAGAATATAACTACTATAATACTGCCCCTATGTACAAGAATATAACTACTATAATACTGCCCCTATGTACAAAAATATAACTAATACTGGTCCTAAGTACAAGACTATAACTACTATAATACTGCTCCTATGTACAAGAATATAACTACTATAATACTGCTTCCTATGTACAAGAATATAACTACTATAATACTGCCCCTATGTACAAGAATATAACTACTATAATACTGCCCCTATGTACAAGAATATAACTACTATAATACGGCCCTATGTACAAGAATATAACTGCTATAATACTGTCCCTATGTACAAGAATATAACTACTATAATACTGCTCCTATGTACAAGAATATAACTGCTATAATACTGTAGCTATGAACAAGAATATAACTACTATAATACCGCTCCTATGTACAAGAATATAACTACTATAATACTGCTCCTATGTACAAGAATATAACTGCTATAATACTGTAGCTATGAACAAGAATATAACTACTATAATACCGCTCCTATGTACAAGAATATAACTACTATAATACTGCTCCTATGTACAAGAATATAACTACTAAAAATACTGCTCCTATGTACAAGAATATAACTACTATAATACTGCTCCTATGTACAAGAATATAACTACTATAATACTGCCCATATGTACAAGAATATAACTACTATAATACTGCCCCTATGTACAAGAATATAACTACTATAATACTGCCCCTATGTACAAGAATATAACTACTATAATACTGCCCCTATGTACAAGAATATAACTACTATAATACTGCCCCTATGTACAAAAATATAACTACTATAATACTGCTACCATGTACAAAAATATAACTACTATAATACTGCTCCTAAGTACAAGAATATACATAGTAACATAGTAACATAGTTAGTAAGGCCGAAAAAAGACATTTGTCCATCCAGTTCAGCCTATATTCCATCATAATAAACCCCCAGATCTACGTCCTTCTACAGAACCTAATAATTGTATGATACAATATTGTTCTGCTCCAGGAAGACATCCAGGCCTCTCTTGAACCCCTCGACTGAGTTCGCCATCACCACCTCCTCAGGCAAGCAATTCCAGATTCTCACTGCCCTAACAGTAAAGAATCCTCTTCTATGTTGGTGGAAAAACCTTCTCTCCTCCAGACGCAAAGAATGCCCCCTTGTGCCCGTCACCTTCCTTGGTATAAACAGATCCTCAGCGAGATATTTGTATTGTCCCCTTATATACTTATACATGGTTATTAGATCGCCCCTCAGTCGTCTTTTTTCTAGACTAAATAATCCTAATTTTGCTAATCTATCTGGGTATTGTAGTTCTCCCATCCCCTTTATTAATTTTGTTGCCCTCCTTTGTACTCTCTCTAGTTCCATTATATCCTTCCTGAGCACCGGTGCCCAAAACTGGACACAGTACTCCATGTGCGGTCTAACTAGGGATTTGTACAGAGGCAGTATAATGCTCTCATCATGTGTATCCAGACCTCTTTTAATGCACCCCATGATCCTGTTTGCCTTGGCAGCTGCTGCCTGGCACTGGCTGCTCCAGGTAAGTTTATCATTAACTAGGATCCCCAAGTCCTTCTCCCTGTCAGATTTACCCAGTGGTTTCCCATTCAGTGTGTAATGGTGATATTGATTCCCTCTTCCCATGTGTATAACCTTACATTTATCATTGTTAAACCTCATCTGCCACCTTTCAGCCCAAGTTTCCAACTTATCCAGATCCATCTGTAGCAGAATACTATCTTCTCTTGTATTAACTGCTTTACATAGTTTTGTATCATCTGCAAATATCGATATTTTACTGTGTAAACCTTCTACCAGATCATTAATGAATATGTTGAAGAGAACAGGTCCCAATACTGACCCCTGCGGTACCCCACTGGTCACAGCGACCCAGTTAGAGACTATACCATTTATAACCACCCTCTGCTTTCTATCACTAAGCCAGTTACTAACCCATTTACACACATTTTCCCCCAGACCAAGCATTCTCATTTTGTGTACCAACCTCTTGTGCGGCACGGTATCAAACGCTTTGGAAAAATCGAGATATACCACGTCCAATGACTCACCGTGGTCCAGCCTATAGCTTACCTCTTCATAAAAACTGATTAGATTGGTTTGACATTGGTTTGATTATATAACTACTATAATACTGCTCCTATGTACAAGAATATAACTACTATAATACTGCTCCTAAGTACAAGAATATAACTGCTATAATACTTCCCCTATATACAAGAATATAACTACTATAATACTGCTCCTATGTACAAGAATATAACTACTATAATACTGCCCCTATGTACAAGAATATAACTACTATAATACTGCCCCTATGTACAAGAATATAACTACTATAATACTGCCCCTATGTACAAGAATATAACTACTATAATACTGCCCCTATGTACAAGAATATAACTACTATAATACTGCCCCTATGTACAAGAATATAACTACTATAATACTGCCCTGTTATGAACTGGTGATTCAGAAACACAATGGACCTGGTGGTTAAGAGCACACAAAGTGACCTGATAGTTACTAACAACATAGGACGAGCTCTGAGACGTGGAGACTCTGCTGACCGCAATCCCTAATCCTATCACACCACACTAGAGGCAGCCGTGGAGCGCTCCTGACCAGACCTAGGCGCCTCGGGCACAGCCTGAGAAACTAGCTAGCCCTGAAGATAGAAAAATAAGCCTACCTTGCCTCAGAGAAATTCCCCAAAGGAAAAGGCAGCCCCCCACATATAATGACTGTGAGTAAAGATGAAAATACAAACACAGAGATGAAATAGGTATTAGCAAAGTGAGGCCCGACTTACTGAATAGACCGAGGATAGTAAAGATAGCTTTGCGGTCAGCACAAAAACCTACAAACAACCACGCAGAGGGCGCAAAAAGACCCTCCGTACCGACTAACGGCACGGAGGTGCTTCCTCTGCGTCCCAGAGCTTCCAGCAAGCAAGAAAAACCAATATAGCAAGCTGGACAGAAAAAATAGCAAACAAAAGTAACACAAGCAGAACTTAGCTTATGCAGGGAAGACAGGCCACAAGAACGATCCAGGAGAGAGCAAGACCAATACTGGAACATTGACTGGAGGCAAGGAACAAAGAACTAGGTGGAGTTAAATAGAGCAGCACCTAACGACTTAACCTCGTCACCTGAGGAAGGAAACTCAGAAGCCGCAGCCCCACTCACATCCACCAGAGGAAGCTCATAGACAGAACCAGCCGAAGTACCACTCATGACCACAGGAGGGAGCTTGTCCACAGAATTCACAACAGTACCCCCCCCCCTTGAGGAGGGGTCACCGAACCCTCATCAGAGCCCCCAGGCCGACCAGGATCAGCCACATGAAAGGCACGAACAAGATCGGCAGCATGAACATCAGAGGCAAAGACCCAGGAATTATCTTCCTGACCATAACCCTTCCACTTAACCAGGTACTGAAGTTTCCGTCTCGAAATACGAGAATCCAAAATCTTCTCCACTATATACTCCAACTCCCCCTCAACCAAAACCGGAGCAGGAGGATCAATAGATGGAACCACAGGTGCCACGTATCTCCGCAACAATGACCTATGGAATACATTATGGATGGAAAAAGAAGCTGGAAGGGTCAAACGAAAAGACACAGGATTAAGAACCTCAGAAATCCTATACGGACCAATGAAACGAGGCTTAAACTTAGGAGAGGAAACTTTCATAGGAATATGACGAGACGACAACCAAACCAGATCCCCAACACGAAGTCGGGGACTCACACGGCGTCTGCGATTAGCGAAACACTGAGCCTTCTCCTGGGACAATGTCAAATTGTCCACTACCTGAGTCCAAATCTGCTGCAACCTATCCACCACCGTATCCACACCAGGACAGTCCGAAGACTCAACCTGCCCTGAAGAGAAACGAGGATGGAAACCAGAATTGCAGAAAAACGGCGAAACCAAAGTAGCCGAGCTGGCCCGATTATTAAGGGCGAACTCAGCCAAAGGCAAAAAGGACACCTAGTCATCCTGATCAGCAGAAACAAAACATCTCAGATATGTTTCCAAGGTCTGATTGGTTCGTTCAGTTTGGCCATTTGTCTGAGGATGGAAAGCCGAGGAAAAAGACAAATCAATGCCCATCCTAGCACAAAAGGCTCGCCAAAACCTCGAAACAAACTGGGAACCTCTGTCAGAAACGATGTTCTCCGGAATGCCATGTAAACGAACCACATGCTGGAAAAACAATGGCACCAAATCAGAGGAGGAAGGCAATTTAGACAAGGGTACCAAATGGACCATCTTAGAGAAGCGATCACAAATCACCCAAATGACAGACATCTTTTGAGAGACCTAGAGATCCGAAATAAAATCCATAGAGATATGTGTCCAGGGCCTCTCCGGGACCGGCAAGGGCAAAAGCAACCCACTGGCACGAGAACAGCAGGGCTTAGCCCGAGCACAAATCCCACAGGACTGCACAAACGAACGCACATCCCGCGACAGAGACGGCCACCAAAAGGATCTAGCCACCAAATCCCTGGTACCAAAGATTCCAGGATGACCAGCCAACACCGAACAATGAACCTCAGAGATAACTCTACTCGTCCATTTATCACGGACAAACAGTTTCTCCGCTGGGCAACGGTCAGGTCTATTAGCCTGAAATTTTTGCAGCACCCGCCGCAAATCAGGGGAGATGGCAGACAAAATTACCCCCTCTTTGAGAATACCCACCGGCTCAGGCAAATCCGGAGAGTCGGGCAGAAAACTCCTAGACAGGGCATCCGCCTTCACATTCTTAGAGCCCGGAAGGTACGAAACCACAAAGTCAAAACGGGAGAAAAACAGCGACCAACGAGCCTGTCTAGGATTCAACCGTTTGGCAGACTCGAGATAAGTCAAGTTCTTGTGATCAGTCAAGACCACCACGCGATGCTTAGCTCCTTCAAGCCAATGACGCCACTCCTCGAATGCCCACTTCATGGCTAGCAACTCTCGATTGCCAACATCATAATTTCGCTCAGCAGGTGAAAATTTCCTGGAAAAGAAGGCGCATGGTTTCATCACCGAGCAATCAGAACTTCTTTGCGACAAAACAGCCCCCGCTCCAATCTCAGAAGCATCAACCTCAACCTGAAACGGGAGCGAAACATCTGGCTGGCACAACACAGGGGCAGAAGAAAAACGACGCTTCAACTCCTGAAAAGCTTCCACAGCAGCAGAAGACCAATTGACCACATCAGCACCCTTCTTGGTTAAATCAGTCAACGGTTTAGCAATACTAGAAAAATTATTGATGAAGCGACGATAAAAATTAGCAAAGCACAGGAACTTTTGCAGACTCTTCAGAGATGTTGGCTGAGTCCACTCATAAATGGCCTGAACTTTAACAGGGTCCATCTCGATAGTAGAAGGGGAAATAATGAAACCCAAAAATGAAACCTTCTGAACACCAAAGAGACACTTTGACCCATTCACAAACAAAGAATTAGCATGCAGGACCTGGAACACCATTCTGACCTGCTTCACGTGAGACTCCCAATCATCCGAGAAGACCAAAATATCATCCAAGTATACAATCAGGAATTTATCCAGGTACTCACGGAAGATGTCATGCATAAAGGACTGAAATACTGATGGAGCATTGGAAAGCCCGAATGGCATAACCAGGTACTCAAAATTGCCCTCGGGCGTATTAAATGCTGTTTTCCATTCATCGCCCTGTTTAATACGCACAAGATTATACGCACCACGAAGATCTATCTTGGTGAACCAACTAGCCCCCTTAATCCGAGCAAACAAATCAGACAACAACGGCAAGGGGTACTGAAATTTGACTGTGATCTTATTAAGAAGGCGGTAATCAATACAAGGTCTCAACGAACCATCCTTCTTGGCCACAAAAAAGAACCCTGCTCCTAACGGTGATGACGACGGGCGAATATGACCCTTCTCCAAGGATTCCTTTACGTAACTCCGCATAGCGGCGTGCTCAGGTACAGATAAATTAAACAGTCGACCTTTAGGAAACTTACTACCAGGAATCAAATCGATAGCACAATCGCAATCCCTATGAGGAGGTAGGGCACTGGACTTGGGCTCATCAAATACATCCCGGTAATCCGACAAAAACTCTGGGACCTCAGAAGGGGTGGATGATGAGATAGATAGAAATGGAACATCACCATGTACCCCCTTGACAACCCCAGCTGGACACAGACATAGACTTCCAATCCAATACTGGATTATGGACCTGTAGCCATGGCAACCCCAACACAACCACATCATGCAGATTATGCAACACCAAAAAGCGAATATCCTCCTGATGTGCAGGAGCCATGCACATGGTCAGTTGGGTCCAGTATTGAGGCTTATTCTTGGCCAAAGGCGTAGCATCAATTCCTCTCAATGGAATAGGATACTGCAAGGGCTCCAAGAAAAACCCACAACGCCTAGCATACTCCAAGTCCATCAAATTCAGGGCAGCGCCTGAATCCACAAATGCCATGACAGAATAGGACGACAAAGAGCAGATCAAAGTAACGGACAAAAGAAATTTCGACTGTACCGTACCAATGGTGGCAGACCTAGCGAACCGCTTAGTGCGCTTAGGACAATCGGAGATAGCATGAGTGGAATCACCACAATAAAAACACAGCCCATTCCGACGTCTGTGTTCTTGCCGTTCAGCTCTGGTCAAAGTCCTATCACATTGCATAGGCTCAGGTCCATGCTCAGATAATACCGCCAGATGGTGCACAGTTTTACGCTCACGTAAGCGTCGATCGATCTGAATGGCCAAAGACATAGACTCATTCAGACCAGCAGGCATAGGAAATCCCACCATAACATTTTTAAGGGCTTCAGAGAGACCCTTTCTGAAAATTGCTGCCAGTGCACATTCATTCCATTGAGTGAGCACGGACCACTTTCTAAACTTCTGACAATAAATCTCTATCTCATCCTGACCCTGACACAGAGCCAGCAAATTTTTCGCCTGATCCACTGAATTAGGTTCATCATAAAGCAATCCGAGTGCCAGAAAAAAACACATCAATATTACATAATGCAGGATCTCCTGGCGCAAGGGAAAATGCCCAATCTTGCGGGTCACCACGTAATAAAGAAATAATGATCTTAACTTGTTGAACTGGGTCATCAGAGGAGCGAGGTTTCAAAGCCAGAAATAGTTTACAATTATTTTTAAAACTCAGAAACTTAGCTCTATCTCCAGAAAACAAATCAGGAATAGGGATTCTCGGTTCTAACATAGAATTCTGAACCACAAAGTCTTGAATATTTTGTACTCTTGCAGTGAGATGATCCACACAAGAAGACAGACCTTTAATGTCCATCACTACACCTGTGTCCTGAACCACCCAAATGTCTAGGGGAAAAGAAAGGCAAAACACAGTGCAGAGAAAAAAAAATGGTCTCAGAACTTCTCTTTTCCCTCTATTGAGAAGCATTAGTACTTTGGGCCTCCAGTACTGTTATGAACTGGTGATTCAGAAACACAATGGACCTTGTGGTTAAGAGCACACAAAGTGACCTGATAGTTACTAACAACATAGGACGAGCTCTGAGACGTGGAAACTCTGCTGACCGCAATCCCTAATCCTATCACACCACACTAGAGGTAGCCGTGGAGCGCTCCTGACCAGACCTAGGCGCCTCGGGCACAGCCTGAGAAACTAGCAAGCCCTGAAGATAGAAAAATAAGCCTACCTTGCCTCAGAGAAATTCCCCAAAGGAAAAGGCAGCCCCCCACATATAATGACTGTGAGTAAAGATGAAAATACAAACACAGAGATGAAATAGGTATTAGCAAAGTGAGGCCCGACTTACTGAATAGACCGAGGATATTAAAGATAGCTTTGCGGTCAGCACAAAAACCTACAACCACGCAGAGGGCGCAAAAAGACCCTCCGTACCGACTAACGGCACGGAGGTGCTTCCTCTGCGTCCCAGAGCTTCCAGCAAGCAAGAAAAACCAATATAGCAAGCTGGACAGAAAAAATAGCAAACAAAAGTAACACAAGCAGAACTTAGCTTATGCAGGGAAGACAGGCCACAAGAACGATCCAGGAGAGAGCAAGACCAATACTGGAACATTGACTGGAGGCAAGGAACAAAGAACTAGGTGGAGTTAAATAGAGCAGCACCTAACGACTTAACCTCGTCACCTGAGGAAGGAAACTCAGAAGCCGCAGCCCCACTCACATCCACCAGATGAAGCTCATGGACAGAACCAGCCGAAGTACCACTCATGACCACAGGAGGGAGCTTGTCCACAGAATTCACAACACTGCCCCCTATGTACAAGAATATAACTACTATAATACTGCTCCTATGTACAAGAATATAACTACTATAATAACACTCCTATGTACAAGAATATAACTACTATAATACTGCTCCTATGTACAAGAATATAACTACTAAAATACTGCTCCTATGTACAAGAATATAACTACTACTAGCTATTGAACCCGTTCTACGCCCGGGTGGCGAGCATTTATATTGGTATATGGTCTCCATCATGTGCTGCTGCCATCCTGCGCCCGTTCTGTCATGTGCTGCTGCCATCCTGTGCCCGTTCTGTCATGTGCTGCTGCCATCCTGTGCCCGTTCTGTCATGTGCTGCTGCCATCCTGCGCCCATTCTGTCATGCGCTGCTGCCATCCTGCGCCCGTTCTGTCATGTGCTGCTCCCATCCTGCGCCCCCGTTGTCAGGCGCTGCTGCCATCCTGCGCCCGTTCTGTCATGTGCTGCTCCCATCCTGCTGCCATCCTGCGCCCGTTATGTCATGCGCTGCTGCCATCCTGTGCCCGTTCTGTCATGTGCTGCTGCCATCTTGCGCCCGTTCTGTCATGTGCTGCTCCCATCCTGCTGCCATCCTGCGCCCGTTATGTCATGCGCTGCTGCCATCCTGCGCCCGTTCTGTCATGTGCTGCTGCCATCCTGCGCCCGTTCTGTCATGTGCTGCTGCCATCCTGCGCCCGTTCTGTCATGTGTTGCTGCCATCCTGCGCCCGTTCTGTCATGTGCTGCTGCCATCCTGCGCCCGTTCTGTCATGCGCTGCTGCCATCCTGCGCCCGTTTTGTCATGTGCTGCTGCCATCCTGCGCCCGTTCTGTCATGTGCTGCTCCCATCCTGCGCTCCCGTTCTGTCATGCGCAGCTGCCATCCTGCGCCCGTTCTGTCATGTGCTGCTCCCATCCTGCTGCCATCCTGCGCCCGTTATGTCATGCGCTGCTGCCATCCTGCGCCCGTTCTGTCATGTGCTGCTGCCATCCTGCGCCCGTAATGTCATGTGCTGCTGCCATCCTGCGCCCGTTCTGTCATGTGCTGCTGCCATCCTGCGCCCGTTCTGTCATGTGCTGCTGCCATCCTGTGCCCGTTCTGTCATGTGCTGCTCCCATCCTGCGCCACTATTGTATTATATGCCCCCGTATGCTGCTGCCATATAAAAAAAAAAAAATACCATACTCACCTATCGTCCGGCTCCACTGCAGGTGTCTTCAAGAAAATGGCGCAGGAAAGCGCGGACTGCGCAGGCGCCGATTCCGGCAGCAGGAATCGGCGCCTGCGCAGTACGCGCTTTCCGGCGCCATTTTATTGAAGACACTGCCGGAAAGCGCGTACTGCGCAGGCGCCGATTCCGGCACCAGGAGGAGAAAGATATTGGCGGCGAAAATGCCGTAAGTAACAAATGGCTGTGGCATGAAGTGCCACAGCCTCATGGCACAGCAATTTGTTACTTACGCCAGTTCCGGCGCCATTGTCTTGCTTCTCCTGGAGCCGGAATCGGCGCCTGCGCAGTATGCGCTTTCCGGCGCCATTTTATTGAAGAAACTGCAGTGTGTCTTCAATAAAATGGCGCCGGAAAGCGTGTACTGCGCAGGCGCCGATTCCGGCACCAGGAGGAGAAAGACAATGGCGCCGGAACTGGCGTAAGTAAAAACTTTCTGTGCCGGGCGCACATACGGCGCCCCCGTGCTCCCGACCCCCTGCTCTCGGCGGCATCTCCCCGTACTCCCGACCCCCTGCTCTCGGCGGCATCTCCCCGTGCTCTCGACCCCCTGCTCTCGGCGGCATCAATAATGTAACGCTGGGAGCGTCGCGCCTGCGCAGTCTATTAAGGCTTCGGACAGAGTGACGCTCCCAGCTTTATATTATAGATAATACTGCCCCTATGTACAAGAATATAACTACTATAATACTGCCCCTATGTACAAGAATATAACTACTATAATACTGCCCCTATGTACAAGAATATAACTACTATAATACTGCCCCTATGTACAAGAATATAACTACTATAATACTGCCCCTATGTACAAGAATATAACTACTATAATACTGCCCCTATGTACAAGAATATAACTACTATAATCCTGCCCCTATGTACAAGAACATAACTACTATAATACCGCTCCTATGTACAAGAATATAACTACTATAATACTGCCCCTATGTACAAGAATATAAATACTATAATACTGCTCCTATGTACAAGAATATAACTACTATAATACTGCTCCTATGTACAAGAATATAACTACTATAATACTGCCCCTATGTACAAGAATATAACAACTATAATACTGCCCCCTATGTACAAGAATATAACTACTATAATACTGCCCCTATGTACAAGAATATAACTACTATAATACTTCTCCTATGTACAAGAATATAACAACTATAATACTGCCCCTATGTACAAGAATATAACTACTATAATACTGCTTCCTAAGTACAAGAATATAACTACTATAATACTGCTTCCTATGTACAAGAATATAACTACTATAATACTGCCCCTATGTACAAGAATATAACTACTATAATACTGCCCCTATGTACAAGAATATAACTACTATAATACTGCTCCTATGTACTAGAATATAACTACTATAATACTGCCCCTATGTACAAGAATATAACTACTATAATACTGCTCCTAAGTACAAGAATATAACTACTATAATACTGCTCCTATGTACAAGAATATAACTACTATAATACTGCTCCTATGTACAAGAATATAACTACTATAATACTGCCCCTATGTACAAGAATATAACTACTATAATACTGCTCCTGTGTACAAGAATATAACTATTATAATACTGCCCCTATGTACAAGAATATAACTACTATAATACTGCTCCTGTGTACAAGAATATAACTACTATAATACTGCCCCTATGTACAAGAATATAACTACTATAATACTGCTCCTATGTACAAGAATGCAACTACTATAATACTGCCCCTATATACAAGAATATAACTACTATAATACTGCCCCCATGTACAAGAATATAACTACTGTAATACTGCCCCCTATGTACAAGAATATAACTACTATAATACTGCTCCTATGTACAAGAATATAACTACTATAATACTGCTTCTATGTACAAGAATGCAACTACTATAATACTGCCCCTATATACAAGAATATAACTACTATAATACTGCCCCCATGTACAAGAATATAACTACTGTAATACTGCCCCTATATACAAGAATATAACTACTATAATACTGCTCCTATGTACAAGAATATAACTACTATAATACTGCTCCTAAGTACAAGAATATAACTACTATAATACTGCTCCTATGTACAAGAATATAACTACTATAATACTGCTCCTAAGTACAAGAATATACAGTGGGGCAAAAAAGTATTTAGTCAGTCAGCAATAGTGCAAGTTCCACCACTTAAAAAGATGAGAGGCGTCTGTAATTTACATCATAGGTAGACCTCAACTATGGGAGACAAACTGAGAACAAAAAATCCAGAAAATCACATTGTCTGTTTTTTTAACATTTTATTTGCATATTATGGTGGAAAATAAGTATTTGGTCAGAAACAAAATTTAATCTCAATACTTTGTAATATATCCTTTGTTGGCAATGACAGAGGTCAAACGTTTTCTGTAAGTCTTCACAAGGTTGCCACACACTGTTGTTGGTATGTTGGCCCATTTCTCCATGCAGATCTCCTCTAGAACAGTGATGTTTTTGGCTTTTCGCTTGGCATCACGGACTTTCAACTCCCTCCAAAGGTTTTCTATAGGGTTGAGATCTGGAGACTGGCTAGGCCACTCCAGGACCTTGAAATGCTTCTTACGAAGCCACTCCTTCGTTGCCCTGGCGGTGTGCTTTGGATCATTGTCATGTTGAAAGACCCAGCCACGTTTCATCTTCAATGCCCTTGCTGATGGAAGGAGGTTTGCACTCAAAATCTCACGATACATGGCCCCATTCATTCTTTCATGTACGCGGATCAGTCGTCCTGGCCCCTTTGCAGAGAAACAGCCCCAAAGCATGATGTTTCCACCACCATGCTTTACAGTAGGTATGGTGTTTGATGGATGCAACTCAGTATTCTTTTTCCTCCAAACACGACAAGTTGTGTTTCTGCCAAACAGTTCCAGTTTGGTTTCATCAGACCATAGGACATTCTCCCAAAACTCCTCTGGATCATCCAAATGCTCTCTAGCAAACTTCAGACGGGTCCGGACATGTACTGGCTTAAGCAGTGGGACACGTCTGGCACTGCAGGATCTGAGTCCATGGTGGCGTAGTGTGTTACTTATGGTAGGCCTTGTTACATTGGTCCCAGCTCTCTGCAGTTCATTCACTAGGTCCCCCCACGTGGTTCTGGGATTTTTGCTCACCGGTCTTGTGATCATTCTGACCCCACGGGGTGGGATTTTGCGTGGAGCCCCAGATCGAGGGAGATTATCAGTGGTCTTGTATGTCTTCCATTTTCTAATAATTGCTCCCACTGTTGATTTCTTCACTCCAAGCTGGTTGGCTATTGCAGATTCAGTCTTCCCAGCCTGGTGCAGGGCTACAATTTTGTTTCTGGTGTCCTTTGACAGCTCTTTGGTCTTCACCATAGTGGAGTTTGGAGTCAGACTGTTTGAGGGTGTGCACAGGTGTCTTTTTATACTGATAACAAGTTCATACAGGCGCCATTACTACAGGTAATGAGTGGAGGACAGAGGAGCCTCTTAAAGAAGAAGTTACAGGTCTGTGCGAGCCAGAAATCTTGATTGTTTGTTTCTGACCAAATACTTATTTTCCACCATAATATGCAAAAAAAATGATAAAAAAACAGACAATGTGATTTTCTGGATTTTTTTTTTTCAGTTTGTCTCCCATAGTTGAGGTCTACCTATGATGTAAATTACAGACGCCTCTCATCTTTTTAAGTGGTGGAACTTGCACTATTGCTGACTGACTAAATACTTTTTTGCCCCACTGTAACTGCTATAATACTTCCCCTATATACAAGAATATAACTACTATAATACTGCTCCTACGTACAAGAATATAACTACTATAATACTGCTCCTATGTACAAGAATATAACTACTATAATACTGCCCCTATGTACAAGAATATAACTACTATAATACTGCCCTGTTATGAACTGGTGATTCAGAAACACAATGGACCTGGTGGTTAAGAGCACACAAAGTGACCTGATAGTTACTAACAACATAGGACGAGCTCTGAGACGTGGAAACTCTGCTGACCGCAATCCCTAATCCTATCACACCACACTAGAGGCAGCCGTGGAGCGCTCCTGACCAGACCTAGGCGCCTCGGGCACAGCCTGAGAAACTAGCTAGCCCTGAAGATAGAAAAATAAGCCTACCTTGCCTCAGAGAAATTCCCCAAAGGAAAAGGCAGCCCCCCACATATAATGACTGTGAGTAAAGATGAAAATACAAACACAGAGATGAAATAGGTATTAGCAAAGTGAGGCCCGACTTACTGAATAGACCGAGGATATTAAAGATAGCTTTGCGGTCAGCACAAAAACCTACAAACAACCACGCAGAGGGCGCAAAAAGACCCTCCGTACCGACTAACGGCACGGAGGTGCTTCCTCTGCGTCCCAGAGCTTCCAGCAAGCAAGAAAAACCAATATAGCAAGCTGGACAGAAAAAATAGCAAACAAAAGTAACACAAGCAGAACTTAGCTTATGCAGGGAAGACAGGCCACAAGAACGATCCAGGAGAGAGCAAGACCAATACTGGAACATTGACTGGAGGCAAGGAACAAAGAACTAGGTGGAGTTAAATAGAGCAGCACCTAACGACTTAACCTCGTCACCTGAGGAAGGAAACTCAGAAGCCGCAGCCCCACTCACATCCACCATATGAAGCTCATGGACAGAACCAGCCGAAGTACCACTCATGACCACAGGAGGGAGCTTGTCCACAGAATTCACAACAGTACCCCCCCCTACCTTGAGGAGGGGTCACCGAACCCTCACCAGAGCCCCCAGGCCGACCAGGATGAGCCACATGAAAGGCACGAACCAGATCGGCAGCATGAACATCAGAGGCAAAGACCCAGGAATTATCTTCCTGACCATAACCCTTCCACTTAACCAGGTACTGGAGTTTCCGTCTCGAAATACGAGAATCCAAAATCTTCTCCACTATATACTCCAACTCCCCCTCAACCAAAACCGGAGCAGGAGGATCAATAGATGGAACCACAGGTGCCACGTATCTCCGCAACAATGACCTATGGAATACATTATGGATGGAAAAAGAAGCTGGAAGGGTCAAACGAAAAGACACAAGATTAAGAACCTCAGAAATCCTATACGGACCAATAAAACGAGGCTTAAACTTAGGAGAGGAAACCTTCATAGGAATATGACGAGACGACAACCAAACCAAATCCCTAACACGAAGTCGGGGACCCACACAGCGTCTGCGATTAGCGAAACACTGAGCCTTCTCCTGGGACAATGTCAAATTGTCCACTACATGAGTCCAAATCTGCTGCAACCTATCCACCACAGTATCCACACCAGGACAGTCCGAAGACTCAACCTGCCCTGAAGAGAAACGAGGATGGAAACCAGAATTGCAGAAAAACGGCGAAACCAAAGTAGCCGAGCTGGCCCGATTATTAAGGGCGAACTCAGCCAAAGGCAAAAAGGACACCCAATCATCCTGATCAGCAGAAACAAAACATCTCAGATATGTTTCCAAGGTCTGATTGGTTCGTTCAGTTTGGCCATTTGTCTGAGGATGGAAAGCCGAGGAAAAAGACAAATCAATGCCCATCCTAGCACAAAAGGCTCGCCAAAACCTCGAAACAAACTGGGAACCTCTGTCAGAAACGATGTTCTCCGGAATGCCATGTAAACGAACCACATGCTGGAAAAACAATGGCACCAAATCAGAGGAGGAAGGCAATTTAGACAAGGGTACCAAATGGACCATCTTAGAGAAGCGATCACAAATCACCCAAATGACCGACATCTTTTGAGAGACCTAGAGATCCGAAATAAAATCCATAGAGATATGTGTCCAGGGCCTCTTCGGGACCGGCAAGGGCAAAAGCAACCCACTGGCACGAGAACAGCAGGGCTTAGCCCGAGCACAAATCCCACAGGACTGCACAAATGAACGCACATCCCGCGACAGAGACGGCCACCAAAAGGATCTAGCCACCAAATCCCTGGTACCAAAGATTCCAGGATGACCAGCCAACACCGAACAATGAACCTCAGAGATAACTCTACTCGTCCATTTATCACGGACAAACAGTTTCTCCGCTGGGCAACGGTCAGGTCTATTAGCCTGAAATTTTTGCAGCACCCGCCGCAAATCAGGGGACATGGCAGACAAAATTACCCCCTCTTTGAGAATACCCACCGGCTCAGACAAACCCGGAGAGTCGGGCACAAAACTCCTAGACAGGGCATCCGCCTTCACATTCTTAGAGCCCGGAAGGTATGAAACCACAAAGTCAAAACGGGAGAAAAACAGCGACCAACGAGCCTGTCTAGGATTCAACCGTTTGGAAGACTCGAGATAAGTCAAGTTCTTGTGATCAGTCAAGACCACCACGTGATGCTTAGCTCCTTCAAGCCATTGACGCCACTCCTCGAATGCCCACTTCATGGCTAGCAACTCTCGATTGCCAACATCATAATTTCGCTCAGCAGGTGAAAATTTCCTGGAAAAGAAGGCGCATGGTTTCATCACCGAGCAATCAGAACTTCTTTGCGACAAAACAGCCCCCGCTCCAATCTCAGAAGCATCAACCTCAACCTGAAACGGGAGCGAAACATCTGGCTGGCACAACACAGGGGCAGAAGAAAAACGACGCTTCAACTCCTGAAAAGCTTCCACAGCAGCAGAAGACCAATTGACCACATCAGCACCCTTCTTGGTCAAATCAGTCAATGGTTTAGCAATACTAGAAAAATTATTGATGAAGCGACGATAAAAATTAGCAAAGCCCAGGAACTTTTGCAGACTCTTCAGAGATGTTGGCTGAGTCCACTCATAAATGGCCTGAACTTTAACAGGGTCCATCTCGATAGTAGAAGGGGAAATAATGAAACCCAAAAATGAAACCTTCTGAACACCAAAGAGACACTTTGACCCATTGACAAACAAAGAATTAGCATGCAGGACCTGGAACACCATTCTGACCTGCTTCACGTGAGACTCCCAATCATCCGAGAAGACCAAAATATCATCCAAGTATACAATCAGGAATTTATCCAGGTACTCACGGAAGATGTCATGCATAAAGGACTGAAATACTGATGGAGCATTGGAAAGCCCGAATGGCATAACCAGGTACTCAAAATTGCCCTCGGGCGTATTAAATGCTGTTTTCCATTCATCGCCCTGTTTAATACGCACAAGATTATACGCACCACGAAGATCTATCTTGGTGAACCAACTAGCCCCCTTAATCCGAGCAAACAAATCAGACAACAACGGCAAGGGGTACTGAAATTTGACTGTGATCTTATTAAGAAGGCGGTAATCAATACAAGGTCTCAACGAACCATCCTTCTTGGCCACAAAAAAAGAACCCTGCTCCTAACGGTGATGACGACGGGCGAATATGACCCTTCTCCAAGGATTCCTTTACGTAACTCCGCATAGCGGCGTGCTCAGGTACAGATAAATTAAACAGTCGACCTTTAGGAAACTTACTACCAGGAATCAAATCGATAGCACAATCGCAATCCCTATGCGGAGGTAGGGCACTGGACTTGGGCTCATCAAATACATCCCGGTAATCCGACAAAAACTCTGGGACCTCAGAAGGGGTGGATGATGAGATAGATAGAAATGGAACATCACCATGTACCCCCTGACAACCCCAGCTGGACACAGACATAGACTTCCAATCCAATACTGGATTATGGACCTGTAGCCATGGCAACCCCAACACGACCACATCATGCAGATTATGCAACACCAAAAAGCGAATATCCTCCTGATGTGCAGGAGCCATGCACATGGTCAGTTGGGTCCAGTATTGAGGTTTATTCTTGGCCAAAGGCGTAGCATCAATTCCTCTCAATGGAATAGGATACTGCAAGGGCTCCAAGAAAAACCCACAACGCCTAGCATACTCCAAGTCCATCAAATTCAGGGCAGCGCCTGAATCCACAAATGCCATGACAGAATAGGACGACAAAGAGCAGATCAAAGTAACGGACAAAAGAAATTTCGACTGTACCGTACCAATGGTGGCAGACCTAGCGAACCGCTTAGTGCGCTTAGGACAATCAGAGATAGCATGAGTGGAATCACCACAGTAGAAACACAGCCCATTCAGACGTCTGTGTTCTTGCCGTTCAACTCTGGTCATAGTCCTATCGCACTGCATAGGCTCAGGTTTAAACTCAGGTAATACCGCCAACTGGTGCACAGATTTACGCTCACGTAAGCGTCGATCGATCTGAATGGCCAAAGACATAGACTCATTCAGACCAGCAGGCATAGGAAATCCCACCATAACATTTTTAAGGGCTTCAGAGAGACCTTTTCTGAAAATTGCTGCCAGCGCACATTCATTCCATTGAGTGAGCACAGACCACTTCCTAAACTTCTGACAATATATCTCTACCTCATCCTGACCCTGACACAGAGCCAGCAAATTTTTCTCTGCCTGATCCACTGAATTAGGTTCATCATAAAGCAATCCGAGCGCCAGAAAAAAACACATCAATATTACATAATGCAGGATCTCCTGGCGCAAGGGAAAATGCCCAATCTTGCGGGTCACCACGTAATAAAGAAATAATGATCTTAACTTGTTGAACTGGGTCACCAAAGGAGCGGGGTTTCAAAGCCAGAAATAGTTTACAATTATTTTTAAAACTCAGAAACTTAGCTCTATCTCCAGAAAACAAATCAGGAATAGGGATTCTCGGTTCTAACATAGAATTCTGAACCACAAAGTCTTGAATATTTTGTACTCTTGCAGTGAGATGATCCACACAAGAAGACAGACCTTTAATGTCCATCACTACACCTGTGTCCTGAACCACCCAAATGTCTAGGGGAAAAAAAGGCAAAACACAGTGCAGAGAAAAAACTCAGAACTTCTCTTTTCCCTCTATTGAGAAGCATTAGTACTTTGGGCCTCCAGTACTGTTATGAACTGGTGATTCAGAAACACAATGGACCTTGTGGTTAAGAGCACACAAAGTGACCTGATAGTTACTAACAACATAGGACGAGCTCTGAGACGTGGAAACTCTGCTGACCGCAATCCCTAATCCTATCACACCACACTAGAGGTAGCCGTGGAGCGCTCCTGACCAGACTTAGGCGCCTCGGGCACAGCCTGAGAAACTAGCTAGCCCTGAAGATAGGAAAATAAGCCTACCTTGCCTCAGAGAAATTCCCCAAAGGAAAAGGCAGCCCCCCACATATAATGACTGTGAGTAAAGATGAAAATACAAACACAGAGATGAAATAGGTATTAGCAAAGTGAGGCCCGACTTACTGAATAGACCGAGGATATTAAAGATAGCTTTGCGGTCAGCACAAAAACCTACAACCACGCAGAGGGCGCAAAAAGACCCTCCGTACCGACTAACGGCACGGAGGTGCTTCCTCTGCGTCCCAGTGCTTCCAGCAAGCAAGAAAAACCAATATAGCAAGCTGGACAGAAAAAATAGCAAACAAAAGTAACACAAGCAGAACTTAGCTTATGCAGGGAAGACAGGCCACAAGAACGATCCAGGAGAGAATATAACTACTATAATACTGCTCCTATGTACAAGAATATAACTACTAAAATACTGCTCTTATGTACAAGAATATAACTACTATAATACTGCCCCTATGTACAAGAATATAACTACTATAATACTGCCCCTATGTACAAGAATATAACTACTATAATACTGCCCCTATGTACAAGAATATAACTACTATAATACTGCTCCTATGTACAAGAATATAACAACTATAATACTGCCCCTATGTACAAGAATATAACTACTATAATACTGCTCCTAAGGACAAGAATATAACTACTATAATACTGCCCCTATGTACAAGAATATAACAACTATAATACTGCCCCCTATGTACAAGAATATAACTACTATAATATTGCCCCTATGTACAAGAATATAACTACTATAATACTGCCCCTATGTACAAGAATATAACAACAATAATACTGCCCCCTATGTACAAGAATATAACTACTATAATACTGCCCCTATGTACAAGAATATAACAACTATAATACTGCCCCTATGTACAAGAATATAACTACTATAATACTGCTTCCTAAGTACAAGAATATAACTACTATAATACTGCTTCCTATGTACAAGAATATAACTACTATAATACTGCCCCTATGTACAAGAATATAACTACTATAATACTGCTCCTATGTACAAGAATATAACTACTATAATACTGCTCCTATGTACAAGAATATAACTACTATAATACTGCCCCTATGTACAAGACTATAACTACTATAATACTGCTCCTAAGGACAAGAATATAACTGCTATAATACTGTCCCTATGTACAAGAATATAACAACTATAATACTGCCCCCTATGTACAAGAATATAACTACTATAATACTGCCCCTATGTACAAGAATATAACAACTATAATACTGCCCCCTATGTACAAGAATATAAATACTATAATACTGCTCCCATGTACAAGAATATAACTACTATAATACTGCTTCCTATGTACAAGAATATAACTACTATAATACTTCTCCTATGTACAAGAATATAACAACTATAATACTGCCCCTATGTACAAGAATATAACTACTATAATACTGCTTCCTAAGTACAAGAATATAAATACTATAATACTGCTCCCATGTACAAGAATATAACTACTATAATACTGCTTCCTATGTACAAGAATATAACTACTATAATACTTCTCCTATGTACAAGAATATAACAACTATAATACTGCCCCTATGTACAAGAATATAACTACTATAATACTGCTTCCTATGTACAAGAATATAACTACTATAATACTGCTCCTATGTACAAGAATATAACTACTATAATACTGCTCCTAAGTACAAGAATATAACTACTATAATACTGCCCTTATGAACAAGAATATAACAACAATAATACTGCCCCTATGTACAAGAATATAACTACTATAATGCTGCTCCTATGTACAAGAATATAACTACTATAATACTGCTCCTATGACCAAGAATATAACTACTATAATACTGCCCCTATGTACAAGAATATAACTACTTTAATACTGCCTCCTATGCACAAGAATATAACTACTATAATACTGCCCAATATGTACAACAATATAACTACTATAATACTGCTCCTATGTACAAGAATATAACTACTATAATACTGCTCCTATGTGCAAGAATATAACAACTATAATACTGCTCCTATGTACAAGAATATAACTACTATAATACTGCTCCTAAGTACAAGAATATAACTACTATAATACTGCCCTTATGAACAAGAATATAACAACAATAATACTGCCCCTATGTACAAGAATATAACTACTATAATACTGCTCCTATGACCAAGAATATAACTACTATAATACTGCCCCTATGTACAAGAATATAACTACTTTAATACTGCCTCCTATGCACAAGAATATAACTACTATAATACTGCCCAATATGTACAACAATATAACTACTATAATACTGCTCCTATGTACAAGTATATAACTACTATAATACTGCTCCTATGTGCAAGAATATAACTACTATAATACTGCTCCTATGACCAAGAATATAACTACTATAATACTGCCCCTATGTACAAGAACATAACTACTATAATACCGCTCCTATGTACAATAATATAACTATTATAATACTGCTCCTATGTACAAGAATATAACTACTATAATACTGCCCCATGTACAAGAATATAACTACTTTAATACTGCCCCCTATGTACAAGAATATAACTACTTTAATACTGCCCCTGTGTACAAAGAATATAACTACTATAATACTGCTCCTATGTACAAGAATATAACTACTATATACTGCCCCTATGTACAAGAATATAACTACTTTAATACTGCCCCCTATGTGCAAGAATATAACTACTATAATACTGCTCCTGTGTACAAAGAATATAACTACTATAATACTGCTCCAATGTACAAGAATATAACTACTATAATACTGCTCCAATGTACAAGAATATAACTACTATAATACTGCCCCTATGTACAAGAATATAACTACTATAATACTGCCCCTATGTACAAGAATACAACTACTTATATACTGCCCCTATGTACAAGAATATATCTACTATAATACTGCCCCTATGTACAAAAATATAACTGCTATAATACTGCCCCTATGTACAAGAATATAACTACTATAATTCTGCCCTTATGTACAAGAATATAACTACAATAATACTGCCCTTATGTACAAGAATATAACTACTATAATACTGCTCCTATATACAAGAATATAACTACTATAATACTGCCCCTATGTACAAGAATATAACTACTATAATTATGCCCCTATGTACAAGAATATAACTACTATAATACTGCTCCCATGTACAAAAATATAACTACTATAATACTGCCTCTATGTAGTAGAATATAACTGCTATAATACTGCCCCTATGTACAAGAATATAACTACTATATTTCTGCCCCTATGTACAAGAATATAACTACTATAATACTGCCCCCTATGTACAAGAATATAATTACTATAATACTGCCCCTATGTACAAGAATATAACTACTATAATACTGCCCCCTATGTACAAGAACATAACTACTATAATACCGCTCCTATGTACAATAATAGAACTATTATAATACTGCTCCTATGTACAAGAATATAACTACTATAATACCGCTCCTATGTACAAGAATATAACTACTATAATACTGATCCTATGTACAAGAATATAACTACTATAATACTGCTCCTATGTACAAGAATATAACTGCTATAATACTGCCCCTATGTACAAGAATATAACTACTATAATACTGCCCCTATGTACAAGAATATAACTACTATAATACTGCCCCTATGTACAAGAATATAACTACTATAATACTGCCCCTATGTACAAGAACATAACTACTATAATACCGCTCCTATGTACAAGAATATAACTACTATAATACTGCCCCTATGTACAAGAATATAACTACTATAATACTGCTCCTATGTACAAGAATATAACTACTATAATACTGCTCCTATGTGCAAGAATATAACTACTATAATACTGCCCCTATGTACAAGAATATAACTACTATAATACTGCCCCTATGTACAAGAATATAACTACTATAATACTGCCCCAATGTACAAGAATATGACTACTATAATACTGCCCCAATGTACAAGAATATAACTACTATAATACTGCTCCTATGTACAAGAATATAACTACTATAATACTGCCCCTATGTACAAGAATATAACTACTATAATACTGCCCCTATGTACAAGAACATAACTACTATAATACCGCTCCTATGTACAAGAATATAACTACTATAATACTGCCCCTATGTACAAGAATATAACTACTATAATACTGCTCCTATGTACAAGAATATAACTACTATAATACTGCTCCTATGTGCAAGAATATAACTACTATAATACTGCCCCAATGTACAAGAATATAACTACTATAATACTGCCCCAATGTACAAGAATATAACTACTATAATACTGCTCCTATGTACAAGAATATAACTACTATAATACTGCCCCTATGTACAAGAATATAACTACTATAATACTGCCCCAATGTACAAGAATATAACTACTATAATACTGCTCCTATGTACAAGAATATAACTACTATAATACTGCCCCTATGTACAAGAATATAACTACTATAATACTGCTCCTAAGTACAAGAATATAACTACTATAATACTGCCCCTATGTACAAGAATATAACTACTATAATACTGCCCCTATGTACAAGAATATAACAACTATAATACTGCCCCCAATGTACAAGAATATAACTACTATAATACTGCTCCTAAGTACAAGAATATAACTACTATAATACTGCCCCCAATGTACAAGAATATAACTACTATAATACTGCTCCTAAGTACAAGAATATAACTACTAAAATACTGCCCCTATGTACAAGAATATAACTACTATAATACTGCTCTTATGTACAAGAATATAACTACTATAATACTGCTCCCTATGTACAAGAATATAACAACTATAATACTGCCCCTATGTACAAGAATATAACTACTATAATACTGCCCCTATGTACAGGAATATAACTACTATAATACTGCCCCTATGTACAGGAATATAACTACTATAATACTGCCTCATATGTACTAGAATATAACTACTATAATACTGCCCCTATGTACAGGAATATAACTACTATAATACTGCTCCTATGTACAAGAATATAACTACTATAATACTGCCCCCTATGTACAAGAATATAACTACTATAATACTGCTCCTATGTACAAGAATATAACTACTATAATACTGCTCCTATGTACAAGAATATAACTACTATAATACTGCCCCTATGTACAAGAATATAACTACTATAATACCGCCCCTATGTACAGGAATATAACTACTATAATACTGCTCCATGTACAAGAATATAACTACTATAATACTGCTCCCTATGTACAAGAATATAACAACTATAATACTGCCCCTATGTACAAGAATATAACTACTATAATACTGCTCCTAAGTACAAGAATATAACTACTATAATACTGCCCCTATGTACAAGAATATAACTCCTATAATACTGCCCCTATGTACAAGAATATAACTACTATAATACTGCCCCCTATGTACAAGAATATAACTACTATAATACTGTCCCTATGTACAGGAATATAACTACTATAATACTGCCGCTATGTACAAGAATATAACTACTATAATACTGCTCCTATGTACAAGAATATAACTACTATAATACTGCTCCTATGTACAAGAATATAACTCCTATAATACTGCCCCTATGTACAAGAATATAACTACTATAATACTGCCCCCTATGTACAAGAATATAACTACTATAATACTGTCCCTATGTACAGGAATATAACTACTATAATACTGCCGCTATGTACAAGAATATAACTACTATAATACTGCTCCTATGTACAAGAATATAACTACTATAATACTGCCCCTATGTACAAGAATATAACTACTATAATACTGCTCCTATGTACAAGAATATAACTACTATAATACTGCTCCTATGTACAAGAATATAACAACTATAATACTGCTCCTATGTACAAGAATATAATTACTATAATACAGCTCCCTATGTACAAGAATATAACTACTATAATACTGCCGCTATGTACAGGAATATAACTACTATAATACTGCCGCTATGTACAGGAATATAACTACTATAATACTGCTACTATATGCAAGAATATAACTACTATAATACTGTCCCTATGTACAAGAATATAACTACTATAATACTGCCGCTATGTACAGGAATATAACTACTATAATACTGCTCCTATGTACAAGAATATAACTACTATAATACTGCTCCTATGTACAAGAATATAACTACTATAATACTGTCCCTATGTACAAGAATATAACTACTATAATACTGCCGCTATGTACAGGAATATATCTACTATAATACTGCCCCTATGTACAAGAATATATCTACTATAATACTGCTCCTATGTACAAGAATATAACTACTATAATACTGCTCCTATGTACAAGAATATAACTACTATAATACTGCCCCTATGTACAGGAATATAACTACTATAATACGGCCCCTATGTACAAGAATATAACTACTATAATACTGCCGCTATGTACAGGAATATAACTACTATAATACTGCTCCTATGTACAAGAATATAACTACTATAATACTGCCCCTATGTACAAGAATATAACTAATATAATACTGCCCCTATGTACAAGAATATAACTACTATAATACTGCCGCTATGTACAGGAATATTACTACCATTATATAATCCCTGTAACTTTCCTTGTGATGAGATGATTAATATTTTGCACCTACAATGTGTGTGTCGTAGTTTTATGCATGGAGATGCATGCTGGTATTTGTAGTTCCATGTGTGTTTATTATGTATTGGTGACGTTGCTGTGGATCCTGTTCCTTGTGCCCATCTGCCCGTTGTGTTGGGTGCTTTGTGTGTGAGGGTCTCTGTGTGGACCACCCTCAGTGTGTTAGGCCTTTATGCCTGTCTCTATGGTTGTCTCCCACGCTCTCTGGTTCCTCTGTTTTGTGGGGTCTGTGTTCTCCTCCAATGTTAATATTGATTGTGCTCTCCCCTTCTAGTGCCCAGCAGAGCCTGCAATGCAGAGAGTGGGGAGGAGGAGGAGGAGAGACAGGATGGGGGGTGCAGGAGGTAAGGAATGATGGAGAAGCCACAGAGAAGAGGGAGGGGAGACCGAGGTAAAACTGTGGACAAAGGAGAATCAGTGCTGGAGGGAGATCATCAATATTCCATCACATGCAAATTACAGGGAGGAGGGCGGGGGCATTCTGTGCCAGGGTAGGACGCATACAGGGGTGGGGGCAGCCTGTGCCAGGGTAGGGGGCAGCACATTACAGGGCAGGGGCATTCTGTGCCAGGGTAGGGGGCAGCACATTACAGGGCAGGAGCATTCTGTGCCAGGGTAGGGTGCATACAAGGGTGGGGGCAGCCTGTGCCAGGGTAAGGGGCAGCACATTACAGGGCAGGGGCATTCTGTGCCAGGGTAGGGTGCATCCAGGGGTGGGGGCAGCCTGTGCCAGGGTAGGGGGCAGCACATTACAGGGCAGGGGCATTCTGTGCCAGGGTAGGGTGCATACAGGGGTGGGGGCAGCCTGTGCCATGGTAGGGGGCAGCACATTACAGGGCAGGGGCATTCTGTGCCAGGGTAGGTGACATTCTTTATCAGGGTAGGGGGCATCCAGGGCTGACGGCAGCCTATGCCAGGACTGGGGACAGCTGTTGCCAGAGCAGGGGGCAGCTTGTGCCAGGGACATGAGCAGTCTGAGCCAGGATAGAATGCACCAGGGCTGGAGGCAGCCAATTCCAGGGCAGGGAGCAGTCAGTACCGGGGCAGGGGCATTGTTTGCCAAGGTAGGGGGCATCCAGGGCTGGGGGAAGGCAGCGCAAGGGCAGGGCACAGCTGGTGCCAGGACCGAGGACAGCCTGTGCCGAGGTAACCTGTACCGGGGCAGGTGGCAGCCAGTATCTGGGCCGAGGCAGCTTGTGCCAGGACAGGGGCATTCTGTGCCAGGGTAGGAGACATTCTGTGCCAGGGTAGGGGGCATCTAGGGCTAGTTGAAGCCTGTGCCATGGCCGGGGACAGCCTGTACCAGGGCAGGGGGCAGCCTGTGCCGGGGCAGGGGGCAGCCTGTGCCAGGGTAACCTGTACCAGGACAGAGGGCAGCCAGTACTAGGGCAGGGAGCAGCAAGTACCAGGGCAGGGGGCAGCCAGTACCAGGGCAGGGAGCAGCCAGTACCAGGGCAGGGGGCAGCCTGTGCCAGGGTAACCTGTACCAGGACAGAGGGCAGCCAGTACTAGGGCAGGGAGCAGCAAGTACCAGGGCAGGGGGCAGCCAGTACCAGGGCAGGGAGCAGCCAGTACCAGGGCAGGGGGCAGCCTGTGCCAGGGCAGGGGACCGCCGGTGCCAGGGCAGGGGGCATCCAGGGCCCGGGCACCTAACCAGTCGTGGCCTGGTGCAGCTAACCTGATGTTTTGCATCTAGGCCTCTCATCTGCAGGATGCCTCTTTCTTCCCGGGTAGCACAAGGCTAAGATATTGGTGCCCTTCAATTCTGCTGCTGTCATCTGAAGGGCTACCTTCTTGTGAACTACTAGTTGCAGCAAGCCTTCTAACACTTTATAATCCCCATCAAGGCAAAATAAACGGGGGAAACAGTGGATGCTGTAGAACTACAGGTATAAGCATTATTTTGGCTCTTTTTTATGTTGCACACATGGCATTTGAAGAACTAAAAGAACCAGCATATCCTGACCTCCACGGGCCCTCAGTCCATCCTGTACCTTATTCCTTTGGCTGATTAACAGTTGGCTTTTAGATCTGGTGTTGGTCTAGTGAAGTTCTGGGTATTGCAGAACTACTAGTCCCAGCTTGCCCTTCCTTGTTTATCCAGAGCAGAGGTGGCTGACAGTATGGCCACTGGAGGGGGGACAGGTCCTGCCATCCTCTCATGTGCTGCTTCTCTAACAGATTATCCTGGAGTCCTGACCTAGCTCTGATCCAGTGACGTACTACATGTACCAGCATGCATACAATTCTAAGATAACATTTTTGGCACAGGATCTAATCCTGCCAATGTCTGCAACTCAAACTACTACTGGTCCAGAAATGGTCGTTTTCATGCGGCTTCCTGCAGTTCCTCAACCGATTTGTTGATCTGATGGAGCTGTCCACCAGTCCTGGTGCTGATCTGTCATATTCCTATAGCTGGAGGACTACTACTCCCAGAATGTCCTCTGGCTCTGAGCACTGCGTAGATGGAGCTGTCCACCAGTCCTGGTGCTGATCTGTCATATTCCTGTTGCTGGAGGACTACTACTCCCAGAATGTCCTCTGGCTCTGGGCCCTGAGTAGATGGAGCTGTCCACCAGTCCTGGTGCTGATCTGTCATATTCCTGTTGCTGGAGGACTACTACTCCCAGAATATCCTCTGGCTCTGGGCCCTGAGTAGATGGAGCTGTCCACCAGTCCTGGTGCTGATCTGTCATATTCCTATAGCTGGAGGACTACTACTCCCAGAATGTCCTCTGGCTCTGAGCACTGCGTAGATGGAGCTGTCCACCAGTCCTGGTGCTGATCTGTCATATTCCTGTTGCTGGAGGACTACTACTCCCAGAATATCCTCTGGCTCTGGGCCCTGAGTAGATGGAGCTGTCCACCAGTCCTGGTGCTGATCTGTCATATTCCTATAGCTGGAGGACTACTACTCCCAGAATGTCCTCTGGCTCTGAGCACTGCGTAGATGGAGCTGTCCACCAGTCCTGGTGCTGATCTGTCATATTCCTATAGCTGGAGGACTACTACTCCCAGAATGTCCTCTGGCTCTGAGCCCTGCGTAGATGGAGCTGTCCACCAGTCCTGGTGCTGATCTGTCACATTCCTATAGCTGGAGGACTACTACTACCAGAATGTCCTCTGGTTCTGGGCCCTGAGTAGATGGAGCTGTCCACCAGTCCTGGTGCTGATCTGTCATATTCCTATAGCTGGAGGACTACTACTCCCATAATATCCTCTGGCTCTGGGCCCTGAGTAGATGGAGCTGTCCACCAGTCCTGGTGCTGATCTGTCATATTCCTATAGCTGGAGGACTACTACTCCCAGAATGTCCTCTGGCTCTGGGCCCTGAGTATATGGAGCTGTCCACCAGTCCTGGTGCTGATCTGTCACATTCCTATAGCTGGAGGACTACTACTCCCAGAATGTCCACCCGTCCTGGTGCTGATCTGTCATATTCCTATAGCTGGAGGACTACTACTCCCAGAATGTCCTCTGGCTCTGGGCACTGAGTAGATGGAGCTGTCCACCAGTCCTGGTGCTGATCTGTCATATTCCTATAGCAGGAGGACTACTACTCCCAGAATGTCCTCTGGCTCTGGACCCTGAGTAGATGGAGCTGTCCACCAGTCCTGGTGCTGATCTGTCATATTCCTATAGCAGGAGGACTACTACTCCCAGAATGACCTCTGGTTCTGGGCCCTGAGTAGATGGAGCTGTCCACCAGTCCTGGTGCTGATCTGTCATATTCCTATAGCAGGAGGACTACTACTCCCAGAATATCCTCTGGCTCTGGGTACTGAGTAGATGGAGCTGTCCACCAGTCCTGGTGCTGATCTGTCATATTCCTGTTGCTGGAGGACTACTACTCCCAGAATGTCTTCTGGCTCTGGGCCCTGAGTAGATGGAGGTATCCACCAGTCCTGGTGCTGATCTGTCATATTCCTATAGCTGGAGGACTACTACTCCCAGAATGTCCTCTGGCTCTGGGCCCTGAGTAGATGGAGCTGTCCACCAGTCCTGGTGCTGATCTGTCATATTCCTATAGCTGGAGGACTACTACTCCCAGAATGTCCTCTGGCTCTGGGTACTGAGTAGATGGAGCTGTCCACCAGTCCTGGTGCTGATCTGTCATATTCCTATAGCTGGAGGACTACTACTCCCAGAATGTCCTCTGGCTCTGGGCCCTGAGTAGATGGAGCTGTCCACCAGTCCTGGTGCTGATCTGTCATATTCCTATAGCAGGAGGACTACTACTCCCAGAATATCCTCTGGCTCTGGGCCCTGAGTATATGGAGCTGTCCACCAGTCCTGGTGCTGATCTGTCATATTCCTATAGCTGGAGGACTACTACTCCCAGAATGTCCTCTGGCTCTGGGCCCTGAGTAGATGGAGCTGTCCACCAGTCCTGGTGCTGATCTGTCATATTCCTATAGCAGGAGGACTACTACTCCCAGAATGTCCTCTGGTTCTGGGCCCTGAGTAGATGGAGCTGTCCACCAGTCCTGGTGCTGATCTGTCACATTCCTATAGCAGGAGGACTACTACTCCCAGAATGTCCTCTGGCTCTGGGCCCTGAGTAGATGGAGCTGTCCACCAGTCCTGGTGCTGATCTGTCATATTCCTATAGCTGGAGGACTACTACTCCCAGAATGTCCTCTGGCTCTGGACCCTGAGTAGATGGAGCTGTCCACCAGTCCTGGTGCTGATCTGTCACATTCCTATAGCAGGAGGACTACTACTCCCAGAATGTCTTCTGGCTCTGGGCCCTGAGTAGATGGAGCTGTCCACCAGTCCTGGTGCTGATCTGTCATATTCCTATAGCTGGAGGACTACTACTCCCAGAATGTCCTCTGGCTCTGGACCCTGAGTAGATGGAGCTGTCCACCAGTCCTGGTGCTGATCTGTCACATTCCTATAGCAGGAGGACTACTACTCCCAGAATGTCTTCTGGCTCTGGGCCCTGAGTAGATGGAGCTGTCCACCAGTCCTGGTGCTGATCTGTCATATTCCTATAGCAGGAGGACTACTACTCCCAGAATGTCCTCTGGCTCTGGGCACTGAGTAGATGGAGCTGTCCACCAGTCCTGGTGCTGATCTGTCATATTCCTATAGCAGGAGGACTACTACTCCCAGAATGTCCTCTGGCTCTGGGCCCTGAGTAGATGGAGCTGTCCACCAGTCCTGGTGCTGATCTGTCATATTCCTATAGCTGGAGGACTACTACTCCCAGAATGTCCTCTGGCTCTGGGCCCTGAGTAGATGGAGCTGTCCACCAGTCCTGGTGCTGATCTGTCATATTCCTGTTGCTGGAGGACTACTACTCCCAGAATGTCCTCTGGCTCTGGGCCCTGAGTAGATGGAGCTGTCCACCAGTCCTGGTGCTGATCTGTCATATTCCTGTTGCTGGAGGACTACTACTCCCAGAATATCCTCTGGCTCTGAGCACTGAGTAGATGGAGCTGTCCACCAGTCCTGGTGCTGATCTGTCATATTCCTATAGCAGGAGGACTACTACTCCCAGAATGTCCTCTGGTTCTGGGCCCTGAGTAGATGGAGCTGTCCACCAGTCCTGGTGCTGATCTGTCATATTCCTATAGCTGGAGGACTACTACTCCCAGAATGTCCTCTGGCTCTGGGCCCTGAGTAGATGGAGCTGTCCACCAGTCCTGGTGCTGATCTGTCATATTCCTATAGCTGGAGGACTACTACTCCCAGAATGTCCTCTGGCTCTGGGCCCTGAGTAGATGGAGCTGTCCACCAGTCCTGGTGCTGATCTGTCATATTCCTATAGCAGGAGGACTACTACTCCCAGAATATCCTCTGGCTCTGGGCCCTGAGTATATGGAGCTGTCCACCAGTCCTGGTGCTGATCTGTCATATTCCTATAGCTGGAGGACTACTACTCCCAGAATGTCCTCTGGCTCTGGGCCCTGAGTAGATGGAGCTGTCCACCAGTCCTGGTGCTGATCTGTCATATTCCTATAGCAGGAGGACTACTACTCCCAGAATGTCCTCTGGTTCTGGGCCCTGAGTAGATGGAGCTGTCCACCAGTCCTGGTGCTGATCTGTCACATTCCTATAGCAGGAGGACTACTACTCCCAGAATGTCCTCTGGCTCTGGGCCCTGAGTAGATGGAGCTGTCCACCAGTCCTGGTGCTGATCTGTCATATTCCTATAGCAGGAGGACTACTACTCCCAGAATATCCTCTGGCTCTGGACCCTGAGTAGATGGAGCTGTCCACCAGTCCTGGTGCTGATCTGTCACATTCCTATAGCAGGAGGACTACTACTCCCAGAATGTCTTCTGGCTCTGGGCCCTGAGTAGATGGAGCTGTCCACCAGTCCTGGTGCTGATCTGTCATATTCCTATAGCTGGAGGACTACTACTCCCAGAATGTCCTCTGGCTCTGGACCCTGAGTAGATGGAGCTGTCCACCAGTCCTGGTGCTGATCTGTCACATTCCTATAGCAGGAGGACTACTACTCCCAGAATGTCTTCTGGCTCTGGGCCCTGAGTAGATGGAGCTGTCCACCAGTCCTGGTGCTGATCTGTCATATTCCTATAGCTGGAGGACTACTACTCCCAGAATGTCCTCTGGCTCTGGACCCTGAGTAGATGGAGCTGTCCACCAGTCCTGGTGCTGATCTGTCACATTCCTATAGCAGGAGGACTACTACTCCCAGAATGTCTTCTGGCTCTGGGCCCTGAGTAGATGGAGCTGTCCACCAGTCCTGGTGCTGATCTGTCATATTCCTATAGCAGGAGGACTACTACTCCCAGAATGTCCTCTGGCTCTGGGCACTGAGTAGATGGAGCTGTCCACCAGTCCTGGTGCTGATCTGTCATATTCCTATAGCAGGAGGACTACTACTCCCAGAATGTCCTCTGGCTCTGGGCCCTGAGTAGATGGAGCTGTCCACCAGTCCTGGTGCTGATCTGTCATATTCCTATAGCTGGAGGACTACTACTCCCAGAATGTCCTCTGGCTCTGGGCCCTGAGTAGATGGAGCTGTCCACCAGTCCTGGTGCTGATCTGTCATATTCCTGTTGCTGGAGGACTACTACTCCCAGAATGTCCTCTGGCTCTGGGCCCTGAGTAGATGGAGCTGTCCACCAGTCCTGGTGCTGATCTGTCATATTCCTGTTGCTGGAGGACTACTACTCCCAGAATATCCTCTGGCTCTGAGCACTGAGTAGATGGAGCTGTCCACCAGTCCTGGTGCTGATCTGTCATATTCCTATAGCAGGAGGACTACTACTCCCAGAATGTCCTCTGGTTCTGGGCCCTGAGTAGATGGAGCTGTCCACCAGTCCTGGTGCTGATCTGTCATATTCCTATAGCTGGAGGACTACTACTCCCAGAATGTCCTCTGGCTCTGGGCCCTGAGTAGATGGAGCTGTCCACCAGTCCTGGTGCTGATCTGTCATATTCCTATAGCTGGAGGACTACTACTCCCAGAATGTCCTCTGGCTCTGGGCCCTGAGTAGATGGAGCTGTCCACCAGTCCTGGTGCTGATCTGTCATATTCCTGTTGCTGGAGGACTACTACTCCCAGAATGTCCTCTGGCTCTGGACCCTGAGTAGATGGAGCTGTCCACCAGTCCTGGTGCTGATCTGTCATATTCCTATAGCTGGAGGACTACTACTCCCAGAATGTCCTCTGGCTCTGGGCCCTGAGTAGATGGAGCTGTCCACCAGTCCTGGTGCTGATCTGTCATATTCCTATAGCTGGAGGACTACTACTCCCAGAATGTCCTCTGGCTCTGGGCCCTGAGTATATGGAGCTGTCCACCAGTCCTGGTGCTGATCTATCACATTCCTATAGCTGGAGGACTACTACTCCCAGAATGTCCTCTGGCTCTGGGCCCTGAGTAGATGGAGCTGTCCACCAGTCCTGATCTATCACATTTCTATAGCTGGAGGACTACTACTCCCAGAATGTCCTCTGGCTCTGGACCCTGAGTAGATGGAGCTGTCCACCAGTCCTGGTGCTGATCTGTCATATTCCTATAGCTGGAGGACTACTACTCCCAGAATGTCCTCTGGCTCTGGGCCCTGAGTATATGGAGCTGTCCACCAGTCCTGGTGCTGATCTATCACATTCCTATAGCTGGAGGACTACTACTCCCAGAATGTCCTCTGGCTCTGGGCCCTGAGTAGATGGAGCTGTCCACCAGTCCTGATCTATCACATTTCTATAGCTGGAGGACTACTACTCCCAGAATGTCCTCTGGCTCTGGACCCTGAGTAGATGGAGCTGTCCACCAGTCCTGGTGCTGATCTGTCATATTCCTGTTGCTGGAGGACTACTACTCCCAGAATATCCTCTGGTTCTGGGCCCTGAGTAGATGGAGCTGTCCACCAGTCCTGGTGCTGATCTATCACATTCCTATAGCTGGAGGACTACTACTCCCAGAATGTCCTCTGGCTCTGGGCACTGAGTAGATGGAGCTGTCCACCAGTCCTGGTGCTGATCTATCACATTCCTATAGCTGGAGGACTACTACTCCCAGAATGTCCTCTGGCTCTGGGCCCTGAGTAGATGGAGCTGTCCACCAGTCCTGGTGCTGATCTATCACATTCCTATAGCTGGAGGACTACTACTCCCAGAATGTCCTCTGGCTCTGGGCCCTGAGTAGATGGAGCTGTCCACCAGTCCTGATCTATCACATTCCTATAGCTGGAGGACTACTACTCCCAGAATGTCCTCTGGCTCTGGACCCTGAGTAGATGGAGCTGTCCACCAGTCCTGGTGCTGATCTGTCATATTCCTGTTGCTGGAGGACTACTACTCCCAGAATGTCCTCTGGTTCTGGGCCCTGAGTAGATGGAGCTGTCCACCAGTCCTGGTGCTGATCTATCACATTCCTATAGCTGGAGGACTACTACTCCCAGAATGTCCTCTGGCTCTGAGCACTGAGTAGATGGAGCTGTCCACCAGTCCTGGTGCTGATCTGTCATATTCCTGTTGCTGGAGGACTACTACTCCCAGAATGTCCTCTGGCTCTGGACCCTGAGTAGATGGAGCTGTCCACCAGTCCTGGTGCTGATCTGTCATATTCCTATAGCTGGAGGACTACTACTCCCAGAATGTCCTCTGGCTCTGGGCCCTGAGTATATGGAGCTGTCCACCAGTCCTGGTGCTGATCTGTCACATTCCTATAGCAGGAGGACTACTACTCCCAGAATATCCTCTGGCTCTGGGCACTGAGTAGATGGAGCTGTCCACCAGTCCTGGTGCTGATCTGTCATATTCCTATAGCTGGAGGACTACTACTCCCAGAATGTCCTCTGGCTCTGGGCACTGAGTATATGGAGCTGTCCACCAGTCCTGGTGCTGATCTGTCATATTCCTATAGCTGGAGGACTACTACTCCCAGAATGTCCTCTGGCTCTGGGCACTGAGTAGATGGAGATGTCCACCAGTCCTGGTGCTGATCTGTCATATTCCTATAGCTGGAGGACTACTACTCCCAGAATGTCCTCTGGCTCTGGGCCCTGAGTAGATGGAGCTGTCCACCAGTCCTGGTGCTGATCTGTCATATTCCTATAGCTGGAGGACTACTACTCCCAGAATGTCCTCTGGCTCTGGGCCCTGAGTAGATGGAGCTGTCCACCAGTCCTGGTGCTGATCTGTCATATTCCTATAGCTGGAGGACTACTACTCCCAGAATATCCTCTGGCTCTGGGCACTGAGTAGATGGAGCTGTCCACCAGTCCTGGTGCTGATCTGTCATATTCCTATAGCAGGAGGACTACTACTCCCAGAATGTCCTCTGGCTCTGGGCCCTGAGTAGATGGAGCTGTCCACCAGTCCTGGTGCTGATCTGTCATATTCCTGTTGCTGGAGGACTACTACTCCCAGAATGTCCTCTGGTTCTGGGCCCTGAGTAGATGGAGCTGTCCACCAGTCCTGGTGCTGATCTGTCATATTCCTATAGCTGGAGGACTACTACTCCCAGAATGTCCTCTGGCTCTGAGCACTGCGTAGATGGAGCTGTCCACCAGTCCTGGTGCTGATCTGTCATATTCCTATAGCAGGAGGACTACTACTCCCAGAATGTCCTCTGGTTCTGGGCCCTGAGTAGATGGAGCTGTCCACCAGTCCTGGTGCTGATCTGTCATATTCCTATAGCAGGAGGACTACTACTCCCAGAATGTCCTCTGGCTCTGGGCCCTGAGTAGATGGAGCTGTCCACCAGTCCTGGTGCTGATCTGTCATATTCCTATAGCAGGAGGACTACTACTCCCAGAATGTCCTCTGGTTCTGGGCCCTGAGTAGATGGAGCTGTCCACCAGTCCTGGTGCTGATCTGTCATATTCCTATAGCTGGAGGACTACTACTCCCAGAATGTCCTCTGGCTCTGGGCACTGAGTAGATGGAGCTGTCCACCAGTCCTGGTGCTGATCTGTCATATTCCTATAGCAGGAGGACTACTACTCCCAGAATGTCCTCTGGTTCTGGGCCCTGAGTAGATGGAGCTGTCCACCAGTCCTGGTGCTGATCTGTCATATTCCTATAGCTGGAGGACTACTACTCCCAGAATGTCCTCTGGCTCTGAGCACTGCGTAGATGGAGCTGTCCACCAGTCCTGGTGCTGATCTGTCATATTCCTATAGCAGGAGGACTACTACTCCCAGAATGTCCTCTGGTTCTGGGCCCTGAGTAGATGGAGCTGTCCACCAGTCCTGGTGCTGATCTGTCATATTCCTATAGCTGGAGGACTACTACTCCCAGAATGTCCTCTGGCTCTGAGCACTGCGTAGATGGAGCTGTCCACCAGTCCTGGTGCTGATCTGTCACATTCCTATAGCAGGAGGACTACTACTCCCAGAATGTCCTCTGGCTCTGGGCCCTGAGTAGATGGAGCTGTCCACCAGTCCTGGTGCTGATCTGTCATATTCCTATAGCTGGAGGACTACTACTCCCAGAATGTCCTCTGGCTCTGGGCACTGAGTAGATGGAGCTGTCCACCAGTCCTGGTGCTGATCTGTCATATTCCTATAGCTGGAGGACTACTACTCCCAGAATGTCCTCTGGCTCTGGGCCCTGAGTAGATGGAGCTGTCCACCAGTCCTGGTGCTGATCTGTCACATTCCTATAGCTGGAGGACTACTACTCCCAGAATGTCCTCTGGCTCTGGGCACTGAGTAGATGGAGCTGTCCACCAGTCCTGGTGCTGATCTGTCATATTCCTATAGCTGGAGGACTACTACTCCCAGAATGTCCTCTGGCTCTGGGCCCTGAGTAGATGGAGCTGTCCACCAGTCCTGGTGCTGATCTGTCATATTCCTATAGCTGGAGGACTACTACTCCCAGAATGTCCTCTGGCTCTGGGCACTGAGTAGATGGAGCTGTCCACCAGTCCTGGTGCTGATCTGTCATATTCCTATAGCTGGAGGACTACTACTCCCAGAATGTCCTCTGGCTCTGGGCACTGAGTAGATGGAGCTGTCCACCAGTCCTGGTGCTGATCTGTCATATTCCTATAGCTGGAGGACTACTACTCCCAGAATGTCCTCTGGCTCTGGGCACTGAGTAGATGGAGCTGTTCACCAGTCCTGGTGCTGATCTGTCATATTCCTATAGCTGGAGGACTACTACTCCCAGAATGTCCTCTGGCTCTGGGCACTGAGTAGATGGAGCTGTCCACCAGTCCTGGTGCTGATCTGTCATATTCCTATAGCAGGAGGACTACTACTCCCAGAATGTCCTCTGGTTCTGGGCCCTGAGTAGATGGAGCTGTCCACCAGTCCTGGTGCTGATCTGTCATATTCCTATAGCTGGAGGACTACTACTCCCAGAATGTCCTCTGGCTCTGGGCCCTGAGTAGATGGAGCTGTCCACCAGTCCTGGTGCTGATCTGTCACATTCCTATAGCTGGAGGACTACTACTCCCAGAATGTCCTCTGGCTCTGGGCCCTGAGTAGATGGAGCTGTCCACCAGTCCTGGTGCTGATCTGTCATATTCCTGTTGCTGGAGGACTACTACTCCCAGAATGTCTTCTGGCTCTGGGCCCTGAGTAGATGGAGCTGTCCACCAGTCCTGGTGCTGATCTGTCATATTCCTATAGCTGGAGGACTACTACTCCCAGAATGTCCTCTGGCTCTGGGCCCTGAGTAGATGGAGCTGTCCACCAGTCCTGGTGCTGATCTGTCATATTCCTGTTGCTGGAGGACTACTACTCCCAGAATGTCTTCTGGCTCTGGGCCCTGAGTAGATGGAGCTGTCCACCAGTCCTGGTGCTGATCTGTCACATTCCTATAGCTGGAGGACTACTACTCCCAGAATGTCTTCTGGCTCTGGGCCCTGAGTAGATGGAGCTGTCCACCAGTCCTGGTGCTGATCTATCACATTCCTATAGCTGGAGGACTACTACTCCCAGAATGTCTTCTGGCTCTGGGCCCTGAGTAGATGGAGCTGTCCACCAGTCCTGGTGCTGATCTGTCATATTCCTATAGCTGGAGGACTACTACTCCCATAATGTCCTCTGGCTCTGGGCCCTGAGTAGATGGAGCTGTCCACCAGTCCTGGTGCTGATCTGTCATATTCCTATAGCTGGAGGACTACTACTCCCAGAATGTCCTCTGGTTCTGGGCCCTGAGTAGATGGAGCTGTCCACCAGTCCTGGTGCTGATCTGTCACATTCCTATAGCTGGAGGACTACTACTCCCAGAATGTCCTCTGGCTCTGGGCACTGAGTAGATGGAGCTGTCCACCAGTCCTGGTGCTGATCTGTCATATTCTTATAGCTGGAGGACTACTACTCCCAGAATGTCCTCTGGCTCTGGGCACTGAGTAGATGGAGCTGTCCACCAGTCCTGGTGCTGATCTGTCATATTCCTATAGCAGGAGGACTACTACTCCCAGAATGTCCTCTGGCTCTGGGCCCTGAGTAGATGGAGCTGTCCACCAGTCCTGGTGCTGATCTGTCATATTCCTATAGCTGGAGGACTACTACTCCCAGAATGTCCTCTGGCTCTGGGCACTGAGTAGATGGAGCTGTCCACCAGTCCTGGTGCTGATCTGTCATATTCCTATAGCAGGAGGACTACTACTCCCAGAATGTCTTCTGGCTCTGGGCCCTGAGTAGATGGAGCTGTCCACCAGTCCTGGTGCTGATCTGTCATATTCCTATAGCTGGAGGACTACTACTCCCAGAATGTACTCTGGCTCTGGGCACTGAGTAGATGGAGGTGTCCACCAGTCCTGGTGCTGATCTGTCATATTCCTATAGCTGGAGGACTACTACTCCCAGAATGTCTTCTGGCTCTGGGCCCTGAGTAGATGGAGCTGTCCACCAGTCCTGGTGCTGATCTGTCATATTCCTATAGCTGGAGGACTACTACTCCCAGAATGTCTTCTGGCTCTGGGCCCTGAGTAGATGGAGCTGTCCACCAGTCCTGGTGCTGATCTGTCATATTCCTATAGCAGGAGGACTACTACTCCCAGAATGTCTTCTGGCTCTAGGCCCTGAGTAGATGGAGCTGTCCACCAGTCCTGGTGCTGATCTATCACATTCCTATAGCAGGAGGACTACTACTCCCAGAATGTCCTCTGGCTCTGGACCCTGAGTAGATGGAGCTGTCCACCAGTCCTGGTGCTGATCTGTCATATTCCTATAGCTGGAGGACTACTACTCCCAGAATGTCCTCTGGCTCTGGGCACTGAGTAGATGGAGCTGTCCACCAGTCCTGGTGCTGATCTGTCATATTCCTATAGCTGGAGGACTACTACTCCCAGAATGTCCTCTGGCTCTGGGCCCTGAGTAGATGGAGCTGTCCACCAGTCCTGGTGCTGATCTGTCATATTCCTATAGCTGGAGGACTACTACTCCCAGAATATCCTCTGGCTCTGGGCACTGAGTAGATGGAGCTGTCCACCAGTCCTGGTGCTGATCTGTCATATTCCTATAGCAGGAGGACTACTACTCCCAGAATGTCCTCTGGTTCTGGGCCCTGAGTAGATGGAGCTGTCCACCAGTCCTGGTGCTGATCTGTCATATTCCTATAGCTGGAGGACTACTACTCCCAGAATGTCCTCTGGCTCTGGGCCCTGAGTAGATGGAGCTGTCCACCAGTCCTGGTGCTGATCTGTCATATTCCTATAGCAGGAGGACTACTACTCCCAGAATGTCCTCTGGTTCTGGGCCCTGAGTAGATGGAGCTGTCCACCAGTCCTGGTGCTGATCTGTCATATTCCTGTTGCTGGAGGACTACTACTCCCAGAATGTCTTCTGGCTCTGGGCCCTGAGTAGATGGAGGTGTCCACCAGTCCTGGTGCTGATCTGTCATATTCCTATAGCTGGAGGACTACTACTCCCAGAATATCCTCTGGCTCTGGGCACTGAGTAGATGGAGCTGTCCACCAGTCCTGGTGCTGATCTGTCATATTCCTATAGCTGGAGGACTACTACTCCCAGAATATCCTCTGGCTCTGGACCCTGAGTAGATGGAGCTGTCCACCAGTCCTGGTGCTGATCTGTCATATTCCTATAGCTGGAGGACTACTACTCCCAGAATATCCTCTGGCTCTGGGCACTGAGTAGATGGAGCTGTCCACCAGTCCTGGTGCTGATCTGTCATATTCCTATAGCAGGAGGACTACTACTCCCAGAATGTCCTCTGGTTCTGGGCCCTGAGTAGATGGAGCTGTCCACCAGTCCTGGTGCTGATCTGTCATATTCCTGTTGCTGGAGGACTACTACTCCCAGAATGTCCTCTGGTTCTGGGCCCTGAGTAGATGGAGCTGTCCACCAGTCCTGGTGCTGATCTGTCATATTCCTATAGCTGGAGGACTACTACTCCCAGAATGTCCTCTGGCTCTGGGCCCTGAGTAGATGGAGCTGTCCACCAGTCCTGGTGCTGATCTGTCATATTCCTGTTGCTGGAGGACTACTACTCCCAGAATGTCTTCTGGCTCTGGGCCCTGAGTAGATGGAGGTGTCCACCAGTCCTGGTGCTGATCTGTCATATTCCTATAGCTGGAGGACTACTACTCCCAGAATGTCCTCTGGCTCTGGGCCCTGAGTAGATGGAGCTGTCCACCAGTCCTGGTGCTGATCTGTCATATTCCTATAGCTGGAGGACCACTACTCCCAGAATATCCTCTGGCTCTGGGCACTGAGTAGATGGAGCTGTCCACCAGTCCTGGTGCTGATCTGTCATATTCCTATAGCAGGAGGACTACTACTCCCAGAATGTCCTCTGGTTCTGGGCCCTGAGTAGATGGAGCTGTCCACCAGTCCTGGTGCTGATCTGTCATATTCCTATAGCTGGAGGACTACTACTCCCAGAATGTCCTCTGGCTCTGGGCCCTGAGTAGATGGAGCTGTCCACCAGTCCTGGTGCTGATCTGTCATATTCCTATAGCAGGAGGACTACTACTCCCAGAATGTCCTCTGGCTCTGGGCCCTGAGTAGATGGAGCTGTCCACCAGTCCTGGTGCTGATCTATCACATTCCTATAGCTGGAGGACTACTACTCCCAGAATGTCCTCTGGCCCTGGGCCCTGAGTAGATGGAGCTGTCCACCAGTCCTGGTGCTGATCTGTCATATTCCTATAGCAGGAGGACTACTACTCCCAGAATGTCCTCTGGTTCTGGGCCCTGAGTAGATGGAGCTGTCCACCAGTCCTGGTGCTGATCTGTCATATTCCTATAGCTGGAGGACTACTACTCCCAGAATGTCCTCTGGCTCTGGGCCCTGAGTAGATGGAGCTGTCCACCAGTCCTGGTGCTGATCTGTCATATTCCTATAGCTGGAGGACTACTACTCCCAGAATGTCCTCTGGCTCTGGGCCCTGAGTAGATGGAGCTGTCCACCAGTCCTGGTGCTGATCTGTCATATTCCTATAGCTGGAGGACTACTACTCCCAGAATGTCCTCTGGCTCTGGGCCCTGAGTAGATGGAGCTGTCCACCAGTCCTGGTGCTGATCTATCACATTCCTATAGCTGGAGGACTACTACTCCCAGAATGTCTTCTGGCTCTGGGCCCTGAGTAGATGGAGCTGTCCACCAGTCCTGGTGCTGATCTGTCATATTCCTATAGCAGGAGGACTACTACTCCCAGAATGTCTTCTGTCTCTGGGCCCTGAGTAGATGGAGCTGTCCACCAGTCCTGGTGCTGATCTATCACATTCCTATAGCTGGAGGACTACTACTCCCAGAATGTCTTCTGGCTCTGGGCCCTGAGTAGATGGAGCTGTCCACCAGTCCTGGTGCTGATCTGTCATATTCCTATAGCAGGAGGACTACTACTCCCAGAATGTCTTCTGGCTCTGGGCCCTGAGTAGATGGAGCTGTCCACCAGTCCTGGTGCTGATCTGTCATATTCCTGTTGCTGGAGGACTACTACTCCCAGAATATCCTCTGGCTCTGGGCCCTGAGTAGATGGAGCTGTCCACCAGTCCTGGTGCTGATCTGTCATATTCCTATAGCAGGAGGACTACTACTCCCAGAATGTCCTCTGGCTCTGGGCCCTGAGTAGATGGAGCTGTCCACCAGTCCTGGTGCTGATCTGTCATATTCCTATAGCTGGAGGACTACTACTCCCAGAATGTCCTCTGGCTCTGGGCACTGAGTAGATGGAGCTGTCCACCAGTCCTGGTGCTGATCTGTCATATTCCTATAGCTGGAGGACTACTACTCCCAGAATGTCTTCTGGCTCTGGGCCCTGAGTAGATGGAGGTGTCCACCAGTCCTGGTGCTGATCTGTCATATTCCTGTTGCTGGAGGACTACTACTCCCAGAATGTCCTCTGGCTCTGGGCCCTGAGTAGATGGAGCTGTCCACCAGTCCTGGTGCTGATCTGTCATATTCCTATAGCAGGAGGACTACTACTCCCAGAATGTCCTCTGGCTCTGGGCCCTGAGTAGATGGAGCTGTCCACCAGTCCTGGTGCTGATCTGTCATATTCCTATAGCAGGAGGACTACTACTCCCAGAATGTCCTCTGGCTCTGGGCCCTGAGTAGATGGAGGTGTCCACCAGTCCTGGTGCTGATCTGTCATATTCCTATAGCTGGAGGACTACTACTCCCAGAATGTCTTCTGGCTCTGGGCCCTGAGTAGATGGAGCTGTCCACCAGTCCTGGTGCTGATCTGTCATATTCCTGTTGCTGGAGGACTACTACTCCCAGAATGTCCTCTGGCTCTGGGCCCTGAGTAGATGGAGCTGTCCACCAGTCCTGGTGCTGATCTGTCATATTCCTATAGCAGGAGGACTACTACTCCCAGAATGTCCTCTGGCTCTGGGCCCTGAGTAGATGGAGCTGTCCACCAGTCCTGGTGCTGATCTGTCATATTCCTATAGCAGGAGGACTACTACTCCCAGAATGTCCTCTGGCTCTGGGCCCTGAGTAGATGGAGCTGTCCACCAGTCCTGGTGCTGATCTGTCATATTCCTATAGCAGGAGGACTACTACTCCCAGAATGTCCTCTGGCTCTGGGCCCTGAGTAGATGGAGCTGTCCACCAGTCCTGGTGCTGATCTGTCATATTCCTATAGCAGGAGGACTACTACTCCCAGAATGTCCTCTGGCTCTGGGCCCTGAGTAGATGGAGCTGTCCACCAGTCCTGGTGCTGATCTGTCATATTCCTATAGCTGGAGGACTACTACTCCCAGAATGTCTTCTGGCTCTGGGCCCTGAGTAGATGGAGCTGTCCACCAGTCCTGGTGCTGATCTGTCATATTCCTGTTGCTGGAGGACTACTACTCCCAGAATGTCCTCTGGCTCTGGGCCCTGAGTAGATGGAGCTGTCCACCAGTCCTGGTGCTGATCTGTCATATTCCTATAGCAGGAGGACTACTACTCCCAGAATGTCCTCTGGCTCTGGGCCCTGAGTAGATGGAGCTGTCCACCAGTCCTGGTGCTGATCTGTCATATTCCTATAGCAGGAGGACTACTACTCCCAGAATGTCCACCAGTCCTGGTGCTGATCTGTCATATTCCTATAGCAGGAGGACTACTACTCCCAGAATGTCCACCCGTCCTGGTGCTGACGCCACAGATTAAGCGCCAGTAATTGGCAGATTTCCCTGCACTGGGGGGCTCGGTCTGGCATTGGCCTTCTTGCAGGGAGCCCCCCGTCTGGCCATGAATGGAGCAGCCGCAGTTTTCCTGGCTATGGGGGTCTCGGAGCTCCTTTCTTTACAGGGCAGATAATGAAGCCTGGGGCAGGGGGGGGAGATAACGATGCTGCATCACGTGCCCACAGTCCAGGGTAAATGCAAAGGAAAATAAAAAGAAATATATATATTATTATTATTTGCAAATTAGCCTCCAAAGGGTTAACGCCCTATTCACCGTGGGGGAGCAGATTTTGTCTGGGTCCCATCTGGCCGCACGTTTCCCGTCCCCTCCCTCCCCCTCCCTCCCCTATTGATTCAGCTTTGGGTAAAGGATCACCTTCAGCCGTCAGACCCCCACATAGCGGCACCCTGCAGGACTCACCCAGACACCCCCATATACCACAGCAGCGGGGGCCGGAGAGGAGGGGGCTCCGTCTTGTAGGTGGGAGCGAGGAGCTGCACCTTTCCCATAAGACACAAGGAGGTGCATGTTTGCTGGAGCAGCATCCGTCAGCACCGCCGGGGAGCAGATCTGCCCCGTCTCCCTGGATACACAGCCCCGTCTGGGGTAGATCTGCAGGATGCGGGCTCTGGACGCCGTCTGCTCCGTCATCGTACTGCTCCTGGCCGCCGTCAGAGGTGAGCTGCATGGCCGCGGAGTGCTGCATGGCCGCGGAGTGCTGCATGGCCGCGGAGTGCTGCATGGCCGCGGAGTGCTGCATGGCCGCGGAGTGCTGCATGGCCGCGGAGTGCTGCATGGCCGCGGAGTGCTGCATGGCCGCGGAGTGCTGCAGTGCCGGCTCCTCCACATATAGGATGCATGCAGAATAACGGAAAAAACATCAAAAGATAGGAGACGGGCTGTGGGGGCATTTATGGGGCACGCAGGGTCTATAGGGGCCGGCGATCGCCTGCAACGTATATGGAAAAAAAAAGGGGCCAGTGTCTTCCATTGTGTGCGCTCCGCTGCACGCCGGGGCTGCTGGAGGAGACATAGAGATGCTGTGCTGATGTATACGGGGGGCGCCTACGGAGGCACAATAGACCCCGGGCCGGCGGGGGCCATGTCACCTGCATGTGGCTGCCTGGCGGAGGCCTGAGCGCGGTGAGGAAGGGGTTAACCGCGGTGGAGCAGACAGTGTGCCGTCTCGCTCCTCCCGGCTCCCAGGAGTGGGGCGATCTTTTTTAGGATTCGACCATGTTTGCGGAACATTTAATCAGGGTCATCCCGAATGTGTCGCCTCGATCGCAGCCTCATTGCTCGGTCATGTTCTCGCCTCCACCTTCCTCTGCCGTCATTAGCCTCGTTCTTCTGCCGCCACCTCGCCGCGCACTCGTCATGTTTCCTGCCCCATTATGCTATATCGTATCACATTATGTTCTGTATTTTATTATCCATTATGTCGTGTTCTATCCTATTATATATATCATGTTCTCTTCCATTATATCTTATTACATCCTGTTCTGCCCCATTATTTTATATTCTATTATATTCTATTTTGTTCTGTTCCATCGTATTTTATTATCCATTATATCGTTTTCTATCCTATGTTATATATTATGTTCTGTTCCATTATTTGACGTTATATCGTGTTCTGTCCTATTATATATTTATCACATATTATACATATTTTGTTCTGTTCCATTGTATTTTATTATCCATTATATAGTTTTCTATTCTATAATATATATTGTGCTCTGCCCCATTATTTTATGACCCATTATATTATATTATATTTTGTCCTATTATAAATATTTTCTTCTGCCCCATTATTTTATATTGTATTATATTATATTTTGTTCTGTTCTTGTATTTTTTTATCCATTATATTGTTTTCTATCCTATTATATATATTATGTTCTGTTCCATTATATTGTATCTTATTATATCCTGTTCTTCCCCATTATTTTATATTATATTCTGTCCTATTATATATTTTATTCTGTCGCATTGTATGTTATTATCCGTTACATTGTTTTCTGTCCTATTATATATATCGTATTCTGTCCTATTATATATTTATTACATATTATATATATTATGTTCTGTTCCATAATGACGTTGATGTTTCTCTACTTTGTATTCTATCCCCTTACGTTGTATTGTGCCGTCACATTACATGACACAATGTCCCCGATTCTGGCGGAACAGCCTGGGATGGGATTATTTAGGCACGGCGTCCCCTCCCGTGCACGGCAGCAGACATATTGTGGGCCCATATTTGTAGGGCTCATATCTACACATATTGGCCCCTGAGTCGTCCTCGTTTCTCGGGATGTTACAGGCCCGATCCTATGTCTGCGCCTAGGAGAGCTGGGTGACAACCAATATGGCCGTCATTAGCCACCTAATGGTTGTCGCACGATTGGCCACCACTGTCGCCATGATGTTCCGTGAAGAGGTACCAAATGGCGACCCAGCTAGCGCCATCCACAGTGGGTCATTGACACTGGGGGTTCTGGTTGGCCCCTCACCCCACTTCCTGCAATGAGGCAGTTTTGTCATGCAGGGGACTGGAGAAGCGGTGTGCTGGGTGCCGTCACCCAACTTTTAATCAAGAAATGACTGAGTGACATTATTGACACGTAATAGAGGAGGGGGACTACTTTTATATGGAAGTCGAGATGTAGGAAGAGTTTCCTTGTAGCAGCCAATCAGATTACAGCTTACATTATCCCATTGCAGGTTAGAAAATGAAATCAGTGGTATGATTGGCTGATATGGGCCAGTGTAGAGGAGTAAGAGCAGTTTCTCCATAACAACCAATCAGATTCCAGTTTACATTTTCACAGTGTAGATTTGAATTGAAAGCTGTGCCATGATTGGTTGCTAGAGGCCATTGTAGAGAAGAAGGAACCAATGAGATTCCAGCTTATATTATCCTAGGGCAGATTATAAAATGAAAGCTGCGATATAATTGGTTGCTACAGGCCCATACTTTCATGTTTGCGCCATTGAGGCCTTGTTTCTATGAGTGTTTAGATTAAATCCACAGATACACTGTGCGCAGTGGGGGGATTGTGGCGACTCGTGGTGGGATTTCCGTGGAGTGACGCTGTTTTCGTGTTCCTCCCTCAGGACTTCCCCTACTGGACAATGAAGCCACTGAAGCCCCCGATTTGCTGCACATGCCTGCCCCGGGCCGCTCGGACCCCCTGTCCCTGGAGCAGCTGGTGCATCAGGCCGTCATGAAGAAGGATTTCTTGGGGCAGGAAGGATTCTTCACAGGTGAGAGATCCGGCTCCTGGCAGCCAATCCCATTGCAGCTTTCACTCTGAGCAATGGCGGGAGTGGTTGCTAAGGGCAACGGCGCCGCTGCACATTACCGCTTGATCCTGCATTACCGCCTGCACAGAGTCTGATTGCTTTTCTTCAGCGATTTCCATCCCAAAAAAGCCAGAACTGTGTCGGCCGCCATATCAGAGCTCACATCAATCCCCCGCCCCAGGGCAGAATTACACAAGTGCTGACCACCTAAGGACAGCGATGATCAGTGGGATGGCAAAGCCCACCAGAGACGTCCCCGGACAGGCGAGTACGCTGCCAGAGCTGTCCCTGAAGGGCCCAAACCATGTCTGTGTAGCATTGCTGAGGGGCTGGCCTGGGGTCCGCTGCCATATTGTGTCCACAATGGATGTAATCCAGACACAAATAGGACTGTGCAAAAGGTTTAGGCAAAAAACTGCTCCAAAGTAAGAAGCTTCATACATAGAAGTGGTAATAAATTACTTCTATCAATGGGTAAGATATAAAGTGCATGAACGAACGAGAAATATAAATCCTATCAATATCTGGTGACGGCCCTTCACCTCCATCATCAGTATATAGTGACCGCCCGTCTCCTCCATCGTCAGTATCTGGTGACCGCCCATCGCCTCCATCATCACTATCTGGTGACCGCCCGTCTCCTCCATCATCAGTATCTGGTGACCGCCCCTCACCTCCATCATCAGTATCTGGTGACCGCCCGTCTCCTCCATCATCAGTATCTGGTGACCGCCCGTCTCCTCCATCATTAGTATCTGGTGACCGCCCGTCTCCTCCATCATCAGTATCTGGTGACCGCCCGTCTCCTCCATCATCAGTATCTGGTGACCACCCGTCTCCTCCATCATCAGTATCTGGTGACTGCCCATCACCTCCATCATCAGTATCTGGTCACCTCCATCATCAGTATATAGTGACCGCCCGTCTCCTCCATCATCAGTATCTGGTGACCACCCGTCTCCTCCATCATCAGTATCTGGTGACTGCCCGTCTCCTCCATCATCAGTATCTGGTGACCGCCCGTCTCCTCCATCATCAGTATCTGGTGACCACCCGTCTCCTCCATCATCAGTATCTGGTGACTGCCCATCACCTCCATCATCAGTATCTGGTCACCTCCATCATCAGTATATAGTGACCGCCCGTCTCCTCCATCATCAGTATCTGGTGACCACCCGTCTCCTCCATCATCAGTATCTGGTGACTGCCCGTCTCCTCCATCATCAGTATCTGGTGACCACCCGTCTCCTCCATCATCAGTATCTGGTGACCGCCCGTCTCCTCCATCATCAGTATCTGGTGACCGCCCGTCTCCTCCATCATCAGTATCTGGTGACCGCCCGTCTCCTCCATCATCAGTATCTGGTGACCGCCCGTCTCCTCCATCATCAGTATCTGGTGACCGCCCGTCTCCTCCATCATCAGTATCTGGTGACCTCCTGTCTCCTCCATCATCAGTATCAAGTGACCGCCCGTCACCTCCATCATCAGTATCTGGTAACCGCCCGTCACCTCCATCATCAGTGTCTGGTGACCGCCCCTCACCTCAATCATCAGTATCTGGTGACCGCCCGTCTCCTCCATCATCAGTATCTGGTGACCGCCCCTCACCTCCATCATCAGTATCTGGTGACCGCCCGTCTCCTCCATCATTAGTATCTGGTGACCTCCCGTCTCCTCCATCATCAGTATCTGGTGACTGCCCATCTCCTCCATCATCAGTATCTGGTGACCGCCCGTCTCCTCCATCATTAGTATCTGGTGACCGCCCGTCTCCTCCATCATCAGTATCTGGTGACCGCCCGTCTCCTCCATCATCAGTATCTGGTGACCGCCCGTCTCCTCCATCATCAGTATCTGGTGACCTCCTGTCTCCTCCATCATCAGTATCAAGTGACCGCCCGTCACCTCCATCATCAGTATCTGGTAACCGCCCGTCACCTCCATCATCAGTGTCTGGTGACCGCCCCTCACCTCAATCATCAGTATCTGGTGACCGCCCGTCTCCTCCATCATCAGTATCTGGTGACCGCCCCTCACCTCCATCATCAGTATCTGGTGACCGCCCGTCTCCTCCATCATTAGTATCTGGTGACCTCCCGTCTCCTCCATCATCAGTATCTGGTGACCGCCCATCACCTCCATCATCAGTATCTGGTGACCGCCCATCTCCTCCATCATCAGTATCTGGTGACCGCCCGTCTCCTCCATCATTAGTATCTGGTGACCGCCCGTCTCCTCCATCATTAGTATCTGGTGACCTCCCATCTCCTCCATCATCAGTATCTGGTGACTGCCCATCTCCTCCATCATCAGTATCTGGTGACCGCCCGTCACCTCCATCATCAGTATCTGGTGACCGCCTGTCACCTCCATCATCAGTATCTGGTCTCCTCCATCATCAGTATCTGGTGACCGCCCGTCTCCTCCATCATCAGTATCTGTTGACCGCCCGTCACCTCCATCATCAGTATCTGGTGACCGCCCGTCTCCTCCATCATCAGTATCTGGTGACCACCCATCACCTCCATCATCAGTATCTGGTGACTGCCCGTCTCCTCCATCATCAGTATCTGGTGACCACCCATCACCTCCATCATCAGTATCTGGTGACCGCCCGTCTCCTCCATCATCAGTATCTGGTGACCGCCCGTCTCCTCCATCATCAGTATCTGGTGACTGCCCGTCGCCTCCATCATCAGTACCTGGAGACTGCCCATTACCTCCATCATCAGTATCTGGTGACCGCCCGTCTCCTCCATCATCAGTATCTGGTGACCGCCCGTCTCCTCCATCATCAGTATCTGGTGACCGCCCGTCACCTCCATCATCAGTATCTGGTGACCGCCCATCACCTCCATCATCAGTATCTGGTGACCGCCCGTATCCTCCATCATCAGTATCTGGTGACCACCCATCACCTCCATCATCAGTATCTGGTGACCGCCCGTCTCCTCCATCATCAGTATCTGGTGACCGCCCGTATCCTCCATCATCAGTATCTGGTGACCGCCCGTCTCCTCCATCATCAGTATCTGGTGACCGCCCGTCACCTCCATCATCAGTATCTGGTGACCGCCCGTCTCCTCCATCATCAGTATCTGGTGACCGCCCGTCACCTCCATCATCAGTATCTAGTGACCGCCCGTCGCCTCCATCATCAGTAGCTGGTGACCGCCCGTCACCTCCATCATCAGTATCTGGTGACTGCCCGTCGCCTCCATCATCAGTAGCTGGTGACTGCCCGTCACCTCCATCATCAGTATCTGGTGACCGCCCGTCACCTCCATCATCAGTATCTGGTGACCGCCCGTCTCCTCCATCATCAGTACCTGGAGACTGCCCATTACCTCCATCATCAGTATCTGGTGACCGCCCGTCTCCTCCATTATCAGTATCTGGTGACCGCCCGTCACCTCCATCATCAGTATCTGGTGACCGCCCGTCACCTCCATCATCAGTATCTGGTGACTGCCCGTCGCCTCCATCATCAGTAGCTGGTGACTGCCGTCACCTCCATCATCAGTATCTGGTGACTGCCCGTCACCTCCATCATCAGTATCTGGTGACCGCCCGTCACCTCCATCATCAGTATCTGGTGGCTGCCCGTCGCCTCCATCATCAGTATCTGGTGACCGCCCGTCACCTCCATCATCAGTATCTGGTGACCGCCCGTCACCTCCATCATCAGTATCTGGTGACCGCCCGTCTCCTCCATCATCAGTATCTGGTGACCGCCCGTCTCCTCCATCATCAGTATCTGGTGACCGCCCGTCTCCTCCATCATCAGTATCTGGTGACCTCCTGTCTCCTCCATCATCAGTATCAAGTGACCGCCCGTCACCTCCATCATCAGTATCTGGTAACCGCCCGTCACCTCCATCATCAGTGTCTGGTGACCGCCCCTCACCTCAATCATCAGTATCTGGTGACCGCCCGTCTCCTCCATCATCAGTATCTGGTGACCGCCCCTCACCTCCATCATCAGTATCTGGTGACCGCCCGTCTCCTCCATCATTAGTATCTGGTGACCTCCCGTCTCCTCCATCATCAGTATCTGGTGACTGCCCATCTCCTCCATCATCAGTATCTGGTGACCGCCCGTCTCCTCCATCATTAGTATCTGGTGACCGCCCGTCTCCTCCATCATCAGTATCTGGTGACCGCCCGTCTCCTCCATCATCAGTATCTGGTGACCGCCCGTCTCCTCCATCATCAGTATCTGGTGACCTCCTGTCTCCTCCATCATCAGTATCAAGTGACCGCCCGTCACCTCCATCATCAGTATCTGGTAACCGCCCGTCACCTCCATCATCAGTGTCTGGTGACCGCCCCTCACCTCAATCATCAGTATCTGGTGACCGCCCGTCTCCTCCATCATCAGTATCTGGTGACCTCCCGTCTCCTCCATCATTAGTATCTGGTGACCGCCCGTCTCCTCCATCATCAGTATCTGGTGACCGCCCATCACCTCCATCATCAGTATCTGGTGACCGCCCATCTCCTCCATCATCAGTATCTGGTGACCGCCCGTCTCCTCCATCATTAGTATCTGGTGACCGCCCGTCTCCTCCATCATTAGTATCTGGTGACCTCCCATCTCCTCCATCATCAGTATCTGGTGACTGCCCATCTCCTCCATCATCAGTATCTGGTGACCGCCCGTCACCTCCATCATCAGTATCTGGTGACCGCCCGTCACCTCCATCATCAGTATCTGGTGACCGCCCGTCACCTCCATCATCAGTATCTGGTGACTGCCCGTCGCCTCCATCATCAGTATCTGGTGACCGCCCGTCACCTCCATCATCAGTATCTGGTGACCGCCCGTCACCTCCATCATCAGTATCTGGTGACTGCCCCTCACCTCCATCATCAGTATCTGGTGACCGCCCGTCTCCTCCATCATTAGTATCTGGTGACCTCCCGTCTCCTCCATCATCAGTATCTGGTGACCGCCCATCACCTCCATCATCAGTATCTGGTGACCGCCCATCTCCTCCATCATCAGTATCTGGTGACCGCCCGTCTCCTCCATCATTAGTATCTGGTGACCGCCCGTCTCCTCCATCATTAGTATCTGGTGACCTCCCATCTCCTCCATCATCAGTATCTGGTGACTGCCCATCTCCTCCATCATCAGTATCTGGTGACCGCCCGTCACCTCCATCATCAGTATCTGGTGACCGCCCGTCACCTCCATCATCAGTATCTGGTCTCCTCCATCATCAGTATCTGGTGACCGCCCGTCTCCTCCATCATCAGTATCTGTTGACCGCCCGTCACCTCCATCATCAGTATCTGGTGACCGCCCGTCACCTCCATCATCAGTATCTGGTGACCGCCTGTCACCTCCATCATCAGTATCTGGTCTCCTCCATCATCAGTATCTGGTGACCGCCCGTCTCCTCCATCATCAGTATCTGTTGACCGCCCGTCACCTCCATCATCAGTATCTGGTGACCGCCCATCACCTCCATCATCAGTATCTGGTGACCGCCCGTCTCCTCCATCATCAGTATCTGGTGACTGCCCGTCTCCTCCATCATCAGTATCTGGTGACTGCCCGTCACCTCCATCATCAGTATCTGGTGACCGCCCGTCACCTCCATCATCAGTATCTGGTGACCACCCGTCACCTCCATCGTCAGTATCTGGTGACCACCCGTCTCCTCCATCGTCAGTATCTGGTGACCGCCCGTCTCCTCCATCATCAGTATCTGGTGACCGCCCGTCTCCTCCATCATCAGTATCTGGTGACCGCCCGTCTCCTCCATCATCAGTATCTGGTGACTGCCCGTCACCTCCATCATCAGTATCTGGTGACCGCCCGTCTCCTCCATCATCAGTATCTGGTAACCGCCCGTCACCTCCATCATCAGTATCTGGTGACCACCCGTCTCCTCCATCATCAGTATCTGGTGACCGCCCGTCACCTCCATCATCAGTATCTGGTGACCGCCCGTCACCTCCATCATCAGTATCTGGTGACCGCCCGTCTCCTCCATCATCAGTATCTGGTGACTGCCCGTCGCCTCCATCATCAGTAGCTGGTGACTGCCCGTCGCCTCCATCATCAGTATCTGGTGACCGCCCGTCACCTCCATCATCAGTATCTGGTGACCGCCCGTCTCCTCCATCATCAGTATCTGGTGACTGCCCGTCGCCTCCATCATCAGTAGCTGGTGACTGCCCGTCGCCTCCATCATCAGTAGCTGGTGACTGCCCGTCGCCTCCATCATCAGTAGCTGGTGACTGCCCGTCGCCTCCATCATCAGTATCTGGTGACCGCCCATCACCTCCATCATCAGTATCTGGTGACCGCCCGTCTCCTCCATCATCAGTATCTGGTGACTGCCCGTCACCTCCATCATCAGTATCTGGTGACCGCCCGTCACCTCCATCATCAGTATCTGGTGACCGCCCGTCACCTCCATCATCAGTATCTGGTGACCGCCCGTCACCTCCATCGTCAGTATCTGGTGACCACCCGTCTCCTCCATCGTCAGTATCTGGTGACCGCCCGTCTCCTCCATCATCAGTATCTGGTGACCGCCCGTCTCCTCCATCATCAGTATCTGGTGACTGCCCGTCACCTCCATCATCAGTATCTGGTGACCGCCCGTCTCCTCCATCATCAGTATCTGGTAACCGCCCGTCACCTCCATCATCAGTATCTGGTGACCACCCGTCTCCTCCATCATCAGTATCTGGTGACCGCCCGTCACCTCCATCATCAGTATCTGGTGACCGCCCGTCACCTCCATCATCAGTATCTGGTGACCGCCCGTCTCCTCCATCATCAGTATCTGGTGACTGCCCGTCGCCTCCATCATCAGTAGCTGGTGACTGCCCGTCGCCTCCATCATCAGTATCTGGTGACCGCCCGTCACCTCCATCATCAGTATCTGGTGACCGCCCGTCTCCTCCATCATCAGTATCTGGTGACTGCCCGTCGCCTCCATCATCAGTAGCTGGTGACTGCCCGTCACCTCCATCATCAGTATCTGGTGACTGCCCGTCGCCTCCATCATCAGTATCTGGTGACTGCCCGTCGCCTCCATCATCAGTATCTGGTGACCGCCCGTCTCCTCCATCATCAGTATCTGGTGACCGCCCGTCACCTCCATCATCAGTATCTGGTGATCGTCCGTCTCCTCCATCATCAGTATCTGGTGACCGCCCGTCTCCTCCATCATCAGTATCTGGTGACTGCCCGTCGCCTCCATCATCAGTAGCTGGTGACTGCCCGTCGCCTCCATCATCAGTAGCTGGTGACTGCCCGTCACCTCCATCATCAGTATCTGGTGACTGCCCGTCGCCTCCATCATCAGTAGCTGGTGACTGCCCGTCACCTCCATCATCAGTATCTGGTGACCGCCCGTCTCCTCCATCATCAGTATCTGGTGACCGCCCGTCTCCTCCATCATCAGTATCTGGTGACCACCCGTCTCCTCCATCATCAGTATCTGGTGACTGCCCGTCGCCTCCATCATCAGTAGCTGGTGACTGCCCGTCGCCTCCATCACATACTGTTGTACTAATAGTCTTCCCGGACTGTTGGATGCCGGAGTATCGGACGCTCCTGTATATCACAACCTATAAAATCCGCGTCTATCATTCCTGACAATATTTACGAGTCTCCAGTTCCTTGCGAATCAATAATATCTTTCATAATGAACATTAATCAGCCCTTCGATGGCCGCCCCGCGCTTGTTGTGGCCGCAGATTATAATAATTGATCCCATCTCTAATAACTATTCACTGGTGTCAGGAAATATGTACTGGATCCAGGAGAATCTGGTGGATCTGAACAGGTGGAGCAACCTGTGCTATGCTCCACACACTTCCAAGGCTGCAGTCACAGGTCTTACTCTCCACCCAGATCTTGAGCTGCATCTTATACTGCACTCACCTCCAGAGCTCCATTTACCACTTACTGTTCTTATACTCCACTCAACTCCGAAGCCGCATTCATTGTTCTTATTCTCAACTCCCCTCCAGAGCTGCATTCACTGTTCTTATACTTCACTCACCTTCAGAGCTGCATTCACTGTTCTTATACTTCACTCCCCTCCAGAGCTGCATTCACTGTTCTTATACTTCACTCATCTCCAGAGCTACATTCACTGTTCTTATGCTTCACTCACCTCCAGAGCTGCATTCACTGTTCTTATACTTCACTCACCTTCAGAGCTGCATTCACTGTTCTTATACTTCACTCATCTCCAGAGCTGCATTCACTGTTCTTATACTTCACTCACCTTCAGAGCTGCATTCACTGTTCTTATACTTCACTCACCTTCAGAGCTGCATTCACTGTTCTTATACTTCACTCATCTCCAGAGCTGCATTCACTGTTCTTATGCTTCACTCACCTTCAGAGCTGCATTCACTGTTCTTATACTTCACTCACCTTCAGAGCTGCATTCACTGTTCTTATACTTCACTCACCTTCAGAGCTACATTCACTGTTCTTATACTTCACTCATCTCCAGAGCTGCATTCACTGTTCTTATACTTCACTCACCTTCAGAGCTGCATTCACTGTTCTTATACTTCACTCACCTTCAGAGCTGCATTCACTGTTCTTATACTTCACTCATCTCCAGAGCTGCATTCACTGTTCTTATACTTCACTCACTTCAGAGCTGCATTCACTGTTCTTATACTTCACTCATCTCCAGAGCAGCAGTCACTGTTCTTATGCTTCACTCACCTTCAGAGCTGCATTCACTGTTCTTATACTTCACTCACCTTCAGAGCTACATTCACTGTTCTTATACTTCACTCATCTCCAGAGCTGCATTCACTGTTCTTATGCTTCACTCACCTTCAGAGCTGCATTCACTGTTCTTATACTTCACTCACCTTCAGAGCTGCATTCACTGTTTTTATACTTCACTCACCTTCAGAGCTGCATTCACTGTTCTTATACTTCACTCACCTCCAGAGCAGCATTCACTGTTCTTATACTTCACTCCCCTCCAGAGCTGCATTCACTGTTCTTATACTTCACTCACCTTCAGAGCTGCATTCACTGTTCTTATACTTCACTCATCTCCAGAGCAGCAGTCACTGTTCTTATGCTTCACTCACCTTCAGAGCTGCATTCACTGTTCTTATACTTCACTCACCTTCAGAGCTACATTCACTGTTCTTATACTTCACTCATCTCCAGAGCTGCATTCACTGTTCTTATGCTTCACTCACCTTCAGAGCTGCATTCACTGTTCTTATACTTCACTCACCTTCAGAGCTGCATTCACTGTTTTTATACTTCACTCACCTTCAGAGCTGCATTCACTGTTCTTATACTTCACTCACCTCCAGAGCAGCATTCACTGTTCTTATACTTCACTCCCCTCCAGAGCTGCATTCACTGTTCTTATACTTCACTCACCTTCAGAGCTGCATTCACTGTTCTTATACTTCACTCACCTTCAGAGCTGCATTCACTGTTCTTATACTTCACTCATCTCCAGAGCTGCATTCACTGTTCTTATGCTTCACTCACCTTCAGAGCTGCATTCACTGTTCTTATACTTCACTCACCTTCAGAGCTGCATTCACTGTTTTTATACTTCACTCACCTTCAGAGCTGCATTCACTGTTCTTATACTTCACTTACCTCCAGAGCAGCATTCACTGTTCTTATACTTCACTCACCTCCAGAGCAGCATTCACTGTTCTTATACTTCACTCACCTTCAGAGCTGCATTCACTGTTTTTATACTTCACTCACCTTCAGAGCTGCATTCACTGTTCTTATACTTGACTCACCTCCAGAGCTGCAGTCACTGTTCTTATACTCACCTAAAGAGCAGCATTCATTGTTATTACAGTTCACTCACCTCCAGAGCAGCATTCGCCGTTCTTATATTCCCTTCACCTTTGAAGCTGCATTCATTGTTCTTACACTCTATTCACCTCCAGAGCTGCATTCATTGTTCTTACACTCTATTCACCTCCAGAGCTGCATTCATCATTCCTATACCCCACTCACCTGTAGAGCCACAATCACTGTTCATTTTCTCGCACCTTTAGAACTACATTCGTAATTGATATTCTCTAGTCACCTCCAAATCTGCCTTTCCAGTTCTTATCCCCACATCATTTGCCAGGTTGCATTGCAGGAGATACTCTTTTCAGCAGGCACAATATTTTATGGGGTGGTGCGCGCACATTCATATATTGTCTGGAGTCCGCTTTATACTGTTAGCAGCTGATAAGACAGGGATTGTAAATGCAGCTTTAGCTGTGACTGGAGAATTAGGGTATGTGCACACGTTGCGGATTCCATTGCAGATTTTTCCTGCGTTTTACCTGCGGATTCACCGCGGATTTAGTGCAGTTTTTGTGCAGATTTCACCTGCGGTTTTACACCTGTGGATTCCTATTAAGGAATAGGTGTAAAATGCTGCGGAATCCGCACAAAGAATTGACACGCTGCAGAAAATAAACCGCAACAATTCAGCACAGAATTTTCCGCAGCTTCTGCACAGCGGATTTGGTTTTCCATAGCTTCACATGGTACTGTACAACACATGGAAAACAGCTGCAGATCCGCAGCGTCAAATCCGCAATATGCGCACATAGCCTAAGGCCGGGATCACACACAGCGAGATACGGCCGAGTCTCGCAGGTTAAAAACAAGCTCTGGCACTGGCACTCCGGAGCGGAGCGTGCGGCCGCATAGCAATACATGGAGCTGCACGCTCCGCTCCGGAGTGCCGGTGCCAGAGCTTGTTTTTAACCTGCGAGACTCGGCCGTATCTCGCTGTGTGTGATCCCGGCCTAAGAGTTGTAGATGCAGCTCTTGGTGTGACTAGAGCATGAAGCAGAATGCAGCTTGGCCCCGGCGCTGGGATTTTGTGAGCTGCGGTGCCGCTTCTCTGTATGGTGGGACAGTGCAGGCAGTGATGTCCTCAGTAACGTCCTCAGCACTCACCAGTTTTGTTAGAAGGTTTCTCTTCTTCTATAATTTGTGTATTTACTGCATAACTTATATCACTGGGCCCCAAAACTCCAGGGCCCGGGAGAGCGTGAGCTCTGCACCAAGAGATGCAGTGAAATACTTGGACCCCAGAGCTTGTGTGTAGAGGGGGAATCCGGCAGGAGCACACACAAGACAGCAGAAGATCGTTACTCTCAGTGAGGCGATGAGCTTGATGGTTCCACAATCTCACACCAGGCCGCCTCGCTCTCTGGTGCAGCGTCCTGCTGGAGCTTGTCTAGCGCTGTGTTCACACGTACAGCCTTCCTGTCACCGTAATCACATCGCAGCCCCTGACACTCAGGAACCGGGCTCTTGTCTGTCTCTGGTGGGACAGTCCTGCTCACTCCCAGCCATCAGCTCCCAGACTCCTCTGATGTGGCTATTCCTCGCCCCGCACAGGCGGTTATCTCCTCGCCCCGCACAGGCGGTTATCTCCTCACTCCTCACAGGCGGTTATCTCCTCGCCCCGCACAGGCGGTTATCTCCTCACTCCTCACAGGCGGTTATCTCCTCACTCCTCACAGGCGGTTATCTCCTCGCCCCGCACAGGCGGTTATCTCCTCACTCCTCACAGGCGGTTATCTCCTCACTCCTCACAGGCGGTTATCTCCTCACTCCTCACAGGCGGTTATCTCCTCGCCCCGCACAGGCGGTTATCTCCTCACTCCTCACAGGCGGTTATCTCCTCGCCCCTCACAGGCGGTTATCTCCTCACCCCTCACAGGCGGTTATCTCCTTGCCCCCTCACAGGCGGTTATCTCCTCACCCCTCACAGGCGGTTATCTCCTCGCCCCTCACAGGCGGTTATCTCTTCACCCCTCACAGGCGATTATCTCTTCGCCCCTCACAGGCGGTTATCTCCTCGCCCCTCACAGGCTGTTATCTCCTCGCCCCTCACAGGCTGTTATCTCCTCGCCCCTCACAGGCGGTTATCTCCTCGCCCCTCACAGGCGGTTATCCCCTCGCCCCCTCATAGGCGGTTATCTTCTCACCCCTCACAGGCGGTTATCTCCTCACCCCTCACAGGTGGTTATCTCCTCACCCCTCACAGGTCTTTATCTCCTCACCCCTCACAGGTGATTATCTCCTCACCCCTCACAGGCGGTTATCTCTTCACCCCTCACAGGTGATTATCTCCTCACCCCTCACAGGTGATTATCTCCTCACCCCTCACAGGTGATTATCTCCTCACCTTTCACAGGCGGTTATCTCTTCACCCCTCACAGGTGATTATCTCCTCACCCCTCACAGGTGGTTATCTCTTCATCCCTCACAGGTGATTATCTCCTCGCCCCTCACAGGCGGTTATCTCTTCACCCCTCACAGGTGATTATCTCCTCACCCCTCACAGGTGGTTATCTCTTCACCCCTCACAGGCGGTTATCTCTTCACCCCTCACAGGTGATTATCTCCTCGCCCCTCACAGGCGGTTATCTCTTCACCCCTCACAGGCGGTTGGTTATCTTCTCACTCCTAACAGGCGGTTATCTCCTCGCCCCGCACAGGCGGTTATCTCCTCGCCCCGCACAGGCGGTTATCTCCTCACTCCTCACAGGCGGTTATCTCCTCGCCCCGCACAGGTGATTATCTCTTCACCCCTCACAGGTGATTATCTCCTCGCCCCTCACAGGCTGTTATCTCCTCGCCCCTCACAGGCGGTTATCCCCTCGCCCCCTCATAGGCGGTTATCTTCTCACCCCTCACAGGCGGTTATCTCCTCACCCCTCACAGGTGGTTATCTCCTCACCCCTCACAGGTCTTTATCTCCTCACCCCTCACAGGTGATTATCTCCTCACCCCTCACAGGTGATTATCTCCTCACCCCTCACAGGTGATTATCTCCTCACCTTTCACAGGCGGTTATCTCTTCACCCCTCACAGGTGATTATCTCCTCACCCCTCACAGGCGGTTATCCCTTCACCCCTCACATGTGATTATCTCCTCACCCCTCACAGGCGGTTATCTCTTCACCCCTCACAGGCGGTTGGTTATCTTCTCACTCCTAACAGGCGGTTAACTCCCCACCCTCACAGGCAGATATCTCCTCACCCCTCACAGGTGGTTATCTCCTCAGCCATTACAGGTGGTTTTCTCCTCGCTCCTCACAGGAAGTTAACTCCTGGCCCTTCACAGACTGTTATCTCCCTTTACCTTTCACACAGTGATTTCCTCACTCATCACGGCTGGTGATCTCCTTGCCCCTCACATGCGATTATCTCACTGCTCGTCATAAACGTTTTTTTCTTGTCCCTCACAGACAGTTATCTACATGCCCCTCTCACACAGTTATCTGCTCTCCCCTCACAGTTATTTTTCTCCTTAGCCCTAACAAGCAGCTTTCTACTTGACCTCACAGGCGGTTATCTCCTTGTCCTTTTCACACAGTTATCCTCTTGTCCCTCATATGCGGTTATCATAGAATGTTACAGTTGGAAGGGACCTCCAGGGTCCTCGTGTCCAACCCCCTGCTCAATGCAGGATTCACTAAATCATGACTGTAACAACCCTGCTGCCATCACTGCATGGCCTCCCATCCCCCACCTGCATTACACTCAAACTCACCTACCTCTCTGGGCCTTGTGGTGACTTCTCTCTGCTGCCAGCTCCATGCTGTGTGCCTCATGTCTGCTGCTTGCTCTGTGCATGCTCTGTCTCTGTGCATAGGGGGGCGGCGCCGGAAACTCCTGTGTCTTTTTGAGACTGTGTGCACCTTGCTAAGGTGTCCCCGGCTAATTGCCATGAGGCTTCCTGTATTTAAGACTACCCTGGCCTGTGTCCATGTCTCTGTGCCTTGATCTGTTCCTGACTTTGTCTTAGCCTAGTCCTGTTCCTGTGTCCGTTTATATCCCTGCCTTGGTTTTCTTTCCCTGCTGTGTGTACTCTGTGTCTTGCTTTGCTCTGTTTTTGACTCTGCTCTCTGCGACCTTGCTTTGCTCCTTGCTCTGCATTCTGTGACCTTGCTCTGCTCTCTGTGGTTTTGCTCTGGGCTCTGCACTCTGACTTTGTTCTGCACTCAGCTCTGCACTCTGTGTCTTGCTCTGCACTCTGACTTTGCTCTGCTGTCAGCTCTGCACTCTGTGGCTTTGCTCTCATCTCTGCTCTCTCTAGCTTTGCTCTGCACTCTGACCTTGCTCTGCACTCTGTGGCTTTTCTCTGTGGCGCCGCCTCCTGCTCTTGGCTTCGCCTCCGGTGTTTCTGCACTTGGCTCCGCCTCCTGCTCCTGGCTCCGCCTCCTTCGTTTCTGCACTTGGCTCCTCCTCCTGGCTCCGCCTCCTGCATCTCTGTTCTTGGCTCTAGCTCCTGTGCTTTCGCTCTGCATCGATCTTTCTCTACCTATTTTTAAGTCCTCCTGTCTGAACAGGTTCTTACCTGTTTTACATACCTGCCTGTAGACCGGTCCCTACCGGTTCTTCCAGCGTACCAGCCTTGTCCGCCTGTCCGGCCAGAGAGCCAGCCGTACCTGCCTGCCTACCAGAGAGTCAGCCGTGCTCGTCTGCCTGCCTGTGTCCCAGCCGTGCCGGCCTGTCTGCCAGAGTGCCAGCCGTGCCCGCTTGCCTGTCTATGTTCCGTTACCCGGTGGGATCAGCAGCCACAGTCAGACACCACCCTGGAGTAGCACCTGGTAGCTTCCTGCCGCACAAGCCTGACCTCACCATCAGAGGCTCCAGCGAACACCAAGGAAGCTACTTAGTTACGCCCCTTCCAGGGTAGTCTGATCTGTGGCACAGTGGGGCCACACACCCGCACGCCCGCGCCAACCAGTCTGGGCGCGAGGTGTGACAATGACTGTCTGTCCAGCTGCTGAAGATTTCCACTGTAGGGGAACTCGCTACCTCTCGCCTGTTCCACTCATTGATCTCCCTCTCTGTCAAAAAGTTTTTTCTAATATTTAATCTGTATCTTCTCCCTTTTAGTTTCATCCCATTGCTTCTCATGTTTCCATGCACAAATGAGAATAAGAATGATCCCTCTTCACTGTGACAGCCCTTCAGATTTTTGGAGACAGCTATTAAGTCTCCTGTCAGTCTTCTGACAGCTAAACATTTCCAGATGCTTTAACTGTTCCTCCTAGGACAAACTTTGCAGTCCGCTCACCATCCTGGTTGCTCTTCTCTGAACTTGCTCCAGTTTTTCAATGTCTTTTTTTTAAATGTGGAGCCCAGAACTGGACACAGAATTCCAGATGAGGCCTGACCAAGGAACACTAAATGGGGATAATTACTTCATGTGATCTAGACTCCATGTTTCTCTTACGTCCTAGACCTGTATTTGCCTTTTTTGCTGCTGCATCACACTGTTGACTCATGTGCAGTCTGTGATCTATTAGTATACCCAACTCTTTTTCACACGTGCTGTTGCTTAGTTCTATTCCTCTCATTCTGAAGATGTAATTTTCATTTTTCTTGCACAAATGTAGAATCTTTCATTTCTCAATGTTGAATAACATTCTACTAGTCGCTGCCCATTGTTCAAGCTTATCTAAATCCTTCTGAATGCTTTCCCTTATCTAGTGTCAGCTATCCCTCCTAGCTTTGCATCGTCTGCAAATTTGATCAGTTTACCTTCAGTTCCCTAATCTAGAGCATTTATAAAAATGTTGAACAACACTGAGGTCAGGACAGCGCCTTGTGGCTATCTCCTTGGCCCTCATTGGGGAGTATCTCCTCTCACCTCAGAGTTATCTCCTTGCACCTGCACACCTCTGTGCTCCCGTCTGCTGTGCCAATCTTTACTAATGGCGACTTCTGTAATACGTATGTTTGTTTCCTCCACCTGGGACAAACACGCTACCACTCTGGCACCATAATAGCGCTTGTTTCTGTTGCCCACTGCTTACTACCTAGTCCTAATGGCACTGCGTTTTACAGCACGACCTTTTTCTGCCCCATCTGAGAGTCTGACTTCTATTGTGAGGAAAATTCTGGGATTTAATCTCTGTAAGTGGAACCCTCGCCAGGGCAGCGGGGTACTCGGTATCGGGTCCGGTACTTAAAGGGGATGTCACGGTGGCTGCGACCCAGTCTGTGGCCCTGGGCGCCCAATTAACGGGAAAGGTCTTTAAAGGGATTTGTAATGTCTATTGTTCGTCACGCCACCTGTGGTATTCGGTCAGTGGGGACCGACGCTGCTTTAAAGGGGTCCTCTGGGGTGATGTTGTTACAGCAAGATGGTAACGCTTCCCACAGGTGAAGTGGGGTCCCCAGGGCTCCCAAGGTGCATGGCAAATGTGGTGTATGCCGACTAATAAGTGGAGGACACAGAGTTTGCAGTCTTTTACCTGGTTTACTGAAGGTAGCAGTCCTCAGTCCAGGGTACTAGGTGTAGGGTAGCTGTAGTCCGGCCGGCTTGGAGGCAATAAGGGATCCCACTTCAGTTAAGGTCCGCAAGCCTTTCCTACTTGCGCAAGATGGTGAGGTCCCTGTGGCTTAAAGCTTGCTGACAGGGTCCTCTCTCTCCTATCCTAAGACAGATGTCTGTATGATAGGCAATTTGAGTCTGTTTATAGGGTCTCTATCCTGACCCGGGCGCTAAGGTCACTGCTTCACCCCAGAATTGATGCAGGCAATTGACATACAGTCCTATGCCCTCCAGTTCTGCTAAGTGTCCTAGAGTCCCACTATAGCCTTGGGCTCCCGGTACCCAGTTCTGCGCTCTGGCTCCCAGGGTGTCCTTCTGCTCTTCCCCTGCTGAGCCTCTTCCTCCTCTGTGCTTCTTCCCGCTAAGCTCCTTCACAATTCAACTCTCCTTCAGATTCTCCCTCTTTCCAGGGGTAGCAGCTCCCTTGTGGCTGCTCGGCCCCTATGTCCTTCTTTTCACCTCACTCCTCTCAGACTGGCTGGCTCCTCCTCCAGACCAGGATACATATAGCTAAGGGACGCTCCCCTGAATCCGAGTCCTGAGCTTCCCCTCCTGGGTTAGAATCAGATGTGTGGAATTTGAGTGCCTTACCTGATAGAGAGAATCTCCCTTACCTCCAAGCATGACATCACCCTCCCCGAAGGTAAGGCAACATCACTGCAGCAACCGGCTACCTGGAGTGCTGCATAAGGAGCGTGAAGACGCACAACCTGTGACCTGGCCGATTTACTGGCCATCTCAATGCATGGTCACTCAGTGGCCACCATGACACAATCACCACCATTTGCTGGGCAGTGACCCTCTTCATCAGGCATTTCTTTCCTTTCTGACTCCAGTAATGACATCAACAATTACATGCATCATCCATCAGTCACACGTCTGTCTGCTAGTCACACATCTGTCAGTCAAGATACCTCTTTCATGGTCCCTATAAAGTACAATGATTCCCACACAGCATGAAGCCCCCATGATTTCCCTCCTTGCAGAATGATGCCCCCATGATTTCCTCCCACACAGTATGATGCCCCCATGATTTCCCTCCACACAGTATGATGCCCCCATAATTTCCTCCCACACAGTATGATGCCCCCATGATTTCCTCCCACACAGTATGACGCCCCCATGATTTCCCACCACACAGTATGATGCCCCCATGATTTCCTCCCACACAGTATGATGCCCCCATGATTTCCATTCACACAGTATGATGCCCCCATGATTTCCCTCCACTCAGTATGATGCCCCCATGATTTCCCTCCTCGCAGTTTGATGCCCCCATGATTTCCCTCCTCACAGTATGATGCCCCCATGATTTCCCTCCTCACAGTTTGATGCCCTCATGATTTCCCTCCTCACAGTATGATGCCCCCATGATTTCCCTCCTCACAGTATGATGCCCCCATGATTTCCCTCCTCACAGTATGATGCCCCCATGATTTCCCTCCACACAGTATGATACCCCCATGATTTCCCGCCACACAGTATGACGCCCCCATAATTTTCCTCCTCACAGTATGACGCCCCCATGATTTCCCTCCTCACAGTATGATGCCCCCATGATTTCCCTCCACACAGCATGACTCCTCCATGATTTCCCTCCACATAGTATGATGCCCTCATGATTTTCTCCCACACAGTATGATGCCCCCAGGATTTCCCTCCTCACAGCATGATGCCCCCATGATTTCCCTCCTCACAGTATGATGCGCCCATGATTTCCCTCCACACAGTATGATGTCCCCATGATTTCCTCCCACACAGTATGATGCCCCCATGATTTCCATCCACACAGTATGATGCCCCATGATTTCCATCCACACAGTATGATGCCCCCATGATGTCCCTCCTCACAGTATGATGCCCCCATGATTTCCCTCCGCACAGTATGATGCCCCCATGATTTCCCTCCACACAGTATGATGCCCCCATGTTTTCCATCCACACAGTATGATTTCCCCATGATTACCTGTTGTGAATTCTGTGGCTGAGTTCACTTCTGTGGTCACAAGTGGTATTGCAGTCTCTGGGCTTCCTCCCTCAGGTGTTTTGGTGAGCTCGTTGGCTGCCTTGCTATTTAGCTCCACCTGAGTCTGTCTTCCTTGCTCCTTGTCAATGTTCCAGTGTTGGATCTGAGCTACTGCATCTTTCCTTGGGCCTGCTGCTCTGCTAGATAAGTGCTTCTAGTTTGTTTTCTGTTTTTTTCTGTCCAGCTTGCTATTGTCTTTTGCTGGAAGCTCTGAGAAGCAGAGGGGTGCACCGCCGTGCTGTTAGTTCGGCACGGTGGGTCTTTTTGCCCCTTTGCGTGGTTCTCGTTTTAGGGTTTTTTGTAGACTGCATAGTTCTCTTTGCTATCCTCGCTCTGTCTAGAATATCGGGCCTCACTTTGCTGAATCTATTTCATTCCTACGTTTGTCTTTTCATCTTGCTAACAGTCATTATATGTGGGGGGCTGCCTATTCCTTTGGGGTATTTCTCTGAGGTAAGTCAGGCTTGTATTTCTATCTTCAGGCTAGTCAGCTCCTCAGGCAGTGCCGAGTTGCATAGGTAGTTGTTAGGCGCAATCCACTGCTGCTTATAGTTGTGTGAGGATAGATCAGGTACTGCAGTCTACAGAGATTCCACGTCTCAGAGCTCGTCCTATTGTTTTTGGTTATTGCCAGATCTCTGTATGTGCGCTGATTACTGCACGCTGTGTTGCCTGATTGCCAGCCATAACAGTACAAGGAGCCACACCAATGATTCCCAATAGAGGGAAAAAAGAAATCCTGACATCATTTTTTTTTCTTAGCTCTGTCTTCAGTCTTTTTTTTCCCCTAGACATTAGAGTGCTTCAGGACACAGCTGTGGACATGGATATTCAGGCTCTGTGCTCCTCAATGGATAATCTCGTTGTAAATGTACAAAAGATTCAAGATACTATTGATCAGAAATCGATGCTAGAACCAAGAATTCCGATTCCTGATTTGTTTTTTGGTGACAGAACTAAGTTCCTGAGCTTCAGAAATAATTGTAAGCTATTTTTGGCCTTGAAACCTCATTCTTCTGGTAATCCTATTCAACAGGTTTTGATTATTATTTCTTTTTTGCGCGGCGACCCACAGGACTGGGCGTTTTCTCTTGCACCAGGAGATTCTGCATTGAGTAATGTTGATGCATTTTTCCTGGCGCTCGGATTGCTTTACGATGAGCCTAATTCAGTGGATCAGGCTGAGAAAAATCTGCTGGCTTTATGCCAGGGTCAGGATGATGTAGAAGTATATTGTCAGAAATTTAGGAAATGGTCAGTACTCACTCTGTGGAATGAATCTGCACTAGCGGCTTTGTTCAGAAAGGGTCTCTCTGAAGCTCTTAAGGATGTAATGGTGGGATTTCCTATGCCTGCTGGTTTGAATGAGTCTATGTCCTTGGCCATTCAGATCGGTCGTCGCTTGCGCGAGCGTAAATCTGTGCACCATCTGGCGGTACTGCCTGAGAGTAAACCTGAGCCTATGCAGTGCGACAGGACTATGACTAAAGTAGAACGGCAAGAACACAGACGTCTGAACAGACTGTGTTTCTATTGTGGTGATTCTACTCATGCTATTTCTAATTGTCCTAAACGCACTAGGCGGTTCGATAGCTCTGCCGTTATTGGTACTGTACAGTCCAAATTCCTTTTGTCCATTACCTTAATGTGCTCTTTGTCATCGTATTCTGTCATGGCGTTTGTGGATTCAGGCGCTGCCCTGAATCTGATGGATTTGGATTATGCTAAACGTTGTGGATTTTTCTTGGAGCCTTTGCGGTGTCCTATTCCGTTGAGAGGAATTGATGCTACACCTTTGGCCAAGAATAAGCCTCAGTACTGGGCCCAGCTGACCATGTGCATGGCTCCTGCACATCAGGAAGTTATTCGCTTTCTGGTGTTGCATAATTTGCATGATGTGGTCGTGTTGGGGTTGCCATGGCTACAAACCCATAATCCAGTATTGGATTGGAACTCTATGTCGGTAACCAGCTGGGGTTGTCAGGGAGTACATGGTGATGTTCCATTTTTGTCTATTTCGTCATCCATTCCTTCTGACATCCCAGAGTTCTTGTCGGACTTTCAGGATGTATTTGAAGAGTCCAAGTCTGATGCCGTACCTCCGCATAGGAATTGTGATTGTGCTATCGATTTGATTCCTGGTAGTAAATTCCCTAAGGGTCGTTTATTTAATTTGTCCGTACCTGAACACACCGCTATGCGCAGTTATGTGAAGGAGTCCCTGGAGAAGGGACATATTCGCCCATCGTCGTCACCATTGGGAGCAGGGTTCTTTTTTGTAGCCAAGAAGGATGGTTCGCTAAGACCGTGTATTGATTACCGCCTTCTTAATAAGATCACTGTTAAGTTTCAGTATCCCTTGCCATTGATTTCTGACTTGTTTGCTCGGATTAAGGGGGCTAGTTGGTTTACTAAGATTGATCTTCGTGGTGCGTATAATCTGGTGAGAATCAGGCAGGGAGATGAATGGAAAACGGCATTTAATACGCCCGAGGGTCATTTTGAGTATCTGGTGATGCCGTTCGGACTTGCCAATGCTCCATCTGTTTTTCAGTCTTTTATGCATGACATCTTCCGTGAGTATCTGGATAAATTCTTGATTGTTTACTTGGATGACATTTTGATCTTCTCAGATGATTGGGAGTCTCATGTGAAGCAAGTCAGAATGGTTTTCCAGGTACTGCGTGCTAATTCCTTGTTCGTGAAGGGATCAAAGTGTCTCTTCGGTGTGCAGAAAGTTTCATTTTTGGGGTTCATCTTTTCCCCTTCTACTATCGAGATGGATCCGGTTAAGGTTCAGGCCATCCAGGATTGGACTCAGCCGACATCTCTAAAAAGTCTGCAGAAATTCCTGGGCTTTGCTAATTTTTATCGTCGCTTCATCTGTAATTTTTCTAGCATTGCCAGACCATTGACCGATTTGACCAAGAAGGGTGCTGATTTGGTTAATTGGTCTTCTGCTGCCGTGGAAGCTTTTCAGGAGTTGAAGCGTCGTTTTTGCTGTGCCCCTGTGTTGTGTCAACCTGATGTTTCTCTTCCGTTCCAGGTCGAGGTTGATGCTTCTGAGATTGGTGCAGGGGCGGTTTTGTCACAGAGAGGTTCTGGTTGCTCAGTGTTCAAACCATGTGCTTTCTTTTCCAGGAAATTTTCTGCTGCTGAGCGTAATTATGATGTGGGCAACCGAGAGTTGCTGGCCATGAAGTGGGCATTCGAGGAGTGGCGTCATTGGCTTGAGGGTGCTAAGCATCGCGTGGTGGTATTGACTGATCATAAGAACTTGACTTATCTCGAGTCTGCCAAGCGCTTGAATCCTAGACAGGCCCGTTGGTCGTTATTTTTTGCTCGTTTTGATTTTGTGATTTCATACCTTCCGGGCTCTAAAAATGTGAAGGCGGATGCTCTGTCTAGGAGTTTTGTGCCCGACTCTCCGGGGTTATCTGAGCCGGCGAGTATCCTCAAGGAAGGAGTCATTGTGTCTGCCATCTCCCCTGATTTGCGGAGAGTGTTGCGGAAATTTCAGGCTAATAAACCTGATCGTTGTCCGGCCGAGAAACTGTTCGTCCCTGATAGGTGGACTAGTAAAGTTATCTCTGAACTTCATTGTTCGGTGCTGGCCGGTCATCCAGGAATCTTTGGTACCAGGGAGTTGGTTGCTAGATCCTTCTGGTGGCCATCTCTGTCACGGGATGTGCGTGCTTTTGTGCAGTCCTGTGGAATTTGTGCTAGGGCTAAGCCCTGCTGTTCACGTGCCAGTGGGTTGCTTTTGCCCTTGCCGGTCCCGAAGAGGCCTTGGACACATATTTCGATGGATTTCATTTCTGACCTTCCCGTTTCTCAAAAAATGTCGGTCATTTGGGTGGTCTGTGATCGCTTTTCTAAAATGGTCCATCTGGTGCCCTTGGTTAAATTGCCTTCCTCCTCTGATTTGGTGCCTTTGTTCTTCCAGCATGTGGTTCGTTTACATGGCATTCCTGAGAATATTGTTTCTGACAGAGGTTCCCAGTTTGTCTCGAGGTTCTGGCGAGCCTTTTGTGGTAGGATGGGCATTGACCTATCTTTCTCCTCGGCCTTCCATCCTCAGACTAATGGCCAGACCGAACGAACCAATCAGACCTTGGAAACATATCTGAGATGTTTTGTTTCCGCTGACCAGGATGATTGGGTGTCATTTTTGCCGTTGGCTGAGTTCGCCCTTAATAATCGGGCCAGCTCGGCTACCTTGGTCTCTCCATTTTTCTGCAATTCTGGGTTCCATCCTCGTTTCTCTTCAGGACAGGTTGAGTCTTCGGACTGTCCTGGTGTGGATTCTGTGGTGGACAGGTTGCAGCAGATCTGGACTCAGGTAGTGGACAATTTGACCTTGTCCCAGGAGAAGGCTCAGCTTTTCGCTAATCGCAGACGCCGTGTGGGACCCCGACTTCGTGTTGGGGATTTGGTTTGGTTATCTTCTCGTCATATTCCTATGAAGGTTTCCTCTCCTAAATTTAAACCTCGTTTTATTGGTCCGTATAGGATTTCTGAGATTCTCAATCCGGTGTCTTTTCGTCTGACCCTCCCAGACTCCTTTTCCATACATAATGTATTCCATAGGTCGTTGTTGAGGAGATACGTGGCACCTATGGTTCCATCTGTGGAGCCTCCTGCCCCTGTTTTGGTGGAGGGGGAATTGGAGTATATTGTGGAGAAGATTTTGGATTCTCGTGTCTCTAGACGGAAACTCCAGTATCTGGTCAAATGGAAGGGTTATGCTCAGGAAGATAATTCCTGGGTTTTTGCCTCTGATGTCCATGCCCCAGATCTTGTTCGTGCCTTTCATGTGGCTCATCCTGGTCGGCCTGGGGGTTCTGGTGAGAGTTCGGTGACCCCTCCTCAAGGGGGGGGTACTGTTGTGAATTCTGTGGCTGAGTTCACTTCTGTGGTCACAAGTGGTATTGCAGTCTCTGGGCTTCCTCCCTCAGGTGTTTTGGTGAGCTCGTTGGCTGCCTTGCTATTTAGCTCCACCTGAGTCTGTCTTCCTTGCTCCTTGTCAATGTTCCAGTGTTGGATCTGAGCTACTGCATCTTTCCTTGGGCCTGCTGCTCTGCTAGATAAGTGCTTCTAGTTTGTTTTCTGTTTTTTTCTGTCCAGCTTGCTATTGTCTTTTGCTGGAAGCTCTGAGAAGCAGAGGGGTGCACCGCCGTGCTGTTAGTTCGGCACGGTGGGTCTTTTTGCCCCTTTGCGTGGTTTTCGTTTTAGGGTTTTTTGTAGACTGCATAGTTCTCTTTGCTATCCTCGCTCTGTCTAGAATATCGGGCCTCACTTTGCTGAATCTATTTCATTCCTACGTTTGTCTTTTCATCTTGCTAACAGTCATTATATGTGGGGGGCTGCCTATTCCTTTGGGGTATTTCTCTGAGGTAAGTCAGGCTTGTATTTCTATCTTCAGGCTAGTCAGCTCCTCAGGCAGTGCCGAGTTGCATAGGTAGTTGTTAGGCGCAATCCACTGCTGCTTATAGTTGTGTGAGGATAGATCAGGTACTGCAGTCTACAGAGATTCCACGTCTCAGAGCTCGTCCTATTGTTTTTGGTTATTGCCAGATCTCTGTATGTGCGCTGATTACTGCACGCTGTGTTGCCTGATTGCCAGCCATAACAATTACCATCCACACATTATGATGCCCCCATGTTTTCCATCCACACAGTATGATTCCCCCATGATTTCCCTCCTCACAGTATGATTCCCCCCCTCACAGTATAATGCGCCCATGACTATCCTCCTCACAGTATGATGCCCCCATGATTTCCCACCCCACAGAATGATGCCCCCATGATTTCCCTCCTCACAGTATGATGCCCCCATAATTTCCCTCTAAATAGTATGTTGCCCGATGATTTCCCTCCTCACAGTATGATGCCCCCATGATTTCTCTCCTCACAGTATTACGCCCCCATGATTTCCCCCCACACAGTATGATGCCCCCATGATTTCCCACCACATAGTATGATGCCCCCATGATTTCCCTCCACACAGTATTACGCCGCCATGATTTCCCCCCACACAATATTACGCCCCCATGATTTCCATCCACACAGTATTACGCCCCCATGATTTCCATCCACACAGTATGATGCCTCCATGATTTCCTCCCACAGTATGATGCCCCCATGATTTCCCTCCTCACAGTATGATTACCCCATGATTTCCCTCCACACAGTATGATGCCCCCATGATTTCCCACTTCACAGTATGATGCCCCATCATGATTCCCCCCACACAGTATTACGCCCCCATGATTCCCCTACACAGTATTACGCCCTCATGATTTCCCCCCACACAGTATTATGCCCCCATGATTTCCCCCCACACAGTATTACGCCCCCATGATTCCCCTACACAGTATTACGCCCCCATGATTTCCCCCCACACAGTATTATGCCCCCATGATTTCCCCCCACACAGTATTACGCCCCCATGATTGCCCTCCACACGGTATTGCGCCCCCATGATTTCCCCCCACACAGTATTACACCCCCATGATTTCCCCCCACACAGTATGATATCCCCACAGTGCTGCTCCCATGGTGAACAGAGCGGACCTGAGTGGTTCTATGCACAGTGACGCTCAGCACAGCAGGCACCATCTAGTGAAGTCCTCACTCCTTCTGTGCTGTGCTTCAGATGATGCCAAGGGCATGCGCAGGCTCAATGGTGGAGCAGGGAGCTGACAGCTCTTTGCTCCACCATTGCATTCAATTGTATCTGCAGTAATGGTGAGATACCGCCAACCTTCGGGGAGAGCAAAATTTGGTAATCTCCCACTGGATCTGTGGTGCTTGGAAGGTGTGAGGTAACGTGATTAACGTAAAGGACAAGATCCCTTGTTTTGGCACCACAGACATTGGCGCAGCAATATGGTAAGCCCGTAATATACCCATCCCCATTGACACTTCCCTCTCAGCTGCCACTAAGCTTCTATCTCTCACTTCCTCCTTTGGCCTCACTCAATGGTCTTCTGCAGCCACCCACAAAGATGGCCACACGCTGGACCTCATCTTCACCCGCCTCTGCTCCCTATCTAACCTCTCTAACTCACCTCTTCCTCTTTCTGACCACAATCTACTCACATTCTCTTCCCTCTCCACTCCTTATCTACAATCCCCACCCCACAAACTTGCACACCCTCGCAGAAATCGTAAACACCTTGATCTACACTCATTTTCTCTATCCCTCCTCCCTCTCACAGACATAAGTTCCTTACACAATGCGGATGACGCTGCCGCACTATATAACACCACAATAGCTGTAGCTTTGGAATCTCTTGCCCCTCTCACACATACCAAAGCTTCAAAATCAACAGACAGCCCTGGCACACCAGCCTGACCAAAGAACTGAGGCGAGCTTCCAGGGCTGCTGAGTGCACATGGAAAAGATCTCACTCCAACAAGCACTTCATCGCATTCAAACAGTCCCTAACTACTTTCAAGACCACACTCGCCACAGCTAAACAAACCTACTTCTCATCTCTCATATCCTCCCTCTCTCACAACCCTAAACAGTTATTCAACACCTTCGATTCTCTCCTCCGCCTCCAGCACCTCCTCCATCCCCACTCATCTCAGCTGAAGACTTTGCCTCATTTTTCAAGCAGAAGATTAAGAACATCAGAGACAGTTTTAGTCGACAACCCCCAGAGCCCTTCCTCCCGATTTCCCAGCCCTCCACCTCAAAAACCAACTTCTCCACGATTACAGAAGATCGACTCTCCACTCTACTCTCAAGATCGCATCTCACCACCTGTGCACTTGACCCGCTCCCATCCCACCTCATCCCAAACCTCACCACAGTCTTCATGCCAACCCTAACCCATCTCTTCAACCTATCACTAACAACTGGTGTTTTCCCCTCAAGCTTTAAACATGCCTCCATCACACCTATCCTCAAAAAGCCCTCTCTTGACCCATCCTCTGTATCTAGCTATCGCCCCATTATATCACTTCTCCCCTATGCCTCCAAGCTACTGGAACAACACGTCCATCTTAAACTGTCCTCCCATCTCTCTTCCTGCTCCCTCTTCGACCACTTACAATCTGGCTTCCGGTCACAACACTCCACTGAACCTGCCTAACTAAGGTCACCAATGACCTCTTAACCGCCAAGAGCAAGCGACACTACTCTGTCCTCCTCCTCCTGGACCTGTCGGCTGCCTCTGCCACAGTGGACCATTCCCTATTATTACAGACCCTCTCATCCCTTGGCATCACAGAATTGGCCCTTTCCTGGATCTCGTCATCCTTAACAGACTGGACATTCAGTGTCTCCCATTCACACACCACCTCCTCACCTCGCCCCTATCTGTCAGAGTCCCGCAAGGTTCAGTTCTTGGGCCCTTGCTCTTCTCCATTTACACCTTTGGCCTGGGACAGCTCATAGAATCTCATGGCTTTCAGTATCATCTCTATGCTGATGACACACAGATCTACATCTCTGGACCAGATATCACCTCCCTACTAACCAGAGTTCCTCAATGTCTGTCCACTATTTCATCCTTCTTCTCCGCTAGATTTCTGAAACTTAACATGGACAAAACAGAATTCATCATCTTTCCCCCATCTCACGTGACCCCCCCCAACGAACCTATCCATTACAGTAAATGGCTGCCCACTCTCCCCAGTCCCACAAGCTCGCTGCCTCGGGGTAATCCTTGACGCTGATCTCTCCTTCAAACCGCATATCCAAGCCCTTTCCACTTCCTGCCGCCTTCAACTCAAAAATATTTCACGGATCCGTTCATTCCTCAACCATGAATCTGCAAAAACCCTAGTCCATGCCCTCATCATCTCTCGCCTTGACTACTGCAACCTCCTGCTCTGTGGCCTCCCCTCTAACACTCTCGCACCCCTCCAATCTATTCTAAACTCTGCTGCCTGACTAATCCACCTGTCCCCTCGCTATTCCCCGGCCTCTTCCCTATGTCAATCCCTTAATTGGCTCCCCATTACCCAGAGACTCCAGTACAGAAGCCTAACCATGACATACAAAGCCATCCACAACCTGTCTCCTCCATACATCTGTGACCTCTTCTCCCGGTACTTACCTACACGCAACCTCCGATCCTCACAAGATCCCCTTCTCTACTCCCCTCTTATCTCCTCTTCCCACAATCGTATACAAAATTTCTCCCGCATCACCCCTACTCTGGAACCCTCTACCACAACATATCAGACTCACCTACCATCGAAACCTTCAAAAAGAACCTGAAGACCCACCTCTTCCGACAAGCCTACAACCTGCAGTAACCACCGATCGACCAAACCGCTGCACGGCCAGCTCTACCCTCGCCTACTGTATCCTCACCCATCCCTTGTAGATTGTGAGCCCTCGCGGGCAGGGTCCTCTCCTCCTGTATCCTCACCCATCCCTTGTAGATTGTGAGCCCTTGCGGGCAGGGTCCTCTCCTCCTGTATCCTCACCCATCCCTTGTAGATTGTGAGCCCTCGCGGGCAGGGTCCTCTCTCCTCCTGTATCCTCACCCATCCCTTGTAGATTGTGAGCCCTCGCGGTCAGGGTCCTCTCTCCTCCTGTATCCTCACCCATCCCTTGTAGATTGTGAGCCCTCGCGGGCAGGGTCCCCGCTCCTCCTGTATCCTCACCCATCCCTTGTAGATTGTGAGCCCTCGCGGGCAGGGTCCTCTCTCCTCATGTATCCTCACCCATCCCTTGTAGATTGTGAGCCCTCGCGGGCAGGGTCCTCTCTCCTCCTGTATCCTCACCCATCCCTTGTAGATTGTGAGCCCTCGCGGGCAGGGTCCTCTCTCCTCCTGTATCCTCACCCATCCCTTGTAGATTGTGAGCCCTCGCGGGCAGGGTCCTCTCTCCTCCTGTATCCTCACCCATCACTTGTAGATTGTGAGCCCTCGCGGGCAGGGTCCCCGCTCCTCCTGTATCCTCACCCATCCCTTGTAGAATGTGAGCCCTCGCGGGCAGGGTCCTCTCTCCTCATGTATCCTCACCCATCCCTTGTAGATTGTGAGCCCTCGCGGGCAGGGTCCTCTCTCCTCCTGTATCCTCACCCATCCCTTGTAGATTGTGAGCCCTCGCGGGCAGGGTCCTCTCTCCTCATGTATCCTCACCCATCCCTTGTAGATTGTGAGCCCTCGCGGGCAGGGTCCTCTCTCCTCCTGTATCCTCACCCATCCCTTGTAGATTGTGAGCCCTCGCGGGCAGGGTCCTCTCTCCTCATGTATCCTCACCCATCCCTTGTAGATTGTGAGCCCTCGCGGGCAGGGTCCTCTCTCCTCCTGTATCCTCACCCATCCCTTGTAGATTGTGAGCCCTCGCGGGCAGGGTCCCCGCTCCTCCTGTATCCTCACCCATCCCTTGTAGATTGTGAGCCCTCGCGGGCAGGGTCCTCTCTCCTCCTGTATCCTCACCCATCCCTTGTAGATTGTGAGCCCTCGCGGGCAGGGTCCTCTCTCCTCCTGTATCCTCACCCATCCCTTGTAGATTGTGAGCCCTCGCGGGCAGGGTCCTCTCTCCTCCTTTATCCTCACCCATCCCTTGTAGATTGTGAGCCCTCGCGGGCAGGGTCCTCTCTCCTCATGTATCCTCACCCATCCCTTGTAGATTGTGAGCCCTCGCGGGCAGGGTCCTCTCTCCTCCTGTATCCTCACCCATCCCTTGTAGATTGTGAGCCCTCGCGGGCAGGGTCCTCTCTCCTCATGTATCCTCACCCATCCCTTGTAGATTCTGAGCCCTCGCGGGCAGGGTCCTCTCTCCTCCTGTATCCTCACCCATCCCTTGTAGATTGTGAGCCCTCGCGGGCAGGGTCCTCTCTCCTCATGTATCCTCACCCATCCCTTGTAGATTGTGAGCCCTCGCGGGCAGGGTCCTCTCTCCTCCTGTATTCTCACCCATCCCTTGTAGATTGTGAGCCCTCGCGGGCAGGGTCCTCTCTCCTCCTGTATCCTCACCCATCCCTTGTAGATTGTGAGCCCTCGCGGGCAGGGTCCCCGCTCCTCCTGTATTCTCACCCATCCCTTGTAGATTCTGAGCCCTCGCGGGCAGGGTCCTCTCTCCTCCTGTATCCTCACCCATCCCGTGTAGATTGTGAGCCCTCGCGGGCAGGGTCCTCTCTCCTCATGTATCCTCACCCAGCCCTTGTAGATTGTGAGCCCTCGCGGGCAGGGTCCTCTCTCCTCCTGTATTCTCACCCATCCCTTGTAGATTGTGAGCCCTCGCGGGCAGGGTCCTCTCTCCTCCTGTATTCTCACCCATCCCTTGTAGATTGTGAGCCCTCGCGGGCAGGGTCCTCTCTCCTCCTGTATCTTCACCCATCCCTTGTAGATTGTGAGCCCTCGCGGGCAGGGTCCTCTCTCCTCCTGTATCCTCACCCATCCCTTGTAGATTGTGAGCCCTCGCGGGCAGCGTCCTCTCTCCTCCTGTATCCTCACCCATCCCCTGTAGACTGTGAGCCCTCGCGGGCAGGGTCCTCTCTTCTCCTGTATCCTCACCCATCCCTTGTAGATTGTGAGCCCTCGCGGGCAGCGTCCTCTCTCCTCCTGTACCAGCTGTGACTTGTATTATTTAAGATTATTATACCTGTTTTTAGTATGTATACCCCTCCTCACATGTAAAGCGCCATGGAATAAATGGCGCTATAATAATAAATAATAATAATATAACCAATAAAGGATGTAGTAGTGCCCGACAAGGAGGGGCTGTCGGTCTTATGTGTTATAATGGGTAAATGAATGTAATATGGACCCAATAAGTGTAAAATCACCAAACTCGCCATGTGTAATAGTGTGGGATCCGCTCGGGTCATTAAAGGTGATGTCACTTCTGGGAGGAGCCATGACCACCGCGGATCACTAGCGCAAAGGTCCCACAGACATGAAACCAACTCTGAGCCATTCCTCTGTTATTACTCCGGGAAATGTCTAAATAAATTGATAATTGGGTGTGTCATTATCCAGCCTGAGACTGCCCAACCAGTGCTGTCTGAGGAGGGACACACCCCTCTGTTAAGAGGAATGGCAACGCCCATTTGTCAGTTTAAACTTATGATGTTTATGAGATAAGCTGCCGTGGATCTGTTCTTCCTCAGGGAATGCAAGAATTTACCAAAACGGACATGGCTGACTGGTCCTCACTAAAAGTACCAGAAATGGTGATGGTGGGCGTCAGCCCCTCCGTTCTGAGGTTCGGACTGAGGGACGGTGTGCGCCAATGATCAGCAGGGATCACCCATGGACTTGTGGTGGAGCATGAAGATCCGCCGACACTCACACTAGTCGCTGACTAATGCTCCCATAAAATATACCTGGGGTTGAATATGTATTGCCGTTCTGTGTCTACAGCACCTGTGCAGGCCTATGTGTCTCCACGGTTACGACTACAGTCTGATCCCATGTGTGACGCCACCTGTTCTGTATTCTGTCAGCCCAGGAGCGGTATATACTAAGGAGATGCTGTCACGGCGGCCATATTGGAGGGGGCATCGATAGCAGTGGGAATCTGGTATGAACACGTCCACGGGAGCGGATTGTGGTCTCTGGTGGGAGGAATCATTCCAGGAGAGGCTCCCGGGTGTCGATCTCCGGCGATGAAGATCCGTATCTGCCTCCTGAGGCGGTCACATAATTAAAAAATCCATAGGTTAAACAGCGGGGGTCCCCGAGGAGCGGAGAAACACAGATCAGATCTGCAGGGGGGCATCAATCAGTGCGACACGTGGGGGAGGGGGAGCACACGTACAGCACCGAGTCATGTATAGCGGGGTCGGTACATGGGGGGCCACACATCATCCCCAGTCCCACCTCATTTCACAGGTCACATCTACATTGCTTAGTTACACCATATCATATCCTCCAGTCACATCCAAAGCTGCAGGCCAACGATGCTCTGTATACAGGACGTTACATCTTGTGACTGCCCCCTGCTTGCTCACTGTCTGTGGGGCATCAGAAGAAGGAAAAATGGCCCCTCCATTTATGGGGCTCCATGACCCTACACCCACCACAGTCTATCCAGACCCCTGCTCCTATGTCATGTTGAATTTAAAGGGGTTGTGCCAAGTTTGAAAGCCATCCCCTGAAAAGAGGGTTCAGATAATTTACCGATGGCGGGGGTCCAGTGATCCTGACAAGGGGGCTCCACCAAAGCTTCATCCTTTATGGGACCGACGGAGGAAGCCGAGCACGGTGCCCTGCCATAGCCGGCAGTCCCACAGACAATGAATGGAGCGGAGTCCGAGCTCACCCTCCCCCCCTTCATTCAAGACAGGCGGGGGGTCCCAGCATGTGGACCCTCAGGGATCAGTAAGTTATCCCCTACCCCATGGACAAATTTGATGATAAACCTTTAAAGAGGTATTCCCATCTCCAAGATCCAATCCCAATATGTTGTAGGTGTAATAATATTAGCAAATACCTCCGATTATCGTATAGTTCTTCTGATTCACTGTGTTTCTTTAATGCTGGCATTGTGCAGGACCTTGGGTATTTATGACCACTAGCAACTGTCACTATATCTGTGGTGATAACCATGGATACCTAAGGTCCTGCACATGAGGAAAAAGACAAAGTGAATCAGACGAACTATGCTGCATTTCTAGTTGGAGGTGTTTGCTAATATTGTTATTATTACTCCTACAACATATCGGGATAGGATCTTGGAGATGGGAATATCCCTTTTATTCCTTATGTTGTCCAGGAACCGCCAGTAGAATGGTGGGTGCAGCTTTGGGTGTGACTGGAGGATTTGACCTGTTATTCCTCAGGGGCGGTACCAGAGAAGTGAAGTGAGTGTATAATGATTGCCATGTTGTATCATCCCCAGGTACGACGTCTGTGCCCACCCGGGCCGCCCCCGTGTCCCTGACTGACGAGCTGGCCCCTGCAGGGGTCAGCGAGACCTCCGGCGTCCTGACCACGGCCGTCGGGGGGACATTCTCCCTTCCTCCACCCCTCAGCACATTGACGCCTCCATCTCCAGCACCAACAGGAGGTCCAGGCCCGTCTGCAGAAGGCGAGGAGGAGACCACCACCACCCTGATCACCACCACCACCGTAACCACCGTGCACAGCCCAGGTGAGGATGAACTACAACTCCCAGCGTGCCCTGACAGCCCCCGGGGTAGTGTATGATGGGAGTTGTGGTTTTCTGTCCCCTTCTCTGCAGTTCTCTGTAATAATAACATCTCGGAGCTGGAAGGCATCCTGGAGGCTCCGGAATATTCGGGGGGAAGCTTCTTCGGGGGCCTGGACTGCACATACAGCGTGTCCGTGTACATGGGGTACGGCGTGGAGATCCGGGTGAGTGCGATCAGCGGTGGGATCTCTGTTCTGTCCGCGAGTCGCCCTCAGCAGGGTGACAACCCACACGGCCATCACCTCACACCCCGCGAGGGTTGTCGCTGCTTCCCCTCAACCCTGGGGCCCCAAATGTGACAAACGCCAGACGACTCGGGGTTAATGGTTTAAAGATTTATATTGGCCAAATGTTTCCAGGTGGAGAAGCTCAACTTGTCCAAGGAGGAGGCGCTGAGCGTGGAGGGGGTCGAGGAAGATCACCGCTTCCTGCTGGCCAATGAGACGCTGATGGCTGAGGGCCAGGTGATCCGCAGTCCGACCAATCACATTGCAGTACGGTTCCAGACTTACCGCGCCACCAGACCCGGAGCATTTAAATTGCGCTACCAAGGTAAAATATTCATCACAGCCCGCTCCATATCATAGTCACCGGTCCACTAATCACTGCACATAGGAGCAGTATTATAGTAGTTATATTCCTGTATATAGGGGCAGTATTATAGTAGTTATATTCTTGTACATAGGAGCAGTATTATAGTAGTTATATTCCTGTACATGGGAGCAGTATTATAGTAGTTATATTCCTGTATATAGGGGCAGTATTATAGTAGTTATATTCTTGTACATAGGGGCAGTATTATAGTAGTTATATTCTTGTACATAGGGGCAGTATTATAGTAGTTATATTCTTGTTCATAGGGGCAGTATTATAGTAGTTATATTCCTGTACATGGGAGCAGTATTATAGTAGTTATATTCCTGTACATGGGAGCAGTATTATAGTAGTTATATTCTTGTACATAGGAGCAGTATTATAGTAGTTATATTCCTGTACATGGGAGCAGTATTATAGTAGTTATATTCCTGTATATAGGGGCAGTATTATAGTAGTTATATTCTTGTACATAGGGGCAGTATTATAGTAGTTATATTCTTGTACATAGGGGCAGTATTATAGTAGTTATATTCTTGTTCATAGGGGCAGTATTATAGTAGTTATATTCCTGTACATGGGAGCAGTATTATAGTAGTTATATTCCTGTATATAGGGGCAGTATTATAGTAGTTATATTCTTGTACATGGGGCAGTATTATAGTAGTTATATTCTTGTACATAGGGGCAGTATTATAGTAGTTATATTCTTGTATATAGGAGCAGTATTATAGTAGTTATATTCTTGTACATAGGAGCAGTATTATAGTAGTTATATTCTTGTACATAGGGGCAGTATTATAGTAGTTATATTCTTGTACATGGGGCAGTATTATAGTAGTTATATTCTTGTACATAGGGGCAGTATTATAGTAGTTATATTCTTGTATATAGGAGCAGTATTATAGTAGTTATATTCTTGTACATAGGAGCAGTATTATAGTAGTTATATTCTTGTACATGGGGCAGTATTATAGTAGTTATATTCTTGTACATAGGGGCAGTATTATAGTAGTTATATTCCTGTATATAGGGGCAGTATTATAGTAGTTATATTCTTGTGCATAGGAGCAGTATTATAGTAGTTATATTCTTGTGCATAGGAGCAGTATTATAGTAGTTATATTCTTGTACATAAGGGCAGTATTATAGTAGTTATATTCTTGTACATAGGGGCAGTATTATAGTAGTTATATTCTTGTACATAGGAGCAGTATTATAGTAGTTAGATTCTTGTACATAGGAGCAGTATTATAGTAGTTATATTCTTGTACATAGGGGGCAGTATTATAGTAGTTATATTCTTGTACATAGGGGGCAGTATTATAGTAGTTATATTCTTGTACATAGGAGCAGTATTATAGTAGTTATATTCTTGTACATAGGAGCAGTATTATAGTAGTTATATTCTGTACATAGGAGCAGTATTATAGTAGTTAGATTCTTGTACATAGGAGCAGTATTATAGTAGTTAGATTCTTGTACATAGGAGCAGTATTATAGTAGTTATATTCCTGTACATAGGGGGCAGTATTATAGTAGTTATATTCTTGTACATAGGGGCAGTATTATAGTAGTTATATTCTTGTACATAGGGGCAGTATTATAGTAGTTATATTCTTGTACATAGGGGGCAGTATTATAGTAGTTATATTCTTGTACATAGGAGCAGTATTATAGTAGTTATATTCCTGTACATGGGAGCAGTATTATAGTAGTTATATTCCTGTATATAGGGGCAGTATTATAGTAGTTATATTCTTGTACATAGGGGCAGTATTATAGTAGTTATATTCTTGTACATAGGGGCAGTATTATAGTAGTTATATTCTTGTACATAGGGGCAGTATTATAGTAGTTATATTCCTGTACATGGGAGCAGTATTATAGTAGTTATATTCCTGTATATAGGGGCAGTATTATAGTAGTTATATTCTTGTACATAGGGGCAGTATTATAGTAGTTATATTCTTGTACATAGGAGCAGTATTATAGTAGTTATATTCCTGTACATGGGAGCAGTATTATAGTAGTTATATTCCTGTATATAGGGGCAGTATTATAGTAGTTATATTCTTGTACATAGGGGCAGTATTATAGTAGTTATATTCTTGTACATGGGGCAGTATTATAGTAGTTATATTCTTGTACATAGGGGCAGTATTATAGTAGTTATATTCTTGTATATAGGAGCAGTATTATAGTAGTTATATTCTTGTACATAGGAGCAGTATTATAGTAGTTATATTCTTGTACATGGGGCAGTATTATAGTAGTTATATTCTTGTACATAGGGGCAGTATTATAGTAGTTATATTCCTGTATATAGGGGCAGTATTATAGTAGTTATATTCTTGTGCATAGGAGCAGTATTATAGTAGTTATATTCTTGTGCATAGGAGCAGTATTATAGTAGTTATATTCTTGTACATAAGGGCAGTATTATAGTAGTTATATTCTTGTACATAGGGGCAGTATTATAGTAGTTATATTCTTGTACATAGGAGCAGTATTATAGTAGTTAGATTCTTGTACATAGGAGCAGTATTATAGTAGTTATATTCTTGTACATAGGGGGCAGTATTATAGTAGTTATATTCTTGTACATAGGGGGCAGTATTATAGTAGTTATATTCTTGTACATAGGAGCAGTATTATAGTAGTTATATTCTTGTACATAGGAGCAGTATTATAGTAGTTATATTCTGTACATAGGAGCAGTATTATAGTAGTTAGATTCTTGTACATAGGAGCAGTATTATAGTAGTTAGATTCTTGTACATAGGAGCAGTATTATAGTAGTTATATTCCTGTACATAGGGGGCAGTATTATAGTAGTTATATTCTTGTACATAGGGGCAGTATTATAGTAGTTATATTCTTGTACATAGGGGCAGTATTATAGTAGTTATATTCTTGTACATAGGGGCAGTATTATAGTAGTTATATTCTTGTACATAGGGGGCAGTATTATAGTAGTTATATTCTTGTACATAGGAGCAGTATTATAGTAGTTATATTCTTGTACATAGGGGGCAGTATTATAGTAGTTATATTCTTGTACATAGGAGCAGTATTATAGTAGTTATATTCTTGTACATAGGAGCAGTATTATAGTAGTTATATTCTTGTACATAGGAGCAGTATTATAGTAGTTATATTCTTGTACATAGGGGGCAGTATTATAGTAGTTATATTCTTGTACATAGGAGCAGTATTATAGTAGTTATATTCTTGTACATAGGATCAGTATTATAGTAGTTATATTCTTGTACATAGGAGCAGTATTATAGCAGTTATATTATTGTACATAGGAGCAGTATTAAAGTAGCTATATTCTTGTATATAGGAGCAGTATTATAGTAGTTATATTCTTGTACATAGGGGCAGTATTATAGTAGTTATATTCTTGTACATAGGAGCAGTATTATAGTAGTTATATTCTTGTACATAGGGGGCAGTATTATAGTAGTTATATTCTTGTACATAGGAGCAGTATTATAGTAGTTATATTCTTGTACATAGGGGGCAGTATTATAGTAGTTATATTCTTGTACATAGGAGCAGTATTATAGTAGTTATATTCTTGTACATAGGGGGCAGTATTATAGTAGTTATATTCTTGTACATAGGGGGCAGTATTATAGTAGTTATATTCTTGTACATAGGGGCAGTATTATAGTAGTTATATTCTTGTACATAGGGGGCAGTATTATAGTAGTTATATTCTTGTACATAGGAGCAGTATTATAGTAGTTATATTCTTGTACATAGGGGGCAGTATTATAGTAGTTATATTCTTGTACATAGGGGGCAGTATTATAGTAGTTATATTCTTGTACATAGGGGCAGTATTATAGTAGTTATATTCTTGTACATAAGGGCAGTATTATAGAAGTTATATTCTTGTACATAGGGGGCAGTATTATAGTAGTTATATTCTTGTACATAGGAGCAGTATTATAGTAGTTATATTCTTGTACATAGGGGCAGTATTATAGTAGTTATATTCTTGTACATAGGGGGCAGTATTATAGTAGTTATATTCTTGTACATAGGGGCAGTATTATAGCAGTTATTTTCTTGTACATAGGGGCAGTATTATAGTAGTTATATTCCTGTACTTAGGAGCAGTATTATAGTAGTTATATTCTTGTACATAGGAGCAGTATTATAGTAGTTATATTCTTGTACATAGGGGCAGTATTATAGCAGTTATATTCTTGTACTTAGGAGCAGTATTATAGTAGTTATATTCTTGTACATATGGGCAGTATTATAGTAGTTATATTCTTGTACATAGGGGCAGTATTATAGCAGTTATATTCTTGTACTTAGGAGCAGTATTATAGTAGTTATATTCTTGTACATAGGGGCAGTATTATAGTAGTTATATTCCTGTACTTAGGAGCAGTATTATAGTAGTTATATTCTTGTACATATGGGCAGTATTATAGTAGTTATATTCTTGTACATATGGGCAGTATTATAGTAGTTATATTCTTGTACATAGGAGCAGTATTATAGTAGTTATATTCTTTTACATAGGAGCAGTATTATAGTAGTTATATTCTTGTACATAGGGGCAGTATTATAGTAGTTATATTCTTGTACATAGGGGCAGTATTATAGTAGTTATATTCTTGTACATAGAAGCAGTATTATAGTAGTTATATTCTTGTACATAAGAGGCAGTATTATAGTAGTTATTTTCTTGTACATAGGGGCAGTATTATAGTAGTTATATTCTTGTACATAGGAGCAGTATTATAGTAGTTATATTCTTTTACATAGGAGCAGTATTATAGTAGTTATATTCTTGTACATAGGGGCAGTATTATAGTAGTTATATTCTTGTACATAGGGGCAGTATTATAGTAGTTATATTCTTGTACATAGGAGCAGAATTATAGTAGTTATATTCTTGTACATAAGAGGCAGTATTATAGTAGTTATATTCTTGTACATAGGGGCAGTATTATAGTAGTTATATTCTTGTACATAGGAGCAGAATTATAGTAGTTATATTCTTGTACATAAGAGGCAGTATTATAGTAGTTATATTCTTGTACATAGGGGCAGTATTATATTAGTTATATTCTTGTACATAGGGGCAGAATTATAGTAGTTATATTCCTGTACATAGGAGCAGTATTATAGTAAGAAGAAAAAGCAGAAGTCCAGCGCGGGTGATGTCCATAAAAAATACCTTTTCTTCCATATTCGTTAAAAGCACATAAATCCAAAGTCCATCTTCATATCCATAGACACAAAAACGGGTGATTCATACCAGTGACAGTCACAGGCTTAAAGTGCATTAAAATCATACGCGTTTCAACGGTCGTGCCGCCTTACTCATTGTGATAAAAATAAAATGAAAGAGGGCTGCCATATAGGACTAGGCCCATTAGGTTACACCCCCTGATCTTGCAGACAACAGAAACAGGGCAACACCTACAGGTAGTTAATGAGTTTAGCCTGAAATTTGCATGTACAAATACTAAGCTTAAGGCAGGAGAAAGAGAGGGGAAAAAAAAAAAAAAAAAAAAGTCTATGGACTTTTATATGGATGTTATATATACAAGAATTATAACTTATCATTCATAATAATTCATAAGATCCTGCCGGATATTCATGCCTAGGGGGGCTCTGGACTTAAGCTGATACATCCACCATATCTCTCTGTTGGTTATTTTTCTTTTTATATCTCCCCCTCGGAATGGAGCTTTAACCCTTTCAATCCCGCGGACCTCCAATGAGCTGACATCCCCATTGTGTTTATGGATGAAGTGTTTGGATGCAGCAGAGCTCTTATGGGTGATTTTATTCACTGCATCAGACAAGTGCCTCCTTATTATTCCACCAAAAACCTAAACTCTGGTTATAAATCAAAAAAACCCTATTTTTACCCTGTCAATTCAAGACCTAACATCTTGGATTCATTCCAGGAATGCATAGAGGAGGACCTGATAGAACTCAAGAAAAAATCATCATGTAACCATAACAGACCCAATCTGAGTAAACTAGAAAGGAAAGCTCTGGAGGAGATCAGAGGCAACCAGGATCTCATGGTCAGAAGAGCTGACAAGGGAGGAGCTGTGGTCCTACTGAATGCAGGTCGATATGTCCAGCAGAACAACACGTATAGGAGACTACAGCATGATCCCACTGAACTATTCCAGAAAAAACTAAAACATCTGCTTTCTGAGGGTTTTGCTATAGGGGCACTGGATAAAAAACTGTCTGAGGATTTATTTGTGGAACACCCTATAATCCCCATCTTCCATTCCCTGCCTAAGATCCACAAGGAAGTCTTCCCTCCTACATTCAGACCCATAGTAGCAGGGATTGGAAGCATGGGTGAAAACCTCAGTACCTGGGTGGATATGTATCTAGACTACCAGGCTATATAAAAGATACAAAGCATTTGATTTCCTCCCTGGATAAGACTGCATGGTCTGGAGACTGTATCTTCATCTCCTGTGATGTGGAGGCCTTGTATCCCTCCCTGATGCATGATCTGACTATCTCCATCCTGAGGAGACATCTCCAGGACTACAGTGACTACACTCCGGCTATACAGGAATTTTTGATTTCCTCTGTGGACTTTCTCCTCAAACATAACTTTTTTTCCTTTAATAAAGAGTTTTTTTTGCAGGTTTGCGGAGCCCCGATGGGCGCAGGGTTCTCGCCATCTATCGCTAACCTGTATATGGCAGCCTGGGAGAGCTTGTTCATGTTTTCACATGTTAACCCCTTCTCCCCCTATATTAGGTGGCTGGGGCGCTATCTGGACGACCTGCTCCTCATATGGGAGGGACCTGCGGACTTGATATCTGAACTTATCAAATATATGAATGATAATGAAATGAATTTGAAATTCACCTATACAATTGGTGGTAGAAACATTAATTTTTTAGATGTTACTTTAGATCTAAATTCAGGTTCAATCATCACAATCTCCCCTTTCAGGAAAAATACCGCGACTAACTCCATATTACATGCCAAATCATGTCATCCGAGACATGTAATAAAAAACATACCTGTGGGGGAACTCTACAGGTTTAAGAGGAACAGTACCACCAAGGAAGTGTATGACAGGAGTAAGAGGGAGGTGAGGGGCAGGCTGGCTCATAGGGGCTATCCCAGCTGGATGCTGCATTGTGGAGGATATAGATCGGGAGACTATGCTGAGTAAAACGAGCAGTAACCGTGTGTCCAGTGAGGAGCACATCACCTTCACCACTACATACAGCCCTCAGTGATATCATCAGAAAAAGAATCCCTATGCTGAGCCAGGATAAAAAGCTGAACCAAATCCTGTCCAAACCAGTGCGCTATATCGCTAAAAAAGCCCCTAGTCTGAACAACATCTTATCCCCCAGCCTCTTTATTAGTGAAGACAAAAGGTTAAAAGAGAAAGAAAACTGGCTCAGTACTAAAGGCACATACAAGTGTGGGCACAATATCTGCACCTGCTGTAAATACATGGTGAACAGTAAGGAATTCCACTCATCTGTCACCAAAAAGACCTACAAAATTAACCACTACATTAACTGCAACACCTCCAATGTGGTGTATCTGATTAATTGCACCACCTGTGAGCAGCAATATGTGGGGTGCACAGGGGGTCCCCTGAAAGTGAGAATAAGGAGGCACTTGTCTGATGCAGTGAATAAAATCACCCATAAGAGCTCTGCTGCATCCAAACACTTCATCCATAAACACAATGGGGATGTCAGCTCATTGGAGGTCCGCGGGATTGAAAGGGTTAAAGCTCCATTCCGAGGGGGAGATATAAAAAGAAAAATAACCAACAGAGAGATATGGTGGATGTATCAGCTTAAGTCCAGAGCCCCCCTAGGCATGAATATCCGGCAGGATCTTATGAATTATTATGAATGATAAGTTATAATTCTTGTATATATAACATCCATATAAAAGTCCATAGACTTTTTTTTTTTTTTTTTTTTCCCCTCTCTTTCTCCTGCCTTAAGCTTAGTATTTGTACATGCAAATTTCAGGCTAAACTCATTAACTACCTGTAGGTGTTGCCCTGTTTCTGTTGTCTGCAAGATCAGGGGGTGTAACCTAATGGGCCTAGTCCTATATGGCCGCCCTCTTTCATTTTATTTTTATCACAATGAGTAAGACGGCACGACCGTTGAAACGCGTATGATTTTAATGCACTTTAAGCCTGTGACTGTCACTGGTATGAATCACCCGTTTTTGTGTCTATGGATATGAAGATGGACTTTGGATTTATGTGCTTTTAACGAATATGGAATAAAAGGTATTTTTTATGGACATCACCCGCGCTGGACTTCTGCTTTTTCTTCAAACTACTTGCTGCACTGCATGATCCGTGCGCTGGGCCTGAGAGGAGGTGAGCTGATCTTCATTGCTTTTTCTTTTCCAGTATTATAGTAGTTATATTCTTGTACATAGGGGGCAGTATTATAGTAGTTATATTCTTGTACATAGGGGCAGTATTATAGTAGTTATATTCTTGTACATAGGGGCAGTATTATAGTAGTTATATTCTTGTACATAGGGGCAGTATTATAGTAGTTATATTCCTGTACATAGGGGCAGTATTATAGTAGTTATATTCTTGTACATAGGGGCAGTATTATAGTAGTTATATTCTTGTACATAGGGGCAGAATTATAGTAGTTATATTCCTGTACATAGGAGCAGTATTATAGTAGTTATATTCTTGTACATAGGGGCAGTATTATAGTAGTTATATTCTTGTACATAGGGGCAGTATTATAGTAGTTATATTCTTGTACATAGGGGCAGTATTATAGTAGTTATATTCCTGTACATAGGGGCAGTATTATAGTAGTTATATTCTTGTACATAGGGGCAGTATTATAGTAGTTATATTCTTGTACATAGGGGCAGAATTATAGTAGTTATATTCCTGTACATAGGAGCAGTATTATAGTAGTTATATTCTTGTACATAGGGGCAGAATTATAGTAGTTATATTCCTGTACATAGGAGCAGTATTATAGTAGTTATATTCTTGTACATAGGGGGCAGTATTATGGTAGTTATATTCTCGTACATAGGAGGCAGTATTATAGTAGTTATATTCTTGTACATAGGAGCAGTATTATAGTAGTTATATTCTTGTACATAGGGGCAGAATTATAGTAGTTATATTCTTGTACATAGGGGCAGTATTATAGTAGTTATATTCTTGTACATAGGGGCAGTATTATAGTAGTTATATTCTTGTATATAGGGGCAGTATTATAGTAGTTATATTCTTGTACATAGGAGCAGAATTATAGTAGTTATATTCTTGTACATAGGGGCAGTATTATAGCAGTTATATTCTTGTACATAGGAGCAGTATTATGGTAGTTATATTCGTGTACATAGGAGCAGTATTATAGTAGTTATATTCTTGTACATAGGGGGCAGTATTATAGTAGTTATATTCTTGTACAATGGGGCAGTATTATAGTAGTTATATTCTTGTACATAGGGGCAGTATTATAGTAGTTATATTCTTGTACTTAGGGGGCAGTATTATAGTAGTTATATTCTTGTACATAGGAGCAGTATTATAGTAGTTATATTCTTGTACATAGGGGGCAGTATTATAGTAGTTATATTCTTGTACATAGGGGGCAGTATTATAGTAGTTATTTTCTTGTACATAGGGGCAGTATTATAGTAGTTATATTCTTGTACATAGGGGGCAGTATTATAGTAGTTATATTCTTGTACATAGGAGCAGTATTATAGTAGTTATATTCTTGTACATAGGGGGCAGTATTATAGTAGTTATATTCTTGTACATAGGGGGCAGTATTATAGTAGTTATATTCTTGTACATAGGGGCAGTATTATAGTAGTTATATTCTTGTACATAAGGGCAGTATTATAGAAGTTATATTCTTGTACATAGGGGGCAGTATTATAGTAGTTATATTCTTGTACATAGGGGGCAGTATTATAGTAGTTATATTCTTGTACATAGGAGCAGTATTATAGTAGTTATATTCTTGTACATAGGAGCAGTATTATAGTAGTTATATTCTTGTACATAGGAGCAGTATTATAGTAGTTATATTCTTGTACATAGGGGCAGTATTATAGTAGTTATATTCTTGTACATAGGAGCAGTATTATAGTAGTTATATTCTTGTACATAGGAGCAGTATTATAGTAGTTATATTCTTGTACATAGGGGCAGTATTATAGTAGTTATATTCTTGTACATAGGAGCAGTATTATAGTAGTTATATTCTTGTACATAGGAGCAGTATTATAGTAGTTATATTCTTGTACATAGGGGGCAGTATTATAGTAGTTATATTCTTGTACATAGGGGGCAGTATTATAGTAGTTATATTCTTGTACATAGGGGCAGTATTATAGTAGTTATATTCTTGTACATAAGGGCAGTATTATAGAAGTTATATTCTTGTACATAGGGGGCAGTATTATAGTAGTTATATTCTTGTACATAGGGGGCAGTATTATAGTAGTTATATTCTTGTACATAGGAGCAGTATTATAGTAGTTATATTCTTGTACATAGGAGCAGTATTATAGTAGTTATATTCTTGTACATAGGGGGCAGTATTATAGTAGTTATATTCTTGTACATAGGGGGCAGTATTATAGTAGTTATATTCTTGTACATAGGAGCAGTATTATAGTAGTTATATTCTTGTACATAGGAGCAGTATTATAGTAGTTATATTCTTGTACATAGGGGCAGTATTATAGTAGTTATATTCTTGTACATACTGTATAAGATCATGGCTGATGTCTCACTATATTTTTAGATTGATTGTTGTCATTGCAAAGGTAATTGTTATTTCTTTTTTTTGCAGCTTACGTCCTGAGCTGTGTGTTTCCACCTCGACCGGAAAATGGCGAAGTCACCGTCACAGACCTCCATCCTGGAGGATCCGCTAACTTTCGCTGTGCTCCTGGGTTCACACTGAAAGGTGTAGATTCACTTGTCTGTCTCAATATCACCCGCCCTCAATGGAGTGGAAAACCGCCAGTCTGCACAGGTGAGAAAATTTGTACACAGTGACTGCACCAGCAGAATAGTGAGTGCAGCTCTGGAGTATAATACAGGATGTAACTCAGGATCAGTAATGTAATGTATGTACACAGTGACTGCACCAGCAGAATAGTGAGTGCGGCTCTGGAGTATAATACAGGATGTAACTCAGGATCAGTAATGTAATGTATGTACACAGTGACTGCACCAGCAGAATAGTGAGTGCAGCTCTGGAGTATAATACAGGATGTAACTCAGGATCAGTAATGTAATGTATGTACACAGTGACTGCACCAGCAGAATAGTGAGTGCAGCTCTGGAGTATAATACAGGATGTAACTCAGGATCAGTAATGTAATGTATGTACACAGTGACTGCACCAGCAGAATAGTGAGTGCAGCTCTGGAGTATAATACAGGATGTAACTCAGGATCAGTAATGTAATGTATGTACACAGTGACTGCACCAGCAGAATAGTGAGTGCAGCTCTGGAGTATAATACAGGATGTAACTCAGGATCAGTAATGTAATGTATGTACACAGTGACTGCACCAGCAGAATAGTGAGTGCAGCTCTGAAGAGTAATATAGTACAGTGAAGGAAATAAGTATTTGATCCCTTGCTGATTTTGGACGTTTGTCCACTGACAAAGACATGAACCGTCTATAATTTTAAGGGTCGGTTAATTTTAACATTGAGAGATAGAATATCAAAAATAAAATCCTGAAATTCACATTGTATAAATTATATAAATGTATTTGCATTTTGCAGTGAGAAATAAGTATTTGACCCTTCTGGCAAACAAGACTTAATACTTGGTGGTAAAACCCTTGTTGGCAAGCTCAGCAGTCAGACGTCTCTTGTAGTTGATGATGAGGTTTGCGCACATGTCAGGAGGAATCTTGCTCCACTCCTCTTTGCAGATCATCTCTAAATTATTACGATTTTGAGGCTGTTACTTGGCAACTCGGAGCTTCATCTCCCTCCATAAGTTTCTATGGGATTCAGGTCTGGAGACTGGCTAGGCCACTCCATGAACTTAATGTGCTTTTTTTGAGCTGCTCCCTTGTTGCCTTGGCTGTATGTTTTGGGTCATTGGAAGACCCAGCCAAGACCCATTTTTAATGTCCTGGCGGAGGGAAGGAGGTTGTCACTCAGGATTTTTCGGTACATGGCTTCATCCATTCTCCCATTGATGCGGTGAAGTAGTCCTGTGCCCTTAGCAGAGAAACACCGCCAACATATAATGTTTCCCCCTCCATGCTTGACAGTGGGGATGGTGTTCTTTGTGTTATAGGCAGCATTTCTCTTCCTCCAAACACGGCGAGTTGAGTTAATGCCAAAGACCTCAATGTTTGTCTCATCTGACCACAGCACCTTCTCCCAGTAACTCCCAGAATCATCCATGTGTTCACTGGTAAACTTCAGACGGGCCGCACATGTGCCTTCTTCAGCAGGGGGACCTTGCGGGCACTGCAGGATTATAAACCTTTACGGTGTAATGTGTTACCAGTGGTTTTCTTGGTGACTGTGGTCCCAGCTGCCTTGAGATCATTAACAAGTTCCCCCCTGTGTAGTTTTAGGCTGATCTCTCACCCTCCTCGTGATTAAGGATACCCCACGAGGTGAGATTCTGCACGGTGCCCCAGATCGATGTCGATTCACAGTCATTTTGTATTTCTTCCATTTTCTTACTATTTCACCGACAGTTGTCTCCTTCTCACCCAGCGTCTTACTTATGGTTCTGTAGCCCATTCCAGCTTTGTGCAGGTCTATGATCTTGTCCCTGACATCCTTATAAAGCTCTTTGGTGTTGCCCATGTTGTAGAGGTCAGAGTCTGACTGATAATTGAGTCTGTGGACAGAAGTCTCTTGGTGACTATGTAAGACAGCTGTCTTTAATGCAGGTAATGAGTTGATTAGGAGCATCTAAGGCTATGTGCAGATTTGCAGATTCCACTGTGGATTTTTCCGCAGCGGAATTGCAAAATCCGCAGTGAAAACCCATCGCGGTTTTTACTGCGGATTTATCGCGGTTTTTACTGCGTTTTCTTCTGCGGATTTTCAACTGCAGTTTTCTATTGGAGCAGCTGAAAATCCGCAGAAAAGAAGTGACATGCTGCGGAATGTAATCCGCAGCGTTTCCGCGCGGATTTTTCTGCAGCATGTGCACAGCGTTTTTTGTTTCCCATAGGTTTACATTGTAATGTAAACTCATGGGAAACTGCTGCGGATCCGCAGCGGTCAAATCCGCTGCGGATCCGCAGCAAAATCCGCATAGTGTGAATATAGCCTTAGGCTATGTGCACACGTAGAAAGATCCTCTGCGGATTTGATAAATCCGCAGGGCAAAAACTGTGCGTTTTTCCTGCGGATTTACAGCAGATTTACTGCAGTTTTTGTGCGGATTCCACTGCGGTTTTCTATTACGGAGCAGGTGTAAAACCGCTGCGGATTCCGCACAAAGAATCGACATGCTGCGGAATGTAAACCGCTGCGTTTCCGCGCGTTTTTTTCCGCAGCATGTGCGCTGCGGATTGCGTTTCCCATAGGTTTACATTGTACTGTAAACGCATGGGAAACCGCTGCGGACCCGCAGCAAAATCCGCAGCGTGTGCACAGAGCCTTAATGGTCGGGAGGGGATCAAATACTTATTTCTCACTACAAAATGCAAATACATTTATATAGTTTATACAATGTGATTTTCTGGATTTTATTTTTGATATTCCATCTCTCAATGATAACATTAACCTTCCCTTAATATTATAGGCTGTTCATGTCTCTATCAGTGGGTAAACGTACAAAACCAGCGAGGGGTCACATACTTATTTCCCGCACTGTATGTAACTCAGGATCAATACGGGATATACTGAGGAACCATTACCTGACGGTTCATATTGTTTCATCTCTCGTCCAGCGACCTGTGGCGGTGTTATACGTAATGCCACCGTCGGACGGATCGTCTCTCCTCATGTCACCACGCATCACGGAAACAACTTGAGCTGTCATTGGTTGATTGAGGCGTCCGAGGGTCAGCGGCTTCACCTGCACTTTGAGAGGGTCTCTCTAGACGAGGACAATGACAGGTCAGTTACCATGTCCTGTTACCCCTCGTATCTCCAGCTCGCTATGTCTATATGTGACCCCTCCGTCTCCCCTCAGGTTGGTCGTTCACTCTGGAAGCTCCACTTTGTCGCCCCTCATCTATGACTCCGATATAGACGATGCCCCGGAAAGAGGTCTCCTGAGCGACGCGCAGTCCCTGTACATCGAGCTGGTGTCTGAGAACCCGGCCGTCCCCCTGCTGCTCAGCCTGCGCTACGAAGGTGACTGTGCACACTGTGTATTCCTGGCCAATATTCATTACTATTCTTACTCCGGTTACATCTAAAGCTGCGTCACGTTTCCAATGCACGGCTGCAGTTTTCGCATCAATCTACTGTACAAAACGTGTGTGTACATTGGGGCAGGGTCAGCGGGGATCATCAGCAGCAAGGGGTGAGGTCCTGGGAGCTAACAGCAGGGCAGCGGACTGTGTGCAGCTCTGGATGTGACTGGAAAGGAAAAATCCCAATTTTTCTCAAGTGCTGAGTCCTCATGTTGCCCTGCTGGGGGTAGTAGTACGCCCGCGCCCTCTGGTGGTTCATTTATTTACCGCTCTTTCTCTGCAGTGTTCTCAGAGACTCGATGTTATGAACCGTTCCTGGCCCACGGTAATTTCAGCACCACGGACCCCCTCTTCTCCCCAGGGACCCTGGTCTCCTTTTCATGTAATGCGGGGTACATGTTGGAACAGGGGCCCCCTGTAATAGAGTGCGTGGACCCCACCGACCCTCACTGGAATGAGAGCGAGCCTGTGTGCAAAGGTAAGAGACCCCCACACCCGCCACAATCACCCTGCAGCCCACACCAGGCGGATAACCAGGGACCCTACCCGTAGAGGTCATCCCCACTGTGCCGCCATGTCTGACCCCTGACCGCAGGCCGCCCCGTGCTGCCCTCTGCTGGTGTTATCAGACATGTACAGGTTATGGTGGGCTCCCATCGCCCGTCCCTGACGCCCCTGTTATTAGGACACTTGTGTGCGCGATGCTCCATCACATGGCGGCTCTCCACACGTACCTCACCGTGTGCGAGGCGTGAAGGCTGGGCCGTGGCGATGAGAAGTTACCAGTTGCCATGGTAACTAATGTAGGGCTCCCGATTAACTCTTACATGACTGCAAGAGATGAAACCTAAGAAAAATCAACGTTACGTAAGGAAAAAAGAACAACATCCCAATGTCAAGGCTCTGTGCCATGTGGCCCTATAGTGCCAGTGTCCTGTACCGAAAAATGTCACTGTACTAACCAACATCTCAGTGTCATCATCCTGTACCCCAAGTGTCAGCGTCATTGTCCTGTACCCCGAGTGTCAGCGTCATTGTCCTGTACCCCGAGTGTCAGCGTCATTGTCCTGTACCCCGAGTGTCAGCGTCATTGTCCTGTACCCCGAGTGTCAGTGTCATTATCCTGTACCCCCAGTGTCAGTGTCATTATCCTGTACCCCGAGTGTCAGTATCATCATCCTGTACCCCGAGTGTCAGTGTTATTATCCTGTACCCCGAGTGTCAGCGTCATTATCCTGTACCCCGAGTGTCAGCGTCATTATCCTGTACCCCGAGTGTCAGCGTCATTATCCTGTACCCCGAGTGTCAGTGTCATTATCCTGTACCCCGAGTGTCAGCGTCATTATCCTGTACCCCGAGTGTCAACGTCATTATCCTGTACCCCGAGTGTCAACGTCATTATCCTGTACCCCGAGTGTCAGTGTCATCATCCTGTACCCCGAGTGTCAGTATCATCATCCTGTACCCCGAGTGTCAGCGTCATTATCCTGTACCCCGAGTGTCAGCGTCATTATCCTGTACCCCGAGTGTCAGCGTCATTATCCTGTACCCCGAGTGTCAGTGTCATTATCCTGTACCCCGAGTGTCAGTGTCATTATCCTGTACCCCCAGTGTCAGTGTCATTATCCTGTACCCCGAGTGTCATCATCCTGTACCCCGAGTGTCAGCGTCATTATCCTGTACCCCGAGTGTCAGTGTCATCATCCTGTACCCCGAGTGTCATCATCCTGTACCCCGAGTGTCAGTGTCATTATCCTGTACCCCCAGTGTCAGTGTCATTATCCTGTACCCCGAGTGTCAGTGTCATTATCCTGTACCCCAAGTGTCAGTGTCATTATCCTGTACCCCCAGTGTCAGTGTCATTATCCTGTACCCCGAGTGTCATCATCCTGTACCCCGAGTGTCAGTGTCATTATCCTGTACCCCCAGTGTCAGTGTCATTATCCTGTACCCCGAGTGTCAGTGTCATTATCCTGTACCCCCAGTGTCAGCGTCATCATCCTGTACCCCGAGTGTCAACGTCATTATCCTGTACCCCGAGTGTCAGTATCATCATCCTGTACCCCAAGTGTCAGTGTCATTATCCTGTACCCCGAGTGTCAGCGTCATTATCCTGTACCCCGAGTGTCAGTGTCATCATCCTGTACCCCGAGTGTCATCATCCTGTACCCCGAGTGTCAGCGTCATTATCCTGTACCCCCAGTGTCAGTGTCATTATCCTGTACCCCGAGTGTCAGTGTCATTATCCTGTACCCCGAGTGTCAGCGTCATTATCCTGTACCCCGAGTGTCAGTGTCATTATCCTGTACCCCGAGTGTCAGCGTCATTATCCTGTACCCCGAGTGTCAGTGTCATTATCCTGTACCCCGAGTGTCAGCGTCATTATCCTGTACCCCGAGTGTCAGTGTCATTATCCTGTACCCCGAGTGTCAGCGTCACTATCCTGTACCCCGAGTGTCAGCGTCATTATCCTGTACCCCGAGTGTCAGTGTCATTATCCTGTACCCCGAGTGTCAACGTCATTATCCTGTACCCCCAGTGTCAGCGTCATTATCCTGTACCCCGAGTGTCAGCATCATCATCCTGTACCCCCAGTGTCAGTGTCATTATCCTGTACCCCCAGTGTCAGTGTCATTATCCTGTACCCCCAGTGTCAGCGTCATTATCCTGTACCCCGAGTGTCAGCGTCATTATCCTGTACCCCGAGTGTCAGTGTCATTATCCTGTACCCCGAGTGTCAGTGTCATTATCCTGTACCCCCAGTGTCAGCGTCATCATCCTGTACCCCGAGTGTCAACGTCATTATCCTGTACCCCCAGTGTCAGTGTCATTATCCTGTACCCCCAGTGTCAGCGTCATTATCCTGTACCCCGAGTGTCAGTGTCATTATCCTGTACCCCGAGTGTCAGTGTCATTATCCTGTTCCCCGAGTGTCAGTGTCATTATCCTGTACCCCGAGTGTCAGTGTCATTATCCTGTACCCCGAGTGTCAGTGTCATTATCCTGTACCCCCAGTGTCAGCGTCATTATCCTGTACCCCCAGTGTCAGCGTCATTATCCTGTACCCCGAGTGTCAGTATCATCATCCTGTACCCCCAGTGTCAGTGTCATTATCCTGTACCCCGAGTGTCAGCGTCATTATCCTGTACCCCCAGTGTCAGCGTCATTATCCTGTACCCCGAGTGTCAGCGTCATTATCCTGTACCCCGAGTGTCAGCGTCATTATCCTGTACCCCGAGTGTCAGTGTCATTATCCTGTACCCCGAGTGTCAGGGTCATTATCCTGTACCCCGAGTGTCAGCGTCATTATCCTGTACCCCGAGTGTCAGCGTCATTATCCTGTACCCCGAGTGTCAGCGTCATTATCCTGTACCCCGAGTGTCAGCGTCATTATCCTGTACCCCGAGTGTCAGCGTCATTATCCTGTACCCCGAGTGTCAGCGTCATTATCCTGTACCCCGAGTGTCAGTGTCATTATCCTGTACTCCCAGTGTCAGTGTCATTATCCTGTACCCCGAGTGTCAGCGTCATTATCCTGTACCCCGAGTGTCAGCGTCATTATCCTGTACCCCGAGTGTCAGCGTCATCATCCTGTACCCCGAGTGTCAGTGTATATTTGTCCTTTGCCCCATTAGTGATACAATGTATATAATGGATGGAACATTGTGGCATCTCCTTTCTTCTGTCTATCAGCTCTGTGTGGAGGAGAGATCTCTGAACCTGCCGGGGTGATCCTGTCTCCTGATTGGCCCCAGAATTACGCAAAGGGCCAGGACTGTGTATGGGGAATCCATGTGCAGGAGGACCGGCGGGTGCTGCTGGAGATAGAAATGTGAGGAGTCTGAAGCCTCGATATAGACATAATGTACACATGATATATATATATATCATACACACATAATATACACACACAATGTACACATGATATACACACCATACACACCTCATGCACACTATATATACAATATACGTATACAATACACACACAATGCGCACATAGTGAGCCCACGATACAGCTGAGTCGCATCTTCGCCTTCATGTTGTCGGATCCATACACCACAGGCCGCCATGCTGACCGCATTGTACTTTGTTCCGCGCAGACTGAACATCCGCCGCAGCGATGCCCTGACGGTCTATGATGGTGATGACCTCACGGCGCGGGTCCTGGGACAGTACATGGGGGTTCACCAGCGGTTTAACCTTTTCTCTTCCGCCAATGATGTGACCCTACAGTTCCAGTCCGACCCCAATGACCCTGTGTTCAGCCTGAGCCAGGGATTCATCATACATTTCAAAGGTAGAGATGGTCCATGACTGCGCTCACCCCGTCCACCCTTCATTACCTTATTATCACATCTCATACTCCGTCTGTGAGTGCAGCTCTGGATGTGACTGGAGTATTAGACCAATGGAGGCTTCACCTGTTGTTCTTTATGCCTCGATCTTTTCTTTGGTTCCTGGGGTGCGATTGTTGCCCCCTCGGTGTTTCTCCTGTCTGGATGTGGCTGTACCTGCACATGACGTACAGATAGTTCCAGATCTTTCCTCTTCTCCCTAGAGGTGCCACGGAACGACACGTGCTCAGCTTTACCCGAAATCCAGTCTGGGTGGAAGACGTCCTCACACCCCGATCTCATCCGCGGCACAGTGGTGACCTATCAGTGTGAACCCGGGTATGACATCATCGGATCAGACATACTAACCTGCCAGTGGGACCTGTCCTGGAGCAATGCCCCTCCCACCTGCGAAAAGAGTGAGTGACGGAGCCCGCCAATCACCGAACGAGACCCTAACAACCGGGGCCCCCGTGATGACCGGCTCTCATTCTTCTTATAGTCTTAAACTGCGCCGACCCCGGGGAGATCGCAAACGGCGTCCGCAGGGCATTCGACCCTCGGTTTCCCATTGGCTCTCACGTCCATTATTCCTGCAATGAAGGCTACACGTTGGAAGGAAGCGAAATCCTGACCTGTTACAACCGAGACACCGGAACCCCCAAGTGGAGCGACAGGATCCCCAAATGTGTCTGTAAGTAAGAAAGGCAAAGCTATGGAGCTGCTTATTGCAGATACTCCAGCCCCCAATACTTCTATAAAGGGGCGAAAAGTAGGTGCACGCTACGTGGTTGGCTGTGAGCGATCACCTGACACGGCCTCCTCATTATACTGTTATTATAAAAGAGATGGCCGGCTGTAGATGGGTATTCTCATGCTATTAAATTGCTTTTGTTCGTTAGACAGCATGAAAATAAGTAAGTTTGCAATTGATTTTGCTTTTTCTATCTGCGGTCATTCTCCTGCTCTGAGAGCTTTTATCTTTCATAGTGTACAGCTGGTTTCTGAGGAGCTCGGCCACCACCAGTAGCTACATTCCAAGAGAGGAGTTAACTCCTAATATCCCAGCCTCTTCTTTCCAGACAATTGATTTCTATACAGTACTTATTTGCTCACCTTCTTCTCAGCTCCTGACAAGCTGCTGTTATAAATCTCACATAATCACCAGCCCGCGACTTTTAGTGCAGTTTTCCTAATCAGGGCTCTCACTGTTCGCAGCTTTGTGCTTGTTCAAACTCCCGTATATTTCTGCTTGTAACATTGAGAGCTGAATGTGTTACAGCAGAGCTTGCGCTGAGCTTTATAGTTCTACTAATACTAAAGCTCACCAGACTTATCTCTCGAGGAGAGCTCGCCCCCGAGGAACCAGGAAGCATAATTTACCTTGTCCATAGGCTTCTATCACCAGAAGGTGGCACTGTACATTGGGGAGGCTTCTATCCATACGTCCAGGTATCCTCCCTGTACATATCACTTGTTGCCTCAAATTTTTGTAGTGAAGTACGAGCCGTGTCTAAACCCCGGCGTCCCGGAGAATGGCTACCAGACCCTCTATAAACACCACTACCAGGCCGGGGAGGCGCTCCGCTTCTTCTGCTATGAGGGCTTCGAGCTGATCGGTGAGGTGACCATTATTTGTGTTCCCGGGCACCCCTCCCAATGGACGAACCAACCTCCTCTCTGCAAAAGTGAGTGCCGTCTTCCCACCGCCGCCCCCTGCCGGCTTGTCGCCTGCGCTCGGCACTCACCTTATCGTTTCTCTTTTAGTTGCATACGAGGAGCTGCTGGACGACCGGAAGCTGGAAGGTGTGAACCCGTCGCCGTCCGTCGTGACCTCCCCGCACACTTAATCCCGTCACCCCCATAAATGTCACCCCCACCCCATCATTTGCTTATGTCTTGTGCCAATCATCACCCGACCATTACCCATCATCATCTTCATGAGGTTGGTGCCCCCTACATCCAAACTAAGTAAGTGCCCCCCTTTTCCGAGGTACATAACCATCATTTCTTTCTCTTCTAGTCGCCCAAACGACAGACCCCTCCCACCAGATGGAGGGCGGCAACATTGCGCTGGCCATTTTCCTGCCCATCATCCTGGTTATCCTGCTGATTGGTGGAATCTATATCTACTACACCAAGTGAGTGGCGGGATTGGTCGTCCTCCTGCCGGCGACAACCGTCCTATCCCATGAGTAGTCCCGGCCCCGCCCCTTTTGCTGAGGACACAATACGTTTCATTCCAAATCTGCATCCATATACAGATAAGGAAAACGAACTCCGCCTAACATTTATTTACACGCTTTATGCAAATACATGTAGTTAGGGGGTGTGGCTTCTTCTTAAAGGGCAAAATCACGTTAGATGGAGTTGCCCTTTAAGACTCTTCCTTGTTCAATATGACCCTTAACCTTCATCTCTCTATCTCGTTCTGGCGCAGGTTTCAAGGAAAGTCCCTGTTTGGATTTTCTTTCCCTGCCTCCCATTCCTACAGCCCCATCACTGTGGAGTCCGATTTTAACAACCCATTATACGAGGCTGGGGTAAGTGTGCGAAAAGTGGGTGACCACGGGGCTATGAGTAGTCACCTGGCTCTCCCAGACTCCTGAGTGGCAAAACATGGTGGGTGGGAAAGGCTGTTACTGCAATACCCCACAGGCGCCAATACCGTAACCACTGACCCTACGGCAGCTCGTGGTCGGCCATGGGCGGCCCTCCGCCCGAATCTAGTGACGTCTCTTTCTCTTTCAGGATACCCGGGAGTATGAAGTGTCGATCTGAAGATGGGTTTCATTGTGGGTACGACTATGGGCGGGTGGGGGAATACACGAGGAGGGATATATCCGACTCTGCACGGATCGAGGGTCTTACTTTCCAGATTGCAATCACAAGCTGCACAGCCCCTCACCCTGCGATCGACCGTCCATCATGTGATCTGTCACCATTACCCACAGAGTTATAAACACTTAGGGCTGGGGGGTGGGTGGAGGGAGGGAAGGGGCTTTGAACTGCGCCCATGGGCCGCCATCTTGGGGAAGACCATGATTGCTGGCGGACCCTTGTAATAGCACAGTAATGGACAGGACACTAGCGAAATCCTGTATTATAGCCCGTCATCTTTCTTTCCCCAATATCGTATTGTACCGTCACGTCGAGCTTCTTAATCTCCATCCGCTAAATTATTGTGGTTGTAAAAACATTAATTTCTTTTTTTTTCTTTTTTTTTTAATGGCCGCGGTCATAGGGGTAATTTTCATTTTGTGCCTGTTTTGAATGAACCCCTTTTTACAAAATAAAAAGAAATGTAAAAAAAAAAAAAATATATATATATATATATATAATCAGGGATTTATTTGAATTATAAAAACTTTGCTTCTCGGTCTCCAAGAAAATGGCCGCCCAGAACCGCTTCATTATTAGTGTCAGGTGACTCGTCTGTTTAAAACTCTGTGCCTTCACCCCCACCCGCCGCCATCTTTCATGAACCCATAATGTGACCGCCCACCCCTGTAAATGTCATTTGTGCCAAAGTAATACTGCAATGTCTGTGCTCCAGCGGGAGCTGCTCACATCGCCATTAAATACTCCAGCACCCAGGGGTCCAGATTTGTTCAGCTGCCCCATCGCGGAGGGGATCAGAGTGATGGCTCCGGTGCCCATCACAACTTCTGTCTGTCTCTCTTTTCCTTCATGAGTTTAAGTTCACTTTGTCCGGGAGATTCAAACATGGCCGCCACGGCGCATTGAGAAATGTTGAAGTCTCCCTCCGTGCTGGCCGTCTGTGTCACTTCCAGCTCCGCTTCTTAAACTGGCTTTATTTTCAGGCAATAAAGAGCGAGATTTGTAAAAAAAAAAAAACAAATAAATAGTTTTGCGTGTTTTTTGTAGAAAGTTGCAGTAATGAGCGCGGCCACACTGGGAGTACGGCGCTGTGCCCATCAGGAGAGGAGGGCGAGTAACCCTCTGGTGTGTAGTGGATGGCGCAGAAGAGCCGCTGCTTTCCAGCTCCTGACGTGACTAGTGGGCGGGTGGGAAACATATAGGGTCGGACTGGTGTGTCTGGGGCCCATAGGGGGAACTGACCCCTTCCCTCCCCACCTGACCTGCTCCTCAACATCACATCTCCCTTACTAAAAGAACAGGCCAGCCACTCTCCTACTCTTCACGGCTGGCGGCACATCTCCCAATCCAGACCCCCTCAGCAGATACCTCTCATTCATTGGCCACAATCTCTTATGTAAAAAACCAGTGTCCCTGATGCGCCCCACCTGCTCACTCTCTCTGGAGCACTCTGGAAAGCCCGCTCCATCCGCAACAAGCTTCATGTGATTCATGACCTTCACCTCTCGCAATCTTTCCTGCCTGGGCCTCACCGAAACATGGCTGACACCCTCCGACGCTGCCTCCCCGTCTGCGCTGTGCTATGGCGGGCTCCACTTTGTCCACACTCCTCTCCCTGGTAACAGGTTTGGTGGAGGAGTGGGTCTAACTGCACCTTTAGCCCAATCCCACCTCTACCCTCCACTCTGTCCGTACCTACTCTCCGTCCAACCGTCCAGTGGCCGTCATATACCGACCTCCGGGCCCGGCCACTGCCTTTGGCCAATTCTCCACCTGGCTCCTTTACTCTCTGCTCACATTCCCACCATCTTCATGGATGACTTCAACATCCCTACTGACACCAGCCGGTCCAAACTCTGGTCCCTTACTTCACCTTTTGGACTTACTCAGTGGTCCTCCTCAGCCACCCACAAGTGGACACACATTAGACCTTGTCTTCACCCGTCTCTGCTCCCAATTTAACTTCACCACCTCCCCTCTCCCTCTGTCTGACCACCATCTACGCAAGTTCTCATCCCTGTCCTCCTCACCTGTCACCAATGTCCAGCAACATGCGCACCCCCTCAGAAACCTCGCACATCTAGACACTCGCACACTCCTTGACTATTCTACCACCGGCGTCCATATCCTCACACCATGACAGACACTGCTTTCTACAATGGCACTCTCACATCCGCTATTGACGTGGTCGCCCCTCTTGTGCATGGCAAAGTGTGACAAATCAGTTATTCAACTCCCTCCTCCGCCCATCACTGCCCCCTCCGGCCTCCCTCATCTCTGCAGAGGACTTTGCCACACACTTGAAAAATCAGATCGACCAAACAAGGCAAGTCTTTATTGTTCAACCACCACAACCCCTTTGTATACCAGACCAATGCCCAAACCCCATAACCTCCCTCTCCAACATCAATCAAGGAGAACTTAACTCTTCTCCTGTACAAATCACACCTCACCACTTGTGGACTTGACCCCATCCCACCTCCTCCTTATCATTTATTTCTGGCACCTTCCCTCCTGCTTTCAAAACATGTCACGATCACCCCTATCCTCAAAAAGCCATCACTCGACCCAACCGCTATGTCCATGCTGAACTTTCCTCCCACTTCTCATAACTCTCTCTTTCACAACCTACAATCTGGTTTCCGTCCCCACCACTCCACCGAGACAGCCCTGACCAAAATTACTAACAAATTACAGTCAAAGCTAACGGACAATTCTCTTTACTCCTCCTCTGCCTTCGACACAGTTGACCACTGCCTCCTACTACAGATCCTCTCTTACTTTGGCATCAAGGATCTCGCCCTATCCTGGATCTCCTCGTACCTTTCCAACCACACATTTAGAATTTCCCACTCCCACACTACCTCATCCCACCCTCTCTCTGTTGGAGTCCCCCAAGGCTCCGTCTTAGGACCCCTACTTGTCTCAATCTATACTCTTGGCCTGGGACAACTCAAATTCATCTCTGGCCCAGACATCACCTCTGTTCTCCAGAATCCCAGAGTGTCTATCAGCCATATCCTCCTCTCACTTCCTCAACCTCAATGTTGACAAATCTGAACTCATTATCTTTCCTCCATCTCACCTAAGTCCCCCATCAGATCTATCACCATAAATAACATCACAATTTCCCCTCCAATGTCTCAGAGTAACCCTTGACTCTGCCCTGTCCTTCAAACCTCACATTCATGCTCTTCCCACTTCCTGTCGCCTCCAGCTCAAAAATATTTAGAAAATTCCTCCTTTCTCCAACCCTCAATCATCTCCCACCTGGACTACTGCAACATCCTCCTCTGTGGCCTCTCTAACACTCTGGCACCTCTCCAGTCCATCCGTAACTTTGCTGCCCAACTCATTAATCTCTCTCCTCGCTATTCCTCCGCTTCTCCCCTCAGCAATTATTTGTTCCTCACCCAATCGCCTCCAAGACTTCTCCCAAATGTCCTCCATCCTCCGGAATTCTGTGCCCCAACACGTCCGATTATCCACCACATTTGGATCCTTCAGACGGAATCTGAAAACCCATCTCTTCAATGAAGCTACAACCTGAAATGACCACACGGCCACCTCACCACCACCGGAGCAACCACAATCCCTACGGTCTCCTTCCCCACCATCCTGTAGAATGTAAGCCCGCAGGGGGAGGAACATCTTCCCTCTATACCAGTCTGTCATTGTTAGTATGCTTACTGCAAGTGAGGTCTGTATGTTGTATGTGACCCTCCTCATGTACAGACCATGGAATCAATGGTGAATACGATGATTGATGGATGAATGACTGAATGATGGATGGATGACTGATGACGACGTAGCTATGACCTGTAATGACGGACTCTTATGGATGTGACCACCCGTGTCTTTTCAGTTATTACAGCCACTAACTAAAAACAATTCCATAAATCGTTTATTTGCCACTTTATGTATAAATGCATTAAAAACAGCAAAATGGAGCAAAGGTAAAAAAATATAAATACATGAATTTCATTACTTAAGAAATACTCTCTTCCAGGGATTTGTTATGGGTTAATGGGGATGGGGCTTTGTTCCTGCTTCGCAAGAGGGGAATGCATGACGGTCGGGCGGATGGACTGCAGGACTTTCTGGGAATCTACTTGTCCAGATGCCATCTGATTAAGAAGCTCGTCCACCTGAAAGACGCAAGAGCTGGTGATAAAATCTGTATGTAGTGAGCTCCCTATAGTAGTGACCTCAAATCTGTATGCAGAGAGCTCCCCTTAGTAGTGGCTTTATAAATCTGTATGCAGTGAGCTCCCCCTAGTGGTGGCTGTATAAATCTATGTAGTGAGCTCCCTCTAGTGGTGGCTGTATAAATCTGTATGTAGTGAGCTCCCTCTAGTGCTGGCTGTATAAATCTATGTAGTGAGCTCCCCCTAGCCGTGGCTGTATAAATTTGCATAAAGTGAGCTCCCTCTAGTGGGGGCTGTATAAATCTGTATGCAGTGAGCTCCCCTAGTGGTGGCTGTATAAATCTATGCAGAGAGCTCCCCCTAGTGGTGGCTGTATAAATCTGTATGCAGTGAGCTCCCCCTAGTGGTGGCTGTATAAGTCTGTATGCAGTGAGCTCCCCCTAGTGGTGGCTGTATAAGTCTGTATGCAGAGAGCTCCCTCTAGTGGTGGCTGTATAAGTCTGTATGCAGTGAGCTCCCCCTAGTGGTGGCTGTATAAATTTGTATGCAGTGAGCTCCCCTAGTGGTGGCTGTATAAGTCTGTATGCAGTGAGCTCCCCCTAGTGGTGGCTGTATAAGTCTGTATGCAGTGAGCTCCCCTAGTGGTGGCTGTATAAATCTGTATGCAGTGAGCTCCCCCTAGTGGTGGCTGTATAAATCTGTATGCAGTGAGCTCCCCCTAGTGGTGGCTGTATAAGTCTGTATGCAGTGAGCTCCCCCTAGTGGTGGCTGTATAAATCTGTATGTAGTGAGCTCCCCCTAGCGGTGGCTGTATAAATCTGTATGTAGTGAGCTCCCCCTAGTGGTGGCTGTATAAGTCTGTATGTAGTGAGCTCCCTCTAGTGGTGGCTGTATAAGTCTGTATGCAGAGAGTTCCCCCTAGTGGTGGCTGTATAAATCTATATGCAGAGAGCTCCCCTAGTGGTGGCTGTATAAATCTGTATGCAGAGAGCTCCCCCTAGTGGTGGCTGTATAAGTCTGTATGCAGAGAGCTCTGTCATGATCCCAATGGCAGGGGATCACAAAAGGACAAGCACAAAAAAACAAAACAAGCTCTAGGGTGATGGAAACTGAGCTGACCGCGATCCTGAACCTCAACACACAACTAGCTGTAGCCGGGGAACGTGCCTACGATGATTCCTAGACGTCTCGCGCCAGCCGAAGAACTAACTTTCCCTATTAGAAGAAACACAGACCTCTCTTGCCTCCAGAGAAACACCCCACAGAAATAGCAGCCCCCCACATGTAATGACGGTGAAATGAGAGGAAAGCACATACGTAGTTATGAAAACAGATTCAGCAAAATGAGGCCCGCTAAAACTAGATAGCAGAGGATACAAAAGTGAACTGCGCGGTCAGCGAAAAACCCTACAAAAAAACCATCCTGAAATTACTTGAACTCATGTTCCAACTCATGGAACATGAGGAGTAATATCAGCCCACTAGAGCAACCAGCAAAAAGGAATCACATATCTGCAAGCTGGACTAAGACAAAAATTAAGCAAAACGTGGAACAGGAAAATCAAAAACTTAGCTTGTCCTGAAGAATACAGAAGCGGGAAGCAGAGGTATCAAGACACACTGATTACATTGATAGCCGGCGAGGAAATGACAAGAAAGCCAGGTTAAATAGGAAACTCCCATATCCTGATAGAACAGGTGGACACCAGAGACCGACGAGAACACAAGTCACCCAGTACCATCTGCAACCACCAGAGGGAGCCCAAAAACAGAATCCACAACAGTACCCCCCCCTTGAGGAGGGGTCACCGAACCCTCACGAGAACCACCAGGGCGACCAGGATGAGCCCTATGAAATGCACGGACCAAATCAGCAGCATGAACATCAGAGGCAACCATCCAAGAATTATCCTCCTGACCATAACCCTTCCACTTGACCAAATATTGGAGTCTCCGTCTGGAAACACGAGAATCCAAGATCTTCTCCACAACATACTCCAATTCTCCCTCCACCAGCACCGGAGCAGGAGGCTCAAGCGAAGGAACAACAGGTACCTCATACCTCCGCAACAACGACCGATGGAACACATTATGAATAGCAAACGATGCCGGAAGATCCAAACGAAACGACACAGGGTTAAGAATTTCCAAGATCCTATAGGGACCGATGAACCGAGGCTTGAACTTAGGAGAATAGACCTTCATAGGAACAAAACGAGAAGACAACCACACCAAGTCCCCAACACGAAGTCGAGGACCCACGCGATTAGCAAACTGCTGAGCCCTCTCCTGGGACAACTTCAAATTGTCCACCACATGACTCCAAATCTGATGCAACCTATCCACCACCATGTCCACTCCAGGACAATCAGAAGGCTCCACCTGACCAGAGGAAAAACGAGGATGAAACCCCGAATTACAAAAGAAAGGAGAAACCAAGGTAGCAGAACTAGCCCGATTATTAAAGGGCGGCAAAAAGGTAACCCAGTCATCTTGATCAGCAGAAACAAAACACCTTAAATAAGTTTCCAAGGTCTGATTAGTTTGTTCCGTCTGGCCATTCGTCTGAGGATGGAATGCAGACGAAAAGGACAAATCAATGCCCATCTTAGCACAGAACGTCCGCCAAAATCTAGACACAAACTGGGATCCCCTGTCAGAAACGATGTTCTCCGGAATCCCATGCAAACGAACCACGTTCTGAAAAAACAGAGGGACCAACTCAGAGGAGGAAGGTAACTTAGGCAAGGGTACCAGATGAACCATCTTAGAAAAGCGGTCACACACAACCCAGATGACGGACATTTTTTGAGAGACAGGGAGATCCGAAATAAAGTCCATGGAAATGTGCGTCCAAGGCCTCTTCGGGATAGGCAAAGGTGACAACAATCCACTGGCCCAAGAACAGCAAGGCTTAGCCCGAGCGCAAACTTCACAAGACTGCACAAAAGAACGCACATCCCTCGACAAGGAAGGCCACCAAAAAGACCTGGCCACCAAGTCTCTAGTACCAAATATTCCAGGATGACCTGCCAATGCAGAAGAATGGACCTCGGAGATGACTCTACTGGTCCAATTATCCGGAACAAACAGTCTTTCAGGCGGACAACGATCAGGTTTATCCGCCTGAAACTCCTGCAAAACACGTCGCAAGTCTGGGGAGACAGCCGACAAAATCACCCCATCCCTAAGGATAGCAGTGGGCTCAGAATTTCCAGGGGAGTCAGGCACAAAACTCCTAGAAAGAGCATCCGCCTTCACATTCTTTGAACCTGGCAGGTATGAAACCACAAAATCGAAACGGGAGAAAAACAGTGACCAACGAGCCTGTCTAGGATTCAGACGCTTGGCAGACTCAAGGTAAATCAGATTTTTGTGATCAGTCAAGACCACCACACGATGTCTAGCACCCTCAAGCCAATGACGCCACTCCTCAAATGCCCACTTCATGGCCAAAAGCTCCCGATTACCAACATCATAATTCCGCTCAGTGGGCGAAAACTTTCTAGAAAAGAACGCACATGGCTTCATCACTGAGCAATCGGAGCTTCTCTGTGACAAAACCGCCCCCGCTCCAATCTCGGAAGCATCAACCTCAACCTGAAAAGGAAGCGAAACATCAGGCTGACGCAACACAGGAGCAGAAGAAAACCGGCGCTTAAGTTCCTGAAAGGCCTCCACAGCCGCAGGAGACCAATCAGCAACATCAGCACCCTTCTTAAGGTACCTTCACACATAACGATATAGTTAACGATATCGTTGCTATTTGTGACGTAGCAACGATATCGTTAATGAAATCGTTATGTGTGACAGCGACCAACGATCAGGCCCCTGCTGGGAGATCGTTGGTCGCTGAATAAAGTCCAGAACTTTATTTCGTCGCTGGACTCCCTGCTGACATCGCTGGATCGGCGTGTGTGACACCGATCCAGCGATGTCTTCACTGGTAACCAGGGTAAACATCGGGTAACTAAGCGCAGGGCCGCGCTTAGTAACCCGATGTTTACCCTGGTTACCATGCTAAAAGTAAAAAAAAACAAACAGTACATACTTACCTACCGCTGTCTGTGCTCCAGCGCTGCGCTCTGCACTCCTCCTGTACTGGCTGTGAGCCGGAAAGCAGAGCGGTGACGTCACCGCTCTGCTTTCCGGCTCCCAGACAGTACAGGAGGAGAGCAGAGAAGCAGAGCACAGCGCTGGAGGACAGACAGCTGTAGGTAAGTATGTACTGTTTGTTTTTTTTTTTACTTTTAGCATGGTAACCAGGGTAAACATCGGGTTACTAAGCGCGGCCCTGCGCTTAGTTACCCGATGTTTACCCTGGTTACCGGCATCGTTGGTCGCTGGAGAGCGGTCTGTGTGACAGCTCTCCAGCGACCAAACAGCGACACTGCAGCGATCCGAATCGTTGTCGGTATCGCTGCAGCGTCGCTTAATGTGAAGGGGCCTTTAGTCAAATCCGTCAAAGGCTTAACAACACTAGAAAAATTAGTTATGAAACGACGATAAAAATTAGCAAAGCCCAAGAACTTCTGTAGACTCTTAAGAGATGTAGGCTGCGTCCAGTCACAAATAGCCTGAACCTTGACGGGATCCATCTCAATAGTAGAAGGGGAAAAAATATACCCCAAAAAAGAAATCTTCTGGACTCCAAAGAGACACTTTGAACCTTTTACAAACAAAGAATTGGCCCGCAGGACCTGAAACACCTTCCTGACCTGCTGAACATGGGACTCCCAGTCATCAGAAAAAACCAAAATATCATCCAAATACACAATCATAAATTTATCCAGATATTCACGGAAAATATCGTGCATAAAGGACTGGAAAACAGAAGGAGCATTAGAAAGTCCAAAAGGCATCACCAAATACTCAAAATGGCCCTCAGGCGTATTAAATGCGGTTTTCCACTCATCACCCTGCTTTATCCGCACAAGATTATACGCACCCCCGAAGATCAATCTTAGTGAACCATTTAGCCCCCTTAATGCGAGCGAACAAATCAGTCAACAATGGCAAAGGATACTGATATTTAACTGTAATCTTATTCAAAAGACGGTAATCTATACAAGGCCTCAAGGAACCATCTTTTTTGGCCACAAAAAAAAAACCTGCTCCCAAAGGGGACGAAGATGGACGGATATGTCCCTTTCCCAAGGACTCCTTAACATAATCCCGCATAGCAGCATGCTCTGGCACTGACAGATTGAACAAACGACCTTTAGGAAATTTACTGCCAGGAATCAAATCTATAGCACAATCGCAATCCCTGTGAGGAGGAAGCGAATTGAGCTTAGGCTCCTCAAAAACATCCCGATAATCAGACAAAAATACAGGAACCTCAGAAGGAGTAGATGAAGCGATAGAAATCGGAGGTGCATCATCATGAACCCCCTGACATCCCCAGCTTAACACAGACATCGTTTTCCAGTCCAAGACTGGGTTATGAGTTTGTAACCATGGCAGACCAAGCACTAAGACATCATGTAAATTATACAGTACCAGGAAGCGAATCACCTCCTGATGAACGGGAGTCATACGCATGGTCACGTGTGTCCAGTACTGAGGTTTATTCATAGCCAAAGGTGTAGAGTCAATTCCTTTCAAAGGAATAGGGACTTCCAGAGGCTCCAGACTAAACCCACAGCGGTTGGCAAATGACCAATCCATAAGACTCAGGGCAGCGCCTGAATCTACATAGGCATCGACGGAAATGGATGATAATGAGCAAATCAGAGTCACAGACAGAATTAACTTAGACTGTAAAGTACTAATGGCAACAGACTTATCAACCTTTTTTGTGCGTTTAGAGCATGCTGATATAACATGAGCTGAATCACCACAATAAAAACACAACCCATTTTTCCGCCTATAGTTTTGCCGTTCACTTCTGGACTGAATTCTATCACATTGCATTGTCTCAGGTGCCTGTTCAGAAGACACTGCCAAATGGTGCACAGGTTTGCGCTCCCGTAAACGCCGATCAATCTGAATAGCCATAGTCATAGACTCATTCAGACCTGTAGGCGCAGGGAACCCCACCATAACATCTTTAATGGCCTCAGAAAGGCCATCTCTGAATCTTGCAGCCAGGGCGCACTCATTCCACTGAGTAAGCACCGACCATTTCCGAAATTTCTGACAATATATTTCTGCTTCATCTTGCCCCTGAGAGAGAGCCAATAAAGCTTTTTCAGCCTGAATCTCTAGGTTAGGTTCCTCATAGAGCAAACCCAATGCCAGAAAAAACGCATCCACATTGAGCAACGCAGGATCCCCTGGTGCCAATACAAATGCCCAATTCTGAGGGTCACCCCGCAGGAAAGATATAACAATCTTGACTTGCTGAGCAGGGTCTCCAGAAGAGCGAGATTTCAAAGAAAGGAACAACTTGCAATTGTTCCTAAAATTCAGAAAACTAGATCTATCTCCAGAAAAAAACTCTGGGATAGGAATTCTAGGTTCAGACATAGGAGCATGTACAACAAAATCCTGTATATTTTGAACCTTAGCAGCAAGATTATTCAGGCTGGAAGCCAAACTCTGGACGTCCATGATAAACAGCTGAGGTCAGAGCCATTCAGGGATTAAGAGGAGGTAAGACGCAGCCAGGCTGCAATTAAGGCTAGGCAGCAAACTCTGAGGGGAAAAAAAAAAAAAAAAAAACTTCCTCAGACTACTTTTCCTCCTACTTCAGCCAATACGATTACCACTTTTTGGCCGGCTATACTGTCATGATCCCAATGGCAGGGGATCACAAAAGGACAAGCACAAAAAACAAAACAAGCTCTAGGGTGATGGAAACTGAGCTGACCGCGATCCTGAACCTCAACACACAACTAGCTGTAGCCGGGGAACGTGCCTACGATGATTCCTAGACGTCTCGCGCCAGCCGAAGGATTAACTTCCCCTATTAGAAGAAACACAGACCTCTCTTGCCTCCAGAGAAACACCCCACAGAAATAGCAGCCCCCCAAATGTAATGACGGTGAAATGAGAGGAAAGCACATACGTAGTTATGAAAACAGATTCAGCAAAATGAGGCCCGCTAAAACTAGATAGCAGAGGATACAAAAGTGAACTGCGCGGTCAGCGAAAAACCCTACAACAAGACACACTGATTACATTGATAGCCGGCGAGGAAATGACAAGAAAGCCAGGTTAAATAGGAAACTCCCATATCCTGATAGAACAGGTGGACACCAGAGACCGCAGAGAACACAAGTCACCCAGTACCATCTGTAACCACCAGAGGGAGCCCAAAAACAGAATCCACAACAGAGCTCCCCCTAGTGGTGGCTGTATAAATCTGTATGCAGAGAGCTCTCCCTAGTGGTGGCTGTATAAATCTGTATGCAGAGAGCTCCCCCTAGTGGTGGCTGTATAAGTCTGTATGCAGAGAGCTCCCCCTAGTGGTGGCTGTATAAATCTGTATGCAGAGAGCTCCCCCTAGTGGTGGCTATATAAATCTGTATGCAGAGAGCTCCCCTAGTGGTGGCTGTATAAGTCTGTATGCAGAGAGCTCCCCCTAGTGGTGGCTGTATAAGTCTGTATGCAGAGAGCTCCCCCTAGTGGTGGCTGTATAAATCTGTATGCAGAGAGCTCCCCTAGTGGTGGCTGTATAAATATGTATGCAGAGAGCTCCCCCTAGTGGTGGCTGTATAAATCTGTATGCAGAGAGCTCCCCCTAGTGGTGGCTGTATAAATCTGTATGCAGAGAGCTCCCCCTAGTGGTGGCTGTATAAGTCTGTATGCAGAGAGCTCCCCCTAGTGGTGGCTGTATAAGTCTGTATGCAGAGAGCTCTCCCTAGTGGTGGCTGTATAAATCTGTATGCAGAGAGCTCCCCCTAGTGGTGGCTGTATAAGTCTGTATGTAGAGAGCTCCCCCTAGTGGTGGCTGTATAAATCTGTATGCAGAGAGCTCCCCCTAGTGGTGGCTGTATAAATCTGTATGCAGAGAGCTCCCCTAGTGGTGGCTGTATAAATCTGTATGCAGAGAGCTCCCCTAGTGGTGGCTGTATAAGTCTGTATGCAGAGAGTTCCCCCTAGTGGTGGCTGTATAAGTCTGTATGCAGAGAGCTCCCCCTAGTGGTGGCTGTATAAATCTGTATGCAGAGAGCTCCCCCTAGTGGTGGCTGTATAAGTCTGTATGTAGAGAGCTCTCCCTAGTGGTGGCTGTATAAATCTCTATGCAGAGAGCTCCCCCTAGTGGTGGCTGTATAAATCTGTATGCAGAGAGCTCCCCTAGTGGTGGCTGTATAAATCTGTATGCAGAGAGCTCCCCCTAGTGGTGGCTGTATAAATCTGTATGCAGAGAGCTCCCCTAGTGGTGGCTGTATAAATCTGTATGCAGAGAGCTCCCCTAGTGGTGGCTGTATAAGTCTGTATGTAGAGAGCTCCCCCTAGTGGTGGCTGTATAAATCTGTATGCAGAGAGCTCCCCCTAGTGGTGGCTGTATAAATCTGTATGCAGAGAGCTCCCCTAGTGGTGGCTGTATAAATCTGTATGCAGAGAGCTCCCCTAGTGGTGGCTGTATAAGTCTGTATGCAGAGAGCTCCCCCTAGTGGTGGCTGTATAAGTCTGTATGCAGAGAGCTCCCCCTAGTGGTGGCTGTATAAATCTGTATGCAGTGAGCTCCCCCTAGTGGTGGCTGTATAAATCTGTATGCAGAGAGCTCCCCCTAGTGGTGGCTGTATAAGTCTATACACAGTGAGCTCCCCCTAGTGGTTGCTGTATAAATCTGTATGCAGAGAGCTCCCCCTAGTGGTGGCTGTATAAGTCTGTATGCAGAGAGCTCCCCCTAGTGGTGGCTGTATAAATCTGTATGCAGAGAGCTCCCCCTAGTGGTGGCTGTATAAGTCTGTATGCAGAGAGCTCCCCCTAGTGGTGAGCGTAGTGAGGCAGAATGTGGAGCTTTGTATGAGAAAAACTTTCATCGCTTCAACGGACACGTATGAGGTTGATAGAGGAGCTGCGTCTTACCCTGCGGGCGTACTCTGGATCTTCTTGGGGCTGGAATCGTCCGGACTTGTTACGGGAGCGAGATGCTCTGCAGAGAGAATAGACAAGCGGTCCAGGTGATGCGTTTGGACACAGGGCGCGGGGGACAGAGCCGGCACTCACCTCACAGCTCCAGACTTCTGCAGGCTCAGGTCGGGGCAAGATTTATCTGAAAGTAGAGATGAATGTTATTTCCTGCCAATGACCCCGGTGTACAAATACGTGCCAGGTGACCGCCCCGAGGACACGGAGACGCCCCCATTAGTTCCCGAGAACCAGTTTTGTCAATTATAAGAACAACGGCTCCAGCACCGGAGTCAAGTGTTTTATTGTGGAGACGTCGGGGGTCCGCTTCATCAGATACAATTATCATTCTATTACATATAAGCAGCAGCGCTGGACCCCCAGAACAAGAGTCCCAACCTGAGGAGGGGAGAAGCCCATCCACCCATATTACCCCAGACATTATTACCCTGGGAGGTGGAAGATTTCTTTCCCCCTATAAGGCCTTTACTTCTACTTCATTAAGAATGAGACATCTGTCCCTCCTGCACCCACGGTGTCAGTCCTCACCGATTCCTGCTTCATTGCTGGGCACCACTCTGTAGATAGCGGAGCGGGATGGTAGGGAGGCTCGGGCGTGTATATGGAGCGTGGACCAGGATGGGGGGGCTAGGGCGTGTATACGAAGCGTGGACCGGGATGGGAGGGCTCGGGCGTGTATACGGAGCGTGGACCGGGATGGGGGGGCTCGGGCGTGTATATGGAGTGTGGACCGGGAAGGGGGGGCCCGGGCGTGTATATGGAGCGTGGACCAGGATGGGGGGGCTCAGGCGTGTATACAGAGCGTGGACCGGGAAGGGGGGGCCCGGGCGTGTATATGGAGCGTGGACCAGGATGGGGGTGCTCGGGCGTGTATACGGAGCGTGGACCAGGATGGGGGGGCTCGGGCGTGTATACAGAGCGTGGACCGGGAAGGGGGGGCCCGGGCGTGTATACGGAGCGAGGACCAGGATGGGGGGGCTAGGGCGTGTATACAGAGCACGGAGCGGGATGGGGGGGCTCGGGTGTGTATAGAGTGTGGACCAGGATGGGGGGGCTAGGGCGTGTATACAGAGCACGGAGCGGGATGGGGGGGCTCAGGCGTGTATACAGAGCGTGGACCTGGATGGGGGGGGCCCCAGGCGTGTATGCGGAGCGAGGATCGGGATAGGGGGGCTCGGGCATGTATACAGAGCGTGGACCAGGATGGGGGGGCTCGGGCGTGTATACGGAGCGTGGACCATGATGGGGGGGCTAGGGTGTGTATACAGAGCATGGAGCGGGATGGGGGGCTAGGGCGTGTATACAGAGCACGGAGCGGGATGGGGGGGCTCAGGCGTGTATACAGAGCGTGGACCTGGATGGGGGGGGGCCCCAGGCGTGTATGCGGAGCGAGGATCGGGATGGGGAGGCCCGGGTGTGTATAAGGAGCGAGGATCGGGATGGGGGGGCTCGTGCATGAATACAGAGCGTGGACCAGGATGGGGGGGGGCTAGGGCGTGTATACAGAGCACGGAGCGGGATGGGGGAGCCCGGGTGTATATACAGAGCGGGAAGGGGGGTTCGGGCGTGTATACGGAGCGAGGATCGGGATGGGGGGCTCGGGTGTATATCAGGAGCGAGGATTGGGATGGGGGGCCCGGGCGTGTATAAGGAGCGAGGATTGGGATGGGGGGCCCGGGCATGTATACAGAGCGAGGTTCGGGATGGGGAGGCCCGGGTGTATATACAGAGCGGGATGGGGGGGCTCGGGCGTGTATACAGGGCTTGGACCGGGAAGGGGGGGCCCAGGCGTGTATATGGAGCGTGGACCAGGATGGGGGGGCTAGGGCGTGTATACAGAGCACGGAGTGGGATGGGGGGGGCTCGGGTGTGTATACTGAGCGTGGACCGGGATGGGGGGGCCCGGGCATGTATACAGAGCGAGGATCAGGATGGGGAGGCCCGGGTGTGTATAAGGAGCGAGGATCAGGATGGGGGGGGGGGCTCGGGCGTGTATACAGAGCGTGGACCAGGATGGGGGGGCTCAGGCGTGTATACAGAGCGTAGACCGGGATGGGGGGGGCCGGGCGTGTATACGGAGCAAGGATCGGGATGGGGGGCTTGGGCGTGTATACAGAGCGTGGACCAGGATGGGGGGGGGCTTGGGCGTGTATACGGAGCGAGGATCGGGATGGGGGGCTCGGGTGTATATACAGAGTGGGAATGGGGGGCTCGGGCGTGTATACAGAGCGAAGATCGAGATGGGGGGCTCGGGTGTATATAAGGAGCGAGGATCGGGATGGGGGGCCCGTGTGTGTATAAGGAGCGAGGATCGGGATGGGGGGGCTCGGGCATGTATACAGAGCGTGGAACAGGATGGGGGGGCTCGGGCGTGTATACGGAGCGAAGATCGGGATGGGGGGCTCGGGCCTGTATACGGAGCGAGAACTGGATGGGGGGCTCGGGCCTGTATACAGAGCGAGGACCGGGATGGGGGCCCTGGTGTGTATATGGAGCGAGGATTGGGAAGGGGGGGCTCGGGCGTGTATATGGAGCGCGTACCAGGATGGGGAGGCCCGGGCGTGTATATGGAGCGCGTACCGGGATGGGGGGGGGGCTCGGGCATGTATACAGAGCACGGAGCGGGATGGGGGGGCTCAGGCGTGTATACAGAGCGTGGACCTGGATGGGGGGGGCCCCAGGCGTGTATGCGGAGCGAGGATCGGGATGGGGAGGCCCGGGTGTGTATAAGGAGCGAGGATCGGGATGGGGGGGCTCGGGCATGTATACAGAGCGTGGACCAGGATGGGGGGGCTCGGGCGTGTATACAGAGCACGGAGCGGGATGGGGGAGCAGGGGTGTATATACAGAGCGGGAAGGGGGGTTCGGGCGTGTATACGGAGCGAGGATCAGGATGGGGGGCCCGGGCGTGTATAAGAAGCGAGGATCGGGATGGGGGGGCTCGGGCATGTATACAGAGCGAGGATCGGGATGGGGAGGCCCGGGTGTATATGCAGAGCGGGATGGGGGGGCTCGGGCGTGTATACAGAGCTGGGCCGGGAAGGGGGGGCCCAGGCGTGTATATGGAGCATGGACCAGGATGGGGGGGCTAGGGCGTGTATACAGAGCACGGAGTGGGATGGGGGGGCCCGGGCATGTATATGGAGCGAGGATCAGGATGGGGAGGCCCGGGTGTGTATAAGGAGCGAGGATCGGGATGGGGGGGCTCGGGCGTGTATACAGAGCGTGGACCAGGATGGGGTTGCCCAGGTGTGTATACAGAGCGTGGACCAGGATGGGGGGGGCTCAGGCGTGTATACAGAGCATGGAGTGGGATGGGGGGGCTCAGGCGTGTATACAGAGCGTGGACCGGGATGGGGGGGGCCGGGCGTGTATAAGGAGTGAGGATCGGGATGGGGGGGCCCGGGTGTGTATAAGGAGTGAGGATCGGGATGGGGGGGCTTGGGCGTGTATACAGAGCGTGGACCAGGATGGGGGGGTTTGGGCGTGTATACGGAGCGAGGATCGGGATGGGGGGCTCGGGTGTATATACAGAGTGGGAAAGGGGGGCTCGGGCGTGTATACAGAGCGAGGATCGAGATGGGGGGCTCGGGTATATATAAGGAGCGAGAATCTGGATGGGGGGCGCGGGTGTGTATAAGGAGCGAGGATCGGGATGGGGGGGCTCGGGCATGTATACAGAGCGTGGAACAGGATGGGGGGGCTCGGGCGTGTATACGGAGCGAAGATCGGGATGGGGGCTCGGGCCTGTATACGGAGCGAGGACCGGGATGGGGAGGCCCGGGCGTGTATATGGAGCGAGAACTGGATGGGGGGCTCGGGCCTGTATACAGAGCGAGGACCGGGATGGGGGGCCCTGGTGTGTATATGGAGCGAGGATTGGGAAGGGGGGGCTCGGGCGTGTATATGGAGCGCGTACCGGGATGGGGGGGGCTCGGGCATGTATACGGAGCGTGGACCAGGATGGGGGGCTCGGGCGTGTATACAGAGCGTGGAACAGGATGGGGGGGCTCGGGCGTGTATACGGAGCGAAGATCGGGATGGGGGCTCGGGCCTGTATACGGAGCGAGGACCGGGATGGGGAGGCCCGGGCGTGTATATGGAGCGAGAACTGGATGGGGGGCTCGGGCCTGTATACAGAGCGAGGACCGGGATGGGGGGCCCTGGTGTGTATATGGAGCGAGGATTGGGAAGGGGGGGCTCGGGCGTGTATATGGAGCGCGTACCGGGATGGGGGGGGCTCGGGCATGTATACGGAGCGTGGACCAGGATGGGGGGCTCGGGCGTGTATACGGAGCGTGGACCAGGATGGGGGGCTCGGGCGTGTATACGGAGCGTGGACCAGGATGGGGAAGCTTGGGCGTGTATACAGAGAGCAGATGGGGGCCCTCGGGGGCCGGTACCTTGCAGCACTGACTTCTGCTTAAGACGATCATCTTTCTCCTGGTCTCTGTAACACACAATATTGTACAGTTTCACCTGTCTTTCACTAGGGGGACTTGTCAGGGAGTCACAAAAACACTGAACTTTAGGAAGGCAAAGTTTGAACAGCTTAGAGATGCCCTTAATCTGGTAGACTGGGACAATATCCTCAGAAATAAGAATACAGATAATAAATGGGAAATGTTTAAGAACATCCTAAATAGGCAGTGTAAGCGGTTTATACCTTGTGGGAATAAAAGGACTAGAAATAGGAAAAACCCAATGTGGCTAAACAAAGAAGTAAGACAGGCAATTAACAGTAAAAAGAAAGCATTTGCACTACTAAAGCAGGATGGCACCATTGAAGCTCTAAAAAACTATAGGGAGAAAAATACTTTATCTAAAAAACTAATTAAAGCTGCCAAAAAGGAAACAGAGAAGCACATTGCTAAGGAGAGTAAAACTAATCCCAAACTGTTCTTCAACTATATCAATAGTAAAAGAATAAAAACTGAAAATGTAGGCCCCTTAAAAAATAGTGAGGAAAGAATGGTTGTAGATGACGAGGAAAAAGCTAACATATTAAACACCTTCTTCTCCACGGTATTCACGGTGGAAAATGAAATGCTAGGTGAAATCCCAAGAAACAATGAAAACCCTATATTAAGGGTCACCAATCTAACCCAAGAAGAGGTGCGAAACCGGCTAAATAAGATTAAAATAGATAAATCTCCGGGTCCGGATGGCATACACCCACGAGTACTAAGAGAACTAAGTAATGTAATAGATAAACCATTATTTCTTATTTTTAGTGACTCTATAGCGACAGGGTCTGTTCCGCAGGACTGGCGCATAGCAAATGTGGTGCCAATATTCAAAAAGGGCTCTAAAAGTGAACCTGGAAATTATAGGCCAGTAAGTCTAACCTCTATTGTTGGTAAAATATTTGAAGGGTTTCTGAGGGATGTTATTCTGGATTATCTCCATGAGAATAACTGTTTAACTCCATATCAGCATGGGTTTATGAGAAATCGCTCCTGTCAAACCAATCTAATCAGTTTTTATGAAGAGGTAAGCTATAGGCTGGACCACGGTGAGTCATTGGACGTGGTATATCTCGATTTTTCCAAAGCGTTTGATACCGTGCCGCACAAGAGGTTGGTACACAAAATGAGAATGCTTGGTCTGGGGGAAAATGTGTGTAAATGGGTTAGTAACTGGCTTAGTGATAGAAAGCAGAGGGTGGTTATAAATGGTATAGTCTCTAACTGGGTCGCTGTGACCAGTGGGGTACCGCAGGGGTCAGTATTGGGACCTGTTCTCTTCAACATATTCATTAATGATCTGGTAGAAGGTTTACACAGTAAAATATCGATATTTGCAGATGATACAAAACTATGTAAAGCAGTTAATACAAGAGAAGATAGTATTCTGCTACAGATGGATCTGGATAGGTTGGAAACTTGGGCTGAAAGGTGGCAGATGAGGTTTAACAATGATAAATGTAAGGTTATACACATGGGAAGAAGGAATCAATATCACCATTACACACTGAACGGGAAACCACTGGGTAAATCTGACAGGGAGAAGGACTTGGGGATCCTAGTTAATGATAAACTTACCTGGAGCAGCCAGTGCCAGGCAGCAGCTGCCAAGGCAAACAGGATCATGGGGTGCATTAAAAGAGGTCTGGATACACATGATGAGAGCATTATACTGCCTCTGTACAAATCCCTAGTTAGACCGCACATGGAGTACTGTGTCCAGTTTTGGGCATCGGTGCTCAGGAAGGATATAATGGAACTAGAGAGAGTACAAAGGAGGGCAACAAAATTAATAAAGGGGATGGGAGAACTACAATACCCAGATAGATTAGCGAAATTAGGATTATTTAGTCTAGAAAAAAGACGACTGAGGGGCGATCTAATAACCATGTATAAGTATATAAGGGGACAATACAAATATCTCGCTGAGGATCTGTTTATACCAAGGAAGGTGACGGGCACAAGGGGGCATTCTTTGCGTCTGGAGGAGAGAAGGTTTTTCCACCAACATAGAAGAGGATTCTTTACTGTTAGGGCAGTGAGAATCTGGAATTGCTTGCCTGAGGAGGTGGTGATGGCGAACTCAGTCGAGGGGTTCAAGAGAGGCCTGGATGTCTTCCTGGAGCAGAACAATATTGTATCATACAATTATTAGGTTCTGTAGAAGGACGTAGATCTGGGTATTTATTATGATGGAATATAGGCTGAACTGGATGGACAAATGGCTTTTTTCGGCCTTACTAACTATGTTACAATCACAGAGGGGTCACACTTCGAGGAGTCGCGGCGGCTCTTGGAGGGGTTTCTGCCGCTTCCTATCCCTCCATTATCGCCCCAGTTGTAGATCTCTGCTCGCGGTCAGTGAATGGAAACTCTACAGACATGGATTACATTTTCCCTGCACTGATACAGCCCGGCCCGGCCTGGACACCGCTGTAGTAACGAACCCTCAGCTCTGCACACGAGCACTTCGTACAATCCGGCACATTGTCCTGCGGACGCCGGGTCACCGGTGGGTTCGGTGCGGCCGCTCACCTGGACATGCATTCTTCACAGATCAGGTTGTCGGTGAGCCCCGGGGGGGTGGGCGTAGAGGACGGGGCGAGGTGCAGGGGGACGTAGGAGCCGCGGAGGGTCACACAGGCGCGACCACAGCGTAGAGACAGCTGATACCAGAGAGCAATTGTCAGCTCCTGTCCATGGATCACACACCAGCCCCGGCCCCCTGCAAGACAAGACGGGAACCCCATTATTCACTCACTAATTCTTATATTGTAGTTTCTGGAAAAACTGGAAGAGAATGGATAGAAATATGGCGGCTGGCGACATCACAGCACAGGAGACGGCCGGATGATGATACACTGGTCATGTGACACTGGGTATAATAATACATATCAGTCATGTGACACTGGATATAATAGGACACTGATGTGGTCAGTGGGATCCACCGTGCCCAGCACAGTAGAGATCTAGTAGGTTACTCTTGGTGAGATCCTCTGTGTTATCTGTAGCCAGAGCTCGTTATACAAGGTGGTGACCGGCTGATGTATATGGCTCCAGGATGATCTGGTGGCACTTTGCCAACACTATCACCAGTTTACATAGACTGTAGGTGGTGAGACAATAGAACAGCATTGGCATGCTTCGTATAGTGGGCAGCGATTTTTTGGCTTGCCGTATGTATGTTCCCTCCTCCAGACTATCTCTGTGTGCGGCAGCCTGTGAGGCTCATGGGGCTGCTCAACTAGATCTCTTACTATATATATTTTGTGTGCTTGTACATTACGTGGCATTTATGATGTTTGTATCCATTTGTATTACCATGTACGGATATTGGACCTAAAAATGGTTACAATTATGGTCAAGGTCTATGGTATAGTATATGCGGCCCATCAGTGTATTCTTGTGCAATATATTGTTTGTGTTGAATTGTAGTGTGGACCCGGCCACCTCTACTCATGTGCTGGAGGCCTTTTACATGTTTGTAATGTGCTCTGTGTGTTGTTCTCAATAAATAAATGGTCATGTGGTATATTATTATTATTATTATTATTATTATTATTATTATTATTATTATTATTGTGTTGGTGATCCCATTCTTTATTGCATAGCTTTCCTCTTATTGCTGTATCTCATGTTAGTATGCAATAGGTGATCCCGAACTTTTATATTGGATGGTGCCCACTCTAACGTATTTTGTTTGGTTCGGGCATGTATACAGAGCATAGACTGGGATGGGGGGGTCTCGGGCGTGTATACAGAGCATAGACTGGGATGGGGGGTCTCGGGCATGTATACAGAGCACAGACTGGGATGGGGGGGTCTCGGGCGTGTATACAGAGCATAGACTGGGATGGGGGGTCTCGGGCATGTATACAGAGCGCGGACTGGGATGGGGGGGGATCGGGAGTGTATACAGAGCGCAGACTGGGATGGGGGAGCTCAGGTGTGTATACAGAGCACAGACTGGGATGGGGGGGTCTCGGGCGTGTATACAGAGCATAGACTGGGATGGGGGGTCTCGGGCATGTATACAGAGCGCGGACTGGGATGGGGGGGGATCGGGAGTGTATACAGAGCGCAGACTGGGATGGGGGAGCTCAGGTGTGTATACAGAGCATAGACTGGGATGGGGGGGTCTCGGGCGTGTATACAGAGCATAGACTGGGATGGGGGTCTCGGGCATGTATACAGACCACAGACTGGGATGGGGGGGGATCGGGCATGTATACAGAGCGCGAACTGGGATGGGGGGGGTCTCGGGCGTGTATACAGAGCGCGGACTGGGATGGGGGGGTCTCGGGCGTGTATACAGAGCGCAGACTGAGATGGGGGGGGTCTCGGGCGTGTATACAGAGCGCAGACTGGGAAGGGGTGAGCTCGGGCATGTATACAGAGCGCGGACTGGGATGGGGGGGTCTCGGGCATGTATACAGAGCGCGGACTGGGATGGGGGAGCTCGGGCGTGTATACAGAGCGCGGACTGGGATGGGGGGGTCTCGGGCATGTATACAGAGCACAGACTGGGATGGGGGGTCTCGGGCATGTATACAGAGCACAGACTGGGATGGGGGAGCTCGGGCATGTATACAGAGCGCAGACTGGGATGGGGGGGTCTCGGGCGTGTATACAGAGCGCAGGCTGGGATGGGGGAGCTCGGGCATGTATACAGAGCGCAGACTGGGATGGGGGGGGGATCGGGCATGTATACAGAGCACAGACTGGGATGGGGGAGCTCGGGCATGTATACAGAGCGCAGACTGGGATGGGGGGGGTCTCAGGCATGTATACAGAGCACAGACTGGGATGGGGGGGTCTCGGGCGTGTATACAGAGCATAGACTGGGATGGGGGGTCTCGGGCATGTATACAGAGCGCGGACTGGGATGGGGGGGGATCGGGAGTGTATACAGAGCGCAGACTGGGATGGGGGAGCTCAGGTGTGTATACAGAGCATAGACTGGGATGGGGGGGTCTCGGGCGTGTATACAGAGCATAGACTGGGATGGGGGGGGATCGGGCATGTATACAGAGCATAGACTGGGATGGGGGGGGTCTCGGGCGTGTATACAGAGCATAGACTGGGATGGGGGGTCTCGGGCATGTATACAGACCACAGACTGGGATGGGGGGGGATCGGGCATGTATAGAGAGCGCGAACTGGGATGGGGGGGGTCTCGGGCGTGTATACAGAGCGCGGACTGGGATGGGGGGGTCTCGGGCGTGTATACAGAGCGCAGACTGAGATGGGGGGGTCTCGGGCGTGTATACAGAGCGCAGACTGGGAAGGGGTGAGCTCGGGCATGTATACAGAGCGCGGACTGGGATGGGGGGGTCTCGGGCATGTATACAGAGCGCGGACTGGGATGGGGGAGCTCGGGCGTGTATACAGAGCGCGGACTGGGATGGGGGGGTCTCGGGCATGTATACAGAGCACAGACTGGGATGGGGGGTCTCGGGCATGTATACAGAGCACAGACTGGGATGGGGGAGCTCGGGCATGTATACAGAGCGCAGACTGGGATGGGGGGGTCTCGGGCGTGTATACAGAGCGCAGGCTGGGATGGGGGAGCTCGGGCATGTATACAGAGCGCAGACTGGGATGGGGGGGGGATCGGGCATGTATACAGAGCACAGACTGGGATGGGGGAGCTCGGGCATGTATACAGAGCGCAGACTGGGATGGGGGGGGTCTCAGGCATGTATACAGAGCACAGACTGGGATGGGGGGTCTCGGGCATGTATACAGAGCACAGACTGGGATGGGGGAGCTCGGGCATGTATACAGAGCGCAGACTGGGATGGGGGGGGGGGATCGGGCATGTATACAGAGCACAGACTGGGATGGGGGAGCTCGGGCATGTATACAGAGCGCAGACTGGGATGGGGGGGTCTCGGGCGTGTATACAGAGCACAGACTGGGATGGGGGAGCTCGGGCGTGTATACAGAGCGCAGACTGGGATGGGGGGGGGTCTCGGGCGTGTATACAGAGCGCGGACTGGGATGGGGGGGTCTCGGGCGTGTATACAGAGCGCAGACTGGGATGGGGGGGGGACGGGCATGTATACAGAGCGCGGACTGGGATGGGGGGTCTCGGGCGTGTATACAGAGCGCAGACTGGGATGGGGGGGATCGGGCATGTATACAGAGCGCAGACTGGGATGGGGGAGCTCGGGCGTGTATACAGAGCGCAGACTGGGATGGGGGGTCTCAGGCATGTATACAGAGCGCGGACTGGGATGGGGGGGTCTCGGGCATGTATACAGAGCGCAGACTGGGATGGGGGAGCTCGGGCATGTATACAGAGCGCGGACTGGGATGGGGGGGGTCTCGGGCGTGTATACAGAGCGCAGACTGGGATGGGGGGGATCGGGCATGTATACAGAGCGCAGACTGGGATGGGGGGTCTCAGGCATGTATACAGAGCACAGACTGGGATGGGGGAGATTGGGCGTGTATACAGAGCGCGGACTGGGATGGGGGGTCTCAGGCATGTATACAGAGCACAGACTGGGATGGGGGAGATTGGGCATGTATACAGAGCGCGGACTGGGATGGGGGGTCTCGGGCATGTATACAGAGCGCAGACTGGGATGGGGGAGATCGGGCGTGTATACAGAGCGCAGACTGGGATGGGGGAGCTCGGGCGTGTATACAGAGCGCAGACTGGGATGGGGGGTCTCAGGCATGTATACAGAGCGCAGACTGGGATGGGGGGTCTCGGGCATGTATACAGAGCGCAGACTGGGATGGGGGAGATCGGGCGTGTATACAGAGCGCAGACTGGGATGGGGGAGCTCGGGCGTGTATACAGAGCGCAGACTGGGATGGGGGAGCTCGGGCGTGTATACAGAGCGCAGACTGGGATGGGGGAGCTCGGGCATGTATACAGAGCGCAGACTGGGATGGGGGAGATCGGGCGTGTATACAGAGCGCAGACTGGGATGGGGGAGCTCGGGCGTGTATACAGAGCGCAGACTGGGATGGGGGGTCTCAGGCGTGTATACAGAGCACAGACTGGGATGGGGGGTCTCGGGCATGTATACAGAGCGCAGACTGGGATGGGGGAGATCGGGCGTGTATACAGAGCGCAGACTGGGATGGGGGAGATCGGGCATGTATACAGAGCACAGACTGGGATAGGGAAGCTCGGGCATGTATACAGAGCGCAGACTGGGATGGGGGGTCTCAGGCGTGTATACAGAGCGCGGACTGGGATGGGGGGTCTCGGGCATGTATACAGAGCGCAGACTGGGATGGGGGAGATCGGGCATGTATACAGAGCACAGACTGGGATGGGGGGTCTCGGGCGTGTATACAGAGCGCAGACTGGGATGGGGGGTCTCGGGCATGTATACAGAGCGCAGACTGGGATGGGGGAGATCGGGCATGTATACAGAGCACAGACTGGGATGGGGGGTCTCGGGCGTGTATACAGAGCACAGACTGGGATAGGGAAGCTCGGGCATGTATACAGAGCGCAGACTGGGATGGGGGGTCTCGGGCATGTATACAGAGCACAGACTGGGATGGGGGGTCTCGGGCATGTATACAGAGCGCAGACTGGGATGGGGGAGATCGGGCGTGTATACAGAGCGCAGACTGGGATGGGGGAGATCGGGCATGTATACAGAGCACAGACTGGGATGGGGGAGCTCAGGCGTGTATACAGAGCACAGACTGGGATGGGGGAGCTCGGGCGTGTATACAGAGCGCAGACTGGGATGGGGGGTCTCAGGCGTGTATACAGAGCGCGGACTGGGATGGGGGAGCTCGGGCGTGTATACAGAGCGCAGACTGGGATGGGGGGTCTCAGGCGTGTATACAGAGCGCAGACTGGGATGGGGGGGTCTCAGGCGTGTATACAGAGCGCAGACTGGGATGGGGGAGATCGGGCGTGTATACAGAGCACAGACTGGGATGGGGGGTCTCAGGCGTGTATACAGAGCGCAGACTGGGATGGGGGGTCTCAGGCGTGTATACAGAGCGCAGACTGGGATGGGGGGTCTCAGGCGTGTATACAGAGCGCAGACTGGGATGGGGGGTCTCAGGCGTGTATACAGAGCGCAGACTGGGATGGGGGGTCTCGGGCGTGTATACAGAGCGCAGACTGGGATGGGGGAGATCGGGCGTGTATACAGAGCGCAGACTGGGATGGGGGGTCTCAGGCGTGTATACAGAGCGCAGACTGGGATGGGGGGTCTCGGGCGTGTATACAGAGCAGATGGGGGCCCTCGGGGGCCGGTACCTGGCAGCACTGACTTCTGCTGAAGACGATCATCTTTCTCCTGGTTTCTGTAACACACAATCACAGAGGGGTCACACTTCGAGGAGCCGCGGCGGCTCTTGGAGGGGTTTCTGCCGCTTCCTATCCCTCCATTATCGCCCCAGTTGTAGATCTCTGCTCGCGGTCAGTGAATGGAAACTCTACAGACATGGATTACATTTTCCCTGCACTGATACATTGTAACAAACGGTCGGGAGGGGGCACGGGGTGCTCCGGCCCGGACACCGCTGTAGTAACGGACCCTCAGCTCTGCACACGAGCACTTCGTACAATCCGGCACATTGTCCTGCGGACGCCGGGTCACCGGTGGGTTCGGTGCGGCCGCTCACCTGGACATGCATTCTTCACAGATCAGGTTGTCGGTGAGCCCCGGGGGGGTGGGCGTAGAGGACGGGGCGAGGTGCAGGGGGACGTAGGAGCCGCGGAGGGTCACACAGGCGCGACCACAGCGTAGAGACAGCTGATACCAGAGAGCAATTGTCAGCTCCTGTCCATGGATCACACACCAGCCCCGGCCCCCTGCAAGACAAGACGGGAACCCCATTATTCACTCACTAATTCTTATATTGTAGTTTCTGGAAAAACTGGGAGACAATGGATAGAAATATGGCGGCTGGCGACATCACAGCACAGGAGACGGCCGGATGATGATACACTGGTCATGTGACACTGGGTATAATAATACATATCAGTCATGTGACACTGGATATAATAATATTTATAAGTCATGTGACACCAACACTATCAGAGGTCATGTGACACTAATGCTGCATCAGAGGTCATGTGACACGTCATGTGACACAGGCTTTACGTCTAATGGAGGTTACGTGAAGAGAGAGAAACCCTGCGCGCGCAGCACGTTTAGCGTCACTAACGACATCCCCCTGCGTTACCCCAGCAACGGCTCTGCCCCCACGTCATACTTCACGCTGATTGGCTGCCATTAGCTGGCCAGAGGGGGAGGTGTACAGGAGCAGGAGGGGGATGAGTGGAGAACACGCGATTCATTGGTAGATCACAGCCACGTGACCCCGAGGATGTGTTAACCCGCGCAGTGCTGGGAAGGCGCCCACCCCAGGTAAAAGCTAAAATTGGAGGGTCTCACCTGCCGTCTCTTCCTGTGTCCCGTCCTGTGTGTCCGGTGGAGGCGTCCGCGGAGACTTCTGTGCAAGAAACGTCACATTCACACACACAACACAGAGAAACGGGGGGCTACACCCGAGGAGAGAGAGAGAGAAACGGGGGGCTACACCCGAGGAGAGAGAGAGAGAAACGGGGGGCTACACCCGAGGAGAGAGAGAGAGAGAGAGAGAGAGAGAGAAACGGGGGGCTACACCCGAGGAGAGAGAGAGAGAGAGAGAAACGGGGGGCTACACCCGAGGAGAGAGAGAGAGAAACGGGGGGCTACACCCGAGGAGAGAGAGAGAGAGAGAGAGAGAGAGAGAAACGGGGGGCTACACCCGAGGAGAGAGAGAGAGAGAGAGAGAGAAACGGGGGGCTACACCCGAGGAGAGAGAGAGAGAGAGAGAGAGAAACGGGGGGCTACACCCGAGGAGAGAGAGAGAGAGAAACGGGGGGCTACACCCGAGGAGAGAGAGAGAGAGAAACGGGGGGCTACACCCGAGGAGAGAGAGAGAGAGAAACGGGGGGCTACACCCGAGGAGAGAGAGAGAGAGAGAAACGGGGGGCTACACCCGAGGAGAGAGAGAGAGAAACGGGGGGCTACACCCGAGGAGAGAGAGAGAGAGAGAGAGAAACGGGGGGCTACACCCGAGGAGAGAGAGAGAGAGAGAAACGGGGGGCTACACCCGAGGAGAGAGAGAGAGAGAGAGAGAGAGATACGGGGGGCTACACCCGAGGAGAGAGAGAGAGAGAGAGAAAGAGAGAAACGGGGGGCTACACCCGAGGAGAGAGAGAGAGAAAGAGAGAAACGGGGGGCTACACCCGAGGGGAGAGAGAGAGAGAGAGAGAGAGAGAGAGAGAGAGAGAGAGAGAGAAACGGGGGGCTACACCCGAGGAGAGAGAGAGAGAGAGAGAGAAACGGGGGGCTACACCCGAGGAGAGAGAGAGAGAGAAACGGGGGGCTACACCCGAGGAGAGAGAGAGAGAGAGAAACGGGGGGCTACACCCGAGGAGAGAGAGAGAGAGAGAAACGGGGGGCTACACCCGAGGAGAGAGAGAGAGAGAGAAACGGGGGGCTACACCCGAGGAGAGAGAGAGAGAGAGAGAAACGGGGGGCTACACCCGAGGAGAGAGAGAGAGAAACGGGGGGCTACACCCGAGGAGAGAGAGAAACGGGGGGCTACACCCGAGGAGAGAGAGAGAGAGAGAAACGGAGGGCTACACCCGAGGAGAGAGAGAGAGAGAAACGGGGGGCTACACCCGAGGAGAGAGAGAGAGAGAGAAACGGGGGGCTACACCCGAGGAGAGAGAGAGAGAAACGGGGGGCTACACCCGAGGAGAGAGAGAGAGAGAAACGGGGGGCTACACCCGAGGAGAGAGAGAGAGAGAAACGGGGGGCTACACCCGAGGAGAGAGAGAGAAACGGGGGGCTACACCCGAGGAGAGAGAGAGAGAGAAACGGGGGGCTACACCCGAGGAGAGAGAGAGAGAGAGAAACGGGGGGCTACACTCGAGGAGAGAGAGAGAGAAACGGGGGGCTACACCCGAGGAGAGAGAGAGAGAGAAACGGGGGGGCTACACCCGAGGAGAGAGAGAGAGAGAAACGGGGAGCTACACCCGAGGAGAGAGAGAGAGAGAGAGAGAGAGAGAGAGAGAGAGAGAAACGGGGGGGCTACACCCGAGGAGAGAGAGAGAGAGAAACGGGGGGCTACACCCGAGGAGAGAGAGAGAGAGAGAGAGAGAGAGAAACGGGGGGCTACACCCGAGGAGAGAGAGAGAGAGAGAGAGAGAGAAACGGGGGGCTACACCCGAGGAGAGAGAGAGAGAAACGGGGGGCTACACCCGAGGAGAGAGAGAGAAACGGGGGGCTACACCCGAGGGGAGAGAGAGAGAGAGAGAGAGAAACGGGGGGCTACACCCGAGGAGAGAGAGAGAGAGAGAAACGGGGGGCTACACCCGAGGAGAGAGAGAGAGAAACGGGGGGCTACACCCGAGGAGAGAGAGAGAGAGAGAGAAACGGGGGGCTACACCCGAGGAGAGAGAGAGAGAGAGAGAAACGGGGGGCTACACCCGAGGAGAGAGAGAGAGAGAGAAACGGGGGGCTACACCCGAGGAGAGAGAGAGAGAGAGAGAAACGGGGGGCTACACCCGAGGAGAGAGAGAGAGAGAAACGGGGGGCTACACCCGAGGAGAGAGAGAGAGAGAGAGAGAGAAACGGGGGGCTACACCCGAGGAGAGAGAGAGAGAGAGAAACGGGGGGCTACACCCGAGGAGAGAGAGAGAGAGAGAGAGAAACGGGGGGCTACACCCGAGGAGAGAGAGAGAGAGAGAAACGGGGGGCTACACCCGAGGAGAGAGAGAGAGAGAGAGAAACGGGGGGCTACACCCGAGGAGAGAGAGAGAGAGAAACGGGGGGCTACACCCGAGGAGAGAGAGAGAGAGAGAGAAACGGGGGGCTACACCCGAGGAGAGAGAGCGAGAGAGAAACGGGGGGCTACACCCGAGGAGAGAGAGAGAGAGAGAGAGAAACGGGGGGCTACACCCGAGGGGAGAGAGAGAGAGAGAGAGAGAGAGAAACGGGGGGCTACACCCGAGGAGAGAGAGAGAGAGAGAAACGGGGGGCTACACCCGAGGAGAGAGAGAGAGAGAGAGAAACGGGGGGCTACACCCGAGGGGAGAGAGAGAGAGAGAGAGAAACGGGGGGCTACACCCGAGGAGAGAGAGAGAGAGAGAGAAACGGGGGGCTACACCCGAGGAGAGAGAGAGAGAGAGAGAAACGGGGGGCTACACCCGAGGAGAGAGAGAGAGAGAAACGGGGGGCTACACCCGAGGAGAGAGAGAGAGAGAAACGGGGGGCTACACCCGAGGAGAGAGAGAGAGAGAGAGAGAGAGAAACGGGGGGCTACACCCGAGGAGAGAGAGAGAGAGAAACGGGGGGCTACACCCGAGGAGAGAGAGAGAGAGAGAGAGAGAAACGGGGGGCTACACCCGAGGAGAGAGAGAGAGAGAGAGAAACGGGGGGCTACACCCGAGGAGAGAGAGAGAGAGAGAGAAACGGGGGGCTACACCCGAGGAGAGAGAGAGAGAGAGAGAGAGAGAGAGAGAGAGAGAGAGAGAGAGAGAGAAACGGGGGGCTACACCCGAGGAGAGGGAGAGAGAGAGAGAGAGAGAGAGAGAAACGGGGGGCTACACCCGAGGAGAGAGAGAGAGAGAGAGAGAGAGAGAGAGAGAAACGGGGGGCTACACCCGAGGAGAGAGAGAGAGAGAGAGAGAAACGGGGGGCTACACCCGAGGAGAGAGAGAGAGAGAGAGAGAGAAACGGGGGGCTACACCCGAGGAGAGAGAGAGAGAGAGAGAAACGGGGGGCTACACCCGAGGAGAGAGAGAGAGAGAGAGAGAGAGAGAGAGAGAGAGAGAGAGAGAAACGGGGGGCTACACCCGAGGAGAGAGAGAGAGAGAGAGAGCGAAACGGGGGGCTACACCCGAGGAGAGAGAGAGAGAGAGAGAGAGAAACGGGGGGCTACACCCGAGGAGAGAGAGAGAGAGAGAGAGAGAAACGGGGGGCTACACCCGAGGAGAGAGAGAGAGAGAAACGGGGGGCTACACCCGAGGAGAGAGAGAGAGAGAGAGAGAGAGAGAAACGGGGGACTACACCCGAGGAGAGAGAGAGAGAGAAACGGGGGGCTACACCCGAGGAGAGAGAGAGAGAAACGGGGGGCTACACCCGAGGAGAGAGAGAGAGAAACGGGGGGCTACACCCGAGGAGAGAGAGAGAGAGAGAAACGGGGGGCTACACCCGAGGAGAGAGAGAGAGAGAAACGGGGGGCTACACCCGATGAGAGAGAGAGAAACGGGGAGCTACACCCGAGAAGAGAGAGAAACGGGGAGCTACACCCGAGGAGAGAGAGAGAGAGAAACGGGGGGCTACACCCGAGGAGAGAGAGAGAGAGAGAGAAACGGGGGGCTACACCCGAGGAGAGAGAGAGAGAAACGGGGGGCTACACCCGAGGAGAGAGAGAGAGAAACGGGGGGCTACACCCGAGGAGAGAGAGAGAAACGGGGAGCTACACCCGAGGAGAGAGAGAGAGAGAGAGAGAAACGGGGGGCTACACCCGAGGAGAGAGAGAAACGGGGGAGGGGGGAGTACACCCGGGGAGAGAGAGAAAAACAGGGGGCTACACCCGGGGAGAGAGAAACGGGGGGGCTACAGCCGGTAAGAGAGAAACGGGGGGGCTACAGCCGGGAGGAGAGAGAAACGTGGGGGCTACACCCGGGGAGAGAGAAACGGGGGGGCTACACCTGAGGAGAGAGAAACGGGGGGGCTACACCCGAGGAGAACGAGAAAGAAACGGGGGGCTACACCCGGGGAGAACGAGAAAGAAACAGGGGAGGGGGGGGATACACCCGGGGAGAGAGAGAAAAACAGGGGGCTACACCCGGGGAGAGAGAAACGGGGGGGGCTACAGCCGGTAAGAGAGAAACGGGGGGGCTACAGCCGGGAGGAGAGAGAAACGTGGGGGCTACACCCGGGGAGAGAGAAACGGGGGGGCTACACCTGAGGAGAGAGAAACGGGGGGGGGGGCTACACCCGAGGAGAGAGAAACGGGGGGGGGGGCTACACCCGAGGAGAACGAGAAAGAAACGGGGGGCTACACCCGAGGAGAGAAAAACGGGGGGCTACACCCGAGGAGAACGAGAGAGAAACGGGGGGCTACACTCGGGGCGAGCGAGAGAAAGAAACGGGGGGCTACACTCGGGGCGAGCGAGAGAAAGAAACGGGGGGCTACACTCGGGGTGAGTGAGAGAAACGGGGGGGGGAGGGGGGGGTACACCCGGGGAGAGAGATAGAGAGAAAGAAACGGGAAGGCTACACCTGAGGAGAGACAAACGGGGGGCTACACCCGAGAGAGAAATGGGGGGCTACACCCGAGGAGAGAGAAACGGCGGGCTACACCCGAGGAGAGCGAGAGAAAGAAGCGTGGGGCCACACCCGGGGAGAACGAGAGAGAGAAAGAAACGGGGGGCTACAGCCGAGGAGAGAGAGAAACGGGGGGCTACACCCGGGGAGAACAAGAGAAACGGGGGGCTACACCCGGGGAGAACAAGAGAAACGGGGGGCTTCACTTGAGGAGAACGAGAGAAAGAAACGGGGGCTACACCCGAGGAGAACAAGAGAAAGAAGCGGGGGGCTACACCCGGAGCGAGCGAGAGAGAAACGGGGGGGGAGTGGGCTACACCCGAGGAGAGCGAGAGAAAGAAACGGGGGGCTACACCCAAGGAGAACGAGAGAAAAACGGGGGGCTACACCCAAGGAGAACAAGAGTAAGAGAAACGGGAGGCTACACCCGGGCCGAGCGAGAGAGAAACGGGGGGCTACACCCGGGGAAAACGAGAGCGAAACGGGGGGGGGGGGGTACACCCGGGGAGAGAGATAGAGAGAAAGAAACGGGAAGGCTACACCTGAGGAGAGAAACGGGGGGGCTACACCCGAGAGAGAAATGGGGGGCTACACCCGAGGAGAGAGAAACGGCGGGCTACACCCGAGGAGAGCGAGAGAAAGAAACGGGGGGCAACACCCGGGGAGAACGAGAGAGAAACGGGGGGCTACAGCCAGGGAGAGCGATAGAGAGAAAGAAACGGGGGGCTACAGCCAAGGAGAGAGAGAAACGGGGGGCTACACCCGAGGAGAGAGAAATGGGGGGCTACACCCGAGGAGAGCGAGAGAAAGAAACGGGGGGCAACACCCGGGGAGAACGAGAGAAACGGGGGGCCACACCCGGGGAGAACGAGAGAGAGAGAGAGAGAGAAACGGGGGGCTACAGCCGGGGAGAGAGATAGAGAGAAAGAAACGGGGGGCTACAGCCGAGGAGAGAGAGAAACGGGGGGCTACACCCGAGGAGAGAGAAACGGGGGGCTACAGCCGGGAAGAAAGAAACGGGGGCTACAGCCGAGGAGAGAGAAACGGGGGGGGGGGGGGGGGGCTACAGCCGGGAAGAGAGAAACGGGGGGGCTACACCTGAGGAGAAAGAAACGGGGGGCTACACCCGGTGAGAACGAGAGAAACGGGGGGCTACAACCGGGGAGAACGAGAGAAACGGGGGGCTACACCCCGGGGAGAACAAGAGAAACGGGGAGCTTCACTTGAGGAGAACGAGAGAAAGAAACGGGGGGCTACACCCGGAGCGAGCGAGAGAGAAACGAGGGGGTACAGCCGAGGAGAGCAAGAAACGAGGGACTACACCCGAGGAGAGTGAGAAACGGGGGGCTACACCCGAGGAGAGAGAGAAACGGGGGGCTACACCCGAGGAGAGAGAGAGAGAAACGGGGGGCTACACCCGAGGAGAGTGAGAAACGGGGGGCTACACCCGAGGAGAGAGAGAAACGGGGGGCTACACCCGAGGAGAGAGAGAAACGGGGGGCTACACCCGAGGAGAGAGAGAAACGGGGGGCTACACCCGAGGAGAGAGAGAGAGAAACGGGGGGCTACACCCGAGGAGAGAGAGAAACGGGGGGCTACACCCGAGGAGAGAGAGAAACGGGGGGCTACACCCGAGGAGAGAGAGAAACGGGGGGCTACACCCGAGGAGAGAGAGAAACGGGGGGCTACACCCGAGGAGAGAGAAAGTGAGAGAAACGGGGCTACAGCCGGGGAGAGAGAAATGGGGGGCTACAGCTGAGGAGAACAAGAGAGAGAAATGGGGGGCTACACCCGAGGAAAACGAGAGAAAGAGTAACGGGGAGGCTACACCCGGGAAGAACGAGAGAGAAACGGGGGACTACACCCGAGGAGAGAGAAAGTGAGAGAAACGGGGCTACAGCCGGGGAGAGAGAAATGGGGGGCTACAGCTGAGGAGAACAAGAGAGAGAAATGGGGGGCTACACCCGAGGAAAACGAGAGAAAGAGTAACGGGGAGGCTACACCCGAGGAGAGCGAGAGAGAAACGGGGGACTACACCCGAGGAGAGCGAGAGAGAAACGGGGGACTACACCCGGGGACAGCTAGAGGCACCAGGACAGGTAGATGCATCTTACAGGGGGAAAGTCCTTGTGATGGGAGCAGCTCAGTTGGGGGGGCTTAGGGTGCACATTTACTCACCTGGCCGCTGCTCCCCCCTTTTTTTAAGTGGTCTTGCAGCCTCTGGATGAGGTCTGTATTCTGCAGGGAGGAAAGGATTAAGTTGTGGGGGTGCAGCCAGTGCTGAGGCGGGAGTCACGTGACCTTGTGTTGGGGGGACACAGGAATAGTTGTATCGGACCCCTGTTTCCGCTTTCATTATGCAGCTCCCACATTTCTACGTCCGCCCATCTGTTAGCCACATTACATTGGCCCGGCACTGCCCCCGCGGGGGGCCGCGTACATCCACCGCCAGCTCTACCGCCGCCTCTTGTTAACGTGGACAGTGACCATTCGGGGGTTCAATTGCTTTTTTTGCCCCCAAAACTCAGAGACCTTTGGACCCGATCCGCACGACTCCGGACTATTCCCCCCACATCGCGCCTCCCCGCGGCCCCTCACCTTTCCTACTCCTTTCAGGCCCAGTTTCTTGCAGTATTGCTGCAGCTGCGCCCTCTTCAGAAGATGCAGGGAGGACGGGGTTAAGTCCAGCGCCAGATCCGAAATCTTGTTCTGACGCTTCGGCATGATGGCGCCAATAGTGACTGGGGGACTACAAGTCACAGTATAACCCAGAGAAGCCACACTAATGGTCGCCTCTAACGCCCCGGCTTCCAACCCTACAACTGCGGCTCGGGGGAGGGGAAGGCACAGCGCCCCCTTATTAATTCATTTAATTAGTCACAGCCAATTGGATTAATAAGTCATTAAAGGGTTAATCAGCAGGTTAGATGGGTGTCACCCTGGAGTAGTGGTGAAGGGATGCTGGGAGTTGTAGGTTTACACCATGGGAGGTCTGATAATGGACAGCTGGGAAGTCCTGTGACCAGCATGGATTAGTAATGTCTGCCCTGTATGGACTGTACATGTGTGCGCCCCCCGCAGGATGGATTAGTAATGTCTGCCCTGTATGGACTGTACATGTGTGCGCCCCCCGCAGGATGGATTAGTAATGTCTGCCCTGTATGGACTGTACATGTGTGCGCCCCCCGCAGGATGGATTAGTAATGTCTGCCCTGTATGGACTGTACATGTGTGCGCCCCCCGCAGGATGGATTAGTAATGTCTGCCCTGTATGGACTGTACATGTGTGCGCCCCCCGCAGGATGGATTAGTAATGTCTGCCCTGTATGGACTGTACATGTGTGCGCCCCCCGCAGGATGGATTAGTAATGTCTGCCCTGTACGGACTGTACATGTGTGCGCCCCCCGCAGGATGGATTAGTAATGTCTGCCCTGTATGGACTGTACATGTGTGCGCCCCCCCCCCCCCGCAGGATGGATTAGTAATGTCTGCCCTGTACGGACTGTACATGTGTGCGCCCCCCGCAGGATGGATTAGTAATGTCTGCCCTGTATGGACTGTACATGTGTGCGCCCCCCCGCAGGATGGATTAGTAATGTCTGCCCTGTATGGACTGTACATGTGTGCGCCCCCCCCGCAGGATGGATTAGTAATGTCTGCCCTGTATGGACTGTACATGTGTGCGCCCCCCCCGCAGGATGGATTAGTAATGTCTGCCCTGCATGGACTGTACATGTGTGCACCCCCGCAGGATGGATTAGTAATGTCTGCCCTGTATGGACTGTACATGTGTGCGCCCCCCCGCAGGATGGATTAGTAATGTCTGCCCTGTATGGACTGTACATGTGTGCGCCCCTGCAGGATGGATTAGTAATGTCTGCCCTGTATGGACTGTACATGTGTGTGCCCCCGCAGGATGGATTAGTAATGTCTGCCCTGTATGGACTGTACATGTGTGCGCCCCCCGCAGGATGGATTAGTAATATCTGCCCTGTATGGACTGTACATGTGTGTGCCCCCGCAGGATGGATTAGTAATGTCTGCCCTGTATGGACTGTACATGTGTGCGCCCCCGCAGGATGGATTAGTAATGTCTGCCCTGTATGGACTATACATGTGTGCGCCCCCCGCAGGATGGATTAGTAATGTCTGCCCTGTATGGACTGTACATGTGTGCGCCCCCCGCAGGATGGATTAGTAATGTCTGCCCTGTATGGACTGTACATGTGTGCGCCCCCCGCAGGATGGATTAGTAATGTCTGCCCTGTATGGACTGTACATGTGTGCGCCCCCCGCAGGATGGATTAGTAATGTCTGCCCTGTATGGACTGTACATGTGTGTGCCCCCCGCAGGATGGATTAGTAATGTCTGCCTTGCATGGACTGTACATGTGTGTGCCCCCCGCAGGATGGATTAGTAATGTCTGCCCTGTATGGACTGTACATGTGTGCGCCCCCCGCAGGATGGATTAGTAATATCTGCCCTGTATGGACTGTACATGTGTGCGCCCCCCGCAGGATGGATTAGTAATGTCTGCCCTGTATGGACTGTACATGTGTGTGCCCCCGCAGGATGGATTAGTAATGTCTGCCCTGTATGGACTGTACATGTGTGCGCCCCCGCAGGATGGATTAGTAATGTCTGCCCTGTATGGACTGTACATGTGTGTGCCCCCGCAGGATGGATTAGTAATATCTGCCCTGTATGGACTGTACATGTGTGCGCCCCCGCAGGATGGATTAGTAATGTTTGCCCTGTATGGACTGTACATGTGTGTGCCCCCGCAGGATGGATTAGTAATGTCTGCCCTGTATGGACTGTACATGTGTGCGCCCCCCGCAGGATGGATTAGTAATGTCTGCCCTGTATGGACTGTACATGTGTGCGCCCCCCGCAGGATGGATTAGTAATGTCTGCCCTGTATGGACTGTACATGTGTGCGCCCCCCGCAGGATGGATTAGTAATGTCTGCCCTGCATGGACTGTACATGTGTGCGCCCCCCCGCAGGATGGATTAGTAATGTCTGCCCTGTATAGACTGTACATGTGTGCGCCCCCCGCAGGATGGATTAGTAATGTCTGCCCTGTACGGACTGTACATGTGTGCGCCCTCCCGCAGGATGGATTAGTAATGTCTGCCCTGTATGGACTGTACATGTGTGCGCCCCCCGCAGGATGGATTAGTAATGTCTGCCCTGTATGGACTGTACATGTGTGCGCCCCCCGCAGGATGGATTAGTAATGCCTGCCCTGTATGGAATGTACATGTGTGCGCCCCCCGCAGGATGGATTAGTAATGTCTGCCCTGTATGGACTGTACATGTGTGCGCCCCCCGCAGGATGGATTAGTAATATCTACCCTGTAGGGACTGTACATGTGCGCCCCCCGCAGGATGGATTAGTAATGTCTGCCCTGTATGGACTGTACATGTGTGCGCCCCCCGCAGGATGGATTAGTAATGTCTGCCCTGCATGAACTGCACATGTGTGCGCCCCCCGCAGTATGGATTAGTAATGTCTGCCCTGCATGGACTGTACATGTGTGCGCCCCCTGCAGGATGGATTAGTAATGTCTGACCTGTATGGACTGTACATGTGTGCGCCCCCCGCAGGATGGATTAGTAATGTCTGCCCTGTATGGACTGTACATGTGTGCGCCCCCCGCAGGATGGATTAGTAATGTCTGCCCTGTATGGACTGTACATGTGTGCGCCCCCCGCAGGATGGATTAGTAATGCCTGTCCTGTGTGGACTGTACATGTGTGCGCCTCCCCCCGCCCCGCAGGATGGATTAGTAATGTCTGCCCTGTATGGACTGTACATGTGTGCGCCCCCCGCAGGATGGATTAGTAATGTCTGCCCTGTATGGACTGTACATGTGTGCGCCACCCGCAGGATGGATTAGTAATATCTGCCCTGTAGGGACTGTACATGTGTGCCCCCCGCAGGATGGATTAGTAATGTCTGCCCTGTATGGACTGTACATGTGTGCGCCCCCCGCAGGATGGATTAGTAATGTCTGCCCTGTATGGACTATACATGTGTGCGCCCCCCGCAGGATGGATTAGTAATGTCTGCCCTGTATGGACTGTACATGTGTGCGCCCCCCCGCAGGATGGATTAGTAACGTCTGCCCTGTATGGACTGTACATGTGTGCGCCCCCCGCAGGATGGATTAGTTACGTCTGCCCTGTATGGGACTGTACATGTGTGAGCCCCCCGCAGGATGGATTAGTAATGTCTACCTTGTATGGACTGTACATGTGCGCCCCCCGCAGGATGGATTAGTAATGTCTGCCCTGTATGGACTGTACATGTGTGCGCCCCCCGCAGGATGGATTAGTAATGTCTGCCCTGCATGAACTGCACATGTGTGCGCCCCCCGCAGTATGGATTAGTAATGTCTGCCCTGCATGGACTGTACATGTGTGCGCCCCCTGCAGGATGGATTAGTAATGTCTGACCTGTATGGACTGTACATGTGTGCGCCCCCCGCAGGATGGATTAGTAATGTCTGCCCTGTATGGACTGTACATGTGTGCGCCCCCCGCAGGATGGATTAGTAATGTCTGCCCTGTATGGACTGTACATGTGTGCGCCCCCCGCAGGATGGATTAGTAATGCCTGTCCTGTGTGGACTGTACATGTGTGCGCCTCCCCCCGCCCCGCAGGATGGATTAGTAATGTCTGCCCTGTATGGACTGTACATGTGTGCGCCCCCCGCAGGATGGATTAGTAATGTCTGCCCTGTATGGACTGTACATGTGTGCGCCCCCCCGCAGGATGGATTAGTAACGTCTGCCCTGTATGGACTGTACATGTGTGCGCCCCCCGCAGGATGGATTAGTTACGTCTGCCCTGTATGGGACTGTACATGTGTGAGCCCCCCGCAGGATGGATTAGTAATGTCTACCTTGTATGGACTGTACATGTGTGCGCCCCCCGCAGGATGGATTAGTAATGTCTGCTCTGTATGGACTATACATGTGTGCGCCCCCCCCCCCGCAGGATGGATTAGTAATGTCTACCTTGTATGGACTGTACATGTGTGCGCCCCCCGCAGGATGGATTAGTAATGCCTGCCCTGTATGGACTGTACATGTGTGCCCCCCCCCCCCGCAGGATGGATTAGTAATGTCTGCCCTGTATGGACTGTACATGTGGGTACCCCCCCCCCCTGATGGATTAGTAATGTCTGCCCTGTATGGACTGTACATGTGTGCGCCCCCCCCCCCCCTTGCAGGATGGATTAGTAATGTCTGCCCTGTATGGACTGTACATGTGTGATCCCCCGCAGGATGGATTAGTAATGTCTGCCCTGTATGGACTATACATGTGTGTGCCCCCCCCCCCCCCCCGCAGGATGGATTAGTAATGTCTGCCCTGTATGGACTGTACATGTGTGCGCCCCCGCAGGATGGATTAGTAATGTCTGCCCTGTATGGACTGTACATGTGTGCGCCCCCCGCAGGATGGATTAGTAATGTCTGCCCCGTATGGACTGTACATGTGTGCGCCCCCCGCAGGATGGATTAGTAATGTCTGCCCTGTATGTACTGTACATGTGTGCGCCCCCCGCAGGATGGATTAGTAATGTCTGCCCTGTATGGACTGTACATGTGTGCGCCCCCCCGCAGGATGGATTAGTAATGTCTGCCCTGTATGGACTGTACATGTGTGCGCCCCCCGCAGGATGGATTAGTAATGTCTGCCCCGTATGGACTGTACATGTGTGCGCCCCCCGCAGGATGGATTAGTAATGTCTGCCCTGTATGGACTGTACATGTGTGCGCCCCCCGCAGGATGGATTAGTAATGTCTGCCCTGTATGGACTGTACATGTGTGCACCCCCGCAGGATGGATTAGTAATGTCTGCCTTGTATGGACTGTACATGTGTGCGCCCCCCGCAGGATGGATTAGTAATGTCTGCCCCGTATGGACTGTACATGTGTGCGCCCCCCGCAGGATGGATTAGTAATGTCTGACCTGTATGGACTGTACATGTGTGCGCCCCCCGCAGGATGGATTAGTAATGTCTGCCCTGTATGGACTGTACATGTGTGCGCCCCCCGCAGGATGGATTAGTAATGTCTGCCCTGTATGGACTGTACATGTGTGCGCCCCCCGCAGGATGGATTAGTAATGTCTGCCTTGTATGGACTGTACATGTGTGCGCCCCGCGCAGGATGGATTAGTAATGTCTGCCCCGTATGGACTGTACATGTGTGCGCCCCCCGCAGGATGGATTAGTAATGTCTGCCCTGTATGGACTGTACATGTGTGCGCCCCCGCAGGATGGATTAGTAATGTCTGCCCTGTATGGACTGTACATGTGTGCGCCCCCCGCAGGATGGATTAGTAATGCATGCCCTGTATGGACTGTACATGTGTGCGCCCCCCGCAGGATGGATTAGTAATGCATGCCCTGTATGGACTGTACATGTGTGCCCCCCCCCCCCCCCCGCAGGATGGATTAGTAATGTCTGCCCTGTATGGGCTGTACATGTGTGTACCCCCCCCCCCTGATGGATTAGTAATGTCTGCCCTGTATGGACTGTACATGTGTGCGCCCCCCCCCCCCCCCCTTGCAGGATGGATTAGTAATGTTTGCCCTGTATGGACTGTACATGTGTGCGCCCCCGCAGGATGGATTAGTAATGTCTGCCCTGTATGGACTGTACATGTGTGCGCCCCCCCCCCCCCCTTGCAGGATGGATTAGTAATGTTTGCCCTGTATGGACTGTACATGTGTGCGCCCCCGCAGGATGGATTAGTAATGTCTGCCCTGTATGGACTGTACATGTGTGCGCCCCCCCCCCCCCCCTTGCAGGATGGATTAGTAATGTTTGCCCTGTATGGACTGTACATGTGTGCGCCCCCGCAGGATGGATTAGTGATGTCTGCCCTGTATGGACTGTACATGTGTGCGCCCCCGCAGGATGGATTAGTAATGTCTGCCCTGTATGGACTGTACATGTGTGCGCCCCCCGCAGGATGGATTAGTAATGTCTGCCCCGTATGGACTGTACATGTGTGCGCCCCCCGCAGGATGGATTAGTAATGTCTGCCCCGTATGGACTGTACATGTGTGCGCCCCCCGAAGGATGGATTAGTAATGTCTGCCCCGTATGGACTGTACATGTGTGCGCCCCCCGCAGGATGGATTAGTAATGTCTGCCCCGTATGGACTGTACATGTGTGCGCCCCCCGCAGGATGGATTAGTAATGTCTGCCCTGTATGGACTATACATGTGTGCGCCCCCCGCAGGATGGATTAGTAATGTCTGCCCTGTATGGACTGTACATGTGTGCGCCCCCCGCAGGATGGATTAGTAATGTCTGCCCTGTATGGACTGTACATGTGTGTGCCCCCGCAGGATGGATTAGTAATGTCTGCCCTGTATGGACTGTACATGTGTGCGCCCCCCGCAGGATGGATTAGTAATGTCTGCCCTGTATGGACTGTACATGTGTGCGCCCCCGCAGGATGGATTAGTAATGTCTGCCCTGTACGGACTGTACATGTGTGTGCCCCCGCAGGATGGATTAGTAATGTTTGCCCTGTATGGACTGTACATGTGTGCGCCCCCCGCAGGATGGATTAGTAACGTCTGCCCTGTATGGACTGTACATGTGTGCGCCCCCCGCAGGATGGATTAGTAATGTCTGCCCTGTATGGACTGTACATGTGTGCGCCCCCCGCAGGATGGATTAGTAATGTCTGCCCTGTATGGACTGTACATGTGTGCGCCCCCCGCAGGATGGATTAGTAATGTTTGCCCTGTATGGACTGTACATGTGTGTGCCTCCGCAGGATGGATTAGTAATGTCTGCCCTGTATGGACTGTACATGTGTGTGCCTCCGCAGGATGGATTAGTAATGTCTGCCCTGTATGGACTGTACATGTGTGCGCCCCCCGCAGGATGGATTAGTAATGTCTGCCCTGTATGGACTGTACATGTGTGTGTCCCTGCAGGATGGATTAGTAATGTCTGCCCTGTATGGACTGTACATGTGTGTGCCCCCGCAGGATGGATTAGTAATATCTGACCTGTGTGGACTGTACATGTGTGCGCCCCCCGCAGGATGGATTAGTAATGTCTGCCCTGTACGGACTGTACATGTGTGTGCCCCCGCAGGATGGATTAGTAATGTCTGCCCTGTATGGACTGTACATGTGTGCGCCCCCCGCAGGATGGATTAGTAATGTCTGCCCTGTATGGAGTGTACATGTGTGCGCCCCCCGCAGGATGGATTAGTAACGTCTGCCCTGTATGGACTGTACATGTGTGCGCCCCCGCAGGATGGATTAGTAATGTCTGCCCTGTATGGACTGTACATGTGTGCGACCCCCGCAGGATGGATTAGTAATGTCTGCCCCGTATGGACTGTACATGCGTGCGCCCCCCGCAGGATGGATTAGTAATGTCTGTCCCGTATGGACTGTACATGTGTGCGCCCCCCGCAGGATGGATTAGTAATGTCTGCCCCGTATGGACTGTACATGTGTGCGCCCCCCGCAGGATGGATTAGTAATGTCTGCCCTGTATGGACTGTACATGTGTGCGCCCCCCCCGCAGGATGGATTAGTAATATCTGCCCTGTATGGACTGTACATGTGTGCGCCCCCCTCAGGATGGATTAGTAATGTCTGCCCTGTATGGACTATACATGTGTGCGCCCCCCGCAGGATGGATTAGTAATGTCTGCCCTGTATGGACTGTACATGTGTGCGCCCCCCGCAGGATGGATTAGTAATGTCTGCCCTGTATGGACTGTACATGTGTGCGCCCCCCACAGGATGGATTAGTAATGTCTGCCCTGTATTGACTGTACATGTGTGTGCCCCCGAAGGATGGATTAGTAATGTCTGCCCTGTATGGACTGTACATGTGTGCACCCCCCGCAGGATGGATTAGTAATGTCTGCCCTGTACAGATTGTACATGTGTGCGCCCCCCGCAGGATGGATTAGTAATGTCTGCCCTGTATGGACTGTACATGTGTGTGCCCCTGCAGGATGGATTAGTAATGTCTGCCCTGTATGGACTGTACATGTGTGATCCCCCGCAGGATGGATTAGTAATGTCTGCCCTGTATGGACTGTACATGTGTGCGCGGTCCCCCCCCCCCCCCGCAGAATGGATTAGTAATGTCTGCCCTGCATGGACTGTACATGTGTGTGCCCCGCAGGATGGATTAGTAATGTTTGCCCTGTATGGACTGTACATGTGTGCGCCCCCCGCAGGATGGATTGGTAATGTCTGCCCTGTATGGACTGTACATGTGTGCGCCCCCGCAGGATGGATTAGTAATGTCTGCCCTGTATGGACTTTATATGTGTGCGCCCCCGCAGGATGGATTAGTAATGTCTGCCCTGTATGGACTGTACATGTGTGCGCCCCCGCAGGATGGATTAGTAATGTCTGCCCTGTATGGACTGTACATGTGTGCGCCCCCGCAAGATGGATTAGTAATGTCTGCCCTGCATGGACTGTACATGTGTGCGCCCCCCGCAGGATGGATTAGTAATGTCTGCCCCGTATGGACTGTACATGTGTGTGCCCCCCGCAGGATGGATTAGTAATGTCTGCCCCGTATGGACTGTACATGTGTGTGCCCCCCGCAGGATGGATTAGTAATGTCTGCCCCGTATGGACTGTACATGTGTGCGCCCCCCGCAGGATGGATTAGTAATGCCTGCCCCGTATGGACTGTACATGTGTGCGCCCCCCCGCAGGATGGATTAGTAATGTCTGCTCTGTATGGACTGTACATGTGTGCGCCCCCCGCAGGATGGATTAGTAATGTCTGCTCTGTATGGACTATACATGTGTTCGCCCCCCGCAGGATGGATTAGTAATGTCTGCCCCGTATGGACTGTACATGTGTGCGCCCCCCGCAGGATGGATTAGTAATGTCTGCTCTGTATGGACTGTACATGTGTGCGCCCCCCGCAGGATGGATTAGTAATGTCTGCCCTGTGCAGACTGTACATGTGTGTGCCCCCGCAGGATGGATTAGTAATGTCTGCCCTGTACGGACTGTACATGTGTGCGCCCCCCGCAGGATGGATTAGTAATGTCTGCCCTGTATGGACTGTACATGTGTGCGCCCCCCGCAGGATGGATTAGTAATGTCTGCCCTGTACAGACTGTACATGTGTGCGCCCCCCCCCCCCCCCGCAGGATGGATTAGTAATGTCTGCCCTGTATGGACTGTACATGTGTGCGCCCCCCGCAGGATGGATTAGTAATGTCTGCCCTGTATGTACTGTACATGTGTGCGCCCCCCCGCAGGATGGATTTGTAATGTCTGCCCTATATGGACTGTACATGTGTGCGCCCCCCCGCAGGATGGATTAGTAATGTCTGCCCTGTATGGACTGTACATGTGTGCGCCCCCCGCAGGATGGATTAGTAATATCTGCCCTGTATGGACTGTACATGTGTGCGCCCCCCGCAGGATGGATTAGTAATGTCTGCCCTGTATGGACTGTACATGTGTGCGCCCCCCGCAGGATGGATTAGTAATGTCTGCCCTGTATGGACTGTACATGTGTGCGCCCCCGCAGGATGGATTAGTAATGTCTGCCCTGTATGGACTGTACATGTGTGCGCCCCCCGCAGGATGGATTAGTAATGTCTGCCCTGTATGGACTGTACATGTGTGCGCCCCCGCAGGATGGATTAGTAATGTCTGCCCTGTATGGACTGTACATGTGTGTACCCCTCCCCCCCCCTTATGGATTAGTAATGTCTGCCCTGTATGGACTGTACATGTGTGCGCCCCCCCCTTGCAGGATGGATTAGTAATGTCTGCCCTGTATGGACTGTACATGTGTGATCCCCCGCAGGATGGATTAGTAATGTCTGCCCTGTATGGACTGTACATGTGTGCGCCCCCCCCCCCCCCCCCGCAGGATGGATTAGTAATGTCTGCCCTGTATGGACTGTACATGTGTGCGCCCCCGCAGGATGGATTAGTAATGTCTGCCCTGTATGGACTGTACATGTGTGCGCCCCCCCGCAGGATGGATTAGTAATGTCTGCCCTGTATGGACTGTACATGTGTGCGCCCCCCGCAGGATGGATTAGTAATGTCTGCCCTGTATGGACTATACATGTGTGCGCCCCCCGCAGGATGGATTAGTAATGTCTGCCCTGTATGGACTGTACATGTGTGCGCCCCCCGCAGGATGGATTAGTAATGTCTGCCCTGTATGGACTGTACATGTGTGCGCCCCCCGCAGGATGGATTAGTAATGTCTGCCCTGTATTGACTTTACATGTGTGTGCCCCCGAAGTATGGATTAGTAATGTCTGCCCTGTATGGACTGTACATGTGTGCACCCCCCGCAGGATGGATTAGTAATGTCTGCCCTGTACAGATTGTACATGTGTGCGCCCCCCGCAGAATGGATTAGTAATGTCTGCCCTGCATGGACTGTACATGTGTGCGCCCCCCGCAGGATGGATTAGTAATGTCTGCTCTGTATGGACTATACATGTGTTCGCCTCCCGCAGGATGGATTAGTAATGTCTGCCCCGTATGGACTGTACATGTGTGCGCCCCCCGCAGGATGGATTAGTAATGTCTGCTCTGTATGGACTGTACATGTGTGCGCCCCCCGCAGGATGGATTAGTAATGTCTGCCCTGTGCAGACTGTACATGTGTGTGCCCCCGCAGGATGGATTAGTAATGTCTGCCCTGTATGGACTGTACATGTGTGCGCCCCCCGCAGGATGGATTAGTAATGTCTGCCCTGTACGGACTGTACATGTGTGATCCCCCGCAGGATGGATTAGTAATGTCTGCCCTGTACGGACTGTACATGTGTGCGCCCCCCGCAGGATGGATTAGTAATGTCTGCCCTGTATGGACTGTACATGTGTGCGCCCCCCGCAGGATGGATTAGTAATGCCTGCCCTGTATGGACTGTACATGTGTGCGCCCCCCGCAGGATGGATTAGTAATGTCTGCCCTGCATGGACTGTACATGTGTGCGCCCCCGCAGGATGGATTAGTAATGTCTGCCCTGTACAGACTGTACATGTGTGCGCCCCCCCCCCCCCGCAGGATGGATTAGTAATGTCTGCCCTGTATGGACTGTACATGTGTGCGCCCCCCGCAGGATGGATTAGTAATGTCTGCCCTGTATGTACTGTACATGTGTGCGCCCCCCCGCAGGATGGATTTGTAATGTCTGCCCTATATGGACTGTACATGTGTGCGCCCCCGCAGGATGGATTAGTAATGTCTGCCCTGTATGGACTGTACATGTGTGCGCCCCCCCGCAGGATGGATTAGTAATGTCTGCCCTGTATGGACTGTACATGTGTGCGCCCCCCGCAGGATGGATTAGTAATATCTGCCCCGTATGGACTGTACATGTGTGCGCCCCCGCAGGATGGATTAGTAATGTCTGCCCTGTATGGACTGTACATGTGTGCGCCCCCCGCAGGATGGATTAGTAATGTCTGCCCTGTATGGACTGTACATGTGTGCGCCCCCCGCAGGATGGATTAGTAATGTCTGCCCTGTATGGACTGTACATGTGTGCGCCCCCGCAGGATGGATTAGTAATGTCTGCCCTGTATGGACTGTACATGTGTGCGCCCCCCGCAGGATGGATTAGTAATGTCTGCCCTGTATGGACTGTACATGTGTGCGCCCCCGCAGGATGGATTAGTAATATCTGCCCTGCATGGACTGTACATGTGTGCCCCCCCCCCCCCCGCAGGATGGATTAGTAATGTCTGCCCTGTATGGACTGTACATGTGTGTACCCCTCCCCCCCCCTTATGGATTAGTAATGTCTGCCCTGTATGGACTGTACATGTGTGATCCCCCGCAGGATGGATTAGTAATGTCTGCCCTGTATGGACTGTACATGTGTGCCCCCCCCCCCCCCGCAGGATGGATTAGTAATGTCTGCACTGTATGGACTGTACATGTGTGCGCCCCCCCTTGCAGGATGGATTAGCAATGTCTGCCCTGTATGGACTGTACATGTGTGATCCCCCGCAGGATGGATTAGTAATGTCTGCCCTGTATGGACTGTACATGTGTGCGCCCCCGCAGGATGGATTAGTAATGTCTGCCCTGTATGGACTGTACATGTGTGCGCCCCCCCGCAGGATGGATTAGTAATGTCTGCCCTGCATGGACTGTACATGTGTGCGCCCCCCGCAGCATGGATTAGTAATGTCTGCCCTGTATGGACTGTACATGTGTGCGCCCCCGCAGGATGGATTAGTAATGTCTGCCCTGTATGGACTGTACATGTGTGCGCCCCCGCAGGATGGATTAGTAATGTCTGCCCTGTATGGACTGTACATGTGTGCGCCCCCGCAGGATGGATTAGTAATGTCTGCCCTGTATGGACTGTACATGTGTGCGCCCCTGCAGGATGGATTAGTAATGTCTGCCCTGTATGGACTGTACATGTGTGCGCCCCCCGCAGGATGGATTAGTAATGTCTGCCCTGTATGGACTGTACATGTGTGTGCCCCCGCAGGATGGATTAGTAATGTCTGCCCTGTATGGACTGTACATGTTTGCGCCCCCGCAGGATGGATTAGTAATGTCTGCCCTGTATGGACTGTACATGTGTGCGCCCCCCGCAGGATGGATTAGTAATGTCTGCCCTGTATGGACTGTACATGTGTGCGCCCCCGCAAGATGGATTAGTAATGTCTGCCCTGCATGGACTGTACATGTGTGCGCCCCCCGCAGGTTGGATTAGTAATGTCTGCCCCGTATGGACTGTACATGTGTGCGCCCCCCGCAGGATGGATTAGTAATGTCTGCCCCGTATGGACTGTACATGTGTGTGCCCCCCGCAGGATGGATTAGTAATGTCTGCCCTGTATGGACTGTACATGTGTGCGCCCCCCGCAGGATGGATTAGTAATGTCTGCCCCGTATGGACTGTACATGTGTGCGCCCCCCCACAGGATGGATTAGTAATGTCTGCCCTGTATGGACTGTACATGTGTGCGCCCCCCGCAGGATGGATTAGTAATGTCTGTCCTGTATGGACTGTACATGTGTGTGCCCCCGCAGGATGGATTAGTAATATCTGCCCTGTATGGACTGTACATGTGTGCGCCCCCCGCAGGATGGATTAGTAATGTCTGCCCTGTATGGACTGTACATGTGTGCGCCCCCGCAGGATGGATTAGTAATGTCTGCCCTGTATGGACTGTACATGTGTGTGCCCCCGCAGGATGGATTAGTAATGTCTGCCCTGTATGGACTGTACATGTGTGCGCCCCCCCCCCGCAGGATGGATTAGTAATGTCTGCCCTGTATGGACTGTACATGTGTGCGCCCCCCGCAGGATGGATTAGTAATGTCTGCCCTGTATGGACTGTACATGTGTGCGCCCCCCGCAGGATGGATTAGTAATGTCTGCCCTGTATGGACTGTACATGTGTGCGCCCCCGCAGGATGGATTAGTAATATCTGCTCTGTATGGACTGTACATGTGTGCGCCCCCGCAGGATGGATTAGTAATGTCTGCCCTGTATGGACTGTACATGTGTGCGCCCCCCGCAGGATGGATTAGTAATGTCTGCCCTGTATGGACTGTACATGTGTGCGCCCCCGCAGGATGGATTAGTAATGTCTGCCCTGTATGGACTGTACATGTGTGCGCCCCCGCAGGATGGATTAGTAATGTCTGCCCTGTATGGACTGTACATGTGTGCCCCCCCCCCCCCCCCGCAGGATGGATTAGTAATGTCTGCCCTGTATGGACTGTACATGTGTGTACCCCTCCCCCCCCCCCTTATGGATTAGTAATGTCTGCCCTGTATGGACTGTACATGTGTGCGCCCCCCCCTTGCAGGATGGATTAGTAATGTCTGCCCTGTATGGACTGTACATGTGTGATCCCCCGCAGGATGGATTAGTAATGTCTGCCCTGTATGGACTGTACATGTGTGCGCCCCCCCCCCCGCAGGATGGATTAGTAATGTCTGCCCTGTATGGACTGTACATGTGTGCGCCCCCGCAGGATGGATTAGTAATGTCTGCCCTGTATGGACTGTACATGTGTGCGCCCCCCGCAGGATGGATTAGTAATGTCTGCCCCGTATGGACTGTACATGTGTGCACCCCCCCACAGGATGGATTAGTAATGTCTGCCCTGTATGGACTGTACATGTGTGCGCCCCCCGCAGGATGGATTAGTAATGTCTGTCCTGTATGGACTGTACATGTGTGTGCCCCCGCAGGATGGATTAGTAATATCTGCCCTGTATGGACTGTACATGTGTGCGCCCCCCGCAGGATGGATTAGTAATGTCTGCCCTGTATGGACTGTACATGTGTGCGCCCCCCGCAGGATGGATTAGTAATGTCTGCCCTGTATGGACTGTACATGTGTGTGCCCCCGCAGGATGGATTAGTAATGTCTGCCCTGTATGGACTGTACATGTGTGCGCCCCCCCCCCCCGCAGGATGGATTAGTAATGTCTGCCCTGTATGGACTGTACATGTGTGCGCCCCCCGCAGGATGGATTAGTAATGTCTGCCCTGTATGGACTGTACATGTGTGCGCCCCCCGCAGGATGGATTAGTAATGTCTGCCCTGTATGGACTGTACATGTGTGCGCCCCCCGCAGGATGGATTAGTAATGTCTGCCCTGCATGGACTGTACATGTGTGCGCCCCCGCAGGATGGATTAGTAATATCTGCTCTGTATGGACTGTACATGTGTGCGCCCCCCGCAGGATGGATTAGTAATGTCTGCCCTGTATGGACTGTACATGTGTGCGCCCCCCGCAGGATGGATTAGTAATGTCTGCCCTGTATGGACTGTACATGTGTGCGCCCCCCGCAGGATGGATTAGTAATGTCTGCCCTGTATGGACTGTACATGTGTGCGCCCCCCGCAGGATGGATTAGTAATGTCTGCCCTGTATGGACTGTACATGTGTGCGCCCCCGCAGGATGGATTAGTAATATCTGCCCTGCATGGACTGTACATGTGTGCCCCCCCCCCCCCCCCCGCAGGATGGATTAGTAATGTCTGCCCTGTATGGACTGTACATGTGTGTACCCCTCCCCCCCCCTTATGGATTAGTAATGTCTGCCCTGTATGGACTGTACATGTGTGCGCCCCCCCCTTGCAGGATGGATTAGTAATGTCTGCCCTGTATGGACTGTACATGTGTGATCCCCCGCAGGATGGATTAGTAATGTCTGCCCTGTATGGACTGTACATGTGTGCGCCCCACCCCCCCCCCCCCCCCCGCAGGATGGATTAGTAATGTCTGCCCTGTATGGACTGTACATGTGTGCGCCCCCGCAGGATGGATTAGTAATGTCTGCCCTGTATGGACTGTACATGTGTGCGCCCCCCCGCAGGATGGATTAGTAATGTCTGCCCTGTATGGACTGTACATGTGTGCGCCCCCCGCAGGATGGATTAGTAATGTCTGCCCTGTATGGACTATACATGTGTGCGCCCCCCGCAGGATGGATTAGTAATGTCTGCCCTGTATGGACTGTACATGTGTGCGCCCCCCGCAGGATGGATTAGTAATGTCTGCCCTGTATGGACTGTACATGTGTGCGCCCCCCGCAGGATGGATTAGTAATGTCTGCCCTGTATTGACTTTACATGTGTGTGCCCCCGAAGTATGGATTAGTAATGTCTGCCCTGTATGGACTGTACATGTGTGCACCCCCCGCAGGATGGATTAGTAATGTCTGCCCTGCATGGACTGTACATGTGTGCGCCCCCCGCAGCATGGATTAGTAATGTCTGCCCTGTATGGACTGTACATGTGTGCGCCCCCGCAGGATGGATTAGTAATGTCTGCCCTGTATGGACTGTACATGTGTGCGCCCCCCGCAGCATGGATTAGTAATGTCTGCCCTGTATGGACTGTACATGTGTGCGCCCCCGCAGGATGGATTAGTAATGTCTGCCCTGTATGGACTGTACATGTGTGCGCCCCCGCAGGATGGATTAGTAATGTCTGCCCTGTATGGACTGTACATGTGTGCGCCCCCGCAGGATGGATTAGTAAAGTCTGCCCTGTATGGACTGTACATGTGTGCGCCCCTGCAGGATGGATTAGTAATGTCTGCCCTGTATGGACTGTACATGTGTGCGCCCCCGCAGGATGGATTAGTAATGTCTGCCCTGTATGGACTGTACATGTTTGCGCCCCCGCAGGATGGATTAGTAATGTCTGCCCTGTATGGACTGTACATGTGTGCGCCCCCCGCAGGATGGATTAGTAATGTCTGCCCTGTATGGACTGTACATGTGTGCGCCCCCGCAGGATGGATTAGTAATGTCTGCCCTGTATGGACTGTACATGTTTGCGCCCCCGCAGGATGGATTAGTAATGTCTGCCCTGTATGGACTGTACATGTGTGCGCCCCCCGCAGGATGGATTAGTAATGTCTGCCCTGTATGGACTGTACATGTGTGCGCCCCCGCAAGATGGATTAGTAATGTCTGCCCTGCATGGACTGTACATGTGTGCGCCCCCCGCAGGTTGGATTAGTAATGTCTGCCCCGTATGGACTGTACATGTGTGCGCCCCCCGCAGGATGGATTAGTAATGTCTGCCCCGTATGGACTGTACATGTGTGCGCCCCCCACAGGATGGATTAGTAATGTCTGCCCTGTATGGACTGTACATGTGTGCGCCCCCCGCAGGATGGATTAGTAATGTCTGTCCTGTATGGACTGTACATGTGTGTGCCCCCGCAGGATGGATTAGTAATATCTGCCCTGTATGGACTGTACATGTGTGCGCCCCCCGCAGGATGGATTAGTAATGTCTGCCCTGTATGGACTGTACATGTGTGCGCCCCCCGCAGGATGGATTAGTAATGTCTGCCCTGTATGGACTGTACATGTGTGTGCCCCCGCAGGATGGATTAGTAATGTCTGCCCTGTATGGACTGTACATGTGTGCGCCCCCCTTCCCCCCCCGCAGGATGGATTAGTAATGTCTGCCCTGTATGGACTGTACATGTGTGCGCCCCCCGCAGGATGGATTAGTAATGTCTGCCCTGTATGGACTGTACATGTGTGCGCCCCCCGCAGGATGAATTAGTAATGTCTGCCCTGTATGGACTGTACATGTGTGCGCCCCCCGCAGGATGAATTAGTAATGTCTGCCCTGTACGGACTGTACATGTGTGTGCCCCCGCAGGATGGATTAGTAATGTCTGCCCTGTATGGACTGTACATGTGTGCGCCCCCCGCAGGATGGATTAGTAATGTCTGCCCTGTATGGACTGTACATGTGTGCGCCCCCGCAGGATGGATTAGTAATATCTGCTCTGTATGGACTGTACATGTGTGCGCCCCCGCAGGATGGATTAGTAATGTCTGCCCTGTATGGACTGTACATGTGTGCGCCCCCCGCAGGATGGATTAGTAATGTCTGCCCTGTATGGACTGTACATGTGTGCGCCCCCCCAGGATGGATTAGTAATGTCTGCCCTGTATGGACTGTACATGTGTGCGCCCCCCGCAGAATGGATTAGTAATGTCTGCCCTGTATGGACTGTACATGTGTGCGCCCCCCGCAGGATGAATTAGTAATGTCTGCCCTGTACGGACTGTACATGTGTGTGCCCCCGCAGGATGGATTAGTAATGTCTGCCCTGTATGGACTGTACATGTGTGCGCCCCCCGCAGGATGGATTAGTAATGTCTGCCCTGTATGGACTGTACATGTGTGCGCCCCCGCAGGATGGATTAGTAATATCTGCTCTGTATGGACTGTACATGTGTGCGCCCCCGCAGGATGGATTAGTAATGTCTGCCCTGTATGGACTGTACATGTGTGCGCCCCCCGCAGGATGGATTAGTAATGTCTGCCCTGTATGGACTGTGTCACGATATGGTATGAAATATCATAAGTAGTTCTCTTGCTCAAGGCTGTGGGCTAACAAGCCCCCCTTCCCTTTCATTCAGCCAAGAGCTGCTTTGCCCCTGCACTGGGGGAAGTTTTATGGCCGAGAGGAATTTACGGCCAGGGTAGAATCTCGCTCCAGCTAGAACAGGAAAATGGCTCCAAAAATTCATGAAAGATTCTTTGTTTAGTTTTTGTTAGATATTAGGCAAACGATTTAAGCTAGAAATACGAAAATATATATTCTTAGTCTCACTCCGTGTATTTACACATCCCATGAATCTCGGGCTTCTAACTCCATCTGGTAAAGAAGTAGGGTTTTCTCTGTAAATATGTATCCCAGATAGGACATATTTGATCTCATTAGAATGCTCACGTTAATCCGAGATGAATTATGGGTTTGGTATGACTCTGTCATGTTTTGTAGTGAAGTTATAGAAATTAGAGAGAATAGTTTAAAGTTTAGGCAGAATGTAGAGAGAGGAGGGTCTGGATAAGCCAGCCTTTCTGTGATGTCACAGCCTTAATGTTTTAAGTGTCTGGCAGGCTCTGAGGAGTCACTTTTTGCTGATTTCTCCTTCTGGACTGCTTTGTCCTATTGTCCTGGAAGAGCTGAGTACATCCCATGGACTGGGATGTATGGAAACTGCACTAGCCTGGATGCCTGCAATGCTTTTAATATGTGAGTGTTATCGTTTCTCATTTATTCCCTTTATGTTATAATTACCCTTGTACATATTTGCAATTGTCTCATGTATAACATCTTTATAAACTATTTTTAATAACGCACTGCCTAGTTATTTTGAATGGGATATACTATTATATATTAGTTCGTTCTCCTGCTCTAAACCGTACCCTAAGTCTCTTGAAGGGAAAATACGCTACTGTTACTGTTGTGTTGGGTTAGCTTCGGACCCGTTTCATCGAAGCTGGTGGCAGCGAAAGTGTGCTGACGGTTGGATTATGCTGAAGCAACTGCGGGTTTGATAATTATTGTTCCTGCCTGTGTGGGAGTAGTTATCGCGTCGCTGCAGCGTGCCCAATAGCCAGTACATAGCAGGCAGCCTTTCTGGCGACTAATTACCCTAGGTGCAGTACCTAATCTGACCTGAGAGTAAGGGGGCGCCAGAGAGCTGCAAGTGTTAAGTGGAACTGTAAGCGGGATATACATAAATCCCTGCAGTTCGTGGTATATAGAAAAGCAGTGGGATACCTAGAATAAGCCCCTGCTGTAAACTAAGAGGTCAATAGCCTTGTGTGTGGTTTTTCATCACATTGTTAGCAGTGGAGGGATAACTAAGATAAGCCCCCCTGCACATGTGATAGCCGTCTGTTGGCCTAAAGTCACCCTGATCCGTGACGTAGGGGTGACGGTCACGGTGTGAATCCTGACCCAGTGGTGACAGCGGTCAGGGGAATCGTGACAAATTGGTGGCAAGGCGGTGGGATATCTTAGAGCATTAGTGATTTGGTTTGAGTAATCATTCCTCTCACTAAAAACTTGCAGAAAGTTCTTGCGAGGACTCTGCGCAAATAAGTTTGGAGAACGAACTCAGTGCTTTTTAGTTGTGAGACAATTGCGTACTGGTAATTATCCCCTCCCTTTCTCTTCGTTTTTCTATCCTATCTTTTATTTGGCAACCATGGTTGTGCTGGGAGAAACCTTCTATGAGCAGCAGACCAGAGACACCCTTGTCGCCTTATGCAAGTCACAGCACATTGACTCTGCAAGCAAAAACAAAGCCCAACTGGTCGCAGATCTGGTGCAATGGGAAGCCGCTCGAGACCAATCTCAGAGCTCAGAGGCCGCAGAAGCCAGCACAAGCGAACATGGTGCTGCAGCAGAGGTCCAACCACTGAATGCTGGCCCTGTTAGCAATCCGGGCGAATTGGACCTTCACCTGCAGGCGGCCTTGAAAGAATTCCCCACTGACGACCATGAGGGACGTCGGCAGCTGATTCAGCAATACCGGCAGGAGGCCCAGGCCCAGCAAGCCGAGAGAGAGGCCCGAGCTGAGAGAGAGGCACAGGCCCAGCGAGCCGAGCGGCAAGCTGAGCGGGAGTACCAGCTGCAGTTAGCCCGACTGCAAATGCAGGGGTTGTCTCAGACCAACCGTGAGCCTAGCAGCGCTCAGACACCGAAGCCCCGGCCTGATCACTTTCCTGTTATGGAGAAGGACGGAGATTTGGACACTTTTCTGCGGGCCTTTGAGAAAGCCTGCAGGCAGTACCAGCTGCCTACAGATGAATGGGCACGATACCTGACACCAGGGCTGAGAGGCAAAGCTCTGGAGGCGTTTGCTGCCCTCCCTCAAGAACAAGATGGTGACTATGAGGCCATCAAAAAGGCTCTGATAGCCAAGTACCAGCTTACACCCGAGGTGTACCGTAGAAAGTTCCGGACCCTCCAACGTGGCCCACACGACAGTTACAGTGATGTGGTGCATGGACTGGGGACCCACTTTGACCAGTGGACCCAAGGACTGTCAGTGACCACCTTTGCACAGCTGCGAGACCTGATGATCAAAGACCAGTTCTTTCATCTTTGCCCAGCTGAGGTGCGACAGTTCGTGATGGACAGAGAACCCAAAGACGTGACGAAAGCAGCACAGATTGCCGATGCCTATGAGGCCAACCGTAGATCGGAAGTGCGGAAGCCAGTCACCACCAGCTGGAGAGGGGGTAAGCCTGCAACCAACGCCAGTACCCCTGCCAGCCAACACACCCGAGGTCCTGGCCCTGTGGCCAACAGCACCAGACCTACCACCGAACCTCGCGCGTGTTACACCTGCAAGCGGCCTGGGCATATCAGTACCTTCTGTCCAGACAGGCCGAAGAACCCCCCAGCCAAGGCCCCAGGGCCTAATGCAGCAGTTCTTTTGGTGGGTGGTGTGGTTGGGAGGGTGTGTGACAACGTACAGCCCGTCACTGTGGGAGGCCATGTTGCTACAGGCCTCAAGGACACCGGGGCTGAATGAACCCTCATCCGACCCGAACTGGCGGCCCCTGAAGAAATCATTCCGGGGAAAACCCTAACTGTCACTGGGATTGGGGGCATCAGCTGTCCCTTACCGATGGCCCGGGTTTTTATTGATTGGGGTGCTGGGAGCGGGGTGAAGGAAGTGGGGCTGTCGGATAATTTGCCCACTGATGTTTTGTTGGGAACTGATTTGGGGAGGATGTTTGCATACTACGTCCCTGACACCCCTCCCCAATCTACTAATAAGGGTGACGTTAACCCTGATGATGATGATGATGATGGGAAATCGCATGTGTTACCTGACCATGCTTTATCTTGTAATGATGCATCTAATAACCATTTTTTCCCTAGGATTGAGGGTGAAAATGTTGTACCTGTGCCAGCGGAACCTGATAATGATTTTTCTGTGAAGGTTAATGTGTCCATAGGTACAGGCGTGCCCAGCCACGTCGCTCTGCGGAGTGAGACGGCTGAGGAACCCCTAACAGGGGCAAGTGTCGGTGCTACAGGAAATGGGGAGATGCATGGGAACCGTGAGGAAGGTGACGCCATGAAAGTGACCAGTGCCACCGAGGAAGGTAACTGGCCCATAAGTAGCACTGCCCCTGGAGTGTTGGGGGTGGATGGGGAGGTAAAGCCCATAGCAGCGCCGGCTGATGGGCCTGTAGAAACCCCCGGGGAGACAGCCTATGTAGCTGCTGTCACCCGCAGTCAGAGTGCCCGGAACGCAGATAACTGTCTGCCTTCCGGACCCTCCTCAGTCATCACTGTGACTGAACCAGAGGTGGACCCAGAGCAGGTCCAAGAGGGTTCCCGTGGGGAAGGGACCCTGACGTCGCTTCTGGCTTCCCCTAGCCAGGAGTTTCAGGCCGCTCTGCACACAGATGCGAGCCTAGAGAGTTTGAGACAACTCGCCGGGACGCGCTTCTCCGAGACTGATAAGGAGAAGGTGTTCTGGGAACGAGGAAGGTTGTACCGGGAGACAGTACCCGGAGAATCACAAAAGGAGTGGTTGAGGGAAAGACAGCTGGTCGTCCCGCAGCAATTCCGGGGTGAGTTGTTGCGGATTGCCCATGAGATCCCGCTAGCTGGACACTTGGGGATCAGCAAAACTAAGGCCCGGCTGTCTCAACACTTCTATTGGCCTAAGATGGGGACAGATGTGTCAAACTACTGCCGCTCCTGTGTCACCTGTCAAAGAGTGGGGAAGGCGGGGCCTGCTCTTAAGGCTCCCCTGATCCCTTTGCCAGTGATAGAGGAGCCTTTCCAGAGGATCGCGGTGGACATTGTGGGCCCGCTGGCCGTCCCCAGCAGCTCTGGAAAGCAATACATCCTTACTGTGGTAGACTACGCTACCCGGTACCCAGAGGCAGTAGCTCTGTCCTCAACTAGGGCAGATAAGGTGGCAGATGCCCTGTTGGCCATCTTTTCACGTGTAGGATTTCCCAGGGAAATGCTTACTGATCAAGGGACCCAATTTATGTCTCGCCTAATGGAGGCTCTCTGTAAGAGAATGCAGGTTAAGCACCTGGTATCGAGTGCGTATCACCCACAGACCAATGGCTTGTGTGAACGCTTCAATGGTACCCTCAAACAGATGCTACGCATGCTGGTTGAAACTCAAGGGCGCGACTGGGAGCGGTACCTCCCACACCTGCTGTTCGCTTACCGAGAGGTTCCACAGGCCTCAACGGGGTTCTCCCCCTTCGAGCTCCTGTACGGCAGGCGAGTCCGGGGACCCCTTGGGTTGGTAAGAGAATCCTGGGAAGAGGAGCCGAACCCTTCTGAAGTGTCCATAGTGGAGTATGTCATGCGCTTCCGTGACAAGATGCAGACCTTGACGCAGTTGGTGCATGACAACATGACGCAGGCTCAGGCTGATCAGAAGCACTGGTACGACCAGAACGCCCGGGAGCGGACCTACCACGTGGGTCAAAAGGTGTGGGTGCTGGTCCCCGTACCAACGGATAAGCTTCAGGCAGCCTGGGAGGGCCCGTACGTCGTCCACCAACAGCTCAACCCGGTCACGTACGTGGTCACGCTTGACCACGCTCGGGGTAGGCGAAAGGCCTTTCACGTCAACATGATGAAGGCTCATCACGAACGTGAACCTTTCGTCCTACCGGTCTGCAGCTTGCCCGAAGACGGTGAGGAAGACACCCTCCTGGACTTGCTGGCCCAAGCCAAGGCCAATGGGTCCATCGAGGATGTGGAGGTAAGCGCCTCGTTAACTGAACCCCAGCGGGTGCAGTTGCAAACCACCCTGGAACCTTTCCGGGTCGTGTTCTCCAACCGACCTGGGAGGACTGAGTTAGCAGTCCACGAGGTGGACACCGGGAATCACGCCCCACTACGGCGAACACCCTATCGAATCTCTGACCAGGTGCAGCAGACTATGCGTCAAGAGATCGATGAGATGTTACAGCTGGGGGTGATTCGGCGGTCAAAGAGCGCGTGGGCATCACCTGTAGTTCTCGTGCCAAAGAAGGACCGGACCACCCGGTTCTGCGTGGACTACAGGGGGCTCAACGCCATCACAGCCTCGGATGCGCACCCAATGCCGCGCATGGAGGACCTGCTTGAGAAGTTAGCTGTCGCAGATTATCTAACAATAATGAATCTGAGTCGAGGATACTGGCAGATTCCCCTGAGCCCCGAGGCGCAGGAAAAGTCCGCCTTTATCACACCCTTTGGACTGTACGAGTCCACGGTCATGCCCTTCGGCATGAAGAATGCCCCTGCCACTTTCCAGCGGATGGTCAACCTCCTGCTTCAGGGACTGGAGAAGTACGCCGTGGCGTACTTGGATGACATTGCCATCTTCAGTCTCTCCTGGGAGGAACACCTGCAGCATCTCGAGGAGGTGCTCAGGCGAATTCACCAAGCAGGACTGACTATCAAGCCGGGAAAGTGTCAGATGGGCATGAGGGAGGTTCACTACCTGGGGCACCGGGTAGGCGGGAACACCCTGAAGCCAGAGCCTGACAAAGTGGGAGTGATCGTGAACTGGCCCACTCCCGTGACCAAGAAACAGGTGATGTCCTTCTTGGGCACTGCAGGGTACTATAGGCGCTTCGTAAAGCACTATAGTAGCCTGGCAAAACCTTTGACGGACCTCACCAGGAAGAAGCTACCTCACATTGTCAACTGGACAGATGGCTGTGAGGGGGCCTTCCAGGCGTTGAAAACCGCACTGTGCAACGCCCCTGTGTTGAAAGTAGTCGACAGCAGTCGACCGTTCTTGGTGCAGACCGACGCCAGCGAGTTTGGCCTTGGTGCTGTGCTCAGCCAGGTTGACTCGGAGGACCAAGAGCACCCCGTGTTATACCTGAGCCGGAAACTTTTGCCGAGGGAAGTGGCCTACTCCACAATTGAGAAGGAGTGCCTGGCCATAGTCTGGGCCCTGCAGCGCTTGCAGCCCTACTTGTATGGTCACACTTTCACTGTGGTGACCGACCACAACCCTCTTCGCTGGCTAAACGCCATGTGTGGAACCAACGGCAGGTTGCTACGCTGGAGCCTTGCCCTTCAGCAGTTTGACTTCACCATTGAACACAAAACGGGCAGGGAGCATGGGAATGCAGATGGACTCTCCCGCCAGGGTGAACCTACTGAGGTGCCCATGGAGGCATACCGTCGGGTTCTACCTCCCTAGCGCACACCAAAAGGGGGAGGTGTCACGATATGGTATGAAATATCATAAGTAGTTCTCTAGCCTGTGTGGGCTAAGCCCCCCTTCTTGGAGTAACAGTTTGTAGCTGCAAATTCCTGGCTGTCCTTCTCTGAGAGTATGGGGGAAGAGAGGTTTTATTGCCGAACGGAATTTACGACTAGCATTTCCTGTGTAAGCTCTTGTTCAGCTATAAGGAAAAGTGGCTCCAAAAATTCATGAAAGATTCTTTGTTTAGTTTTTGTTAGATATTAGGCAAACGATTTAAGCTAGAAATACGAAAATATATATTTTTATTCTCACTCGATGTATCTACACAACCCGCGAAACACGAGTTTCTAACTCCATCTGGTAAAGAAGTAGGGTTTTCTCTGTAAATATGTATCCCAGATAGGACATATTTGATCTCATTAGAATGCTCACGTTAATCCGAGATGAATTATGGGTTTGGTATGACTCTGTCATGTTTTGTAGTGAAGTTATAGAAATTAGAGAGAATAGTTTAAAGTTTAGGCAGAATGTAGAGAGAGGAGGGTCTGGATAAGCCAGCCTTTCTGTGATGTCACAGCCTTAATGTTTTAAGTGTCTGGCAGGCTCTGAGGAGTCACTTTTTGCTGATTTCTCCTTCTGGACTGCTTTGTCCTATTGTCCTGGAAGAGCTGAGTACATCCCATGGACTGGGATGTATGGAAACTGCACTAGCCTGGTTGCTTGTCATGCTTTAAACATGTAAGTGTTGCTTTTCTCATTTATTCCCTTTATGTTATAATTACCCATGTACATATTTGCAATTGTCTCATTTATAACCTCTTTATAAACTATTTTTGATAAAGCATTGCCTAATTATTTTTAATGGGATATACTATTATATATTAGTTCGTTCTCCTGCTCTAAACCGTACCCCAAGTCTCTTGAAGGGAAAATACGCTACTGTTACTGTTGTGTTGGGTTAGCTTCGGACCCGTTTCATCGAAGCTGGTGGCAGCGAAAGTGTGCTGACGGTTGGATTCTGCTGAAGCAACTGCGGGTTTGATAATTATTGTTCCTGCCTGTGTGGGAGTAGTTATCGCGTCGCTGCAGCGTGCCCAATAGCCAGTACATAGCAGGCAGCCTTTCTGGCGACTAATTACCCAGGGTGCAGTACCTAATCTGACCTGAGAGTAAGGGGGCGCCAGAGAGCTGCAAGTGTTAAGTGGAACTGTAAGCGGGATATACATAAATCCCTGCAGTTCGTGGTATATAGAAAAGCAGTGGGATACCTAGAATAAGCCCCTGCTGTAAACTAAGAGGTCAATAGCCTTGTGTGTGGTTTTTCATCACATTGTTAGCAGTGGAGGGATAACTAAGATAAGCCCCCCTGCACATGTGATAGCCGTCTGTTGGCCTAAAGTCACCCTGATCCGTGACGTAGGGGTGACGGTCACGGTGTGAATCCTGACCCAGTGGTGACAGCGGTCAGGGGAATCGTGACAATTGGTGGCAGCGGTGGGATGGAATCGTGACAGACTGTACATGTGTGCGCCCCCCGCAGGATGGATTAGTAATGTCTGCCCTGTATGGACTGTACATGTGTGCGCCCCCCGCAGGATGGATTAGTAATGTCTGCCCTGTATGGACTGTACATGTGTGCGCCCCCCGCAGGATGGATTAGTAATGTCTGCTCTGTATGGACTGTACATGTGTGCGCCCCCGCAGGATGGATTAGTAATGTCTGCCCTGTATGGACTGTACATGTGTGCGCCCCCCCCGCGGGATGGATTAGTAATGTCTGCCCTGTATGGACTGTACATGTGTGCGCCCCCCGCAGGATGGATTAGTAATGTCTGCCCTGTATGGACTGTACATGTGTGCGCCCCCCGCAGGATGAATTAGTAATGTCTGCCCTGTATGGACTGTACATGTGTGCGCCCCCGCAGGATGGATTAGTAATGTCTGCCCTGTATGGACTGTACATGTGTGCGCCCCCCGCAGGATGGATTAGTAATGTCTGCCCCGTATGGACTGTACATGTGTGCGCCCCCCGCAGGATGGATTAGTAATGTCTGCTCTGTATGGACTGTACATGTGTGCGCCCCCCGCAGGATGGATTAGTAATGTCTGCCCTGTGGAGACTGTACATGTGTGTGCCCCCGCAGGATGGATAAGTAATGTCTGCCCTGTATGGACTGTACATGTGTGCGCCCCCCGCAGGATGGATTAGTAATGTCTGCCCTGTATGGACTGTACATGTGTGCGCCCCCGCAGGATGGATTAGTAATGTCTGCCCCGTATGGACTGTACATGTGTGCGCCCCCCGCAGGATGGATTAGTAATGTCTGCTCTGTATGGACTGTACATGTGTGCGCCCCCCGCAGGATGGATTAGTAATGTCTGCCCTGTGCAGACTGTACATGTGTGTGCCCCCGCAGGATGGATTAGTAATGTCTGCCCTGTATGGACTGTACATGTGTGCGCCCCCCGCAGGATGGATTAGTAATGTCTGCCCTATACGGACTGTACATGTGTGATCCCCCGCAGGATGGATTAGTAATGTCTGCCCTGTACGGACTGTACATGTGTGCGCCCCCCGCAGGATGGATTAGTAATGTCTGCCCTGTATGGACTGTACATGTGTGCGCCCCCCGCAGGATGGATTAGTAATGCCTGCCCTGTATGGACTGTACATGTGTGCGCCCCCCGCAGGATGGATTAGTAATGTCTGCCCTGCATGGACTGTACATGTGTGCGCCCCCGCAGGATGGATTAGTAATGTCTGCCCTGTACAGACTGTACATGTGTGCGCCCCCCCCCCCCCCCCCGCAGGATGGATTAGTAATGTCTGCCCTGTATGGACTGTACATGTGTGCGCCCCCCGCAGGATGGATTAGTAATGTCTGCCCTGTATGTACTGTACATGTGTGCGCCCCCCCGCAGGATGGATTTGTAATGTCTGCCCTGTATGGACTGTACATGTGTGCGCCCCCCCGCAGGATGGATTAGTAATGTCTGCCCTGTATGGACTGTACATGTGTGCGCCCCCCGCAGGATGGATTAGTAATATCTGCCCTGTATGGACTGTACATGTGTGCGCCCCCGCAGGATGGATTAGTAATGTCTGCCCTGTATGGACTGTACATGTGTGCGCCCCCGCAGGATGGATTAGTAATGTCTGCCCTGTATGGACTGTACATGTGTGCGCCCCCCGCAGGATGGATTAGTAATGTCTGCCCTGTATGGACTGTACATGTGTGCGCCCCCGCAGGATGGATTAGTAATGTCTGCCCTGCATGGACTGTACATGTGTGCACCCCCCGCAGGATGGATTAGTAATGTCTGCCCTGTATGGACTGTACATGTGTGTACCCCTCCCCCCCCTGATGGATTAGTAATGTCTGCCCTGTATGGACTGTACATGTGTGCGCCCCCCCCTTGCAGGATGGATTAGTAATGTCTGCCCTGTATGGACTGTACATGTGTGATCCCCCGCAGGATGGATTAGTAATGTCTGCCCTGTATGGACTGTACATGTGTGCGCCCCCCCCCCACCCCACCGCAGGATGGATTAGTAATGTCTGCCCTGTATGGACTGTACATGTGTGCGCCCCCGCGGGATGGATTAGTAATGTCTGCCCTGTATGGACTGTACATGTGTGCGCCCCCCCGCAGGATGGATTAGTAATGTCTGCCCTGTATGGACTGTACATGTGTGCGCCCCCCGCAGGATGGATTAGTAATGTCTGCCCTGTATGGACTGTACATGTGTGCGCCCCCCGCAGGATGGATTAGTAATGTCTGCCTTGTATGGACTGTACATGTGTGCGCCCCCCCGCAGGATGGATTAGTAATGTCTGCCCCGTATGGACTGTACATGTGTGCGCCCCCCGCAGGATGGATTAGTAATGTCTGCCCCGTATGGACTGTACATGTGTGCGCCCCCCGCAGGATGGATTAGTAATGTCTGCCCCGTATGGACTGTACATGTGTGCGTCCCCCGCAGGATGGATTAGTAATGTCTGCCCTGTATGGACTATACATGTGTGCGCCCCCCGCAGGATGGATTAGTAATGTCTGCCCTGTATGGACTGTACATGTGTGCGCCCCCCGCAGGATGGATTAGTAATGTCTGCCCTGTACGGACTGTACATGTGTGTGCCCCCGCAGGATGGATTAGTAATGTTTGCCCTGTATGGACTGTACATGTGTGCGCCCCCCGCAGGATGGATTAGTAACGTCTGCCCTGTATGGACTGTTCATGTGTGCGCCCCCGCAGGATGGATTAGTAATGTCTGCCCTGTATGGACTGTACATATGTGCGCCCCCCCAGGATGGATTAGTAATGTCTGCCCTGTATGGACTGTACATGTGTGCGCCCCCGCAGGATGGATTAGTAATGTCTGCCCTGTATGGACTGTACATGTGTGCGCCCCCCGCAGGATGGATTAGTAATGTCTGCCCCGTATGGACTGTACATGTGTGCGCCCCCCGCAGGATGGATTAGTAATGTCTGCCCCGTATGGACTGTACATGTGTGCGCCCCCGCAGGATGGATTAGTAATGTCTGCCCTGTATGGACTGTACATGTGTGTGCCCCCCGCAGGATGGATTAGTAATGTCTGCCCTGTACGGACTGTACATGTGTGTGCCCCCGCAGGATGGATTAGTAATGTCTGCCCTGTATGGACTGTACATGTGTGCGCCCCCCGCAGGATGGATTAGTAATGTCTGCCCCGTATGGACTGTACATGTGTGCGCCCCCGCAGGATGGATTAGTAATGTCTGGCCTGTATGGACTGTACATGTGTGCGCCCCCCGCAGGATGGATTAGTAATGTCTGCCCTGTACGGACTGTACATGTGTGTGCCCCCGCAGGATGGATTAGTATTGTCTGCCCTGTACGGACTGTACATGTGTGTGCCCCCCGCAGGATGGATTAGTAATGTCTGCCCTGTATGGACTGTACATGTGTGCGCCCCCGCAGGATGGATTAGTAATGTCTGCCCTGTACAGACTGTACATGTGTGCGCCCCCGCAGGATGGATTAGTAATGTCTGCCCTGTACAGACTGTACATGTGTGCGCCCCCCGCAGGATGGATTAGTAATGTCTGCCCTGTATGGACTGTACATGTGTGCGCCCCCGCAGGATGGATTAGTAATGTCTGCTCTGTATGGACTGTACATGTGTGTGCCCCCGCAGGATGGATTAGTAATGTCTTCCCTGTACGGACTGTACATGTGTGTGCCCCCGCAGGATGGATTAGTAATGTCTGCCCTGTATGGACTGTACATGTGTGTGCCCCCGCAGGATGGATTAGTAATGTCTGCCCTGTATGGACTGTACATGTGTGCGCCCCCCGCAGGATGGATTAGTAATGTCTGCCCTGTATGGACTGTACATGTGTGTGCCCCCGCAGGATGGATTTGTAATGTCTGCCCTGTATGGACTGTACATGTGTGTGCCCCCGCAGGATGGATTAGTAATGTCTGCCCTGTATGGACTGTACATGTGTGCGCCCCCCGCAGGATGGATTAGTAATGTCTGCCCTGTATGGACTGTACATGTGTGTGCCCCCGCAGGATGGATTAGTAACGTCTGCCCTGTATGGACTGTACATGTGTGCGCCCCCGCAGGATGGATTAGTAATGTCTGCCCTGTATGGACTGTACATGTGTGCGCCCCCGCAGGATGGATTAGTAATGTCTGCCCTGTATGGACTGTACATGTGTGCGCCACCCGCAGGATGGATTAGTAATGTCTGCCCCGTATGGACTGTACATGTGTGCGCCCCCCGCAGGATGGATTAGTAATGTCTGCCCCGTATGGACTGTACATGTGTGCGCCCCCCGCAGGATGGATTAGTAATGTCTGCCCCGTATGGACTATACATGTGTGCGCCCCCCGCAGGATGGATTAGTAATGTCTGCCCTGTATGGACTGTACATGTGTGCGCCCCCCGCAGGATGGATTAGTAATGTCTGCCCTGTATGGACTGTACATGTGTGCGCCCCCCCGCAGGATGGATTAGTAATGTCTGCCCTGTATTGACTGTACATGTGTGCGCCCCCCCGCAGGATGGATTAGTAATGTCTGCCCTGTATGGACTGTACATGTGTGCGCCCCCCGCAGGATGGATTAGTAATGTCTGCCCTATATGGACTGTACATGTGTGCGCCCCCCGCAGGATGGATTAGTAATGTCTGTCCTGTAAGGACTGTACATGTGTGTGCCCCCGCAGGATGGATTAGTAATGTCTGCCCTGTATGGACTGTACATGTGTGCGCCCCCCGCAGGATGGATTAGTAATGTCTGCCCTGTATGGACTGTACATGTGTGCGCCCCCCGCAGGATGGATTAGTAATGTCTGCCCTGTATGGACTGTACATGTGTGCACCCCCCGCAGGATGGATTAGTAATGTCTGCCCTGCATGGACTGTACATGTGTGCGCCCCCCCGCAGGATGGATTAGTAATGTCTGCCCTGTATGGACTGTACATGTGTGCACCCCCCGCAGGATGGATTAGTAATGTCTGCCCTGTACAGATTGTACATGTGTGCGCCCCCCGCAGGATGGATTAGTAATATCTGCCCTGTATGGACTGTACATGTGTGCGCCCCCGAAGGATGGATTAGTAATGTCTGCCCTGTCTGGACTGTACATGTGTGCACCCCCCGCAGGATGGATTAGTAATGTCTGCCCTGTACAGATTGTACATGTGTGCGCCCCCCGCAGGATGGATTAGTAATGTCTGCCCTGTATGGACTATACATGTGTGCGCCCCCGCAGGATGGATTAGTAATGTCTGCCCTGTATGGACTGTACATGTGTGCGCCCCCCGCAGGATGGATTAGTAATGTCTGCCCTGTCTGGACTGTACATGTGTGCACCCCCCGCAGGATGGATTAGTAATGTCTGCCCTGTATGGACTGTACATGTGTGCGCCCCCCGCAGGATGGATTAGTAATGTCTGCCCTGCATGGACTGTACATGTGTGCGCCCCCGCAGGATGGATTAGTAATGTCTGCCCTGTATGGACTGTACATGTGTGCGCCCCCCGCAGGATGGATTAGTATTATCTGCCCTGTATGGACTGTACATGTGTGCGCCCCCCCGCAGGATGGATTAGTAATGTCTGCCCTGTATGGACTGTACATGTGTGCACCCCCCGCAGGATGGATTAGTAATGTCTGCCCTGTACAGATTGTACATGTGTGCGCCCCCCGCAGGATGGATTAGTAATATCTGCCCTGTATGGACTGTACATGTGTGCGCCCCCGAAGGATGGATTAGTAATGTCTGCCCTGTCTGGACTGTACATGTGTGCACCCCCCGCAGGATGGATTAGTAATGTCTGCCCTGTACAGATTGTACATGTGTGCGCCCCCCGCAGGATGGATTAGTAATGTCTGCCCTGTATGGACTATACATGTGTGCGCCCCCGCAGGATGGATTAGTAATGTCTGCCCTGTATGGACTGTACATGTGTGCGCCCCCCGCAGGATGGATTAGTAATGTCTGCCCTGTCTGGACTGTACATGTGTGCACCCCCCGCAGGATGGATTAGTAATGTCTGCCCTGTATGGACTGTACATGTGTGCGCCCCCCGCAGGATGGATTAGTAATGTCTGCCCTGCATGGACTGTACATGTGTGCGCCCCCCGCAGGATGGATTAGTAATGTCTGCCCTGTATGGACTGTACATGTGTGCGCCCCCCACAGGATGGATTAGTAATGTCTGCCCTGTATGGACTGTACATGTGTGCGCCCCCCGCAGGATGGATTAGTAATGTCTGCCCTGTATGGACTGTACATGTGTGCGCCCCCGCAGGATGGATTAGTAATGTCTGCCCTGTATGGACTGTACATGTGTGCGCCCCCGCAGGATGGATTAGTAATGTCTGCCCTGTATGGACTGTACATGTGTGCGCCCCCGCAGGATGGATTAGTAATGTCTGCCCTGTATGGACTGTACATGTGTGCGCCCCCCGCAGGATGGATTAGTAATGTCTGCCCTGTATGGACTGTACATGTGTGCGCCCCCGCAGGATGGATTAGTAATGTCTGCCCTGTATGGACTGTACATGTGTGCACCCCCGCAGGATGGATTAGTAATGTCTGCCCTGTATGGACTGTACATGTGTGCGCCCCCGCAGGATGGATTAGTAATGTCTGCCCTGTATGGACTGTACATATGTGCGCCCCCCGCAGGATGGATTAGTAATGTCTGCCCTGCATGGACTGTACATGTGTGCGCCCCCCGCAGGATGGATTAGTAATGTCTGCCCTGTATGGACTGTACATGTGTGCGCCCCCCGCAGGATGGATTAGTAATGTCTGCCCCGTATGGACTGTACATGTGTGCGCCCCCCGCAGGATGGATTAGTAATGTCTGCCCCGTATGGACTGTACATGTGTGCGCCCCCCGCAGGATGGATTAGTAATGTCTGCCCCGTATGGACTTTACATGTGTGCGCCCCCCGCAGGATGGATTAGTAATGTCTGCCCCGTATGGACTATACATGTGTGCGCCCCCCGCAGGATGGATTAGTAATGTCTGCCCTGTATGGACTGTACATGTGTGCGCCCCCCGCAGGATGGATTAGTAATGTCTGTCCTGTAAGGACTGTACATGTGTGCGCCCCCCCGCAGGATGGATTAGTAATGTCTGCCCTGTATGGACTGTACATGTGTGCGCCCCCCGCAGGATGGATTAGTATTATCTGCCCTGTATGGACTGTACATGTGTGCGCCCCCGCAGGATGGATTAGTAATGTCTGCCCTGCATGGACTGTACATGTGTGCGCCCCCCCGCAGGATGGATTAGTAATGTCTGCCCTGTATGGACTGTACATGTGTGCGCCCCCCGCAGGATGGATTAGTAATGTCTGCCCTGTATGGACTGTACATGTGTGCGCCCCCCGCAGGATGGATTAGTAATGTCTGCCCTGTATGGACTGTACATGTGTGCGCCCCTCGCAGGATGGATTAGTAATGTCTGCTCTGTATGGACTGTACATGTGTGCGCCCCCGCAGGATGGATTAGTAATGTCTGCCCTGTATGGACTGTACATGTGTGCGCCCCCCCCGCAGGATGGATTAGTAATGTCTGCCCTGTATGGACTGTATATGCGTGCGCCCCCCGCAGAATGGATTAGTAATGTCTGCCCTGTATGGACTGTACATGTGTGCGCCCCCCGCAGGATGGATTAGTAATGTCTGCCCTGTATGGACTGTACATGTGCCCCCGCAGGATGGATTAGTAATGTCTGCCCTGTATGGACTGTACATGTGTGCGCCCCCCGCAGGATGGATTAGTAATGTCTGCCCTGTATGGACTGTACATGTGTGTGCCCCCCGCAGGATGGATTAGTAATGTCTGCCCTGTGTGGACTGTACATGTGTGCGCCCCCCCCCCGCAGGATGGATTAGTAATGTCTGCCCTGTATGGACTGTACATGTGTGCGCCCCCCGCAGGATGGATTAGTAATGTCTGCCCTGTATGGACTGTACATGTGTGCGCCCCCCGCAGGATGGATTAGTAATGTCTGCCCTGTATGGACTGTACATGTGTGCGCCCCCCGCAGGATGGATTAGTAATGTCTGCCCTGTATGGACTGTACATGTGTGCGCCCCCGCAGGATGGATTAGTAATGTCTGCCCTGTATGGACTGTACATGTGCCCCCGCAGGATGGATTAGTAATGTCTGCCCTGTATGGACTGTACATGTGTGCGCCCCCGCAGGATGGATTAGTAATGTCTGCCCTGTATGGACTGTACATGTGTGCTCCCCCCGCAGGATGGATTAGTAATGTCTGCCCTGTATGGACTGTACATGTGTGCGCCCCCCCCAGGATGGATTAGTAATGTCTGCCCTGTATGGACTGTACATGTGTGCGCCCCCGCAGGATGGATTAGTAATGTCTGCCCTGTATGGACTGTACATGTGTGCGCCCCCGCAGGATGGATTAGTAATGTCTGCCCTGTATGGACTGTACATGTGTGCGCCCCCGCAGGATGGATTAGTAATGTCTGCCCTGTATGGACTGTACATGTGTGCGCCCCCCGCAGGATGGATTAGTAATGTCTGCCCTGTATGGACTGTACATGTGTGCGCCCCCCGTAGGATGGATTAGTAATGTCTGCCCTGTATGGACTGTACATGTGTGCGCCCCCCGCAGGATGGATTAGTAATGTCTGCCCTGTATGGACTGTACATGTGTGCGCCCCCGCAGGATGGATTAGTAATGTCTGCCCTGTATGGACTGTACATGTGCCCCCGCAGGATGGATTAGTAATGTCTGCCCTGTATGGACTGTACATGTGTGCGCCCCCCGCAGGATGGATTAGTAATGTCTGCCCTGTATGGACTGTACATGTGCCCCCGCAGGATGGATTAGTAATGTCTGCCCTGTATGTACTGTACATGTGCCCCCGCAGGATGGATTAGTAATGTCTGCCCTGTATGGACTGTACATGTGTGCGCCCCCCGCAGGATGGATTAGTAATGTCTGCCCTGTATGGACTGTACATGTGTGTGCCCCCCGCAGGATGGATTAGTAATGTCTGCCCTGTGTGGACTGTACATGTGTGCGCCCCCCCCCCCGCAGGATGGATTAGTAATGTCTGCCCTGTATGGACTGTACATGTGTGCGCCCCCCGCAGGATGGATTAGTAATGTCTGCCCTGTATGGACTGTACATGTGTGCGCCCCCCCGCAGGATGGATTAGTAATGTCTGCCCTGTATGGACTGTACATGTGTGCGCCCCCCGCAGGATGGATTAGTAATGTCTGCCCTGTATGGACTGTACATGTGTGCGCCCCCGCAGGATGGATTAGTAATGTCTGCCCTGTATGGACTGTACATGTGCCCCCGCAGGATGGATTAGTAATGTCTGCCCTGTATGGACTGTACATGTGTGCGCCCCCCGCAGGATGGATTAGTAATGTCTGCCCTGTATGGACTGTACATGTGCCCCCGCAGGATGGATTAGTAATCTCTGCCCTGTATGGACTGTACATGTGCCCCCGCAGGATGGATTAGTAATGTCTGCCCTGTATGGACTGTACATGTGCCCCCGCAGGATGGATTAGTAATGTCTGCCCTGTATGGACTGTACATGTGTGCGCCCCCCGCAGGATGGATTAGTAATGTCTGCCCTGTATGGACTGTACATGTGTGTGCCCCCCGCAGGATGGATTAGTAATGTCTGCCCTGTGTGGACTGTACATGTGTGCGCCCCCCCCGCAGGATGGATTAGTAATGTCTGCCCTGTATGGACTGTACATGTGTGCGCCCCCCGCAGGATGGATTAGTAATGTCTGCCCTGTATGGACTGTACATGTGTGCGCCCCCCGCAGGATGGATTAGTAATGTCTGCCCTGTATGGACTGTACATGTGTGCGCCCCCGCAGGATGGATTAGTAATGTCTGCCCTGTATGGACTGTACATGTGCCCCCGCAGGATGGATTAGTAATGTCTGCCCTGTATGGACTGTACATGTGTGCGCCCCCCGCAGGATGGATTAGTAATGTCTGCCCTGTATGGACTGTACATGTGCCCCGCAGGATGGATTAGTAATGTCTGCCCTGTATGGACTGTACATGTGCCCCCGCAGGATGGATTAGTAATGTCTGCCCTGTATGGACTGTACATGTGTGCGCCCCCCGCAGGATGGATTAGTAATGTCTGCCCTGTATGGACTGTACATGTGTGTGCCCCCCGCAGGATGGATTAGTAATGTCTGCCCTGTGTGGACTGTACATGTGTGCGCCCCCCCCGCAGGATGGATTAGTAATGTCTGCCCTGTATGGACTGTACATGTGTGCGCCCCCCGCAGGATGGATTTGTAATGTCTGCCCTGTGTGGACTGTACATGTGTGCGCCCCCCGCAGGATGTTTTAGTAATGTCTGCCCTGTATGGACTGTACATGTGTGCGCCCCCCCCCCCGCAGGATGGATTAGTAATGTCTGCCCAGTATGGACTGTACATGTGTGCGCCCCCCGCAGGATGGATTAGTAATGTCTGCCCTGTGTGGACTGTACATGTGTGCGCCCCCGCAGGATGGATTAGTAATGTCTGCCCTGTATGGACTGTACATGTGTGCGCCCCCGCAGGATGGATTAGTAATGTCTGCCCTGTACGGACTGTACATGTGTGCACCCCCCGCAGGATGGATTAGTAATGTCTGCCCTGCGTGGACTGTACATGTGTTTGCCCCCGCAGGATGGATTAGTAATGTCTGCCCTGTATGGACTGTACATGTGTGCGCCCCCGCAGGATGGATTAGTAATGTCTGCCCTGTATGGACTGTACATGTGTGCGCCCCCGCAGGATGGATTAGTAATGTCTGCCCTGTATGGACTGTACATGTGTGCGCCCCCGCAGGATGGATTAGTAATGTCTGCCCTGTATGGACTGTACATGTGTGCGCCCCCGCAGGATGGATTAGTAATGTCTGCCCTGTATGGACTGTACATGTGTGCGCCCCCCGCAGGATGGATTAGTAATGTCTGCCCTGTATGGACTGTACATGTGTGCGCCCCCCCGCAGGATGGATTAGTAATGTTTGCCCTGTATGGACTGTACATGTGTGCACCCCCCGCAGGATGGATTAGTAATGTCTGCCCTGCATGGACTGTACATGTGTGTGCCCCCGCAGGATGGATTAGTAATGTCTGCCCTGTATGGACTGTACATGTGTGCGTCCCCCGCAGGATGGATTAGTAATGTCTGCCCTGTATGGACTGTACATGTGTGCGCCCCCCGCAGGATGGATTAGTAATGTCTGCCCTGTGTGGACCGTACATGTGTGCGCCCCCCCCCGCAGGATGGATTAGTAATGTCTGCCCTGTATGGACTGTACATGTGTGCGCCCCCCGCAGGATGGTTTAGTAATGTCTGCCCCGTATGGACTGTACATGTGTGCGCCCCCCGCAGGATGGATTAGTAATGTCTGCCCTGTATGGACTGTACATGTGTGCGCCCCCCCCCGCAGGATGGATTAGTAATGTCTGCCCTGTATGGACTGTACATGTGTGCGCCCCCCGCAGGATGGATTAGTAATGTCTGCCCTGTATGGACTGTACATGTGTGCGCCCCCCGCAGGATGGATTAGTAATGTCTGCCCTGTGTGGACTATACATGTGTGCGCCCCCGCAGGATGGATTAGTAATGTCTGCCCTGTATGGACTGTACATGTGTGCGCCCCCCGCAGGATGGATTAGTAATGTCTGCCCTGTGTGGACTGTACATGTGTGCGCCCCCGCAGGATGGATTAGTAATGTCTGCCCTGTACAGACTGTACATGTGTGCGCCCCCCGCAGGATGGATTAGTAATGTCTGCCCTGTATGGACTGTACATGTGTGTGCCCCCGCAGGATGGATTAGTAATGTCTGCCCTGTATGGACTGTACATGTGTGCGCCCCCCCCCCCGCAGGATGGATTAGTAATGTCTGCCCTGTATGGACTGTACATGTGTGCGCCCCCCGCAGGATGGATTAGTAATGTCTGCCCTGTATGGACTGTACATGTGTGCGCCCCCCGCAGGATGGATTAGTAATGTCTGCCCTGTACGGACTGTACATGTGTGCGCCCCCGCAGGATGGATTAGTAATGTCTGCCCTGTATGGACTGTACATGTGTGCGCCCCCCCGCAGGATGGATTAGTAATGTCTGCCCTGTACAGACTGTACATGTGTGCGCCCCCCGCAGGATGGATTAGTAATGTCTGCCCTGTGTGGACTGTACATGTGTGTGCCCCCGCAGGATGGATTAGTAATGTCTGCCCTGTATGGACTGTACATGTGTGCGCCCCCCGCAGGATGGATTAGTAATGTCTGCCCTGTACGGACTGTACATGTGTGTGCCCCCGCAGGATGGATTAGTAATGTCTGCCCTGTATGGACTGTACATGTGTGCGCCCCCCGCAGGATGGATTAGTAATGTCTGCCCTGTATGGACTGTACATGTGTGCGCCCCCGCAGGATGGATTAGTAATGTCTGCCCTGTATGGACTGTACATGTGTGCGCCCCCCTCAGGATGGATTAGTAATGTCTGCCCTGTATGGACTGTACATGTGTGCACCCCCCGCAGGATGGATTAGTAATGTCTGCCCTGCGTGGACTGTACATGTGTGCGCCCCCCGCAGCATGGATTAGTAATGTCTGCCCTGTGTGGACTGTACATGTGTTTGCCCCCGCAGGATGGATTAGTAATGTCTGCCCTGTATGGACTGTACATGTGTGCGCCCCCCGCAGGATGGATTAGTAATGTCTGCCCTGTATGGACTGTACATGTGTGTGCCCCCCGCAGGATGGATTAGTAATGTCTGCCCTGTATGGACTGTACATGTGTGCGCCCCCCGCAGGATGGATTAGTAATGTCTGCCCTGTATGGACTGTACATGTGTGCGCCCCCCGCAGGATGGATTAGTAATGTCTGCCCTGTATGGACTGTACATGTGTGCACCCCCCGCAGGATGGATTAGTAATGTCTGCCCTGCATGGACTGTACATGTGTGTGCCCCCGCAGGATGGATTAGTAATGTCTGCCCTGTATGGACTGTACATGTGTGCGTCCCCCGCAGGATGGATTAGTAATGTCTGCCCTGTATGGACTGTACATGTGTGCGCCCCCCGCAGGATGGATTAGTAATGTCTGCCCTGTGTGGACCGTACATGTGTGCGCCCCCCCCCGCAGGATGGATTAGTAATGTCTGCCCTGTATGGACTGTACATGTGTGCGCCCCCCGCAGGATGGTTTAGTAATGTCTGCCCCGTATGGACTGTACATGTGTGCGCCCCCCGCAGGATGGATTAGTAATGTCTGCCCTGTATGGACTGTACATGTGTGCGCCCCCCCCGCAGGATGGATTAGTAATGTCTGCCCTGTACGGACTGTACATGTGTGCGCCCCCCGCAGGATGGATTAGTAATGTCTGCCCTGTATGGACTGTACATGTGTGCGCCCCCCGCAGGATGGATTAGTAATGTCTGCCCTGTGTGGACTATACATGTGTGCGCCCCCGCAGGATGGATTAGTAATGTCTGCCCTGTATGGACTGTACATGTGTGCGCCCCCGCAGGATGGATTAGTAATGTCTGCCCTGTATGGACTGTACATGTGTGCGCCCCCCGCAGGATGGATTAGTAATGTCTGCCCTGTATGGACTGTACATGTGTGCACCCCCCGCAGGATGGATTAGTAATGTCTGCCCTGCGTGGACTGTACATGTGTGCGCCCCCCGCAGGATGGATTAGTAATGTCTGCCCCGTATGGACTGTAAATGTGTGCGCCCCCCCGCAGGATGGATTAGTAATGTCTGCCCTGTACAGACTGTACATGTGTGCGCCCCCCGCAGGATGGATTAGTAATGTCTGCCCTGTGTGGACTGTACATGTGTGCGCCCCCCGCAGGATGGATTAGTAATGTCTGCCCTGTACGGACTGTACATGTGTGTGCCCCCGCAGGATGGATTAGTAATGTCTGCCCTGTATGGACTGTACATGTGTGCACCCCCCGCAGGATGGATTAGTAATGTCTGCCCTGTATGGACTGTACATGTGTGCGCCCCCCGCAGGATGGATTAGTAATGTCTGCCCTGTATGGACTGTACATGTGTGCGCCCCCGCAGGATGGATTAGTAATGTCTGCCCTGTATGGACTGTACATGTGTGCGCCCCTGCAGGATGGATTAGTAATGTCTGCCCTGTATGGACTGTACATGTGTGCGCCCCCCCCGCAGGATGGATTAGTAATGTCTGCCCTGTATGGACTGTACATGTGTGCGCCCCCCGCAGGATGGATTAGTAATGTCTGCCCCGTATGGACTGTACATGTGTGCGCCCCCCGCAGGATGGATTAGTAATGTCTGCCCCGTATGGACTGTACATGTGTGCGCCCCCCGCAGGATGGATTAGTAATGTCTGCCCTGTGCAGACTGTACATGTGTGTGCCCCCGCAGGATGGATTAGTAATGTCTGCCCTGTATGGACTGTACATGTGTGCGCCCCCCGCAGGATGGATTAGTAATGTCCGCCCTGTATGGACTGTACATGTGTGCGCCCCCCGCAGGATGGATTAGTAATGTCTGCCCTGTATGGACTGTACATGTGTGCGCCCCTGCAGGATGGATTAGTAATGTCTGCCCTGTATGGACTGTACATGTGTGCGCCCCCGCAGGATGGATTAGTAATGTCTGCCCTGTATGGACTGTACATGTGTGCGCCCCTGCAGGATGGATTAGTAATGTCTGCCCTGTATGGACTGTACATGTGTGCGCCCCCGCAGGATGGATTAGTAATGTCTGCCCTGTATGGACTGTACATGTGTGCGCCCCTGCAGGATGGATTAGTAATGTCTGCCCTGTATGGACTGTACATGTGTGCGCCCCCCCCCCGCAGGATGGATTAGTAATGTCTGCCCTGTATGGACTGTACATGTGTGCGCCCCTGCAGGATGGATTAGTAATGTCTGCCCTGTATGGACTGTACATGTGTGCGCCCCTGCAGGATGGATTAGTAATGTCCGCCCTGTATGGACTGTACATGTGTGCGCCCCTGCAGGATGGATTAGTAATGTCTGCCCTGTATGGACTGTACATGTGTGCGCCCCCCGCAGGATGGATTAGTAATGTCCGCCCTGTATGGACTGTACATGTGTGCGCCCCTGCAGGATGGATTAGTAATGTCTGCCCTGTATGGACTGTACATGTGTGCGCCCCCGCAGGATGGATTAGTAATGTCTGCCCTGTATGGACTGTACATGTGTGCGCCCCTGCAGGATGGATTAGTAATGTCTGCCCTGTATGGACTGTACATGTGTGCGCCCCCCCCCGCAGGATGGATTAGTAATGTCTGCCCTGTATGGACTGTACATGTGTGCGCCCCCCGCAGGATGGATTAGTAATGTCTGCCCCGTATGGACTGTACATGTGTGCGCCCCCCCCCCGCAGGATGGATTAGTAATGTCTGCCCTGTATGGACTGTACATGTGTGCGCCCCCCCCCGCAGGATGGATTAGTAATGTCTGCCCTGTATGGACTGTACATGTGTGCGCCCCCCGCAGGATGGATTAGTAATGTCTGCCCCGTATGGACTGTACATGTGTGCGCCCCCCGCAGGATGGATTAGTAATGTCTGCCCCGTATGGACTGTACATGTGTGCGCCCCCCGCAGGATGGATTAGTAATGTCTGCCCTGTGCAGACTGTACATGTGTGTGCCCCCACAGGATGGATTAGTAATGTCTGCCCTGTATGGACTGTACATGTGTGCGCCCCCGCAGGATGGATTAGTAATGTCCGCCCTGTATGGACTGTACATGTGTGCGCCCCCCGCAGGATGGATTAGTAATGTCTGCCCTGTATGGACTGTACATGTGTGTGCCCCCGCAGGATGGATTAGTAATGTCTGCCCTGTGCAGACTGTACATGTGTGTGCCCCCGCAGGATGGATTAGTAATGTCTGCCCTGTATGGACTGTACATGTGTGCGCCCCCGCAGGATGGATTAGTAATGTCCGCCCTGTATGGACTGTACATGTGTGTGCCCCCGCAGGATGGATTAGTAATGTCTGCCCTGTATGGACTGTACATGTGTGCGCCCCCCCCCCGCAGGATGGATTAGTAATGTCTGCCCTGTATGGACTGTACATGTGTGCGCCCCCCGCAGGATGGATTAGTAATGTCTGCCCTGTATGGACTGTACATGTGTGCGCCCCCCGCAGGATGGATTAGTAATGTCTGCCCTGTACGGACTGTACATGTGTGCGCCCCCGCAGGATGGATTAGTAATGTCTGCCCTGTGTGGACTGTACATGTGTGCGCCCCCGCAGGATGGATTAGTAATGTCTGCCCTGTATGGACTGTACATGTGTGTACCCCCGCAGGATGGATTAGTAATGTCTGCCCTGTGTGCCCCCGCAGGATGGATTAGTAATGTCTGCCCTGTATGGACTGTACATGTGTGTACCCCCGCAGGATGGATTAGTAATGTCTGCCCTGTGTGCCCCCGCAGGATGGATTAGTAATGTCTGCCCTGTATGGACTGTACATGTGTGCGCCCCCGCAGGATGGATTAGTAATGTCTGCCCTGTATGGACTGTACATGTGTGCGCCCCCCGCAGGATGGATTAGTAATGTCTGCCCTGTATGGACTGTACATGTGTGCGCCCCCGCAGGATGGATTAGTAATGTCTGCCCCGTATGGACTGTACATGTGTGCGCCCCCCGCAGGATGGATTAGTAATGTCTGCCCTGTATGGACTGTACATGTGTGTGCCCCCGCAGGATGGATTAGTAATGTCTGCCCTGTATGGACTGTACATGTGTGCGCCCCCCCCGCAGGATGGATTAGTAATGTCTGCCCTGTATGGACTGTACATGTGTGCGCCCCCCGCAGGATGGATTAGTAATGTCTGCCCTGTATGGACTGTACATGTGTGCGCCCCCCGCAGGATGGATTAGTAATGTCTGCCCTGTATGGACTGTACATGTGTGCGCCCCCCGCAGGATGGATTAGTAATGTCTGCCCTGTATGGACTGTACATGTGTGCGCCCCCGCAGGATGGATTAGTAATGTCTGCCCTGTATGGACTGTACATGTGTGCGCCCCCCGCAGGATGGATTAGTAATGTCTGCCCTGTATGGACTGTACATGTGTGTGCCCCCGCAGGATGGATTAGTAATGTCTGCCCTGTATGGACTGTACATGTGTGCGCCCCCGCAGGATGGATTAGTAATGTCTGCCCTGTATGGACTGTACATGTGTGCGCCCCCCGCAGGATGGATTAGTAATGTCTGCCCTGTATGGACTGTACATGTGTGTGCCCCCGCAGGATGGATTAGTAATGTCTGCCCTGTATGGACTGTACATGTGTGCGCCCCCGCAGGATGGATTAGTAATGTCTGCCCTGTATGGACTGTACATGTGTGTGCCCCCGCAGGATGGATTAGTAATGTCTGCCCTGTATGGACTGTACATGTGTGCGCCCCCGCAGGATGGATTAGTAATGTCTGACCTGTATGTACTGTACATGTGTGTGCCCCCGAAGTATGGATTAGTAATGTCTGCCCTGTATGGACTGTACATGTGTGCGCCCCCGCAGGATGGATTAGTAATGTCTGCCCTGTATGGACTGTACATGTGTGTACCCCTCCCCCCCCCTTATGGATTAGTAATGTCTGCCCTGTATGGACTGTACATGTGTGTGCCCCCGAAGTATGGATTAGTAATGTCTGCCCTGTATGGACTGTACATGTGTGCGCCCCCGCAGGATGGATTAGTAATGTCTGCCCTGTATGGACTGTACATGTGTGTGCCCCCGCAGGATGGATTAGTAATGTCTGCCCTGTATGGACTGTACATGTGTGCGCCCCCGCAGGATGGATTAGTAATGTCTGCCCTGTATGGACTGTACATGTGTGTGCCCCCGCAGGATGGATTAGTAATGTCTGCCCTGTATGGACTGTACATGTGTGCGCCCCCGCAGGATGGATTAGTAATGTCTGACCTGTATGTACTGTACATGTCTGTGCCCCCGAAGTATGGATTAGTAATGTCTGCCCTGTATGGACTGTACATGTGTGCGCCCCCGCAGGATGGATTAGTAATGTCTGCCCTGTATGGACTGTACATGTGTGTACCCCTCCCCCCCCCCTTATGGATTAGTAATGTCTGCCCTGTATGGACTGTACATGTGTGTGCCCCCGCAGGATGGATTAGTAATGTCTGCCCTGTATGGACTGTACATGTGTGCGCCCCCGCAGGATGGATTAGTAATGTCTGCCCTGTGTGCGCCCCCTGATGTCCCCTCCTCCTCCTGCGCTCGGTGCCCCCCGTGGTGCCGCTGTACACCTGTGGGTGGGTGTTGTTGCCCCCCAGCACTGAGCTCCGTCACGTCGTCGCTTTCTTCCCCTGCACTTTCCATTTTCAGTCAGGATTTGTCGTCATGGAAACACAAATAAGCCGATGACATCCGCAGAGAGACGGCTCCGGATTGGCCAATCACTATCTGTGCTGATGTCATAAATCTTTGCACCGCCCCCAGGTGACGTCACCGGAAGAGCCGCTACCTGCCCGGTGAAGGGTGGCTGCGGGGGGCGCGATGTTCTGAAGGACGACGGGAGGTGTGTGAGGGGTTAACAGGCGGGGGCGCGGCAGCGGCGGGGTTAACGGAAGCGGCTCCTGCAGGACTATGTAGAGCAGTGATCGGCCTCGTGTGTCTGCACCGCCCCCAGCCGCAGAGAAACCGGAGAAACCGGAGGAGCCGGGAAGGTAAGACGGCAGCCGCCATGTGTCAGCCTGGGCCCTCACCGCCGTGCACCGTGACTGGCAGCCTGTGCCCTCACCGCCGTGCACCGTGACTGGCAGCCTGGGCCCTCACCGCCGTGCACCGTGACTGGCAGCCTGTGCCCTCACCGCCGTGCACCGTGACTGGCAGCCTGGGCCCTCACCGCCGTGCACCGTGACTGGCAGCCTGGGCCCTCACCGCCGTGCACCGTGACTGGCAGCCTGTGCCCTCACCGCCGTGCACCGTGACTGGCAGCCTGTGCCCTCACCGCCGTGCACCGTGACTGGCAGCCTGTGCCCTCACCGCCGTGCACCGTGACTGGCAGCCTGTGCCCTCACCGCCGTGTACCGTGACTGGCAGCCTGTGCCCTCACCGCCGTGCACCGTGACTGGCAGCCTGGGCCCTCACCGCCGTGCACCGTGACTGGCAGCCTGTGCCCTCACCGCCGTGCACCGTGACTGGCAGCCTGGGCCCTCACCGCCGTGCACCGTGACTGGCAGCCTGTGCCCTCACCACCGTGACTGGCAGCCTGCCCTCACCGTGTACCATGACTGGCAGCCTGTGCCCTCACCGCCGTGTACCGTGACTGGCAGCCTGGGCCCTCACCGCCGTGTACCGTGACTGGCAGCCTGTGCCCTCACCGCCGTGTACCGTGACTGGCAGCCTGTGCCCTCACCGCCGTGTACCGTGACTGGCAGCCTGTGCCCTCACCGCCGTGTACCGTGACTGGCAGCCTGTGCCCTCACCGCCGTGCACCGTGACTGGCAGCCTGTGCCCTCACCGCCGTGCACCGTGACTGGCAGCCTGTGCCCTCACCGCCGTGCACCGTGACTGGCAGCCTGTGCCCTCACCGCCGTGCACCGTGACTGGCAGCCTGTGCCCTCACCGCCGTGCACCGTGACTGGCAGCCTGTGCCCTCACCGCCGTGCACCGTGACTGGCAGCCTGTGCCCTCACCGCCGTGCACCGTGACTGGCAGCCTGTGCCCTCACCGCCGTGCACCGTGACTGGCAGCCTGTGCCCTCACCGCCGTGCACCGTGACTGGCAGCCTGTGCCCTCACCGCCGTGCACCGTGACTGGCAGCCTGTGCCCTCACCGCCGTGCACCGTGACTGGCAGCCTGTGCCCTCACCGCCGTGCACCGTGACTGGCAGCCTGTGCCCTCACCGCCGTGCACCGTGACTGGCAGCCTGTGCCCTCACCGCCGTGCACCGTGACTGGCAGCCTGTGCCCTCACCGCCGTGCACCGTGACTGGCAGCCTGTGCCCTCACCGCCGTGCACCGTGACTGGCAGCCTGTGCCCTCACCGCCGTGCACCGTGACTGGCAGCCTGTGCCCTCACCGCCGTGCACCGTGACTGGCAGCCTGTGCCCTCACCGCCGTGCACCGTGACTGGCAGCCTGTGCCCTCACCGCCGTGCACCGTGACTGGCAGCCTGTGCCCTCACCGCCGTGCACCGTGACTGGCAGCCTGTGCCCTCACCGCCGTGCACCGTGACTGGCAGCCTGTGCCCTCACCGCCGTGCACCGTGACTGGCAGCCTGTGCCCTCACCGCCGTGCACCGTGACTGGCAGCCTGTGCCCTCACCGCCGTGCACCGTGACTGGCAGCCTGTGCCCTCACCGCCGTGCACCGTGACTGGCAGCCTGTGCCCTCACCGCCGTGCACCGTGACTGGCAGCCTGTGCCCTCACCGCCGTGCACCGTGACTGGCAGCCTGTGCCCTCACCGCCGTGCACCGTGACTGGCAGCCTGTGCCCTCACCGCCGTGCACCGTGACTGGCAGCCTGTGCCCTCACCGCCGTGCACCGTGACTGGCAGCCTGTGCCCTCACCGCCGTGCACCGTGACTGGCAGCCTGTGCCCTCACCGCCGTGCACCGTGACTGGCAGCCTGTGCCCTCACCGCCGTGCACCGTGACTGGCAGCCTGTGCCCTCACCGCCGTGCACCGTGACTGGCAGCCTGTGCCCTCACCGCCGTGCACCGTGACTGGCAGCCTGTGCCCTCACCGCCGTGCACCGTGACTGGCAGCCTGTGCCCTCACCGCCGTGCACCGTGACTGGCAGCCTGTGCCCTCACCGCCGTGCACCGTGACTGGCAGCCTGTGCCCTCACCGCCGTGCACCGTGACTGGCAGCCTGTGCCCTCACCGCCGTGCACCGTGACTGGCAGCCTGTGCCCTCACCGCCGTGCACCGTGACTGGCAGCCTGTGCCCTCACCGCCGTGCACCGTGACTGGCAGCCTGTGCCCTCACCGCCGTGCACCGTGACTGGCAGCCTGTGCCCTCACCGCCGTGCACCGTGACTGGCAGCCTGTGCCCTCACCGCCGTGCACCGTGACTGGCAGCCTGTGCCCTCACCGCCGTGCACCGTGACTGGCAGCCTGTGCCCTCACCGCCGTGCACCGTGACTGGCAGCCTGTGCCCTCACCGCCGTGCACCGTGACTGGCAGCCTGTGCCCTCACCGCCGTGCACCGTGACTGGCAGCCTGTGCCCTCACCGCCGTGCACCGTGACTGGCAGCCTGTGCCCTCACCGCCGTGCACCGTGACTGGCAGCCTGTGCCCTCACCGCCGTGCACCGTGACTGGCAGCCTGTGCCCTCACCGCCGTGCACCGTGACTGGCAGCCTGTGCCCTCACCGCCGTGCACCGTGACTGGCAGCCTGTGCCCTCACCGCCGTGCACCGTGACTGGCAGCCTGTGCCCTCACCGCCGTGCACCGTGACTGGCAGCCTGTGCCCTCACCGCCGTGCACCGTGACTGGCAGCCTGTGCCCTCACCGCCGTGCACCGTGACTGGCAGCCTGTGCCCTCACCGCCGTGCACCGTGACTGGCAGCCTGTGCCCTCACCGCCGTGCACCGTGACTGGCAGCCTGTGCCCTCACCGCCGTGCACCGTGACTGGCAGCCTGTGCCCTCACCGCCGTGCACCGTGACTGGCAGCCTGTGCCCTCACCGCCGTGCACCGTGACTGGCAGCCTGTGCCCTCACCGCCGTGCACCGTGACTGGCAGCCTGTGCCCTCACCGCCGTGCACCGTGACTGGCAGCCTGTGCCCTCACCGCCGTGCACCGTGACTGGCAGCCTGTGCCCTCACCGCCGTGCACCGTGACTGGCAGCCTGTGCCCTCACCGCCGTGCACCGTGACTGGCAGCCTGTGCCCTCACCGCCGTGCACCGTGACTGGCAGCCTGTGCCCTCACCGCCGTGCACCGTGACTGGCAGCCTGTGCCCTCACCGCCGTGCACCGTGACTGGCAGCCTGTGCCCTCACCGCCGTGCACCGTGACTGGCAGCCTGTGCCCTCACCGCCGTGCACCGTGACTGGCAGCCTGTGCCCTCACCGCCGTGCACCGTGACTGGCAGCCTGTGCCCTCACCGCCGTGCACCGTGACTGGCAGCCTGTGCCCTCACCGCCGTGCACCGTGACTGGCAGCCTGTGCCCTCACCGCCGTGCACCGTGACTGGCAGCCTGTGCCCTCACCGCCGTGCACCGTGACTGGCAGCCTGTGCCCTCACCGCCGTGCACCGTGACTGGCAGCCTGTGCCCTCACCGCCGTGCACCGTGACTGGCAGCCTGTGCCCTCACCGCCGTGCACCGTGACTGGCAGCCTGTGCCCTCACCGCCGTGCACCGTGACTGGCAGCCTGTGCCCTCACCGCCGTGCACCGTGACTGGCAGCCTGTGCCCTCACCGCCGTGCACCGTGACTGGCAGCCTGTGCCCTCACCGCCGTGCACCGTGACTGGCAGCCTGTGCCCTCACCGCCGTGCACCGTGACTGGCAGCCTGTGCCCTCACCGCCGTGCACCGTGACTGGCAGCCTGTGCCCTCACCGCCGTGCACCGTGACTGGCAGCCTGTGCCCTCACCGCCGTGCACCGTGACTGGCAGCCTGTGCCCTCACCGCCGTGCACCGTGACTGGCAGCCTGTGCCCTCACCGCCGTGCACCGTGACTGGCAGCCTGTGCCCTCACCGCCGTGCACCGTGACTGGCAGCCTGTGCCCTCACCGCCGTGCACCGTGACTGGCAGCCTGTGCCCTCACCGCCGTGCACCGTGACTGGCAGCCTGTGCCCTCACCGCCGTGCACCGTGACTGGCAGCCTGTGCCCTCACCGCCGTGCACCGTGACTGGCAGCCTGTGCCCTCACCGCCGTGCACCGTGACTGGCAGCCTGTGCCCTCACCGCCGTGCACCGTGACTGGCAGCCTGCCCTCACCGCCGTGCACCGTGACTGGCAGCCTGTGCCCTCACCGCCGTGCACCGTGACTGGCAGCCTGTGCCCTCACCGCCGTGCACCGTGACTGGCAGCCTGCCCTCACCGTGTACCGTGACTGGCAGCCTGTGCCCTCAGCTCCGTGTACCGTGACTGGCAGCCTGTGCCCTCAGCTCCGTGTACCGTGACTGGCAGCCTGTGCCCTCAGCTCCGTGTACCGTGACTGGCAGCCTGGGCCCTCACCACCGTGTACCGTGACTGGCAGCCTGGGCCCTCACCACCGTGTACCGTGACTGGCAGCCTGGGCCCTCACCACCGTGTACCGTGACTGGCAGCCTGGGCCCTCACCACCGTGTACCGTGACTGGCAGCCTGGGCCCTCACCACCGTGCACCGTGACTGGCAGCCTGGGCCCTCAGCACCGTGCACCGTGACTGGCAGCCTGTGCCCTCACCACCGTGCACCGTGACTGGCAGCCTGGGCCCTCACCGTGTACCGTGACTGGCAGCCTGTGCCCTCACCGTGACTGGCAGCCTGTGCCACCCGTATACACTGCCCCATGCTGTCAGTGCCTTCCGTATACACAGCCTTCTGCCACCCGTATACGCCGCCCCGTGCCGTCAGTGCCACCCGTATACACCGCCCCGTGCCATCAGTATACACCGCCCGATGCCATCAGCGCCACCCGTATACACCCCACCCCCCCGTGCCGTCAGCTCCTTCCGTATACACCGCCCCGTGCCGTCAGTATACACCGCCCGATGCCGTCAGCGTCACCCATATACACCACCCCGTGCCATCAGCGCCACCCGTATACACTGCCACGTGCCATCGGCGCCACCCGTATACACTGCCACGTGCCATCGGCGCTACCCGTATACACCGCCCCGTGCCATCAGTATACACCACCCCGTGCCATCAGTGCCACCCGTATACACCGCCCCGTGCCGTCAGCGCCATCCGTATTCCTCGCCCCATGGCCCATGATTCACTGTATCTCACGCGGGCCCTTCTTACTTCGGTGCCGCTTGACCCACATTTGCCAGAACCTGCACACATGGCGCTCACAGGGCCGGACCCCTGACATCCGCACCGTGACCCCATCACCCCCCAATCTGCTCCCTGATCCCTCCTCTCCGGAGATCGGGCCTCTAATGTTCTGCCCCATCACAACAGTCCCCATCTCCGCTTGCTGGCAGTGAACTCCCATTCTTCTCTGTATTGGACCTGGCTTTGACTAATTACTGGATACATTGTGACAAACCCTCTGCTGTGTGTGGCATGAGGTCTGTAGATTGGCCCCCAGGTGATTACTGGGAACGTTGGTGTTCGGGGGTCTCTGAGCGCTTTTGTTTTGTGTGATTTCACCTTTATTTTTGTGGCCGCAGGTTGTGAGAAGTGATCGATAGAAGCCGCAGATCCGGAGTGCCGCCTGCCCACACCCGCTCTATGCCCCTGCAGCTGCCCACCATGAATTTCCGCAGTCACCGGCTCCTGCGCCGCTCTCCTCCCCCGGCACCGACTCTGTCCACCAAACCCACGGCGGCGGGGGGAGCGTCCAGCTCCGGACTGTCCAGCCTCGGCAGCATCGCCCAGATCAGCCCGTGCCTCTACCTGTCCAGCGGGAATGCGGCGGGCAGCCGGCAGCTCGTCTACGCCCGCAACGTCACCTGCATTGTCAACGCCACCCTGGAGATTCCCAACTCCAACTGGCCGGACGTGGATTACATCAAGGTGCCCGTGCCGGACCTGCCCCACGCCCCGCTCGCCCTCTACTTTGATTCGGTGGCGGACCGCATCCACCAGAACGGGAAGAGGAACGGCAGGACACTGGTGCACTGTGTGGCGGGGGTCAGCCGCTCCGCCACGCTCTGCATCGCCTACCTGATGAAGTACCACCGCCTGTCCCTGCTGGACGCCCACCAGTGGGTGAAGACCCGGAGGCCGGTGGTGCGGCCCAACGCCGGCTTCTGGCAGCAGCTGATCCAGTACGAGAAGAAGCTCTTCGGTAAAAACACGGTGCGGCTCGTGCCATCTCCACTCGGACTCATCCCCGACATATACGAGCGGGAAACCCGCAACCTCATCCCCGTCTGGGGCTTCAGATGAGGTCGCTGCGACCACAACAAGGACAATCGCCAGAGACAATGGACGCCAAGACCCCACCTTAAAGGGACGGTCCAGAGTTCTATGAGCAAATCCCAATCTGCAACGTCCTACTATTTTAAGAACTCTGCTTGCCGTCTCCAAACTTGGAACATCTGAAGGTTTGTTACATTTGCATCCAGTCTCGAAGGTTACATCCAAACAATTGTCAGCAGCACAAATCCTGTCCAGATAGTCCGCTACAATGTATCGGTGCAGGTAAAAGCGAATCAGTCTGAGGCTGGACACATTGTAACAGACCCTCAGCTGGGAGAAGCATTGCCTTAGTAATGTTTCCCTTCTCCGTGACAGCAAGCAGAGATCTGAAAAATTTTGCGTCCGTTGTCTGGAGGAGGAGCGGCTTTATATTAATATGACGGCACAAATCTTCGCCCGCGCACCTGGTTCTGTGCCCCGTAAGGACATTGGCGGCGTGGGAGGTTGCAAAAGTCACTTTCTCTGCAGAGGGTGGCGGTTCGGGTCGCGGGGGGAGGCTGAGCATGCGGCTCGGGTCGCGGGGGGAGGCTCAAAAGGCGGGTCGCGGGGGGGAGGCTGAGGATGCGGCTCGGGTCGCGGGGGAAGGCTGAGGAGACTGCTCGGGTCGCGGAGGGAGGTGAGAAGGCGGCTCGGGTCGTGGGGGGAGGTTGAGGAGGCGGGTCGCGGGGGGCTCGGGTCGCGGGGTGAGGCTGAGGAGGCGGCTCGGGTCGCGGGGGGAGGCTCAGGAGGTGGCCTGGGTCGCGGGGGGAGGCTGAGGAGACTGCTCGGGTCGCGGAGGGAGCTGAGAAGGTGGCTCGGGTCGTGGGGGGAGGTTGAGGCGGCTCGGGTCGTGGGGGAAGGCTGAGGAGGCGGGTCGCGGGAGGAGGCGGCTCGGGTCGCGGGGGGAGGCGGCTCGGGTCGCGGGGAGAGGCTGAGGAGGCGACTCGGGTCGCGGGGAGAGCAGAGGAGGCGACTCGGGTCGCGGGGGGAGCAGAGGAGGCGACTCGGGTCGCGGGGGGAGCAGAGGAGGCGACTCGGGTCGCGGGGGGAGCAGAGGAGGCGGCACGGGGAGGAGGCTGCTCGGGTCGCGGGTGGGAGGAGACTGGTTGCGGGGGGAGGCTAAGGAAATGAGGCGGGTTGCGGGGGGAGACTGAGGAAACGGCTCGGGTCGCGGGGGGAGGCTGAGGAGACTGCTCGGGTCGCGGAGGGAGCTGAGAAGGCGGCTCGGGTCGTGGGGGGAGGTTGAGGAGGCGGGGGGCTCGGGTCGCGGGGTGAGGCTGCTCGGGTCGCGGGGTGAGGCTGAGGAGGCGGCTCGGGTCGCGGGGGGAGGCTCAGGAGGTGGCTCGGGTCGCGGGGGGAGGCTGAGGAGACTGCTCGGGTCGCGGAGGGAGCTGAGAAGGTGGCTCGGGTCGTGGGGGGAGGTTGAGGCGGCTCGGGTCGTGGGGGAAGGCTGAGGAGGCGGGTCGCGGGAGGAGGCGGCTCGGGTCGCGGGGGGAGGCGGCTCGGGTCGTGGGGGGAGGCTGAGGAGGCGACTCAGGTCGCGGGGGGAGCAGAGGAGGCGACTCGGGTCGCGGGGGGAGCAGAGGAGGCGACTCGGGTCGCAGGGGGAGGCGGCACGGGGAGGAGGCTGCTCGGGTCGCGGGTGGGAGGAGACTGGTTGCGGGGGGAGGCTAAGGAAATGAGGCGGGTTGCGGGGGAAGGCTGAGGAAACGGCTCGGGTCGCGGGGGGAGGCTGAGGAGACTGCTCGGGTTGCGGAGGGAGCTGAGAAGGCGGCTCGGGTCGTGGGGGGAAGGCTGAGGAGGCGGGTCGCGGGGGGAGGCTGAGGAGGCGGCTCGGGTTGCGGGGGAGGCTGAGGAGGCTGCTCGGGTCGCGGGGGGAGGCGGCTCAGGTCGCGGGTGGGAGGAGACGGGTTGCGGGGGGAGCCGAGGAGGTGGCTCGGGTCAAGGGTGGGGGGTGGCGGCTCGGGTCGCGGGGGGAGGCTGAAGAGGCGGCGCAGGGGGCTGGCTGAGGAGGCGGCTCAGGTCGCGGGTGGGAGGAGACGGGTTGCGGGGGGGAGCCGAGGAGGCGGCTCGGATCACGGGTGGGGGGAACCGAGGAGGCGGCTCGGGTCGCGGAGGTGGCTCGGGTTGTGGGGGGGAGCCGAGGAGGCGGCTCGGGTCGCTCAGAACGTTACAAGATATATAGTTGATTTTATTTTTATGGGATTGGAGGACGATGGCGTCACGGGCGGGCGTTTTCCCCATGGACGGCCCCTCATTTATTTTTTTGCGTGCGAACTGCACAACTTCTCGCTATAGAATCCTTATTTTTCAGCTCTGGGGGCGACATAAATGTAGATTTCTAAATAAAGATAAATTTACCAAATGTTAGTGGAAAAAGATTTATTTACAGCAAAAACATTAACAACATGTAAAAGTGAAATAAAAAAGCAGAAATGACGCAACGGACCACCGCAGAACACACATATACCAATGGGGGGACACAATACTACACCCAGTGACATGAGGCACAGCAGAGCCCACACCGCGCTGGGCATTGCCAAGTTATAGACCATTGCACTAAGATGGCAGATCCTAGCATGCTTGGAATGCTGGGCATTGTAGTCCTTTCACAGGAGTGCAGCATGTACAGTAAAGGAACAACCAGAGACTTATTGGCGACGACACCTCCAATTCTTCTACGAGTCCTATGAACATGAGATCCCAGAGATTAACCCATCAATCACTGTCACCGTCATCACTGATTATCCCCTTTAAACTGGACCAGTCCATTGGCCTCTTTTTGCGGGGTGGACTTTCCTCTCCTTCTGAGTCAGATCCTACAGTTTTCCTATAGGGGGAGTCATCACGGACTGGGGAGGCCCGATAGGGGTTCCAGGTATTCCGACGTTGAGGTCGTCCTGCAGAACAAACAGTGGGAAATGGGAGATATTTCTATACACACAGACAGGCAGGAACTCTCCATCACCCACACTGCAGCACAGAAAAACAGAGGAAGCTCAGCAGGTGACTGGAATACAGGACAATATAGTACAAGATGTGGAAAGCAAAGTTTCTGTACTATTATACAATAAAATGTTGACTACATCCACCACTAGGGGGAGCTCCCTGTATACAGAGATACATGATAAGATTCTGTCCGCAGTCACCACTAGGGGGAGCTCCACGTATACATAGATACATGATAAGATCCTGTTTGCAGCCACCACTAGGGGGAGCTCCCTGTATACAGAGATACATGATAAGATCCTGTCTGCAGTCACCACTAGGGGGAGCTCCCTGTATACAGAGATACATGATAAGATTCTGTCTGCAGCCACCACTAGGGGGAGCTCCCTGTATACAGAGATACATGATAAGATCCTGTCTGCAACCACCACTAGGGGGAGCTCCCTGTATACAGAGATACATGATAAGATCCTGTCTGCAGCCACCACTAGGGGGAGCTCCCTGTATACAGAGATACATGATAAGATCCTGTCTGCAGCCACCACTAGGGGGAGCTCCCTGTATACAGAGATACATGATAAGATCCTGTCTGCAGTCAGCACTAGGGGGAGCTCCCTGTATACAGAGATACATGATGAGATCCTGTCTGCAGCCACCACTACGGGGAGCTCCGTGTATACAGAGATACATGATAAGATCCTGTCTGCAGCCACCACTAGGGGGAGCTCCCTGTATACAGAGATACATGATAAGATCCTGTCTGCAGCCACCACTAGGGGGAGCTCCCTGTATACAGAGATACATGATAAGATCCTGTCTGCAGCCACCACTAGGGGGAGCTCCCTGTATATAGAGATACATGATAAGATCCTGTCTGCAGCCACCACTAGGGGGATCTCCCTGTATACAGAGATACATAAGGTCCTGTCTGCAGCCACCACTAGGGGGAGCTCCCTGTATACAGAGAAACATAAGATCCTGTCTGCAGCCACCACTAGGGGGAGCTCCCTGTATACAGAGATACATGATAAGATCCTGTCTGCAGCCACCACTAGGGGGAGCTCCCTGTATACAGAGATACAAGATAAGATCCTGTCTGCAGCCACCACTAGGGGGAGCTCCCTGTATACAGAGATACAAGATAAGATCCTGTCTGCAGCCACCACTAGGGGGAGCTCCCTGTATACAGAGATACATGATAACATCCTGTCTGCAGCCACCACTAGGGGGAGCTCCCTGTACACAGAGATACATGATAAGATCCTGTCTGCAGTCACCACTAGGGGGAGCTCCCTGTATACAGAGATACATGATAAGATCCTGTCTGCAGCCACCACTAGGGGGAGCTCCCTGTATACAGAGATACATGATAAGATTCTGTCTGCAGTCACCACAGGGGGAGCTCCCTGTATACAGAGATACATGACATCCTGTCTGCAGCCACCACTAGGGGGAGCTCCCTGTACACAGAGATACATGATAAGATCCTGTCTGCAGTCACCACAGGGGGAGCTCCCTGTATACAGAGATACATGACATCCTGTCTGCAGTCACCACAGGGGGAGCTCCCTGTATACAGAGATACATGATAAGATTCTGTCTGCAGCCACCACTAGGGGGAGCTCCCTGTATACAGAGATACATGATAAGATCCTGTCTGCAGTCACCACTAGGGGGAGCTCCCTGTATACAGAGATACATGATAAGATCCTGTCTGCAGCCACCACTAGGGGGAGCTCCCTGTATACAGAGATACATAAGATCCTGTCTGCAGCCACCACTAGGGGGAGCTCCCTGTATACAGAGATACATAAGATCCTGTCTGCAGTCACCACTAGGGGGAGCTCCCTGTATACAGAGATACATGATAAGATCCTGTCTGCAGTCACCACTAGGGGGAGCTCCCTGTATACAGAGATACATGATAAGATCCTGTTTGCAGCCACCACTAGGGGGAGCTCCCTGTACACAGAGATACATGATGAGATCCTGTCTGCAGCCATCACTAGGGGGAGCTCCCTGTATACAAAGATACATGATGAGATCCTGTCTGCAGTCACCACTAGGGGGAGCTCCCTGTATACAGAGATACGTGATAAGATCCTGTCTGCAGCCATCACTAGGGGGAGCTCCCTGTATACAGAGATACATAAGATCCTGTCTGCAGCCACCACTAGGGGGAGCTCTCTGTATACAGAGATACATGATAAGATCCTGTCTGCAGCCACCACTAGGGGGAGCTCTCTGTATACAGAGATACATGATAAGATCCTGTCTGCAGCCACCACTAGGGGGAGCTCCCTGTATACAGACATACATGATAAGATCCTGTCTGCAGTCAGCACTAGGGGGAGCGCCCTGTATACAGATACATGATAAGATCCTGTCTGCAGACACCACTAGGGGGAGCTCCCTGTATACAGAGATACATGATGAGATCCTGTCTGCAGCCACCACTAGGGGGAGCTCCGTGTATACAGAGATACATGATAAGATCCTGTCTGCAGCCACCACTAGGGGGAGCTCCCTGTATACAGAGATACATGATAAGATCCTGTCTGCAGCCACCACTAGGGGGATCTCCCTGTATACAGAGATACATAAGGTCCTGTCTGCAGCCACCACTAGGGGGAGCTCCCTGTATACAGAGATACATAAGATCCTGTCTGCAGCCACCACTAGGGGGAGCTCCCTGTATACAGAGATACAAGATAAGATCCTGTCTGCAGCCACCACTAGGGGGAGCTCCCTGTATACAGAGATACAAGATAAGATCCTGTCTGCAGCCACCACTAGGGGGAGCTCCCTGTATACAGAGATACATGATAAGATCCTGTCTGCAGCCACCACTAGGGGGAGCTCCCTGTATACAGAGATACATGATAAGATTCTTCTCCTTCTTCTCCACTAGATTTCTAAAACTTAACATGGACAAAACAGAATTCATCATCTTTCCCCCATCTCACGCGATCTCCCCAACGAACCTATCCATTACAGTAAACGGCTGCCCACTCTCCCCAGTCCCACAAGCCCGCTGTCTTGGGGTAATCCTTGACACTGATCTCTCCTTTAAACCACATATCCAAACCCTTTCCACTTCCTGCCGCCTCCAACTCAAAAATATTTCACGGATCCGCACATTCCTAAACCAAGAATCTGCAAAAACCCTAGTCCATGCCCTCATCATCTCCCGCCTTGACTACTGTAACCTCCTGCTCTGTGGCCTCCCCTCTAACACTCTTGCACCCCTCCAATCTATTCTAAACTCTGCTGCCCGACTAATCCACCTGTCCCCCCGCTATTCCCCGGCCTCTCCCCTCTGTCAATCCCTGCACTGGCTCCCCATCACCCAGAGACTCCAGTACAAAAGCCTAACCATGACATACAAAGCCATCCACAACCTGTCTCCTCCATACATCTGTGACCTCGTCTCCCGGTACTTTCCTGCACGCAACCTCCGATCCTCACAAGATCTCCTTCTCTACTCCCCTATTATCTCCTCTTCCCACAATCGCATACAAGATTTCTCTCGTGCATCCCCCCTACTCTGGAATGCTCTACCACAACATATCAGACTCTCGCCTACCATCGAAACCTTCAAAAAGAACCTGAAGACCCACCTCTTCCGACAAGCCTACAACCTGCAGTAACCACCGATTGACCAAACCGCTGCACGGCCAGCTCTATCCTCACCTACAGTATCCTCACCCGTCCCTTGTAGATTGTGAGCCCTCGCGGGCAGGGTCCTCTCTCCTCCTGTACCAGTTGTGACTTGTATTTTTCAAGATTATTGTACTTGTTTTATTATGTATACCCCTTCCTCACATGTAAAGCGCCATGGAATAAATGGCGCTATAATAATAAATAATAATAATAATAATAATAATAATAATAATAAGATCCTGTCTGCAGCCACCACTAGGGGGAGCTCCCCGTATACAGAGATACATGATAATATCCTGTCTGCAGCCACCACTAGGGGGAGCTCCCTGTATACAGAGGTACATGATAAGATCCTGTCTGCAGCCACCACTAGGGGGAGCTCCCTGTATACAGAGATACATGATAAGATCCTGTCTGCAGCCACCAATAGGGGGAGCTCCCTGTATACAGAGATACATGATAAGATCCTGTCTGCAGCCACCACTAGGGGGAGCTCCCTGTATACAGAGATACATGATAAGATCCTGTCTGCAGCCACCACTAGGGGGAGCTCCCCGTATACAGAGATACATGATAAGATCCTGTCTGCAGTCACCACTAGGGGGAGCTCCCCGTAAACAGAGATACGTGATAAGATTCTGTCTGCAGTCACCACTAGAGGGAGCTCCCTGTATACAGAGATACATGATAAGATCCTGTCTGCAGTCACCACTAGGGGGAGCTCTCTGTATACAGAGATACATGATAAGATCCTGTCTGCAGCCACCACTAGGGGGAGCTCCCTGTATACAGAGATACATGATAAGATCCTGTCTGCAGCCACCACTAGGGGGAGCTCCCTGTATACAGAGATACATGATAAGATCCTGTCTGCAGTCACCACTAGGGGGAGCTCCCTGTATACAGAGATACATGATAAGATCCTGTCTGCAGCCACCACTAGGGGGAGCTCCCTGTATACAGAGATACATGAAAAGATCCTGTCTGCAGTCACCACTAGGGGGAGCTCCCTGTATACAGAGATACATGATAAGATACTGTCTGCAGTCACCACTAGGGGGAGCTCCCAGTATACAGAGATACATAAGATCCTGTCTGCAGCCACCACTAGGGGGAGCTCCCTGTACACAGAGATACATGATAAGATCCTGTCTGCAGTCACCACTAGGGGGAGCTCCCTGTATACAGAGATACATGATGAGATCCTGTCTGCAGCCATCACTAGGGGGAGCTCCCTGTATACAGAGATACATGATGAGATCCTGTCTGCAGCCATCACTAGGGGGAGCTCCCTGTATACAGAGATACATAAGATCCTGTCTGCAGCCACCACTAGGGGGAGCTCCCTGTATACAGAGATACATGATAAGATCCTGTCTGCAGCCATCACTAGGGGGAGCTCCCTGTATACAGAGATACGTGATAAGATCCTGTCTGCAGCCATCACTAGGGGGAGCTCCCTGTATACAGAGATACATAAGATCCTGTCTGCAGCCACCACTAGGGGGAGCTCCCTGTATGCAGAGATACATGATGAGATCCTGTCTGCAGTCACCACTAGGGGGAGCTCCCTGTATGCAGAGATACATGATGAGATCCTGTCTGCAGCCATCACTAGGGGGAGCTCCCTGTATACAGAGATACATAGGATCCTGTCTGCAGCCACCACTAGGGGGAGCTCCGTGTATACAGAGATACATGATAAGATACTGTCTGCAGCCACCACTAGGGGGAGCTCCGTGTATACAGAGATACATGATAAGATCCTGTCTGCAGCCACCACTAGGGGGAGCTCCGTGTATACAGAGATACATGATAAGATACTGTCTGCAGCCACCACTAGGGGGAGCTCCGTGTATACAGAGATACATGATAAGATTCTGTCTGCAGCCTCCACTAGGGGGAGCTCCGTGTATACAGAGATACATGATAAGATCCTGTCTGCAGCCACCACTAGGGGGAGCTCCCTGTATACAGAGATACATGATAAGATCCTGTCTGCAGCCACCACTAGGGGGAGCTCCCCGTATACAGAGATACATGATAAGATCCTGTCTGCAGTCACCACTAGGGGGAGCTCCCCGTAAACAGAGATACGTGATAAGATTCTGTCTGCAGTCACCACTAGAGGGAGCTCCCTGTATACAGAGATACATGATAAGATCCTGTCTGCAGTCACCACTAGGGGGAGCTCTCTGTATACAGAGATACATGATAAGATCCTGTCTGCAGCCACCACTAGGGGGAGCTCCCTGTATACAGAGATACATGATAAGATCCTGTCTGCAGCCACCACTAGGGGGAGCTCCCTGTATACAGAGATACATGATAAGATCCTGTCTGCAGTCACCACTAGGGGGAGCTCCCTGTATACAGAGATACATGATAAGATCCTGTCTGCAGCCACCACTAGGGGGAGCTCCCTGTATACAGAGATACATGAAAAGATCCTGTCTGCAGTCACCACTAGGGGGAGCTCCCTGTATACAGAGATACATGATAAGATCCTGTCTGCAGTCACCACTAGGGGGAGCTCCCAGTATACAGAGATACATAAGATCCTGTCTGCAGCCACCACTAGGGGGAGCTCCCTGTACACAGAGATACATGATAAGATCCTGTCTGCAGTCACCACTAGGGGGAGCTCCCTGTATACAGAGATACATGATGAGATCCTGTCTGCAGCCATCACTAGGGGGAGCTCCCTGTATACAGAGATACATGATGAGATCCTGTCTGCAGCCATCACTAGGGGGAGCTCCCTGTATACAGAGATACATAAGATCCTGTCTGCAGCCACCACTAGGGGGAGCTCCCTGTATACAGAGATACATGATAAGATCCTGTCTGCAGCCATCACTAGGGGGAGCTCCCTGTATACAGAGATACGTGATAAGATCCTGTCTGCAGCCATCACTAGGGGGAGCTCCCTGTATACAGAGATACATAAGATCCTGTCTGCAGCCACCACTAGGGGGAGCTCCCTGTATGCAGAGATACATGATGAGATCCTGTCTGCAGTCACCACTAGGGGGAGCTCCCTGTATGCAGAGATACATGATGAGATCCTGTCTGCAGCCATCACTAGGGGGAGCTCCCTGTATACAGAGATACATAGGATCCTGTCTGCAGCCACCACTAGGGGGAGCTCCGTGTATACAGAGATACATGATAAGATACTGTCTGCAGCCACCACTAGGGGGAGCTCCGTGTATACAGAGATACATGATAAGATCCTGTCTGCAGCCACCACTAGGGGGAGCTCCGTGTATACAGAGATACATGATAAGATACTGTCTGCAGCCACCACTAGGGGGAGCTCCGTGTATACAGAGATACATGATAAGATTCTGTCTGCAGCCTCCACTAGGGGGAGCTCCGTGTATACAGAGATACATGATAAGATCCTGTCTGCAGTCACCACTAGGGGGAGCTCCCTGTATACAGAGATACATGATAAGATCCTGTCTGCAGTCACCACTAGGGGTAGCTCCCTGTATACAGAGATACATGATAAGATCCTGTCTGCAGTCACCACTAGGGGTAGCTCCCTGTATACAGAGATACATGATAAGATTCTGTCTGCAGCCTCCACTAGGGGGAGCTCCGTGTATACAGAGATACATGATAAGATCCTGTCTGCAGTCACCACTAGGGGGAGCTCCCTGTATACAGAGATACATGATAAGATCCTGTCTGCAGTCACCACTAGGGGTAGCTCCCTGTATACAGAGATACATGATAAGATTCTGTCTGCAGCCACCACTAGGGGGAGCTCCCTGTATACAGAGATACATGATAAGATCCTGTCTGCAGCCACCACTAGGGGGAGCTCCCTGTATAGAGATACATGATAAGATCCTGTCTGCAGCCACCACTAGGGGGAGCTCCCTGTATACAGAGATACATGATAAGAATCTGTCTGCAGCCACCACTAGGGGGAGCTCCCTGTATACAGAGATACATGATAAGATTCTGTCTGCAGCCTCCACTAGGGGGAGCTCCCTGTATACAGAGATACAAGATAAGATCCTGTCTGCAGCCACCACTAGGGGGAGCTCCCTGTATACAGAGATACATGATAAGATCCTGTCTGCAGCCACCACTAGGGGGAGCTCCGTGTATACAGAGATACATGATAAGATACTGTCTGCAGCCACCACTAGGGGGAGCTCCGTGTATACAGAGATACATGATAAGATCCTGTCTGCAGTCACCACTAGGGGGAGCTCCCTGTATACAGAGATACATGATAAGATTCTGTCTGCAGCCACCACTAGGGGGAGCTCCCTGTATACAGAGATACAAGATAAGATCCTGTCTGCAGCCACCACTAGGGGGATCTCCCTGTATACAGAGATACATAAGATCCTGTCTGCAGCCACCACTAGGGGGAGCTCCCTGTATACAGCTACATGATAAGATCATGTCTGCAGTCACCACTAGGGGGAGCTCCCTGTATACAGAGATACATAACATCCTGTCTGCAGCCACCACTAGGGGGATCTCCCTGTATACAGAGATACATAAGATCCTGTCTGCAGCCACCACTAGGGGGAGCTCCCTGTATACAGAGATACATGATAAGATCCTGTCTGCAGCCACCACTAGGGGGAGCTCCGTGTATACAGAGATACATGATAAGATACTGTCTGCAGCCACCACTAGGGGGAGCTCCATGTATACAGAGATACATGATAAGATCCTGTCTGCAGTCACCACTAGGGGGAGCTCCCTGTATACAGAGATACATGATAAGATTCTGTCTGCAGCCACCACTAGGGGGAGCTCCCTGTATACAGAGATACAAGATAAGATCCTGTCTGCAGCCACCACTAGGGGGATCTCCCTGTATACAGAGATACATAAGATCCTGTCTGCAGCCACCACTAGGGTGAGCTCCCTGTATACAGAGATACATAAGATCCTGTCTGCAGCCACCACTAGGGGGAGCTCCCTGTATACAGAGATACAAGATAAGATCCTGTCTGCAGCCACCACTAGGGGGAGCTCCCTGTATACAGAGATACATGATAAGATCCTGTCTGCAGCCACCACTAGGGGGAGCTCCCTGTATACAGACATACATGATAAGATCCTGTCTGCAGTCACCACTAGGGGGAGCTCCCTGTATACAGAGATACATGATAAGATCCTGTCTGCAGCCACCACTAGGGGGAGCTCCCTGTATACAGAGATACATGATAAGATCCTGTCTGCAGCCACCACTAGGGGGAGCTCCCTGTATACAGAGATACATGATAAGATCCTGTCTGCAGTCACCACTAGGGGGAGCTCCCTGTATACAGAGATACATGATAAGATCCTGTCTGCAGCCACCACTAGGGGGAGCTCCCTGTATACAGAGATACATGATAAGATCCTGTCTGCAGCCACCACTAGGGGGAGCTCCCTGTATACAGAGATACATGATAAGATCCTGTCTGCAGTCACCACTAGGGGGAGCTCCCTGTATACAGAGATACATGATAAGATCCTGTCTGCAGCCACCACTTGGGGGAGCTCCCTGTATACAGAGATACATGATAAGATCCTGTCTGCAGCCACCACTAGGGGGAGCTCCCTGTATACAGAGATACATGATAAGATCCTGTCTGCAGTCACCACTAGGGGGAGCTCCCTGTATACAGAGATACATGATAAGATCCTGTCTGCAGCCACCACTAGGGGGAGCTCCCTGTATACAGAGATACATGATAAGATCCTGTCTGCAGTCACCACTAGGGGGAGCTCCCTGTATACAGAGATACATGATAAGATCCTGTCTGCAGTCACCACTAGGGGGAGCTCCCTGTATACAGAGATACATGATGAGATCATGTCTGCAGCCACCACTAGGGGGAGCTCCCTGTATACCGAGATACATGATAAGATCCTGTCTGCAGTCACCACTAGGGGGAGCTCCCTGTATACAGAGATACATGATAAGATCCTGTCTGCAGTCACCACTAGGGGGAGCTCCCTGTATACAGAGATACATGATAAGATCCTGTCTGCAGCCACCACTAGGGGGAGCTCCCTGTATACAGAGATACATGATAAGATCCTGTCTGCAGCCACCACTAGGGGGAGCTCCCTGTATACAGAGATACATGATAAGATCCTGTCTGCAGTCACCACTGGGGGAGCTCCCTGTATACAGAGATACATGATAAGATCCTGTCTGCAGCCACCACTAGGGGGAGCTCCCTGTATAGAGATACATGATGAGATCCTGTCTGCAGCCACCACTAGGGGGAGCTCCCTGTATACCGAGATACATGATAAGATCCTGTCTGCAGTCACCACTAGGGGGAGCTCCCTGTATACAGAGATACATGATAAGATCCTGTCTGCAGCCACCACTAGGGGGAGCTCCCTGTATACAGACATACATGATAAGATTCTGTCTGCAGCCACCACTAGGGGGAGCTCCCTGTATACAGACATACATGATAAGATCCTGTCTGCAGTCACCACTAGGGGGAGCTCCCTGTATACAGAGATACATGATAAGATCCTGTCTGCAGCCACCACTAGGGGGAGCTCCCTGTATACAGAGATACATGATAAGATCCAGTCTGCAGCCACCACTAGGGGGAGCTCCCTGTATACAGATATACATAAGATCCTGTCTGCAGTCACCACTAGGGGGAGCTCCCCATATACAGAGATACATGATAAGATCCTGTCTGCAGCCACCACTAGGGGGAGCTCCCTGTATAGAGATACATGATGAGATCCTGTCTGCAGCCACCACTAGGGGGAGCTCCCTGTATACAGAGATACATGATAAGATCCTGTCTGCAGTCACCACTAGGGGGAGCTCCCTGTATACAGAGATACATGATAAGATCCTGTCTGCAGTCACCACTAGGGGGAGCTCCACGTATACAGAGATACATGATAAGATCCTGTCTGCAGTCACCACTAGGGGGAGCTCCCTGTATACAGAGATACATAAGATCCTGTCTGCAGCCACCACTAGGGGGAGCTCCCTGTATACAGAGATACATAAGATCCTGTCTGCAGTCACCACTAGGGGGAGCTCCCTGTATACAGAGATACATGATAAGATCCTGTCTGCAGTCACCACTAGGGGGAGCTCCCTGTATACAGAGATACATAAGATCCTGTCTGCAGCCACCACTAGGGGGAGCTCCCTGTATACAGAGATACATGATAAGATCCTGTTTGCAGCCACCACTAGGGGGAGCTCCCTGTACACAGAGATACATGATGAGATCCTGTCTGCAGCCATCACTAGGGGGAGCTCCCTGTATACAAAGATACATGATGAGATCCTGTCTGCAGTCACCACTAGGGGGAGCTCCCTGTATACAGAGATACGTGATAAGATCCTGTCTGCAGCCATCACTAGGGGGAGCTCCCTGTATACAGAGATACATAAGATCCTGTCTGCAGCCACCACTAGGGGGAGCTCCCTGTATACAGAGATACATGATAAGATCCTGTCTGCAGCCACCACTAGGGGGAGCTCTCTGTATACAGAGATACATGATAAGATCCTGTCTGCAGCCACCACTAGGGGGAGCTCCCTGTATACAGACATACATGATAAGATCCTGTCTGCAGTCAGCACTAGGGGGAGCTCCCTGTATACAGAGATACATGATGAAATCCTGTCTGCAGCCATCACTAGGGGGAGCTCCGTGTATACAGAGATACATGATAAGATCCTGTCTGCAGCCACCACTAGGGGGAGCTCCCTGTATACAGAGATACATGATAAGATCCTGTCTGCAGCCACCACTAGGGGGAGCTCCCTGTATACAGAGATACATGATAAGATCCTGTCTGCAGCCACCACTAGGGGGAGCTCCCTGTATATAGAGATACATGATAAGATCCTGTCTGCAGCCACTACTAGGGGGATCTCCCTGTATACAGAGATACATAAGGTCCTGTCTGCAGCCACCACTAGGGGGAGCTCCCTGTATACAGAGATACATAAGATCCTGTCTGCAGCCACCACTAGGGGGAGCTCCCTGTATACAGAGATACAAGATAAGATCCTGTCTGCAGCCACCACTAGGGGGAGCTCCCTGTATACAGAGATACAAGATAAGATCCTGTCTGCAGCCACCACTAGGGGGAGCTCCCTGTATACAGAGATACATGATAAGATCCTGTCTGCAGCCACCACTAGGGGGAGCTCCCTGTATACAGAGATACATGATAAGATCCTGTCTGCAGCCACCACTAGGGGGAGCTCCCTGTATACAGAGATACATAAGATCCTGTCTGCAGTCACCACTAGGGGGAGCTCCCTGTATACAGAGATACATGATAAGATCCTGTCTGCAGCCACCACTAGGGGGAGCTCCCTGTACACAGAGATACATGATAAGATCCTCTCTGCAGTCACCACTAGGGGGAGCTCCCTGTATACAGAGATACATGATAAGATCCTGTCTGCAGTCACCACTAGGGGGAGCTCCCAGTATACAGAGATACATAAGATCCTGTCTGCAGCCACCACTAGGGGGAGCTCCCTGTATACAGAGATACATGATGAGATCCTGTCTGCAGCCATCACTAGGGGGAGCTCCCTGTATACAGAGATACATGATGAGATCCTGTCTGCAGCCATCACTAGGGGGAGCTCCCTGTATACAGAGATACATAAGATCCTGTCTGCAGCCACCACTAGGGGGAGCTCCCTGTATACAGAGATACATGATGAGATCCTGTCTGCAGTCAGCACTAGGGGGAGCTCCCTGTACACAGAGATACATGATAAGATCCTGTCTGCAGTCAGCACTAGGGGGAGCTCCCTGTATACAGAGATACATGATGAGATCCTGTCTGCAGTCACCACTAGGGGGAGCTCCCTGTATACAGAGATACGTGATAAGATCCTGTCTGCAGCCATCACTAGGGGGAGCTCCCTGTATACAGAGATACATAAGATCCTGTCTGCAGCCACCACTAGGGGGAGCTCCCTGTATGCAGAGATACATGATGAGATCCTGTCTGCAGCCACCACTAGGGGGAGCTCCCTGTATACAGAGATACATGATGAGATCCTGTCTGCAGTCACCACTAGGGGGAGCTCCCTGTATGCAGAGATACATGATGAGATCCTGTCTGCAGCCATCACTAGGGGGAGCTCCCTGTATACAGAGATACATAGGATCCTGTCTGCAGCCACCACTAGGGGGAGCTCCGTGTATACAGAGATACATGATAAGATACTGTCTGCAGCCACCACTAGGGGGAGCTCCGTGTATACAGAGATACATGATAAGATCCTGTCTGCAGCCACCACTAGGGGGAGCTCCGTGTATACAGAGATACATGATAAGATACTGTCTGCAGCCACCACTAGGGGGAGCTCCGTGTATACAGAGATACATGATAAGATCCTGTCTGCAGTCACCACTAGGGGGAGCTCCCTGTATACAGAGATACATGATAAGATTCTGTCTGCAGCCTCCACTAGGGGGAGCTCCCTGTATACAGAGATACAAGATAAGATCCTGTCTGCAGCCACCACTAGGGGGAGCTCCCTGTATACAGAGATACATGATAAGATCCTGTCTGCAGCCACCACTAGGGGGAGCTCCCTGTATACAGAGACACATGATAAGATCCTGTCTGCAGCCACCACTAGGGGGAGCTCCCTGTATACAGAGATACAAGATAAGATCCTGTCTGCAGCCACCACTAGGGGGAGCTCCCTGTATACAGAGATACATAAGATCCTGTCTGCAGCCACCACTAGGGGGAGCTCCCTGTATACAGAGATACATGATAAGATCCTGTCTGCAGCCACCACTAGGGGGAGCTCCGTGTATACAGAGATACATGATAAGATCCTGTCTGCAGTCACGACTAGGGGGAGCTCCCTGTATACAGAGATACATGATAAGATTCTGTCTGCAGCCACCACTAGGGGGAGCTCCCTGTATACAGAGATACAAGATAAGATCCTGTCTGCAGCCACCACTAGGGGGATCTCCCTGTATACAGAGATACATAAGATCCTGTCTGCAGCCACCACTAGGGGGAGCTCCCTGTATACAGAGATACATAAGATCATGTCTGCAGTCACCACTAGGGGGAGCTCCCTGTATACAGAGATACATGATAAGATCCTGTCTGCAGTCACCACTAGGGGGAGCTCCCTGTATACAGAGATACATGATAAGATCCTGTCTGCAGCCACCACTAGGGGGAGCTCCCTGTATACAGAGATATATGATAAGATCCTGTCTGCAGCCACCACTAGGGGGAGCTCCCCGTATACAGAGATACATAAGATCCTGTCTGTAGCCACCACTTGGGGGAGCTCCCTGTATAGAGATACATGATGAGATCATGTCTGCAGCCACCACTAGGGGGAGCTCCCTGTATACCGAGATACATGATAAGATCCTGTCTGCAGTCACCACTAGGGGGAGCTCCCTGTATACAGAGATACATGATAAGATCCTGTCTGCAGTCACCACTAGGGGGAGCTCCATGTATACAGAGATACATGATAAGATCCTGTCTGCAGCCACCACTAGGGGGAGCTCCCTGTATACAGAGATACATGATAAGATCCTGTCTGCAGCCACCACTAGGGGGAGCTCCCTGTATACAGAGATACATGATAAGATCCTGTCTGCAGTCACCACTAGGGGGAGCTCCCAGTATACAGAGATACATGATAAGATCCTGTCTGCAGCCACCACTAGGGGGAGCTCCCTGTATAGAGATACATGATGAGATCCTGTCTGCAGCCACCACTAGGGGGAGCTCCCTGTATACCGAGATACATGATAAGATCCTGTCTGCAGTCACCACTAGGGGGAGCTCCCTGTATACAGAGATACATGATAAGATCCTGTCTGCAGCCACCACTAGGGGGAGCTCCCTGTATACAGACATACATGATAAGATTCTGTCTGCAGCCACCACTAGGGGGAGCTCCCTGTATACAGACATACATGATAAGATCCTGTCTGCAGTCACCACTAGGGGGAGCTCCCTGTATACAGAGATACATGATAAGATCCTGTCTACAGCCACCACTAGGGGGAGCTCCCTGTATACAGAGATACATGATAAGATCCAGTCTGCAGCCACCACTAGGGGGAGCTCCCTGTATACAGATATACATAAGATCCTGTCTGCAGTCACCACTAGGGGGAGCTCCCCATATACAGAGATACATGATAAGATCCTGTCTGCAGCCACCACTAGGGGGAGCTCCCTGTATAGAGAAACATGATGAGATCCTGTCTGCAGCCACCACTAGGGGGAGCTCCCTGTATACAGAGATACATGATAAGATCCTGTCTGCAGTCACCACTAGGGGGAGCTCCCTGTATACAGAGATACATGATAAGATCCTGTCAGCAGTCACCACTAGGGGGAGCTCCCTGTATACAGAGATACATGATAAGATCCTGTCTGCAGTCACCACTAGGGGGAGCTCCCTGTATACAGAGATACATGATAAGATCCTGTCTGCAGTCACCACTAGGGGGAGCTCCCAGTATACAGATATACATAAGATCCTGTCTGCAGTCACCACTAGGGGGAGCTCCCTGTATACAGACATACATGATAAGATCCTGTCTGCAGTCACCACTAGGGGGAGCTCCCTGTATACAGAGATACATGATAAGATCCTGTCTACAGCCACCACTAGGGGGAGCTCCCTGTATACAGAGATACATGATAAGATCCTGTCTGCAGTCACCACTAGGGGGAGCTCCCTGTATACAGAGATACATGATAAGATCCTGTCTGCAGCCACCACTAGGGGGAGCTCCCTGTATACAGAGATACATGATAAGATCCTGTCTGCAGTCAGCACTAGGGGGAGCTCCCTGTATACAGAGATACATGATAAGATCATGTCTGCAGCCACCACTAGGGGGAGCTCCCTGTATACAGAGATACATGATAAGATCCTGTCTGCAGTCACCACTAGGGGGAGCGCCCTGTATACAGAGGTACATGATAAGATCCTGTCTGCAGCCGCCACTAGGGGGAGCGCCCTGTATACAGAGATACATGATAAGATCATGTCTGCAGCCGCCACTAGGGGGAGCGCCCTGTATACAGAGGTACATGATAAGATCCTGTCTGCAGTCACCACTAGGGGGAGATCCCTGTATACAGAGGTACATGATAAGATCCTGTCTGCAGCCACCACTAGGGGGAGCTCCCTGTATACAGAGATACATGATAAGATCCTGTCTGCAGCCACCACTAGGGGGAGCTCCCTGTATACAGAGATACATGATAAGATCCTGTCTGCAGTCACCACTAGGGGGAGCTCCCTGTATACAGAGATACATGATAAGATCCTGTCTGCAGCCACCACTAGGGGGAGCTACCTGTATACAGAGATACATAAGATCCTGTCTGCAGCCACCACTAGGGGGAGCTCACTGTATACAGAGATACATGATAAGATCCTGTCTGCAGTCACCACTAGGGGGAGCTCCCTGTATACAGAGATACATGATAAGATCCTGTCCGCAGTCACCACTAGGGGGAGCTCCACGTATACATAGATACATGATAAGATCCTGTCTGCAGCCACCACTAGGGGGAGCTCCCTGTATAGAGATACATGATAAGATTCTGTCTGCAGCCACCACTAGGGGGAGCTCCCTGTATACAGAGATACATGATAAGATTCTGTCTGCAGTCACTACTAGGGGGAGCTCCCTGTATACAGAGATACATGATAAGATCCTGTCTGCAACCACCACTAGGGGGAGCTCCCTGTATACAGAGATACATGATAAGATCCTGTCTGCAGCCACCACTAGGGGGAGCTCCCTGTATACAGAGATACATGATAAGATCCTGTCTGCAGTCAGCACTAGGGGGAGCTCCCTGTATACAGAGATACATGATAAGATCATGTCTGCAGCCACCACTAGGGGGAGCTCCCTGTATACAGAGATACATGATGAGATCCTGTCTGCAGCCACCACTACGGGGAGCTCCGTGTATACAGAGATACATGATAAGATCCTGTCTGCAGCCACCACTAGGGGGAGCTCCCTGTATACAGAGATACATGATAAGATCCTGTCTGCAACCACCACTAGGAGGAGCTCCCTGTATACAGAGATACATGATAAGATCCTGTCTGCAGCCACCACTAGGGGGAGCTCCCTGTATACAGAGATACATGATAAGATCCTGTCTGCAGTCAGCACTAGGGGGAGCTCCCTGTATACAGAGATACATGATAAGATCATGTCTGCAGTCACCACTAGGGGGATCTCCCTGTATACAGAGATACATAAGGTCCTGTCTGAAGCCACCACTAGGGGGAGCTCCCTGTATACAGAGAAACATAAGATCCTGTCTGCAGCCACCACTAGGGGGAGCTCCCTGTATACAGAGATACATGATAAGATCCTGTCTGCAGCCACCACTAGGGGGAGCTCCTTGTATACAGAGATACAAGATAAGATCCTGTCTGCAGCCACCACTAGGGGGAGCTCCCTGTATACAGAGATACAAGATAAGATCCTGTCTGCAGCCACCACTAGGGTGAGCTCCCTGTATACAGAGATACATGATAAGATCCTGTCTGCAGCCACCACTAGGGGGAGCTCCCTGTATACAGAGATACATGATAAGATCCTGTCTGCAGCCACCACTAGGGGGAGCTCCCCGTATACAGAGATACATGATAATATCCTGTCTGCAGCCACCACTAGGGGGAGCTCCCTGTATACAGAGGTACATGATAAGATCCTGTCTGCAGCCACCACTAGGGGGAGCTCCCTGTATACAGAGATACATGATAAGATCCTATCTGCAGCCACCACTAGGGGGAGCTCCCTGTATACAGAGATACATGATAAGATCCTGTCTGCAGCCACCACTAGGGGGAGCTCCCTGTATATAGAGATACATGATAAGATCCAGTCTGCAGCCATCACTAGGGGGAGCTCCCTGTATACAGAGATACATGATAAGATCCTGTCTGCAGCCACCACTAGGGGGAGCTCCCTGTATACAGAGATACATGATAAGATCCTGTCTGCAGCCACCACTAGGGGGAGCTCCCTGTATACAGAGATACATAAGATCCTGTCTGCAGCCACCACTAGGGGGAGCTCCCTGTACACAGAGATACATGATAAGATCCTGTCTGCAGTCACCACTAGGGGGAGCTCCCTGTATACAGAGATACATGATAAGATCCTGTCTGCAGCCACCACTAGGGGGAGCTCCCTGTATACAGATACATGATAAGATCCTGTCTGCAACCCCCACTAGGGGGAGCTCCCTGTATACAGAGATACATGATAAGATCCTGTCTGCAGTCACCACTAGGGGGAGCTCCCTGTACACAGAGATACATGATAAGATCCTGTCTGCAGTCACCACTAGGGGGAGCTCCCTGTATACAGAGATACATGATAAAATCCTGTCTGCAGTCATCACTAGGGGGAGCTCCCTGTATACAGCTACATGATAAGATCCTGTCTGCAGTCACCACTAGGGGGAGCTCCCTGTATACAGAGATACATGATAACATCCTGTCTACAGCCACCACTAGGGGGAGCTCCCTGTATACAGAGATACATAACATCCTGTCTGCAGCCACCACTAGGGGGAGCTCCCTGTATACAGAGATACATGATAAGATCCTGTCTGCAGTCACCACAGGGGGAGCTCCCTGTATACAGAGATACATGATAAGATTCTGTCTGCAGTCACCACTAGGGGGAGCTCCCTGTATACAGAGATACATGATAAGATCCTATCTGCAGCCACCACTAGGGGGAGCTCCCTGTATACAGAGATACATGATAAGATTCTGTCTGCAGTCACCACTAGGGGGAGCTCCCTGTATACAGAGATACATGATAAGATTCTGTCTGCAGTCACCACTAGGGGGAGCTCCCTGTATACAGAGATACATGATAAGATTCTGTCTGCAGCCACCACTAGGGGGAGCTCCATGTATACAGAGATACATGATAAGATTCTGTCTGCAGTCACCACTAGGGGGAGCTCCCTGTATACAGAGATACATGATAAGATTCTGTCTGCAGCCACCACTAGGGGGAGCTCCCTGTATACAGAGATACGTGATAAGATCCAGTCTGCAGTCACCACTAGGGGGAGTTCCCTGTATACAGAGATACATGATAAGATCCTGTCTGCAGTCACCACTAGGGGGAGCTCCCTGTATACAGAGATACATGATAAGATCCTGTCTGCAGTCACCACTAGGGGGAGCTCCCTGTATACAGAGATACATGATAAGATCCTGTCTGCAGCCACCACTAGGGGGAGCTCCCTGTGTACAGAGATGCATGATAAGATCCTGTCTGCAGCCACCACTAGGGGGAGCTCCCTGTATACAGAGATACATGATAAGATCCTGTCTGCAGCCGCCACTAGGGGGAGCGCCCTGTATACAGAGGTACATGATAAGATCCTGTCTGCAGTCACCACTAGGGGGAGCTCCCTGTATACAGAGATACATGATAAGATCCTGTCTGCAGCCACCACTAGGGGGAGCTCCCTGTATACAGAAATACATGATAAGATCCTGTCTGCAGCCGCCACTAGGGGGAGCGCCCTGCATACAGAGGTACATGATAAGATCCTGTCTGCAGCCACCACTAGGGGGAGCTCCCTGTATACAGAGATACATGATAAGATCCTGTCTGCAGTCACCACTAGGGGGAGCTCCCTGTATACAGAGATACATGATAAGATCCTGTCTGCAGCCACCACTAGGGGGAGCTCCCTGTATACAGAAATACATGATAAGATCCTGTCTGCAGCCGCCACTAGGGGGAGCTCTCTGTATACAGAGGTACATGATAAGATCCTGTCTGCAGTCACCACTAGGGGGAGCTCCCTGTATACAGAGATACATGATAAGATCCTGTCTGCAGCCACCACTAGGGGGAGCTCCCTGTATACAGAGATACATGATAAGATCCGTCTGCAGTCACCACTAGGGGGAGCTCCCTGTATACAGAGATACATGATAAGATCCTGTCTGCAGCCGCCACTAGGGGGAGCGCCCTGTATACAGAGGTACATGATAAGATCCTGTCTGCAGTCACCACTAGGGGGAGATCCCTGTATACAGAGGTACATGATAAGATCCTGCCTGCAGCCACCACTAGGGGGAGCTCCCTGTATACAGAGATACATGATAAGATCCTGTCTGCAGCCACCACTACGGGGAGCTCCCTGTATACAGAGATACATGATAAGATCCTGTCTGCAGCCACCACTAGGGGGAGCTCCCTGTATACAGAGATACATGATAAGATCCTGTCTGCAGCCACCACTAGGGGGAGCTCCCTGTATACAGAGATACATGATAAGATCCTGTCTGCAGTCACCACTAGGGGGAGCTCCATGTATACAGAGATACATGATAAGATCCGGGCTGCAGCCACCACTAGGGGGAGCACCCCGTATACAGAGATACATGATAAGATCCTGTCTGCAGCCACCACTAGGGGGAGCTCCCTGTATACAGAGATACATGATAAGATCCTGTCTGCAGCCACCACTAGGGGGAGCTCCCTGTATACAGAAATACATGATAAGATCCTGTCTGCAGCCGCCACTAGGGGGAGCTCTCTGTATACAGAGGTACATGATAAGATCCTGTCTGCAGCCACCACTAGGGGGAGCTCCACGTATACATAGATACATGATAAGATCCTGTCTGCAGCCACCACTGGGGGAGCTCCCTGTATACAGAGATACATGATAAGATTCTGTCTGCAGTCACCACTAGGGGGAGCTCCCTGTATACAGAGATACATGATAAGATTCTGTCTGCAGCCACCACTAGGGGGAGCTCCCTGTATACAGAGATACATGATAAGATTCTGTCTGCAGTCACCACTAGGGGGAGCTCCCTGTATACAGAGATACATGATAAGATCCTGTCTGCAACCACCACTAGGGGGAGCTCCCTGTATACAGAGATACATGATAAGATCCTGTCTGCAGTCAGCACTAGGGGGAGCTCCCTGTATACAGAGATACATGATAAGATCATGTCTGCAGCCACCACTAGGGGGAGCTCCCTGTATACAGAGATACATGATGAGATCCTGTCTGCAGCCACCACTACGGGGAGCTCCGTGTATACAGAGATACATGATAAGATCCTGTCTGCAGCCACCACTAGGGGGAGCTCCCTGTATACAGATACATGATAAGATCCTGTCTGCAGCCCCCACTAGGGGGAGCTCCCTGTATACAGTTACATGATAAGATCCTGTCTGCAGTCACCACTAGGGGGAGCTCCCTGTATACAGAGATACATGATAAGATCCTGTCTGCAGTCACCACAGGGGGAGCTCCCTGTATACAGAGATACATGATGAGATCCTGTCTGCAGCCACCACTAGGGGGAGCTCCCCGTATACAGAGATACATGATAAGATTCTGTCTGCAGCCACCACTAGGGGGAGCTCCCCGTATACAGAGATACATGATAAGATCCTGTCTGCAGCCACCACTAGGGGGAGCTCCCTGTATACAGAGATACATGATGAGATCCTGTCTGCAGTCACCACTAGGGGGAGCTCCCTGTATGCAGAGATACATGATGAGATCCTGTCTGCAGCCATCACTAGGGGGAGCTCCCTGTATACAGAGATACATGATAAGATCCTGTCTGCAGTCACCACTAGGGGGAGCTCCCTGCATACAGAGACACATGATAAGATCCTGTCTGCAGCCACCACTAGGGGGAGCTCCCTGTATACAGAGAAACATAAGATCCTGTCTACAGTCATCACTAGGGGGAGCTCCCTGTATACAGAGATACATGATAAGATCCTGTCTGCAGCCACCACTAGGGGGAGCTCCCTGTATACAGAGATACATGATAAGATCCTGTCTGCAGCCACCACTAGGGGGAGCTCCCTGTATACAGAGATACATGATAGGATCCTGTCTGCAGTCACCACAGGGGGAGCTCCCTGTATAAAGATACATGATGAGATCCTGTCTGCAGCCACCACTAGGGGGAGCTCCCAGTATACAGAGATACATAAGATCCTGTCTGCAGCCACCACTAGGGGGAGCTCCCTGTATACAGAGATACATGATAAGATCCTGTCTGCAGTCACCACTAGGGGGAGCTCCCAGTATACAGAGATACATAAGATCCTGTCTGCAGTCACCACTAGGGGGAGCTCCCTGTATACAGAGATACATGATAGGATCTTGTCTGCAGTCACCACTAGGGGGAGCTCCCTGTATACAGATACATGATAATATCCTGTCTGCAGTCACCACTAGGGGGAGCTCCCTGTATACAGCTACATGATAAGATCCTGTCTGCAGTCACCACTAGGGGGAGCTCCCTGTATACAGAGATACATGATAAGATCCTGTCTGCAGTCACCACAGGGGGAGCTCCCTGTATACAGAGATACATGATAAGATTCTGTCTGCAGCCACCACTAGGGGGAGCTCCCTGTATACAGAGATACATGATAAAATTCTGTCTGCAGTCACCACTAGGGGGAGCTCCCTGTATACAGAGATACATGATGAGATCCTGTCTGCAGTCACCACTAGGGGGAGCTCCCTGTATACGGAGAAACATAAGATCCTGTCTGCAGCCACCACTAGGGGGAGCTCCCTGTATACAGAGATACATAGGATCCTGTCTGCAGCCACCACTAGGGGGAGCTCGCTGTATACAGAGATACATGATGAGATCCTGTCTGCAGTCACCACTAGGGGGAGCTCCCTGTATACAGAGATACATAAGATCCTGTCTGCAGCCACCACTAGGGGGAGCTCCCTGTATACAGAGATACATGATGAGATCCTGTCTGCAGTCACCACTAGGGGGAGCTCCCTGTATACAGAGAAACATAAGATCCTGTCTGCAGCCACCACTAGGGGGAGCTCCCTGTATACAGAGATACATAGGATCCTGTCTGCAGCCACCACTAGGGGGAGCTCCCTGTATACAGAGATACATGATAAGATCCTGTCTGCAGCCACCACTAGGGGGAGCTCCCTGTATACAGAGATACATGATAAGATCCTGTCTGCAGCCACCACTAGGGGGAGCTCCCTGTATACAGAGATACATGATAAGATCCTGTCTGCAGCCACCACTAGGGGGAGCTCCATGTATACAGAGATACATGATAAGATCCTGTCTGCAGCCACCACTAGGGGGAGCTCCATGTATACAGAGATACATGATAAGATTCTGTCTGCAGCCACCACTAGGGGGAGCTCCCTGTATACAGAGATACAAGATAAGATCCTGTCTGCAGCCACCACTAGGGGGATCTCCCTGTATACAGAGATACATAAGATCCTGTCTGCAGCCACCACTAGGGGGAGCTCCCTGTATACAGAGATACATAAGATCCTGTCTGCAGCCACCACTAGGGGGAGCTCCCTGTATACAGAGATACATGATAAGATCCTGTCTGCAGCCACCACTAGGGTGAGCTCCCTGTATACAGAGATACATAAGATCCTGTCTGCAGCCACCACTAGGGGGAGCTCCCTGTATACAGAGATACATGATAAGATCCTGTCTGCAGCCACCACTAGGGGGAGCTCCCTGTATGCAGAGATACATGATAAGATCCTGTCTGCAGCCACCACTAGGGGGAGCTCCCTGTATGCAGAGATACATGATAAGATCCTGTCTGCAGCCACCACTAGGGGGAGCTCCCTGTATACAGAGATACATGATAAGATCCTGTCTGCAGCCACCACTAGGGGGAGCTCCCTGTATACAGAGATACACAAGATCCTGTCTGCAGTCACCACTAGGGGGAGCTCCCTGTATACAGAGATACATGATAAGATCCTGTCTGCAGCCACCACTAGGGGGAGCTCCCTGTATACAGAGATACATGATAAGATCCTGTCTGCAGCCACCACTAGGGGGAGCTCCCTGTATACAAAGATACATGATAAGATTCTGTCTGCAGCCACCACTAGGGGGAGCTCCCTGTATACAGAGATACATGATAAGATCCTGTCTGCAGCCACCACTAGGGGGAGCTCCCTGTATACAGAGATACATGATAAGATCCTGTCTGCAGCCACCACTAGGGGGAGCTCCCTGTACACAGAGATACATGATAAGATCCTGTCTGCAGTCACCACTAGGGGGAGCTCCCTGTATACAGAGATACATGAGAAGATCCAGTCTGCAGCCACCACTAGGGGGAGCTCCCTGTATACAGATAAACATAAGATCCTGTCTGCAGTCACCACTAGGGGGAGCTCCCCGTATACAGAGTTACATGATAAGATCCTGTCTGCAGCCACCACTAGTGGGAGCTCCCTGTATACAGAGATACATGATGAGATCCTGTCTGCAGTCACCACTAGGGAGAGCTCCCTGTATACAGAGATACACGATAAGATCCTGTCTGCAGCCGCCACTAGGGGGAGCGCCCTGTATACAGAGATACATGATAAGATCCTGTCTGCAGTCACCACTAGGGGGAGCTCCCTGTATACAGAGATACATGATAAGATCCTGTCTGCAGCCACCACTAGGGGGAGCTCCCTGTATACAGAGATACATGATAAGATCCTGTCTGCAGTCACCACTAGGGGGAGCTCCCTGTATACAGAGATACATGATAAGATCCTGTCTGCAGCCACCACTAGGGGGAGCTCCCTGTATACAGAGATACATGATAAGATCCTGTCTGCAGCCACCACTAGGGGGAGCTCCCTGTATACAGAGCTACATGATAAGATCCTGTCTGCAGTCACCACTAGGAGGAGCTCCCTGTACACAGAGATACATGATAAGATTTTGTCTGCAGCCACCACTAGGGGGAGATCCCTGTATACAGAGATACATGATAAGATTCTGTCTGCAGCCACCACTAGGGGGAGATCCCTGTATACAGAGATACATGATAAGATTCTGTCTGCAGTCACCACTAGGGGGAGCTCCCTGTATACAGAGATACATGATAACATTCTTTCTGCAGCCACCACTAGGGGGAGCTCCCTGTATATATTTATACTGGGTTTTGGGATGAGTGTTGGCCTCTGCACTGAAGTGACTGATAACAGAACAATGCATTATTTCCGCCAGCCTTGTGAATGGACAGATAGGAGATGTTCGGTGCAGACGGACGTGTAGTTGGCGCTCACATTACCAGTGTTGCGCTGTGTGTTTGGCCAGAACATGTTTTACCCCAGTGTGCTTTTCTCCAGTACGACTTGCGCGGTTTTACGGGTTTCTCTCCCTCCCGCGGACTCACCGGCGATGGCGATGATGTTGCCGGTGTCCAGTTCCGCCAGCTCGGCCGCCTCCTCCCTCTTCAGTCGCACCACGCGGCATTTCTCCAGCGATGGCTGTCCTGCAGGAAGACATCGGACCGCTCGTCACCACGCGCTCCCCAGTACCTACCGTTATTCCGCACTCTCAGTGACCCCCTCCACCTGTCTCACCTTTGACCCCCAGGTCCTCCAGCTCCTTCTTCAGCACCTCCACCATGGCCTTCACCGAGCGGCAGTTCTGGAACAGCTTCTTGTAGTTCCTCCGGGCCCCGCAGGTCAGGATGTACTTCTTGAGGCGCAGGATGGAGGGGTGCTCCTCCTTGGACACGCCCTGTGGAGAGCGGAGGGCTGAAATGATGGCGGTCACGGTTCCTCCCCCCCCCCACACTCCCGCGGACTTTACCTGTTTCTTGGCGCTCTTCCCCTTGGTGCCGGGCTCCGATCTGGCAGAGGAGTCGCTGTCGTCTTCATCTTTTCCTTCGCTGTTCTTCTTGGCTCTGTCCTTGGAGTCGCTCTCCGCTCTCTTGTCCTTCGCTCCTTTGCCGTCTGTCTCTTTGCGCTCACTTGCCGCAGTCCTGGGCTTCTGTGCCGCCGTCTCCTCCTCACTCTCCGTATTCAGGTCGCTGTCGTCCTCCTCGCTGTCATTCTTTGTATAGGGAGATCTCTCAGCTTGATTCTTACTGTCAGTCTTTGGCGCTCTCTTTCCAGTCCTCCCTTTCTCATCACTCTCACCAGCGCTGTCTCTCTTGTCGGCTGCACTCTCATCGCTATCACTGCTGTCCTTTGATGCCCTCGTCTCTCCTGCGCTCTCTTCGTTACTGTCTTTTTTGGGAGTCTTTTTGATTGAAGCTCTATTGCGTGCAGTCTCTTCCTCTTCACTATCACTGTCTTTGTTTGACCCTAAACTCTCTTCTTCCTCCTCACTGTCACTCTCTGTCTTAGCCACTTTCTTCTTGGGCACTCTCTTTCTTGCGGTCTCTTCCTCCTCACTGTCACTCTCTTTCTTAGCCACTTTCTTCTTGGGCGCTCTCTTTCTTGCGGTCTCTTCCTCCTCACTATCACTCTCTTTCTTAGTCGCTTTCTTCTTGGGCGCTATTTTTCTTGCGGTCTCTTCCTCCTCCTCCTCACTGTCACTCTCTGTCTTAGCCACTTTCTTCTTGGGCGCTATTTTTCTTGCGGTCTCTTCCTCCTCACTGTCACTCTCTTTCTTAGCCACTTTCTTCTTGGGCGCTATTTTTCTTGTGGTCTCTTCCTCCTCCTCACTGTCACTCTCTGTCTTAGCCACTTTCTTCTTGGGCGCTCTCTTTCTTGCGGTCTCTTCCTCCTCACTGTCACTCTCTTTCTTAGCCACTTTCTTCTTGGGCGCTCTCTTTCTTGCGGTCTCTTCCTCCTCACTATCACTCTCTTTCTTAGTCGCTTTCTTCTTGGGCGCTATTTTTCTTGCGGTCTCTTCCTCCTCCTCCTCCTCCTCCTCACTGTCACTCTCGGTCTTAGCCACTTTCTTCTTGGGCGCTATTTTTCTTGCGGTCTCTTCCTCCTCACTGTCAGTCTCTGTCTTAGCCACTTTCTTCTTGGGCGCTCTCTTTCTTGCGGTCTCTTCCTCCTCACTATCACTCTCATTCTTAGTCGCTTTCTTCTTGGGCGCTATTTTTCTTGCGGTATCTTCCTCCTCACTGTCACTCTCTGTCTTAGCCACTTTCTTCTTGGGCGCTATTTTTCTTGCGGTATCTTCCTCCTCACTGTCACTCTCTGTCTTAGCCACTTTCTTCTTGGGCGCTATTTTTCTTGCGGTCTCTTCCTCCTCACTGTCACTCTCTTTCTTAGCCACTTTCTTCTTGGGTGCTCTCTTTCTTGCGGTCTCTTCCTCCTCACTATCACTCTCTTTCTTAGTCGCTTTCTTCTTGGGCGCTATTTTTCTTGCGGTCTCTTCCTCCTCACTGTCAGTCTCTGTCTTAGCCACTTTCTTCTTGGGCGCTCTCTTTGTTGCGGTCTCTTCATTATAGTCTTTTCCTTGCACTCTCTTTTCCTTGATTTGTGCTCTCTTCCCTTTTTCAGCTTTTCTCCCGGATTCCTCTCCGCAGCTCTCGACGTCGGACTCATTTTTCGTCGGACTCTTCGTGGCTTTGACTCTCTCTTTTCCGTCGGCCCGTGCAGTCTCTTTGTGGGTGACCTTCGGCTTGATCGCCTCTGCCTCGCTATCCGAGTCCACGTCCTGAAACCTTGTGGCGGTCTCCTCTATGTCACCGCTGGCAGTCACTTTTTTCTGGCCTGTTTCTTCCTCCGAGCTCTCTGGTGCGGTCCCTTTGCCCCTTTTAGGTGTTGTCTTCACCCTCCTCTTCGATCCTTCTCCTTTCTTCGCGGCTGCGGTCTCTTCCGCTTTTGTAGGGGTTGTCACGGACACTGGGGCCTCGGGGGAGCTCCCGGACAGTCTCTTGCTGTCTCGCTGCTCGATTCCAGAATCCTCCTCAGAGTCGTTACCTGCAGGGACAGACATGACGTTAGTCCTGGTGCGGCAGTCTAAGGTTCGCTGTGCGGCCGGTAATGCCGCGGTACGTACCGCCCAGCTGCCGCTGTCTCTTCCCCGGGGGCTCCTTGTCCTCGCTGCTGTCCTGGCGGCCCCTCTTCTGCACCTTCATGATGAGGGGCTCGTCGTCACTAACGTCTTCCTCCTGTCAGAGATCACACAAGACCCGGTCACATATCACAGAAAAAGGGAGATCCGGTATATAATTGCCACCCCTGGGGTCACTGTCCAGACAGGTGGTCCCGTACACAGCCGCGTCCCGTGGCTTCTCAGATCTGTGTTGTGAAGGAACAAATTATGAAAGATTCTCCATTTTGTGCTAGATTCTCCATTTTGTGCTTTGACTCCATTTTCTTGTTGGTTAAAGATAAATTCTGTTATTTACTTAGGTAGAAGGTTACAGCTGCCATGAAGTAACTCTGTCCTGTTTCTCACGAAGATAACATTTTGTTATTCAACTAGGCTATGGTTTATAATTGGTATAAAGACCTTGAGCCAGGGAGGGGACTCGGGAGTGTATCGCTAGATAAGACTTTTAGGCATCTGTTTATACATTTTTTATGCCAAAAAGACACGACCATATATGTAGTTTCCGTTTTTTCCTGTATCTTTATGGGTTAAGTTTTTCCTGCATTCTTATAGGTTAAGAACTGTGAGCGTGTTCTTATGCTGATTGGAAGTAGAATTTGCTAATATGATAAAACTCATACACAATAAACGGGGGCCCAGAGATCTGCTCGATCCCCCACACAGAGGCATGTGTCTCCGTCTGGTCATTATCAGTTGCCGGCAACGCCCTGTAGATTAATTTGGAAATCACTGAGTCAACCGTGAAGGATCACTTTAGATCCTCCCTCAACAGCTTGGCGCCCGTAACGTGGGGCCCCAAACAGAAACGCCTCTGCCCCCCGGAGGACAACCAGACAAAGGACCCTCGGAGCGGACACAGGCACTGGAAAATTGGGACTGATCATCCCCCACAACAACCACAGTAAGTTGGCAGTTATACTGTCCAGACTGACCGTTTGGTGTGGTTTTCCTGTGTTTGTGCTGCAAAGAGGATCTGAGGTTTGTCCCCGATGGTGGGGTGATTTTTGGGTGGAATCATATAGAGGTGTAGTTCCGTTGGGAGCCCAGTGCTCGAACCGCACCTCATAAGGGACGGACACCCCGGATTGACCAGTGATGTAATTCTCTTTATAGTCAAAATATCCTGAATTCCTGATCATTGTTAGAATCAGGCGCGGTGAGGTGATCGAAGATTGGGTAGGATGCGTAACTCAGGAATATATAGAAGTATACAGTATATATATATCCAGAGGTGGCTGGAGGGAAGTCTAAGACGCCCTCCTCCTTTCACTGAGTACCGCGTTTATGGGTTGTCCCAGTCAGTGGGGGACAGAGAGACCCGTGAAACAAACCATAAGGCCGCTCTGTATTGTGCACAAGTAAAGTAAGGATATTTAGCTCTAAAGGAGAATCATGTTTCCATGGAAGTAAGAGAAGACTTTGAATTTGTGTGATGAATCTGATATTGTTAGCCCAAAGATGAGGAAAATATTCTCAATCATTGGTTTTTCTAAGGTGTTCTGGCATATGAATTGTGTGATGAAGGTTTTGTAGAAATTAATTAAGTCTGAGAACCGCTGTATTCCGTTGCTGTGTGTAAATTTCTAAGATACCCGATGGGAGGGGGGAGTCAAACATCTGCGCTATTGCTTTCTTCTTTCTGTGTTGAGGAATGCTGTGATGTTCTTATCTGTTCTGTATCTCTGGTATGGAGGGGGCACATAGCTGCGTCCTCTCTGAATTTTATATCCTTGGTGTAGAACGCGCTGGGAGATCTGTGTTTTGTTTAAAGGGAACCTGTCACCCCGTTTTTTCAGATTGAGATAAAAATACTGTTAAATAGGGCCTGCGCTGTGCGTTACAATAGTGTATGTAGTGTACCCCGATTCCCCACCTATGCTGCGAAATACATTACCAAAGTCGCCGTTTTCGCCTATCAATCAGGCTGGTCAGGTCGGGTGGGCGTGGTCAAATCAGGCTGGTCAGGTCGGGTGGGCGTGGTCACAGCGCTATTTCTTCCCCAGCTTTACGTTGGTGGCGTAGTGGTGTGCGCATGTCCCAGTGCCAAATCCACTGCGCGCACGTGAAGAAACAGCGCGCGATCTGCGCTATTACTGTCATCGGTGGGGGCGGCCATTTTCCTGAAGCCGAGATGCAAACTCGGCTTTGGGAAAATGGCCGCCGCGATCTCTTCTGCGCACGCGCGGCATCCCGCTGCCATTTTCCTGAAGCCCCGTGCAGCAGAGCACTCCATCTGCGCACACGTGGCCCCAGGAAGATGGCCGCCCCCACCGATGACAGTAATAGCGCAGATCGCGCGGTTTCTTCACGTGCGCGCAGTGGATTCGGCACTGGGACATGCGCACACCACCAACGTAAAGCTGGGGAAGAAACAGCGCTGTGACCACGCCCACCCGACCTGACCAGCCTGATTTGACCACGCCCACCCGACCAGCCTGATTGACAGGCGAAAACGGTGACTTTGGTAATGTATTTCGCAGCATAGGTGGGGAATCGGTGCACTACATACACTATTGTAACGCACAGCGCAGGCCCTATTTAACAGTATTTTTATCTCAATCTGAAAAAACGGGGTGACAGGTTCCCTTTAAAACAACAATATTGTATTGAATTAGAAAGAAATATTGTAAGTTTAAAGTAAAATATGGCGCCTCGTTTTAGAAGGAAACTTGTAAGAGATTGTTTGGTTATCAGTGTAATTGAAAGATTGGTAAAAGATTCACCTGCTTCAAGTTGAGTGGTTGATATATAGCAAATTAAGGATTAATAGAGGAAGTGAATTCTGATTTGTTTTTGTTACATTGAAAAAGGAAAATTGTCTATTACTATGACAAAAACTGGATGTTTGTGGTGCAAGAAGGAACTGAGAAAGTGATTGAGGGTAATGTGTTAGAAAGACAAATAATTAAAAATAATAATTTGGGACAGGGGGGCTCCCTGTTAGGTAATATGGTCCCTCCCCAGGAAATTAAGCCTCTTCTCCCGACTGTAAGCCCTATGCCCCTTAACCCCAAGGCACTAATATATCCTGGACTGCCGAGAAGTTCTATGGGCGTCTTATGGTAGTATTTAAAGTTCTGGGGTTTTCACTGTATAATAAAGCCCATTCACACCTTTTTGTGGCAGCTTTGATGTCCGGCCTTAAATCTGAATTGAAAGAGGCAACAATGTCAGTCAGACCCGATACTGAGACTTCCATTCTGGACACTGCATTGAAAAAAAAGTAGTACAAAGTTTTCAGAAGAACTTAACCCACTCTACATCAGCAGAGAAATCAAGGGTTAAATCAGTAGCCGCAGCGATTTCTGCTCCAATCTCCGCCCCCCCCCCCCCCCACAGTTACAAGGACACAGCTGGTTCCTTATCAGTGGCCCAGACTCCAGCTCCAGCCCTCCTGCCTTAAGGCCCCGTCACACATAGCGAGATCGCTAGCGAGATCGCTGCTGAGTCACAAGTTTTGTGACGCAACAGCGATCTCAGTAGCGATCTCGCTATGAGTGACACGTACCAGCGATCAGGCCCCTGCTGTGAGATCGCTGGTCGTGTCGGAATGGCCTGGGCCATTTTTTGATCGTTAAGGTCCTGCTGACATCGCTGAATCGGCGTGTGTGACGCCGATTCAGCGAGGTCTTCGCTGGTAACCAGGGTAAACATCGGGTTACTAAGCGCAGGGCCGCGCTTAGTAACCCGATGTTTACCCTGGTTACCATCGTTAAAGTAAAAAAAACAAACACTACATACTTACCTACCGCTGTCTGTCCCCAGCGCTCTGCTTCTCTGGTCTGGCTGTGAGCGCCGGGCAGCCGGAAAGCAGAGCGGTGACGTCACCGCTCTGCTTTCCGGCCGCTGTGCTCACAGCCAGACCAGAGAAGCAGAGCGCTGGGGACAGACAGCAGTAGGTAAGTATGTAGTGTTTGTTTTTTTTACTTTAACGATGGTAACCAGGGTAAACATCGGGTTACTAAGCGCGGCCCTGCGCTTAGTAACCCGATGTTTACCCTGGTTACCGGGGACTTCGGCATCGTTGAAGACAGTTTCAACGATGCCGAAGTCTTTCCCCTGATCGTTGGTCGCTGGAGAGAGCGGTCTGTGTGACAGCTCTCCAGCGACCAAACAGCGACGCTGCAGCGATCCGGATCGTTGTCGGTATCGCTGCAGCGTCGCTAAGTGTGACGGTACCTTTACACAAATCCAGTCCCATACTCCAATATCCCTTTTTAACCCTATGTCTGGGAATCTCCCTTGTCATGTTAATTCTCAGATCAAGAGCTTGTTTTAATTGGAGTAGATGGCAGACCCAATAAATATGCTCTCACAAAACCTATCCCTGTGGGACCTTTCCCTGAAGTTACTGCTCAGTTCATAATCTCTCCCTCATGTCCGGTAAATTTACTGGGGGCAGATTTATTATCACAGTTCCGCTCCAGAATATAATTCCAAGATGATGGTCAGATGGTACTTACGTTATATAACCCCTATGCAGATTAATATAATGAGATGTGTATCTTACATGTCCTTCCCACGGTTATGATGGCCCTGATAGGCCCAGATCCACCCCCAATAATGCCTGTAGAACCAGTAAAAGTGTTTCTCAAACCTGGTGCCCCTTTTCCCAAAGTCCATCAGTACCCTTTGAGACATGATCAGGAGCGGGGCCTCAAGGGTCAAATACAAACGTTACTCGATAATGGTGCCCTGGTACCCTATGTTTCCCCATGTGACACACGCCTTTGTTTCCTGTTAAGAAAAAGACCCCACCCGGCCAACCCCCTGTGTACCGGCTCGTACAAGATCTATGGGCAGTTAATGCAGCTACTGTTCTGGAAACTCCGGTGCCTAATCCACATACTCTCTTGTCCCAGATATCTCAGGATGCTGCTTGGTTCACAGTCATCGACCTCGCCAATGCCTTCTTCAGCATTCCATTACACCCAGATTGCCAGTTCCTGTTTGCATTCATTTATCAGGGACGACAATTGACGTGGACAGTTATGCCACAAGGGGCCCAAAATAGTCCCAATCAGTTTGCAAAAAATATGGGCCAATGTCTTTTACCCTGGCAGTTAGAATATCCCTATGTCACGCTGCTTCAGTATGTGGGTAATCTTTTGTTGTGTGCACGGACACAGCAGGAAGCCATTGTTGCCACTGTTAGCCTCAAGTATCTGGCAGATCTGGACTGTCGGGTTTCGGCCTCGAAACTTCGGTTCTGCCTTGGTCAAGTGATATTTTTGGGTCACTGTCTCCTTCAGGGTGCCAGACACCTCACAGAAGAAAAAACAAAAAAAATAGCCGTCAGCTCCCTTCCTTTCCCAAAAGATGAGACTGAACTCCAGCGTTTTCTTGGACTATGTATTTATTGTTGTCAGTGAATACCGGACGCATCCCGCATAATGCTACCTCTCTACAATGTCCTGAAAGACGGTTCAAGATATGGTGATGATTTTGGCAGATTCCACACAGGATACACTGTTACTACGGAAGACATTGTAGTGCACGGAGCTGCACTCCCTCCCTCACTGTCAGCACAAGAAGCAGAACTTCAGGCTCTGTCTACTGCATGTGTTCTGGCCAAAGACAGGCGGGCTAATATATACACGGACTCACAGTATGCATTTGGTATTGCTCATGATTTCGGAGCCCTATGGGCCAATCGAGGGTTTGTTACTACCGCCGGGACTCAGTGAAGAATGCTGAAGCTGTTAAAACCCTCATGGACTCAATCAAATTACCTACTCAGGTGGCCATTATCAAGGTTAAGGAGCACGGTACTATGGAACAGTCCACAGACTGTTGGTAACACCTTTGCGGATATGCAAGCAAAAGCTGCTGCTCTTCTACCCGTTGAACCGCCCATACAAGCTATGGTGACCACACGCTCTCAGCGTAAACAGTTACAAGAAACACTGACTCTACAGGAGCCTGATGATCTGTGCCAGACTGAGGTTTTCTGTCGGACCCCGCGAGACCGCTTAATGACGATGCAGAGAATGTCCCCAAAAGGAAGAAGTGAAGCGGTGAAAGGCTGATGGAGCATGTATGGACAATGGTCTCTGGAAAAAGGACCCACTTGTGTGTCTCCCTAAGCGGATGTACCCTGCTATTGCCACGTGGTCACATGGGCCCACACACCGAGGGAAAAACAGGCCCTAGCCCTGGTACAAAAAATTCTACTGGGCTCCAGGTGTTTCTACAGTCCTGACAGCACTCAACCGTGCATGTAATATCTGTCAGACCTGCAATCCCGGTCAACTTCAACGTGTACCCCCGAAGCATCTTGCTAAGCCTGACTATCCTTTCCAAAGGCTCCAGGTGGACCACATCACGTTGCCTAAGTCTGGAAGGTATGAATATTGTCTGGTGGTTGTCGACATGTTCTCCAGTTGGCCAGAAGCATTCCCCGTTACCAACATGACTACAAAGACCACAGCAAAGAAACTGGTGATGGAAGTTATATGCAGATATGGTGTTCCAGAAGTCGATGAAAGTGACCAGGGTCCGGTCTTTTCTTCTCATGTGTATCAGGAGGTTCTGACAATGCTTGGATCCACTGTAGCCCTCCATACTCCGTACCATCCACAATCCAGTGGGAAAGTTAAGAGGCTGAACGGCACACTGAAGGGACAATTGACCAAAATGATGCAGGAGACTACGGCTCCATGGCCAGGGCTCTTACACATTCGTACTACCCCTATTGCAAAACATGGCCTGTCCCCATATGAGATATTGTTTGGTGCTAGGTTCTCAGTTGCAAATTTCCAGCCTCAGTAGTTATCAGAAGAAACTGACCGTGCTGTTCAATATGTTATTCAGCTTAGTAAAAATGTTGCTAACACCCATGTTTTAGTTTTTTTCTTCCCTTCCAGATTAAAGGGAACCTGTCACCCCGAAAATCGCGGGTGAGGTAATCCCACCGGCATCAGTGGCTTATCTTCAGCATTCTGTAATGCTGTAGATAAGCCCCCGATGTTACCTGAAAAAGGAGAAAAAGACGTTATATTATACTCACCCAGGGGCGGTCCCGCTGCTGGTCAGGTCGGATGGGCGTCTCCGGTCGGCTCCGGCGCCTCCTATCTTCTTTCCATGACGTCCTCTTCTGATCTTCAGCCACGGCTCTGGCGCAGGTGTACTTTGCTCTGCCCTGTTGAGGGCAGAGGATAGTACTGCAATGCGCAGGCGCCGGAAAGGTCAGAGGCCCGGCGCCTGCGCACTGCAGTACACAAAGTACTGCAGTGCGCAGGCGCCGGGCCTCTGACCTTTCCGGCGCCTGCGCATTGCAGTACTATCCTCTGCCCTCAACAGGGCAGAGCAAAGTACGCCTGCGCCGGAGCTGAAGATCAGAAGAGAACGTCATGGAAAGAAGATAGGAGGCGCCGCAGCGGACCTGAGACGCCCATCCGACCTGACCAGCAGCGGGACCGCCCCTGGGTGAGTATAATATAACCTCTTTTTCTCCTTTTTCAGGTAACATCGGGGGCTTATCTACAGCATTACAGAATGCTGCAGATAAGCCCCTGATGCCGGTGGGATTACCTCACCCGCGATTTTCGGGGTGACAGGTTCCCTTTAAGCAGAAACCGACACTTGTCACAATTTGAAGCCTGGTGGTTTTATGGTCGTGAAAAGCTATGTCAGAAAACACGGACTAGAACCCTTGTATGACGGTCCCTACCAAGTCCTCCTCATCACTCCTATGTCAGTAAAGCTGGAAGGAAGGCCGACGTGGATCCACGTATCGCACTGCAAGCTGGTCAAACAGACTAGTAGCAAATAAGGGAACATAATATTTTGGTTTTTCGTACTGCTATATAATAATATTGATAACCGCATGGGACAGCCTAAATTCCCCAACATCCTTGAATAATAAGTTTGTACAATATCATGAAAAATTAATAGTACAGATGGGTATAGCCAATAAAATTGTCAGTTCTATTTTCATTTACCCTATGATTACACAAATGTGGGATAAATTGGTTAGGGCCACAGATTGTCCAGATGATCAAATTTGGGATATATTGAATATACTTAATACTACTGTCGTTGTCCAAAACTAACTTATCATAGTCACTAATCAATATACTGTAGTACTGGACTACTTAACAGCAGCACAGGGTGGTATGTGTCAGGTTATTGGACCCGCATGCTGTTATTATTCAGATCCCAATAGTACTCTAAAGTTAGAAGACATTAAGAGACTCAGAGATCAATATGATAAAGACAATGACCGTAATAGGGACAGTTAGTGGGCAGACACCTTCTCCTTTCTTAATCCAGCCAATTGGTTTGAGGGACTTTGGGGGCTGGATAGCTGGAAGTTTGTTACACATCGCTGCCTTTATCCTTGTCATGTATGTAATACTAAAACTTGTTCTTTGGTGTATTTCTGTATGTATTAGCAAATTCTGCACTAAGACAACTAATGATGAAACCAAAAGCGTTGCCACCCCTGCTCTTCTCTACACCGATTTCACAAAGTTACCTGATGAAGATGTTGAAGCCAACCGCATGGCTATCTTCAAAAGATCCCCACCACCGTCATCAATAATTGTTATTCGTAAATTCTAGTATACAGGGGAGACGGGTACGCCGCAACAGCCATGGCTGGTAACATGGCACCAGTCATGTGAAGACCAGTACCCCTCAAGCTTATAGCTTGGGATAGTACCTCTGATGCTGGACATTAATTAACAAAATTTATCTAGGGGGAAATGTGAAGGAACAAATTATGAAAGATTCTCCATTTTGTGCTAGATTCTCCATTTTGTGCTTTGACTCCATTTTCTTGTTGGTTAAAGATAAATTCTGTTATTTACTTAGGTAGAAGGTTACAGCTGCCATGAAGTAACTCTGTCCTGTTTCTCACGAAGATAACATTTTGTTATTCAACTAGGCTATGGTTTATAATTGGTATAAAGACCTTGAGTGTTCTAACTCGAGGCAGGGAGGGGACTCGGGAGTGTATCGCTAGATAAGACTTTTAGGCATCTGTTAATAAATTTTTTATGCCAAAAAGACACGACCATATATGTAGTTTCCGTTTTTTCCTGTATCTTTATGGGTTAAGTTTTTCCTGCATTCTTATAGGTTAAGAACTGTTAGCGTGTTCTTATGCTGATTGGTGGAAGTAGCATTTGCTAATATGATAAAACTGCAACACAATAAACGGGGGCCCAGAGATCTGCTCGATCCCCCACACAGAGGCACGCGTCTCCGTCTGGTTATTTTCAGTTGCCGGCAACGCCCTGTAGATTAATTTGGAAATCACTGAGTCAACCATGAAGGATCACTTTAGATCCTCCCTCAACAGTGTCACCAGCGCACATTGTTCTGGGTACGGGATTTCTATTTCACGTGACCCATAAACGCGTCATCAGTGCGGCCGTCATTGTTACCAGTCAAGTACAGTGGCTTGGGAAAGTATTCACCCCCCTCCCCCCCCCCCCCCCCATTTCTTGGCACTTTTTGGGTTTTGCTTCCCCACAACCTGGAATTTCACTGTTTCTTCAGGGTTTCCATCAGTTCACGTAGAGAACGTGCCGACAGCTGTGAACATTTGGTTTTAATTTCATTGTGAAACAAACAAATAGGACAAAATATCTGAAAACCTCAGTGTGCAGAACTATTCACCCCCCTAAAGTCAGTACTGTGTAGAGCCTCCTTTTGCGGTAATTACAGCTGCAGACACTTTGGATAAGTCTCTATGAGCTTTCCACATCTGGCCACTGGGATTTTTGCTTATTTCTCAAGGCAAAACTTCTCCAGGTCCTTCAGGTTAGATGTTTCCTCTGGTGAACAGCGATCTTCACATCTGACCACAGATTCTCCGGTGGATGAAGGTCGGGGCTGGGACTCGGCCGCTCCAGAACATTTACACGTCTCCCCTTACACCCCTCAGTGTGGCTTTAGCAGTATGCTTTGGGTCATTGTATTGTTGGAAGGCGCACCTCCGTCCCGATCTCACATCACTGACAGACTGAAACAGGTTTTCCTCAAGAACATTTCTGTATTTCGCACCATCCATCTTCCCCTCTACTCCGACCATTTTCCTTGTCCCTGCCGCCATGATGCTGCCACCACCATGTTTCACTGTGGGGATGGTCTTCTTGGAGCAATGAGCTGTTGGTTTGGTTCCATACATAGCATTTACCTTTGCGGCCTAAAGGTTCAATTTTCGTCTCATCTGACCGCAGCACTTTCCTCCAGACATTAGGTGAGTCTCCGACATGTCTATTGGCAAAACAAGCCTTACAATTTTTGTATGTAAGTAAAGGCTTTTTCTGCTAACTCTTCCATAAAGGTCACCTCTATGGAGTGCACGGCTTATTGTGGTCGTATGGACTGATAATCCAGTCTCTAGAGAACTCTGCTGCTCCTTCGGGGTTTCCTTTGGTCTCTGTGCTGCCTCTCTGATTAATGCCCTCCTTGCCCAAGCTGAGAGTTTTGGTGGACGTCCTCTCTTGGCAGGTTTGCTACAGGACCATGTTCTTTCCATTTGATGATAATGGAATAGATGGTGCTTCGGGGGATCATCAGAGAATGGGACAGTTTCTACAACTCTGTCCCTGACTTGGTCTGCAAAATGCGACCTCCATGGTGGCGTTTCGAGACCTCCTTGGTCTCCATGGTGGCGTTTCGAGACCTCCTTGGTCTCCATGGTGGCGTTTCGAGACCTCCTTGGTCTCCATGGTGGCGTTTCGAGACCTCCTTGGTCTCCATGGTGGCGTTTCGAGACCTCCTTGGTCTCCATGGTGGCGTTTCGAGACCTCCTTGGTCTCCATGGTGGCGTTTCGAGACCTCCTTGGTCTCCATGGTGTTCTTTGGTTAGTGGTGCCTCTTGTTAATGTAGTTGCAGCCTCTGTGGCCTTTCAGAGAAGGTAAAGTGTATATAGTAACAGACATGTGACCCTTACATTGCACACAGGGGGACGTCCTGTCACTCAGCATGGGACTTATGAAGGGAATTGCTTGCACCAGAAATTGTTAGAGGCTTCATAGCTATGGGGTGAATACATATGCAGATGCCAATTTTTAGTTATTTGATCCCATAAATGTATAAATTTATGCCGATATTTTTCTCATTTAATCAACTTAAGACTATATAGTGCTCATACATCTCACACACATCAGATTGCAGAAATATTTACATACAGGCTGTAATGTAACAAATTGGTAAAATGCCAAGGGGGTGGGGCTGTGATTACTTTTGCAACTCACTGTATAGTCACATGCCAAACACATAACCTCACCATTATCCTATGTTTTGCTTCACTACAAGCCCCCCTTAGGATCCCTTGGGATCTCCTCTGTCAAGGAATCTGTCACTCAGATCTTTTTGCTTGTTTCCAAACGACTTCTCTTCTGACCAGATCCTTTGTATCCTTAGATACGGCCCTTATGGGATCCCACTATTCAGGGTGATTACTGCCCCTGTCTTATTAGGGAGCTCATGGCTGTGACATCTAACCCCGTTACAAATTTCCAAAACTCGTCCTCGGACCCTTCTCAGATGGAAAAAAAGTCATCAATTTAAGGAGCCCACAACTATCATCTCACTCTGTGGCTGGTGAAGAAACCCTGCTCTCCTCCCGCAGCTCAAAAACAGATCAGATCCTCCAGGGCCCCTGCGTCACTGACCCCTGAAGAAGCTGCTGGGAGGCCGCGATACGTGACGGTCCGCTCCTCCCTCACCCCGGTCTTCATCATCTATGTCAGTGTTCCCCAAGTCCGGTCCTCAAGAGCCACCAACGGGTCATGTTTTCAGGATTTCCTTAGTATTGCACAGGTGAGAATTCCATCATCTAGACAGGCAACAATTCCATCACCTGGGCCATACTAAGGAAATCCTGAAAACACGACCTCTTGGTGGCTCTTGAGGACTGGAGTTGGGGATCACTGATCTATGTGGCGTGGCTTCAATGCTGCCATTATTGTAGATCACGGACACCGTACTGCGGTTACACTAAATAATGCTGCCAGGAATATACTGTACAGGGAGCACTGCGGGGGAAGGCGACCACTGGATCCCACCTTCAAAGTCTTTATATAGAGATTTAATGGTTACAGGTTTATTTCAGTTTGTGTTGATATTTGTTTTGCCATTGTTCTTAATAAACGTTACATCATTTACCTCCTCCTGTTACCAGTTTTGTAAGGTTTGTGTAACCCCCCGCCGTACTGCCTGCCGTGCCCCCCGCCGTACTGCCTGCCGTGCCCCCCGCCGTACTGCCTACCGTGCCCCCCCGCCGTACTGCCTGCCGTGCCCCCCCGCCGTACTGCCTGCTGTGCCCCCCCGCCATACTGCCTGCCGTGCCCCCGCCGTACTGCCTGCCGTGCCCCCCGCCGTACTGCCTGCCGTGCCCCCCCGCCGTACTGTCTGCCGTGCCCCCCGCCGTACTGTCTGCCGTGCCCCCCCGCCGTACTGTCTGCCGTGCCCCCCCGCCGTACTGCCTGCCGTGCCCCCCCGCCGTACTGCCTGCTGTGCCCCCCCGCCGTACTGCCTGCTGTGCCCCCCGCCGTACTGCCTGCCGTGCCCCCCCACACATACACTGTATTTCTAGCCCAAAAGGCTGCAGAGATGTGACGTCGGCTCTGGGTGTGACTGGAGCAGTGGTGGCAGCGATGCAGGTGGTCCCCAGAGCCCCCCGTCACCTGCATCTTCAGCAGCTCTTCCTCCACTATTTTCTTCAAAATTTGTCGCTCGGATAAGGACAGCGCTGACCGGCCGCAGTGAGACAAGAACCTGGAGCGCACCGACAACTGGGACAGGACGCTGCGGAGAGAGGAGAGTCATGTGACCACCGTACGCCATGACGGCACACAGACCGGACCGCACACAGCGATGTCACCCCCAGTACATGAAGACATCAGCCCCCAAGTACAGGCCGCACAACGTGACGTCACCCCCTCGGTACGGGCCGCGCGCAGTGACGTCACCCCCTCGGTACGGGCCGCGCGCAGTGACGTCACCCCCTCGGTACGGGCCGCGCGCAGTGACGTCACCCCCTCGGTACGGGCCGCGCGCAGTGACGTCACCCCCCTCGGTACGGGCCGCGCGCAGTGACGTCACCCCCTCGGTACGGGCCGCGCGCAGTGACGTCGCCCCTCAGTACGGGCCGCGCGCAGTGACGTCGCCCCTCAGTACGGGCCGCGCGCAGTGACGTCGCCCCTCAGTACGGGCCGCTCGCAGTGACGTCGCCCCTCAGTACGGGCCGCACGCAGTGACGTCGCCCCTCAGTACAGGCCGCACGCAGTGACGTCGCCCCTCAGTACAGGCCGCACGCAGTGACGTCGCCCCTCAGTACAGGCCGCACGCAGTGACGTCGCCCCTCAGTACAGGCCGCACGCAGTGACGTCGCCCCTCAGTACAGGCCGCACGCAGTGACGTCGCCCCTCAGTACAGGCCGCACGCAGTGACGTCGCCCCTCAGTACAGGCCGCACGCAGTGACGTCGCCCCTCAGTACAGGCCGCACGCAGTGACGTCGCCCCTCAGTACAGGCCGCACGCAGTGACGTCGCCCCTCAGTACAGGCCGCACGCAGTGACGTCGCCCCTCAGTACAGGCCGCACGCAGTGACGTCGCCCCTCAGTACAGGCCGCACGCAGTGACGTCGCCCCTCAGTACAGGCCGCACGCAGTGACGTCGCCCCTCAGTACAGGCCGCACGCAGTGACGTCGCCCCTCAGTACAGGCCGCACGCAGTGACGTCGCCCCTCAGTACAGGCCGCACGCAGTGACGTCGCCCCTCAGTACAGGCCGCACGCAGTGACGTCGCCCCTCAGTACAGGCCGCACGCAGTGACGTCGCCCCTCAGTACAGGCCGCACGCAGTGACGTCGCCCCTCAGTACAGGCCGCACGCAGTGACGTCGCCCCTCAGTACAGGCCGCACGCAGTGACGTCGCCCCTCAGTACAGGCCGCACGCAGTGACGTCGCCCCTCAGTACAGGCCGCACGCAGTGACGTCGCCCCTCAGTACAGGCCGCACGCAGTGACGTCGCCCCTCAGTACAGGCCGCACGCAGTGACGTCGCCCCTCAGTACAGGCCGCACGCAGTGACGTCGCCCCTCAGTACAGGCCGCACGCAGTGACGTCGCCCCTCAGTACAGGCCGCACGCAGTGACGTCGCCCCTCAGTACAGGCCGCACGCAGTGACGTCGCCCCTCAGTACAGGCCGCACGCAGTGACGTCGCCCCTCAGTACAGGCCGCACGCAGTGACGTCGCCCCTCAGTACAGGCCGCACGCAGTGACGTCGCCCCTCAGTACAGGCCGCACGCAGTGACGTCGCCCCTCAGTACAGGCCGCACGCAGTGACGTCGCCCCTCAGTACAGGCCGCACGCAGTGACGTCGCCCCTCAGTACAGGCCGCACGCAGTGACGTCGCCCCTCAGTACAGGCCGCACGCAGTGACGTCGCCCCTCAGTACAGGCCGCACGCAGTGACGTCGCCCCTCAGTACAGGCCGCACGCAGTGACGTCGCCCCTCAGTACAGGCCGCACGCAGTGACGTCGCCCCTCAGTACAGGCCGCACGCAGTGACGTCGCCCCTCAGTACAGGCCGCACGCAGTGACGTCGCCCCTCAGTACAGGCCGCACGCAGTGACGTCGCCCCTCAGTACAGGCCGCACGCAGTGACGTCGCCCCTCAGTACAGGCCGCACGCAGTGACGTCGCCCCTCAGTACAGGCCGCACGCAGTGACGTCGCCCCTCAGTACAGGCCGCACGCAGTGACGTCGCCCCTCAGTACAGGCCGCACGCAGTGACGTCGCCCCTCAGTACAGGCCGCACGCAGTGACGTCGCCCCTCAGTACAGGCCGCACGCAGTGACGTCACCCCTCAGTACAGGCCGCACGCAGTGACGTCACCCCTCAGTACAGGCCGCACGCAGTGACGTCACCCCTCAGTACAGGCCGCACGCAGTGACGTCACCCCTCAGTACAGGCCGCACGCAGTGACGTCGCCCCTCAGTACAGGCCGCACGCAATGACGTCGCCCCTCAGTACAGGCCGCACGCAGTGACGTCGCCCCTCAGTACAGGCCGCACGCAGTGACGACGCCCCTCAGTACAGGCCGCACGCAGTGACGTCGCCCCTCAGTACAGGCCGCACGCAGTGACGTCGCCCCTCAGTACAGGCCGCACGCAGTGACGTCGCCCCTCAGTACAGGCCGCACGCAGTGACGTCGCCCCTCAGTACAGGCCGCACGCAGTGACGTCGCCCCTCAGTACAGGCCGCACAGTGACGTCACCCTCAGTACAGGCCGCACGCAGGGACGTCACCCCTCAGTACAGGCCGCACGCAGGGACGTCACCCTCAGTACAGGCCGCACGCAGGGACGTCACCCCTCAGTACAGGCCGCACGCAGGGACGTCACCCCTCAGTACAGGCCGCACGCAGTGACGTCACCCCTCAGTACAGGCCGCACGCAGTGACGTCACCCCCAGTACAGGCCGCACGCAGTGACGTCGCCCCTCAGTACAGGCCGCACGCAGTGACGTCGCCCCTCAGTACAGGCCGCACGCAGTGACGTCACCCCCAGTACAGGCCGCACGCAGTGACGTCGCCCCTCAGTACAGGCCGCACGCAGTGACGTCGCCCCTCAGTACAGGCCGCACGCAGTGACGTCGCCCCTCAGTACAGGCCGCACAGTGACGTCACCCTCAGTACAGGCCGCACGCAGGGACGTCACCCCTCAGTACAGGCCGCACGCAGGGACGTCACCCTCAGTACAGGCCGCACGCAGGGACGTCACCCCTCAGTACAGGCCGCACGCAGGGACGTCACCCTCAGTACAGGCCGCACGCAGTGACGTCGCCCCTCAGTACAGGCCGCACGCAGTGACGTCACCCCTCAGTACAGGCCGCACGCAGTGACGTCACCCCTCTGTACAGGCCGCGCGCAGTGACGTCACCCCTCAGTACAGGCCGCACGCAGTGACGTCACCCTCAGTACAGGCCGCACGCAGTGACGTCACCCCTCAGTACAGGCCGCACGCAGTGACGTCACCCTCAGTACAGGCCGCACGCAGTGACGTCACCCCTCAGTACAGGCCGCACGCAGTGACGTCACCCTCAGTACAGGCCGCGCGCAGTGACGTCACCCTCAGTACAGGCCGCACGCAGTGACGTCACCCCTCGGTACTATAGGCCGCACGCAGGGACGTCACCCTCAGTACAGGCCGCACGCAGGGACGTCACCCCTCAGTACAGGCCGCACGCAGTGACGTCACCCTCAGTACAGGCCGCGCGCAGTGACGTCACCCTCAGTACAGGCCGCACGCAGTGACGTCACCCCTCGGTACTATAGGCCGCACGCAGTGACGTCACCCCCAGGAGAGGCCGCACGGTGATGAGGATGACGTCCTCGCTCCGCCGCCCGCGCTCCGCTCTCACCTCAGATCCGGGCTCTGCTGGAAGAGCTCCCGGGTGAAGAGCCGCATATCGCGCTCCACATCTCCCGCCATGTTTAAACTCCGCACCTCCGCCACCAGGCTCCGCCCCCACCTCTCATTGGTCCGGACCCGTCTGCTGATTTTTGATTGGTCGATACTAGGAGGCTTTAGACTTCGGGCTTCTGATTGGAGGACCAGCAACTGCGCTCCCTGCGTCACAGGGCGGCCGCCATTTTGTCGGAGGTTCTCAGTGTCACTCATGGCGGCACGACGCATATGTAATGTGGACTCACGGGAAGTGACGTCATGTTATCACAGTGACGGGGCGGGGTCTGCCCTTGTGAACGCGGAGAGGTAAGACTCCGTTACAATGAGTGACAGTCAGAGGAACCACAAGTCCCAGCGTGCTTCATCTGTTCTGAACGGAAAGGGCGACTAGAGTTGGTCGAGATGTTTGTTCTCTCAGCTGGTAACAGCAACCAATGGGACCCCGGCTTTCATTCTCCAGAGATGAGAGCTCGGCTCTTATTGGCTGCTGACAACACATGACCGCAGCGCGTGTTTGGTTAACCCTCTCCTTCCTGCAGTGGTCTTGCTGCTGATTGTTGACTGTTTCTTTGTATGTTTTGCAGTGAGGATGAACGGTCCGGCGGGCGGGGAGGCGGAGGACTACAAGAGGCGCTACAAGAACCTGAAGCGCAAGCTCAAGTTCCTGATCTATGTGAGTGCGGGCGGTGTCCGGGGGGCGGCGGGGAGGTCTGCAGCGCTCATGTGTTCTGTGTCTAGGAGCAAGAATGCTTCCAGGAGGAGCTGCGGAGGGCGCAGAAGAAGCTGCTGAGGGTGTCCCGGGACAAGAGGTGAGAGGGGGGCGCGGGGTCACGACCGAAATCACCGACGGCCTCTCCGCCAACCTCACCGCCGGCCTCACCTCATCCCCAGCCTCACCCCACCGCCGGCCTCACCTCATCCCCAGCCTCACCGCCGGCCTCTCCTCATCCCCAGCCTCTCCTCATCCCCAGCCTCTCCTCACCGCCGGCCTCTCCTCATCCCCAGCCTCTCCTCATCCCCAGCCTCTCCTCATCCCCAGCCTCTCCTCATCCCCAGCCTCTCCTCATCCCCAGCCTCTCCTCACCGCCGGCCTCTCCTCATCCCCAGCCTCTCCTCACCGCCGGCCTCACCTCATCCCCAGCCTCTCCTCAACACCAACCTCACCGCCGGCCTCACCTCATCCCCAGCCTCTCCTCATCCCCAGCCTCTCCTCACCTCATCCCCAGCCTCTCCTCAACACCAACCTCACCGCCGGCCTCACCTCATCCCCAGCCTCTCCTCATCCCCAGCCTCTCCTCACCTCATCCCCAGCCTCTCCTCAACACCAACCTCACCGCCGGCCTCACCTCATCCCCAGCCTCTCCTCATCCCCAGCCTCTCCTCACCGCCGGCCTCACCTCATCCCCAGCCTCACCTCACCGCCGGCCTCACCTCATCCCCAGCCTCTCCTCACCGCCGGCCTCACCTCATCCCCAGCCTCTCCTCACCGCCGGCCTCACCTCATCCCCAGCCTCTCCTCACCGCCGGCCTCACCTCATCCCCAGCCTCTCCTCATCCCCAGCCTCTCCTCACCGCCGGCCTCACCTCATCCCCAGCCTCACCTCACCGCCGGCCTCACCTCATCCCCAGCCTCTCCTCACCGCCGGCCTCACCTCATCCCCAGCCTCTCCTCAACACCAACCTCTCCTCATCCCCAGCCTCTCCTCACCGCCGGCCTCACCTCATCCCCAGCCTCACCTCACCGCCAACCTCACCTCATCCCCAGCCTCTCCTCATCCCCAGCCTCTCCTCATCCCCAGCCTCTCCTCATCCCCAGCCTCTCCTCATCCCCAGCCTCTCCTCACCGCCGGCCTCACCTCATCCCCAGCCTCTCCTCACCGCCGGCCTCACCTCATCCCCAGCCTCACCTCACCGCCGGCCTCACCTCATCCCCAGCCTCTCCTCAACACCAACCTCCCCGCCGGCCTCTCCACCAACCTCACCTCATCCCCAGCCTCTCCTCAACACCAACCTCACCCCACCGCCGGCCTCTCCTCAACACCAACCTCACCCCACCGCCGGCCTCTCCTCAACACCAACCTCACCGCCGGCCTCACCTCATCCCCAGCCTCTCCTCATCCCCAGCCTCTCCTCAACACCAACCTCACCTCATCCCCAGCCTCACCTCATCCCCAGCCTCTCCTCATCCCCAGCCTCTCCTCAACACCAACCTCACCGCCGGCCTCACCTCATCCCCAGCCTCACCTCATCCCCAGCCTCTCCTCACCGCCGGCCTCACCTCATCCCCAGCCTCACCTCATCCCCAGCCTCTCCTCATCCCCAGCCTCTCCTCAACACCAACCTCACCGCCGGCCTCACCTCATCCCCAGCCTCACCTCATCCCCAGCCTCTCCTCACCGCCGGCCTCACCTCATCCCCAGCCTCACCTCATCCCCAGCCTCTCCTCAACACCAACCTCACCGCCGGCCTCACCTCATCCCCAGCCTCACCTCATCCCCAGCCTCTCCTCACCGCCGGCCTCACCTCATCCCCAGCCTCACCTCATCCCCAGCCTCACCGCCGGCCTCACCTCACCGCCAACCTCACCTCACCGCCGGCCTCACCTCACCGCCAACCTCACCGCCGTCCTCACCTCACCGCCAACCTCACCTCACCGCCAACCTCACCGCCGGCCTCACCTCATCCCCAGCCTCTCCTCAACACCAGCCTCACCTCATCCCCAGCCTCTCCTCATCCCCAGCCTCTCCTCATCCCCAGCCTCTCCTCATCCCCAGCCTCTCCTCATCCCCAGCCTCTCCTCATCCCCAGCCTCTCCTCATCCCCAGCCTCTCCTCATCCCCAGCCTCTCCTCATCCCCAGCCTCTCCTCATCCCCGGCCTCTCCTCACCGCCGGCCTCTCCTCACCGCCGGCCTCACCTCATCCCCAGCCTCACCTCATCCCCAGCCTCGCCTCAACACCAACCTCACCGCCGGCCTCACCGCCAACCTCACCTCATCCCCAGCCTCACCTCATCCCCAGCCTCTCCTCAACACCAACCTCCCCGCCGGCCTCACCTCACCGCCGGCCTCTCCACCAACCTCACCTCATCCCCAGCCTCTCCTCAACACCAACCTCACCTCATCCCCAGCCTCACCTCATCCCCAGCCTCTCCTCACCGCCGGCCTCACCTCATCCCCAGCCTCACCTCATCCCCAGCCTCTCCTCATCCCCAGCCTCTCCTCATCCCCAGCCTCTCCTCATCCCCAGCCTCTCCTCATCCCCAGCCTCTCCTCATCCCCAGCCTCTCCTCATCCCCAGCCTCTCCTCATCCCCAGCCTCTCCTCATCCCCAGCCTCTCCTCATCCCCAGCCTCTCCTCATCCCCAGCCTCTCCTCATCCCCAGCCTCTCCTCATCCCCAGCCTCTCCTCATCCCCAGCCTCTCCTCATCCCCAGCCTCTCCTCATCCCCAGCCTCTCCTCATCCCCAGCCTCTCCTCATCCCCAGCCTCTCCTCATCCCCAGCCTCTCCTCATCCCCAGCCTCTCCTCATCCCCAGCCTCTCCTCATCCCCAGCCTCTCCTCAACACCAACCTCACCGCCGGCCTCACCGCCAACCTCACCTCATCCCCAGCCTCTCCTCAACACCAACCTCACCGCCGGCCTCACCTCATCCCCAGCCTCTCCTCAACACCAACCTCACCGCCGGCCTCACCTCTTCACTAACCTCACCGCCAACCTCACCGCCGGCCTCACCTCATCCCCAGCCTCACCGCCAACCTCACCGCCGGCCTCACCTCACCGCCGGCCTCACCTCACCGCCGGCCTCACCTCACCGCCAACCTCACCTCACCGCCGGCCTCACCTCACCGTCAACCTCACCGCCGGCCTCACCTCATCCCCAGCCTCGCCTCAACACCAACCTCACCGCCGGCCTCACCTCTTCACTAACCTCACCGCCAACCTCACCGCCGGCCTCACCTCATCCCCAGCCTCTCCTCAACACCAACCTCACCGCCGGCCTCACCTCTTCACTAACCTCATCCCCAGCCTCACCGCCAACCTCACCGCCGGCCTCACCTCATCCCCAGCCTCGCCTCAACACCAACCTCACCGCCGGCCTCACCTCTTCACTAACCTCACCGCCAACCTCACTGCCGGCCTCACCTCATCCCCAGCCTCACCGCCAACCTCACCGCCGGCCTCACCTCATCCCCAGCACCAACCTCACGGCCGGCCTCACCTCATCCCCAGCCTCTCCTCAACACCAACCTCACCGCCGGCCTCACCGCCAACCTCACCTCATCCCCAGCCTCACCTCATCCCCAGCCTCTCCTCATCCCCAGCCTCTCCTCAACACCAACCTCACCGCCGGCCTCACCCCCAGCCTCTCCTCATCCCCAGCCTCTCCTCATCCCCAGCCTCACCTCATCCCCAGCCTCTCCTCAACACCAACCTCACCGCCGGCCTCACCGCCAACCTCACCTCATCCCCAGCCTCACCTCAACACCAACCTCACCGCCGGCCTCACCTCATCCCCAGCCTCTCCTCAACACCAACCTCACCGCCAACCTCACCTCATCCCCAGCCTCGCCTCAACACCAACCTCACCGCCGGCCTCACCTCACCGCCGGCCTCTCCACCAACCTCACCCCACCGCCGGCCTCACCTCTTCACTAACCTCACCGCCAACCTCACCGCCGGCCTCACCTCATCCCCAGCCTCACCGCCAACCTCACCGCCGGCCTCACCTCACCGCCAACCTCACCGCCGGCCTCACCTCACCGCCGGCCTCACCTCACCGCCGGCCTCGCCTCATCCCCAGCCTCTCCTCAACACCAACCTCACCGCCGGCCTCACCGCCAACCTCTCCTCATCCCCAGCCTCTCCTCATCCCCAGCCTCACCTCATCCCCAGCCTCACCTCATCCCCAGCCTCACCTCATCCCCAGCCTCACCCCACCGCCGGCCTCACCTCATCCCCAGCCTCGCCTCAACACCAACCTCACCGCCGGCCTCACCTCACCGCCGGCCTCTCCACCAACCTCACCTCACCGCCGGCCTCTCCACCAACCTCACCCCACCGCCGGCCTCACCTCTTCACTAACCTCACCGCCAACCTCACCGCCGGCCTCACCTCATCCCCAGCCTCACCGCCAACCTCACCGCCGGCCTCACCTCACCGCCAACCTCACCGCCGGCCTCACCTCACCGCCAACCTCACCGCCGGCCTCACCTCACCGCCGGCCTCACCTCATCCCCAGCCTCTCCTCAACACCAACCTCACCGCCAACCTCACCTCATCCCCAGCCTCACCTCATCCCCAGCCTCTCCTCATCCCCAGCCTCTCCTCATCCCCAGCCTCACCTCATCCCCAGCCTCACCTCATCCCCAGCCTCACCTCATCCCCAGCCTCACCCCACCGCCGGCCTCACCTCATCCCCAGCCTCGCCTCAACACCAACCTCACCGCCGGCCTCACCTCACCGCCGGCCTCTCCACCAACCTCACCTCCGGCCTCTCCACCAACCTCACCCCACCGCCGGCCTCACCTCTTCACTAACCTCACCGCCGGCCTCACCTCATCCCCAGCCTCACCGCCAACCTCACCGCCGGCCTCACCGCCAACCTCACCGCCGGCCTCACCTCACCGCCAACCTCACCGCCGGCCTCACCTCACCGCCAACCTCACCGCCGGCCTCACCTCATCCCCAGCCTCACCGCCAACCTCACCGCCGGCCTCACCTCACCGCCAACCTCACCGCCGGCCTCACCTCACCGCCAACCTCACCGCCGGCCTCACCTCATCCCCAGCCTCACCGCCGGCCTCACCTCACCGCCGGCCTCACCTCACCGCTGGCCTCACCTCACCGCCGGCCTCACCTCACCGCCAACCTCACCGCCGGCCTCGCCGCCAACCTCACCGCCGGCCTCACCGCATCCCCAGCCTCACCTCACCGCCAACCTCACCGCCGGCCTCTCCACCAACCTCACCACCGGCCTCACCTCTTCACTAACCTCACCTCATCCCCAGCCTCACCCCACCGCCGGCCTCACCTCGCCCCACCGCCGGCCTCACCTCACCCCCAACCTCGCCCCACCGCTGGCCTCACCTCACCCCCAACCTCGCCCCACCGCCGGCCTCACCCCACCCCCAACCTCACCCCACCGCCAACCTCACCGCCGGCCTAACCTCACCCCACCGCCTGCCTCACCCCACCCCCAACCTCGCCCCACCGCCGGCCTCACCCCACCCCCAACCTCGCCCCACCGCCGGCCTCACCTCAACCCCAACCTCGCCCCACCGCCAGCCTCACCCCACCCCCAACCTCGCCCCACCGCCGACCTCACCTCACCCCCAACCTCGCCCCACCGCTGGCCTCACCTCACCCCCAACCTCGCCCCACCGCCGGCCTCACCCCCAACCTCGCCCCACCGCCGGCCTCACCTCACCCCCAACCTCGCCCCACCACCAACCTCACCGCCGGCATCACGTCACCCCCAGCCTCACCTCATCCCCAACCTCACCACGCCCCACCACCAACCTCACCTCACCCCCAACCTCGCCTCACCGCCGACCTCACCTCACCCCCAACCTCGCCCCACCGCCAACCTCGCCCCACCGCCGGCCTCACCCCCAACCTCGCCCCACCGCCGGCCTCACCCCCAACCTCGCCCCACCGCCAACCTCACCGCCGGCATCACGTCACCCCCAGCCTCACCTCATCCCCAACCTCACCACGCCCCACCACCAACCTCACCTCACCCCCAGCCTTGCCCCACCGCCAACCTCACCCCCAACCTCCCCCACCGCCAACCGCGCCTCACCGCCGGCCTCACCTCATCCCCAACCTCACCACGCCCCACCACAGCCTCGCCCCACCGCCAACCTCACCGCCGGCGTCACCTCACCCCCAGCCTCACCCCACTGCCGGCCTCACCTTATCCCCAGCCTCACCTCACCCCTGGCCCCGCGTTGTCCTTTTCCCCAGCCTCACCTTGCATCACCCATTTCCTCCAGCCTCATCCCCCCCGACCCCTGACCCCTCGTCTCCTCCCTCACCGCTCTCTTTGTCTCCTCCCTCACCGCTCTCTTTGTCTCCTCCCTCACCGCTCTCTTTGTCTCCTCCCTCACCGCTCTCTTTGTCTCCTCCCTCACCGCTCTCTGTCTCCTCCCTCACCGCTCTCTTTGTCTCCTCCCTCACCGCTCTCTTTGTCTCCTCCCTCACCGCTCTCTTTGTCTCCTCCCTCACCGCTCTCTTTGTCTCCTCCCTCACCGCTCTTTGTCTCCTCCCTCACCGCTCTCTGTCTCCTCCCTCACCGCTCTCTTTGTCTCCTCCCTCACCGCTCTCTTTGTCTCCTCCCTCACCGCTCTCTTTGTCTCCTCCCTCACCGCTCTCTGTCTCCTCCCTCACCGCTCTCTTTGTCTCCTCCCTCACCGCTCTCTTTGTCTCCTTTCTCACCGCTCTCTTTGTCTCCTCCCTCACCGCTCTCTTTGTCTCCTCCCTCACCGCTCTCTTTGTCTCCTCCCTCACCGCTCTCTGTCTCCTCCCTCACCGCTCTCTTTGTCTCCTCCCTCACCGCTCTCTTTGTCTCCTTTCTCACCGCTCTCTTTGTCTCCTTTCTCACCGCTCTCTTTGTCTCCTTTCTCACCGCTCTCTTTGTCTCCTTTCTCACCGCTCTCTTTGTCTCCTCCCTCACCGCTCTCTTTGTCTCCTCCCTCACCGCTCTCTTTGTCTCCTCCCTCACCGCTCTCTTTGTCTCCTCCCTCACCGCTCTCTTTGTCTCCTCCCTCACCGCTCTCTTTGTCTCCTCCCTCACCGCTCTCTTTGTCTCCTCCCTCACCGCTCTCTTTGTCTCCTCCCTCACCGCTCTCTTTGTCTCCTCCCTCACCGCTCTCTTTGTCTCCTCCCTCACCGCTCTCTTTGTCTCCTCCCTCACCGCTCTCTTTGTCTCCTCCCTCACCGCTCTCTTTGTCTCCTCCCTCACCGCTCTCTTTGTCTCCTCAGCTTCCTTTTGGACCGGATCATCCAGTACGAGAACGTCGATGACGACTCATCAGGTACGGCTGAGGACTGGCTTTGAGCGGTGGTGTACAGAGGCTGCAGTGCCGGACTGAGCGGTCTGCCGCCTTCCAGGAGGAGTAACTGAGTCTTCTCACTTGCAGATTCTGATCTGACAGCGTCTTCAGACAACAGCGACACTGAGGGCGGCCGTGACACCAGCACCCCCACCGCCAAGAGGTAAGACCAGAATAGCCTCCGCATACTTAGATCTACCCACCAGCAGCGGGCGGGGGTCTCTGCAGTGGTGACTACTCTTAATCTCCGCAGGAAGAGGAGCCCCTCCGCCGGCCCGTCCTCCCCGCCCCCGTCCTCCTCCTCGGCCCTATCCCTGCACACGTCTGGGGGCCCCTACCTCAGTGCGGTGAGTACGAGCCCGGAGAGATGGAAACCTTCACATTGCGCCAGGGCATGATGGGAGGTGTAGTGTCACGGCGAGTGGGGGAGGGGTTTGGGGCCGCCATATTGCGGGGTTGTCACGTGACTTCTCCCTGTCACTCATCCCATTTCTTGATTTCTTTCATCAGATGAGCTCACCCCCCTACACCCCGTTCCCCTCAGAATATCTGGCTCCTCTCCCCAACTCCACGTCCCCCATACCTGAGCGAGTCAAGAGAGACCGAAGGAGCCGCGGGGTGAAGCCCAGGAAGCCCAAGGTACTGTGCGAGCCGCTGTGTGTGAGCGTGGCCTCCGCCGTCGCCCCGCTCTGACCACCTCTCCTCTGTCTGCAGATAGCACTGAGCTCACCCTCAGGGGTCCTGCCCTTCAGCCCCCGCTCATCCGGACTGCCCCCGCTGTCCTCCTCCAGCAAGCACGCCCCTCCCCCACCCGTCCTAAGCACCGTGCCCCAGCAGATGTTCAGCGATGGCGGAGAAGGCAGCGGAGATGAGGGGCCCATGGACGGGGACGAGGAGGATGACCTGGTCATAGACATCCCGGAGTAAGAGTGTGGGAGCGTGCGCCTGTCACTGCGAGCGTAGGCTGCATCGGCTACTGCGGGGGCCACTAAATCCCCAGCAATGCAGAGTGTGCCCCCCGATCCCTGGGAGTGTGCCACAGTGCATTGTGGGAAATGTACAATGTCTCATGTAACCCGACATCTCCCACCCTGCAACGCAGCAGAGCGCATCCCTCATGAATACTAAAAGACCTTGGAGTTGTGGCCCCGGGTCCTACGTTTACAAGGAGCCTGAGAGGGGAGACCGGCACCCTGCACCATTCATTATGAATTTTATTATAGTGCCACCTGGTGGTGACAGGGTGACACTGCAGCAAGATTAAATCCTGTATCAGTGATTGTAATGATTGAATAAAGATAAAAAATACACGAGACGCCGATGTCTGATTTCCTCCATATTGTACATGCAGGTTCTGGAGAAAAGTAAAGGACACAAGTTGCCCCCTTAGTGCATAGCGTTTCCCAACCCCCCCTCCCAGTGTATTACCTACAGCCCACCACTCCCAGTGTATAACCCCCGACCCCTTGCTGTGTAACCTCTTCCCCCACTGTATATCCTCCGACCCCTGTGTGTTACCTACAGCCCACCACTCCCAGTGTATAACCTCCCCCCGCCATGCTATCTGCCATGTAACAGCGGCTGGTGGTGCAGAGCTCCCTGATACCAGCCCGGTCCTGAAATAGGAGCCCCTGGGGTAACAAGTCCGTCCATGACATTTCATCCTAGATCCCCTCCCCCCCAATCACTTGTGAGTGATATTCCTGAGAAGTGGAAAGAACTACAGCCACAAAGTGGAGGCCCTGTGATGTTATAGAGCTGAGGGCAGAAAAGTCAACGCTGACCCCAAAGCTCTGGAGTCCAGACCTCTGGTACAAATACTGCGCCCCCACTGGGGGCATCATTGCCGAGCAACTGCATGCAACCGTACATCACCAAGCACAATGTCGACTGTGAGATGGAGCGGTGTAAAGCCCTACCACCGGACTGCTAGAGGATTTTTACAGGATGGAAAGAGTGAAGTGTTCAAACATGATGTCGAGAAAGAAACTTTTAAATTCCTATTTTGCCTCTGTGTTCTCTAAGAAAGCAAATGGAACTTCAACAACTGATCTTCACGGTGACATCGAAGGAATCATCACTCTCCTTCTTGGTCACATAGCCCTTACACAGCCTGGAGGTGTGTTTGGTGTCATTGTCCTGTTGAAAAATAAATGATGGTCCAACTAAACGCAAACCGGATGGAATAGCATGCCGCTGCAAGATGCTGTGGTAGCCATGCTGGTTCAGTATACCTAATAGATCACAGACTGCACATGAGTCAACAGTTTGATGCAGCAGCAAAAAGACACAGTTCTAGGCTGTATTAAGAGAAGCATAGAGTCTAGATCACGTGAAGTAATTCTTCCCCTCTACTCCTCCTTGGTCAGGCCTCATCTGGATACTGTGTCCAGTTCTGGGCTCCACATTGTAAAAAAAAAAAAAAGACCAACAAACTGGAGCAAGTTCAGAGAAGAGCTACCAGGATGGTCAGCGGACTGCAAAGTATGTCCTACAAGGAATGGTTGAAGGATCTGGCAATGTTTAGTTGCAAACAAGAAAGCTAAGAGGAGACTTAATAGCCATCTACAAATATCTGAAGGGCTGTCACAGTGTAGAAGGATCATCATAATTTCCATTTGCACATGGACACACGAGAAGCAATGGGATGAAACTGAATAGGCGGAGACACAGATCAGATCTTAGGAAAAACTTTTGGACAGTGAAGACGATCAATGAGTGGAACAGGCGTCCACGAGAGGTGGTGAGTTCTCCTTCAATGGAAGTTTTCAAACAGAGGCTGGACAGACATAGTTTAGTGAATCCTGCATTGAGCAGGGGGTGGACACGAGGACCCCAGAGGTCCCTTCCTACTCTGACATTCTAGGGCTCTATGACTCTGAAGGAGAAGTGTTCTGTGCAGTGACGGATCACACTTCTCTATCTGCGACTGATGGAGGAGTCTGGGTTTGGTGATTCCAGGAGGACGTTACACCCATCAGGGGGCGGCCACGGACCCTCGGCTTCAGTGATGGGAAATCTTAATCTTGAGCACAAGACATTGTGGACAATTGTAGCTTCAGCTTTGTGGGAACAGTTTGGGGAAGACCCTTCTCTGTCCCCCATGACTCTGCCCAGTGCACAAGGTCCATACAGACATGGAGGAGGGGAGAACATGATCGACCGCCCAGAGCCCGGCCCTCGGCCCCACCCAACAGATATGTGATTGTGTGCCCGGCCTCCCCCAACATCAGGGTCTGACTTCACAAATGCTCTTCTTGAAAAGGGGCCAAAATTCTCACAGATGCCTCCGAATCACAGAGGTGCAACTCTTAATGTTTATGGATGTAGATGAGGACAGAGAAACCCCCGCGGAGGTGGATGTGTTGGGCACATACTTCTCTATATTAATCTCTATGGATGTACAGGGGCTTCTAACAAAATTTAGAATATCATCAAAAAGTGAATTTTTCAGTTCTTCAATACAACAAGTGAATCTCATATTTTCTAGAGTCATTACACACAGAGTGATTCTATTTCACGTGTTTATTTCTGTTAATGTTGATGATTATGGCTTACAGCCAATGAAAACCCAAAAGTCATTATCTCAGTAAATTAGAATACTTTATAACACCAGCTGGAAAAATGATTGTAAAATCTGAATGTTCCCTACTGAAATGTCTGTTCAGTAAATGCACTCAATACTTGGTCGCGGCTCCTTTTGCATCAATTAATAATAAAATAATAATAATCTTTATTTTTATATAGCGCTAACATATTCCGCAGCGCTTTACAGTTTTGCACACATTATCATCACTGTCCCCGATGGGGCTCACAATCTAGAATCCCTATCAGTATGTCTTTGGAATGTGGGAGGAAACCGGAGTGCCCGGAGGAAACCCACGCAAACACGGAGAGAACATACAAACTCTTTGCAGATGTTGTCCTGGGTGGGATTAGAACCCAGGACCCCAGCGCTGCAAGGCTGCAGTGCTAACCACTACGCCACCGTGCTGCCCTTACTGCATCAATGCGGCGTGGCATGGAGGCAGTCAGCCTGTGGCGCTGCTGAGGGGCTATGGAAGCCCAGGTTGCTTTGATATCAGCCCTCAGCTCGTCTGCATTGTTGGGTCTGGTGTCTCATCTTCCTCTTGACAATACTCCATAGATTCTCTATAGGGTTAAGGTCAGGCGAGTTTGCTGCCAATCAAGCCCAGTGATACTGTTGTTTTTACACCAGGTATTGGTCCTTTTGGCAGTGTGGACAAGGGCCAAGTCCTGCTGGAGAATGATATTTCCATGTCCAAAAAGCTTGTCGGCAGAGGGAAGCATGAAATGCTCTACAATGTCCTGGTAGATGGCTGCGCTGACTTTGCTCTTGATAAAACACAGTGGACCTACACCAGCAGATGACATGGCCCCCAAACCATCACTGATTGTGGAAACTTCACACTAGACCTCCAGCAGCTTGGATTGTGGCCTCCACTCTTCCTCCAGACTCTGGGACCTTGATTTCTAAATGAAATGCAGAATTTACTTTCATCTGAAGACAACACCTGTTATGACCTGGTGGTCAGGACAATAATGGACCTGGTGGTTAAGAGCACACGGAATGACCTGATAGTTACTGATAATAAAGGACGAGCTCCGGGACGTGGGAACTCTGCTGATCGCAATCCCTAATCCTATCAAACACACTAGAAATAGCCGTGGATTGCGCCTAACGCTCCCTATTCAACTCGGCACAGCCTAAGGAACTAGCTAGCCCTGAAGATAGAAAAATAAAGCCTACCTTGCCTCAGAGAAATTCCCCAAAGGAAAAGGCAGCCCCCCACATATAATGACTGTGAGTAAAGATGAAAATACAAACACAGAGATGAAATAGATTTAGCAAAGTGAGGCCCGACTTACTGAACAGACCGAGGATAGGAAAGGTTACTTTGCGGTCAGCACAAAAACCTACAAAAAGACCACGCAGAGGGCGCAAAAAGACCCTCCGCACCGACTCACGGTGCGGAGGCGCTCCCTCTGCGTCCCAGAGCTTCCAGCAACAAGACAACAATAAAAATAGCAAGCTGGACAGAAAAATAGCAAACCAAAGAAATACAAGGCTGGAACTTAGCTTCTGATGGGAAGACAGGTCACAAAAACGATCCAGGAGTGAACTAGACCAATACTGGAACATTGACAGGTGGCATGGAGCAAAGATCTAAGTGGAGTTAAATAGAGCAGCCAGCTAACGAATTAACCTTGTCACCTGTGGAAGGAAACTCAGAAACACCCACCAGAGGAAGTCCATGGACAGAACCAGCCGAAGTACCATTCATGACCACAGGAGGGAGCCCGACAACAGAATTCACAACAAACACCTTGGACCACTGACAACAGTCCAGTTCTTTTTCTCCTTGGCCCAGGTAAGACGCTTCTGGCGTTGTCTATTGGTCATGAGTGGGCGGACACAAGGAATGTGACACTTGTAGCCCATGTCCTGGAGACGTCTGTGTGTGGTGAAGCAATGACTCCAGCAGCAGTCCGCTCCTAGTGAATCTCCCCCACATTACTGAATGGTCTTTTCTTAACAATCCTTTCCAGGCTGCGGTTATCCCGGTTGCTTGTGCACCTTCTTCTACCACACTTTTTCCTTCCACTTTTCATTAATATTCTTGGATACAGCACTGTGTGAACAGCCGGCTTCTTTGGCAATGACCTTTTGTGGCTTCCCCTCCTTGTGGAGTGTGTCAGTGATGCCTTCTGGACATCTGTCAGGTCAGCAGTCTTCCCCATGATTGTGGAGCTACTGAAACAGACTGAGGGACCTTTATAAATGCTCAGGAAGCTTTTGCATGTGATTATTGTTAGTTATTCTAATTTACTGAGATAATGACTTTTGGGTTTTCATTGGCTGTAAGCCATAATCATCAACATTAACAGAAATAAACACGTGAAATAGATCACTCTGTGTGTAATCACTCTATAGAATGTAGGAGATTCACTTTTTGAATTGAATTCTAATTTTGTGAGAAGCACCTGTATAAGGAGTACAGAGAAGCCCCCGAAGATGGATGTGGGGGGAACATACTTTCTCCATTTACATTAGTGCAATACTCAGCTCTGACCAGTAGAGGGCAGGCAAGGAGCAGTATAATTGTTAGCCGTTTGATAAAAACTTTGGGGATTTTCTTTTTTAGTAAATCATGACACGGGACAACTCATTTTTTGCCTTTATTGAGTGCAGTTATCAGAAGGAGGCCGTGACATGCAAATATGGGGTGCTTCGCCTCCAGCGCACCCCGATCCAAACCTGACACACACGACACAAAACACAATTGGTCACGAGTGGCCTGATGTTATTAAATCGGGCAATACTCAGTGGTCCCGTACCCCATCATCATGACGGTGTCAGAGCCCTATATACAAGGCAGCACCAGCCCTGTCACTGTCCCTTTAAATGGCCTTGGGACAAGCGGACCTAAGGAACTGGCTCGTTTTTGATACAGGAAGAGGACTGTTTGCTTGGTAGTTGTGCTCACTCTAGGATTGCCATGGTAACATCCATAGACCAATCATACTTAGACTCCCTATCATGTGATCTCTTGTGTTCTTATGCGTGAAGGTCACATGACATGAAGTCCATGTTTGGTGCTTCCATGACAACCCCAGAGCAAGCACAATAGCAACATGACTGAATGGGGTGTCAGCGGTCACGGTTCTGGCACAGGCCTCTGTTTTGAAGTCTCTTACGCCCTTTGGCAGCCGCTGCTTTGATGGTAATAGAGGACGCGCGTCATGTGACCGCGTTTCTTGTGCAGCGGTATAGGGTATACAGAACATGGCATTTTCTGGTTTGATCGTTGAGGACCCTGATGTACTCTCCACCCTGGAAGATTTTTGGGTTTGCGCCAGCTGACGTTCTGACCACTCCCACTTTGTCAGCGGGAAACAAATAGAGTATTTAATAAAGTTACAAAATACACGATTTTTGCATAAACACAGTGCCGGCGTGCGAGGATCGAGCACTGACTTCCCCCCCCCCCCCACCCCGTTGTACAAAACATCACACACGTCCCTTCCCCCCCCCCCCCCCCACATACAAAACGTGAAGTCACAAAACATTAAAAAAAACAAGACGTGCAAAGAGTGAAAGTGTGAGCTGTGTGCATAGCCCCGAGCGACGGGTGTGCATAGTGTGTGCCGTGGGATCGGAGGACGCTCGCCATCAGCTAACCCTCACTGGAGTCTGGTTGTTATGGAGGTGCTGCCCATAGATACACGAGGCCTAATCTGTCCTGAGCCGCCATCTTGTCTGGGATGTGACCCCATTACAAATATGCAGCCAGTCAGATGTCGGCGGGATTAGAGAACGCTGCTGCTTTTTCACCGCGTCATTACGATTCTGTGAAGACTAGAGAGAAGAGAACTGATCGTTGGGGCGAGTCGGTAATCGTGGACGCCAGTAATTAGGCGACTGGCGGTTTGTGCTCGCTCCTGGGTTATATGGCTGCCGTCACACGGGTTCACAGGGATGGGAATGCAATCTAGCTATAATTTCTGGTCCTCTCAAATATGGCCGCCAAGTTGCCAGATTAATGGAAGTTTCAGTGCGCATACCTTTATTGGCAAGAGGTAAATAGCGGCTGTGAGGAATGTTTGTGGTGACACGTGTACAGTGCGGAGTACTAGTCGCCAATTATACTTTTTCGTGTCGCTGGGGGTTCGAACATCTAGGAAAACATGTCTGCGTCGCCCATAACAGCTGTTGCTTTTATTGGCAGAGCTGCGCTGAGAGGTTGCCATGGGCGACTGCGGCATGTTCTCTCAGATCAGGCTTCGGGCCTTCACTGTCCTCCCGCTCCCCATAATGGCATTAGCCTGACAGAAGCCGGTGGATCACTTACAGATTAGCAGCGCTCAGCCACCATGTGACCCGACAGGAGCGAGGACTAATTAAATCCAATTACCAGACTGAAATCTCAGACAATGAGAGACGAGGCGCTGTCTAATCCGCCGCGGAGTAATGAGGCCTCACTAGGGAGGCGCGGCGCTGGGCGGGCGTCCCCGAACCTCTTGGAAAATACTAATTGATCTCAATATTATAGGTTAGGCCCTTTCCTTAGCGGATACAGCCATTTTGTGACTCACAATTTGCTATTTTGCGAGAGTAACACTGTAGATTCGTCCATTTTCTGGACTCCATAATTTTGCAGCAGTCTGACCACCATTTTTGGAGAGTAATACTGTAGACTTGTCCATTTTATTCTTCACTTGATTCCTCCATTTTGTGGCAATCGTAGACAAGATTACACCTTTTTGTGAGAGAAACACTGAAGAGATTCGTCCATTCTTTTAGTCATTTCTTCCATTTTGAGATTGGCATAGTGGATTCCACCATTTTGTTGGCGTCTGACATTATGAGAGAGTAACCATATAAACTTGTCCTTCGTTTTTGGAGAGTAACACTGCAGATTTTCCCATTTTGTCCATTACTTGGATGTTTCGCCATTTTGTGACTGGTTTTCTACATTTTGTGCCACCATTTTGTGTCAATCGTTCGGATGATTACACCGTTTTGTGGCAATTGTATACTGGATTCCACCATTTTGAAAAAGTACATTTGTGCATTTTATTGGTCCCTTGGTTGTCTCTGCCATTTTGTGGTAGTCATAGACTGGATTGCACCATTTTATGTCCTTGTTCTTCATTGACTTCTAGAGGTCTTACAAAATAGTGGCCTTCAATGAGATCCCAGGCCTCCATTTTGTTGGCTTCTACTATCAATATTAGTTACCACCTGAGATATGCTATTGTCCCCTACTGACCAGACAGAGGTAAATTTAGTTAAAGGGATGCTGGATTGGTTTAGGACCGTTTTGATCGGCGATTCCCATACGATGAGGTCGTCATAAATCAGCCATTGTCATGGATTTATATTGATATGAATATTTACATAGTCATTGCTTCCAGTGGGTGAGGACATTTTTTTTGCCCTATTGCCGCCTCCTTTCCAAAATCCAGCAGCGACAGAATAAACCGATGACATCTTGTTATGGCGCAAACGTAGACATATTCATCCATCTTGTTGGCAGCCATATTTACAAGGACCATAACTTTCCATGAAGTGCATTTAGTGGGGTGAGTGTGCAGGTGAGTGATCCCTCTCAGCTCCCTGCCATCTCTAAACGCTCTTCTTTAGTCAGTGAAGGTGGATCCCGGAAGCTCATTGGTCAACGTGTGCCAGTGTTCTGCCCTCTGATTGGTGGAAGAGAGGCATTCCATCCAGTGTCTAAGACACTCTCCTTTTGCATTCATTCCGAGCGTAACGCCCCCTGTAGTACAGAAGAAGAGTAAGGTTATGGTGTGGATGACGCAGTAGGCGCCCCATACGTTCAGTTTGAAATGGTGGATACGTTCTAGCTGTCTAATCAGAGCATTGCAGTGATATGCATGATGACCTCAAAACCCAACTATGGGGCTTAAGCCAACACGTGAGGCCTGTCATCTACGTGTAGCTGGCGCCTCCCATGGTAGCCATGTTTAAGCTCACCTATGAAATCGTTTGACTTTCCCAGGTCGTAATCCCACACGGTCACCTCCAAGCTCCGCTTCTGCAGTTCATGCAGAGCGATTTTGTAGAAGAACTCCTGAATAATGACAGGATGTTAAGTACAATGGTGGCAGCCATTTTAAAAGATGAAACTCCCAAATACAAAATGGCCGCCAATACGGTGACCAAACCCCACAGTTTACCTCATTAAATTCTGGGTTCAGCGTCTTCTTCTTCACCGCCGTCTTGTGCTTTGACTTTTTCTCCACATCTGGCTTCAGATAACTGGAAGACAAGAGACGACTGTTTCTTATATGTACCCTGCCAGGACAAAATGGACAATCCATTTAAGGATGACCTCAAAGATGGAGGCGGGTTGTTGACAACCATATGTTTTTTTTTTTTACATTTTATCTGGATGTATCAGGGTCCCCAGAAGTAGGACCACCACCCCCAGCTCCTTCAGTCCTCTTCTCTGCCCGTCTCCCACAAATCTGCCAACACTCGGCAGACCCGGATTACTGCCACCTCTCGTCCCACAACTAAGAATAAGCCACTTGTCCCCAGGGGCCGAGGCTTCACCTAAGTACAAATGGCAGACTGAGGCTTAATTGGAGGAATATGTAGGGCCGATTTTATGGTTAAGGGTTTGGGCCCCTTATTTACTTGGTACCCCTGAAAAAGGGAACCTCGGAAGCAGATGAAAATCATGTATTTTGCGTTATGTTGGTATTCTTCAATGGCGGTAATATTTGTATACTTCACATAGTGTATACGCTATATGATGGTATTATATATCTGTATATGGCTGTGTCATCTGGGCACGACGTTAGGATTAGGGTACCGTCACACAGTGACATTTTGATCGCTACGATGGCACGATCCGTGACGCTCCAGCATCGTAACAATATCGCTCCAGCGTCGTAGACTGCTGTCACACTTTGCAATGTACGACGCTGGAGCGATAATTTCATGACGTATGTGCGATGTAGAAGCCGTTGGTTACTATACGCACATCGTATACAATATCGTGCACACCTTTGTTACACCATGCGATCATGCCGCCACAGCGGGACACTAGACGACGAAAGAAATTTTCAAACGATCTGCTACGACATACGATTCTCAGCGGGGTCCCTGATCGCAGGAGCGTGTCAAACACAGCGAGATCGTATCTATATCGCTGGAACGTCACGAATCGTGCCGTCGTAGCGATCAAAATGCCACTGTGTGACGGTACCCTTAGACACAACAGATTAGCTATATCACACGATAGACTGTGAGATTACTTGGTAGACCATGTGTATTGGATCAGATAGGCATCTCTGTTCTGTATCCTCCCCTCACTTCTATTATGTCGGCAGTGAGGAGACGTCTGAGGTACAGCCCAGGGTCCATGGTGAGCGTGAGATGCCACTTCATCGGCTTCACAGCCATTCTCTGCGGTGGGATTACTCACAGGTGCAGGAAAGTCTGAAGACTACAATTAAATCCATGAGTGTGAGATGAGTCACAATGTCCTTGTAGACGAAACGATATATGGTGGGATGTGAGGGGTAATTACTGCTGGGCACCAGGCGTGAAGAGGGAGAACGTGCCCAGTCATTGATGCAGCCCTCCGCCGTGTACGCCTTGCTCCAGCAGAGACCTGCGATTTACCAAAGTCTCTCCAGGGGGACTACTTCTGTATGGAAGAAGTCATAATTCGTTGCACTCATCTTTTGGTGATCTCCACTGGGCAACATGGCTGCTCACTGACATTTAACTGTTAATTATCACTCTGCGATGTTTACTAAAGAATCATTACGGGTAATGGTAAACCAGTGGTGGAAAGTGAGCCTTCGCCCTAAATATAGAGGACCCATGACCAGTCAGCCGAACTGACAACACACAATATGTGCATCAGACCCAAAAATACATCATAGCAGCTGACCAGTCCTATTCTGCAGCTTTGTGTTTCAGTTCCTCGCCATTTGCAAGGTCACCGCTTGTTGTCGGCAAATGAGAACATTGTTCAAGAGGTGACCATCCATACCTTCTGACCAAAGAAGAAGTGAGGAGGTGATCACTCAAATGATCACTGGCCAAAGAAGATATGGAGAGATGACCACTCATACATGATCAATGGCTGGAGAAAACATTGAGAGGTGACGATCCATACATGATCACTGGTTGGAGAAGATATAGAGAGGTGACCACTGATATGATCTCTGGCTAGACAAGACATGGAGAAGTGACCGTTCATACATGTTCACTGGCCAAATAAGATATGGAAAGATGACTACTCATACATGATCACTGACAGGAGAAAACATGGAGAAGTGACCACTCATGTATGATCACTGATTGGATAAGATATGACGAGGGGACTATTCATTCATTATCACTGGCTGGAGAAGACATGAAGATGAGACCACTCATTACCACTGGCTGCAGAAGATATGAATAGGTGACCACTCATACCTTCTCATACCATGATCACTGGCCAAAAAAGTGAGCAGGTGACCACTCATAAATGATCACTGGTCAAAGAAGATGTGGAAAGATGACCACTCATACATGATTACTGACTGAAGAAAATGTAGAGAGGTGACTACTCATACATGATCACTGGTCAGAGAAGATATAGAGAGGTGACCAATGATACATGATCACTGGCTAGACAAGACATGGAGAGGTGACCATTCATACATGTTCACTGGCCAAAGAAGATGTGAACTGACTACTCATACGTGATTATTGGCTGGACAAGACATGAAGATGAGACCACTCATATGTGATCACTGGCTGCAGAAGATATGAATAGGTGACCACTCATACCATGATCACTGGCCAAAGAAGATGTGGAGAGATGACCACTCATACGTGATTATTGGCTGACAAGACATGAAGGTGAGACCACTCATATATGATCACTGGCTGGAGAAGACATTGAGAAGTGACCACTCATGCATAATGAATGTCTGAAGAAGACTTGTAGAGGAGACCACTCATACGTCATCACTGGCTGGAGAAGACATGGAGAAGTGACTCACTGGCTGGAAAAGACTTGGAGGAGTAAAGGTACCTTCACACTAAGCGAGGTCGCTAGCGAGATTGCTGCTGAGTCACAAGTTTTGTGATGCAACAGCGACCTCAGTAGCGATCTCGCTATGTTTGACAGGTAGCAGCGACCAGGCCCCTGCTGTGAGATCGCTGGTCGTGTCGGAATGGCCTGGACCTTTTATTGATCGTTGAGGTCCCGCTGGGTAGCACACATCGCTGTGTTTGACACCTTACCAATGACCTCGTTGACGACTCAGACACCGACACATAGCCGTGCATTTGCGTTGCCTTTTCCGCACCCCTCCGCTCCGATTGGTGGTCGCTACTGCGTTCTGATTGGCGGTCATGCCTTCAACAGAAGGCGTCATAGTAGCGCTTCCGTCCTAGGTGTCAGAAGAACCGTTGAAGAATAGATAAATCGAAGAGGAGTCGCAGGCCGGAGAACTCTACAACGATCTGCAAACCACCACGCGGTCAGGAACAAAGGACGGAAGGGCTATTGTGTCGCCTCATAAGGCAAGGCCGCCACCAATCAGAACGCAGTAGCGACCACCAATCGGAACTGAATGGGCGCGGAAAAGGCAACGCAAATGCACGCCTGTGTGATTACAACGTCACACAGGACGTCCCTCATCGAGGTCTGAATCGTCATAATAGCAGCCATGTGACAGGGTCACAACGACATCGTTGTACAGGTCGCTACAGGTCGCGGCATCGCTGCTGCGTCGTTGGGAAGATCTCACTGTTTGACATCTCACCAGCGACCACATAGCGACGCAGCAACGATCCCTGACAGGTATCGTTGTCGGGATCGCTTTAGCGTCGCTAAGTGTGACGGGGCCTTAACTACTTATACATGATCACTGGCTGGAGAAGATATGAAGAGGTGACCACTCAAACATGATCACTGGCTGGAGAAAACAATGGTTTGGTAGCCTCGGGTCTGAATTATGACTGATCACACGAGTAGACACCTAACAGCCCCGAACATCTAGGACCATTCTCTGATGTAGGTTACTTTTTAATCATTCCTGAGCTGGGGCAAAAATCATGCAGACGTTCTAAACGTCAGGACCTTGACCATCACTCTCCAATTAACTCCATTTCTTTAAGCCTGAGGAAATTCGCAGGTAGGAATAAGTCAATGTGTGAGGTCTAATTGCCTTGCTGCGTCCCCTCCAGATCTTCAGGCTTCAGTATTGTCTTATTCCAGCTTAATGAACTCTTAATGCATGGACCGCCATGATGAATAGGAACTGCTGTAGATGACGTATGGCTCTAGTGCTGCAAAACTACATCCTTCATTGGCTTCTGCTGCCCTGGTCAATAATTGATCTTAGGATAAGGACAGTTTTTTTGCCATCAATGTATTAGAAAAGCCCCTGCAGTAAGACAGGCCGGTAAAACATCAGGGGTATTGTGAGTACCAAACTCCTGGCGCATTGGCGACTCCTGCTTATATCCTATCCCTCCTGGAGCCTTGAAATATCACAAGTCACTAATTTACCCACAAGTCTATAGATTATCTGATAATTAGCTATCTTTCTGCGTTATTGTTTTCACTCTTACTACATAAAAGGTTAAGTCATAGATGTGAATAAATTATCGAGCCCGCCGTGTATTTGACGCCCCGTGTGCATGTGATTAACAATGTTCTAATGTGCCGAGATAAGTGAACCCAGGCAACCATCCCAGAGCTGCTCTTCGGTAATTTGCCTGAAATAATTGTGCTTAATATAGGTGCTACATAGCGACATTGCCACAACTGCACAAGCCCGGTTCACGCCTCAGCCCTGCATACAATTAGCCTTTCATGCAGAAACACTCCGTGCCGGGGGCTCATAGCCTGAGAGCAGCATTGCACCAGGGAGCCTCGAAAGACACAGGCAGATGACAGATACAAGATAACGCCACTAAAATCCTGAACTTCACCATTACCCATCCTCTGTGCAACATAATTCTACTTCAATCAAAGGCTTATTAGAGCCACCGGGTCCGACCAACCTAATTATGTGACTCCAACCCATATCCAAAGCTTTCAAGCTTATGAGTGGACTACTGTCAAGACTGATAAATGGGTAGGCAATACATATAGAAGAGGATGGGTGCAATGACATAACAATCCTGGTTTATATGTCAATAGGGGACATTGGAAAGCTTGGTCATGACTAGGCAGCGATTTGCATCTGTTTCATCCATGAAGACCACAAAGGTTACTCCCTGATTGGAATCTCAGGACCTTTCGTAATATATATGACACAAACCCAAGTGTTACACTCTCTGTTAAATTTGGGTGACTACAGCCTCTGTATAAACAATAATATTGAAACCCCTAAAATTGGTATAAAACATAGGAATGTGATTTGCAGCAGAGCTAAGAAGCAAAGGGAGAAGAGAGATGCCAAAAAATACAAAAATTCAAGATAGTGGAGGCGTCAAGAGCAATAGCAGGTATACCAAGAGAAGTAAAGTCAAGGACGGGGTAAAGACAAAGGAAAAACTAAGAGCCAAAATCTAAAATTAATAGCAGAAATATATCCTGAACTAAAGCCAATGGCAAGACTCGAGGAGAGGCCAAAAGAAAATGGGTAAGACACATCGAAGACAAAAAGTAGTAATACATCTCAAACTAAAGGCAAATACAATACTAGAGAAAAGATCAAATGAGAGTTTGGAGCCACCATCTAAGCATTAATGCACTTAGAACCAAAGCCAATGATAGGCTGGGAGATAAGACCCGATGAAGGGTTGGAGCCACCACCCAAAATCACCTTTTAAGGCTAAGACAAGACTGAAGAAGAGGCCAAAGAGAGACTAGAGCAACTAAGCAAAATAAGAAATATGTTTAAAACTGAAGGCAAATAAAAGGCTTGACACAAAACCCAAGTGAGAGGCTGGAGACACCAACTAAAAGAAGAATTACATCTAGAACTAAAGCCAATGACAAGACTGGAAATGAGGGCAAAGGGAAGATTGGATCCACCATCTAAAACCAAAGGCAGAAATGAGTCTCCAAGTCTACAATTAAAAGCAAAGACAAGACTGGAGAAAAAGCTAAAAGGAAGGTAGGAGCCACAATTTAAAACCAAGAGCAAACATATAGCTAGATCTAAAGTCTACGACAAGACTGGAGAAGACACCAAAAGGAAGTGTAGAGCCACAACATAAAATCAAGAGCAAACATATGTTTAGAACTGATGGTAAAAACAAGAGAAGAAGGACATGAGGGCAAATGAAAGCCTGGAGCGACAATCTAAGATCAAGAACAGAAGTATGTCTAGAAATGAAGGAAAAGACAAGACAATAGAAGCCGTCAAAAGAAAGGTTGGATCTACCGTCCAAGAGCAAACATGTGTCTAGAAATAAATCTAACAACATAACTGAAGAGAAGAGAAAAAAAAAAAAGCTGGAGCCACCGTCTAAGTCCAAGAATAGAAATATGTCTAGAACTGAAGGGAAATAAAAAATCTACAGATAAGGACAATATAGAAGAGGAGCGGTGCAGTGACAAAACAATGCCTGGAGCCACCATCCAAAAAGCAGGATTACATCTAGAATTAAATCCAAAGGCAAAACTGAAAATAAGGGTAAAAGAAAGGTAGGAGCCACCATCTAAAACTAAGCGCAAATATACATTTAGAACTAAAGCCAATAACAAGACTGGAGAAGAGGCCAAAAGAAAGGTAGGAGCCATCATCTACAACCAAGGACAGAATGGATGTTTAAAATTGTAAGGAAATAGAAGACGTCTGAAGCCACGATCCAAAAGCAGAGGTAGTTTAGAACTTATGCCAAAGGCAAGATTGGGTTAGGGACAAATTAAAGGCTGCAGAATTCACTCAAGAGCAGAAATACGTCTATCCTTAAAGCCAATGACTAGTGCGCAGATGAGGCTAAAGGAAATTTGGAGCCATTATGTAAGACCAAGAGCAAAGTCTATGAACAGACTAGAGGAGATGCTAAAAAGAAAGCTAGAGCCACCGTTCAAAAGCAAGAACATAAACAGGTTTAGCACTGAAGGCAAAGACAAGACCAAAGAAGAAGCTGGAGCCACCATCCAAGGGCAGAAATACAGCTTGAACTAAATCCAACGACATTAGGGCAGAAGAACGGCTGAAGTTACCATTGAAAGGTAGAAATACATCTAAAACCAGGGACAAGCTTGGACATGAGGGCCAACAAATAAGAAGGGAGCAACCATCCAAAAGCAGAAGAATAACATTGTGGCAGGAGCTAGCGGCCAGGAGGAAAAAATACTTCTAAGAAGAGAGCCAATGAGTTCAAGAAACATTAGGGATCTACTAGGACAAAGTTTAGGATGAAGGAGGAACTACGAATGAAGAGAAGACCCAAGAATGAAGAACTACTAGAAGATCCGATCCATCTACAATTTGAGAACAGAAAAATCAACTATTAATCGCAATCTAGACTGGATTTCACCGAGGAGTTTTTAAAACCAGGACCAAACTGATCTGCACAGAGGTCACACAGTCACGTTGTGGCAACATTTCTTTTTTCCTTTCTTGTTTTCAAGATGTCACCAATCACATAAAAACCCATAAAACTGGAGCAATGCAAGAAGACCTCCAATGATACCGTTTTTCTCGGGTCTTCCCCCACTAGTGACAATGACTACTTACGTTTTGACATAAGGGTCAGAAAATCCATTGACGTCCATAGCAGCGAGATGGGCGCAACGTATGATGCCAACTACGAGCCCCCCGCGTTCAGTGCTGTATGTGAGAGACAGAAGGATCCGCCCTCGTTCCTCTAGTTCCCACTCTTGACAGCGCTCCAGCTGAGGACACAGAGAAGGGGGCACAGACTCGTTACCCGGAATAGGATTTTAGATTCCTAATTTATAGTATTATTACACAAGAACTGGTAAAAGTAGGATTAAAAATACATGCCTTCCGTCGTTCAAAACCAGCGCCCCTCCTGGCCACAGGTTGTGTCTGGTATTGCAGTTGAGCCCTATTGACCTGAATGGAGGAGAGCGGCACTACCAGACACAACCCATGGCTCAGAGAGGCGGCGTTTTCTTCCTCCTCGACAACTCTTAATATTTCTCCTCTCCCGATGCTGCATTATATATTGGCTGAGAGCACAGAGACGCACATATAACTCAGCCATAGAGTTCAGGGACATCCGCAGAAGCTGTCATTGTGCGCAGAAGCTGTCATTGTGCATCTCTGTGCACTTCACACTGAATCTGTTCCCAACCCCCGCAGGTGCCGAAGGAAAAAAAGTGTATGGAAAGCAGAAGAAAGGAAGATGTGGGGGAGACAGACTGAGGATACAGACAGGGGGGCTAAAATAAAAAGCTGAATTACAGAACAGATGAGACAGGTAGGAAAAGGCAAATCATAGAGGAAAAGGGGGGAAGGGGGCGCTGTCTATAATACAGGAGAACATCTCCACCAGGGGCAGCGCTGAGTACACAGAGGAGGAGGCACTGTCTATAATACAGGAGAACATCCCCACCAGGGGCAGCGCTGAGTACACAGATGAGGAGGCGCTGTCTATAATACAGGGGAACATCTCCACCAGGGGCAGCACTGAGTACACAGAGGAGGAGGCGCTGTCTATAATACAGGGGAACATCTCCACCAGGGGCAGCACTGAGTACACAGAGGAGGGGGCGCTGTCTATAATACAGGGGAACATCCCCACCAGGGGCAGCGCTGAGTACACAGAGGAGGAGGCGCTGTGTATAATACAGGGGAACATCCCCACCAGGGGCAGCGCTGAGTACACAGAGGAGGGGGCGCTGTCTATAATACAGGGGAACATCCCCACCAGGGGCAGCGCTGAGTACACAGAGGAGGAGGCGCTGTGTATAATACAGGGGAACATCCCCACCAGGGGCAGCGCTGAGTACACAGATGAGGGGGTGCTGTCTATAATACAGGAGAACATCTCCACCAGGGGCAGCGCTGAGTACACAGAGGAGGAGGCGCTGTCTATAATACAGGAGAACATCTCCACCAGGGGCAGCGCTGAGTACACAGAGGAGGAGGCGCTGTATAATACAGGGGAACATCCCCACCAGGGGCAGCGCTGAGTACACAGATGAGGGGGTGCTGTCTATAATACAGGAGAACATCTCCACCAGGGGCAGCGCTGAGTACACAGAGGAGGAGGCGCTGTCTATAATACAGGAGAACATCTCCACCAGGGGCAGCGCTGAGTACACAGAGGAGGAGGCGCTGTCTATAATACAGGAGAACATCTCCACCAGGGGCAGCGCTGAGTACACAGATGAGGAGGCGCTGTCTATAATACAGGAGAACATCCCCACCAGGGGCAGCACTGAGTACACAGAGGAGGAGGCGCTGTCTATAATACAGGAGAACATCTCCACCAGGGGCAGCGCTGAGTACACAGAGGAGGAGGCGCTGTATAATACAGGGGAACATCTCCACCAGGGGCAGCGCTGAGTACACAGAGGAGGGGGCGCTGTCTATAATACAGGAGAACATCTCCACCAGGGGCAGCACTGAGTACACAGAGGAGGAGGCACTGTCTATAATACAGGAGAACATCCCCACCAGGGGCAGCGCTGAGTACACAGAGGAGGAGGCGCTGTCTATAATACAGGAGAACATCTCCACCAGGGGCAGCGCTGAGTACACAGAGGAGGGGGCGCTGTATAATACAGGAGAACATCCCCACCAGGGGCAGCGCTGAGTACACGGAGGAGGGGGCGCTGTCTATAATACAGGAGAACATCTCCACCAGGGGCAGCACTGAGTACACAGAGGAGGAGGCGCTGTCTATAATACAGGGGAACATCCCCACCAGGGGCAGCGCTGAGTACACAGATGAGGGGGCGCTGTATATAATACAGGAGAACATCCCCACCAGGGGCAGCGCTGAGTACACAGAGGAGGAGGCGCTGTCTATAATACAGGAGAACATCCCCACCAGGGGCAGCGCTGAGTACACAGAGGAGGAGGCGCTGTCTATAATACAGGAGAACATCCCCACCAGGGGCAGCACTGAGTGCACAGAGGAGGAGGCGCTGTCTATAATACAGGAGAACATCCCCACCAGGGGCAGCACTGAGTACACAGAGGAGGGGGCGCTGTCTATAATACAGGAGAACATCCCCACCAGGGGCAGCGCTGAGTACACAGAGGAGGAGGCGCTGTCTATAATACAGGAGAACATCCCCACCAGGGGCAGCACTGAGTACACAGAGGAGGGGGCGCTGTCTATAATACAGGAGAACATCCCCACCAGGGGCAGCGCTGAGTACACAGAGGAGGAGGCGCTGTCTATAATACAGGAGAACATCCCCACCAGGGGCAGCACTGAGTACACAGAGGAGGGGGCGCTGTCTATAATAGAGGAGAACATCCCCACCAGGGGCAGCGCTGAGTACACAGAGGAGGGGGCGCTGTCTATAATACAGGAGAACATCCCCACCAGGGGCAGCACTGAGTACACAGAGGAGGGGGCGCTGTATAAAATACAGGAGAACATCCCCACCAGGGGCAGCACTGAGTACACAGAGGAGGAGGCGCTGTGTATAATACAGGAGAACATCCCCACCAGGGGCAGCACTGAGTACACAGAGGAGGAGGCGCTGTGTATAATACAGGAGAACATCCCCACCAGGGGCAGCACTGAGTACACAGAGGAGGAGGCGCTGTCTATAATACAGGAGAACATCCCCACCAGGGGCAGCGCTGAGTACACAGAGGAGGAGGCGCTGTCTATAATACAGGAGAACATCCCCACCAGGGGCAGCGCTGAGTACACAGAGGAGGAGGCGCTGTCTATAATACAGGAGAACATCTCCACCAGGGGCAGCGCTGAGTACACAGAGGAGGAGGCGCTGTGTATAATACAGGAGAACATCTCCACCAGGGGCAGCACTGAGTACACAGAGGAGGAGGCGCTGTGTATAATACAGGAGAACATCCCCACCAGGGGCAGCGCTGAGTACACAGAGGAGGAGGCGCTGTCTATAATACAGGAGAACATCTCCACCAGGGGCAGCGCTGAGTACACAGAGGAGGAGGCGCTGTGTATAATACAGGAGAACATCTCCACCAGGGGCAGCACTGAGTACACAGAGGAGGAGGCGCTGTGTATAATACAGGAGAAAATCCCCACCAGGGGCAGCACTGAGTACACAGAGGAGGAGGCGCTGTCTATAATACAGGAGAACATCTCCACCAGGGGCAGCACTGAGTACACAGAGGAGGAGGCGCTGTCTATAATACAGGAGAACATCTCCACCAGGGGCAGCACTGAGTACACAGAGGAGGAGGCGCTGTGTATAATACAGGAGAACATCCCCACCAGGGGCAGCGCTGAGTACACAGAGGAGGGGGCGCTGTCTATAATACAGGAGAAAATCCCCACCAGGGGCAGCGCTGAGTACACAGAGGAGGGGGCGCTGTGTATAATACAGGAGAAAATCCCCACCAGGGGCAGCACTGAGTACACAGAGGAGGAGGCGCTGTGTATAATACAGGAGAAAATCCCCACCAGGGGCAGCGCTGAGTACACAGAGGAGGGGGCGCTGTCTATAATACAGGAGAACATCCCCACCAGGGGCAGCGCTGAGTACACAGAGGAGGGGGCGCTGTATATAATACAGGGGAACATCCCCACCAGGGGCAGCACTGAGTACACAGAGGAGGAGGCGCTGTGTATAATACAGGAGAAAATCCCCACCAGGGGCAGCGCTGAGTACACAGATGAGGGGGCGCTGTCTATAATAGAGGAGAATATCCCCACCAGGGGCAGCACTGAGTACACAGAGGAGGGGGCGCTGTCTATAATACAGGAGAACATCTCCACCAGGGGCAGCACTGAGTACACAGAGGAGGGGGCGCTGTCTATAATACAGGAGAACATCCTCACCAGGGGCAGCACTGAGTACACAGAGGAGGGGGCGCTGTATAATACAGGAGAACATCCTCACCAGGGGCAGCACTGAGTACACAGAGGAGGAGGCGCTGTGTATAATACAGGAGAAAATCCCCACCAGGGGCAGCGCTGAGTACACAGATGAGGGGGCGCTGTCTATAATAGAGGAGAACATCCCCACCAGGGGCAGCACTGAGTACACAGAGGAGGGGGCGCTGTCTATAATACAGGAGAACATCCCCACCAGGGGCAGCACTGAGTACACAGAGGAGGGGGCGCTGTCTATAATACAGGAGAACATCTCCACCAGGGGCAGCGCTGAGTACACAGAGGAGGGGGCGCTGTCTATAATACAGGAGAACATCCCCACCAGGGGCAGCGCTGAGTACACAGAGGAGGGGGCACTGTCTATAATACGGGAGAACATCTCCACCAGGGGCAGCGCTGAGTACACAGAGGAGGGGGCGCTGTATATAATACAGGGGAACATCCCCACCAGGGGCAGCGCTGAGTACACAGAGGAGGGGGCGCTGTCTATAATACAGGAGAACATCTCCACCAGGGGCAGCACTGAGTACACAGAGGAGGGGGCGCTGTCTATAATACAGGAGAACATCCCCACCAGGGGCAGCGCTGAGTACACAGAGGAGGGGGCGCTGTCTATAATACAGGGGAACATCCCCACCAGGGGCAGCGCTGAGTACACAGAGGAGGGGGCGCTGTCTATAATACAGGAGAACATCCCCACCAGGGGCAGCGCTGAGTACACAGAGGAGGGGGCGCTGTCTATAATACAGGGGAACATCCCCACCAGGGGCAGCGCTGAGTACACAGAGGAGGGGGCGCTGTCTATAATACAGGGGAACATCCCCACCAGGGGCAGCACTGAGTACACAGAGGAGGAGGCGCTGTCTATAATACAGGAGAACATCTCCACCAGGGGCAGCGCTGAGTACACGGAGGAGGGGGCGCTGTGTATAATACAGGAGAACATCCCCACCAGGGGCAGCACTGAGTACACAGAGGAGGAGGCGCTGTCTATAATACAGGAGAACATCCCCACCAGGGGCAGCACTGAGTACACAGAGGAGGAGGCGCTCTCTATAATACAGGAGAACATCTCCACCAGGGGCAGCACTGAGTACACAGAGGAGGGGGCGCTGTATAATACAGGAGAACATCCCCACCAGGGGCAGCGCTGAGTACACAGAGGAGGGGGCGCTGTCTATAATACAGGAGAACATCCACACCAGGGGCAGCACTGAGTACACAGAGGAGGAGGCGCTCTCTATAATACAGGAGAACATCTCCACCAGGGGCAGCACTGAGTACACAGAGGAGGGGGCGCTGTATAATACAGGGGAACATCCCCACCAGGGGCAGCGCTGAGTACACAGAGGAGGGGGCGCTGTCTATAATACAGGAGAACATCCACACCAGGGGCAGCACTGAGTACACAGAGGAGGAGGCGCTGTCTATAATACAGGAGAACATCCCCACCAGGGGCAGCACTGAGTACACAGAGGAGGAGGCGCTCTCTATAATACAGGAGAACATCTCCACCAGGGGCAGCACTGAGTACACAGAGGAGGAGGCGCTGTGTATAATACAGGAGAACATCCCCACCAGGGGCAGCACTGAGTACACAGAGGAGGAGGCGCTGTGTATAATACAGGAGAACATCCCCACCAGGGGCAGCACTGAGTACACAGAGGAGGAGGCGCTGTCTATAATACAGGAGAACATCCCCACCAGGGGCAGCACTGAGTACACAGAGGAGGGGGCGCTGTATAATACAGGAGAACATCCCCACCAGGGGCAGCACTGAGTACACAGAGGAGGCGCTGTCTATAATACAGGAGAACATCTCCACCAGGGGCAGCACTGAGTACACAGAGGAGGAGGCGCTGTCTATAATACAGGAGAACATCCCCACCAGGGGCAGCACTGAGTACACAGAGGAGGGGACGCTGTCTATAATACAGGAGAACATCCCCACCAGGGGCAGCGCTGAGTACACAGAGGAGGGGGCGCTGTCTATAATACAGGAGAACATCCCCACCAGGGGCAGCACTGAGTACACAGAGGAGGAGGCGCTGTCTATAATACAGGAGAACATCCCCACCAGGGGCAGCACTGAGTACACAGAGGAGGGGACGCTGTCTATAATACAGGAGAACATCCCCACCAGGGGCAGCGCTGAGTACACAGAGGAGGGGGCGCTGTCTATAATACAGGAGAACATCCACACCAGGGGCAGCACTGAGTACACAGAGGAGGAGGCACTGTCTATAATACAGGAGAACATCTCCACCAGGGGCAGCGCTGAGTACACAGAGGAGGAGGCGCTGTCTATAATACAGGAGAACATCCCCACCAGGGGCAGCACTGAGTACACAGAGGAGGGGGCGCTGTCTATAATACAGGAGAACATCCCCACCAGGGGCAGCACTGAGTACACAGAGGAGGGGGCGCTGTCTATAATACAGGAGAACATCCCCACCAGGGGCAGCACTGAGTACACAGAGGAGGGGGCGCTGTCTATAATACAGGAGAACATCCCCACCAGGGGCAGCACTGAGTACACAGAGGAGGAGGCGCTGTCTATAATACAGGAGAACATCCCCACCAGGGGCAGCACTGAGTACACAGAGGAGGGGGCGCTGTCTATAATACAGGAGAACATCCCCACCAGGGGCAGCGCTGAGTACACAGAGGAGGAGGCGCTGTCTATAATACAGGAGAACATCCCCACCAGGGGCAGCACTGAGTACACAGAGGAGGAGGCGCTCTCTATAATACAGGAGAACATCTCCACCAGGGGCAGCACTGAGTACACAGAGGAGGGGGCGCTGTATAATACAGGAGAACATCCCCACCAGGGGCAGCGCTGAGTACACAGAGGAGGAGGCGCTGTCTATAATACAGGAGAACATCCCCACCAGGGGCAGCACTGAGTACACAGAGGAGGGGGCGCTGTCTATAATACAGGAGAACATCCCCACCAGGGGCAGCGCTGAGTACACAGAGGAGGAGGCGCTGTCTATAATACAGGAGAACATCCCCACCAGGGGCAGCACTGAGTACACAGAGGAGGAGGCGCTCTCTATAATACAGGAGAACATCTCCACCAGGGGCAGCACTGAGTACACAGAGGAGGGGGCGCTGTATAATACAGGAGAACATCCCCACCAGGGGCAGCGCTGAGTACACAGAGGAGGGGGCGCTGTCTATAATACAGGAGAACATCTCCACCAGGGGCAGCGCTGAGTACACAGAGCAGGAGGCGCTGTCTATAATACAGGAGAACATCTCCACCAGGGGCAGCACTGAGTACACAGAGGAGGGGGCGCTGTCTATAATACAGGAGAACATCCCCACCAGGGGCAGCACTGAGTACACAGAGGAGGGGGCGCTGTCTATAATACAGGAGAACATCCCCACCAGGGGCAGCACTGAGTACACAGAGGAGGGGGCGCTGTGTATAATACAGGAGAACATCTCCACCAGGGGCAGCACTGAGTACACAGAGGAGGAGGCGCTGTCTATAATACAGGAGAACATCTCCACCAGGGGCAGCACTGAGTACACAGAGGAGGGGGCGCTGTCTATAATACAGGAGAACATCCCCACCAGGGGCAGCACTGAGTACACAGAGGAGGAGGCGCTGTCTATAATACAGGAGAACATCCCCACCAGGGGCAGCACTGAGTACACAGAGGAGGAGGCCCTGTCTATAATACAGGAGAACATCTCCACCAGGGGCAGCACTGAGTACACAGAGGAGGAGGCGCTGTCTATAATACAGGAGAACATCCCCACCAGGGGCAGCGCTGAGTACACAGAGGAGGAGGCGCTGTCTATAATACAGGAGAAAATCCCCACCAGGGGCAGCACTGAGTACACAGAGGAGGAGGCACTGTATAATACAGGAGAAAATCCCCACCAGGGGCAGCACTGAGTACACAGAGGAGGAGGCGCTGTCTATAATACAGGAGAACATCTCCACCAGGGGCAGCACTGAGTACACAGAGGAGGAGGCGCTGTCTATAATACAGGAGAACATCCCCACCAGGGGCAGCGCTGAGTACACAGAGGAGGAGGCGCTGTATATAATACAGGAGAACATCCCCACCAGGGGCAGCACTGAGTACACAGAGGAGGGGGCGCTGTCTATAATACAGGAGAACATCCCCACCAGGGGCAGCACTGAGTACACAGAGGAGGAGGCGCTCTCTATAATACAGGAGAACATCTCCACCAGGGGCAGCACTGAGTACACAGAGGAGGGGGCGCTGTCTATAATACAGGAGAACATCCCCACCAGGGGCAGCACTGAGTACACAGAGGAGGGGGCGCTGTCTATAATACAGGAGAACATCCCCACCAGGGGCAGCACTGAGTACACAGAGGAGGAGGCGCTCTCTATAATACAGGAGAACATCTCCACCAGGGGCAGCACTGAGTACACAGAGGAGGGGGCGCTGTCTATAATACAGGAGAACATCCCCACCAGGGGCAGCACTGAGTACACAGAGGAGGAGGCGCTGTCTATAATACAGGAGAACATCTCCACCAGGGGCAGCGCTGAGTACACAGAGGAGGGGGCGCTGTCTATAATACAGGAGAACATCCCCACCAGGGGCAGCGCTGAGTACACAGAGGAGGAGGCGCTGTCTATAATACAGGGGAACATCCCCACCAGGGGCAGCACTGAGTACACAGAGGAGGAGGCGCTGTGTATAATACAGGAGAACATCCCCACCAGGGGCAGCGCTGAGTACACAGAGGAGGGGGCGCTGTCTATAATACAGGAGAACATCCCCACCAGGGGCAGCGCTGAGTACACAGAGGAGGAGGCGCTGTCTATAATACAGGGGAACATCCCCACCAGGGGCAGCACTGAGTACACAGAGGAGGAGGCGCTGTGTATAATACAGGAGAACATCCCCACCAGGGGCAGCGCTGAGTACACAGAGGAGGGGGCGCTGTCTATAATACAGGAGAACATCCACACCAGGGGCAGAACTGAGTACACAGAGGAGGAGGCGCTGTCTATAATACAGGAGAACATCTCCACCAGGGGCAGCACTGAGTACACAGAGGAGGAGGCGCTGTCTATAATACAGGAGAACATCCCCACCAGGGGCAGCACTGAGTACACAGAGGAGGAGGCCCTGTATATAATACAGGAGAACATCCCCACCAGGGGCAGCACTGAGTACACAGAGGAGGAGGCCCTGTATATAATACAGGAGAACATCTCCACCAGGGGCAGCGCTGAGTACACAGAGGAGGAGGCCCTGTATATAATACAGGGGAACATCTCCACCAGGGGCAGCGCTGAGTACACAGATGAGGGGGCGCTGTCTATAATACAGGAGAACATCCCCACCAGGGGCAGCGCTGAGTACACAGAGGAGGGGGCGCTGTATAATACAGGAGAACATCCCCACCAGGGGCAGCACTGAGTACACAGAGGAGGGGGCACTGTCTATAATACAGGAGAACATCCCCACCAGGGGCAGCACTGAGTACACAGAGGAGGGGGCGCTGTCTATAATACAGGAGAACATCTCCACCAGGGGCAGCGCTGAGTACACAGAGGAGGGGGCGCTGTCTATAATACAGGAGAACATCTCCACCAGGGGCAGCGCTGAGTACACAGAGGAGGAGGCGCTGTATAATACAGGAGAACATCCCCACCAGGGGCAGCGCTGAGTACACAGAGGAGGGGGCGCTGTCTATAATACAGGAGAACATCCCCACCAGGGGCAGCACTGAGTACACAGAGGAGGGGGCGCTATCTATAATACAGGAGAACATCCCCACCAGGGGCAGCGCTGAGTACACAGAGGAGGGGGCGCTGTCTGTAATACAGGAGAACATCCCCACCAGGGGCAGCGCTGAGTACACAGAGGAGGAGGCCCTGTCTATAATACAGGAGAACATCCCCACCAGGGGCAGCACTGAGTACACAGAGGAGGGGGCGCTGTCTGTAATACAGGAGAACATCCCCACCAGGGGCAGCGCTGAGTACACAGAGGAGGAGGCCCTGTCTATAATACAGGGGAACATCCCCACCAGGGGCAGCACTGAGTACACAGAGGAGGAGGCGCTGTCTATAATACAGGAGAACATCTCCACCAGGGGCAGCGCTGAGTACACAGAGGAGAGGGCGCTGTCTATAATACAGGAGAACATCTCCACCAGGGGCAGCGCTGAGTACACAGAGGAGGAGGCGCTGTCTATAATACAGGAGAACATCTCCACCAGGGGCAGCACTGAGTACACAGAGGAGGGGGCGCTGTCTATAATACAGGAGAACATCCCCACCAGGGGCAGCACTGAGTACACAGAGGAGGAGGCCCTGTCTATAATACAGGAGAACATCCCCACCAGGGGCAGCACTGAGTACACAGAGGAGGGGGCGCTGTCTATAATACAGGGGAACATCTCCACCAGGGGCAGCGCTGAGTACACAGAGGAGGGGGCGCTGTCTATAATACAGGAGAACATCCCCACCAGGGGCAGCGCTGAGTACACAGAGGAGGAGGCGCTGTCTATAATACAGGAGAACATCCCCACCAGGGGCAGCGCTGAGTACACAGAGGACGGGGCGCTGTCTATAATACAGGAGAACATCTCCACCAGGGGCAGCACTGAGTACACAGAGGAGGAGGCGCTGTGTATAATACAGGAGAAAATCCCCACCAGGGGCAGCGCTGAGTACACAGATGAGGAGGCGCTGTCTATAATACAGGAGAACATCTCCACCAGGGGCAGCACTGAGTACACAGAGGAGGAGGCGCTGTCTATAATACAGGAGAACATCCCCACCAGGGGCAGCGCTGAGTACACAGAGGAGGGGGCGCTGTCTATAATACAGGAGAACATCTCCACCAGGGGCAGCACTGAGTACACAGAGGAGGAGGCGCTGTCTATAATACAGGAGAAAATCCCCACCAGGGGCAGCACTGAGTACACAGAGGAGAGGGCGCTGTCTATAATACAGGAGAACATCCCCACCAGGGGCAGCACTGAGTACACAGAGGAGGAGGCGCTGTCTATAATACAGGGGAACATCCCCACCAGGGGCAGCACTGAGTACACAGATGAGGAGGCGCTGTCTATAATACAGGGGAACATCCCCACCAGGGGCAGCGCTGAGTACACAGAGGAGGAGGCGCTGTCTATAATACAGGAGAACATCCCCACCAGGGACAGCACTGAGTACACAGAGGAGGAGGCGCTGCCTATAATAGAGGAGAACATCCCCACCAGGGGCAGCACTGAGTACACAGATGAGGAGGCGCTGTCTATAATACAGGAGAAAATCCCCACCAGGGGCAGCACTGAGTACACAGAGGAGGGGGCGCTGTCTATAATACATGAGAACATCCCCACCAGGGGCAGCACTGAGTACACAGAGGAGGGGGCGCTGTCTATAATACAGGAGAACATCTCCACCAGGGGCAGCGCTGAGTACACAGAGGAGGAGGCGCTGTCTATAATACAGGAGAACGTCCCCACCAGGGGCAGCGCTGAGTACACAGAGGAGGGGGCGCTGTCTATAATACAGGAGAACATCCCCACCAGGGGCAGCACTGAGTACACAGAGGAGGAGGCGCTGTCTATAATACAGGAGAACATCCACACCAGGGGCAGCACTGAGTACACAGAGGAGGAGGCGCTGTCTATAATAGAGGAGAATATCCCCACCAGGGGCAGCACTGAGTACACAGAGGAGGAGGCCCTGTCTATAATACAGGAGAACATCCCCATCAGGGGCAGCACTGAGTACACAGAGGAGGGGGCGCTGTCTATAATACAGGAGAACATCCCCACCAGGGGCAGCACTGAGTACACAGAGGAGGGGGCGCTGTCTATAATACAGGAGAACATCCCCATCAGGGGCAGCACTGAGTACACAGAGGAGGGGGCGCTGTCTATAATACAGGAGAACATCCCCACCAGGGGCAGCACTGAGTACACAGAGGAGGGGGCGCTGTCTATAATACAGGAGAACATCCCCACCAGGGGCAGCACTGAGTACACAGAGGAGGAGGCGCTGTCTATAATACAGGAGAACATCCCCACCAGGGGCAGCACTGAGTACACAGAGGAGGAGGCGCTGTCTATAATACAGGAGAACATCCCCACCAGGGGCAGCACTGAGTACACAGAGGAGGAGGCCCTGTCTATAATACAGGAGAACATCCCCATCAGGGGCAGCACTGAGTACACAGAGGAGGGGGCGCTGTCTATAATACAGGAGAACATCCCCACCAGGAGCAGCGCTGAGTACACAGAGGAGGAGGCGCTGTCTATAATACAGGAGATCATCCCCACCAGGGGCAGCGCTGAGTACACAGAGGAGGGGGCGCTGTCTATAATACAGGAGAACATCCCCACCAGGGGCAGCACTGAGTACACAGAGGAGGGGGCGCTGTCTATAATACAGGAGAACATCTCCACCAGGGGCAGCACTGAGTACACAGAGGAGGAGGCGCTGTCTATAATACAGGAGAACATCCCCACCAGGGGCAGCGCTGAGTACACAGAGGAGGGGGCGCTATCTATAATACAGGAGAATATCCCCACCAGGGGCAGCGCTGAGTACACAGAGGAGGGGGCGCTGTATATAATACAGGAGAACATCTCCACCAGGGGCAGCGCTGAGTACACAGAGGAGGGGGCGCTGTCTATAATACAGGAGAACATCTCCACCAGGGGCAGCACTGAGTACACAGAGGAGGGGGCGCTATCTATAATACAGGAGAACATCCCCACCAGGGGCAGCACTGAGTACACAGAGGAGGGGGCGCTGTCTATAATACAGGAGATCATCCCCACCAGGGGCAGCACTGAGTACACAGAGGAGGAGGCGCTGTCTATAATACAGGAGAACATCCCCACCAGGGGCAGCGCTGAGTACACAGAGGAGGGGGCGCTGTATATAATACAGGAGAACATCTCCACCAGGGGCAGCGCTGAGTACACAGAGGAGGAGGCGCTGTCTATAATACAGGAGAACATCCACACCAGGGGCAGCACTGAGTACACAGAGGAGGAGGCCCTGTCTATAATACAGGAGAACATCCCCATCAGGGGCAGCACTGAGTACACAGAGGAGGGGGCGCTGTCTATAATACAGGAGAACATCCCCACCAGGGGCAGCACTGAGTACACAGAGGAGGAGGCGCTGTCTATAATACAGGAGAACATCCACACCAGGGGCAGCACTGAGTACACAGAGGAGGAGGCCCTGTCTATAATACAGGAGAACATCCCCATCAGGGGCAGCACTGAGTACACAGAGGAGGGGGCGCTGTCTATAATACAGGAGAACATCCCCACCAGGGGCAGCACTGAGTACACAGAGGAGGAGGCGCTGTCTATAATACAGGAGAACATCCCCACCAGGAGCAGCGCTGAGTACACAGAGGAGGAGGCGCTGTCTATAATACAGGAGAACATCCACACCAGGGGCAGCACTGAGTACACAGAGGAGGAGGCGCTGTCTATAATACAGGAGATCATCCCCACCAGGGGCAGCGCTGAGTACACAGAGGAGGGGGCGCTGTCTATAATACAGGAGAACATCCCCACCAGGGGCAGCACTGAGTACACAGAGGAGGGGGCGCTGTCTATAATACAGGAGAACATCTCCACCAGGGGCAGCACTGAGTACACAGAGGAGGAGGCGCTGTCTATAATACAGGAGAACATCCCCACCAGGGGCAGCACTGAGTACACAGAGGAGGAGGCGCTGTCTATAATACAGGAGAACATCCCCACCAGGGGCAGCACTGAGTACACAGAGGAGGGGGCGCTATCTATAATACAGGAGAACATCCCCACCAGGGGCAGCACTGAGTACACAGAGGAGGAGGCGCTGTCTATAATACAGGAGAACATCCCCACCAGGGGCAGCGCTGAGTACACAGAGGAGGGGGCGCTGTCTATAATACAGGAGAACATCCCCACCAGGGGCAGCGCTGAGTACACAGAGGAGGAGGCGCTGTCTATAATACAGGAGAACATCCCCACCAGGGGCAGCACTGAGTACACAGAGGAGGGGGCGCTGTCTATAATACAGGAGAACATCCCCACCAGGGGCAGCACTGAGTACACAGAGGAGGGGGCGCTGTATAATACAGGAGAACATCTCCACCAGGGGCAGCACTGAGTACACAGAGGAGGAGGCGCTGTCTATAATACAGGAGAACATCCCCACCAGGGGCAGCACTGAGTACACAGAGGAGGAGGCACTGTCTATAATACAGGAGAACATCCCCACCAGGGGCAGCGCTGAGTACACAGAGGAGGGGGCGCTATCTATAATACAGGAGAACATCCCCACCAGGGGCAGCACTGAGTACACAGAGGAGGGGGCGCTATCTATAATACAGGAGAACATCCCCACCAGGGGCAGCACTGAGTACACAGAGGAGGGGGCACTGTCTATAATACAGGAGAACATCCCCACCAGGGGCAGCGCTGAGTACACAGAGGAGGGGACGCTCTCTATAATACAGGAGAACATCCCCACCAGGGGCAGCACTGAGTACACAGAGGAGGGGGCACTGTCTATAATACAGGAGAACATCCCCACCAGGGGCAGCGCTGAGTACACAGAGGAGGGGGCGCTATCTATAATACAGGAGAACATCCCCACCAGGGGCAGCACTGAGTACACAGAGGAGGAGGCGCTATCTATAATACAGGAGAACATCCCCACCAGGGGCAGCACTGAGTACACAGAGGAGGAGGCGCTGTCTATAATACAGGAGAATATCCCCACCAGGGGCAGCGCTGAGTACACAGAGGAGGGGGCGCTGTATATAATACAGGAGAACATCTCCACCAGGGGCAGCGCTGAGTACACAGAGGAGGGGGCGCTGTCTATAATACAGGAGATCATCCCCACCAGGGGCAGCACTGAGTACACAGAGGAGGAGGCGCTGTCTATAATACAGGAGAATATCCCCACCAGGGGCAGCGCTGAGTACACAGAGGAGGGGGCGCTGTCTATAATACAGGAGAACATCTCCACCAGGGGCAGCACTGAGTACACAGAGGAGGGGGCGCTGTCTATAATACAGGAGAACATCCCCACCAGGGGCAGCACTGAGTACACAGAGGAGGGGGCGCTGTCTATAATACAGGAGATCATCCCCACCAGGGGCAGCACTGAGTACACAGAGGAGGGGGCGCTGTCTATAATACAGGAGAACATCTCCACCAGGGGCAGCACTGAGTACACAGAGGAGGGGGCGCTATCTATAATACAGGAGAACATCCCCACCAGGGGCAGCACTGAGTACACAGAGGAGGGGGCGCTGTCTATAATACAGGAGAACATCCCCACCAGGGGCAGCACTGAGTACACAGAGGAGGAGGCGCTGTCTATAATACAGGAGAACATCCCCACCAGGGGCAGCACTGAGTACACAGAGGAGGGGGCGCTGTCTATAATACAGGAGAACATCCCCACCAGGGGCAGCACTGAGTACACAGAGGAGGAGGCGCTGTCTATAATACAGGAGATCATCCCCACCAGGGGCAGCGCTGAGTACACAGAGGAGGGGGCGCTGTCTATAATACAGGAGAACATCCCCACCAGGGGCAGCACTGAGTACACAGAGGAGGGGGCGCTGTCTATAATACAGGAGAACATCTCCACCAGGGGCAGCACTGAGTACACAGAGGAGGAGGCGCTGTCTATAATACAGGAGAACATCCCCACCAGGGGCAGCGCTGAGTACACAGAGGAGGGGGCGCTATCTATAATACAGGAGAATATCCCCACCAGGGGCAGCGCTGAGTACACAGAGGAGGGGGCGCTGTATATAATACAGGAGAACATCTCCACCAGGGGCAGCGCTGAGTACACAGAGGAGGGGGCGCTGTCTATAATACAGGAGAACATCTCCACCAGGGGCAGCGCTGAGTACACAGAGGAGGGGGCGCTGTCTATAATACAGGAGAACATCCCCACCAGGGGCAGCGCTGAGTACACAGAGGAGGGGGCGCTGTCTATAATACAGGGGAACATCCCCACCAGGGGCAGCACTGAGTACACAGAGGAGGGGGCGCTATCTATAATACAGGAGAACATCCCCACCAGGGGCAGCACTGAGTACACAGAGGAGGAGGCGCTGTCTATAATACAGGAGAACATCCCCACCAGGGGCAGCGCTGAGTACACAGAGGAGGAGGCGCTGTCTATAATACAGGAGATCATCCCCACCAGGGGCAGCGCTGAGTACACAGAGGAGGGGGCGCTGTCTATAATACAGGAGAACATCCCCACCAGGGGCAGCACTGAGTACACAGAGGAGGGGGCGCTGTCTATAATACAGGAGAACATCCCCACCAGGGGCAGCACTGAGTACACAGAGGAGGGGGCGCTGTCTATAATACAGGAGAACATCCCCACCAGGGGCAGCACTGAGTACACAGAGGAGGGGGCGCTATCTATAATACAGGAGAACATCCCCACCAGGGGCAGCGCTGAGTACACAGAGGAGGAGGCGCTGTCTATAATACAGGAGATCATCCCCACCAGGGGCAGCGCTGAGTACACAGAGGAGGGGGCGCTGTCTATAATACAGGAGAACATCCCCACCAGGGGCAGCACTGAGTACACAGAGGAGGGGGCGCTGTCTATAATACAGGAGAACATCTCCACCAGGGGCAGCACTGAGTACACAGAGGAGGAGGCGCTGTCTATAATACAGGAGAACATCCCCACCAGGGGCAGCGCTGAGTACACAGAGGAGGGGGCGCTATCTATAATACAGGAGAATATCCCCACCAGGGGCAGCGCTGAGTACACAGAGGAGGGGGCGCTGTATATAATACAGGAGAACATCTCCACCAGGGGCAGCGCTGAGTACACAGAGGAGGGGGCGCTATCTATAATACAGGAGAACATCCCCACCAGGGGCAGCACTGAGTACACAGAGGAGGAGGCGCTGTCTATAATACAGGAGAACATCCCCACCAGGGGCAGCACTGAGTACACAGAGGAGGAGGCGCTATCTATAATACAGGAGAACATCCCCACCAGGGGCAGCACTGAGTACACAGAGGAGGGGGCGCTGTCTATAATACAGGAGAACATCCCCACCAGGGGCAGCACTGAGTACACAGAGGAGGAGGCGCTGTCTATAATACAGGAGATCATCCCCACCAGGGGCAGCGCTGAGTACACAGAGGAGGGGGCGCTGTCTATAATACAGGAGAACATCCCCACCAGGGGCAGCACTGAGTACACAGAGGAGGGGGCGCTGTCTATAATACAGGAGAACATCTCCACCAGGGGCAGCACTGAGTACACAGAGGAGGAGGCGCTGTCTATAATACAGGAGAACATCCCCACCAGGGGCAGCGCTGAGTACACAGAGGAGGGGGCGCTATCTATAATACAGGAGAATATCCCCACCAGGGGCAGCGCTGAGTACACAGAGGAGGGGGCGCTGTATATAATACAGGAGAACATCTCCACCAGGGGCAGCGCTGAGTACACAGAGGAGGGGGCGCTGTCTATAATACAGGAGAACATCTCCACCAGGGGCAGCACTGAGTACACAGAGGAGGGGGCGCTATCTATAATACAGGAGAACATCCCCACCAGGGGCAGCACTGAGTACACAGAGGAGGAGGCGCTGTCTATAATACAGGAGAACATCCCCACCAGGGGCAGCGCTGAGTACACAGAGGAGGAGGCGCTGTCTATAATACAGGAGATCATCCCCACCAGGGGCAGCGCTGAGTACACAGAGGAGGGGGCGCTGTCTATAATACAGGAGAACATCCCCACCAGGGGCAGCACTGAGTACACAGAGGAGGGGGCGCTGTCTATAATACAGGAGAACATCCCCACCAGGGGCAGCACTGAGTACACAGAGGAGGGGGCGCTGTCTATAATACAGGAGAACATCCCCACCAGGGGCAGCACTGAGTACACAGAGGAGGGGGCGCTATCTATAATACAGGAGAACATCCCCACCAGGGGCAGCGCTGAGTACACAGAGGAGGAGGCGCTGTCTATAATACAGGAGATCATCCCCACCAGGGGCAGCGCTGAGTACACAGAGGAGGGGGCGCTGTCTATAATACAGGAGAACATCCCCACCAGGGGCAGCACTGAGTACACAGAGGAGGGGGCGCTGTCTATAATACAGGAGAACATCTCCACCAGGGGCAGCACTGAGTACACAGAGGAGGAGGCGCTGTCTATAATACAGGAGAACATCCCCACCAGGGGCAGCGCTGAGTACACAGAGGAGGGGGCGCTATCTATAATACAGGAGAATATCCCCACCAGGGGCAGCGCTGAGTACACAGAGGAGGGGGCGCTGTATATAATACAGGAGAACATCTCCACCAGGGGCAGCGCTGAGTACACAGAGGAGGGGGCGCTATCTATAATACAGGAGAACATCCCCACCAGGGGCAGCACTGAGTACACAGAGGAGGAGGCGCTGTCTATAATACAGGAGAACATCCCCACCAGGGGCAGCACTGAGTACACAGAGGAGGGGGCGCTGTCTATAATACAGGAGAACATCCCCACCAGGGGCAGCACTGAGTACACAGAGGAGGGGGCGCTGTCTATAATACAGGAGAACATCCCCACCAGGGGCAGCACTGAGTACACAGAGGAGGGGGCGCTGTCTATAATACAGGAGAACATCTCCACCAGGGGCAGCGCTGAGTACACAGAGGAGGAGGCACTGTATAATACAGGAGAACATCCCCACCAGGGGCAGCGCTGAGTACACAGAGGAGGGGGCGCTGTCTATAATACAGGAGAACATCTCCACCAGGGGCAGCGCTGAGTACACAGAGGAGGAGGCGCTGTCTATAATACAGGAGAACATCCCCACCAGGGGCAGCGCTGAGTACACAGAGGAGGGGGCGCTGTCTATAATACAGGAGAACATCTCCACCAGGGGCAGCACTGAGTACACAGAGGAGGAGGCGCTGTCTATAATACAGGAGAACATCCCCACCAGGGGCAGCGCTGAGTACACAGAGGAGGGGGCGCTGTATATAATACAGGAGAACATCTCCACCAGGGGCAGCACTGAGTACACAGAGGAGGGGGCGCTGTATATAATACAGGAGAACATCTCCACCAGGGGCAGCGCTGAGTACACAGAGGAGGGGGCGCTATCTATAATACAGGAGAACATCCCCACCAGGGGCAGCACTGAGTACACAGAGGAGGGGGCGCTGTCTATAATACAGGAGAACATCTCCACCAGGGGCAGCGCTGAGTACACAGAGGAGGGGGCGCTGTCTATAATACAGGAGAACATCCCCACCAGGGGCAGCGCTGAGTACACAGAGGAGGGGGCGCTGTCTATAATACAGGAGAACATCTCCACCAGGGGCAGCACTGAGTACACAGAGGAGGAGGCGCTGTCTATAATACAGGAGAACATCCCCACCAGGGGCAGCGCTGAGTACACAGAGGAGGGGGCGCTATCTATAATACAGGAGAATATCCCCACCAGGGGCAGCGCTGAGTACACAGAGGAGGGGGCGCTGTATATAATACAGGAGAACATCTCCACCAGGGGCAGCGCTGAGTACACAGAGGAGGGGGCGCTATCTATAATACAGGAGAACATCCCCACCAGGGGCAGCACTGAGTACACAGAGGAGGAGGCGCTGTCTATAATACAGGAGAACATCCCCACCAGGGGCAGCACTGAGTACACAGAGGAGGAGGCGCTGTCTATAATACAGGAGATCATCCCCACCAGGGGCAGCGCTGAGTACACAGAGGAGGAGGCGCTGTCTATAATACAGGAGATCATCCCCACCAGGGGCAGCGCTGAGTACACAGAGGAGGGGGCGCTGTCTATAATACAGGAGAACATCCCCACCAGGGGCAGCACTGAGTACACAGAGGAGGGGGCGCTGTCTATAATACAGGAGAACATCCCCACCAGGGGCAGCACTGAGTACACAGAGGAGGGGGCGCTGTCTATAATACAGGAGAACATCCCCACCAGGGGCAGCACTGAGTACACAGAGGAGGGGGCGCTATCTATAATACAGGAGAACATCCCCACCAGGGGCAGCGCTGAGTACACAGAGGAGGAGGCGCTGTCTATAATACAGGAGATCATCCCCACCAGGGGCAGCGCTGAGTACACAGAGGAGGGGGCGCTGTCTATAATACAGGAGAACATCCCCACCAGGGGCAGCACTGAGTACACAGAGGAGGGGGCGCTGTCTATAATACAGGAGAACATCTCCACCAGGGGCAGCACTGAGTACACAGAGGAGGAGGCGCTGTCTATAATACAGGAGAACATCCCCACCAGGGGCAGCGCTGAGTACACAGAGGAGGGGGCACTATCTATAATACAGGAGAATATCCCCACCAGGGGCAGCGCTGAGTACACAGAGGAGGGGGCGCTGTATATAATACAGGAGAACATCTCCACCAGGGGCAGCGCTGAGTACACAGAGGAGGGGGCGCTATCTATAATACAGGAGAACATCCCCACCAGGGGCAGCACTGAGTACACAGAGGAGGAGGCGCTGTCTATAATACAGGAGAACATCCCCACCAGGGGCAGCACTGAGTACACAGAGGAGGGGGCGCTGTCTATAATACAGGAGAACATCCCCACCAGGGGCAGCACTGAGTACACAGAGGAGGGGGCGCTGTCTATAATACAGGAGAACATCCCCACCAGGGGCAGCACTGAGTACACAGAGGAGGGGGCGCTGTCTATAATACAGGAGAACATCTCCACCAGGGGCAGCGCTGAGTACACAGAGGAGGAGGCACTGTATAATACAGGAGAACATCCCCACCAGGGGCAGCGCTGAGTACACAGAGGAGGGGGCGCTGTCTATAATACAGGAGAACATCCCCACCAGGGGCAGCGCTGAGTACACAGAGGAGGGGGCGCTGTCTATAATACAGGAGAACATCCCCACCAGGGGCAGCACTGAGTACACAGAGGAGGGGGCGCTGTATAATACAGGAGAACATCTCCACCAGGGGCAGCACTGAGTACACAGAGGAGGAGGCGCTGTCTATAATACAGGAGAACATCCCCACCAGGGGCAGCACTGAGTACACAGAGGAGGGGGCGCTGTCTATAATACAGGAGAACATCCCCACCAGGGGCAGCACTGAGTACACAGAGGAGGGGGCGCTGTCTATAATACAGGAGAACATCCCCACCAGGGGCAGCACTGAGTACACAGAGGAGGGGGCGCTGTCTATAATACAGGAGAACATCCCCACCAGGGGCAGCACTGAGTACACAGAGGAGGGGGCGCTGTATAATACAGGAGAACATCTCCACCAGGGGCAGCACTGAGTACACAGAGGAGGAGGCGCTGTCTATAATACAGGAGAACATCCCCACCAGGGGCAGCACTGAGTACACAGAGGAGGGGGCGCTGTCTATAATACAGGAGAACATCCCCACCAGGGGCAGCGCTGAGTACACAGAGGAGGGGGCGCTGTATATAATACAGGAGAACATCCCCACCAGGGGCAGCACTGAGTACACAGAGGAGGAGGCGCTGTCTATAATACAGGAGAACATCCCCACCAGGGGCAGCACTGAGTACACAGAGGAGGGGGCGCTGTATAATACAGGAGAACATCTCCACCAGGGGCAGCACTGAGTACACAGAGGAGGAGGCGCTGTCTATAATACAGGAGAACATCCCCACCAGGGGCAGCGCTGAGTACACAGAGGAGGAGGCGCTGTGTATAATACAGGAGAAAATCCCCACCAGGGGCAGCGCTGAGTACACAGAGGAGGGGGCGCTGTCTATAATAGAGGGGAACATCCCCACCAGGGGCAGCACTGAGTACACAGAGGAGGGGGCGCTGTATAATACAGGAGAACATCTCCACCAGGGGCAGCACTGAGTACACAGAGGAGGAGGCGCTGTCTATAATACAGGAGACCATCTCCACCAGGGGCAGCGCTGAGTACACAGAGGAGGGGGCGCTGTCTATATTTGGGGATTTTCACTAGTAACTGAGGGGGGGGGGGGAACGGTCTATTATACTGGAGGTCCCATAAAACCCCGGGGCAGAATACAGAATATTATGGAGCCTGATTATAGGTCTCACCTCTTTCAGATAACAAGAAATTCCCCGTAGAGCGGCTGACATTGATGAAGGAGAGGCCAACTACAGGGGGAAGAGAAGGAAAAAATATCTCACACACAATAATATCACACGAGCGGCGACAAAGTGTAGTGAGGGCCGTCCACACTGCGAGTCATGTCTCCTCATACCGACGTCTCCTCATACCGACGTCTCCTCGTACCGACGTCTCCTCGTACCGACGTCTCCTCGTACCGACGTCTCCTAGTACCGATGTCTCCTCATACCGACGTCTCCTAGTATTAATCTCTCCTAGTACCGACGTCCCCTCATGCCGACGTCTCCTAGTACCGACGTCCCCTCATGCCGACGTCTCCTCGTACCGACGTCTCCTCGTACCGACGTCTCCTCGTACCGACGTCTCCTCGTATTAATCTCTCCTAGTACCGACGTCTCCTCATACCGACGTCTCCTCGTACCGACGTCTCCTCGTACCGACGTCTCCTCGTACCGACGTCTCCTCGTATTAATCTCTCCTAGTACCGACGTCTCCTCATACCGACGTCTCCTAGTACCGACGTCTCCTCGTACTGACGTCTCCTCGTATTAATCTCTCCTCGTACCGACGTCTCCTCGTACCGACGTCTCCTCGTACCGACGTCTCCTCGTATTAATCTCTCCTAGTACCGACGTCTCCTCGTACCGACGTCTCCTCGTACTCGACGTCTCCTCGTACTGACGTCTCCTCGTATTAATCTCTCCTAGTAGTGATGTCTCCTCGTACCGACGTCTCCTCGTATTAATCTCTCCTAGTACCGACGTCTCCTCGTACCGACGTCTCCTCGTATTAATCTCTCCTAGTACCGACGTCTCCTCGTACCGACGTCTCCTCGTACCGACGTCTCCTCGTATTAATCTCTCCTAGTACTGATGTCTCCTCGTACCGACGTCTCCTCGTACCGACGTCTCCTCGTACCGATGTCTCCTCGTATTAATCTCTCCTAGTACATTGTCTCCTAGTACCGACGTCTCCTAGTACCGACGTCTCCTAGTAGTGATATCTCCTAGTACTGACATCTCCTAGTACCGACGTCTCCTAGTACTGACGTCTCCTAGTACCAACGTCTCCTCGTACCAACGTCTCCTCGTACCAACGTCTCCTCGTATTAATCTCTCCTAGTACTGATGTCTCCTAGTACCGACGTCTCCTCGTACCGACGTCTCCTAGTACCGACGTCTCCTAGTATTAATCTCTCCTAGTACCGACGTCCCCTCATGCCGACGTCTCCTCGTACCGACGTCTCCTAGTACCGACGTCTCCTCATACCGACGTCTCCTCGTACCGACGTCTCCTCGTACCGACGTCTCCTCGTACTGACGTCTCCTAGTATTAATCTCTCCTAGTACCGACGTCTCCTCATACCGACGTCTCCTCGTACCGACGTCTCCTCGTATTAATCTCTCCTAGTACCGACGTCTCCTAGTACCGACGTCTCCTCGTACCGACGTCTCCTCGTACCGACGTCTCCTCGTACTGACGTCTCCTCGTATTAATCTCTCCTCGTACCGACGTCTCCTCGTACCGATGTCTCCTCGTACCGACGTCTCCTCGTATTAATCTCTCCTAGTAGTGATGTCTCCTCGTACCGACGTCTCCACGTATTAATCTCTCCTAGTACCGACGTCTCCTCGTACCGACGTCTCCTTGTACCGACGTCTCCTCGTACTCGACGTCTCCTCGTACCGACGTCTCCTCGTACTGACGTCTCCTCGTATTAATCTCTCCTAGTAGTGATGTCTCCTCGTACCGACGTCTCCTCGTATTAATCTCTCCTAGTACCGACGTCTCCTCGTACCGACGTCTCCTCGTATTAATCTCTCCTAGTACCGACGTCTCCTCGTACCGACGTCTCCTCGTACCGACGTGTCCTCGTATTAATCTCTCCTAGTACTGATGTCTCCTAGTACCGACGTCTCCTAGTACCGACGTCTCCTAGTACCGACGTCTCCTCGTACCGACGTCTCCTCGTATTAATCTCTCCTAGTACTGATGTCTCCTCGTATTAATCTCTCCTAGTACTGATGTCTCCTCGTACCGACGTCTCCTCGTACCGACGTCTCCTCGTACCGACGTCTCCTCGTACCGACGTCTCCTCGTACAGACGTCGCCTCGTACCGATGTCTCCTCGTACCGACGTCTCCTCGTACCGATGTCTCCTCGTATTAATCTCTCCTAGTACATTGTCTCCTAGTACCGACGTCTCCTAGTACCGACGTCTCCTCGTACCGACGTCTCCTAGTACCGACGTCTCCTAGTATTAATCTCTCCTAGTACCGACGTCCCCTCATGCCGACGTCTCCTCGTACCGACGTCTCCTCGTATTAATCTCTCCTAGTACTGATGTCTCCTCGTACCGACGTCTCCTCGTACCGACGTCTCCTCGTACCGACGTCTCCTCGTACAGACGTCGCCTCGTACCGATGTCTCCTCGTACCGACGTCTCCTCGTACCGATGTCTCCTCGTATTAATCTCTCCTAGTACATTGTCTCCTAGTACCGACGTCTCCTAGTACCGACGTCTCCTAGTAGTGATATCTCCTAGTACTGACATCTCCTAGTACCGACGTCTCCTAGTACTGACGTCTCCTAGTACCGACGTCTCCTCGTACCAACGTCTCCTCGTACCAACGTCTCCTCGTATTAATCTCTCCTAGTACTGATGTCTCCTAGTACCGACGTCTCCTCGTACCGACGTCTCCTAGTACCGACGTCTCCTCGTACTGACGTTTCCTCGTAACGACGTCTCCTCGTACCGACGTCTCCTCGTACCGACGTCTCCTCCTACCGACGTCTCCTAGTACCAACGTCTCCTAGTACCGACGTCTCCTCGTACCGACGTCTCCTCGTATTAATCTCTCCTAGTACCGACGTCTCCTAGTACCGACGTCTCCTCGTACCGACGTCTCCTCGTACCGACGTCTCCTCGTATTAATCTCTCCTAGTACTGATGTCTCCTAGTACCGACGTCTCCTCGTACCGACGTCTCCTCGTACCGACGTCTCCTCGTACCGACGTCTCCTCGTACCGACGTCTCCTCGTATTAATCTCTCCTAGTACTGATGTCTCCTCGTACCGACGTCTCCTCGTACCGACGTCTCCTCGTACCGACGTCTCCTCGTACAGACGTCGCCTCGTACCGATGTCTCCTCGTACCGACGTCTCCTCGTACCGATGTCTCCTCGTATTAATCTCTCCTAGTACATTGTCTCCTAGTACCGACGTCTCCTAGTACCGACGTCTCCTAGTAGTGATATCTCCTAGTACTGACATCTCCTAGTACCGACGTCTCCTAGTACTGACGTCTCCTAGTACCGACGTCTCCTCGTACCAACGTCTCCTCGTACCAACGTCTCCTCGTACCAACGTCTCCTCGTATTAATCTCTCCTAGTACTGATGTCTCCTAGTACCGACGTCTCCTCGTACCGACGTCTCCTAGTACCGACGTCTCCTCGTACTGACGTTTCCTCGTACCGACGTCTCCTCGTACCGACGTCTCCTCCTACCGACGTCTCCTAGTACCAACGTCTCCTAGTACCGACGTCTCCTCGTACCGACGTCTCCTCGTATTAATCTCTCCTAGTACCGACGTCTCCTAGTACCGACGTCTCCTCGTACCGACGTCTCCTCGTACCGACGTCTCCTCGTATTAATCTCTCCTAGTACTGATGTCTCCTAGTACCGACGTCTCCTCGTACCGACGTCTCCTCGTACCGACGTCTCCTCGTACCGACGTCTCCTCGTATTAATCTCTCCTAGTACTGATGTCTCCTCGTACCGACGTCTCCTAGTACCGACGTCTCCTCGTACCGACGTCTCCTCGTACCGACGTCTCCTCGTATTAATCTCTCCTATCTCCTCGTATTAATCTCTCCTCGTACCGACGTCTCCTCGTACCGACGTCTCCTCGTACTGACGTCTCCTCGTACCGACGTCTCCTCGTACCGACGTCTCCTCGTACCGACGTCTCCTCGTATTAATCTCTCCTAGTACTGATGTCTCCTCGTACCGACGTCTCCTCGTACCGACGTCTCCTCGTACCGACGTCTCCTCGTACCGACGTCTCCTCGTACCGACGTCTCCTCGTACCGACGTCTCCTCGTATTAATCTCTCCTAGTACTGATGTCTCCTCGTACCGACGTCTCCTAGTACCGACGTCTCCTCGTACCGACGTCTCCTCGTATTAATCTCTCCTATCTCCTCGTATTAATCTCTCCTAGTACTGATGTCTCCTCGTACCGACGTCTCCTCGTACCGACGTCTCCTCGTACCGACGTCTCCTCGTACCGACGTCACCTCGTACCGACGTCTCCTCGTACCGACGTCTCCTCGTACCGACGTCTCTCAGCAGTGATGTCTCGCTCACTATTGCTGTCTCTGCGGTCTCTTACAGGGATCTGCCTCTCCAGGCACAGGTTGAAGTGCTTCTTCTCTCCCGGCTTCAGCCTCCGCAGCGGGACGCGCGTTTCTCCAATGAACTCGTTATGACTCAGTTTGTCTTCATCACAGACAGAGATCCTGAGGAGAGAGCGGAGTCTCGTGAGGAAGATGGACGTTTCCCACCTCGCACTCGCATAACAGCCGGATTCATTCACAACCAAGGGCAAAAATACACCCATCCCACAGGCAGGTTTTTGGCAGTTTTCTTTAACAATTTCAGCTCTTATAATACCGCCATATGGCATCAAGATAATACTGCAATATTAAGCCTACATCATACCACCCTATGGTACCGAAACAATATAAAGCATCCTAGAAAAATACCCCATAATACTGCCATAGAGTGCTGACATATTCAGCACACATAATACTGCCATAGAGTGCCAACCTAATACTGACTGTGAGGCACCGCTAGCATTGTACGCAGTGAAGAGGCAGTGACCCACAAAGTTCCAACACAAAGGCTCTTTAATATGTTTCCTCACAGCATTAAAGTCCAATTCCCACACAAATGCATATAACATCTGTGTATATTATCAGTGTTCAGTTCACACCGGTTCATAGCAATACACATCATATGGCTTTTAGATTACAGTCCCTAAACACACTGGACATCTCCTTGTCCAGTATCCATGGGGCGACCGCATGCCATATTACAGACTCCATACACACAGCCTCATATGTTGCAGACACTACACACTCCAGCCGTCCTCTGACTAGTTCTCGTGGGTGTCCTGCACCGCTGTATCACAGTCTCTTTACTCACAGCTAAGAATATCCTCCGGATAGCAGCTGGGCACCATATCCACCTGTTTTCAATCGTTACACATGCTAGTCCTCTTTTGGGCACAGGACATCCACCTACGGGCACAGGACTGTCCACATCCGACTCCTCCGGGCACAGGACATCCACCTCCGGGCACAGGACTGTCCACATCCGACTCCTCTGGGCACAGGACATCCACCTCTGGGCACAGGACTGTCCACATCCGACTCCTCAGGGCACAGGACCTCCACCTCCGGGCACAGGACTATCCACATCCAAGACCACTACCATGGACGACTTGTATCGCTGTATACGCTGCGGGTGCCAGGCTATTCAGCTGCCCTGGGTGCTGGCTCTGCTGGCCTGTGCCTCCATACACTCAGCCAGCGCTCTGCAGGCCTCTGCTCTGCACACCAACACACACCAAACTGACACTGACGTTGCACCTGACACACCCATAGCCCTTACTGCGGGGCTTTTTAACACACAAATCTGTGGCCTTCAGCCACATGGAAATCCCGGATTGGAAATCCGTGACTCCCATGCACACCTATGGACTTCATCCGTCTCCAAGCACAACCTGGGGAGATTATTACATTTAATCTGCATTACAGTCACCGCTACGCCCATGACTGCCATGCACACCTATGGACTTCATACATTTCCATGCACAACCTGGGGAGAGCACACAGCAACCCCTACCTGTGACACGAGTCACTGCCTCACATGACATATTCAGCACACATAATACTGCCATATAGTGCTAACCTAATACTGACATATTCAGCACACATAATACTGCCATATAGTGCTAACCAAATACTGACATAATCAGCACACATAATACTGCCATATAGTGCTAACCTAATACTGACATATTCAGCACACATAATACTGCCATATAGTGCTAACCTAATACTGACATATTCAGCACACATAATGCTGCCATATAGTGCTAACCTAATACTGACATATTCAGCACACATAATACTGCCATATAGTGCTAACCAAATACTGACATAATCAGCACACATAATACTGTCATATAGTGCTAACCTAATACTGACATATTCAGCACACATAATACTGCCATATAGTGCTAACCTAATACTGACATATTCAGCACACATAATACTGCCATATAGTGCTAACCTAATGCTGACATATTCAGCACACATAACACTGCCATACAGTGCTAACCTAATACTGACATATTCAGCACACATAATACTGCCATATAGTGCTAACCTAATACTGGCATATTCAGCACACATAATACTGCCATATAGTGCTAACCTAATGCTGACATATTCAGCTCACATAATACTGCCATACAGTGCTAACCTAATGCTGACATATTCAGCACACATAATACTGCCATATAGTGCTAACCTAATACTGGCATATTCAGCACACATAATACTGCCATATAGTGCTAACCTAATGCTGACATATTCAGCACACATAATACTGCCATATAGTGCTAACCAAATACTGACATAATCAGCACACATAATACTGTCATATAGTGCTAACCTAATACTGACATATTCAGCACACATAATACTGCCATATAGTGCTAACCTAATTCTGACATATTCAGCACACATAATACTGCCATATAGTGCTAACCTAATGCTGACATATTCAGCACACATAACACTGCCATACAGTGCTAACCTAATACTGACATATTCAGCACACATAATACTGCCATATAGTGCTAACCTAATACTGGCATATTCAGCACACATAATACTGCCATATAGTGCTAACCTAATGCTGACATATTCAGCACACATAACACTGCCATACAGTGCTAACCTAATATTGACATATTCAGCACACATAATACTGCCATACAGTGCTAACCTAATGCTGACATATTCAGCACACATAACACTGCCATACAGTGCTAACCTAATATTGACATATTCAGCACACATAACACTGCCATACAGTGCTAACCTAATACTGACATATTCAGCACACATAATACTGCCATATAGTGCTAACCTAATGCTGACATATTCAGCACACATAACACTGCCATACAGTGCTAACCTAATACTGACATATTCAGCACACATAATACTGCCATACAGTGCTAACCTAATACTGACATATTCAGCACACATAATACTGCCATACAGTGCTAACCTAATGCTGACATAATCAGCACACATAACACTGCCATACAGTGCTAACCTAATATTGACATATTCAGCACACATAACACTGCCATACAGTGCTAACCTAATACTGACATATTCAGCACACATAATACTGCCATATAGTGCTAACCTAATACTGACATATTCAGCACACATAATACTGCCAGAAAATGCTAACCTAAAACTGACATATTCAGCACACATAATACTGCCATATAGTGCTAACCTAATATTGACATATTCAGCACCCATAATACTGCCATAAAATGCTAACCTAATACTGACATATTCAGCACACATAATACTGCCATATAGTGCTAACCTAATATTGACATATTCAGCACCCATAATACTGCCATACAGTGCTAAACTAATATTGACATATTCAGCACACATAATACTGCCATATAGTGCTAACCTAATATTGACATATTCAGCACACATAATACTGTCATATAGTGCTAACCTAATACTGACATATTCAGCACACATAATACTGCCATACAGTGCTAAACTAATATTGACATATTCAGCACACATAATACTGCCATATAGTGCTAACCTAATATTGACATATTCAGCACACATAATACTGCCATATAGTGCTAACCTAATACTGACATATTCAGCACACATAATACTGCCATACAGTGCTAAACTAATATTGACATATTCAGCACACATAATACTGCCATATAGTGCTAACCTAATATTGACATATTCAGCACCCATAATACTGCCATATAGTGCTAACCTAATACTGACATATTCAGCACACATAATACTGCCATACAGTGCTAAACTAATATTGACATATTCAGCACACATAATACTGCCATACAGTGCTAACCTAATACTGACATATTCAGCACACATAATACTGCCATATAGTGCTAACCTAATACTGACATATTCAGCACACATAATACTGCCATAAAATGCTAACCTAATACTGACATATTCAGCACACATAATGCTGCCATATAGTGCTAACCTAATATTGACATATTCAGCACACATAATACTGCCATATAGTATATTCAGCACACAATACTGTCATACAGTGATAACCTAATATTGACATATTCAGCACACATAATACTGCCATATAGTATATTCAGCACACAATACTGTCATACAGTGCTAACCTAATACTGACATATTCAGCACACATAATACTGCCAGTGTCCAAATAACATTCAATATGCTATAATAATTCTACCTTGAAGATTCCCTATAGCGCCACCATATGGTGAAAGGTAATACTGCTATATAAAATCCCTATAATACCTCCATTAGGAGCCCAAATCATATGCAATATTCCATTTTACTGAGACCTGATATAAAACCATATAGTGCAAAGATTATGCTGCCATATGCCACCCACAAAATACCGTATTATAGTGTCAGAGTGGTGTTTCATATATTTCATAAAAGTGCCCTCATAATACCGCCATGTAGTTCCAAGATTATACTGTCATTTACATCATGGGTAATAATAGTGCCCATATAATATGCACCCTGCTTTTCCAAAAATAGTTTCGAGTCCCTTCCCAGAGGACCTGTCACCAAGTGAAAAGTGGCCGATTTTGCGCTCATTTTATTTCCGTTTCTCCCCTGAGTTTTCTGTTTTTTTTGTTTTTTAGAAATCCGCCATACGGTTCTAGAGATATGGATCTTTTTATTTAGTGATTTTAGTAAGGGGGCGTGACTCTTAGTGTAATTATGCAAAACAGCCTAAAGACACTCCCCAGAGGATCTGTGAGCCACGCCCCTTTAGTAAAACCATAGAAATTAGCACTAAATAAAAAGGTCTATATCTCTGGAACCGTATGGCGGATTTAAAAAAAAATAAAGAAATAAATGCTCAGGGGAGCAGCAGGAATAAAACAAGTAAAAAAACTGGTCACTTTTGACCCGGTGACAAGACCTCTTTATAATTCTTTTGACGTTTAACTGTCGCCTCCTTCCTGGTACAGGTCACATGACTGCTCATCTCATGTCAACGTTCTGCTGTAAAGCCACCGGAAACATGTCGTGGTACATCATCAGACGCCCGCTCACCTCAGGATCTTTTTGGCCATGTCCTCGGGGGTGATGCCGCAGTAGGTGAGATTTTCGTTCCACGTGGGGTTTAGGGTGTTCCTCACAATTCGGGTCTTCAGCTTGTTTGCCTGAGAGAAGAACATCAGTCATTGCCTAGAGCAGGGTCTCATTCTACGGGGATTCTAATGGGTAATACAGGTCCTTCTCAAAAAATTAGCATATAGTGTTAAATGTCATTATTTACCATAATGTAATGATTACAATTAAACTTTCATATATTATAGATTCATTATCCACCAACTGAAATTTGTCAGGTCTTTTATTGTTTTAATACTGATGATTTTGGCATACAACTCCTGATAACCCAAAAAACCTGTCTCAATAAATTAGCATATCAGGAAAAGGTTCTCTAAACGACCTATTACCCTAATCTTCTGAATCAACTAATTAACTCTAAACACATGCAAAAGATACCTGAGGCTTATATAAACTCCCTGCCGGGTTCATTAATCAAAACCCCCATCATGGGTAAGACTAGCGACCTGACAGATGTCAAGAAGGCCATCATTGACACCCTCAAGCAAGAGGGTAAGACCCAGAAAGAAATTTCTCAACAAATAGGCTGTTCCCAGAGTGCTGTATCAAGGCACCTCAATGGTAAGTCTGTTGGAAGGAAACAATGTGGCAGAAAACGCTGTACAACGAGAAGAGGAGACCGGACCCTGAGGAAGATTGTGGAGAAGGAGCGATTCCAGACCTTGGGGAACCTGAGGAAGCAGTGGACTGAGTCTGGTGTGGAAACATCCAGAGCCACCGTGCACAGGCGTGTGCAGGAAATGGGCTACAGGTGCCGCATTCCCCAGGTAAAGCCACTTTTGAACCACAAACAGCGGCAGAGGCGCCTGACCTGGGCTACAGAGAAGCAGCACTGGACTGTTGCTAAGTGGTCCCAAGTACTTTTTTCTGATGAAAGCAAATTTTGCATGTCATTCGGAAATCAAGGTGCCAGAGTCTGGAGGAAGACTGGGGAGAAGGAAATGCCAAAATGCCTGAAGTCCAGTGTCAAGTACCCACAGTCAGTGATGGTGTGGGGTGCCATGTCAGCTGCTGGTGTTGGTCCACTGTGTTTCATCAAGGGCAGGGTCAATGCAGCTAGCTATCAGGAGATTTTGGAGCACTTCATGCTTCCATCGGCTGAAATGCTTTATGGTGATGAAGATTTCATTTTTTCAGCACGACCTGGCACCTGCTCACAGTGCCAAAACCACTGGTAAATGGTTTACTGACCATGGTATTACTGTGCTCAATTGGCCTGCCAACTCTCCTGACCTGAACCCCATAGAGAATCTGTGGGATATTGTGAAGAGAAAGTTGAGAGACGCAAGACCCAACACTCTGGATGAGCTTAAGGCCGCTATTGAAGCATCCTGGGCCTCCATAACATCTCAGCAGTGTCACAGGCTGATTGCCTCCATGCCACGCCGCATTGAAGCAGTCATTTCTGCCAAAGGATTCCCCACCAAGTATTGAGTGCATAACTGAACATTATTATTTGATGGTTTTTTTGTTTGTTATTAAAACCCTGCTGTTCTGTTGGTCAAAAATGACCGACTTTGAACTTCAATATTCTTTAAAATATTCAAGATGCGGCTCTGAAACCCGTGGCCGACCGACCCATCCTCATTTAAGTCAATCAACCACAAGTTTCAGAACCGCATCTTGAACACCCCAAAAAATACCAAAGTTCAAAATAGGTCTCCCCAGACCGAACAGAACAGCAGGGTTAAAAAACACTTTTATTTGATTGGATGGGTGAAATATGCTAATTTATTGAGACAGGTTTTTTGGGTTATCAGGAGTTGTATGCCAAAATCATCAGTATTGAAACAATAAAAGACCTGACAAATTTCAGTTGGTGGATAATGAATCTATAATATATGAAAGTTTAATTGTAATCATTACATTATGGTAATTAATGAAATTTAACACTATATGCTAATTTTTTGAGAAGGACCTGTATATCAGGGACCCCCTCACAGTTCTTCCTGTCCTTACTCTCAGGGCCCCACAGTGTCCAGCCGGACCTGACTAATCAGATGATCGATGATACAATTAGCATCGATCCAGGCCAGACTAGGGGAGCGCAGAGGTGGATTCCTGGGATGGAGGTTATTACATTAGGCCCTAATAGGCGAGCCCAGAGAGACTCACTAATCCAGTGCCAGACTGGGCGGTGGCAGCAGCGCCCGCCGGTGATCCGTACAGATGGCAGAATGATCGGCTCACTGTGGAATAAATATTAAGAAGAGCACACATGACCAGGGTGGGCACGCACGACCAGGGTGAGCACGCACGACCAGGGTGGGCACCACGACCAGGGTGGGCACGCACGACCAGGGTGAACACGCACGACCAGGGTGAACACGCACGACCAGGGTGGGCACACACGACCAGGGTGGGCACGCACGACCAGGGTGGGCACGCACGACCAGGGTGGGCAGGGGCACTGCAGACAGGATTAAACTGAAGTGAGTGATATCATGGACATATTAGTGAGGTCACTGCCCGCACAGCTCACTCTGGCACTGCCAGCGTACATCACCAGGGCACTTCCATGTTACACCATCAGGTTAGTGCCAATCTACACAACCTCGGATGTGCCGATCTACATCACTCTGACAGAGACAATTTATACCATCTGGACACTGCCAACCTTCACGTCCTTAGAAATGCCAATTTATTTAACCTGGGCAGTGCCATACTACATGACCCGGGCAGTGCCAAGCTTCAGCACCTTGGAATTGTCCATCTAGATTACATGCACAGCAGCAGCCTACACAACCTGGGCATTGCCAATCAAAACCACTAGTGCAATTACAACTTATACCACCTTGGAAATGCCAGTCTAGATCATACGTACAGTGCCAACCTGTGTAATCTGGATAGCGGCTAATTACATCACTCAGGCCATCCCAAACTGCCCCACCCAGGTGATGCCAACCTAAAGCACCTTGGAAGTACCACGCTACATCACAGCAGCCATGCAAACCTACATCCCAGGGGCAGTGCCAGTCAACATCCCAGGGGTAGCACCAGTCTACATCCCAAAGACAGTGCCAGTCTACATCACAGCAGACATGCAAATCTACATCCCAGGGGCAGTGCCAGTCTACATCACAGGGGCAGCACCAGTCTACATCCCAGGGGCAGTGCCAGTTTACATCCCAAGGGCAGCGCCAGTCTACATCCCAGGGGCAGCACCAGTCTACATCCCAGGGGCAGTGCCAGTCTACATCCCAGTGGCAGTGCCAGTCTACATCCCATGGGCAGTGCCAGTCTACATCCCAGGGGCAGTGCCAGTCTACATCCCAGGGGCAGTGCCAGTCTACATCCCAGGGGCAGTGCCAGTCTACATCCCAGGGGCAGCGCCAGTCTACATTCCAGGGGCAGCACCAGTCTACATCCCAGGGGCAGCGCCAGTCTACATCCCAGGGGCAGTGCCAGTCTACATCCCAGGGGCAGTGCCAGTCTACATCCCAGTGGCAGTGCCAGTCTACATCCCATGGGCAGTGCCAGTCTACATCCCAGGAGCAGTGCCAGTCTACATCCCAGGGGCAGCGCCAGTCTGCATAACATAGGCAGTGCCAGTCTACATCCCAGGGGCAGTGTCAGTCTACATCCCAGGGGCAGCGCCAGTCTACATCACAGAGGCAGCGCCAGTCTACATCCCAGGGGCAGCACCAGTCTACATCCCAGGGGCAGCACCAGTCTACATCCCAGGGGCATTGCCAGTCTACATCACAGAGGCAGCGCCAGTCTACATCCCAGGGGCAGCACCAGTCTACATCCCAGGGGCAGCGCCAGTCTACATCACAGAGGCAGCGCCAGTCTACATCCCAAGGGCAGCGCCAGTCTACATCCCAGGGGCAGCACCAGTCTACATCCCAGGGGCAGCGCCAGTCTACATCACAGAGGCAGCGCCAGTCTACATCCCAAGGGCAGCGCCAGTCTACATCCCAGGGGCAGCACCAGTCTACATCCCAGGGGCAGTGCCAGTCTACATCCCAGGGGCATTGCCAGTCTACATCCCAGGGGCAGTGCCAGTCTACATCCCAGGGGCAGTGCCAGTCTACATCCCAGGAGCAACACCAGTCTATATCCCAGGAGCAGCGCCAGTTTACATCCCAAGGGCAGCACCAGTCTACATCCCATGGGCAGTGCCAGTCTACATCCCAGGGCAGTGCCAGTCTATGTCCCAGGGGCAGTGCCAGTCTACATCCCAGGGGCAGTGCCAGTCTGCATCCCAGGGGCAGCGCCAGTCTACATCCCAGGGGCAGTGCCAGTCTACATCACAGGGGCAGCACCAGTCTACATCCCAGGGGCAGTGCCAGTTTACATCCCAAGGGCAGCACCAGTCTACATCCCAGGGGCAGTGCCAGTCGACATCCCAAGGGCAGCACCAGTCTACATCCCAGGGGCAGTGCCAGTCTACATCCCAGGGGCAGTGCCAGTCTACATCCCGGGGCAGTGCCAGTCTACATCCCAGGGGCAGTGCCAGTCTACATCCCAGGGGCAGTGCCAGTCTACATCCCGGGGCAGTGCCAGTCTACATCCCAAGGGCGGCACCAGTCTACATCCCAGGGGCAGTTCCAGTCTACATCCCAGGGGCAGTGCCAGTCTACATCCCAAGGGCGGCACCAGTCTACAACCCAGGGGCAGTGCCAGTCTACATCCCAGGGGCAGTGCCAGTCTACATCACAGGGGCAGCACCAGTCTACATCCCAGGGGCAGTGCCAGTTTACATCCCAGGGGCAGTGCCAGTCTACATCCCGGGGGGCAGTGCCAGTCTACATCCCAAGGGCGGCACCAGTCTACATCCCAGGGGCAGTGCCAGTCTACATCCCAGGGGCAGTGCCATCTACATCACAGGGGCAGCACCAGTCTACATCCCAGGGGCAGTGCCAGTCTACATCCCAGGGGCAGTGCCAGTCTACATCCCGGGGGGCAGTGCCAGTCTACATCCCAAGGGCGGCACCAGTCTACATCCCAAGGGCAGCACCAGTCTCCATCCCAGGAGCAGTGCCAGTCTACATCCCGGGGCAGTGCCAGTCTCCATCCCAGGGGCAGCGCCAGTCTACATCACAGGGGCAGCACCAGTCTACATCCCAGGGGCAGTGCTAGTTTACATCCCAAGGGCAGCACCAGTCTCCATCCCAGGGGCAGTGCCAGTCTACATCCCAGGGGCAGTGCCAGTCTACATCCCGGGGCAGTGCCAGTCTACATCCCAGGGGCAGTGCCAGTCTACATCCCGGGGCAGTGCCAGTCTACATCCCAGGGGCAGTGCCAGTTTACATCCCAGAGGCAGTGCCAGTCTCCATCCCAGGGGCAGCGCCAGTCTGCATCCCAGGGGCAGCGCCAGTCTACATCCCAGGGGCAGTGCCAGTCTCCATCCCAGGGGCAGCACCAGTCTACATCCCAGGGGCAGCGCCAGTCTACATCCCAGGGGCAGCGCCAGTCTACATCCCAGGGGCAGCGCCAGTCTGCATCACATAGGCAGTGTCAGTCTACATCCCAGGGGCAGTGCCAGTCTACATCCCAGGGGCAGTGCCAGTCTACATTCCAGGGGCAGCACCAGTCTACATCCCAGGGGCAGCGCCAGTCTACATCCCAGGGGCAGTGCCAGTCTACATCCCAGGGGCAGTGCCAGTCTACATCCCAGGGGCAGTGCCAGTCTACATCCCAGGGGCAGTGCCAGTCTACATCCCAGGGGCAGCGCCAGTCTGCATCACATAGGCAGTGTCAGTCTATATCCCAGGGGCAGCGCCAGTCTACATCACAGAGGCAGCGCCAGTCTATATCCCAGGGGCAGCGCCAGTCTACATCCCAGGGGCAGCGCCAGTCTACATCCCAGGGTCAGTGCCAGTCTACATCCCAGGGGCAGTGCCAGTCTACATCCCAGGGGCAGCACCAGTCTACATCCCAGGGGCAGTGCCAGTCTACATCCCAGGGGCAGTGCCAGTCTCCATCCCAGGGGCAGTGCCAGTCTCCATCCCAGGGGCAGTGCCAGTCTACATCACAGGGGCAGCACCAGTCTACATCCCAGGGGCAGTGCCAGTCTACATCCCAGGGGCAGTGCCAGTCTACATCCCGGGGCAGTGCCAGTCTACATCCCAAGGGCGGCACCAGTCTACATCCCAGGGGCAGTGCCAGTCTACATCCCAGGGGCAGTGCTAGTTTACATCCCAAGGGCAGCACCAGTCTCCATCCCAGGGGCAGCACCAGTCTACATCCCAGGGGCAGTGCCAGTCTACATCCCAGGGGCAGTGCCAGTCTCCATCCCAGGGGCAGTGCCAGTCTCCATCCCAGGGGCAGTGCCAGTCTACATCACAGGGGCAGCACCAGTCTACATCCCACGGGCAGTGCCAGTCTACATCCCGGGGCAATGCCAGTCTCCATCCCAGGGGCAGCGCCAGTCTACATCCCAGGGGCAGTGCCAGTCTACATCACAGGGGCAGCACCAGTCTACATCCCAGGGGCAGTGCCAGTTTACATCCCAGGGGCAGTGCCAGTCTACATCCCGGGCAGTGCCAGTCTACATCCCAGGGGCAGTGCCAGTTTACATCCCAGAGGCAGTGCCAGTCTCCATCCCAGGGGCAGCGCCAGTCTGCATCCCAGGGGCAGCGCCAGTCTACATCCCAGGGGCAGTGCCAGTCTCCATCCCAGGGGCAGTGCCAGTCTCCATCCCAGGGGCAGTGCCAGTCTACATCCCAAGGGCAGCGCCAGTCTACATCCCAGGGGCAGTGCCAGTCTCCATCCCAGGGGCAGTGCCAGTCTACATCCCAGGGGCAGTGCCAGTCTACATCCCATGGGCAGTGCCAGTCTACATCCCAGGGGCAGCGCCAGTCTACATCCCAGGGGCAGTGCCAGTCTACATCCCAGGGGCAGCGCCAGTCTACATCCCATGGGCAGTGCCAGTCTACATCCCAGGGGCAGTGCCAGTCTACATCCCAGGGGCAGTGCCAGTCTACATCCCAGGGGCAGCGCCAGTCTGCATCACATAGGCAGTGTCAGTCTACATCCCAAGGGCAGCGCCAGTCTACATCCCAGGGGCAGTGCCAGTCTACATCACAGGGGCAGCACCAGTCTACATCCCAGGGGCAGTGCCAGTTTACATCCCAGGGGCAGTGCCAGTCTACATCCCGGGGCAGTGCCAGTCTACATCCCAGGGGCAGTGCCAGTTTACATCCCTGAGGCAGTGCCAGTCTCCATCCCAGGGGCAGCGCCAGTCTGCATCCCAGGGGCAGCGCCAGTCTACATCCCAGGGGCAGTGCCAGTCTCCATCCCAGGGGCAGTGCCAGTCTACATCCCAGGGGCAGCGCCAGTCTACATCCCAGGGGCAGCGCCAGTCTCCATCCCAGGGGCAGTGCCAGTCTACATTCCAGGGGCAGCACCAGTCTACATCCCATGGGCAGTGCCAGTCTACATTCCAAGGGGCAGCGCCGGTCTACATCCCAGGGGCAGTGCCAGTCTACATCCCAGGGGCAGTGCCAGTCTACATCCCATGGGCAGTGCCAGTCTACATCCCAGGGGCAGTGCCAGTCTACATCCCAGGGGCAGTGCCAGTCTACATCCCAGGGGCAGCGCCAGTCTGCATCACATAGGCAGTGTCAGTCTACATCCCAGGGGCAGCGCCAGTCTACATCCCAGGGGCAGCGCCAGTCTACATCACAGAGGCAGCGCCAGTCTACATCCCAAGGGCAGCGCCAGTCTACATCCCAGGGGCAGCACCAGTCTACATCCCAGGGGCAGTGCCAGTCTACATCCCAGGGGCATTGCCAGTCTACATCCCAGGGGCAGTGCCAGTCTACATCCCAGGGGCAGTGCCAGTCTACATCCCAGGAGCAACACCAGTCTATATCCCAGGAGCAGCGCCAGTTTACATCCCAAGGGCAGCACCAGTCTACATCCCATGGGCAGTGCCAGTCTACATCCCAGGGCAGTGCCAGTCTATGTCCCAGGGGCAGTGCCAGTCTACATCCCAGGGGCAGTGCCAGTCTGCATCCCAGGGGCAGCGCCAGTCTACATCCCAGGGGCAGTGCCAGTCTACATCACAGGGGCAGCACCAGTCTACATCCCAGGGGCAGTGCCAGTTTACATCCCAAGGGCAGCACCAGTCTACATCCCAGGGGCAGTGCCAGTCGACATCCCAAGGGCAGCACCAGTCTACATCCCAGGGGCAGTGCCAGTCTACATCCCAGGGGCAGTGCCAGTCTACATCCCGGGGCAGTGCCAGTCTACATCCCAGGGGCAGTGCCAGTCTACATCCCAGGGGCAGTGCCAGTCTACATCCCGGGGCAGTGCCAGTCTACATCCCAAGGGCGGCACCAGTCTACATCCCAGGGGCAGTTCCAGTCTACATCCCAGGGGCAGTGCCAGTCTACATCCCAAGGGCGGCACCAGTCTACAACCCAGGGGCAGTGCCAGTCTACATCCCAGGGGCAGTGCCAGTCTACATCACAGGGGCAGCACCAGTCTACATCCCAGGGGCAGTGCCAGTTTACATCCCAGGGGCAGTGCCAGTCTACATCCCGGGGGGCAGTGCCAGTCTACATCCCAAGGGCGGCACCAGTCTACATCCCAGGGGCAGTGCCAGTCTACATCCCAGGGGCAGTGCCATCTACATCACAGGGGCAGCACCAGTCTACATCCCAGGGGCAGTGCCAGTCTACATCCCAGGGGCAGTGCCAGTCTACATCCCGGGGGGCAGTGCCAGTCTACATCCCAAGGGCGGCACCAGTCTACATCCCAAGGGCAGCACCAGTCTCCATCCCAGGAGCAGTGCCAGTCTACATCCCGGGGCAGTGCCAGTCTCCATCCCAGGGGCAGCGCCAGTCTACATCACAGGGGCAGCACCAGTCTACATCCCAGGGGCAGTGCTAGTTTACATCCCAAGGGCAGCACCAGTCTCCATCCCAGGGGCAGTGCCAGTCTACATCCCAGGGGCAGTGCCAGTCTACATCCCGGGGCAGTGCCAGTCTACATCCCAGGGGCAGTGCCAGTCTACATCCCGGGGCAGTGCCAGTCTACATCCCAGGGGCAGTGCCAGTTTACATCCCAGAGGCAGTGCCAGTCTCCATCCCAGGGGCAGCGCCAGTCTGCATCCCAGGGGCAGCGCCAGTCTACATCCCAGGGGCAGTGCCAGTCTCCATCCCAGGGGCAGCACCAGTCTACATCCCAGGGGCAGCGCCAGTCTACATCCCAGGGGCAGCGCCAGTCTACATCCCAGGGGCAGCGCCAGTCTGCATCACATAGGCAGTGTCAGTCTACATCCCAGGGGCAGTGCCAGTCTACATCCCAGGGGCAGTGCCAGTCTACATTCCAGGGGCAGCACCAGTCTACATCCCAGGGGCAGCGCCAGTCTACATCCCAGGGGCAGTGCCAGTCTACATCCCAGGGGCAGTGCCAGTCTACATCCCAGGGGCAGTGCCAGTCTACATCCCAGGGGCAGTGCCAGTCTACATCCCAGGGGCAGCGCCAGTCTGCATCACATAGGCAGTGTCAGTCTATATCCCAGGGGCAGCGCCAGTCTACATCACAGAGGCAGCGCCAGTCTATATCCCAGGGGCAGCGCCAGTCTACATCCCAGGGGCAGCGCCAGTCTACATCCCAGGGTCAGTGCCAGTCTACATCCCAGGGGCAGTGCCAGTCTACATCCCAGGGGCAGCACCAGTCTACATCCCAGGGGCAGTGCCAGTCTACATCCCAGGGGCAGTGCCAGTCTCCATCCCAGGGGCAGTGCCAGTCTCCATCCCAGGGGCAGTGCCAGTCTACATCACAGGGGCAGCACCAGTCTACATCCCAGGGGCAGTGCCAGTCTACATCCCAGGGGCAGTGCCAGTCTACATCCCGGGGCAGTGCCAGTCTACATCCCAAGGGCGGCACCAGTCTACATCCCAGGGGCAGTGCCAGTCTACATCCCAGGGGCAGTGCTAGTTTACATCCCAAGGGCAGCACCAGTCTCCATCCCAGGGGCAGCACCAGTCTACATCCCAGGGGCAGTGCCAGTCTACATCCCAGGGGCAGTGCCAGTCTCCATCCCAGGGGCAGTGCCAGTCTCCATCCCAGGGGCAGTGCCAGTCTACATCACAGGGGCAGCACCAGTCTACATCCCACGGGCAGTGCCAGTCTACATCCCGGGGCAATGCCAGTCTCCATCCCAGGGGCAGCGCCAGTCTACATCCCAGGGGCAGTGCCAGTCTACATCACAGGGGCAGCACCAGTCTACATCCCAGGGGCAGTGCCAGTTTACATCCCAGGGGCAGTGCCAGTCTACATCCCGGGCAGTGCCAGTCTACATCCCAGGGGCAGTGCCAGTTTACATCCCAGAGGCAGTGCCAGTCTCCATCCCAGGGGCAGCGCCAGTCTGCATCCCAGGGGCAGCGCCAGTCTACATCCCAGGGGCAGTGCCAGTCTCCATCCCAGGGGCAGTGCCAGTCTCCATCCCAGGGGCAGTGCCAGTCTACATCCCAAGGGCAGCGCCAGTCTACATCCCAGGGGCAGTGCCAGTCTCCATCCCAGGGGCAGTGCCAGTCTACATCCCAGGGGCAGTGCCAGTCTACATCCCATGGGCAGTGCCAGTCTACATCCCAGGGGCAGCGCCAGTCTACATCCCAGGGGCAGTGCCAGTCTACATCCCAGGGGCAGCGCCAGTCTACATCCCATGGGCAGTGCCAGTCTACATCCCAGGGGCAGTGCCAGTCTACATCCCAGGGGCAGTGCCAGTCTACATCCCAGGGGCAGCGCCAGTCTGCATCACATAGGCAGTGTCAGTCTACATCCCAAGGGCAGCGCCAGTCTACATCCCAGGGGCAGTGCCAGTCTACATCACAGGGGCAGCACCAGTCTACATCCCAGGGGCAGTGCCAGTTTACATCCCAGGGGCAGTGCCAGTCTACATCCCGGGGCAGTGCCAGTCTACATCCCAGGGGCAGTGCCAGTTTACATCCCTGAGGCAGTGCCAGTCTCCATCCCAGGGGCAGCGCCAGTCTGCATCCCAGGGGCAGCGCCAGTCTACATCCCAGGGGCAGTGCCAGTCTCCATCCCAGGGGCAGTGCCAGTCTACATCCCAGGGGCAGCGCCAGTCTACATCCCAGGGGCAGCGCCAGTCTCCATCCCAGGGGCAGTGCCAGTCTACATTCCAGGGGCAGCACCAGTCTACATCCCATGGGCAGTGCCAGTCTACATTCCAAGGGGCAGCGCCGGTCTACATCCCAGGGGCAGTGCCAGTCTACATCCCAGGGGCAGTGCCAGTCTACATCCCATGGGCAGTGCCAGTCTACATCCCAGGGGCAGTGCCAGTCTACATCCCAGGGGCAGTGCCAGTCTACATCCCAGGGGCAGCGCCAGTCTGCATCACATAGGCAGTGTCAGTCTACATCCCAGGGGCAGCGCCAGTCTACATCACAGAGGCAGCGCCAGTCTACATCCCAGGGGCAGCGCCAGTCTCCATCCCAGGGGCAGTGCCAGTCTCCATCCCAGGGGCAGTGCCAGTCTACATCCCAGGGGCAGTGCCAGTCTCCATCCCAGGGGCAGTGCCAGTCTCCATCCCAGGGGCAGTGCCAGTCTCCATCCCAGAGGCAGTGCCAGTCTCCATCCCAGGGGCAGTGCCAGTCTCCATCCCAGGGGCAGTGCCAGTCTCCTTCCCAGGGGCAGTGCCAGTCTCCATCCCAGGGGCAGTGCCAGTCTCCATCCCAGGGGCAGTGCCAGTCTACATCCCAGGGGCAGTGCCAGTCTCCATCCCAGGGGCAGTGCCAGTCTACATCCCAGGGGCAGCGCCAGTCTACATCCCAGGGGCAGCGCCAGTCTACATCCCAGGGGCAGTGCCAGTCTACATTCCAGGGGCAGCACCAGTCTACATCCCAGGGGCAGCGCCAGTCTACATCCCAGGGGCAGTGCCAGTCTCCATCCCAGGGGCAGTGCCAGTCTACATCCCAGGGGCAGTGCCAGTCTACATCCCATGGGCAGTGCCAGTCTACATCCCAGGGGCAGCGCCGGTCTACATCCCAGGGGCAGTGCCAGTCTACATCCCAGGGGCAGTGCCAGTCTACATCCCATGGGCAGTGCCAGTCTACATCCCAGGGGCAGTGCCAGTCTACATCCCAAGGGGCAGTGCCAGTCTACATCCCAGGGGCAGCGCCAGTCTGCATCACATAGGCAGTGTCAGTCTACATCCCAGGAGCAGCGCCAGTCTACATCACAGAGGCAGCGCCAGTCTACATCCCAGGGGCAGCGCCAGTCTCCATCCCAGGGGCAGTGCCAGTCTCCATCCCAGGGGCAGTGCCAGTCTACATCCCAGGGGCAGTGCCAGTCTCCATCCCAGGGGCACTGCCAGTCTCCATCCCAGGGGCAGTGCCAGTCTCCATCCCAGAGGCAGTGCCAGTCTCCATCCCAGGGGCAGTGCCAGTCTCCATCCCAGGGGCAGTGCCAGTCTCCTTCCCAGGGGCAGTGCCAGTCTCCATCCCAGGGGCAGTGCCAGTCTCCATCCCAGGGGCAGTGCCAGTCTCCATCCCAGGGGCAGTGCCAGTCTCCATCCCAGGGGCAGTGCCAGTCTCCATCCCAGGGGCAGTGCCAGTCTCCATCCCAGGGGCAGTGCCAGTCTCCATCAGTCCCAGCCTGCGGGGCATGTACTGTGGCGCTCTACTTTCTACAGTGCCAGGCTGTATTTTGCGGAGGAGTGGGCAGACAGTAATGTGGGCAGCACCTTGCAGGCTCCCGGCAGGAGATGGATCTTCACGTACGGGTCAGCAAGGCCATTGAAGTCCATTGGTTTCAGTCCCTGAAAAGTAGAAGAGAGAATTGGTCGCCGCCGCAGCTCCCTGCACTGGTCTCCAGTCACAGCTCCACTGTGTCCTGCCGCTGCAGAACCTCTTGTCTCACTGCTGCACTTTATAGGTTCATTGTCTGTATGTGACGCACTCTCCTATAGGGCATGCTATGGGATGTAGTGCTTACATAAGGTCAGTGGGTGATTTGGGACTGCAGCTTGTGGTGTGACTAGAGCAGCGGACGCCATCATTAAATCTGGGGGTTTGGATCTTAGGATATCCTATGTTTCCGGCATCACGACCTCACCACGGATCCTCGGTGGCGCTCATGGCGCTGATCCCGCGTGTCACTAACAGGCTTAGCGGATTTCATGTGTCCGCCGGGGATTACGGGTAATTCCTGCTGGGGTTTATGGAGGAGCGGAGAATATAGGGACGGATGAGGCGCATCAGGCGCCATGGAGGACGACAGCGGCCCCGAGTCACCCGCCGGTACCATCCTCGGGCCAGGACCACCACAGGGCCAGGGGGCAGCACAGGTCATTGTGTGGTGGTCCTGCAGTGTACTGGGCGGGCGACCACTCACCCCAGTATTATAGGTGCCGCACAGACCGTACACGGGGCCAGGGGGCAGCACAGGTCATTGTGTGGTGGTCCTGCAGTGTACGGGGCGGGCGACCACTCACCCCAGTATTATAGGTGCCGCACAGACCGTACACGGGGCCCGGGGGCAGCACAGGTCATTGTGTGGTGGTCCTGCAGTGTACGGGGCGGGCGACCACTCACCCCAGTATTATAGGTGCCGCACAGACCGTACACGGGGCCCGGGGGCAGCACAGGTCATTGTGTGGTGGTCCTGCAGTGTACGGGGCGGGCGACCACTCACCCCAGTATTATAGGTGCCGCACAGACCGTACACGGGGCCAGGGGGCAGCACAGGTCATTGTGTGGTGGTCCTGCAGTGTACGGGGCGGGCGACCACTCACCCCAGTATTATAGGTGCCGCACAGACCGTACACGGGGCCAGGGGGCAGCACAGGTCATTGTGTGGTGGTCCTGCAGTGTACGGGGCGGGCGACCACTCACCCCAGTATTATAGGTGCCGCACAGACCGTACACGGGGCCCGGGGGCAGCACAGGTCATTGTGTGGTGGTCCTGCAGTGTACGGGGCGGGCGACCACTCACCCCAGTATTATAGGTGCCGCACAGACCGTACACGGGGCCAGGGGGCAGCACAGGTCATTGTGTGGTGGTCCTGCAGTGTACGGGGCGGGCGACCACTCACCCCAGTATTATAGGTGCCGCACAGACCGTACACGGGGCCCGGGGGCAGCACAGGTCATTGTGTGGTGGTCCTGCAGTGTACGGGGCGGGCGACCACTCACCCCAGTATTATAGGTGCCGCACAGACCGTACACGGGGCCCGGGGGCAGCACAGGTCATTGTGTGGTGGTCCTGCAGTGTACGGGGCGGGCGACTACTCACCCCAGTATTATAGGTGCCGCACAGACCGTACACGGGGCCCGGGGGCAGCACAGGTCATTGTGTGGTGGTCCTGCAGTGTACGGGGCGGGCGACCACTCACCCCAGTATTATAGGGGCCGCACAGACCGTACACGGGGCCCGGGGGCAGCACAGGTCATTGTGTGGTGGTCCTGCAGTGTACGGGGCGGGCGACCACTCACCCCAGTATTATAGGTGCCGCACAGACCATACACGGGGCCCGGGGGCCTCACTGCGGCCTGCGGTGCCGGATACATTACCAGCGGCGCTCCTCCATGATAATTATATCAGGATTGGATACATGTATCACACGGCGCACAGTCGGATACATGACAGATGTCAGCAGGTAGGCCGCGCAGGCAGCTCATTAGAAGGGACAGTCGCAGACATGGCCGCCTCATTGTACCCCGCCCCCGTCATGGCGCTCGCCCACCTTCGCTCTCAGGATCTCGCACTGTAAGATGCATTTTTCTTGATCATAAAATAATTCAAATTCCAGAGTTCCCAGCGACGCTGAAACGACAAGAAGATGAAATGTCAGAAATAAGCGTCCCCTCCCCCACCGCCCGCACATCGCAGAACACAGGTAAGGGTCCCCTCCCCCACCGCCCGCAGAACACAGGGGCTTCTCACCAGACCAGAATATCATCAGAAAGTGAATCCCGTATATTCTATAGAGTCATTACACACAGAGTGATCTATTTCACGTGTTTATTTCTGTTAATGTTGATGATTATGGCTTACAGACAATGAGAACCCAAAAGTCATTATCTCAGTAAATTAGAATACTTAATAACACCGGCTTGAAAAATTATTTGAAAACCCGAAATGTTCCCTACTGAAATGTCAGTTCAGTAAATGCACTCAGTACTTGGTCGTGGTTCCTTTTGCATAAATTACTGCATCAATGCGGCGTGGCATGGAGGTGATCAGCCTGTGGCGCTGCTGAGGGGTTATGGAAGCCCAGGTTGCTTTGATAGCAGCCTTCATCTCGACTGCATTGTGCGGTCTGGTGTCTCTCATCTTTTTCTACCACACTTTTTCCTTCCACTCCACTTTCCATTCATATTCTTGGATACAGCACTGTGTGAACAGCCGGCTTCTTTACCAATGACCTTTTGTGGCTTCCCCTCCTTGTGGAGTGTGTCAGTGTCGCCTTCTGGACATCTGTCAGGTCAGAGTCTTCTCCATGATTGTGGAGCTACTGAAACAGACTAAGGACCTTTACATAGTGGATGCTTTCCTGAAACGGAAAGTACTTGCAAGCAGCATAATACAAAGAATAGCAGGTTTACCCAGAATCCTTTGCAGTAGGCGGAGCTATGCAAATCATCTCTTTCCACCCCAGTCTAATCCACAGCGCTTGGAACCGCCAAGCGTGCAATGCTGCGGATTTCTAAATAAGGTGGCTAGCATGTGTGTAAGGACCTTTATTAACACTTAGGAGCCTTTGTGGGTATTTTTTGTTATAAAGTATTCTAATTTACTGAGATAATGACTTTTGGCTTTTCATTGGCTGTAAGCCATAATCATCAACATTAACAGAAATAAACCCGTGAAATAGATCACTCTGTGTGTAATCACTCTATAGAATATAGGAGATTCACTTTTTGTATTGAAGAACTGAGATAAATTCACTTTTTGACAATATTCTAATTTAGTGAGAAACACCTGTATCTATCAAATGTGGTGAAATACTGCAATTATGTCTTCTCCAGTCACACCCGATGCTGCATCGATAATTCTGCTATATAATGTGTATTCTACTCCAGTCACACCCGATGCTGCATCCATAATTCTGCTATATAATATGTATTTTACTCCAGTCACACCTGGAGCTGCATCCATAATTCTGCTATATAAATGTATTTTACTCCAGTCACACCTGGAGCTGCATCCATAATTCTGCTATATAAATGTATTTTACTCCAGTCACACCCGAAGCTGCATCCATAATTGTGCGGTTACATCAGGTGATGTCAGGTGTCGGCTCTGGAACGACTTGATCTGAGCATCTTTCTGATCTAATGAACCATTGGTCTAAATGTGACAGGATGAGCGGCGGAGGCTCATTAGCCGCGGAGCGGTGTACAGACCCCCGCTGATGAGTGGTCGTCCGTGTACCAGGGTGGGGGGACCTCATCTTCTCCCCCAAGTAAACTCACATAGAGCGAAGCCCCCGGCTACCTGTCTCACCCCATGGTTATGACTAAGGGGTGAGGAGCAGCCTGTGTGAGTGGAGGGGTGAGGAGCAGCCTGTGTGAGTGGAGGGGTGAGGAGCAGCCTGTGTGAGTGGAGGGGTGGGGAGTAGCCTGTGTGAGTGGAGGGGTGGGGAGCAGCCTGTGTGAGTGGAGGGGTGAGGAGCAGCCTGTGCGAGTGGAGGGGTGGGGTGCAGCCTGTGTGAGTGGAGGGGTGGGGAGCAGCCTGTGTGAGTGGAGGGGTGAGGAGCAGCCTGTGTGAGTGGAGGGGTGAGGAGCAGCCTGTGCGAGTGGAGGGGTGGGGAGCAGCCTGTGTGAGTGGAAGGGTGAGGAGCAGCCTGTGTGAGTGGAGGGGTGAGGAGCAGCCTGTGTGAGTGGAGGGGTGGGGAGCAGCCTGTGTGAGTGGAGGGGTGGGGAGCAGCCTGTGTGAGTGGAGGGGTGGGGAGCAGCCTGTGTGAGTGGAGGGGTGAGGAGCAGCCTGTGCGAGTGGAGGGGTGGGGAGCAGCTTGTGTGAGTGGAGGGGTGAGGAGCAGCCTGTGCGAGTGGAGGGGTGGGGTGCAGCCTGTGTGAGTGGAGGGGTGAGGAGCAGCCTGTGTGAGTGGAGGGGTGGGGAGCAGCTTGTGTGAGTGGAGGGGTGAGGAGCAGCCTGTGTGAGTGGAGGGGTGGGGAGCAGCCTGTGTGAGTGGAGGGGTGGGGAGCAGCCTGTGTGAGTGGAGGGGTGGGGAGCAGCCTGTGTGAGTGGAGGGGTGAGGAGCAGCCTGTGCGAGTGGAGGGGTGGGGAGCAGCTTGTGTGAGTGGAGGGGTGAGGAGCAGCCTGTGCGAGTGGAGGGGTGGGGTGCAGCCTGTGTGAGTGGAGGGGTGAGGAGCAGCCTGTGTGAGTGGAGGGGTGGGGAGCAGCCTGTGTGAGTGGAAGGGTGAGGAGCAGCATGTGTGAGTGGAGGGGTGAGGAGCAGCCTGTGTGAGTGGAGGGGTGGGGAGCAGCCTGTGTGAGTGGAGGGGTGGGGAGCAGCCTGTGTGAGTGGAGGGGTGGGGAGCAGCCTGTGTGAGTGGAGGGGTGAGGAGCAGCCTGTGTGAGTGGAGGGGTGGGGAGCAGCCTGTGTGAGTGGAGGGGTGGGGAGCAGCCTGTGTGAGTGGAGGGGTGAGGAGCAGCCTGTGTGAGTGGAGGGGTGGGGAGCAGCCTGTGTGAGTGGAGGGGTGAGGAGCAGCCTGTGTGAGTGGAGGGGTGAGGAGCAGCCTGTGTGAGTGGAGGGGTGGGGAGCAGCCTGTGTGAGTGGAGGGGTGGGGAGCAGCCTGTGTGAGTGGAGGGGTGGGGAGCAGCCTGTGTGAGTGGAGGGGTGAGGAGCAGCCTGTGTGAGTGGAGGGGTGGGGAGCAGCCTGTGTGAGTGGAGGGGTGGGGAGCAGCCTGTGTGAGTGGAGGGGTGAGGAGCAGCCTGTGCGAGTGGAGGGGTGGGGTGCAGCCTGTGTGAGTGGAGGGGTGAGGAGCAGCCTGTGTGAGTGGAGGGGTGGGGAGCAGCTTGTGTGAGTGGAGGGGTGAGGAGCAGCCTGTGCGAGTGGAGGGGTGGGGAGCAGCCTGTGTGAGTGGAGGGGTGGGGAGCAGCCTGTGTGAGTGGAGGGGTGAGGAGCAGCCTGTGCGAGTGGAGGGGTGGGGTGCAGCCTGTGTGAGTGGAGGGGTGAGGAGCAGCCTGTGTGAGTGGAGGGGTGAGGAGCAGCTTGTGTGAGTGGAGGGGTGAGGAGCAGCCTGTGCGAGTGGAGGGGTGGGGTGCAGCCTGTGTGAGTGGAGGGGTGAGGAGCAGCCTGTGTGAGTGGAGGGGTGGGGAGCAGCTTGTGTGAGTGGAGGGGTGAGGAGCAGCCTGTGCGAGTGGAGGGGTGGGGTGCAGCCTGTGTGAGTGGAGGGGTGAGGTGCAGCCTGTGTGAGTGGAGGGGTGGGGAGCAGCCTGTGTGAGTGGAGGGGTGAGGAGCAGCCTGTGTGAGTGGAGGGGTGAGGAGCAGCCTGTGTGAGTGGAGGGGTGAGGAGCAGCCTGTGTGAGTGGAGGGGTGAGGAGCAGCCTGTGTGAGTGGAGGGGTGAGGAGCAGCCTGTGTGAGTGGAGGAGTGAGGAGCAGCCTGTGTGAGTGGAGGGGTGAGGAGCAGCCTGTGTGAGTGGAGGGGTGGGGTGCAGCCTGTGTGAGTGGAGGGGTGAGGAGCAGCCTGTGTGAGTGGAGGGGTGAGGAGCAGCCTGTGTGAGTGGAGGGGTGAGGAGCAGCCTGTGTGATTGGAGGAGTGAGGAGCAGCCTGTGTGAGTGGAGGGGTGGGGAGCAGCCTGTGTGAGTGGAGGGGTGGGGGCAGCCTGTGTGAGTGGAGGGGTGAGGAGCAGCCTGTGTGAGTGGAGGAGTGAGGAGCAGCCTGTGTGAGTGGAGGGGTGGGGAGCAGCCTGTGTGAGTGGAGGGGTGGGGGCAGCCTGTGTGAGTGGAGGGGTGAGGAGCAGCCTGTGTGAGTGGAGGGGTGGGGAGCAGCCTGTGTGAGTGGAGGGGTGGGGAGCAGCCTGTGTGAGTGGAGCGGTGGGGAGCAGCCTGTGTGAGTGGAGCGGTGGGGAGCAGCCTGTGTGAGTGGAGGGGTGGGGAGCAGCCTGTGTGAGTGGAGGGGTGAGGAGCGGACTGTGTGAGTGGAGGGGTGGGGAGCGGCCTGTGTGAGTGGAGGGGTGGGGAGCGGCCTGTGGGAGTGGAGGGGTGGGGAGCAGCCTGTGTGAGTGGAGGGGTGAGGAGCAGCCTGTGTGAGTGGAGGGGTGAGGAGCAGCCTGTGTGAGTCGAAGGGTGAGGAGCAGCCTGTGTGAGTGGAGGGGTGGGGAGCAGCCTGTGTGAGTGGAGGGGTGGGGAGCAGCCTGTGTGAGTGGAGGGGTGGGGAGCAGCCTGTGTGAGTGGAGGAGTGGGGAGCAGCCTGTGTGAGTGGAGGGGTGGGGAGCAGCCTGTGTGAGTGGAGGGGTGGGGAGCAGCCTGTGTGAGTGGAGGGGTGGGGAGCAGCCTGTGTGAGTGGAGGGGTGGGGAGCAGCCTGTGTGAGTGGAGGGGTGGGGAGCAGCCTGTGTGAGTGGAGGGGTGGGGAGCAGCCTGTGTGAGTGGAGGGGTGAGGAGCAGCCTGTGTGAGTGGAGGGGTGGGGAGCAGCCTGTGTGAGTGGAGGGGTGGGGAGCAGCCTGTGTGAGTGGAGGGGTGGGGAGCAGCCTGTGTGAGTGGAGGGGTGAGGAGCAGCCTGTGTGAGTGGAGGGGTGAGGAGCAGCCTGTGTGAGTGGAGGGGTGGGGAGCGGCCTGTGTGAGTGGAGGGGTGGGGAGCGGCCTGTGTGAGTGGAGGGGTGGGGAGCGGCCTGTGTGAGTGGAGGGGTGGGGAGCAGCCTGTGTGAGTGGAGGGGTGGGGAGCGGCCTGTGAGTGGAGGGGTGAGGAGCGGCCTGTGTGAGTGGAGGGGTGAGGAGCATCCTGTGTGAGTGGAGGGGTGGGGAGCGGCCTGTGTGAGTGGAGGGGTGAGGAGCATCCTGTGTGAGTGGAGGGGTGGGGTGCAGCCTGTGTGAGTGGAGGGGTGGGGAGCAGCCTGTGTGAGTGGAGGGGTGGGGAGCAGCCTGTGTGAGTGGAGGGGTGAGGAGCAGCCTGTGTGAGTGGAGGGGTGGGGAGCAGCCTGTGTGAGTGGAGGGGTGGGGAGCAGCCTGTGTGAGTGGAGGGGTGGGGAGCAGCCTGTGTGAGTGGAGGGGTGGGGAGCAGCCTGTGTGAGTGGAGGGGTGGCGAGCAGCCTGTGTGAGTGGAGGGGTGGGGAGCAGCCTTTGTGAGTGGAGGGGTGAGGAGCAGCCTGTGTGAGTGGAGGGGTGGGGAGCAGCCTGTGTGAGTGGAGGGGTGGGGAGCAGCCTGTGTGAGTGGAGGGGTGGGGAGCAGCCTGTGTGAGTGGAGGGGTGGGGAGCAGCCTGTGTGAGTGGAGGGGTGAGGAGCAGCCTGTGTGAGTGGAGGGGTGGGGAGCAGCCTGTGTGAGTGGAGGGGTGGGGAGCAGCCTGTGTGAGTGGAGGGGTGGGGAGCAGCCTGTGTGAGTGGAGGGGTGGGGAGCAGCCTGTGTGAGTGGAGGGGTGGCGAGCAGCCTGTGTGAGTGGAGGGGTGGGGAGCAGCCTGTGTGAGTGGAGGGGTGGGGAGCAGCCTGTGTGAGTGGAGGGGTGGGGAGCAGCCTGTGTGAGTGGAGGGGTGGGGAGCAGCCTGTGTGAGTGGAGGGGTGGGGAGCAGCCTGTGTGAGTGGAGGGGTGGCGAGCAGCCTGTGTGAGTGGAGGGGTGGGGAGCAGCCTGTGTGAGTGGAGGGGTGGGGAGCAGCCTGTGTGAGTGGAGGGGTGGGGAGCAGCCTGTGTGAGTGGAGGGGTGGGGAGCAGCCTGTGTGAGTGGAGGGGTGAGGAGCAGCCTGTGTGAGTGGAGGGGTGGGGAGCAGCCTGTGTGAGTGGAGGGGTGGGGAGCAGCCTGTGTGAGTGGAGGGGTGAGGAGCAGCCTGTGTGAGTGGAGGGGTGGGGAGCAGCCTGTGTGAGTGGAGGGGTGGGGAGCAGCCTGTGTGAGTGGAGGGGTGGGGAGCAGCCTGTGTGAGCGCCCTCAGTCCCAGTGTATGTGACATAATTACATACTGCCATCGTCGGAGTCGTAGTTGTCTAGGTCGTCGGCGTCATCCACGTGTTCGGCTGCCTGGTGCGGTATGTCCAGTGGTGCCATGTTGTGGGGTTGTCCTGTGGGGGACGGGGCGCCCTCCGGCCACGGACTGTATCTCGGGAAGTAGGCAGAGATTTGCTGGATGGGTCGGATGGGTCCGGGACACACGTTTATCGCCATGTGCTCCTGGATGTTGATGGGAACCTTATCACCACGCCGCACCGTCATCAGGGTGTCTGAGGGCGAGAGAAGGGTGAGAACAGACACGAGCTTAGATACACAAATTACATAGATACATGAGCTTAGGCTACGTTCACATTTGCGTTCTGCCGGGCTGCGTCGGGCGCCACCGCGGCGACGCATGCGCCCCTATATTTTACATGGGGGCGCATGGACATGCGTTTGCATGCGTTTTACGATGCATGCTTCTTTTTTGCTGCAAGCGTTAGGGCGCAGAGGACGCAGCAAGATGCATTTTTTTGCATCCAAAATCCGGCAAAAAAAGGACGCATGCGTCGCAAAACTATGCGTTTTGCATGCGTTCTTGTTTGCGTTGTACGTTGCATCGCCGACGCAGCCCCGCACAACGCAAATGTGAACGTAGCCTTAGATACACAAATTACATTAGGTAGATACATGAGCTCAGCTACAAATGTGCAATTTGGTAAACACATTTTTTTTGGATACATACACGCTAATGTAGACAAAGATAAACACTTGAGATTAGATGAGGTTAGATACATGACATAGAGAAGACATGAGGTTAGATACATGACATAGAGAAGACATGAGGTTAGATACATGACATAGAGAAGACATGAGTTTAGATACATGACATAGAGAAGACATGAGGTTAGATACATGACATACAGAAGACATGAGGTTAGATACATGACATAGAGAAGACATGAGGTTAGATACATGACATAGAGAAGACATGAGGTTAGATACATGACATAGAGAAGACATGAGGTTAGATACATGACATACAGAAGACATGAGGTTAGATACATGACATACAGAAGACATGAGGTTAGATACATGACATAGAGAAGACATGAGGTTAGATACATGACATACAGAAGACATGAGGTTAGATACATGACATACAGAAGACATGAGGTTAGATACATGACATAGAGAAGACATGAGGTTAGATACATGACATAGAGAAGACATGAGGTTAGATACATGACATAGAGAAGACATGAGGTTAGATACATGACATACAGAAGACATGAGGTTAGATACATGACATACAGAAGACATGAGGTTAGATACATGACATAGAGAAGACATGAGGTTAGATACATGACATAGAGAAGACATGAGGTTAGATACATGACATAGAGAAGACATGAGGTTAGATACATGACATAGAGAAGACATGAGGTTAGATACATGACATACAGAAGACATGAGGTTAGATACATGACATACAGAAGACATGAGGTTAGATACATGACATAGAGAAGACATGAGGTTAGATACATGACATAGAGAAGACATGAGGTTAGATACATGACATAGAGAAGACATGAGGTTAGATACATGACATAGAGAAGACATGAGGTTAGATACATGACATAGAGAAGACATGAGGTTAGATACATGACATACAGAAGACATGAGGTTAGATACATGACATAGAGAAGACATGAGGTTAGATACATGACATAGAGAAGACATGAGGTTAGATACATGACATAGAGAAGACATGAGGTTAGATACATGACATAGAGAAAACATGAGGTTAGATACATGACATAGAGAAGACATGAGGTTAGATACTGTACATGACATAGAGAAGACATGAGGTTAGATACATGACATAGAGAAGACATGAGGTTAGATACATGACATAGAGAAGACATGAGGTTAGATACATGACATACAGAAGACATGAGGTTAGATACATGACATAGAGAAGACATGAGGTTAGATACATGACATAGAGAAGACATGAGGTTAGATACATGACATAGAGAAGACATGAGGTTAGATACATGACATAGAGAAGACATGAGGTTAGATACATGACATAGAGAAGACATGAGGTTAGATACATGACATAGAGAAGACATGAGATTAGATACATGACATAGAGAAGACATGAGGTTAGATACATGACATAGAGAAGACATGAGGTTAGATACATGACATAAAGAAGACATGAGGTTAGATACATGACATAGAGAAGACATGAGGTTAGATACATGACATAGAGAAGACATGAGGTTAGATACATGACATAGAGAAGACATGAGGTTAGATACATGACATAGAGAAGACATGAGGTTAGATACATGACATAGAGAAGACATGAGGTTAGATACATGACATAGAGAAGACATGAGGTTAGATACATGACAGAGAAGACATGAGGTTAGATACATGACATAGAGAAGACATGAGGTTAGATACATGACATAAAGAAGACATGAGGTTAGATACATGACATAGAGAAGACATGAGGTTAGATACATGACATAAAGAAGACATGAGGTTAGATACATGACATAGAGAAGACATGAGGTTAGATACATGACATAGAGAAGACATGAGGTTAGATACATGACATACAGAAGACATGAGGTTAGATACATGACATAGAGAAGACATGAGGTTAGATACATGTCATAGAGAAGACATGAGGTTAGATACATGACATAAAGAAGATATGAGGTTAGATACATGACATAGAGAAGACATGAGGTTAGATACATGACATAGAGAAGACATGAGGTTAGATACATGACATAGAGAAGACATGAGGTTAGATACATGACATAGAGAAGACATGAGGTTAGATACATGACATAGAGAAGACATGAGGTTAGATACATGACATAGAGAAGACATGAGATTAGATACATGACATAGAGAAGACATGAGGTTAGATACATGACATAGAGAAGACATGAGGTTAGATACATGACATAAAGAAGACATGAGGTTAGATACATGACATACAGAAGACATGAGGTTAGATACATGACATAGAGAAGACATGAGGTTAGATACATGACATACAGAAGACATGAGGTTAGATACATGACATAGAGAAGACATGAGGTTAGATACATGAGATAGAGAAGACATGAGGTTAGATACATGACATAGAGAAGACATGAGGTTAGATACATGACATAGAGAAGACATGAGGTTAGATACATGACATAGAGAAGACATGAGGTTAGATACATGACATACAGAAGACATGAGGTTAGATACATGACATAGAGAAGACATGAGGTTAGATACATGACATAGAGAAGACATGAGGTTAGATACATGACATACAGAAGACATGAGGTTAGATACATGACATAGAGAAGACATGAGGTTAGATACATGACATACAGAAGACATGAGGTTAGATACATGACATACAGAAGACATGAGATTAGATACATGACATAGAGAAGACATGAGGTTAGATACATGACATAGAGAAGACATGAGGTTAGATACATGACATACAGAAGACATGAGATTAGATACATGACATAAAGAAGACATGAGGTTAGATACATGACATAGAGAAGACATGAGGTTAGATACATGACATAGAGAAGACATGAGGTTAGATACATGACATAGAGAAGACATGAGGTTAGATACATGACATACAGAAGACATGAGGTTAGATACATGACATACAGAAGATATGAGATTATATACATGACATAGAGAAGACATGAGGTTAGATACATGACATACAGAAGACATGAGGTTAGATACGTGACATACAGAAGACATGAGGTTAGATACATGACATACAGAAGACATGAGGTTAGATACGTGACATAGAGAAGACATGAGGTTAGATACATGACATAGAGAAGACATGAGGTTAGATACATGACATAGAGAAGACATGAGGTTAGATACATGACATACAGAAGACATGAGGTTAGATACATGACATAGAGAAGACATGAGGTTAGATACATGACATAGAGAAGACATGAGGTTAGATGCATGACATAGAGAAGACATGAGGTTAGATACATGACAGAGAAGACATGAGGTTAGATACATGACATAAAGAAGACATGAGGTTAGATACATGACATACAGAAGACATGAGGTTAGATACATGACATAGAGAAGACATGAGGTTAGATACATGACATAGAGAAGACACAACGTTAGATACATGACATAGAGAAGACACAATGTTAGATACATGACATAGAGAAGACACGACGTTAGATACATGACATAGAGAAGACATGAGATTAGATACATGACATAGAGAAGACATGAGATTAGATACATGACATACAGAAGACATGAGGTTAGATACATGACATAGAGAAGACATGAGGTTAGATACATGACATAAAGAAGACATGAAATTAGATACATGACATACAGAAGACATGAGGTTAGATACATGACATAGCGAAGACATGAGGTTAGATACATGACATAGAGAAGACATGAGGTTAGATACATGACATAAAGAAGACATGAGGTTAGATACATGACATAGAGAAGACATGAGGTTAGATACATGACATAGCGAAGACATGAGGTTAGATACATGACATAGAGAAGACATGAGGTTAGATACATGACATACAGAAGACATGAGGTTAGATGCATGACATAGAGAAGACATGAGGTTAGATACATGACAGAGAAGACATGAGGTTAGATACATGACATAAAGAAGACATGAGGTTAGATACATGACATACAGAAGACATGAGGTTAGATACATGACATAGAGAAGACACAACGTTAGATACATGACATAGAGAAGACACAACGTTAGATACATTACATAGAGAAGACACGACGTTAGATACATGACATAGAGAAGACATGAGGTTAGATACATGACATAGAGAAGACATGAGATTAGATACATGACATACAGAAGACATTAGGTTAGATACATGACATAGAGAAGACATGAGGTTAGATACATGACATAAAGAAGACATGAGGTTAGATACATGACATAGAGAAGACATGAGGTTAGATACAGGACATAGAGAAGACATGAGGTTAGATACACGACATAGAGAAGACATGAGGTTAGATACATGACATAGAGAAGACACAACGTTAGATACATGACATAGAGAAGACACGACGTTAGATACATGACATAGAGAAGACATGAGATTAGATACATGACATAGAGAAGACATGAGATTAGATACATGACATACAGAAGACATGAGGTTAGATACATGACATAGAGAAGACATGAGGTTAGATACATGACATAAAGAAGACATGAGGTTAGATACATGACACAGAGAAGACATGAGGTTAGATACATGACATAGAGAAGACATGAGGTTAGATACATGACATAGAGAAGACATGAGGTTAGATACATGACATAGAGAAGACATGAGGTTAGATACATGACATAGAGAAGACATGAGATTAGATACATGACATAGAGAAGACATGAGATTAGATACATGACATACAGAAGACATGAGGTTAGATACATGACATAGAGAAGACATGAGGTTAGATACATGACATAAAGAAGACATGAAGTTAGATACATGACATAGAGAAGACATGAGGTTAGATACATGACATACAGAAGACATGAGGTTAGATACATGACATAGAGAAGACATGAGGTTAGATACATGACATAGAGAAGACATGAGGTTAGATACATGACATAGAGAAGACATGAGGTTAGATACATGACATAGAGAAAACATGAGGTTAGATACATGACATACAGAAGACATGAGGTTAGATACATGACATAGAGAAGACATGAGGTTAGATACATGACATAGAGAAGACATGAGGTTAGATACATGACATAGAGAAGACATGAGGTTAGATACATGACATAGAGAAGACATGAGGTTAGATACATGACATACAGAAGACATGAGGTTAGATACATGACATAGAGAAGACATGAGGTTAGATACATGACATAGAGAAGACATGAGGTTAGATACATGACATAGAGAAGACATGAGGTTAGATACATGACATAAAGAAGACATGAGGTTAGATACATGACATAGAGAAGACATGAGGTTAGATACATGACATAGAGAAGACATGAGGTTAGATACATGACATAGAGAAGACATGAGGTTAGATACATGACATAGAGAAGACATGAGGTTAGATACATGACATAAAGAAGACATGAGGTTAGATACATGACATAGAGAAGACATGAGGTTAGATACATGACATAAAGAAGACATGAGGTTAGATACATGACATAGAGAAGACATGAGGTTAGATACATGACATAGAGAAGACATGAGGTTAGATACATGACATACAGAAGACATGAGGTTAGATACATGACATAGAGAAGACATGAGGTTAGATACATGTCATAGAGAAGACATGAGGTTAGATACATGACATAAAGAAGACATGAGGTTAGATACATGACATAGAGAAGACATGAGGTTAGATACATGACATAGAGAAGACATGAGGTTGGATACATGACATAGAGAAGATATGAGGTTAGATACATGACATAAAGAAGACATGAGGTTAGATACATGACATAGAGAAGACATGAGGTTGGATACATGACATAGAGAAGACATGAGGTTAGATACATGACATAAAGAAGACATGAGATTAGATACATGACATAGAGAAGACATGAGGTTAGATACATGACATAAAGAAGACATGAGGTTAGATACATGACATACAGAAGACATGAGGTTAGATACATGACATAGAGAAGACATGAGGTTAGATACATGACATACAGAAGACATGAGGTTAGATACATGACATACAGAATACATGAGATTAGATACATGACATAGAGAAGACATGAGGTTAGATACATGACATAGAGAAGACATGAGGTTAGATACATGACATAGAGAAGACATGAGGTTAGATACATGACATAAAGAAGACATGAGGTTAGATACATGACATAGAGAAGACATGAGGTTAGATACATGACATAGAGAAGACATGAGGTTAGATACATGACATAGAGAAGACATGAGGTTGGATACATGACATAGAGAAGACATGAGGTTAGATACATGACATACAGAAGACATGAGATTAGATACATGACATAAAGAAGACATGAGGTTAGATACATGACATAGAGAAGACATGAGGTTAGATACATGACATAGAGAAGACATGAGGTTAGATACATGACATAGAGAAGACATGAGGTTGGATACATGACATAGAGAAGACATGAGGTTAGATACATGACATACAGAAGACATGAGATTAGATACATGACATAAAGAAGACATGAGGTTAGATACATGACATAGAGAAGACATGAGGTTAGATACATGACATAGAGAAGACATGAGGTTAGATACATGACATAAAGAAGACATGAGGTTAGATACATGACATAGAGAAGACATGAGGTTAGATACATGACATACAGAAGACATGAGGTTACATACGTGACATACAGAAGACATGAGGTTAGATACATGACATACAGAAGACATGAGGTTAGATACGTGACATAGAGAAGACATGAGGTTAGATACATGACATAGAGAAGACATGAGGTTAGATACATGACATAGAGAAGACATGAGGTTAGATACATGACATACAGAAGACATGAGGTTAGATACATGACATAGAGAAGACATGAGGTTAGATACATGACATAGAGAAGACATGAGGTTAGATGCATGACATAGAGAAGACATGAGGTTAGATACATGACAGAGAAGACATGAGGTTAGATACATGACATAAAGAAGACATGAGGTTAGATACATGACATACAGAAGACATGAGGTTAGATACATGACATAGAGAAGACATGAGGTTAGATACATGACATAGAGAAGACACAACGTTAGATACATGACATAGAGAAGACACAACGTTAGATACATGACATAGAGAAGACATGAGATTAGATACATGACATAGAGAAGACATGAGATTAGATACATGACATACAGAAGACATGAGGTTAGATACATGACATAGAGAAGACATGAGGTTAGATACATGACATAAAGAAGACATGAGATTAGATACATGACATACAGAAGACATGAGGTTAGATACATGACATAGCGAAGACATGAGGTTAGATACATGACATAGAGAAGACATGAGGTTAGATACATGACATAAAGAAGACATGAGGTTAGATACATGACATAGAGAAGACATGAGGTTAGATACATGACATAGAGAAGACATGAGGTTAGATGCATGACATAGAGAAGACATGAGGTTAGATACATGACAGAGAAGACATGAGGTTAGATACATGACATAAAGAAGACATGAGGTTAGATACATGACATACAGAAGACATGAGGTTAGATACATGACATAGAGAAGACACAACGTTAGATACATGACATAGAGAAGACACAACGTTAGATACATTACATAGAGAAGACACGACGTTAGATACATGACATAGAGAAGACATGAGATTAGATACATGACATAGAGAAGACATGAGATTAGATACATGACTTACAGAAGACATGAGGTTAGATACATGACATAGAGAAGACATGAGGTTAGATACATGACATAAAGAAGACATGAGGTTAGATACATGACATACAGAAGACATGAGGTTAGATACATGACATAGAGAAGACATGAGGTTAGATACATGACATAGAGAAGACATGAGGTTAGATACACGACATAGAGAAGACATGAGGTTAGATACATGACATAGAGAAGACATGAGGTTAGATACATGACATAGAGAAGACACAACGTTAGATACATGACATAGAGAAGACACAACGTTAGATACATGACATAGAGAAGACACGACGTTAGATACATGACATAGAGAAGACATGAGATTAGATACATGACATAGAGAAGACATGAGATTAGATACATGACATACAGAAGACATGAGGTTAGATACATGACATAGAGAAGACATGAGGTTAGATACATGACATAGAGAAGACATGAGGTTAGATACATGACATAGAGAAGACATGAGGTTAGATACATGACATAGAGAAGACATGAGGTTAGATACATGACATAGAGAAGACATGAGATTAGATACATGACATAGAGAAGACATGAGATTAGATACATGACATACAGAAGACATGAGGTTAGATACATGATATACAGAAGACATGAGGTTAGATACATGACATAGAGAAGACATGAGGTTAGATACATGACATAGAGAAGACATGAGGTTAGATACATGACATAAAGAAGACATGAGGTTAGATACATGACATAGAGAAGACATGAGGTTAGATACATGACATAGAGAAGACATGAGGTTAGATACATGACATAGAGAAGACATGAGGTTAGATACATGACATAGAGAAGACATGAGGTTAGATACATGACATAGAGAAGACATGAGGTTAGATACATGACATAGAGAAGACATGAGGTTAGATACATGACATAGAGAAGACATGAGGTTAGATACATGACATACAGAAGACATGAGGTTAGATACATGACATACAGAAGACATGAGGTTAGATACATGACATAGAGAAGACATGAGGTTAGATACATGACATACAGAAGACATGAGGTTAGATACATGACATACGGAAGACATGAGGTTAGATACATGACATACGGAAGACATGAGGTTAGATACATGACATACAGAAGACATGAGGTTAGATACATGACATACAAAAGACAGGAAGATTAGATACATGACATACAGAAGACATGAGGTTAGATACATGACATACAAAAGACAGGAAGATTAGATACATGACATACAGAAGACATGAGGTTAGATACATGACATAAAGAAGACATGAGGTTAGATACATGACATACAGAAGACATGAGGTTAGATACATGACATACAGAAGACATGAGGTTAGATACATGACATAAAGAAGACATGAGGTTAGATACATGACATACAGAAGACATGAGGTTAGATACATGACATACAGAAGACATGAGGTTAGATACATGACATAGAGAAGACATGAGGTTAGATACATGACATAAAGAAGACATGAGGTTAGATACATGACATAGAGAAGACATGAGGTTAGATACATGACATAGAGAAGACATGAGGTTAGATACACGACATAGAGAAGACATGAGGTTAGATACATGACATAGAGAAGACACAACGTTAGATACATGACATAGAGAAGACACAACGTTAGATACATGACATAGAGAAGACACGACGTTAGATACATGACATAGAGAAGACATGAGATTAGATACATGACATAGAGAAGACATGAGATTAGATACATGACATACAGAAGACATGAGGTTAGATACATGACATAGAGAAGACATGAGGTTAGATACATGACATAGAGAAGACATGAGGTTAGATACATGACATAGAGAAGACATGAGGTTAGATACATGACATAGAGAAGACATGAGGTTAGATACATGACATAGAGAAGACATGAGATTAGATACATGACATAGAGAAGACATGAGATTAGATACATGACATACAGAAGACATGAGGTTAGATACATGACATAGAGAAGACATGAGGTTAGATACATGACATAAAGAAGACATGAGGTTAGATACATGACATAGAGAAGACATGAGGTTAGATACATGACATAGAGAAGACATGAGGTTAGATACATGACATAGAGAAGACATGAGGTTAGATACATGACATAGAGAAGACATGAGGTTAGATACATGACATAGAGAAGACATGAGGTTAGATACATGACATAGAGAAGACATGAGGTTAGATACATGACATAGAGAAGACATGAGGTTAGATACATGACATAGAGAAGACATGAGGTTAGATACATGACATACAGAAGACATGAGGTTAGATACATGACATAGAGAAGACATGAGGTTAGATACATGACATACAGAAGACATGAGGTTAGATACATGACATACAGAAGACATGAGGTTAGATACATGACATAGAGAAGACATGAGGTTAGATACATGACATACAGAAGACATGAGGTTAGATACATGACATACGGAAGACATGAGGTTAGATACATGACATACGGAAGACATGAGGTTAGATACATGACATACAGAAGACATGAGGTTAGATACATGACATACAAAAGACAGGAAGATTAGATACATGACATACAGAAGACATGAGGTTAGATACATGACATACAAAAGACAGGAAGATTAGATACATGACATACAGAAGACATGAGGTTAGATACATGACATAAAGAAGACATGAGGTTAGATACATGACATACAGAAGACATGAGGTTAGATACATGACATACAGAAGACATGAGGTTAGATACATGACATAAAGAAGACATGAGGTTAGATACATGACATACAGAAGACATGAGGTTAGATACATGACATACAAAAGACAGGGAGATTAGATACATGACATACAGAAGACATGAGGTTAGATACATGACATACAGAAGACATGAGGTTAGATACATGACATACAGAAGACATGAGGTTAGATACATGACATACAGAAGACAGGGAGATTAGATACATGACATACAGAAGACATGAGGTTAGATACATGACATAGAGAAGACATGAGGTTAGATACATTACATACAGAGGACATGAGGTTAGATACATGGCATACAGAAGACAGGGAGGTTAGATACATGACATAGAGAAGACATGAGGTTAGATACGTGACATACAGAAGACATGAGGTTAGATACGTGACATAGAGAAGACATGAGGTTAGATACATGATATAGAGAAGACATGAGGTTAGATACATGACATAGAGAAGACATGAGGTTAGATACATGACATAGAGAAGACATGAGGTTAGATACATGACATAGAGAAAACATGAGGTTAGATACATGACATACAGAAGACATGAGGTTAGATACATGACATAGAGAAGACATGAGGTTAGATACATGACATAGAGAAGACATGAGGTTAGATACATGACATAGAGAAGACATGAGGTTAGATACATGACATAGAGAAGACATGAGGTTAGATACATGACATACAGAAGACATGAGGTTAGATACATGACATAGAGAAGACATGAGGTTAGATACATGACATAGAGAAGACATGAGGTTAGATACATGACATAGAGAAGACATGAGGTTAGATACATGACATAAAGAAGACATGAGGTTAGATACATGACATAGAGAAGACATGAGGTTAGATACATGACATAGAGAAGACATGAGGTTAGATACATGACATAGAGAAGACATGAGGTTAGATACATGACATAGAGAAGACATGAGGTTAGATACATGACATAAAGAAGACATGAGGTTAGATACATGACATAGAGAAGACATGAGGTTAGATACATGACATAAAGAAGACATGAGGTTAGATACATGACATAGAGAAGACATGAGGTTAGATACATGACATAGAGAAGACATGAGGTTAGATACATGACATACAGAAGACATGAGGTTAGATACATGACATAGAGAAGACATGAGGTTAGATACATGTCATAGAGAAGACATGAGGTTAGATACATGACATAAAGAAGACATGAGGTTAGATACATGACATAGAGAAGACATGAGGTTAGATACATGACATAGAGAAGACATGAGGTTGGATACATGACATAGAGAAGATATGAGGTTAGATACATGACATAAAGAAGACATGAGGTTAGATACATGACATAGAGAAGACATGAGGTTAGATACATGACATAGAGAAGACATGAGGTTAGATACATGACATAGAGAAGACATGAGGTTAGATACATGACATAGAGAAGACATGAGGTTAGATACATGACATAGAGAAGACATGAGATTAGATACATGACATAGAGAAGACATGAGGTTAGATACATGACATAGAGAAGACATGAGGTTAGATACATGACATAAAGAAGACATGAGGTTAGATACATGACATACAGAAGACATGAGGTTAGATACATGACATAGAGAAGACATGAGGTTAGATACATGACATAGAGAAGACATGAGGTTAGATACATGACATAGAGAAGACATGAGGTTAGATACATGACATAGAGAAGACATGAGGTTAGATACATGACATAGAGAAGACATGAGGTTAGATACATGACATAGAGAAGACATGAGGTTAGATACATGACATAGAGAAGACATGAGGTTAGATACATGACATAGAGAAGACATGAGGATAGATACATGACATACAGAAGACATGAGGTTAGATACATGACATAGAGAAGACATGAGGTTAGATACATGACATAGAGAAGACATGAGGTTAGATACATGACATAAAGAAGACATGAGGTTAGATACATGACATACAGAAGACATGAGGTTAGATACATGACATAGAGAAGACATGAGGTTAGATACATGACATACAGAAGACATGAGGTTAGATACATGACATACAGAATACATGAGATTAGATACATGACATAGAGAAGACATGAGGTTAGATACATGACATAGAGAAGACATGAGGTTAGATACATGACATAGAGAAGACATGAGGTTAGATACATGACATAGAGAAGACATGAGGTTGGATACATGACATAGAGAAGACATGAGGTTAGATACATGACATACAGAAGACATGAGATTAGATACATGACATAAAGAAGACATGAGGTTAGATACATGACATAGAGAAGACATGAGGTTAGATACATGACATAGAGAAGACATGAGGTTAGATACATGACATAGAGAAGACATGAGGTTGGATACATGACATAGAGAAGACATGAGGTTAGATACATGACATACAGAAGACATGAGATTAGATACATGACATAAAGAAGACATGAGGTTAGATACATGACATAGAGAAGACATGAGGTTAGATACATGACATAGAGAAGACATGAGGTTAGATACATGACATAAAGAAGACATGAGGTTAGATACATGACATAGAGAAGACATGAGGTTAGATACATGACATACAGAAGACATGAGGTTAGATACGTGACATACAGAAGACATGAGGTTAGATACATGACATACAGAAGACATGAGGTTAGATACGTGACATAGAGAAGACATGAGGTTAGATACATGACATAGAGAAGACATGAGGTTAGATACATGACATAGAGAAGACATGAGGTTAGATACATGACATACAGAAGACATGAGGTTAGATACATGACATAGAGAAGACATGAGGTTAGATACATGACATAGAGAAGACATGAGGTTAGATGCATGACATAGAGAAGACATGAGGTTAGATACATGACAGAGAAGACATGAGGTTAGATACATGACATAAAGAAGACATGAGGTTAGATACATGACATACAGAAGACATGAGGTTAGATACATGACATAGAGAAGACATGAGGTTAGATACATGACATAGAGAAGACACAACGTTAGATACATGACATAGAGAAGACATGAGATTAGATACATGACATAGAGAAGACATGAGATTAGATACATGACATACAGAAGACATGAGGTTAGATACATGACATAGAGAAGACATGAGGTTAGATACATGACATAAAGAAGACATGAGATTAGATACATGACATACAGAAGACATGAGGTTAGATACATGACATAGCGAAGACATGAGGTTAGATACATGACATAGAGAAGACATGAGGTTAGATACATGACATAAAGAAGACATGAGGTTAGATACATGACATAGAGAAGACATGAGGTTAGATACATGACATAGAGAAGACATGAGGTTAGATACATGACATAGAGAAGACATGAGGTTAGATACATGACATAGAGAAGACATGAGGTTAGATACATGACATAGAGAAGACATGAGGTTAGATACATGACATAGAGAAGACATGAGGTTAGATGCATGACATAGAGAAGACATGAGGTTAGATACATGACATAGAGAAGACATGAGGTTAGATACATGACATAGAGAAGACATGAGGTTAGATACATGACATAGAGAAGACATGAGGTTAGATACATGACATAGAGAAGACATGAGGTTAGATACATGACATAGAGAAGACATGAGGTTAGATGCATGACATAGAGAAGACATGAGGTTAGATACATGACAGAGAAGACATGAGGTTAGATACATGACATAAAGAAGACATGAGGTTAGATACATGACATACAGAAGACATGAGGTTAGATACATGACATAGAGAAGACACAACGTTAGATACATGACATAGAGAAGACACAACGTTAGATACATTACATAGAGAAGACACGACGTTAGATACATGACATAGAGAAGACATGAGATTAGATACATGACATAGAGAAGACATGAGATTAGATACATGACTTACAGAAGACATGAGGTTAGATACATGACATAGAGAAGACATGAGGTTAGATACATGACATAAAGAAGACATGAGGTTAGATACATGACATAGAGAAGACATGAGGTTAGATACATGACATAGAGAAGACATGAGGTTAGATACACGACATAGAGAAGACATGAGGTTAGATACATGACATAGAGAAGACATGAGGTTAGATACATGACATAGAGAAGACACAACGTTAGATACATGACATAGAGAAGACACAACGTTAGATACATGACATAGAGAAGACACGACGTTAGATACATGACATAGAGAAGACATGAGATTAGATACATGACATAGAGAAGACATGAGATTAGATACATGACATACAGAAGACATGAGGTTAGATACATGACATAGAGAAGACATGAGGTTAGATACATGACATAGAGAAGACATGAGGTTAGATACATGACATAGAGAAGACATGAGGTTAGATACATGACATAGAGAAGACATGAGGTTAGATACATGACATAGAGAAGACATGAGGTTAGATACATGACATAGAGAAGACATGAGGTTAGATACATGACATAGAGAAGACATGAGATTAGATACATGACATAGAGAAGACATGAGATTAGATACATGACATACAGAAGACATGAGGTTAGATACATGACATAAAGAAGACATGAGGTTAGATACATGACATAAAGAAGACATGAGGTTAGATACATGACATAGAGAAGACATGAGGTTAGATACATGACATAGAGAAGACATGAGGTTAGATACATGACATAGAGAAGACATGAGGTTAGATACATGACATAGAGAAGACATGAGGTTAGATACATGACATAGAGAAGACATGAGGTTAGATACATGACATAGAGAAGACATGAGGTTAGATACATGACATACAGAAGACATGAGGTTAGATACATGACATACAGAAGACATGAGGTTAGATACATGACATAGAGAAGACATGAGGTTAGATACATGACATACAGAAGACATGAGGTTAGATACATGACATACGGAAGACATGAGGTTAGATACATGACATACGGAAGACATGAGGTTAGATACATGACATACAGAAGACATGAGGTTAGATACATGACATACAAAAGACAGGAAGATTAGATACATGACATACAGAAGACATGAGGTTAGATACATGACATACAAAAGACAGGAAGATTAGATACATGACATACAGAAGACATGAGGTTAGATACATGACATAAAGAAGACATGAGGTTAGATACATGACATACAGAAGACATGAGGTTAGATACATGACATACAGAAGACATGAGGTTAGATACATGACATAAAGAAGACATGAGGTTAGATACATGACATACAGAAGACATGAGGTTAGATACATGACATACAGAAGACATGAGGTTAGATACATGACATAGAGAAGACATGAGGTTAGATACATGACATAAAGAAGACATGAGGTTAGATACATGACATAGAGAAGACATGAGGTTAGATACATGACATAGAGAAGACATGAGGTTAGATACACGACATAGAGAAGACATGAGGTTAGATACATGACATAGAGAAGACATGAGGTTAGATACATGACATAGAGAAGACATGAGGTTAGATACATGACATAGAGAAGACATGAGGTTAGATACATGACATAGAGAAGACATGAGGTTAGATACATGACATAGAGAAGACATGAGGTTAGATACATGACATAGAGAAGACATGAGGTTAGATACATGACATAGAGAAGACATGAGGTTAGATACATGACATACAGAAGACATGAGGTTAGATACATGACATAGAGAAGACATGAGGTTAGATACATGACATAGAGAAGACATGAGGTTAGATATATGACATAGAGAAGACACAACGTTAGATACATGACATAGAGAAGACACAACGTTAGATACATGACATAGAGAAGACACGACGTTAGATACATGACATAGAGAAGACATGAGATTAGATACATGACATAGAGAAGACATGAGATTAGATACATGACATACAGAAGACATGAGGTTAGATACATGACATAGAGAAGACATGAGGTTAGATACATGACATAGAGAAGACATGAGGTTAGATACATGACATAGAGAAGACATGAGATTAGATACATGACATAGAGAAGACATGAGATTAGATACATGACATACAGAAGACATGAGGTTAGATACATGACATAGAGAAGACATGAGGTTAGATACATGACATAAAGAAGACATGAGGTTAGATACATGACATAGAGAAGACATGAGGTTAGATACATGACATAGAGAAGACATGAGGTTAGATACATGACATAGAGAAGACATGAGGTTAGATACATGACATAGAGAAGACATGAGGTTAGATACATGACATAGAGAAGACATGAGGTTAGATACATGACATAGAGAAGACATGAGGTTAGATACATGACATAGAGAAGACATGAGGTTAGATACATGACATACAGAAGACATGAGGTTAGATACATGACATACAGAAGACATGAGGTTAGATACATGACATAGAGAAGACATGAGGTTAGATACATGACATACAGAAGACATGAGGTTAGATACATGACATACGGAAGACATGAGGTTAGATACATGACATACAGAAGACATGAGGTTAGATACATGACATACAAAAGACAGGAAGATTAGATACATGACATACAGAAGACATGAGGTTAGATACATGACATACAAAAGACAGGAAGATTAGATACATGACATACAGAAGACATGAGGTTAGATACATGACATAAAGAAGACATGAGGTTAGATACATGACATACAGAAGACATGAGGTTAGATACATGACATACAGAAGACATGAGGTTAGATACATGACATAAAGAAGACATGAGGTTAGATACATGACATACAGAAGACATGAGGTTAGATACATGACATACAAAAGACAGGGAGATTAGATACATGACATACAGAAGACATGAGGTTAGATACATGACATACAGAAGACATGAGGTTAGATACATGACATACAGAAGACATGAGGTTAGATACATGACATACAGAAGACAGGGAGATTAGATACATGACATACAGAAGACATGAGGTTAGATACATGACATAGAGAAGACATAAGGTTAGATACATTACATACAGAGGACATGAGGTTAGATACATGGCATACAGAAGACAGGGAGGTTAGATACATGACATAGAGAAGACATGAGGTTAGATACGTGACATACAGAAGACATGAGGTTAGATACGTGACATAGAGAAGACATGAGGTTAGATACGTGACATACAGAAGACATGAGGTTAGATACGTGACATACAGAAGACATGAGGTTAGATACATGACATAGAGAAGACATGAGGTTAGATACATGACATAGAGAAGACATGAGGTTAGATACATGACATAGAGAAGACATGAGGTTAGATACATGACATACAGAAGACATGAGGTTAGATACATGACATAGAGAAGACATGAGGTTAGATACGTGACATACAGAAGACATGAGGTTAGATACATGACATAGAGAAGACATGAGGTTAGATACGTGACATACAGAAGACATGAGGTTAGATAGATGACATACAGAAGACATGAGGTTAGATACATGACATAGAGAAGACATGAGGTTAGATACATGACATAGAGAAGACATGAGGTTAGATACATGACATACAGAAGACATGAGGTTAGATACGTGACATACAGAAGACATGAGGTTAGATACGTGACATACAGAAGACATGAGGTTAGATACGTGACATACAGAAGACATGAGGTTAGATACGTGACATAGAGAAGACATGAGGTTAGATACATGACATAGAGAAGACATGAGGTTAGATACGTGACATACAGAAGACATGAGGTTAGATACATGACATACAGAAGACATGAGGTTAGATACATGACATACAGAAGACATGAGGTTAGATACATGTCATAGAGAAGACATGAGGTTAGATACGTGACATACAGAAGACATGAGGTTAGATACATGACATACAGAAGACATGAGGTTAGATACATGACATACAGAAGACATGAGGTTAGATACGTGACATATAGAGAAAATTGTGATCTGATCTGGAACTCTGAGGATAAATGCAGAAGATGATGAGCGCGAGGCTCGGATATACTGGGACCAGTACAGAGATGTGGGGGCAGCAGTTATTGGATATCAGCGGATCGGGGCAGGGGGATTCATGGGGTGATGGATTGGGATGGGATTGTGCAGACTCCAGTAATGAAGAACAGATAAGACCAGGAGATATTGAAGAATTGGCTGGAAAGAAAGGAAGATTGAGGAGATAATGAGGAGGAGAGCAGAGGGAAGAGCAGTCAGACTGCAGCACATAGTGTTCAGATGTGAGACAGGGGTCTGCACCATGGATGACAACAGGTCATAGATAATAACAGGAGTGCAGGAAACAGAGAGTATGTGAGAGAGTAGAGGGTCAGGCAGGTAGAGAGCAGGAGAGAGTAGAAAGTCAGGCATGTAGAGCACAGAATGAAGTAGAATGTTGGTCAGGTAGCGTGCAGGAGCGAGGAGAGGGTCAGGGAGGTAAAGAGCAGGAGAGAGGAGAGGGTCAGAGAGGTAAAGAGCGGGAGAGAGGAGGGGGTCAGGGAGGTAAAGAGCAGGAGAGAGGAGAGGGTCAGGGAGGTAAAGAGCGGGAGAGAGGAGAGGGTCAGGGAGGTAAAGAGCAGGAGAGAGGAGAGGGTCAGGGAGGTAAAGAGCGGGAGAGAAGAGGGGGTCAGGGAGGTAAAGAGCAGGAGAGAGGAGATGGTCAGGGAGGTAAAGAGCAGGAGGGAGGACAGGGTCAGGGAGGTAAAGAGCAGGAGAGAGGAGAGGGTCAGGGAGGTAAAGAGCAGGAGAGAGGAGAGGGTCAGGGAGGTAAAGAGTGGGAGAGAGGAAAGGGTCAGGGAGGTAAAGAACGGGAAAGAGAAGAGGGTCAGGGAGGTAAAGAGTGGGAGAGAGGAGAAGGTCAGGGAGGTAAAGAGCGGGAGAGAGGAGAGGGTCAGGGAGGTAAAGAGCGGGAGAGAGGAGAGGGTCAGGGAGGTAAAGAGCGGGAGAGAGGAGAGGGTCAGGGAGGTAAAGAGCAGGAGAGAGGAGAGGGTCAGGGAGGTAAAGAGCGGGAGAGAGGAGAGGGTCAGGGAGGTAAAGAGCGGGAGAGAGGAGAGGGTCAGGGAGGTAAAGAGCGGGAGAGAGGATAGGGTCAGGGAGGTAAAGAGCGGGAGAGAGGAGAGGGTCAGGGAGGTAATGAGCGGGAGAGAGGAGAGGGTCAGGGAGGTAAAGAGCGGGAGAGAGGAGAGGGTCAGGGAGGTAAAGAGCGGGAGAGAGGAGAGGGTCAGGGAGGTAAAGAGCGGGAGAGAGGAGAGGGTCAGGGAGGTAAAGAGCAGTAGAGAGGAGAGGGTCAGGGAGGTAAAGAGCGGGAGAGAGGAGAGGGTCAGGGAGGTAAAGAGAGGGAGAGAGGAGAGGGTCAGTGAGGTAAAGAGCGGGAGAGAGGAGAGGGTCAGGGAGGTAAAGAGTGGGAGAGAGGAGAGGGTCAGGGAGGTAAAGAGCAGGAGAGAGGAGAGGGTGAGGGAGGTAAAGAGTGGGAGAGAGGAGAGGGTCAGGTAAATAGAGCACAAGAAATAATAGGAAGGTCAGGCAGGTAGAGAGCAGGAGAGAGTAGAGGGTAGATATGTTGAGAGATTTATGGTCAGGCAGGAAGAGCAAAGGAGAGAGTTGAGGGTCAGGCAGGACAGGTAGGACACAGGAGAGAATAGAAGGTCAGGCAGATGAGCAAAGGAGGGAAAAGATGCTTATCCAGGCAAAGCGTTGGAGACAATAGAGGGTCAGGCAGGCAGAGAGCAGTAGATTGTCAGGTATGTAGCATAGAGGAGAAAATTAGGTGTAGCAGGTGTAGCGCATTAGATGGTAGAAATTCAGACATGTGGAGCACAGGAGAGAGTAGAGAGTCAGGCAGCTAGTACGCAGGAGAGAGTAGAGAGTCAGGCAGCTAGTACGCAGGAGAGAGTAGAGGGTCAGGCAGGTAGTATGCAGGAGAGAGTAGAGAGTCAGGCAGCTAGTACGCAGGAGAGAGTAGAGGGTCAGGCAGGTAGTACGCAGCAGAGAGTAGAAGGTCAGGCAGGTAGTACGCAGGAGAGAGTAGAGGGTCAGGCAGGTAGTACGCAGGAGAGAGTAGAGGGTCAGGCAGGTAGTACGCAGGAGAGAGTAGAGGGTCAGGCAGGTAGTACGCAGGAGAGAGTAGAGAGTCAGGCAGGTAGTACGCAGGAGAGAGTAGAGGGTCAGGCAGGTAGTATGCAGGAGAGAGAAGAGAGTCAGGCAGGTAGTATGCAGGAGAGAGAAGAGAGTCAGGCAGCTAGTACGCAGGAGAGAGTAGAGGGTCAGGCAGGTAGTACGCAGGAGAGAGTAGAGAGTCAGGCAGGTAGTACGCAGGAGAGAGTAGAGGGTCAGGCAGGTAGTACGCAGGAGAGAGTAGAGAGTCAGGCAGGTAGTACGCAGGAGAGAGTAGAGGGTCAGGCAGCTAGTACGCAGGAGAGAGTAGAGGGTCAGGCAGGTAGTACGCAGGAGAGAGTAGAGGGTCAGGCAGGTAGTACGCAGGAGAGAGTAGAGGGTCAGGCAGGTAGTACGCAGGAGAGAGTAGAGGGTCAGGCAGCTAGTACGCAGGAGAGAGTAGAGGGTCAGGCAGCTAGTATGCAGGAGAGAGAAGAGAGTCAGGCAGGTAGTACGCAGGAGAGAGTAGAGGGTCAGGCAGCTAGTACGCAGGAGAGAGTAGAAGGTCAGGCAGGCAGCATGCAAGAGAGGGTAGAGGGTCAGGCAGGTAGGGCGCAGACGGGAGTAGAAGGCCAGGCAGGTAGCACTCAGGAAAAAGTGCATGATCAGGCAGGAGAGAGTAGGTGGTTAGGCAGGTAGAAAGTAGAGGGTCATGTAGGTGTAGTGCATGAGCAAACAGAAGGTCAGGCAGATGTAGCACAGGAGAGAATAGATGGTAGGTAGCACACAGGAGAGAGTAGGGGATCAGACAGGTGTAGCGCAGGAAAGAGTAGAGGGCCGGGCAATTACACAGCAGAAGGTAATAAAAGGTCTGCAGGTAGAGAGAAGGAGAGAGTAGAGGTTCAGGCAGGAGAGAGTATAGAGTCAAGCAGGTTTAGGTCAGGAGAGACCAGAGGGTCAGGCAAGAGAGAGTAGTTGGTCAGTTAGGAGAGATCAGAACGTCAGGCAGGGGAGAGTAGAGGGTCAGGAAGGAGAAAGCAGAGGGTCAGGCAGGAGAGAGTAGAGAGTCAGGAAGGAGAGAGTAGTTTGTCAGGCAGGAAAGAGTAGAGGGTCAGGCAGGAAAGAGCAGAGGATCAGGCTGGAGAGAGAATAGAGTCAGGAAGGAGAGAGTAAAGGGTCAGGAAGGAGAGAGGAGTTGGTCAGGCAGGAAAAATTAGAGGGTCAGGCAAGAGAGAGTATTTAGTCACGCAGGAGAGAGTAGAGGGTCAGGCAGAAAAGAGCAGAAGATCAGGAAGGAGAGAGTATAGAGTCAGGCAGGTATAGAGCTTCTGAGAGTATAGAGTCTGGCAGGTGTACAGCAGGAGAGAGTAGAGGGTCAGGCAGGAGAGAGTAGAGAGTTAGGCAAGTATAGAGCAGGAGAGAGTAGAAGTTCAGGCAGGAAAGAGTAGAGGGTCAGGAATGAGAGCGTAGAGGGTCAGGCAGGAGTGCAGAGGGTCATGAAGGAGAGAGTAGAAAGTTAGGCAGGTATGGAGCAGGAGAGAGTAGGGGGTCAGACAGGAGAGAGTATAGAGTCATACAAGTAGAGAGCAGGAGAGAGTAGAGGGTCAGGCAGGAGAAAGTAGATCATCAAGAAGGAGAGAGTAGAGAGTCAGGCAGGTATAGACCAGGAGAGAGTAGAGAATCAGTGAGGAGATAGTAGAGAGTCAGGCAGGTAGCGAGCAGGAGAGAGTAGAGGGTCAGGCATGAGATAGTAGAGGGTCAGGAATGAGCGTAGTGGGTCAGGAACGAGAAAGTAGAGTGTTAGGCAGGTATGGAGCAGGAGAAAGTAGGGGCTCAGACAGGAGAGAGTATAGAGTCATACAAGTAGAGAGCAGGAGAGAGTAGAGGGTCAGGCAGGCATAGAGCAGGAGAGAGTAGATGGTCAGGCATGAGAGAGGAGAGGGTTAGGAATGAGCGTAGAGGGTCAGGAAGAAGAGAGGCAGGTATAAAGCAGGAGAAAGTAGAGGGTCAGCGAGGAGAGAGTAGAGAGTCAGGCAGGTAGAGAGTAGAAGAGAGAGAATGTTCAGGCAGGAGAGCATAGAGGGTCAGGAAGAAGAGAGTAGAGAGTTTGGCAGGTATGGAGCAGGAGAGAGTAGGCGAATAGACAGGAGAGAGTATAGAGTCATGCAAGTAGAGTGCAGGAGAGAGTAGAGGGTCAGGCAAGAGAGTAGATCATCAAGAAGGAGAGAGTAGAAAGTGAGGCACGTAGGGAGCAGGAGAGCGTAGAAGGTCAGGCAGGAGAGAATAGAGGGTCAGGAAGGAGAGAGTAAAAGGTCAGGAAGGAGAGAGTAGAGGGTCAGGAAGAAGTGAGTAGAGGGTCAGGAAGGAGAGAGTAGAGGGTCAGGCAGGTAGAAAGCAGGGGAGAGTTGAGGGTCAGGCAAGAGAGAGTAGAGAGGCAGGAGAGAGTAGAGTGTCATGCAGGTAGAGAGCAGGAGAGAATAGAGGGTCAGGCTCTGGTGAGACCTTGCAGGCTGTAGGTGATGACTGATCATGCAGATTCTGGCAGAGAAGTGCGACAGGTCCTTGTATGCGGATAAGAAATGGAAGACAGCATGTAGCTTTAGGATTGGGGTCGCCTGAACCGGTTATGAACTGTAGGGTCCTGCCCATGTACCGTATATTCTGCACCTGCCCATGTACCGCATATTCTGCACCTGCCCATGTACCGCATATTCTGCACCTGCCCATGGACCGTATATTCTGCACCTGCCCATGTACCGCATATTCTGCACATGCCCATGGACTGTATATTCTGCACCTGCCCATGGACCGTATATTCTGCACCTGCCCATGGACTGTATATTCTGCACCTGCCCATGTACCATATATTCTGCACCTGCCCATGTACCGTATATTCTGCACCTGCCCATGTACCGTATATTCTGCACATGCCCATGTACCGTATATTCTGCACCTGCCCATGGACTGTATATTCTGCACCTGCCCATGGACTGTATATTCTGCACCTGCCCATGGACCGTATATTCTGCACATGCCCATGGACCATATATTCTGCACATGCCCATGGACCGTATATTCTGCACCTGCCCATGGACCGTATATTCTGCACCTGCCCATGTACCGTATATTCTGCACCTGCCCATGTACCGCATATTCTGCACCTGCCCATGTACCGCATATTCTGCACCTGCCCATGGACCGTATATTCTGCACCTGCCCATGTACCGCATATTCTGCACATGCCCATGGACTGTATATTCTGCACCTGCCCATGGACCGTATATTCTGCACCTGCCCATGGACTGTATATTCTGCACCTGCCCATGTACCATATATTCTGCACCTGCCCATGTACCGTATATTCTGCACCTGCCCATGTACCGTATATTCTGCACATGCCCATGTACCGTATATTCTGCACCTGCCCATGGACTGTATATTCTGCACCTGCCCATGGACTGTATATTCTGCACCTGCCCATGGACCGTATATTCTGCACATGCCCATGGACCATATATTCTGCACATGCCCATGGACCGTATATTCTGCACCTTCCCATGGACCGTATATTCTGCACATGCCCATGGACCATATATTCTGCACATGCCCATGGACCGTATATTCTGCACCTGCCCATGGACCGTATATTCTGCACCTGCCCATGTACCGCATATTCTGCACATGCCCATGGACTGTATATTCTGCACCTGCCCATGGACCGTATATTCTGCACCTGCCCATGGACTGTATATTCTGCACCTGCCCATGTACCATATATTCTGCACCTGCCCATGTACCGTATATTCTGCACCTGCCCATGTACCGTATATTCTGCACATGCCCATGTACCGTATATTCTGCACCTGCCCATGGACTGTATATTCTGCACCTTCCCATGGACCGTATATTCTGCACATGCCCATGGACCATATATTCTGCACATGCCCATGGACTGTATATTCTGCACCTGCCCATGGACTGTATATTCTGCACCTGCCCATGGACCGTATATTCTGCACATGCCCATGGACTGTATATTCTGCACCTGCCCATGGACTGTATATTCTGCACCTGCCCATGGACCGTATATTCTGCACATGCCCATGGACCGTATATTCTGCACATGCCCATGGACTGTATATTCTGCACATGCCCATGGACTGTATATTCTGCACATGCCTATGGACTGTATATTCTGCACCTGCCCATGGACAGTATATTCTGCACATGCCCATGGACCGTATATTCTGCACCTGCCCATGGACCGTATATTCTGCACATGCCCATGGACTGTATATTCTGCACCTGCCCATGGACCGTATATTCTGCACATGCCCATGGACCGTATATTCTGCACATGCCCATGGACTGTATATTCTGCACATGCCCATGGACTGTATATTCTGCACCTGCCCATGGACCGTATATTCTGCACCTGCCCATAGACCGTATATTCTGCACCTGCCCATGGACTGTATATTCTGCACATGCCCATGGACTGTATATTCTGCACCTGCCCATGGACTGTATATTCTGCACCTGCCCATGGACCATATATTCTGCACCTGCCCATGGACTATTCTGCACATGCCCATTGACCGTATATTCACCTGCCCATGGACCGTATATTCTGCACCTGCCCATGGACTGTATATTCACCTGCCCATGGACCGTATATTCTGCACCTGCCAATGGACCGTATATTCTGCACCTGCCAATGGACCGTATATCCTGTACCTGCCCATGGACCGTATATTCTGCACATGCCAATGGACCGTATATTCTGCACCTGCCCATGGACCGTATATTTTGCGCCTGCCCATGGACCGTATATTCTGCATCTGCCCATGGACCGTATATTCTGCACCTGCCCATGGACCGTATATTCTGCATCTGCCCATGGACCGTATATTCTGCACCTGCCCATGGACCATATATTCTGCACCTGCCCATGGACCGTATATTCTGCACCTGCCCATGGACCGTATATTCTGCACCTGCCCATGGACCGCATATTCTGCACCTGCCCATGGACTGTATATTCTGCACCTGCCCATGGACTGTATATTCTGCACATGCCCATGGACTGTATATTCTGCACCTGCCCATGGACAGTATATTCTGCACATGCCCATGGACCGTATATTTTGCACCTGCCCATGGACCGTATATTCTGCACCTGCCCATGGACTGTATATTCTGCACCTGCCCATGGACCGCATATTCTGCACCTGCCCATGGACTGTATATTCTGCACCTGCCCATGGACTGTATATTCTGCACATGCCCATGGACTGTATATTCTGCACATGCCTATGGACTGTATATTCTGCACCTGCCCATGGACCGTATATTCTGCACCTGCCCATGGACTGTATATTCTGCACCTGCCCATGGACCGCATATTCTGCACCTGCCCATGGACTGTATATTCTGCACCTGCCCATGGACTGTATATTCTGCACCTGCCCATGGACCGCATATTCTGCACCTGCCCATGGACTGTATATTCTGCACATGCCCATGGACCGCATATTCTGCACCTGCCCATGGACTGTATATTCTGCACATGCCCATGGACTGTATATTCTGCACATGCCCATGGACTGTATATTCTGCACATGCCTATGGACTGTATATTCTGCACCTGCCCATGGACAGTATATTCTGCACATGCCCATGGACCGTATATTCTGCACCTGCCCATGGACCGTATATTCTGCACATGCCCATGGACTGTATATTCTGCACCTGCCCATGGACCGTATATTCTGCACATGCCCATGGACCGTATATTCTGCACATGCCCATGGACTGTATATTCTGCACATGCCCATGGACTGTATATTCTGCACATGCCCATGGACTGTATATTCTGCACATGCCTATGGACTGTATATTCTGCACCTGCCCATGGACCGTATATTCTGCACCTGCCCATAGACCGTATATTCTGCACCTGCCCATGGACTGTATATTCTGCACATGCCCATGGACTGTATATTCTGCACATGCCCATGGACTGTATATTCTGCACATGCCCATGGACTGTATATTCTGCACCTGCCCATGGACCATATATTCTGCACCTGCCCATGGACTATTCTGCACATGCCCATTGACCGTATATTCACCTGCCCATGGACCGTATATTCTGCACCTGCCCATGGACTGTATATTCACCTGCCCATGAACTGTATATTCTGCACCTGCCAATGGACCGTATATCCTGTACCTGCCCATGGACCGTATATTCTGCACATGCCAATGGACCGTATATTCTGCACCTGCCCATGGACCGTATATTTTGCGCCTGCCCATGGACCATATATTCTGCATCTGCCCATGGACCGTATATTCTGCACCTGCCCATGGACCGTATATTCTGCACCTGCCCATGGACCGTATATTCTGCACCTGCCCATGGACTGTATATTCTGCACCTGCCCATGGACCGTATATTCTGCACCTGCCCATGGACCGTATATTCTGCACCTGCCCATGGACCGTATATTCTGCACCTGCCCATGGACTGTATATTCTGCACCTGCCCATGGACCGTATATTCTGCACCTGCCCATGGACTGTATATTCTGCATCTGCCCATGGACCGTATATTCTGCATCTGCCCATGGACCGTATATTCTGCATCTGCCCATGGACCGTATATTCTGCATCTGCCCATGGACCGTATATTCTGCACCTGCCCATGGACCGTATATTCTGCACCTGCCCATGGACCGTATATTCTGCACCTGCCCATGGACTGTATATTCTGCACCTGCCCATGGACCGTATATTCTGCATCTGCCCATGGACCGCATATTCTGCACCTGCCCATGGACTGTATATTCTGCACATGCCCATGTACTGTATATTCTGCACCTGCCCATGGACTGTATATTCTGCATCTGCCCATGGACCGCATATTCTGCACCTGCCCATGGACCGCATATTCTGCACCTGCCCATGGACTATATTCTGCACATGCCCATGGACTGTATATTCTGCACATGCCCATGGACTGTATATTCTGCACCTGCCCATGGACTGTATATTCTGCACCTGCCCATAGACCGTATATTCTGCACATGCCCATGGACTGTATATTCTGCACCTGCCCATGGACTTTATAGTCTGCACCTGCCCATGGACTATTCTGCACATGTCCATGGACCGTATATTCTGCACCTGGCCATGGACTGTATATTCACCTGCCCATGGACTGTATAGTCTGCACCTGCCAATGGACCGTATATCCTGTAACTGCCCATGGACCGTATATTCTGCACATGCCAATGGACCGTATATTCTGCATCTGCCCATGGACTGTATATTCTGCACATGCCCATGGACCGTATATTCTGCACATGCCCATGGACTGTATATTCTGCACCTGCCCATGGACTGTATATTCTGCACCTGCCCATGGACCGCACACTCTGCACCTGCCCATGGACCGTATATTCTGCACCTGCCCATGGACCGTATATTCTGCACTTGCCCATGAACTGTATATTCTGCATCTACCCATAGACCATATATTCTGCACATGCCAATGGACCATATATTCTGCACATGCCAATGGACCATATATTCTGCACCTGCCCATGGACGTACATTCTGCACCTGCCCATGGACCATATATTCTGCACATGCCTATGGACTGTATATTCTGCACCTGCCCATGGACCGTATATTCTGCACCTGCCCATAGACCGTATATTCTGCACCTGCCCATGGACTGTATATTCTGCACATGCCCATGGACTGTATATTCTGCACATGCCCATGGACTGTATATTCTGCACCTGCCCATGGACCATATATTCTGCACCTGCCCATGGACTATTCTGCACATGCCCATTGACCGTATATTCACCTGCCCATGGACCGTATATTCTGCACCTGCCCATGGACTGTATATTCACCTGCCCATGAACTGTATATTCTGCACCTGCCAATGGACCGTATATCCTGTACCTGCCCATGGACTGTATATTCTGCACATGCCCATGGACTGTATATTCTGCACCTACCAATGGACCGTATATTCTGCACCTGCCCATGGACCGTATATTTTGCGCCTGCCCATGGACCATATATTCTGCATCTGCCCATGGACCGTATATTCTGCACCTGCCCATGGACCGTATATTCTGCACCTGCCCATGGACTGTATATTCTGCACCTGCCCATGGACTGTATATTCTGCACATGCCCATGGACCGTATATTCTGCACCTGCCCATGGACCGTATATTCTGCATCTGCCCATGGACCGTATATTCTGCACCTGCCCATGGACCGTATATTCTGCACCTGCCCATGGACCGTATATTCTGCATCTGCCCATGGACCGTATATTCTGCACCTGCCCATGGACCGTATATTCTGCACCTGCCCATGGACCGTATATTCTGCACCTGCCCATGGACTGTATATTCTGCACCTGCCCATGGACCGTATATTCTGCACCTGCCCATGGACCGTATATTCTGCACCTGCCCATGGACTGTATATTCTGCACCTGCCCATGGACCGTATATTCTGCACCTGCCCATGGACCGTATATTCTGCACCTGCCCATGGACCATATATTTTGCGCCTGCCCATGGACCATATATTCTGCATCTGCCCATGGACCGTATATTCTGCACCTGCCCATGGACCGTATATTCTGCACCTGCCCATGGACCGTATATTCTGCACCTGCCCATGGACCGTATATTCTGCACCTGCCCATGGACTGTATATTCTGCACCTGCCCATGGACCGTATATTCTGCACCTGCCCATGGACCGTATATTCTGCACCTGCCCATGGACCGTATATTCTGCACCTGCCCATGGACTGTATATTCTGCACCTGCCCATGGACCGTATATTCTGCACCTGCCCATGGACCGTATATTCTGCACCTGCCCATGGACTGTATATTCTGCACCTGCCCATGGACCGTATATTCTGCACCTGCCCATGGACCGTATATTCTGCACCTGCCCATGGACCGTATATTTTGCGCCTGCCCATGGACCATATATTCTGCATCTGCCCATGGACCGTATATTCTGCACCTGCCCATGGACTGTATATTCTGCACCTGCCCATGGACTGTATATTCTGCACATGCCCATGGACCGTATATTCTGCACCTGCCCATGGACCGTATATTCTGCATCTGCCCATGGACCGTATATTCTGCACCTGCCCATGGACCGTATATTCTGCACCTGCCCATGGACCGTATATTCTGCATCTGCCCATGGACCGTATATTCTGCACCTGCCCATGGACCGTATATTCTGCACCTGCCCATGGACCGTATATTCTGCACCTGCCCATGGACTGTATATTCTGCACCTGCCCATGGACCGTATATTCTGCATCTGCCCATGGACCGTATATTCTGCATCTGCCCATGGACCGTATATTCTGCATCTGCCCATGGACCGTATATTCTGCATCTGCCCATGGACCGTATATTCTGCACCTGCCCATGGACTGTATATTCTGCACATGCCCATGGACTGTATATTCTGCACCTGCCCATGGACTGTATATTCTGCACCTGCCCATGGACCGCATATTCTGCACCTGCCCATGGACTGTATATTCTGCACCTGCCCATGGACCGTATATTCTGCATCTGCCCATGGACCGCATATTCTGCACCTGCCCATGGACCGCATATTCTGCACCTGCCCATGGACTGTATATTCTGCACATGCCCATGGACTGTATATTCTGCACCTGCCCATGGACTGTATATTCTGCATCTGCCCATGGACCGCATATTCTGCACCTGCCCATGGACCGCATATTCTGCACCTGCCCATGGACTATATTCTGCACATGCCCATGGACTGTATATTCTGCACATGCCCATGGACTGTATATTCTGCACCTGCCCATGGACTGTATATTCTGCACCTGCCCATAGACCGTATATTCTGCACATGCCCATGGACTGTATATTCTGCACCTGCCCATGGACTTTATAGTCTGCACCTGCCCATGGACTATTCTGCACCTGCCCATGGACTGTATATTCTGCACCTGGCCATGGACTGTATATTCACCTGCCCATGGACTGTATAGTCTGCACCTGCCAATGGACCGTATATCCTGTAACTGCCAATGGACCGTATATTCTGCGCCTGCCCATGGACCGTATATTCTGCGCCTGCCCATGGACCGTATATTCTGCACCTGCCCATGGACTGTATATTCTGCACATGCCCATGGACTTTATAGTCTGCACCTGCCCATGGACTATTCTGCACATGTCCATGGACCGTATATTCTGCACCTGGCCATGGACTGTATATTCACCTGCCCATGGACTGTATAGTCTGCACCTGCCAATGGACCGTATATCCTGTAACTGCCCATGGACCGTATATTCTGCACATGCCAATGGACCGTATATTCTGCGCCTGCCCATGGACCGTATATTCTGCGCCTGCCCATGGACCGTATATTCTGCACCTGCCCATGGACCGTATATTCTGCACATGCCCATGGACTGTATATTCTGCACCTGCCCATGGACTGTATATTCTGCACCTGCCCATGGACCGCACATTCTGCACCTGCCCATGGACCGTATATTCTGCACCTGCCCATGGACCGTATATTCTGCACTTGCCCATGAACTGTATATTCTGCATCTGCCCATAGACCATATATTCTGCACATGCCAATGGACCATACATTCTGCACCTGCCCATGGACGTACATTCTGCACCTGCCCATGGACGATATATTCTGCACCAGCCCATGGACCGTATATTCTGCACCTGCCCATGGACCGTATATTCTGCACCTGCCCATGGACCGTATATTCTGCACCTGCCCATGGACTGTATATTCTGCACCTGCCCATGGACTGTATATTCTGCACCTGCCCATGGACCGCACATTCTGCACCTGCCCATGGACCGTATATTCTGCACCTGCCCATGGACCGTATATTCTGCACTTGCCCATGAACTGTATATTCTGCATCTGCCCATAGACCATATATTCTGCACATGCCAATGGACCATATATTCTGCACCTGCCCATGGACTGTATATTCTGCACCTGCCCATGGACGTACATTCTGCACCTGCCCATGGACGATATATTCTGCACCTGCCCATGGACCGTATATTCTGCACCTGCCCATGGACCGTATATTCTGCACTTGCCCATGAACTGTATATTCTGCATCTACCCATAGACCATATATTCTGCACATGCCAATGGACCATATATTCTGCACATGCCAATGGACCATATATTCTGCACCTGCCCATGGACTGTATATTCTGCACATGCCCATGGACCGTATATTCTGCACCTGCCCATGGACCGTATATTCTGCACCTGCCCATGGACGTATATTCTGCACCTGCCCATGGACTGTATATTCTGCACATGCCCATGGACCGTATATTCTGCACCTGCCCATGGACCGTATATTCTGCACCTGCCCATGAACCGTATATTCTGCACCTGCCCATGAACTTCTCGCCATCTCTGCAGAGCATTTTACCTCCAGAACTGCAAAGAAAACCCGCAGGATGCACACGGAGAGCATTTCGCCATTAACCCTTTCTGCGCCAGTATAACCATGCAACTCCAACCCCATCCTCCCCCGCCATCCCATCATGTAAGTGCAACCTGAGGAATATCACCCGGGACGGCTTCGTCTTGTCTCATTATGCCTTTAAGTTGAACTTACCTCTCACCCCGGCAGCCCGAGGACCACAGGTGGAGAGGAGAGCGGATCCGAGCAGAGATGCGAGGAGATGTGGAGGGGAAGGGCTGGAGCGCCTCTGTTGCTGCTGCTTTCTCCCTCACTGCTGTGTGTTCACAGCAGGAGATGGAGGGAGGGTGAGAGGCAGAGGAGGAGACAAAGAGAAAGAGCAAATGAATAAAGAGCAAGAAAGAAAAGAGTGTGGACAGAGGTGAAGGAAAACAATCGCAGGAAAGACCAGACACCACCACCACCACCGCCTTAATGATGATCTGCTCATCCCAGACCCATCCATCAGCCTGGGCATGGTCTGTAGCTCACAGACAAGCCTCGAAAGATGCCCCCAGAGATGCCCTGAGAGATACCCCAGAAATGCCTCCAGAGATGCCTCAGAAATGCCCCTGATATGCCCTTAGAGATGCCTCCAAAGATGCTTCCAGAGATGTCTCAGAGATGCCCCCAGATGCCCCCAGATGCCCCCAGAGCTGCCCACAGAGATACCCCAAGAGCTGCCCTCAGAGATGCCCACAGAGATGCTCCAGAGATGCCTCCAGAGATGCCCCAGATATGCCCTTAGAGTTGCCTCCAAAGATTCTTCCGGAGATGTCTCACAGATGCCCCAGAGATGCCCTTTGAGGTTCCTCCAAAGATGTTTACAGAGATGCCTCAAGAAATCCTAGATGCCCTTAGAGATACCTCCAGAAATGCCTGCAGAGATACCCTCAGAGATGCCACCAGCCAGAGATGCCTCAGAAAATGCTCCGAGATACCCTTAGAGATACCTCCAGAAGTACCCCCAGAGATGCATACAACCAAAGATGTACCCAGAGAGGCCTCCAGAAATACAGAGATGCCCCAGAGATACTTCCAAGGATGTTTCCAGAGATGTCCTCAGACATGCCCTGAGATGCCTCCAGAGATGTCTCCTGCCAGAGATGGCCTCAGAGATGCCTAAAAAAAATGCTACCAGATATTCTCTCAGAGATACCTCCAGAAATGCCCTCAGAGATGCCTCCCTGCTTTGTTCCAATGGGAATTTCCCTCGGGCCCTCGTTAATCTCCTAATTGCAGGATTTCATGTCAATATTTGAGTGTTTGTTGCCGCAGAGCCCCGTGTGCGCCGCTCGGTAATCACATGCAATGCGCCGATCCTCTGCTTGTTTAATGAGGAGGACGAATCTGAGTGGACGTGGAGCCATCATCCACGTGCAATAATGCGGCAGATATTGCGGCTTAGGCTTTTATCGCGATCAGGCAGCTCAGTTTTCAGGCTTCCAGTTCATGAGAAGCAGTTAGCCCCCCGAGCATGATCGCACGTGACAGGGCCCCATGGTAAAGATGAGCCCCCTTTCAGGAGCTGATTGGCACTATCACACTCACAGCCACCAGACAGGACTTGGTACATCGGGTCAAACACAGATTATATTTTCAATACAGTGAATGTAAAAAATCCCTCCCTGAACAGGTACATTACCTACCGCCCATCAAACCGGGCGAATAAGACCAACCTGACATGGGCTCTTTCTTTTCAGGAGCCTCAGAGCAGCCGCATGAGTTGCATCTATGGTGCAAATAACCTTGACACATAGTCAGCTGTAATAAAACGATACAAAAGGGTTCTTTACAGTAAGAGCATTGCTTCAAGAGTAACGACTCACTAAACACAATTTACCACATTCATCTATTGCCAGCGAAAAGATAAAGGTGTCATTTTCAGTAGTGGAAAGTCTTCTTTATAGTAAGAGCAGTTATATTATTTGATTAGATAAAATTAAGGAAGAACTAGTGAGATGGCGTTAGCGTAACCAATAGCTGAGAGTGCAGGCATGGCTTTAACTATGGAAGACATAAATGACTACCAATAGGATACAAAAACGACCTGTAAAATACTAGAATGGGAAGGATTATTTACAGTAAGAGCAAATAAACAATGGAATTTTTAAACATTCTTTGGGAAAAAAAATAGCTCCTCCTCTTCCAGAAAATCACAAATAACCTCTTGAGTTTTGAAGGCTAGTAATATAATTAATCAATGGCAGGAAATTCTCTACAGAAATATATAGAATGCATAAATTACTTTTACAGTTTGGAAGACAAGATGTTTTATCTCCTGCAATGAAAAGAGTTCTTTGCAGTAAGAGCAGTTAACAGTTGCAACTAAGAGAAATCTGGACTTAGGCAAGATACGAAATAGGGCTCCAGACAAAACAGGCATATATAGTGCCAATGAGCAACAGGAACGGCTCCTCAAAAAACATAGTACAAAGGAAAGGATTCTTAACAGTTAGTGCAAATCCTATAGGAAATCCATGCTGGAACAGTAATTTTAAAAAAATGGAGACTGAAAAAAACGTTCACTGAATTATACATTTTCATTAGTGAACACAAAGTTTATTCAGTCCAGAGAAAAGATAGATTCTATGTAAAGTGCATATACACAAATAGATCGAAGAACCTGCTATAACCAAGCACCTCATATAACGCTTGAGTTTGAAAGGACAAAATGTTCAGCTTTGGGAAGGATTCTTCACAGTAAAGGCAATTTATTTTTGCTGTAAATATGAGCAAATCCAGAATTATACTCTACATAGAAATAAGTGAGGACATAAGATTATACTGCACATAATATCTGGGATAAGCAACTTCAGAAATATCACACATGAAGCATCGGAAAGGATTTTTTACAGTAAGAGCAGTACAACTCTGAAAACTTAAGTGTTATGGATCCATCTGATGATATTTGGTGTTTAGGTTGCAGGGAAGTTAAACCCAATCCTCTATCTAAGGAAACTGAGGTGGGGGGCGCTGTATGAGGGTCCTAACGATGGAGAGATGTCGATGTGTTTTGTGTTGCCTTTAGAATACATTTTCATGTGCATTTTCCACAGGAAAGAGAGAGAGAATAATCCTTCCAATATAGCTGTAATGTCTGAGCAGGGAATACCGGCTGTCCATCTGTCTGCGGCAGCGCCAGAGCGGCAGGGAACGTACGTGATAACGCAGAGCCGCGGACTCAGGATCTGCGGAGTCATAAGACTTCGGGATGCAATGAGAGCGACTTGGAAAAATCGCTCATAAAGATCATTAAGTTGATCTCTAATTAATTCTATGGGGCATTGGGGGGGATTCCTAATTTGTAACATTCTCCCACTATCATAGTCTGGGGTTAGAAATAGAGTATAGCCCACATTAGAATCTCGGATGTATCCCTAAATAATTGCCTGATACTGTCTGATTTACAAAAGGAGACAATCAGGTGACGAGCGGAACAGGGAGGAAGAAACTTCGACAGCCAGAAAGAAGAGCCGGGAATAAGTCTTACTCCATCATAAGGAAGGTATCTGATATCAAACCTCCTGACACAGAGCTCCAAAGCCACTGCTAATATAAAGAGTTCCATGATAAAGCCTGTCCGCCTGGAGTCACCACCAGGGGGAGCACAATTCTTATCATCTACACTACCGTTCAAAAGTTTAGGGTCACCCAGACAATGTAGTGTTTTCCATGAAAATTCATACTTTTATTAATCAAGTGAGTCCAGACATTGACAAGGTTCGAAAAAAAAAAAGATAATAATTTTCTCTTTCAAACTTTGCTTTCGTCACAGAATGCTCATTTGCAGCAGTTCCAGCATTGCAGACCTCTGGCATTCTAGCAGTTAATTTGCTGAGGTCATCTGGAGGAATTTCCCCCATGATTCCAGAAGCCCCTCCACAAGTAACATAGTAACATAGTAACATAGTAAGGCCGAAAAAAGACATTTGTCCATCCAGTTCAGCCTATATTCCATCATAATAAATCCCCAGATCTACGTCCTTCTACAGAACCTAATAATTGTATGATACAATATTGTTCTGCTCCAGGAAGACATCCAGGCCTCTCTTGAACCCCTCGACTGAGTTCGCCATCACCACCTCCTCAGGCAAGCAATTCCAGATGCTCACTGCCCTAACAGTAAAGAATCCTCTTCTATGTTGGTGGAAAAACCTTCTCTCCTCCAGACGCAAAGAATGCCCCCTTGTGCCTGTCACCTTCCTTGGTATAAACAGATCCTCAGCGAGATATTTGTATTGTCCCCTTATAGACTTATACATGGTTATTAGATCGCCCCTCAGTCGTCTTTTTTCTAGACTAAATAATCCTAATTTCGCTAATCTATCTGGGTATTGTAGTTCTCCCATCCCCTTTATTAATTTTGTTGCCCTCCTTTGTACTCTCTCTAGTTCCATTATATCCTTCCTGAGCACCGGTGCCCAAAACTGGACACAGTACTCCATGTGCGGTCTAACTAGGGATTTGTACAGAGGCAGTATAATGCTCTCATCATGTGTATCCAGACCTCTTTTAATGCACCCCATGATCCTGTTTGCCTTGGCAGCTGCTGCCTGGCACTGGCTGCTCCAGGTAAGTTTATCATTAACTAGGATCCCCAAGTCCTTCTCCCTGTCAGATTTACCCAGTGGTTTCCCGTTCAGTGTGTAATGGTGATATTGATTCCCTCTTCCCATGTGTATAACCTTACATTTATCATTGTTAAACCTCATCTGCCACCTTTCAGCCCAAGTTTCCAACTTATCCAGATCCATCTGTAGCAGAATACTATCTTCTCTTGTATTAACTGCTTTACATAGTTTTGTATCATCTGCAAATATCGATATTTTACTGTGTAAACCTTCTACCAGATCATTAATGAATATGTTGAAGAGAGCAGGTCCCAATACTGACCCCTGCGGTACCCCACTGGTCACAGCGACCCAGTTAGAGACTATACCATTTATAACCACCCTCTGCTTTCTATCACTAAGCCAGTTACTAACCCATTTACACACATTTTCCCCCAGACCAAGCATTCTCATTTTGTGTACCAACCTCTTGTGCGGCACGGTATCAAACGCTTTGGAAAAATCGAGATATACCACGTCCAATGACTCACCGTGGTCCAGCCTATAGCTTACCTCTTCATAAAAACTGATTAGATTGGTTTGACAGGAGCGATTTCTCATAAACCCATGCTGATATGGAGTTAAACAGTTATTCTCATTGAGATAATCCAGAATAACATCCCTCAGAAACCCTTCAAATATTTTACCAACAATAGAGGTTAGACTTACTGGCCTATAATTTCCAGGTTCACTTTTAGAGCCCTTTTTGAATATTGGCACCACATTTGCTATGCGCCAGTCCTGCGGAACAGACCCTGTCGCTATAGAGTCCCTAAAAATAAGAAATAATGGTTTATCTATTACATTACTTAGTTCTCTTAGTACTCGTGGGTGTATGCCATCCGGACCCGGAGATTTATCTATTTTAATCTTATTTAGCCGGTTTCGCACCTCTTCTTGGGTTAGATTGGTGACCCTTAATATAGGGTTTTCATTGTTTCTTGGGATTTCACCTAGCATTTCATTTTCCACCGTGAATACCGTGGAGAAGAAGGTGTTTAATATGTTAGCTTTTTCCTCGTCATCTACAACCATTCTTTCCTCACTATTTTTTAAGGGGCCTACATTTTCAGTTTTTATTCTTTTACTATTGATATAGTTGAAGAACAGTTTGGGATTAGTTTTACTCTCCTTAGCAATGTGCTTCTCTGTTTCCTTTTTGGCAGCTTTAATTAGTTTTTTAGATAAAGTATTTTTCTCCCTATAGTTTTTTAGAGCTTCAATGGTGCCATCCTGCTTTAGTAGTGCAAATGCTTTCTTTTTACTGTTAATCGCCTGTCTTACTTCTTTGTTTAGCCACATTGGGTTTTTCCTATTTCTAGTCCTTTTATTCCCACAAGGTATAAACCGCTTACACTGCCTATTTAGGATGTTCTTAAACATTTCCCATTTATTATCTGTATTCTCATTTCTGAGTATATTGTCCCAGTCTACCAGATTAAGGGCATCTCTAAGCTGGTCAAACTTTGCCTTCCTAAAGTTTAGTGTTTTTGTGACTCCCTGACAAGTCCCCCTAGTGAAAGACAGGTGAAACTGTACAATATTGTGGTCGCTATTTCCTAGATGCCCAACCACCTGCAGATTTGTTATTCTGTCAGGTCTATTAGATAGTATTAGGTCTAAAAGTGCTGCTCCTCTGGTTGGATTCTGCACCAATTGTGAAAGATAATTTTTCTTGGTTATTAGCAGAAACCTGTTGCCTTTATGGGTTTCACAGGTTTCTGTTTCCCAGTTAATATCCGGGTAGTTAAAGTCCCCCATAACCAGGACCTCATTATGGGTTGCAGCTTCATCTATCTGCTTTAGAAGTAGACTTTCCATGCTTTCTGTTATATTTGGGGGTTTGTAACAGACCCCAATGAGAATTTTGTTACCATTTTTCCCTCCATGAATTTCGACCCATATGGACTCGACATCCTCATTTCCTTCGCTAATATTCTCCCTTAAAGTGGACTTTAGACAAGACTTTACATAGAGACAAACCCCTCCTCCTCTCCGATTTTTACGATCCTTTCTAAACAGACTGTAACCCTGTAAGTTAACTGCCCAGTCATAGCTTTCATCTAACCATGTCTCGGTTATTCCCACTATGTCAAAGTTACCTGTAGATATTTCTGCTTCTAGTTCTTCCATCTTGTTTGTCAGGCTTCTGGCGTTTGCGAGCATGCAGTTTAGAGGATTTTGTTTTGTTCCAATCTCCTCGCTGTGGATTGTTTTAGAAATGTTCTTACCTCCCTTCTGAGTATGTTTTCCTGGGTCTTCTTTGTTCGAGTCTAATGTTTTTCTTCCCGTCCCCTCTTCTTCTAGTTTAGCGCCCTCCTGATGAGTGTAGCGAGTCTTCTGGCGAATGTGTGTTTCCCAGGTTTGTTGAGGTGTAGTCCGTCTCTGGCGAGGAGTCCATCGTACAAGTAATTCACACCGTGGTCCAGGAATCCGAATCCTTGTTGTCTGCACCATCGTCTTAGCCAGTTGTTCGCATCAAGGATCCTGTTCCATCTCCTGGTGCCATGCCCGTCTACTGGAAGGATAGAAGAAAAAACTACCTGTGCATCCAGTTCCTTTACTTTCTTCCCCAACTCTTCAAAGTCTTTGCAGATTGTCGGTAGGTCCTTCCTTTCCGTGTCATTGGTGCCAACATGTATCAGAAGAAATGGGTGGACGTCCTTGGAGCTGAAGAGCTTTGGTATCCTATCGGTCACATCCTTGATCATCGCACCTGGAAGGCAGCATACTTCTCTTGCAGTTATGTCCGGTCTGCAGGTGGCTGCTTCTGTGCCTCTCAGTAGTGAGTCTCCCACCACCACCACTCTTCGTTGCTTCTTGGCTGTACTTTTTGCTGTCACTTGTTGCTGTGTGCCCTTTTCTTTTTTGCTTGCTGGTATTGCTTCATCCTTAGGTGTGCCATCTTCATCCTCTACAAAGATTTAATATCGGTTCTTCAGTTGTGTGGTTGGTGATTTCTCCATGGTCTTCTTGCTTGTTTTGGTCACATGCTTCCACTCATCTGCTTTTGGAGGTTCTCTGACACTTTTTTCACCTTCTGTGACCAGTAGAGATGCTTCTGTTCTGTCTAGAAAGTTTTCATTCTCTTTGATGAGTTTCAAAGTTGCTATTCTTTCTTCCAGTTGGTTTGGCTGATGGGCACTTTTTGGCACCATCCGGTCAAGCTGCTCCCACAACAGCTCAATGGTGCTGAGATCCGGTGACTGCGCTGGCCACTCCATTACAGATAGAATACCAGCTGCTGCTTCTTCCCTGAATAGTTCTTGCATAATTTGGAGGTGGCTTTGGGTCATTGTCCTGTTGTAGGATGAAATTGGCTCCAATCAAGCGCAGTCCACAGGGTATGGCATGGCGCTGCAAAATGGAGTGATAGCCTTCCTTATTCAAAATCCCTTACCTTGTACAAATCTCCCACTTTACCAGCACCAAGGCAACCCCAGACCATCATATTACCTCCACCATGCTTGACAGATGGCGTCACACTCTTCCAGCATCTTTTGAGTTGTTCTGCGTCTCATAAATGTTCTGTGTGATCCAATCACCTCACACTTGGATTCATCTATCCATAACACTTTTTTCCATCTTCCCCTGTCCAATGTCTGTGTTCTTTTACCCATATTAATCTTTTCCTTTTATTAGCCAGTCTCAGATATGGCTTTTTCTTTGCCACTCTGCTCTGAAGGCCAGCATCCTGGAGTCGCCTCTTCACTGTAGACGCTGACACTGGCGTGTTTGCGTGTGCTATTTAATGAAGCTGCCAGTTGAGGACCTGTGAGGCGTCGATTTCTTCAACTACAGACTCTAATGTACTTGTCTTGTTGCTCAGTTGTGCAGCGCGGCCTCACACTTGTTTCTACTCTGGTTAGAGCCTGTTTGTGCTCTCCTCTGAAGGGAGTAGTACACACCGTTGTAGGAAATCTTCAGTTTCTCGCATGGAATAAACTTCATTTCTAAGAACAAGAATAGACTGTCCAGTTTCACATCAAAGTTCTTTTTTTCTGGCCATTTTGAAAGTTTAATGGAACCAACCAATGTAATGCTCCAGATTCTCAGCTAGCTCAAAGGAAGGTCAGGTTTATAGGTTCTCTAATCAGCCAAACTGTTTTCAGCTGTGCTGACATACTTGCACAAGGGTTTTCAAGGGTATTCTAACCATCCATTAGCCTTCTTACACAGTTAGTAAATGCAAAGTACCATACGAACACTGGAGTGATGGTTGTTGGAAATGGGCCTCTATACACATGAAGATTTTGCATTACAAACCAGACGTTAGCAGCTTTAATAGCCATTTACCACACTAACAATGTATAGAGTGTATTTCTGAATCATTTAATGTTAGCTTCACTGAAAAAAAACAACTGTGCTTTTCTTTCACAAATAAGGTCATTTCTAAGTGACCGTAAACTGTAGAATGGCAGCGTATCTCTGTATACAGGGAGCTTTCCCTAGTGGTGGCTACAGACAGGATCTTATCATGTATCTCTGTATACAGGGAGCTCCCCCTAGTGGTGGCTGCAGACAGGATCTTATCATGTATCTCTGTATACAGGGAGCTCCCCCTAGTGGTGGCTACAGACAGGATCTTATCATGTATCTCTGTATACAGGAAGCTCCCTCTAGTGGTGGCTACAGACAGGATCTTATCATGTATCTCTGCATACAGGGAGCTCCCCCTAGTGGTGGCTGCAGACAGGATCTTATCATGTATCTCTGTATACAGGGAGCTCCCCCTAGTGGTGGCTGCAGACAGGATATTATCATGTATCTCTGTATACAGGGAGCTCCCCCTAGTGGTGTCTGCAGACAGGATCTTATCATGTATCTCTGTATACAGGGAGCTCCCCCTAGTGGTGGCTGCAGACAGGATCTTATCATGTATCTCCGTATACAGGGAGCTCCCCATAGTGGTGGCTGCAGACAGGATCTTATCATGTATCTCTGTATACAGGGAGCTCCCCCTAGTGGTGGCTGTAGAAAGGATCTTATCATGTATCTCTGTATACAGGGAGCTCCCCCTAGTGATGGCTGCAGACAGCATCTTATCATGTATCTCTGTACAGGGAGCGCCCTCTAGTGATGGCTGCAGACAGCATCTTATCATGTATCTCTGTATACAGGGAGCTCCCCCTAGTGATGGCTGCAGACAGGATCTTATCATGTATCTCTGTATACAGGGAGCTCCCCCTAGTGGTGGCTGCAGACAGCATCTTATCATGTATCTCTGTATACAGGGAGCTCCCCCTAGTGGTGACTGCAGACAGGATCTTATCATGTATCTCTGTACAGGGAGCGCCCTCTAGTGATGGCTGCAGACAGCATCTTATCATGTATCTCTGTATACAGGGAGCTCCCCCTAGTGGTGGCTGCAGACAGGATCTTATCATGTATCTCCGTATACAGGGAGTTCCCCATAGTGGTGGCTGCAGACAGGATCTTATCATGTATCTCTGTATACAGGGAGCTCCCCCTAGTGGTGGCTACAGAAAGGATCTTATCATGTATCTCTGTATACAGGGAGCTCCCCCTAGTGATGGCTGCAGACAGGATCTTATCATGTATCTCTGTATACAGGGAGCTCCCCCTAGTGGTGTCTGCAGACAGGATCTTATCATGTATCTCTGTATACAGGGAGCTCCCCCTAGTGGTGGCTGCAGACAGGATCTTATCATGTATCTCTGTATACAGGGAGCTCCCCCTAGTGGTGTCTGCAGACAGGATCTTATCATGTATCTCTGTATACAGGGAGCTCCCCCTAGTGGTGGCTGCAGACAGGATCTTATCATGTATCTCCGTATACAGGGAGCTCCCCCTAGTGGTGGCTGCAGACAGGATCTTATCCTCTATCTCTGTATACAGGGAGCTCCCTCTAGTGGTGGCTGCAGACAGGATCTTATCATGTATCTTTGTATACAGGGAGCTCCCCCTAGTGGTGGCTGCAGACAGGATCTTATCATGTATCTCTGTATACAGGGAGCTCCCCCTAGTGGTGGCTGCAGACAGGATCTTATCATGTATCTCTGTATACATGGAGCTCCCCCTAGTGATGGCTGCAGACAGCATCTTATCATGTATCTCTGTATACAGGGAGCTCCCCCTAGTGGTGGCTGCAGACAGCATCTTATCATGTATCTCTGTATACAGGAAGCTCCCCCTAGTGGTGACTGCAGACAGGATCTTATCATGTATCTCTGTATACAGGGAGCTCCCCCTAGTGGTGGCTGCAGAAAGGATCTTATCATGTATCTCTGTATACAGGGAGCTCCCCCTAGTGATGGCTGCAGACAGCATCTTATCATGTATCTCTGTATACAGGGAGCTCCCCCTAGTGATGGCTGTAGAAAGGATCTTATCATGTATCTCTGTATACAGGGAGCTCCCCCTAGTGATGGCTGCAGACAGCATCTTATCATGTATCTCTGTACAGGGAGCGCCCTCTAGTGATGGCTGCAGACAGCATCTTATCATGTATCTCTGTATACAGGGAGCTCCCCCTAGTGATGGCTGCAGACAGCATCTTATCATGTATCTCTGTATACAGGGAGCTCCCCCTAGTGGTGACTGCAGACAGGATCTTATCATGTATCTCTGTACAGGGAGCGCCCTCTAGTGATGGCTGCAGACAGCATCTTATCATGTATCTCTGTATACAGGGAGCTCCCCCTAGTGGTGGCTGCAGACAGGATCTTATCATGTATCTCCGTATACAGGGAGTTCCCCATAGTGGTGGCTGCAGACAGGATCTTATCATGTATCTCTGTATACAGGGAGCTCCCCCTAGTGGTGGCTGCAGACAGGATCTTATCCTCTATCTCTGTATACAGGGAGCTCCCTCTAGTGGTGGCTGCAGACAGGATCTTATCATGTATCTTTGTATACAGGGAGCTCCCCCTAGTGGTGGCTGCAGACAGGATCTTATCATGTATCTCTGTATACAGGGAGCTCCCCCTAGTGGTGGCTGCAGACAGGATCTTATCATGTATCTCTGTATACATGGAGCTCCCCCTAGTGATGGCTGCAGACAGCATCTTATCATGTATCTCTGTATACAGGGAGCTCCCCCTAGTGGTGGCTGCAGACAGCATCTTATCATGTATCTCTGTATACAGGAAGCTCCCCCTAGTGGTGACTGCAGACAGGATCTTATCATGTATCTCTGTATACAGGGAGCTCCCCCTAGTGGTGGCTGCAGAAAGGATCTTATCATGTATCTCTGTATACAGGGAGCTCCCCCTAGTGATGGCTGCAGACAGCATCTTATCATGTATCTCTGTATACAGGGAGCTCCCCCTAGTGATGGCTGCAGACAGCATCTTATCATGTATCTCTGGATACAGGGAGCTCCCCCTAGTGGTGGCCGCAGACAGGATCTTATTATGTATCGCTGTATACAGGGAGCTCCCCCTAGTGGTGGCTGCAGACAGGATCTTATCATGTATCTCTGTATACAGGGAGCTCCCCCTAGTGGTGGCTGCAGACAGGATCTTATCATGTATCTCTGTATTCAGGGAGCTCCCCCTAGTGGTGGCTGCAGACAGGATCTTATCATGTATCTCTGTATACAGGGAGCTCCCCCTAGTGGTGGCTGCAGACAGGATCTTATCATGTATCTCTGTATACAGGGAGCTCCCCCTAGAGGTGGCTGCAGAAAGGATCTTATCATGTATCTCTGTATACATGGAGCTCCCCCTAGTGATGGCTGCAGACAGCATCTTATCATGTATCTCTGTATACAGGGAGCTCCCCCTAGTGGTGGCTGCAGACAGCATCTTATCATGTATCTCTGTATACAGGAAGCTCCCCCTAGTGGTGACTGCAGACAGGATCTTATCGTGTATCTCTGTATACAGGGAGCTCCCCCTAGTGGTGGCTGCAGAAAGGATCTTATCATGTATCTCTGTATACAGGGAGCTCCCCCTAGTGATGGCTGCAGACAGCATCTTATCATGTATCTCTGTATACAGGGAGCTCCCCCTAGTGATGGCTGCAGACAGGATCTTATCATGTATCTCTGTATACAGGGAGCTCCCCCTAGTGGTGGCTGCAGACAGGATCTTATCATGTATCTCTGTATACAGGGAGCTCCCCCTAGTGGTGGCTGCAGACAGGATCTTATCATGTATCTCTGTATTCAGGGAGCTCCCCCTAGTGGTGGCTGCAGACAGGATCTTATCATGTATCGCTGTATTCAGGGAGCTCCCCCTAGTGGTGGCTGCAGACAGGATCTTATCATGTATCTCTGTATACAGGGAGCTCCCACTAGTGGTGGCTGCAGACAGGATCTTATCATGTATCGCTGTATACAGGGAGCTCCCCCTAGTGGTGGCTGCAGACAGGATCTTATCATGTATCTCTGTATACAGGGAGCTCCCCCTAGTGGTGGCTGCAGACAGGATCTTATCATGTATCTCTGTATTCAGGGAGCTCCCCCTAGTGGTGGCTGCAGACAGGATCTTATCATGTATCTCTGTATACAGGGAGCTCCCCCTAGTGGTGGCTGCAGACAGGATCTTATCATGTATCTCTGTATACAGGGAGCTCCCCCTAGTGGTGGCTGCAGACAGGATCTTATCATGTATCTCTGTATACAGGAAGCTCCCTCTAGTGGTGGCTGCAGACAGGATCTTATCATGTATCTCTGTGTTATGAAAGGTAATTCAGTACCACAAATGGACATAGAGGTCAGCGCACATACAGTGACCTGGCAATAACCCAAAATACAAGAACGAACTCTGAGACGTGGGAACTCTGTTGACCGCAATCCCTAATCCTCTCCAACACACACTAAAGGCAGCCGTGGATTGCGCCTAACGCTCCCTATGCAACTCGGCACGGCCTGAGAAACTAGCTAGCCTGAAGATAGAAAAAAAGCCTACCTTGCCTCAGAGAAATACCCCAAAGGAAAAGGCAGCCCCCACATATAATGACTGTGAGTTAAGATGAAAAGACAAACGTAGAGATGAAATAGATTTAGCAAAGTGAGGCCCAACTTTCTGAACAGAGCGAGGATAGGAAAGGTAACTTTGCGGTCAACACAAAACCCTACAAAAACCACGCAAAGGGGGCAAAATGACCCTCCGTACCGAACTAACGGCACGGAGGTACACCCTCTGCGTCCCAGAGCTTCCAGCAAGCAGAAAAAAACAAATTGACAAGCTGGACAGAAAAAAACAGCAAACAAATAGCAAAGAGGAACTTAGCTATGCAGAGCAGCAGGCCACAGGAACGATCCAGGAGGAAACAGGTCCAATACTAGAACATTGACTGGAGGCCAGGATCAAAGCACTAGGTGGAGTTAAATAGAGCAGCACCTAACGACTTCACCACATCACCTGAGGAAGGAAACTCAGAAGCCGCAGTACCATTTTCCTCCACCAACGGAAGCTCACAGAGAGAACCAGCCGAAGTACCACTTGTGACCACAGGAGGGAGCTCTGCCACAGAATTCACAACAGTACCCCCCCCTTGAGGAGGGGTCACCGAACCCTCACCAGAGCTCCCAGGACGACCAGGATGAGCCATATGAAAGGCACGAACAAGATCGGGAGCATGGACATCAGAGGCAAAGACCCAGGAATTATCTTCCTGAGCATAACCCTTCCACTTAACCAGATACTGGAGTTTCCGCCTTGAAACACGAGAATCCAAAATCTTCTCCACAATATACTCCAACTCCCCCTCCACCAAAACCGGGGCAGGAGGATCAACAGATGGAACCATAGGTGCCACGTATCTCCGCAACAATGACCTATGGAATACGTTATGTATGGAAAAAGAATCTGGAAGGGTCAGACGAAAAGACACAGGATTAAGAACCTCAGAAATCCTATACGGACCAATAAAACGAGGTTTAAACTTAGGAGAGGAAACCTTCATAGGAATATGACGAGAAGATAACCAAACCAAGTCCCCAACCCGAAGTCGGGGACCCACACAGCGTCTGCGATTAGCGAAACGTTGAGCCTTCTCCTGGGACAAAGTCAAATTGTCCACTACATGAGTCCAAATCTGCTGCAACCTGTCCACCAGAGTATCCACACCAGGACAGTCCGAAGACTCAACCTGCCCTAAAGAGAAACGAGGATGGAACCCAGAGTTGCAGAAAAACGGTGAAACCAAGGTAGCCGAGCTGGCCCGATTATTAAGGGCGAACTCAGCCAAAGGCAAAAAGGACACCCAGTCATCCTGATCAGCAGAAACAAAGCATCTCAGATATGTTTCTAAGGTCTGATTGGTTCGTTCGGTCTGGCCATTAGTCTGAGGATGGAAAGCCGAGGAAAAAGACAAGTCAATGACCATCCTAGCACAAAAGGTTCGCCAAAACCTCGAAACAAACTGGGAACCTCTGTCAGAAACGATATTCTCTGGAATGCCATGTAAACGAACCACATGCTGGAAAAACAATGGCACCAAATCAGAGGAGGAAGGCAATTTAGACAAGGGTACCAAATGGACCATCTTAGAGAAGCGATCACAAACCACCCAAATGACTGACATTTTTTGAGAGACAGGAAGATCTGAAATAAAATCCATAGAGATATGTGTCCAAGGCCTCTTCGGGACCGGCAAGGGCAAAAGCAACCCACTGGCACGAGAACAGCAGGGCTTAGCCCAAGCACAAATCCCACAGGACTGCACAAAAGAACGCACATCCCGCGACAGAGACGGCCACCAAAAGGATCTAGCCACCAAATCTCTGGTACCAAAGATTCCAGGATGACCAGCCAACACCGAACAATGAACCTCAGAGATAACTTTATTCGTCCACCTATCAGGGACAAACAGTTTCTCCGCTGGGCAACGATCAGGTTTATTAGCCTGAAATTTTTGCCGCACCCGCCGCAAATCAGGGGAGATGGCAGACACAATTACTCCTTCTTTGAGGATACCCGCCGGCTCAGATACACCCGGGGAGTCGGGCACAAAACTCCTAGACAGAGCATCCGCCTTCACATTTTTAGAGCCTGGAAGGTACGAAATCACAAAGTCAAAACGGGCAAAAAACAACGACCAACGAGCTTGTCTAGGATTCAACCGCTTGGCGGACTCGAGATAAGTCAAGTTCTTATGATCAGTCAAGACCACCACGCGATGCTTAGCTCCTTCAAGCCAATGACGCCTGTTATGGCCGGCAATCAGGCAACACAGCGTGCAGTAATCAGCGCACATACAGAGATCTGGCAATAACCAAAAACAATAGGACGAGCTCTGAGACGTGGAATCTCTGTATACTGCAGTACCTGATCTATCCTCACACAACTATAAGCAGCAGTGGATTGCGCCTATCACTACCTATGCAACTCGGCACTGCCTGAGGAGCTGACTAGCCTAAAGATAGAAATACAAGCCTGACTTACCTCAGAGAAATACCCCAAAGGAATAGGCAGCCCCCCACATATAATGACTGTTAGCAAGATGAAAAGACAAACGTAGGAATGAAATAGATTCAGCAAAGTGAGGCCCGATATTCTAGACAGAGCGAGGATAGCAAAGAGAACTATGCAGTCTACCAAAAACCCTAAAACGAAAACCACGCAAAGGGGCAAAAAGACCCACCGTGCCGAACTAACAGCACGGCGGTGCACCCCTTTGCTTCTCAGAGCTTCCAGCAAAAGATAATAGCAAGCTGGACAGAAAAAAAACAGAAAACAAGCTAGAAGCACTTATCTAGCAGAGCAGCAGGCCCAAGGAAAGATGCAGTAGCTCAGATCCAACACTGGAACATTGACAAGGAGCAAGGAAGACAGACTCAGGTGGAGCTAAATAGCAAGGCAGCCAACGAGCTCACCAAAACACCTGAGGGAGGAAGCCCAGAGACTGCAATACCACTTGTGACCACAGAAGTGAACTCAGCCACAGAATTCACAACAGACGCCACTCCTCGAATGCCCACTTCATGGCCAGCAACTCTCGATTGCCCACATCATAATTTCGCTCAGCAGGCGAAAACTTCCTGGAAAAGAAGGCACATGGTTTCATCACCGAGCAATCAGAACTTCTCTGCGACAAAACAGCCCCTGCTCCAATCTCAGAAGCATCAACCTCGACCTGGAACGGAAGCGAAACATCTGGTTGACACAACACAGGGACAGAAGAAAAACGACGCTTCAACTCTTGAAAAGCTTCCACCTCAGCAGAAGACCAATTGACCACATCAGCACCTTTCTTGGTCAAATCGGTCAATGGTTTAGCAATACTAGAAAAATTGCAGATGAAGCGACGATAAAAATTAGCAAAGCCCAGGAACTTTTGCAGACTTTTCAGAGATGTCGGCTGAGTCCAATTATGGATGGCTTGGACCTTAACAGGGTCCATCTCGATAGTAGAAGGGGAAAAGATGAACCCCAAAAATGAAACCTTCTGAACACCAAAGAGACACTTTGATCCCTTCACAAACAAAGAATTAGCACGCAGGACCTGAAACACCGTTCTGACCTGCTTCACATGAGACTCCCAATCATCCGAGAAGATCAAAATGTCATCTAAGTACACAATCAGGAATTTATCCAGGTACTCTCGGAAGATGTCATGCATAAAGGACTGAAACACTGATGGAGCATTGGCAAGTCCGAATGGCATAACTAGATACTCAAAATGGCCCTCGGGCGTATTAAATGCAGTTTTCCACTCATCGCCTCGCTTAATACGCACAAGATTATACGCACCACGAAGATCTATCTTAGTGAACCAACTAGCCCCCTTAATCCGAGCAAACAAATCAGATAACAATGGCAAGGGGTACTGAAATTTAACCGTGATCTTATTTAGAAGGCGGTAATCTATACAAGGTCTCAGTGAACCATCCTTCTTGGCTACAAAAAAGAACCGTGCTCCCAATGGCGATGATGACGGGCGAATATGCCCCTTCTCCAAAGACTCCTTCACATAACTCCGCATAGCGGCGTGCTCAGGCACAGATAAATTAAACAGTCGACCTTTTGGGAATTTACTACCAGGAATCAAATCGATAGCACAATCACAATCCCTATGCGGAGGTAGGGTATCGGACTTGGGCTCATCAAATAAATCCTGGTAATCAGACAAGAACTCAGGAACCTCAGAAGGGGTGGATGACGAAATAGTCAGAAATGGAACATCACCATGTACCCCCTGACAACCCCAGCTGGACACAGACATGGATTTCCAATCCAATACTGGATTATGGACTTGTAGCCATGGCAACCCCAACACGACCACATCATGCAGATTATGCAACACCAGAAAGCGAATAACCTCCTGATGTGCAGGAGCCATGCACATGGTCAGCTGGGTCCAGTACTGAGGCTTATTCTTGGCCAAAGGTGTAGCATCAATTCCTCTCAATGGAATAGGACACTGCAAGGGCTCCAAGAAAAACCCACAACGCCTAGCATACTCCAAGTCCATCAAATTCAGAGCAGCGCCTGAGTCCACAAATGCCATGACAGAATACGATGACAAAGAGCAGATCAAGGTAACGGACAGAAGAAATTTTGACTGTACCGTACCAATGGTGGCAGACCTAGCAAACCACTTAGTGCGCTTAGGACAATCAGAGATAGCATGAGTGGAATCACCACAGTAGAAACACAGCCCATTCAGACGTCTGTGTTCTTGCCGTTCAACTCTGGTCAAAGTCCTATCACACTGCATAGGCTCAGGTTTAAGCTCAGGTAATACCGCCAAATGGTGCACAGATTTACGTTCGCGCAAGCGTCGACCGATCTGAATGGCCAAAGACATAGACTCATTCAGACCAGCAGGCATAGGAAATCCCACCATGACATCCTTAAGGGCTTCAGAGAGACCTTTTCTGAAAATAGCTGCGAGCGCACCTTCATTCCACTGAGTGAGTACGGACCACTTTCTAAATTTCTGACAATATACCTCTATCTCATCCTGACCCTGACACAGAGCCAGCAAATTCTTCTCTGCCTGATCCACAGAATTAGGCTCATCGTACAGCAATCCGAGCGCCAGGAAAAATGCATCGATATTACTTAATGCAGGATCTCCTGACGCAAGAGACAATGCCCAGTCCTGAGGGTCGCCACGCAAAAAAGAAATAACGATCCTAACTTGTTGAACTGGGTCACCAGAGGAGCGAGGTTTCAAAGCCAGAAATAGTTTACAATTATTTTTGAAACTCAGAAATTTAGTTCTATCTCCAAAAAACAAATCAGGAATAGGAATTCTCGGTTCTAACATAGAATTCTGAACCACAAAGTCTTGAATACTTTGTACGCTTGCCGTGAGCTGATCCACACATGAAGACAGACCTTTAATGTCCATTGCTACACCTGTGTCCTGAACCACCCAAATGTCTAGGGGAAAAAAAAGGCAAAACACAGTGCAGAGAAAAAAAAATGGTCTCAGAACTTCTTTTTTCCCTCTATTGAGAATCATTAGTACTTTTGGCCTCCAGTACTGTTATGAAAGGTAATTCAGTACCACAATGGACATAGAGGTCAGCGCACATACAGTGACCTGGCAATAACCCAAAAAACAAGAACGAGCTCTGAGACGTGGGAACTCTGTTGACCGCAATCCCTAATCCTCTCCAACCACACTAGAGGCAGCCGTGGATTGCGCCTAACGCTCCCTATGCAACTCGGCACGGCCTGAGAAACTAGCTAGCCTGAAGATAGAAAATAAGCCTACCTTGCCTCAGAGAAATACCCCAAAGGAAAAGGCAGCCCCCACATATAATGACTGTGAGTTAAGATGAAAAGACAAACGTAGAGATGAAATAGATTTAGCAAAGTGAGGCGCAACTTTCTGAACAGAGCGAGGATAGGAAAGGTAACTTTGCGGTCAACACAAAACCCTACAAAAACCACGCAAAGGGGGCAAAAAGACCCTCCGTACCGAACTAACGGCACGGAGGTACACCCTCTGCGTCCCAGAGCTTCCAGCAAGCAGAAAAAAACAAATTGACAAGCTGGACAGAAAAAACAGCAAACAAATAGCAAAGAGGAACTTAGCTATGCAGAGCAGCAGGCCACAGGAACGATCCAGGAGGAAACAGGTCCAATACTAGAACATTGACTGGAGGCCAGGATCAAAGCACTAGGTGGAGTTAAATAGAGCAGCACCTAACGACTTCACCACATCACCTGAGGAAGGAAACTCAGAAGCCGCAGTACCATTTTCCTCCACCAACGGAAGCTCACAGAGAGAACCAGCCGAAGTACCACTTGTGACCACAGGAGGGAGCTCTGCCACAGAATTCACAACATCTCTGTATACAGGGAGCTCCCCCTAGTGGTGGCTGCAGACAGGATATTATCATGTATCTCTGTATACAGGGAGCTCCCCCTAGTGGTAACTGCAGACAGGATCTTATCATGTATCTCTGTATACAGGGAGCTCCCCCTAGTGGTGGCTGCAGACAGGATCTTATCATGTATCTCTGTATACAGGGAGCTCCCCCTAGTGGTGTCTGCAGACAGGATCTTATCATGTATCTCTGTATACAGGGAGCTCCCCCTAGTGGTAACTGCAGACAGGATCTTATCATGTATCTCTGTATACAGGGAGCTCCCCCTAGTGGTGGCTGCAGACAGGATCTTATCATGTATCTCCGTATACAGGGAGCTCCCCATAATGGTGGCTGCAGACAGGATCTTATCATGTATCTCTGTATACAGGGAGCTCCCCCTAGTGGTGGCTGCAGACAGGATCTTATCACTCGGACGCGTCCGCTCTTCGCCAGTCGTTACACTGGCTGCCCATTCATTACAGGATACAATTCAAAGTACTTGTTCTCACCCACAAAGCTCTCCACAGTGCGGCACCCCCTTACATCTCCTCCCTCATTTCTGTCTATCAGCCTAACAGACCATTGCGCTCTGCAAATGACTTTCGGCTAACCTCTGCACTAATCCGTACCTCCCACTCCCGACTCCAAGACTTCTCCCGTGCTGCGCCAATCCTCTGGAATGCTCTACCCCAAGATATTAGGACCATCCATAATTTGCATAGTTTTAGGCGCTCGCTCAAAACACATTTGTTCAGAGCGGCCTATCACGTTCACTAATCAAAGTTATGTTATGTTTGTGTGTAGCCCATTCACTATCCCCATCTATTCCCCAACCCCTGAAGATGGCTGGACCATGATTGTAAATACATCATTGTAAATACACACCTGTACTTTGTATCTCCCCCACCTCATTGTAGATTGTAAGCTCTCACGAGCAGGGTCGTCTTATTTTGCTTTAATTATTGTATTGTTAACGTTGTTACTTATGACTTTTGTGTTTGAAACTGTTAAACTGTAAAGCGCTGCGGAATATGTTGGCGCTATATAAATAAAGATTATTATTATTATTATGTATCTCTGTATACAGGGAGCTCCCCCTAGTGGTGGCTGCAGACAGCATCTTATCATGTATCGCTGTATACAGGGAGCTCCCCCTAGTGGTGGCTGCAGACAGGATCTTATCATGTATCCCTATATACAGGGAGCTCCCCCTAGTGGTGGCTGCAGACAGGATCTTATCATGTATCCCTATATACAGGGAGCTCCCCCTAGTGGTGACTGCAGACAGGATCTTATCATGTATCTCTGTGTACAGGGAGCTCCCCCTAGTGGTGACTGCAGACAGGATCTTATCATGTATCTCTGTATACAGGGAGCTCCCCCTAGTCGTGGCTGCAGACAGGATCTTATCATGTATCTCTATATACAGGGAGCTCCCCCTAGTGGTGGCTGCAGACAGGATCTTATCATGTATCTCTGTATACAGGGAGCTCCCCCTAGTGGTGTCTGCAGACAGGATCTTATCATGTATCTCTGTATACAGGGAGCTCCCCCTAGTGGTGACTGCAGACAGGATCTTATCCTCTATCTCTGTATACAGGGAGCTCCCCCTAGTGGTGGCTGCAGACAGGATCTTATCATGTATCTCTGTATACAGGGAGCTCCCCCTAGTGGTGACTGCAGACAGGATCTTATCATGTATCTCTGTATACAGGGAGCTCCCCCTAGTGATGGCTGCAGACAGGATCTTATCATGTATCTCTGTATACAGGATCAGTAATGTAATGTATGTACACAGTGACTGCACCATCAGAATAGTGAGTGCAGCTTTGGGGTATAATACAGGATGTAACTCAGGATCAGTAATGTAATGTATGTACACAGTGACTGCACCAGCAGAATAGTGAGTGCAGCTCTGGGGTATAATACAGGATGTATCTCAGGATCAGTAATGAAATGTATGTACACAGTGACTGCACCAGCAGAATAGTGAGGGCAGCTCTGGGGTATAATACAGGATGTAACTCAGGATCAGTCATGTAATGTATGTACACAGTGACTGCACCAGCAGAATAGTGAGTGCAGCTCTGGGGTATAATACAGGATGTAACTCAGGATCAGTAATGTAATGTATGTACACAGTGACTGCACCAGCAGAATAGTGAGTGCAGCTCTGGGGTATAATACAGGATGTATCTCAGGATCAGTAATGTAATGTATGTACACAGTGACTGCACCAGCAGAATAGTGAGTGCAGCTCTGGAGTATAATACAGGATGTAACTCAGGATCAGTAATGTAATGTATGTACACAGTGACTGCACCAGCAGAATAGTGAGTGCAGCTCTGGGGTATAATACAGGATGTAACTCAGGATCAGTAATGTAATGTATGTACACAGTGACTGCACCAGCAGAATAGTGAGTGCAGCTCTGGAGTATAATACAGGATGTAACTCAGGATCAGTAATGTAATGTATGTACACAGTGACTGCACCAGCAGAATAGTGAGTGCAGCTCTGGGGTATAATACAGGATGTAACTCAGGATCAGTCATGTAATGTATGTACACAGTGACTGCACCAGCAGAATAGTGAGTGCAGCTCTGGGGTATAATACAGGATGTAACTCAGGATCAGTCATGTAATGTATGTACACAGTGACTGCACCAGCAGAATAGTGAGGGCAGCTCTGGGGTATAATACAGGATGTAACTCAGGATCAGTCATGTAATGTATGTACACAGTGACTGCACCAGCAGAATAGTGAGTGCAGCTCTGGGGTATAATACAGGATGTAACTCAGGATCAGTAATGTAATGTATGTACACAGTGACTGCACCAGCAGAATAGTGAGTGCAGCTCTGGGGTATAATACAGGATGTAACTCAGGATCAGTCATGTAATGTATGTACACAGTGACTGCACCAGCAGAATAGTGAGTACAGCTCTGGGGTATAATACAGGATGTAACTCAGGATCAGTCATGTAATGTATGTACACAGTGACTGCACCAGCAGAATAGTGAGTGCAGCTCTGGGGTATAATACAGGATGTATCTCAGGATCAGTAATGTAATGTATGTACACAGTGACTGCACCAGCAGAATAGTGAGTGCAGCTCTGGGGTATAATACAGGATGTAACTCAGGATCAGTCATGTAATGTATGTACGCAGTGACTCTGTTGTATACATACTATATCTAATACTTGTATCTACAATGGGGCTCAGAAGTGGACATTCCCTTGAAGCTGTTTTGCTCGTGATTTCCTTATATTGAGTCTCCTCGTCTCTTTGCTTCGCTCCATCTCCATGTAACTATGGAGTTATTACATTCTGGTGTCAGACATTGGCGGTCGGCGGTCGGTGGCGCTCCTGTCAGCCTGTCACATTCTCTTATTGTTCATTCGGAGACTGTAACCCGTCCTTTCTTCCTTCCATAAATCCCTTTTCTGCCTTTTTATCTAGATGCCATTTGTTCTCCTCATCCTTCATAAGCAGAATGACTGGTGCTATTACATATTAGCGGCAGCTCAGAGGAGGCCTCCTGGCACGGATTTATGCTGTAATGCGGTGTGACATGTGTATACCATGTGTGATCGTATATAATAATAATCACAATGTGTAACATCAGATGAATTCCTTTATCCCACATCAGTGACAGATTATGGAATATTCTGGATTTGTGCCGGAGGTCAGTGTGAACATGATCATGTATACAGGATGGGTCAGGCACCGGCCTGTTGCTTCCTGCTTTCTTCACAGAGCTGCAGTTTGTGCTTCAGTGCTGCGCTTCTTACCATCACAATCCTAGTATACTCACACAGTTCCAATTCTAGTCCTTTGAAAAGGGTCCTTTTTGAATGAGTCATGTGACTGAAGGACCCCTTTAAATCATATTATTTAGGAATGATGATGAGTTCGGGGTCCTGATTCTGCAGCCGGGATATTATACGTCCCCCGTTCTCTTCTACCAGCGACAGTGACGCTCACCGCATCTGACATGTCGCTCATGGAAGACTTTGCCTATAGCTTTACTGTATATTTCCTAAAATAAATGCATTTTCGGAGTGGTGTCATCAGCGGCTGCTGGTGGACGGTGGCACCCTATGACGGGTGCTCAGGAGCCGAGCGCCGATCGCTGCTGTTAAAGACCCTTAGATGCAGCTTAGAGTCCAGGTATCCACTCGAGCGTCCATTAGGCACTTTTCCGTCTTGTTGTATCGCAATAGACAGGCCGCAGGTTCAGGACCCCAAAAGGGGACTCAAAAGATTAAAGTGAAAAAATTTTTATAAAAACAAAAAAACTTAAAAATTCAAACATAGCTGTCTATTTCCTTTATTTAAAGAAATAAAACATTAACCTGTCCGTAATCGCTGCATCTGCAAAAGTCAGTAAACAGGGTTAGGCAAAAAATAAATAAAAATAATATATATAATAATAAAAAATGAATATATATATAAATAATATATATATACAAAAACAATTGGAGGCAGCACATAACAAAATATGAAAAATAGTGACGCTTAACAGCCCATCGTGGCGGCGTTTGGCTCCATGGTGTAAACCTAGTATTCTGCATGGTTTTCCTTTGTTTCATTTTTATGGTGTTCGTGACCTGGTGTCCCGATTTTCCAAGTCAGTACGATTATGGCAAGAGTTTCCTTTTTACGTTAAAGGGATCAGCCTGCAAAAAAAAAGTCCCCCTATATTATCTTAAAATAGCAAGTTATCCTCTGATCTCCGGCCTCAAGTCCTGACGGCTTCACTTTCCGGTTTGTACCGTGACGGCACGGCTTTTCCGGTGTCGGCACGGCTTTTCCGGTGTCGGCATGTGTTCACATATTTTACCTAGACAGTAAATGATGTACAGCAAAATAAAATAATATGTGTGTATATATATATATATATATATATATATAGATATATATATATATATATATATCTATATATATATATATATATATAGATATATATATATATATATATACACCGGTATATACAGTATATTTGCACCTCCTTCTCCAAAAAATACAATCAAAAGAAGTCATCATGTCATATACGCCCCATAATGGTACACATAAAAAAAAAACACATAAAAGGAGGCCCTGAACATAAAACATTTAAAAGGTAAATTATTATTATTATTTTTTTTTATAAATTTCAGATTTTTTTTAACCTATTACATAAAAAAAAATATACCAGAAAAAAAAAACAACTTTATAAATTTGCTATCTCTCATCAAAATCACATTTTCAGGTTACTTTTACCACATAATGATCACAAAATACGGAACTATTGTTTTTTTTTTTTCATCATTTTACTGCACTTGGAATTTTTGCTCACATTTCTTATTTCGTTATACCAGTAAAAACAAGCTCCGCTGCGGTGGAGGAAAAAAAGAAATGTCATTGTTCTTGGTGAAAGGAAGGAAAAAAAAGCAAAACTGAGAATAGTTCACCACAATGGGAAGTTCATCTGGTTGTCCCCGCTCTTATGATGCCGACATGTTGGTTTCTATGGTGACGTATTGTACCAATATGGCTGCTGTCCTGTGAGGTAAGAAGACATTTCATGTGGTGGGTTATCATCTGCCGGCGCCATCGTTACCGACAACCACTGTCCTGACTGTAGTTATTTGTTAATTCCCCCTTTCCTCAGGGCCTCAAAAGATATGGACGACTGCTGAGCGCCGAGTCCCAAAATGACTGAAAAATCCCCTGTAAATGTAAAATCTAGGGCGACTGTTTTCAGTCATTTCTTTATTGTGTTTGTTTTCAGGAAAGCTGGGAGACAACCAATATGGCGGCCGTTACAGATATGCGCCTTACTATGTCTCCAATAGCAACCAATCACAGAACAGCTTTCATTTTAACAGAGTCATTTAGAAAATGAAAGCTGGGCTCTGATTGGCTGATATAGACACAAGGACTGGGCTCCCACTTGTGTTATTCTGTCTCTGTTGTCCATAGCAACCAATCACAGGACAGCTTTCATTTTTTAAAAGCAGAATATGAAATGAAAGCTGTGATGTGATTGGTTGCTAAGTACAAGTAAGCCAATTATTCTCCTAGACACTTCTGTGTTTCACCTTTCCTTCTTCAGAGAGCCATAACTTTAGATTTTGTAGTTTTGAATGACGCCCTTCATTTTGCAATATAAAATTCAGAAAAATTGTGAAATGTTCTAAAGTGCGGTTAATAAAATAACCCACAATTCTGCATGGTTTTCCTTTGTTTCATTTTTATGGTGTTCGTGACCTGGTGACCCGATTTTCCAAGTCAGTACGATTACGGCGAGAGTTTCCTTTTTACGTTAAAGGGATCAGCCTGCAAAAAAAAAGTCCCCCTATATTATCTTAAAATAGCAAGTTATCCTGTGATCTCCGGCCTCAAGTCCTGACGGCTTCACTTTCCGGTTTGTACCATGATGGCACGGCTTTTCCGGTGTCGGCACGGCTTTTCCGGTGTCGGCACGGCTTTTCCGGTGTCGGCACGGCTTTTCCGGTGTCGGCATGTGACAAGTGCCGAGTGTGAAGAGGGATGGTTGACTGCTCAATTCAGTAGCCAAGTCAGCCCCCTTTTATGTCACAGCCAATACAATGACAGAGGAGGGGGCTGGCTTAGGTGTATGGGAGCAGTCAGCCAGCCCCCTTCACACTCTAATGCATCTGGTACAAAGCAGAGGAGGACCTGGGACCTGGGGCCGTGCTGATAACTGGAATCATTGATAGAAATGACTAGTTTGTGTTACTTGCTATTTTAAGCACATTAAGGATAATTTTTGATAAGATGGCCACGACTCTACATATACGTTTTTATGATTGGGGTCTATTCTTTTCTTTCTTTCTCCATGGGTCAGACATGTGCACCCCCCCCCCCCCCCCCACAAAAACAGAATATCTGATCATAAATCTTTCCGTCTGGAAATAATCCTTAGTTATCCTCAGAGAGCCTGAGAGATCTACAGCTCGGACTTAACCCTTCTTCTCCTGGAGCAAGGCACATGGAGTACAGGGATCACCACCATTGATGGGATGTGGCAGAATTAAAGGGTCTGGGGGCTAGGACTAAACGTCTGTAGACAAGAGAGGGCCTCATAGCGAGGACTGAGATACACTGCTCACTATCCCAGATCCATGCCCCATTAGCCCTGTGCAGGAACCTAGAGCCCTTTACAATACGGAAAAGTCCTATAATAGCACCAGGCAGGGTGTGTGTGTGTCTATGGTACATGTGCCTGTTTGGAATCCTAGAATCCTAGAATGTTAGAGTTGGAAGGGACCCCGGGGTCCTCATGTCCAACCCCCTGCTCAATGCAGGATTCACTAAACCATCCCAGACAGATGTCTGTCCAGCTTCTGGTTGAAGACTTTCATTGAAGGAGAACTCATCACCTCTCGTGGCCGCCTGTTCCACTCACTGATCTCCCTCACTGTCAAAAAATTTTTTTCTAATATCTAATCTGTGTCTCCTCCCATTCAGTTTCATCCCATTCCTTCTCGTCTTTCCATGTGCAAATGAGGATAATGATGATCCCACTACACTGTGACAGCCCTTCAGATATTTGTAGACGGCTATTAAGTCTCCTCTCCGTCTTCTTTTTTGAAGCTAAACATTCCCAGATCTTTCAGTCGTTCCTCGTAGGACATGGTTTGCAGTCCACTCACCATCATGGTCGCTCTTCTTTGAATTTGCTCCAGTTTGTTGATGTCTTTTTTAAAATGTGCCCAGAACTGGACCCAGTATCCAGATGAGGTCTGACCAAGGAGGAGTAGAGGGGGAGAATTACTTCACGTGATCTAGACTCTATGCTTCTCCTAATACATACTAGAACAATGTTTGCCTTTTTGCTACTGCATCAAACTGTTGACTCCTGTGCAATCTGTGATCTTTTAGTATACCCAAGTTTTTTTCACGTACTGTTGCTTAGTTCTATTCCTCCCATTCAATACATGTAATTTTCGTTTTTCTTGCCCAGATGTGGAGTCTTGCATTTCTCCCTGTTAAATGCCATTATTAGTTGCTGCCCATTGTTCAAGCTTATCTAGATCCTTCTGAATCCTTTCTGTCTTATCTAGTGTCAGCTATCCCTCCTAGCTTTGCATCTTCTGCAAATTTTATCAGTTTACCTTCAGTTCCTTTATCTAGAGCATTTATAAAAATGTTGAACAACACTGAGGCCAGGACAGCGTCTTGTGGTTCCCACTTAAAACACTGGATGTATAACCATTTATCACCACTCTTTGAGTACGATCACTGAGCCAGTCATAAATCCATCTAACCGTAGCCTTGTCAATCCCATGCTTAGTCATTTTTTCAATAAGGATAGTATGAGATACACAATCAAATGCTTTGCTGAAGTCCAGATATACTATATCTACCACATTTCCCTGATCCAACCAGTCAGTGATTCCATCATAGAAGGAAATTGGATGAGTCTGGCATGTCTTGTTTGCTACAAACCCATGCTGGCTCTGGTTAATTACTGTATTCTTATCCAAGTACTTACATACATGTCGATATATATAATTATCTAAGGTCCACTTCCGTCTGTTTGTCTGTTTGTCACCCCCACAGGTGTAAGGAAACATTACACATCTCCTACTGAATCAACGCATGGCCAAGATGGGTCCTCCAGAGATAGACGTCCTTCCAGCTGTTCTTGAGGTTCTCACATCGAGTATTTCCGCTTCTTGTATTATCCTCTCCTACAATGAACACAAGATCCGGGAGACTGCGCTGCGCAGAGCCGACGGCAGGTGAATCGTGACATAAACCAGGGGTTTGTCTTTTGTCAGCACGAGTCATATACAATATATCCTTGGATGGACCCGCCGACCTGAGCTCTTCACTCCGCATCCAGGCTTCCTATAATGGGTGACATATTTCATGAAGGACCGCTTATAAATGTCCGCCTTTCCATAAATCTTATAGAACTGAGGAGAGGAATATCACTAAGGCGCTCGCAGATAAATCTTCAAAACCAGGGATTGAAGCTTGAAGAGGACGATTTGCATATTCCAGGTGCCTTCTGGGAAAAGTGAAGAGTCTCCCTCAGCAAGAAGATCATTAGAGAGATTAGCAAAATTAGGATTATTTAGTCTAGAAAAAAGAGGACTGAGGGGCGACCTAATAACCATTGAGGTAAAGCCATAAGCCATTGAGGTAAAAGAAGAGGAGAGGATGGAGGAGAGGGCGAGAGGAGGATGAGGCTGAAGGAAGGACTGATGGAAGCAATGGAGGTAAAAGATGAAGTGAGGATGGAGGAGAGGGCGAGAGGAGGATGAGGCTGAAGGAAGGACTGATGGAAGCAATGGAGGTAAAAGATGAAGTGAGGATGGAGGAGAGGGCGAGAGGAGGATGAGGCTGAAGGAAGGACTGATGGAAGCAATGGAGGTAAAAGATGAAGTGAGGATGGAGGAGAGGGAGAGCGGAGGATGAGACTGAAGGAAGGACTGATGGGAGCAATGGAGGTAAATGAAGTGGGCAAAGAGGAGAGGGAAAGCAGGGAAGGAGTCAGGGAGAAAAATGGAGGAGGTAAAAGAAAAACAGAAGATGGAGGAGAGGGAGAGTGGAGAATGAATCAAAGAGAAGGACTTATAGAACTAATGGAGGTAGAAGAATAGAGGATGGAGGAGAAGGAAAGAGGGGAATGAGGCCAAGGGATGGACTGATGGAAGTAATAAAGGTAAAAGGAGTGAGGAAAAAGGAGAGGGAGAGCAGAGGATGAATCAGAGAAAAAGACTGATGGAAACAATGGAGGTAAAAGAAAACAGAGAATGGAGGAAAGGGAGAGAAGAGAATGATTTAGGGAGAAGGACTGATGGAAGTAGTGGGGGTAAAATAAGAGCAGATGGAAGAGAGGGAGATCAGAGGATGAGTCTGAGAGAAGGACCTACAAAAACAATGGAGGTAAAAGAAGACTGGATGGAGAAGGAGTGCTGGGAATGAGGCTGAGGGATGGACTGATGGAGGCAAAAGACGGGAGGAAGGAGGAGAGGGAGAACAGAGGATGAATCAGAGAGAAGGATTTATAGAAACAATGGAGGTGAAAGAAGTGAGGAATGAGGAGAAGGAGAGAAAATAATGAGGCTGAGGGATAAACTAATGGAAACAATGGAGGTAAAAAAAAGTGAGGAAGGAGGAGAGGGAGAGTGGAGAATGAATCAGAAAGGCTGAAGGAAACTGTGGAGGAAAAAGATGTAGAGATGGTGAAGGAGAGGGAGAGCGGAGGATGAGTTTGGAAGAAGGACTGATGGAAACTATGGAGGAAAAGAAAAAGGATAGAGAATTGGGAGAGAAAAGGGTGAGTGAGGGAGAAGGACTGAGGGAAGCAATGGAGGAAAAAGGAGAAGAGAGGATGGAGGAGGGAGAGAATGGAAAATGAGGCCCAGGGAAAGACTGATGAAAACAATGGCGGTAACCCCTACCACCATCACTGCAGTCCCATCAAAACCGACTGCTAATGTCTCATCATGTCCACTACCAGTAATGTCTCATCAAGTCCTTCACGAGCACCACTGATGTCCCATCATGTCCACTACCAGTAATGTCTCATCAAGTCCTTCATGAGCACCACTGATGTCCCATCATGTCCACTACCAGTAATGTCTCATCAAGTCCTTCACGAGCACCACTGATGACCCATCATGTCCATTACCAGTAATGTCTCATCAAGTCCTTCAGGAGCACCACTGATGTCCCATCATGTCCACTACCAGTAATGTCTCATCAAGTCCTTCACGAGCACCACTGATGTCCCATCATGTCCACTACCAGTAATGTCTCATCAAGTCCTTCACGAGCACCACTGATGACCCATCATGTCCACTACCAGTAATGTCTCATCAAGTCCTTCATGAGCACCACTGATGTCCCATCATGTCCACTACCAGTAATGTCTCATCAAGTCCTTCACGAGCACCACTGATGACCCATCATGTCCACTACCACTAATGTCTCATCAAGTCCTTCACGAGCACCACTGATGTCCCATCATGTCCACTACCAGAAATGTCTCAAGTCCTTCACGAGCACCACTGATGACCCATCATGTCCACTACCACTAATGTCTCATCAAGTCCTTCATGAGCACCACTGATGTCCCATCATGTCCACTACCACTAATGTCTCATCAAGTCCTTCATGAGCACCACTGATGTCCCATCATGTCCACTACCAGTAATGTCTCATCAAGTCCTTCACGAGCACTAATGATGTCCCATCATGTCCACTACCAGTAATGTCTCATCAAGTCCTTCATGAGCACCACTGATGTCCCATCATGTCCACTACCAGTAATGTCTCATCAAGTCCTTCACGAGCACCACTGATGACCCATCATGTCCACTACCAGTAATGTCTCATCAAGTCCTTCATGAGCACCACTGATGTCCCATCATGTCCACTACCAGTAATGTCTCATCAAGTCGTTCACGAGCACCACTGATGACCCATCATGTCCACTACCAGTAATGTCTCATCAAGTCCTTCATGAGCACCACTGATGTCCCATCATGTCCACTACCAGTAATGTCTCATCAAGTCCTTCACGAGCACCACTGATGACCCATCATGTCCACTACCAGTAATGTCTCATCAAGTCCTTCATGAGCACCACTGATGACCCATCATGTCCACTACCAGTAATGTCTCATCAAGTCCTTCATGAACACCACTGATGTCCCATCATGTCCACTACCAGTAATGTCTCATCAAGTCGTTCACGAGCACCACTGATGTCCCATCATGTCCACTACCAGTAATGTCTCATCAAGTCCTTCATGAACACCACTGATGTCCCATCATGTCCACTACCAGTAATGTCTCATCAAGTCGTTCACGAGCACCACTGATGTCCCATCATGTCCACTACCAGTAATGTCTCATCAAGTCCTTCATGAACACCACTGATGTCCCATCATGTCCACTACCAGTAATGTCTCATCAAGTCGTTCACGAGCACCACTGATGACCCATCATGTCCACTACCAGTAATGTCTCATCAAGTCCTTCATGAACACCACTGATGTCCCATCATGTCCACTACCAGTAATGTCTCATCAAGTCGTTCACGAGCACCACTGATGTCCCATCATGTCCACTACCAGTAATGTCTCATCAAGTCCTTCATGAACACCACTGATGTCCCATCATGTCCACTACCAGTAATGTCTCATCAAGTCGTTCACGAGCACCACTGATGTCCCATCATGTCCACTACCAGTAATGTCTCATCAAGTCCTTCATGAACACCACTGATGTCCCATCATGTCCACTACCAGTAATGTCTCAAGTCCTTCACGAGCACCACTGATGTCCCATCATGTCCACTACCAGTAATGTCTCATCAAGTCCTTCATGACCACCGCTGATGTCTCATCATGTCCACTATCAGTAATGTCTCATCAAGTCCATCATGAGCACCACTGATGTCCCCTCTGCTCCTTTATGACCAATTGTACTGCTTAGGTCTCATCTACTCCTTCATGATTATCACCACCTACAGTGCGTCACCTCTACTCCTACATCACCACTACCATCACTGACGTCCTTTCTACTCTTTCATGGCCCACCACTTTCTCCTCCTTCATGACCACCATTCATGTTCCCCCCATATTGACTCCAGCTTCATGCCCCCAATGGTCCCTCATTCCACATTTTCATACTCATACTCCAGTTCTGGTCTGGGCTTTCCAACGTTTGCTGAACGATCAGTCCGTCCCTGGCCCAGAGAGCAGCCATTCGAGTAATGGTATAAAGTCCCATTCACATGCGGCATACATGGTGGGTTTACGGGCGTTTTCCATCACTGCATGAAGCTCACCCCCTCTGATATCCATTATTATCCTCGGTCCCCTGTATTGTGCCCCTCTTTCCCCCCATTTCACGTCGCGGCTGTTCTGCTACATGTGACCTCAGCTGGTTCAGGGGATGTTGGTTGCTGTTGTGAATTAATTGTGCGCTGTTATTCGCATCTGAAGGGATCTTTATCCGGGAAAGCGAGAGCCTTGGGGAATATGGGGATTCCGGAGGAGGAGGGAGCGCGCGATCCGCAGACAGGGGCACGCAGATAAATCCTCAATGCTGAGATGGAGGAAAAAAAGAAAAGAGAAATGGCAAATACTAATATAGGGGATGAGAAGGCGGATAATGTGCAGCAGCACGGAGGGATTCCTGTCTCACGGATTGATACTATTGATTAGTTGTCATTGATCTGCGGCTACTCGAGCGTTCACTGCCTGCAGCAAATAAGCATCCACAGTGAGAACTGAGCCAGCGACATAAGGAACTGCCGGCACCAGCCTGACCCAAGCCATGCCACAGCCTCATGTGTCCACACCGCAGCACCCGAAAACGAGCTCAGGACCAGCGTTAAAGAGGAAGCCATCATTGCATTTATTTTTATCCATCTACATGTCACGGAGTTAAATAGATTCTAAGTTGCAGCGTGAATATTTCTTCAGAGCTGCACTCACTATTCTGCTGGTGCAGTCACTGTGTACATACATTACATTACTGATCCTGAGTTACATCCTGTATTATACTCCAGAGCTGCACTCACTATTCTGCTGGTGCAGTCACTGTGTACATACATTACATTACTGATCCTGAGTTACATCCTGTATTATACTCCAGAGCTGCACTCATTATTCTGCTGGTGCAGTCACTGTGTACATACATTACATTACTGATCCTGAGTTACATCCTGTATTATACCCCAGAGCTGCACTCACTATTCTGCTGGTGCAGTCACTGTGTACATACATTACTGATCCTGAGTTACATCTTGTATTATACTCCAGAGCTGCACTCACTATTCTGCTGGTGCAGTCACTGTGTACATACATTACATTACTGATCCTGAGTTACATCCTGTATTATACCCCAGAGCTGCACTCACTATTCTGCTGGTGCAGTCACTGTGTACATACATTACATTACTGATCCTGAGTTACATCCTGTATTATACCCCAGAGCTGCACTCACTATTCTGCTGGTGCAGTCACTGTGTACATACATTACATTACTGATCCTGAGTTACATCCTGTATTATACCCCAGAGCTGCACTCACTATTCTGCTGGTGCAGTCACTGTGTACATACATTACTGATCCTGAGTTACATCCTGTATTATACTCCAGAGCTGCACTCACTATTCTGCTGGTGCAGTCACTGTGTACATACATTACATTACTGATCCTGAGTTACATCCTGTATTATACCCCAGAGCTGCACTTACTATTCTGCTGGTGCAGTCACTGTGTACATACATTACATTACTGATCCTGAGTTACATCCTGTATTATACCCCAGAGCTGCACTCACTATTCTGCTGGTGCAGTCACTGTGTACATACATTACATTACTGATCCTGAGTTACATCCTGTATTATACCCCAGAGCTGCACTCACTATTCTGCTGGTGCAGTCACTGTGTACATACATTACTGATCCTGAGTTACATCCTGTATTATACTCCAGAGCTGCACTCACTATTCTGCTGGTGCAGTCACTGTGTACATACATTACATTACTGATCCTGAGTTACATCCTGTATTATACTCCAGAGCTGCACTCTCTATTCTGCTGGTGCAGTCCCTGTGTATATTACATTACTGATCCTGAGTTACATCCTGTATTATACTCCAGAGCTGCACTCATTATTCTGCTGGTGCAGTCACTGTGTACATACATTACATTACTGATCCTGAGTTACATCCTGTATTATACTCCAGAGCTGCACTCACTATTCTGCTGGTGCAGTCACTGTGTACATACATTACATTACTGATCCTGAGTTACATCCTGTATTATACCCCAGAGCTGCACTCACTATTCTGCTGGTGCAGTCACTGTGTACATACATTACATTACTGATCCTGAGTTACATCCTGTATTATACCCCAGAGCTGCACTCACTATTCTGCTGGTGCAGTCACTGTGTACATACATTACTGATCCTGAGTTACATCCTGTATTATACCCCAGAGCTGCACTCACTATTCTGCTGGTGCAGTCACTGTGTACATACATTACATTACTGATCCTGAGTTACCTCCTGTATTATACCCCAGAGCTGCACTCACTATTCTGCTGGTGCAGTCACTGTGTACATACATTACATTACTGATCCTGAGTTACATCCTGTATTATACCCCAGAGCTGCACTCACTATTCTGCTGGTGCAGTCACTGTGTACATACATTACCGATCATGAGTTACCTCCTGTATTATACCCCAGTGCTGCACTCACTATTCTGCTGGTGCAGTCACTGTGTACATACATTACATTACTGATCCTGAGTTACATCCTGTATTATACTCCAGAGCTGCACTCACTATTCTGCTGGTGCAGTCACTGTGTACATACATTACATTACTGACCTGAGTTACATCCTGTATTATTCCCCAGAGCTGCACTCACTATTCTGCTGGTGCAGTCACTGTGTACATACATTACATTACTGATCCTGAGTTACATCCTGTATTATACCCCAGGGCTGCACTCACTATTCTGCTGGTGCAGTCACTGTGTACATACATCACATTACTGATCCTGAGTTACCTCCTGTATTATACCCCAGAGCTGCACTCACTATTCTGCTGGTGCAGTCACTGTGTACATACATTACATTACTGATCCTGAGTTACATCCTGTATTATACTCCAGAGCTGCACTCATTATTCTGCTGGTGCAGTCACTGTGTACATACATTACATTACTGATCCTGAGTTACATCCTGTATTATACTCCAGAGCTGCACTCACTATTCTGCTGGTGCAGTCCCTGTGTACATACATTACATTACTGATCCTGAGTTACATCCTGTATTATACTCCAGAGCTGCACTCACTATTCTGCTGGTGCAGTCACTGTGTATATTACATTACTGATCCTGAGTTACATCCCGTATTATACCCCAGAGCTGCACTCACTATTCTGCTGGTGCAGTCACTGTGTACATACATTACATTACTGATCCTGAGTTACCTCCTGTATTATACCCCAGAGCTGCACTCACTATTCTGCTGGTGCAGTCACTGTGTACATACATTACATTACTGATCCTGAGTTACATCCTGTATTATACTCCAGAGCTGCAGTCACTATTCTGCTGGTGCAGTCACTGTGTACATACATTACTGATCCTGAGTTACATCCTGTATTATTTTTCTCCAGAGCTGCACTCACTATTCTGCTGGTGCAGTCACTGTGTACATACATTACATTACTGATCCTGAGTTACATCCTGTATTATACCCCAGAGCTGCACTCACTATTCTGCTGGTGCAGTCACTGTGTACATACATTACATTACTGATCCTGAGTTACCTCCTGTATTATACCCCAGAGCTGCACTCACTATTCTGCTGGAGTATAATGGTGGTATGTCTACTGATGGTCCATATAATGATGGTCCGTATACTGATGATCTGTATAATGGTGGTCCTTACACTGATGGTCTGTATAATGGTGGTCCTTACACTGATGGTCTGTATAATGGTGGTCCATATACTGATGGTCTGTATAATGGTGGTCCTTACACTGATGGTCTGTATAATGGTGGTCCTTACACTGATGGTCTGTATAATGGTGGTCCATATACTGATGTTCTGTATAATGGTGGTCCATATACTGATGGTCTGTATAATGGTGGTCCATATACTGATGGTCTGTATTATGGTGGTCCGTATACTGATGGTCTGTATAATGGTGGTCCTTACACTGATGGTCTGTATAATGGTGGTCCATATACTGATGGTCTGTATAATGGTGGTCCATATACTGATGGTCTGTATAATGGTGGTCCATATACTGATGGTCTGTATAATGGTGGTCCGTATACTGATGGTCTGTATAATGGTGGTCCGTATACTGATGGTCTGTATAATGGTGGTCCATATACTGATGGTCTGTATTATGGTGGTCCTTACACTGATGGTCTGTATAATGGTGGTCCATATACTGATGGTCTGTATAATGGTGGTCCTTACACTGATGGTCTGTATAATGGTGGTCCGTATACTGATAGTCTGTATAATGGTGGTCCATATACTGATGGTCTGTATAATGGTGGTCCGTATACTGATGGTCTGTATACTGATGGTCTGTATAATGGTGGTCCGTATACTGATGGTCTGTATAATGGTGGTCCGTATACTGATGGTCTGTATACTGATGGTCTGTATAATGGTGGTCCGTATACTGATGGTCTGTATAATGGTGGTCCGTATACTGATGGTCTGTATAATGGTGGTCCTTACACTGATGGTCTGTATAATGGTGGTCCTTACACTGATGGTCTGTATAATGGTGGTCCTTACACTGATGGTCTGTATAATGGTGGTCCGTATACTGATGGTCTGTATAATGGTGGTCCTTACACTGATGGTCTGTATAATGGTGGTCATTACACTGATGGTCTGTATAATGGTGGTCCGTATACTGATAGTCTGTATAATGGTGGTCCTTACACTGATGGTCTGTATAATGGTGGTCATTACACTGATGGTCTGTATAATGGTGGTCCGTATACTGATGGTCTGTATAATGGTGGTCCTTACACTGATGGTCTGTATAATGGTGGTCCTTACACTGATGGTCTGTATAATGGTGGTCCATATACTGATGGTCTGTATAATGGTGGTCCGTATACTGATAGTCTGTATAATGGTGGTCCATATACTGATGGTCTGTATAATGGTGGTCCGTATACTGATGGTCTGTATAATGGTGGTCCGTATACTGATGGTCTGTATAATGGTGGTCCGTATACTGATGGTCTGTATAATGGTGGTCCTTACACTGATGGTCTGTATAATGGTGGTCATTACACTGATGGTCCGTGTGGTATGTAATTTTTTTACCATTTCGGAGTGTAATCACAGCATGCTGAATACAGCTGAGAAAAGATCCGCAGATCTGCACTGAATCATTGAATAACATTGGTCTGATTTCTTATGGGATTGCACGTGTCCGGTTTATGCGCCAGTGTGAACGCGGTCTTACACGCACATCTGACACCGGCGGGCACAGCTCCTGCTCCCGGCCCCCTCTGTTCCTTCTCCTCGGCACTCTTATGATGCCCCTGTTGCCCTGGGGCCAGTCCGAGCCGGCCAGTCAGCCTATGTATCGCACAGCTGTAGCTATGGAGGATGCCTGCAGCTTGGGCCTCGCTCGGAAACTTTTCCAGCCTCACTGGATGGAGAAATGATAGAACTTCTGCCCAATAAATATTTCAGCGGCTCCATGTGGCTCCGGCTTTAGAAAGCAGAATCATAGCGGAGACACTTCCAGACTATATATAACCCGGCAGACGGCGGTGGAAGCTGCGGCTTTACCCACTCAGTGTGACCCCATTTCACTCTCCGCCAGGAGCTGGGTTATGAAACAGAAGCACGAAATAAAAAATCCCCCCGATCCGTCTCTGTGAATCTCTCGCTCTCAGATCTTCCCATTCATTTCCTTGTCTGACTTTCCTCTCCCCCACTCCAAAATCATTGTACCATCGTCCTACTGAGCCCTCCACAGTCATCGCCTCCTCCCCAGGTCTCCGGCATCTAAAGGCTGGAAAAACACCTGCTCCGGTATTTGCATACATTTCCCAGGGAGCATTGCCTGAAAGTCTCCCTATGTTATTAAGGCGTGGGAGGGTTATTAATTATAACATCTCTTCACGGCTCTCCTACACCTCTCTTCTGTGTCTCTTCTGTGTCTCTTCTGTGTCTCTCTTTTGTGTCTCTCTTCTGTGTCTCTCTTCTGTGTCTCTCTTCTGTCTCACTCTTCTGTGTCTCTCTTCTGTGTCTCTCTTCTGTGTCTCTCTTCTGTGTCTCTCTTCTGTGTCTCTCTCTTCTGTGTCTCTCTTCTGTGTCTCTCTTCTGTCTCTCTTCTGTGTCTCTCTTCTGTGTCTCTCTTCTGTCTCACTCTTCTGTGTCTCTCTTCTGTGTCTCTCTTTTGTGTCTCTTCTGTGTCTCTCTCTTCTGTTTCTCTCTCCTGTGTGTCTCTCTTCTGTGTCTCTCTTCTGTTTCTCTCTCCTGTGTCTCTCTCTTCTGTGTCTCTCTTCTGTGTCTCTCTTCTGCGTCTCTCTTCTGCGTCTCTCTTCTGTGTCTCTCTTCTGTGTCTCTCTCTTCTGTGTCTCTCTTCTGTGTCTCTCTTCTGTGTCTCTCTCTTCTGTGTCTCTTCTGTGTCTCTTCTGTGTCTCTCTTCTGTGTCTCTCTTCTGTGTCTCTCTTCTGTGTCTCTCTCTTCTGTGTCTCTCTTCTGTGTCTCTCTTCTGTGTCTCTCTCTTCTGTGTCTCTCTTCTGCGTCTCTCTTCTGCGTCTCTCTTCTGTGTCTCTTCTGGGTCTCTTCTGTGTCTCTCTTCTGTGTCTCTCTTCTGTGTCTCTCTTCTGTGTCTCTCTTCTGTCTCACTCTTCTGTGTCTCTCTTCTGTGTCTCTCTTTTGTGTCTCTTCTGTGTCTCTCTCTTCTGTTTCTCTCTCCTGTGTGTCTCTCTTCTGTGTCACTCTTCTGTGTCTCTCTTTTGTGTCTCTCTTCTGTGTCTCTCTTCTGTGTCTCTCTTCTGTCTCACTCTTCTGTGTCTCTCTTCTGTGTCTCTCTTCTGTGTCTCTCTTCTGTCTCACTCTTCTGTGTCTCACTCTTCTGTGTCTCACTCTTCTGTGTCTCTCTTCTGTGTCTCTCTTTTGTGTCTCTTCTGTGTCTCTCTTCTGCGTCTCTCTTCTGCATCTCTCTTCTGTGTCTCTCTTCTGTGTCTCTCTCTTCTGTGTCTCTCTTCTGTGTCTCTCTTCTGTGTCTCTCTCTTCTGTGTCTCTTCTGTGTCTCTCTTCTGTGTCTCTCTTCTGTGTCTCTCTTCTGTGTCTCTCTTCTGTGTCTCTCTCTTCTGTGTCTCTCTTCTGTGTCTCTCTTCTGTGTCTCTCTCTTCTGCGTCTCTCTTCTGCGTCTCTCTTCTGTGTCTCTTCTGTGTCTCTTCTGTGTCTCTCTTCTGTGTCTCTCTTCTGTCTCACTCTTCTGTGTCTCTCTTCTGTGTCTCTTCTGTGTCTCTCTCTTCTGTGTCTCTCTTCTGTGTCTCTCTTCTGTGTCTCACTCTTCTGTGTCTCTCTTCTGTGTCTCTCTTTTGTGTCTCTTCTGTGTCTCTCTTCTGCGTCTCTCTTCTGCATCTCTCTTCTGTGTCTCTCTTCTGTGTCTCTCTCTTCTGTGTCTCTCTTCTGTGTCTCTCTTCTGTGTCTCTCTCTTCTGTGTCTCTTCTGTGTCTCTCTTCTGTGTCTCTCTTCTGTGTCTCTCTTCTGTGTCTCTCTTCTGTGTCTCTCTCTTCTGTGTCTCTCTTCTGTGTCTCTCTTCTGTGTCTCTCTCTTCTGCGTCTCTCTTCTGCGTCTCTCTTCTGTGTCTCTTCTGTGTCTCTTCTGTGTCTCTCTTCTGTGTCTCTCTTCTGTCTCACTCTTCTGTGTCTCTCTTCTGTGTCTCTTCTGTGTCTCTCTCTTCTGTGTCTCTCTTCTGTGTCTCTCTCTTCTGCGTCTCTCTTCTGCGTCTCTCTTCTGTGTCTCTTCTGTGTCTCTCTCTTTTGTGTCTCTCTTCTGTGTCTCTCTTCTGTGTCTCTCTTCTGTCTCACTCTTCTGTGTCTCACTCTTCTGTGTCTCACTTCTGTGTCTCTCTTTTGTGTCTCTTCTGTGTCTCTCTCTTCTGTTTCTCTCTCCTGTGTGTCTCTCTTCTGTGTCACTCTTCTGTGTCTCTCTTTTGTGTCTCTCTTCTGTGTCTCTCCGGTGTGTCTCTCTTTTGTGTATATCTCCTCTTTTTGTCTTTTTTTGTGTCTCTTCTGTGTCTCTCTGATGATCCCCAGAGCACCATTAAAGGGAATGTCACCCCAAAATTTGAGTATGAGCTGTGGCCACCGGCATCAGGGGCTTACATATAGCCTTCTGTAATGCTGTAGATAAGCCCCTGATATAACCTGAAAGATAAGAAAAACAGGTTAGATTATACTCACCCAGGGGCTTTCCCGCTGCGGTCCGGTCCAATTCGCGGTCCGGGTCCAGCGCCTCCCATCTTCATACGATGACGTCCTCTTCTTGTCTTCCTGCCAGAATGCTGTAGATAAGCCCCTCATACCTGGTGGCCACAACTCATACTCGAATTTTGGGGTGACAGACTCACTTTAAATCTATTATCATCAAATGTAAAAAACATGGTGCCACAACAAACCTGCCAAGAGAGGGCGAAAATTCTCAGCCCGGGCAAGGGGGCATTAATCAGGCAGGAAAGGCAGCACAGAGACCAAAGGTAATCCTGAAGGAGCAGCAGAGTTCCCAAGCAGAGACTGGAGTATCTGTCCACACGACCACAATAAGCCGTACACTCCATAGAGGTGGCTTTTATAGATGAGTGGGCAGAAAAAAGCCTTTACTTACACACAAACATTGTAAGGCTTGTTTTGAGTATGAGAAAAGACATGTGGGAGACTCCACAAATGTACAGAGGAAGGTGCTGTGGTCAGAGGAGACCAAAGTGGAACTTTTTGGCCAACAAGGTAAATGTTATGTCTAGCACCAAACCAACACAGCTCATCACCCCAAGAAGACCATCCCTACAGTGAAACATGGTGGCGGCAGCATCATGCTGTGGGGAGTTTTATTCGGCAGCATGTACAGGGAAAATGGTCCAAGTAGAGGCGAAGATGGATGGTGCGAAATACAGAGATATTCTTGAGGAAAACCTGTTTCAGTCTGTCAGTGATGTGAGACCAGGACGGAGGTTCGCCTTCCTACAATACAATGACCCAAAGCATACTGCTAAAGCCACACTGAGGGGTGTAAGGGGAGACGTGTAAATGTTCTGGAGCGGCCGAGTCCCAGCCAGGACCTTCATCCACTGGAGAATCTGTGGTCAGACGTGAAGATCGCTGTTCACCAGAGGAAACATCTAACCTGAAGGACCTGGAGAAGTTTTTCCTTCAGGAAAAAGCAAAAATCCCAGTGGCCAGATGTGGAAAGATCATAGAGACTTATCCAAAGTGACTGCAGCTGTAATTACCCCAAAAGGAGGCTCCACACAGTACTGACTTTAGGGGGTGAATAGTTCTGCACACTGAGGTTTTCAGATATTTTGTCCTTTTTGTTGTCTGTTTCACAATGAAAATAAAACCAAATCTTCACAGCTGTCGGCACGTTCTCTACGTGAACTAATGGAAACCCTGAAGAAACAGTGAAATTCCAGGTTGTGAGGAAGCAAAACAAGAAAAATGCCAAGAGATAGGGGGGGGGGGGGGGGGAAATAATTTCGGAAGCCACTATATGTGTTATCGCTCTCTTCTGTGTCTTCTTTGTGTTCTACGCTTCCCTCTAATGTGTCTTGTCTTTCTCTTCTACGTCTTTGTCTTCTGTGTCTCTCTACGTCCCTCTCTGCTGTCTCTCTCTCCTTTGTCTCTCTTTTACTCTTCTAAGTCTCTCTCTTCTGTATCTTTCTCTTCTATGTCTGTTTTCTGCTTTCTCTCAGCTCTATATTTCTCTTTTGTGTCTCTCTCTCACTGATGCGGCTCCTGTATGTCGTGTTTCATCCTCTGTTTAATCTCTGGTATCTCAGCTGTCAGATTAGAAATTAAGCATCATCAGCAAATTTAAGTAGCGGGATTATACATCTGGAGTCCCCCAACGCACCGACTCCCCCAAAATTATTATTCTCCCAACGCGCCGACTCCCCCGACTATTCCCCTGACGCGCCGACTCCCCCGACACGATTATTCTCCCAACGCGCCGACTCCCCCGACACGATTATTCCCTCAACGCGCCGACTTCCCCAACACGATTATTCCCCCGACACGATTATTCCCTCAACGCGCCGACTCTCCCGACACGATTATTCTCCCAACGTGCCGACTCTCCCGACACGATTATTCTCCCAACGCACCGACTCCCCCGAAATTATTATTCTCCCAACGCGCCGACTCCCCCGACACGATTATTTCCCTGACGCGCCGACTCCCCCGACACGATTATTCTCCCAACGCGCCGACTCTCCCGACACGATTATTCTCCCAACGCACCGACTCCCCCGAAATTATTATTCTCCCAACGCGCCGACTCCCCCGACACGATTATTTCCCTGACGCGCCGACTCCCCCGACACGATTATTCCCCCGACACGGCGACTCCCCCGACACGATTATTCTCCCAACGTGCCGACTCCCCCGAAATTATTATTCTCCCAACGCGCCGACTCCCCCGACACGATTATTTCCCCGACGCGCTGACTCCCCCGACACGATTATTCCCCCGACACGGCGACTCCCCCGACACGATTATTCTCCCAATGTGCCGACTCTCCCAACACGATTATTCCCCCGACGTGCCGACTCCCTCGACACGATTATTCCCCTGACGCGCCGACTCCCCCGACACGATTATTCCCCTGACGCGCCGACTCCTCCGACACGATTATTCCCCCGACGCGCCGACTCCCCCGACACGATTATTCCCCCGACGTGCCGACTCCCCCGACACGATTATTCCCCCGACGCGCCGACTCCTCCGACACGATTATTCCGCCGACGCGCCGACTCCTCCGACACGATTATTCCCCCGACGCGCCGACTCCCACGACACGATTATTCTCCCACCGTGCCGACTCTCCCGACACGATTATTCCCCCGACGGTCCGAATCCCTCGACACGATTATTCCCCTGACGCGCCTGACTCCCCCGACACGATTATTCCCCCAACGCGCCGACTCCCCCGACACGATTATTCCCCCGACGCGCCGACTCCCCCGACACGATTATTCTCCCAACGTGCCGACTCTCCCGACACGATTATTTCCCCGACACGCCGACTCCCCCGACACGATTATTCCCCCGACGCGCCGACTCCCCCAACACGATTATTCCCCCGACGCACCGACTCCCCGACACGATTATTCCCCCAACGTGCCGACTCCCCCGACACGATTATTCCCCCGACGTGCCGACTCCCCCGACACGATTATTCTCCCAACGTGCCGACTCCCCCGACACGATTATTCCCCCGACGCACCGACTCCCCGACACGATTATTCTCCCAACGTGCCGACTCTCCCGACACGATTATTTCCCCGACACGCCGACTCCCCCGACACGATTATTCCCCCGACGCGCCGACTCCCCCAACACGATTATTCCCCCGACGCACCGACTCCCCGACACGATTATTCCCCCAACGTGCCGACTCCCCCGACACGATTATTCCCCCGACGTGCCGACTCCCCCGACACGATTATTCTCCCAACGTGCCGACTCCCCGACACGATTATTCCCCCAACGTGCCGACTCCCCCGACACGATTATTCCCCCGACGTGCCGACTCCCCCGACACGATTATTCTCCCAACGTGCCGACTCCCCCGACACGATTATTCCCCCGACGCACCGACTCCCCGACACGATTATTCCCCCGACGTGCCGACTCCCCCGACACGATTATTCTCCCAACGTGCCGACTCCCCCGACACGATTATTCCCCCGACGCGCCGACTCCCCCAACACGATTATTCCCCCGACGCACCGACTCCCCGACACGATTATTCCCCCGACGTGCCGACTCCCCCGACACGATTATTCTCCCAACGTGCCGACTCTCCCGACACGATTATTCCCCCGACGCACCGACTCCCCGACACGATTATTCCCCGACGTGCTGACTCCCCCGACACGATTATTCCCCCGACGTGCCGACTCCCCCGACACGATTATTCTCCCAACGTGCCGACTCTCCCGACACGATTATTCCCCCGACGCACCGACTCCCCGACACGATTATTCCCCCGACGCACCGACTCCCCGACACGATTATTCCCTCGACGAGCCGACTCCCCCGACACGATTATTCCCCCGACGCACCGACTCCCCGACACGATTATTCCCCCGACGCACCGACTCCCCGACACGATTATTCCCCCGACGCGCCGACTCCCCCGACACGATTATTCCCCGACGCACCGACTCCCCGACACGATTATTCCCCCGACGCGCCGACTCCCCGACACGATTATTCCCTCGACGCGCCGACTCCCCGACACGATTATTCCCCCGACGCGCCGACTCCCCCAACACGATTATTCCCCCGACGCACCGACTCCCCGACACGATTATTCCCCCGACGTGCCGACTCCCCCGACACGATTATTCTCCCAACGTGCCGACTCTCCCGACACGATTATTCCCCCGACGCACCGACTCCCCGACACGATTATTCCCCGACGTGCTGACTCCCCCGACACGATTATTCCCCCGACGTGCCGACTCCCCCGACACGATTATTCTCCCAACGTGCCGACTCTCCCGACACGATTATTCCCCCGACGCACCGACTCCCCGACACGATTATTCCCCCGACGCACCGACTCCCCGACACGATTATTCCCTCGACGAGCCGACTCCCCCGACACGATTATTCCCCCGACGCACCGACTCCCCGACACGATTATTCCCCCGACGCACCGACTCCCCGACACGATTATTCCCCCGACGCGCCGACTCCCCCGACACGATTATTCCCCGACGCACCGACTCCCCGACACGATTATTCCCCCGACGCGCCGACTCCCCGACACGATTATTCCCTCGACGCGCCGACTCCCCCGACGCACCGACTCCCCGACACGATTATTCCCCCGACGCGCCGACTCCCCGACACGATTATTCCCTCGATGCACCGACTCCCCGACACGATTATTCCCTCGACGCGCCGACTCCCCCGACACGATTATTCCCCCGACGCACCGACTCCCCGACACGATTATTCCCCCTCCTACAAACCAGGAACACTGGGTGGGCATTTACAGGAGCCTTCCTAGAGCTCTCCTGATGATGATTGGGTTTATTACATACTATGGCAATGGAAACATATGGAGGCCCAGTCCAAACTCTTAAAGGGACAGTGCCTCCTTTCAGCCAAGATCCTTGGATTCTGTATGCGGACGACCTGTACCCCTGTATTAGGGACAGTACCACTGTCACCCACCTTTCCCGGATGTGTATATACACTGCTGAGGGAGTTTTATCGCATTTGGAAACATCCAGCTCGTTCCAGTGGAGAGGGGGATGGGATAATGAGGTATTTTATTTCTTTGGCAGCAGTTTAATCAGCGCTCGGCGGCGGTTTTATAGCCGCGGCATATGTATAACGGCCTGCTGTCTGCCTGGCACACGGCTCCATTGTTCCTCCGGTATATTGCGCTGTAGTGATAACGTTAGCCGCCGCCATCCATCACTTGCTGCCGTCCTCTTCCTTCACTTTTGCTTCTCCATTTGTTTAGCACAGTTTACGGAAATTACACAAATCCCCCGGCCGCTCTCTATAGGGGCGACTTGCGGAGTCTCTCATATTATATTGGCTGCAGACCCCCTTATGTTCATCCTGATTCACCCACTTTATGAGTAGAATCCCAGAACCGCAGTAAACACTGACGACAATAGTGAGTGAATATAGCGATCATGGTGGCGCTGGTGCCATTAGATCCGACCAATTGAAATCTTCGGAATCATTTAATCTATTACGTTCACGGACGATTCGTTGGTCATAACCGTGTAATAATTAGCGGCTGCCCCCCCCTGATCTCCCGCTCCCGTACAGCCCCCTCCTCACATCCCCATTGTGCCCCCTCCTTGCTGACGCTCTCTGGATGGCGGGGAATTAATACCCACAGCTTGTCATTTATTCATCGTGCTTTACTTGCATCATCTCGCACATTATACTCGCTCTGTGCTCACACAGCGCTGGGGGCTCTGCGGAATGAGGGGCGCTCCTGGCACCGCTGCCGCCCAGCAACCACGGGGACCCCCAGAGTAAAGGGCAGCAATGTGGAGACCCCAGCATCAGGCTACAGCCACGGCCCCCAATACTGAGAGGACACAGCGATCCCTCTATCACCTATTATCTGTCTATTATCTGTCTATTATCTATCTATTATCTATCTATCTATTATTATCTATCTATTATCTATATCTATCTATTATCTGTCTATTATCTATCTATTATCTGTCTATCTATTATCTATCTGTATTGTTACTTGCCTGTCCCAGCACAAGCGTCGTGCCCGTCTCCCTTCTTCTCTGGTCGCCTCCTTTTGCAGGAATCCATGCTGGGTTTCTCGCCGACCTCCTCTGATATCATAGCCCTAGGCCTTTAAGGCTTTGTCCACAGTTTGCTTAAGATTGTTGGGAGATTTCATGTTCTTTCCTTGGCTCCGCACCGGCCAGGTGTCTATCGTCTCCTCCACTACTCCTGACTTCCATGCTACAAGGTTATTCCCAAGCTCAGTCCAGTTTACTAGGTGTAGTTGGAGCGCCCCCACGTCAGGGCAATGGGGTACTCGGTACCGGGCCCCTTCTGTAGTCGGTGGGGATGTCACGGTGTCTGGACCCAGCCCGTGGCCCTTTGAGGGGCGTCCAATAAAAGGACTGAAGTTTATAGGATAATGTTCGTGACGCCACCTGTGGTGTTCAGTCAGGATGACCGGCGCTGCTTAGGGGTCCGCTGGGGTGATGTGATGGCAGCTAGATGTTATACCTTCCCACATGTGAAGTATGTCCTCAGGGCTTCCCGGTGTGTAGATGGTGGATGGTGCAAGGCGCAGTGAATAACGAGGACACAATGGGTGCATTCTCTTTACCTTTTACTGAAGGCTTCAGCATCCACAGCCCAGGGTAGGGACCACAGGGCAGGCAGAGTCCGGTTGGTCTGAAGGCAAATCCAGAGTCCTCTTATCCAGGTGGAAATCAGTAGCCTTCCCCTAGCGCACAGTAATACAGTAGGTCCCTACTTGCTCCAATAAGGTCCTCACTGTTGTTACTCCTCTCACTGTTCCCCGTGGTCGGATAGAACAAAACATGTATGACTGGTGGCCTGAGGCTTTTTATAGGGACCCTAGAGATGCCCCAGCCCCCACAAGTTGCCACCGAGCCTCCTGTGTATGATGGGTCGGACAGCCAACGTGGAATTAACTGTCCTGCCAGTCTCTGAAGTAACGGCATAGAGCTCTTTACTCCCTCGGTATTCTGGCTACCGGTTCTGCGCTTCAGAAGGAGGCAGCATGCTTCTAGCTGGTCTCCCTCTGATGTTTCACTCCTGTTGCTATGACTTCGTTGCTAACTCACTGCACACACTTCCTTTCGTGTCCTTTCCTAGGATGCTGCCGCATGGGATGCAGGCGCAGCTCCGTATCCTTCTCCCTCTGTAGACCTTCCGTCTGCTCTCCTCTCCTCCTCCGACTGATTCTGACTCTCACTTTCTAACCAACCCACCAGTTTTACCCTGTGTGAGGAGTGGTCTAGTAGATAGAACCTTTGCTCCCCCTGGTGGACTGGAGTGTGAAATGTATGTAATGGTTATGATACCTGGACAGAAGATCTCCTTCATTGGCTTCAGACGTAACATCACTCCTCCTGGAGGAAGAATAACATTACTGCAACAAACCAGGACTCTGGGGCGCTGCATAGTCCAAAACAAACTCTCAGGGAGCAAGTTACCAACTCCTCACAACTGTTCTTAGTGCTGTGCACACATGGCCTCTGCAATCAAGGTATCTCTTCAAGTCAATCTCCAGTTTGCATTTACTGCGCTGTTACATTGCTGCTAGTAACTATTGTCCTGCTGTAAAGTACCAGACTGAATTTACTTCTCTGTTACATTGATGCTGTTAACCAGTGTCCTACTGGAAGGTAACAAGCTGTAATTACTAGTCCCTTAAAATGCTGCTATTAACTATTGTCCTTCTGGAAAGTACCAGACTGCATTTAGTTGTCTGCCACATTGCTGCTATTAACCATTGTCCTGCTAGAAGATACCAGACTGCATTCCTGTGATTAACTGCATCCCTGCAAGTTTCCTTTATAGTTACTGCTCTTGTGTGCATCCCCACACCTGACTCTCCTTCACCTGCTCAACTTTCTTGTCTACTGTCCTACTCACCCTGATATCCTGCTCCTCACTGATCCATGTGTCATCCGTTACCTTCTCCATTGCACAATAGCCCCTGGTTTGTGCTTCTGGCCTAGACCTGTAGCGCAGAGAATCCACCCCACCATGTGAGCCCATAACGCTTATATTCATCCATCTCGTATTTATCAATATTTCAACGTTTTTTCTCGTGGCGCCGCTTCCTCCCGGGAATAAGGACAGTTATGTCTGGTTTGGCTGTAACTTCCCTCGTTAATCTCATGTAATTAATTCCCAGTGTCAGAGAAGAGTCTGGATTATCTCAGGATCTTATTCCCTGCGGCTGTGATGTGGCCACTCACTGATGGAATTACTGCACAATCCTTCAGGGTTTTCAGCCAAGACATGAATGAAAGGAGAGAATATCTGTGACTGAGTCAATTAAATCAGTGACCCCTCCACTGCGGCCCCTGATAATGCTACCAAAATGGCGGCAGTAAATGGATTGATTGATCGGTCAGCTGACCCCGGCGGTCTGGATCCCACTAATTGAAGGCAGGATATCAATGGCAGGAGAATGTCACTTTCCATTAGTTTCTATGTTGGAGCGGACACAGGTTTCTGGTATATATATATATATATATATATATATATATATATATATATATATATATATATATATAATATATGCAATTAGTATAGATGAGCGTCCTGCCGTTAATCTGTCTTGTGATTACCCAATACTGCTTTACACTGCAGCACTTCTTTCTACTGGAGGGATTAGTGGCCAGGTTCATCCAAAAGGTCCTGGTTCATGAACACAATCCCAAAACTACAGTGAAGACTGACATATCTAAGAGGAAGAGGGGAATGTATACTGTATGCCACGCAGGGAGAGCGGAGAGGGGAATGTATACTGTATGCCACGCAGGGAGTGCGGAGAGGGGAACGTATACTGTATGCCACGCAGGGAGAGTGGAGAGGGGAATGCATACTGTATATCACGCAGGGAGTGCGGAGAGGGGAATGTATACTGTATGCCACGCAGGGAGTGCGGAGAGGGGAATGCATACTGTATATCACGCAGGGAGTGCGGAGAGGGGAATGTATACTGTATGCCACGCAGGGAGAGCGGAGAGGGGAATGTATACTGTATACCACGCAGGGAGTGCGGAGAGGGGAACGTATACTGTATGCCACGCAGGGAGAGCGGAGAGGGGAATGTATACTGTATGCCACGCAGGGAGTGCGGAGAGGGGAACGTATACTGTATGCCACGCAGGGAGAGCGGAGAGGGGAATGTATACTGTATGCCATGCAGGGAGTGCGGAGAGGGGAACGTATACTGTATGCCACGCAGGGAGTGCAGAGAGGGGAACGTATACTGTATACCACGCAGGGAGAGCGGAGAGGGGAATGTATACTGTATGCCACGCAGGGAGAGCGGGGAGGGGAACGTATACTGTATGCCACGCAGGGAGTGCAGAGAGGGGAATGTATACTGTATGCCACGCAGGGAGAGCGGAGAGGGGAACGTATACTGTATGCCACGCAGGGAGTGTGGAGAGGGGAATGTATACTGTATGCCATGCAGAGAGTGCGGAGAGGGGAACGTATACTGTATGCCACGCAGGGAGTGTGGAGAGGGGAATGTATACTGTATGCCACGCAGGGAGAGCGGAGAGGGGAATGTATACTGTATGCCACGCAGGGAGAGCGGAGAGGGGAACGTATACTGTATGCCACGCAGGGAGTGCGGAGAGGGGAATGTATACTATATGCCATGCAGAGAGTGCGGAGAGGGGAACGTATACTGTATGCCACGCAGGGAGAGCGGAGAGGGGAACGTATACTGTATGCCACGCAGGGAGAGCGGAGAGGGGAATGTATACTGTATGCCACGCAGGGAGAGCGGAGAGAGGAATGTATACTGTATGCCATGCAGGGAGTGCGGAGAGGGGAACGTATACTGTATGCCACGCAGGGAGTGCGGAGAGGGGAATGTATACTGTATGCCACGCAGGGAGAGCGGAGAGGGGAACATATACTGTATGCCACGCAGGGAGAGCGGAGAGGGGAATGTATACTGTATGCCATGCAGGGAGTGCGGAGAGGGGAACGTATACTGTATGCCACGCAGGGAGTGCAGAGAGGGGAACGTATACTGTATGCCACGCAGGGAGAGCGGAGAGGGGAATGTATACTGTATGCCATGCAGGGAGTGCGGAGAGGGGAATGTATACTGTATGCCACGCAGGGAGAGCGGAGAGGGGAATGTATACTGTATGCCACGGAGGGAGAGCGGAGAGGGGAATGTATACTGTATGCCACGCAGGGAGTGCGGAGAGGGGAATGTATACTGTATACCATGCAGAGAGTGCGGAGAGGGGAACGTATACTGTATGCCACGCAGGGAGAGCGGAGAGGGGAACGTATACTGTATGCCACGCAGGGAGAGCGGAGAGGGGAACGTATACTGTATGCCACGCAGGGAGTGCGGAGAGGGGAATGTATACTGTATGCCACGCAGGGAGAGCGGAGAGGGGAACATATACTGTATGCCACGCAGGGAGAGCGGAGAGGGGAATGTATACTGTATGCCATGCAGGGAGTGCGGAGAGGGGAACGTATACTGTATGCCACGCAGGGAGAGCGGAGAGGGGAATGTATACTGTATGCCATGCAGGGAGTGCGGAGAGGGGAATGTATACTGTATGCCACACAGGGAGAGCGGAGAGGGGAACGTATACTGTATGCCACGCAGGGAGTGCGGAGAGGGGAATGTATACTGTATACCATGCAGAGAGTGCGGAGAGGGGAACGTATACTGTATGCCACGCAGGGAGAGCGGAGAGGGGAACGTATACTGTATGCCATGCAGGGAGTGCGGAGAGGGGAATGTATACTGTATGCCACACAGGGAGAGCGGAGAGGGGAACGTATACTGTATGCCACGCAGGGAGTGCGGAGAGGGGAATGTATACTGTATGCCATGCAGAGAGTGCGGAGAGGGGAACGTATACTGTATGCCACGCAGGGAGTGCGGAGAGGGGAATGTATACTGTATGCCACGCAGGGAGTGCGGAGAGGGGAACGTATACTGTATGCCACGCAGGGAGAGCGGAGAGGGGAATGTATACTGTATGCCACGCAGGGAGAGCGGAGAGGGGAACGTATACTGTATGCCACGCAGGGAGTGCGGAGAGGGGAATGTATACTGTATGCCATGCAGAGAGTGCGGAGAGGGGAACGTATACTGTATGCCACGCAGGGAGAGCGGAGAGGGGAACGTATACTGTATGCCACGCAGGGAGTGCGGAGAGGGGAATGTATACTGTATGCCACGCAGGGAGAGCGGAGAGGGGAATGTATACTGTATGCCATGCAGGGAGTGCGGAGAGGGGAGCGTATACTGTATGCCACGCAGGGAGAGCGGAGAGGGGAATGTATACTGTATGCCACGCAGGGAGAGCGGAGAGGGGAACGTATACTGTATGCCATGCAGGGAGTGCGGAGAGGGGAATGTATACTGTATGCCACGCAGGGAGAGCGGAGAGGGGAACGTATACTGTATGCCACGCAGGGAGAGCGGAGAGGGGAATGTATACTGTATGCCAAGCAGGGAGTGCGGAGAGGGGAACGTATACTGTATGCCACGCAGGGAGTGCAGAGAGGGGAACGTATACTGTATGCCACGCAGGGAGTGCGGAGAGGGGAACGTATACTGTATGCCACGCAGGGAGTGCGGAGAGGGGAATGTATACTGTATGCCACGCAGGGAGAGCGGAGAGGGGAATGTATACTGTATGCCATGCAGGGAGTGCGGAGAGGGGAACGTATACTGTATGCCACGCAGGGAGTGCAGAGAGGGGAACGTATACTGTATGCCACGCAGGGAGAGCGGAGAGGGGAATGTATACTGTATGCCATGCAGGGAGTGCGGAGAGGGGAATGTATACTGTATGCCACGCAGGGAGAGCGGAGAGGGGAATGTATACTGTATGCCACGGAGGGAGTGCGGAGAGGGGAATGTATACTGTATGCCACGCAGGGAGAGCGGAGAGGGGAATGTATACTGTATGCCACGCAGGGAGTGTGGAGAGGGGAATGTATACTGTATGCCACGCAGGGAGAGCGGAGAGGGGAATGTATACTGTATGCCACGGAGGGAGTGCGGAGAGGGGAATGTATACTGTATGCCACGCAGGGAGAGCGGAGAGGGGAACGTATACTGTATGCCACGCAGGGAGAGCGGAGAGGGGAACGTATACTGTATGCCACGCAGGGAGAGCGGAGTGTATGCTGTATACCATGCAGGGAGAGCGGAGAGGGGAATGTATACTGTATGCCACGCAGGGAGAGCGGAGAGGGGAACGTATACTGTATGCCACGCAGGGAGTGCGGAGAGGGGAATGTATACTGTATGCCACGCAGGGAGTGCGGAGAGGGGAATGTATACTGTATACCACGCAGGGAGTGTGGAGAGGGGAACGTATACTCTATGCCACGCAGGGAGTGGGGAGAGGGGAATGTATACTGTATGCCACGCAGGGAGTGCGGAGAGGGGAATGTATACTGTATGCCACGCAGGGAGTGCGGAGAGGGGAATGTATACTGTATGCCACGCAGGGAGTGCAGAGAGGGGAATGTATACTGTATGCCACGCAGGGAGTGCGGAGAGGGGAATGTATACTGTATGCCACGCAGGGAGTGCGGAGAGGGGAATGTATACTGTATGCCACGCAGGGAGTGCGGAGAGGGGAATGTATACTGTATGCCACGCAGGGAGTGCAGAGAGGGGAATGTATACTGTATGCCACGCAGGGAGAGCGGAGAGGGGAATGTATACTGTATGCCACGCAGGGAGTGCGGAGAGGGGAATGTATACTGTATGCCACGCAGGGAGTGCGGAGAGGGGAATGTATACTGTATGCCACGCAGGGAGAGCGGAGAGGGGAATGTATACTGTATACCACGCAGGGAGTGCTGAGAGGGGAATGTATACTGTATGCCACGCAGGGAGTGCGGAGAGGGGAATGTATACTGTATGCCACGCAGGGAGTGCGGAGAGGGGAATGTATACTGTATGCCACGCAGGGAGTGCAGAGAGGGGAATGTATACTGTATGCCACGCAGGGAGAGTGGAGAGGGGAATGTATACTGTATGCCACGCAGGGAGAGCGGAGAGGGGAATGTATACTGTATGCCACGCAGGGAGTGCAGAGAGGGGAATGTATACTGTATGCCGCGCAGGGAGAGCGGAGAGGGGAATGTATACTGTATGCCACGCAGGGAGTGCAGAGAGGGGAATGTATACTGTATGCCACGCAGGGAGAGCGGAGAGGGGAATGTATACTGTATACCAGGCAGGGAGTGCGGAGAGGGGAATGTATACTGTATGCCACGCAGGGAGTGCGGAGAGGGGAATGTATACTGTATGCCACGCAGGGAGTGCGGAGAGGGGAATGTATACTGTATCCCACGCCGGGAGTGCGGAGAGGGGAATATATAGTGTATGCCACGCAGGGAGTGCGGAGAGGGGAACGTATACTGTATGCCACGGAAGGAGAGCGGAGAGGGGAACGTATACTGTATGCCACGCAGGGAGAGCGGAGAGGGGAACGTATACTGTATGTCACGCAGGGAGTGCGGAGAGGGGAATGTATACTGTATGCCACGCAGGGAGTGCGGAGAGGGGAACGTATACTGTATGCCACGCAGGGAGTGCGGAGAGGGGAATGTATACTGTATGCCACGCAGGGAGTGCGGAGAGGGGAATGTATACTGTATGCCACGCAGGGAGTGCGGAGAGGGGAATGTATACTGTATGCCACGCAGGGAGTGCGGAGAGGGGAATGTATACTGTATGCCACGCAGGGAGTGCAGAGAGGGGAATGTATACTGTATGTCACGCAGGGAGTGCGGAGAGGGGAATGTATACTGTATGCCACGCAGGGAGTGCAGAGAGGGGAATGTATACTGTATGTCACGCAGGGAGTGCGGAGAGGGGAATGTATACTGTATGCCACGCAGGGAGTGCAGAGAGGGGAACGTATACTGTATGCCACGCAGGGAGTGTGGAGAGGGGAATGTATCCTGTATGCCACGCAGGGAGTGCGGAGAGGGGAACGTATACTGTATGCCACGCAGGGAGTGCGGAGAGGGGAATGTACGCTGTATGCCACGCAGGGAGAGTGGAGAGGGGAATGTATACTGTATGCCACGCAGGGAGAGTGGAGAGGGGAATGTATACTGTATGCCACGCAGGGAGTGCGGAGAGGGGAACGTATACTGTATGCCACGCAGGGAGTGCTGAGAGGGGAATGTATACTGTATGCCACGCAGGGAGAGCGGAGAGGGGAATGTATACTGTATGCCACGCAGGGAGTGCAGAAAGGGGAATGTATACTGTATGCCATGCAGGGAGTGCGGAGAGGGGAATGTATACTGTATGCCACGCAGGGAGAGCGGAGAGGGGAACGTATACTGTATGCCACGCAGGGAGAGGGGAATGTATACTGTATGCCACGCAGGGAGTGCGGAGAGGGGAATGTATACTGTATGCCACGCAGGGAGTGCGGAGAGGGGAACGTATACTGTATGCCACGCAGGGAGAGCGGAGAGGGGAATGTATACTGTATGCCACGCAGGGAGTGCGGAGAGGGGAATGTATACTGTATGCCACGCAGGGAGTGCGGAGAGGGGAATGTATACTGTATGCCACGCAGGGAGTGCGGAGAGGGGAACGTATACTGTATGCCACGCAGGGAGTGCGGAGAGGGGAACGTATACTGTATGCCACGCAGGGAGTGTGGAGAGGGGAATGTATACTGTATGCCACGCAGGGAGTGCGGAGAGGGGAATGTATACTGTATGCCACGCAGGGAGAGCGGAGAGGGGAATGTATACTGTATGCCACGCAGGGAGTGCGGAGAGGGGAATGTATACTGTATACCAGGCAGGGAGTGCGGAGAGGGGAATGTATACTGTATGCCACGAAGGGAGTGCGGAGAGAGGAATGTATACTGTATGCCACGCAGGGAGTGTGGAGAGGGGAATGTATACTGTATGCCACACAGGGAGTGCGGAGAGAGGAATGTATACTGTATGCCACGCAGGGAGTGCGGAGAGGGGAACGTATACTGTATGCCACGCAGGGAGTGCGGAGAGAGGAATGTATACTGTATGCCACGCAGGGAGTGTGGAGAGGGGAATGTATACTGTATGCCACACAGGGAGTGCGGAGAGGGGAATGTATACTGTATGCCACGCAGGGAGTGCGGAGAGGGGAACGTATACTGTATGCCATGCAGAGAGTGCGGAGAGGGGAATGTATACTGTATGCCACGCAGGGAGTGCGGAGAGGGGAACGTATACTGTATGCCATGCAGAGAGTGCGGAGAGGGGAATGTATACTGTATACCATGCAGGGAGAGCGGAGAGGGGAATGTATACTGTATGCCACGCAGGGAGAGCAGAGAGGGGAATGTATACTGTATGCCACGCAGGGAGTGTGGAGAGGGGAATGTATACTGTATGTAACGCAGGGAGTGCGGAGAGGGGAACGTATACTGTATGCCACGCAGGGAGTGCGGAGAGGGGAATGTATACTGTATGCCACGCAGGGAGTGTGGAGAGGGGAATGTATACTGTATGTAACGCAGGGAGTGCGGAGAGGGGAACGTATACTGTATGCCACGCAGGGAGTGTGGAGAGGGGAATGTATACTGTATGTAACGCAGGGAGTGCGGAGAGGGGAACGTATACTGTATGCCACGCAGGGAGTGCGGAGAGAGGAATGTATACTGTATGCCACGCAGGGAGAGCGGAGAGGGGAATGTATACTGTATGCCACGCAGGGAGTGCGGAGAGGGGAATGTATACTGTATGCCACGCAGGGAGTGTGGAGCAGGGAATGTATACTGTATGCCACGCAGGGAGAGCAGAGAGGGGAATGTATACTGTATGCCAAGCAGGGAGAGCGGAGAGGGGAATGTATACTGTATGCCACGCAGGGAGAGCGGAGAGGGGAATGTATACTGTATGCCACGCAGGGAGAGCGGAGAGGGGAATGTATACTATATGCCACGCAGGGAGTGCGGAGAGGGGAATGTATACTGTATGCCACGCAGGGAGTGTGGAGAGGGGAATGTATACTATATGTCATGCAGGGAGTGCGGAGAGGGGAATGTATACTGTATGCCACGCAGGGAGAGCGGAGAGGGGAATGTATACTGTATGCCACGCAGGGAGAGCGGAGAGGGGAATGTATACTGTATGCCACGCAGGGAGTGGGGAGAGGGGAATGTATACTGTATGCCACGCAGGGAGAGCGGAGAGGGGAATGTATACTATATGTCACGCAGGGAGTGCGGAGAGGGGAATGTATACTGTATGCCACGCAGGGAGAGCGGAGAGGGGAATGTATACTGTATGCCACGCAGGGAGTGTGGAGAGGGGAATGTATACTGTATGTCACGCAGGGAGTGCGGAGAGGGGAGTGTATACTGTATGCCACGCAGGGAGAGCGGAGAGGGGAATGTATACTGTATGCCACGCAGGGAGAGCGGAGAGGGGAATGTATACTGTATGCCACGCAGGGAGAGCAGAGAGGGGAATGTATACTGTATGCCACGCAGGGAGTGCAGAGAGGGGAATGTATACTATATGCCACGCAGGGAGAGCGGAGAGGGGAATGTATACTGTATGCCACGCAGGGAGAGCGGAGAGGGGAATGTATACTGTATGCCACGCAGGGAGAGCAGAGAGGGGAATGTATACTGTATGCCACGCAGGGAGTGCAGAGAGGGGAATGTATACTATATGCCACGCAGGGAGTGTGGAGAGGGGAGTGTATACTGTATGCCACGCAGGGAGTGCGGAGAGAGGAATGTATACTGTATGCCACACAGGGAGTGCGGAGAGAGGAATGTATACTGTATGCCACGCAGGGAGTGCGGAGAGGGGAACGTATACTGTATGCCACGCAGGGAGTGCGGAGAGAGGAATGTATACTGTATGCCACGCAGGGAGTGCGGAGAGGGGAATGTATACTATATGCCACGCAGGGAGTGCGGAGAGAGGAATGTATACTGTATGCCACACAGGGAGTGCGGAGAGAGGAATGTATACTGTATGCCACGCAGGGAGTGCGGAGAGGGGAACGTATACTGTATGCCACGCAGGGAGTGCGGAGAGAGGAATGTATACTGTATGCCACGCAGGGAGTGTGGAGAGGGGAATGTATACTGTATGCCACACAGGGAGTGCGGAGAGGGGAATGTATACTGTATGCCACGCAGGGAGTGCGGAGAGGGGAACGTATACTGTATGCCATGCAGAGAGTGCGGAGAGGGGAATGTATACTGTATGCCACGCAGGGAGTGCGGAGAGGGGAACGTATACTGTATGCCATGCAGAGAGTGCGGAGAGGGGAATGTATACTGTATACCATGCAGGGAGAGCGGAGAGGGGAATGTATACTGTATGCCACGCAGGGAGAGCAGAGAGGGGAATGTATACTGTATGCCACGCAGGGAGTGTGGAGAGGGGAATGTATACTGTATGCCACACAGGGAGTGCGGAGAGGGGAATGTATACTGTATGTAACGCAGGGAGTGCGGAGAGGGGAACGTATACTGTATGCCACGCAGGGAGTGCGGAGAGGGGAATGTATACTGTATGCCACGCAGGGAGTGCGGAGAGGGGAATGTATACTGTATGTAACGCAGGGAGTGCGGAGAGGGGAACGTATACTGTATGCCACGCAGGGAGTGTGGAGAGGGGAATGTATACTGTATGTAACGCAGGGAGTGCGGAGAGGGGAACGTATACTGTATGCCACGCAGGGAGTGCGGAGAGAGGAATGTATACTGTATGCCACGCAGGGAGAGCGGAGAGGGGAATGTATACTGTATGCCACGCAGGGAGTGCGGAGAGGGGAATGTATACTGTATGCCACGCAGGGAGTGTGGAGCAGGGAATGTATACTGTATGCCACGCAGGGAGAGCAGAGAGGGGAATGTATACTGTATGCCAAGCAGGGAGAGCGGAGAGGGGAATGTATACTGTATGCCACGCAGGGAGAGCGGAGAGGGGAATGTATACTGTATGCCACGCAGGGAGAGCGGAGAGGGGAATGTATACTATATGCCACGCAGGGAGTGCGGAGAGGGGAATGTATACTGTATGCCACGCAGGGAGTGTGGAGAGGGGAATGTATACTATATGTCATGCAGGGAGTGCGGAGAGGGGAATGTATACTGTATGCCACGCAGGGAGAGCGGAGAGGGGAATGTATACTGTATGCCACGCAGGGAGAGCGGAGAGGGGAATGTATACTGTATGCCACGCAGGGAGTGGGGAGAGGGGAATGTATACTGTATGCCACGCAGGGAGAGCGGAGAGGGGAATGTATACTATATGTCACGCAGGGAGTGCGGAGAGGGGAATGTATACTGTATGCCACGCAGGGAGAGCGGAGAGGGGAATGTATACTGTATGCCACGCAGGGAGTGTGGAGAGGGGAATGTATACTGTATGTCACGCAGGGAGTGCGGAGAGGGGAGTGTATACTGTATGCCACGCAGGGAGAGCGGAGAGGGGAATGTATACTGTATGCCACGCAGGGAGAGCGGAGAGGGGAATGTATACTGTATGCCACGCAGGGAGAGCAGAGAGGGGAATGTATACTGTATGCCACGCAGGGAGTGCAGAGAGGGGAATGTATACTATATGCCACGCAGGGAGAGCGGAGAGGGGAATGTATACTGTATGCCACGCAGGGAGTGCGGAGAGGGGAATGTATACTATATGCCACGCAGGGAGTGCGGAGAGGGGAATGTATACTGTATGCCACGCAGGGAGAGCGGAGAGGGGAATGTATACTGTATGCCACGCAGGGAGTGCAGAGAGGGGAACGTATACTGTATGCCACGCAGGGAGTGTGGAGAGGGGAATATATACTGTATGCCACGCAGGGAGTGCGGAGAGGGGAACGTATACTGTATGCCACGCAGGGAGAGCGGAGAGGGGAACGTATACTGTATGCCACGCAGGGAGAGCGGAGAGGGTAATGTATACTTTATGCCACGCAGGGAGTGCGGAGAGGGGAATGTATACTGTATACCACGCAGGGAGTGCGGAGAGGGGAACGCATACTGTATGCCACGCAGGGAGAGCGGAGAGGGGAATGTATACTGTATGCCACGCAGGGAGTGTGGAGAGGGGAATGTATACTGTATACCACGCAGGGAGTGTGGAGAGGGGAATGTATACTGTATACCACGCAGGGAGTGCAGAGAGGGGAACGTATACTGTATACCACGGAGGGAGAGCGGAGAGGGGAACGTATACTGTATGCTACGCAGGGAGTGCGGAGAGGGGAACGTATACTGTATACCACGGAGGGAGAGTGGAGAGGGGAACGTATACTGTATACCACGGAGGGAGAGCGGAGAGGGGAACTTATACTGTATGCCACGGAGGGAGAGCGGAGAGGGGAACTTATACTGTATGCTACGCAGGGAGTGCGGAGAGGGGAACGTATACTGTATGCTACGCAGGGAGTGCGGAGAGGGGAACGTATACTGTATGCTACGCAGGGAGTGCGGAGAGGGGAACGTATACTGTATGCCACGCAGGGAGTGCGGAGAGGGGAACGTATACTGTATGCCACGCAGGGAGTGCGGAGAGGGGAACGTATACTGTATGCTACGCAGGGAGTGCGGAGAGGGGAACGTATACTGTATGCTACGCAGGGAGTGCGGAGAGGGGAACGTATACTGTATGCCACGCAGGGAGTGCGGAGAGGGGAATGTATACTGTATGCTACGCAGGGAGTGCGGAGAGGGGAACGTATACTGTATGCTACGCAGGGAGTGCGGAGAGGGGAACGTATACTGTATGCCACGCAGGGAGTGCGGAGAGGGGAACGTATACTGTATGCCACGCAGGGAGTGCGGAGAGCTCGCTGCCAATTGCAGAGTGGAAAGTGGTGGTGAAACAAAGGGAGTAGTACAGCTCTTGTGACCTGGGACTGTGAGGATAAGCAGTGGAGACTTCTAGAAGAGGCGCAGACACCAGGCATTTATGAGCTGCCCTGATCCGTCATAAGCTGCAAGGTGGAAATATCTTTCCCGGAGGCGACGGAGTCCCAGGAGCTCCCTGACAGCTGCTCAAGGCCCGAAAGCTGACAACCATGACGCCCGTCAGGTGCAGAGAGGATTCTAGAGGTGTCAGCCTCACCTGGGACATTATCTTCAGCTCACAGGAAAACATGTCCACTTAATGGGATGACCTCCCCTCCTGAAAAAACGACGGTCGCCCTCTTCTGTAAGCGTCTGTATAAGTTGGGGGACAACTCTCATCCTCTGAGTCTTCGAAGCCCTGATGGCAGCTGCAGTGCTGCTACTCAACGGCGCCCTCCGTAGTTTATTGTTATTATTTTCCGCTGATCTTCTTGGATGCAGCCTGTAGTGTAAAGCATGGTGGTGTTCATTTGGGTGTCATGGCTACACACAGGGAAGACTTCCCCAAGCAGTAGATGCAGGTCCTCATGTCTCTCTCCTCACATCAGCATCGGACCCATTAGATGGTGAGCTCTTGGCATCAGGCTTTGGTCAGAGCTTCTTAAGATGGAGGATTTTATACGCTGTTCTTATTGAGACATTTCCATCCCCCATCTTGTGAAGTCACCAACGTCTTCATCATCGGACTCCAGACCCCACAGCTCCACATATACAGTGACCACTGATCAGACAAGATGGCCGCCATAACCTCCCCGGATTCCTCATGTGGTCTGTACAGGATGAATGGGTCTCACTCTTCATAGCAACCAATCAACGCTCAGCTTATATATTACTAGAGTAACCAATCAGCTGAGCGCTCAGCTTTTATATCACCAAAGCAACCAATCAGCGCTCAGCTTTCACTCTACCTCAGCAGTGTCACTCTACCTCCTTCCTGTCAGTCGGTGTTCTCTGTGGAGGGCGCTCGTGTGTGACTGACATGGTGGGTGTATCTGATAGGGGAGTCAGTCACAGATACACACGGCTGTTTAGGTGTTTTCGGTGTCAAGGATAACAGCGGGAAAGGTCACGCGGATCCCACCATTTCTCACAGATGACACAGGAGAGATCACGCAGATCCCATCACTGCCACCAGTTTGTCATGGGACACAACTCCGCTGCCTCCAATCATCAGGACAAGTAAGCAATTGACTGACGTGTGATGGACGAGGCTGCCTCCACTACTAGGCCGGTTATTGGGGAACGCATGGAATATATATGTACACCCTGGTGCTGTCACTGCCAGCTCCACAATAACAAAAGAACTACTCGCTGCCATCACCAATCGTTTATACCGGCCGATTGGACGCCCATTACAGGTAGCGATTGGCTTCAGGGGTGCGGTTTACAGAACAAAAGGAACAAAGATATTAAATGTTTAATCCAGAAAGACAGTGTTAAAAAAATACAAGTATGATAGAAACTAAGAACAAACCAATGTGATATATTCACAGCCCTGCTCCTGATCACAGCCCCGCTCCTGATCACAACCCCGCTCCCGATCACAGCCTAGCACTTGGTCACAGCCCTGCTCCTGATCACAGCCCCGCTCCTGATCACAGCGCTGCTCCCGATCAGAGCCCAGCTCCTGGTCACAGCCCCGCTCCCGATCACAGCCTAGCACTTGTTCACAGCCCTGCTCCTGATTACAGCCCCGCTCCCGATCACAGCGCCGCTCCCGATCAGAGCCCAGCTCCTGGTCACAGCCCCGCTCCTGGTCACAGCACCGCTCCCAATCACAGCCCCGTTCCCGATCACAGCCCGGCTCCTGATCACAGCACCGCTCCCAATCACAGCCCGGCTCCTGGTCACAGCCCCGCTCCTGGTCACAGCCCCATTCCTGTTCACAGCCCAGCTCCTGATCACAGCCCCGTTCCCGATCACAGCCCGGCTCCTGATCACAGCACCGCTCCCAATCACAGCCCCGCTCCTGGTCACAGCCCAGCTCCTGATCACAGCCCAGCTCCTGATCACAGCCCGACTCCTGGTCACAGCCCCGCTCCTGATCACAGCCCCGCTCCTGATCACAGCCCCGCTCCTGGTCACAGTCCCGCTCCTGGTCACAGCCCCGCTCCTGATCACAGCCCCGCTCCTGATCACAGCCCCGCTCCTGGTCACAGTCCCGCTCCTGATCACAGCCCCGCTCCTGATCACAGCCCCGCTCCTGGTCACAGTCCCGCTCCTGGTCACAGCCCCGCTCCTGATCACAGCCCCGCTCCTGGTCACAGCACTGCTCCTGATCACAGCCCGGCTTCTGGTCACAGCCCCGCTCCTGATCACAGCCCCGCTCCTGGTCACAGCCCCGCTCCTGGTCACAGCCCCATTCCTGTTCACAGCACCGCTCCCAATCACAGCCCCGTTCCCGATCACAGCCCAGCTCCTGATCACAGCCCCGTTCCCGATCACAGCCCGGCTCCTGATCACAGCACCGCTCCCAATCACAGCCCCATTCCTGTTCACAGCCCCGCTCCTGGTCACAGCCCCATTCCTGTTCACAGCCTGGCTCCTGATCACAGCCCAGCTCCTGATCACAGCCCGGCTCCTGATCACAGCCCGGCTCCTGATCACAGCCCGGCTCCTGATCACAGCCCAGCTCCTGATCACAGCCCAGCTCCTGATCACAGCCCAGCTCCTGGTCACAGCTCCACACCTGGTCACAGAACCTCTCCTGGTCACTGCCCCGGTCCTGATCACAGCTCCGCACCTGGTCACAACCCCGCTCCTGATCACGGCCCAGCTCCCAATCACAGCCCCGCTTCTTGGTCACAACCCCACTCCTGATCACAGCCCCGCTCCTGATCATAGCCTTGCTCCTGATCACAGCCCAGATCCCAGTCACAGCCCTCCTCTCAGTAACAGTCCTGCTCCTAGGCACAAAGCCTCTTCTGATCACAGCCCCGCTCCTGGTCACAGCCTCACTACAGCTCAGGATCAAAACAGGATAAGTAATATAATGTATGTACACACTGACTGCACCAGCAGAATAGTGAGTGCAGCTCTGGAAGATAATACAGGATGTAACTCAGGATCAGTAATGTAATGTATGTACATAGTGACTGCACCAGCAGAATAGTGAGTGCAGCTCTGGGGTATAATACAGGATGTAACTCAGGATCAGTAATGTATGTACACAGTGACTGCACCAGCAGAATAGTGAGTGCAGCTCTGGAGCATAACACAGGATGTAACTCTGGATCAGTAATGTAATGTATGTACACAGTGACTGCACCAGCAGAATAGTGAGTGCAGCTCTGGAGTATAATACAGGATGTAACTCAGGATCAGTAATGTAATGTATGTACACAGTGACTGCACCAGCAGAATAGTGAGTGCAGCTCTGGAGCATAATACAGGATGTAACTCAGGATCAGTAATGTAATGTATGTACACAGTGACTGCACCAGCAGAATAGTGAGTGCAGCTCTGGAGTATAATACAAGATGTAACTCAGGATCAGTAATGTAATGTATGTACACAGTGACTGCACCAGCAGAATAGAGAGTGCAGCTCTGGAGTATAATACAGGATGTAACTCAGGATCAGTAATGTATGTACATAGTGACTGCACCAGCAGAATAGTGAGTGCAGCTCTGGGGTATAATACAGGAGGTAACTCAGGATCAGTAATGTAATGTATGTACACAGTGACTGCACCAGCAGAATAGTGAGTGCAGCTCTGGGGTATAGTGCAGGGTGTAACTCAGGATCAGTAATGTAATGTATGTACACAGTGACTGCACCAGCAGAATAGTGAGTGCAGCTCAGGGGTATAATACAGGATGTAACTCAGGATCAGTAATGTAATGTATGTACACAGTGACTGCACCAGCAGAATAGTGAGTGCAGCTCTGGGGTATAATACAGGATGTAACTCAGGATCAGTAATGTAATGTATGTACACAGTGACTGCACCAGCAGAATAGTGAGTGCAGCTCTGGAGTATAATACAGGATGTAACTCAGGATCAGTAATGTAATGTATGTACACAGTGACTGCACCAGCAGAATAGTGAGTGAAGCTCTGGAGTATAATACAGGATGTAACTCAGGATCAGTAATGTAATGTATGTACACAGTGACTGCACCAGCAGAATAGTGAGTGCAGCTCTGGAGTATAATACAGGATGTAACTCAGGATCAGTAATGTATGTACATAGTGACTGCACCAGCAGAATAGTGAGTGCAGCTCTGGGGTATAATACAGGAGGTAACTCAGGATCAGTAATGTAATGTATGTACACAGTGACTGCACCAGCAGAATAGTGAGTGCAGCTCTGGAGTATAATACAGGATGTAACTCAGGATCAGTAATGTATGTACATAGTGACTGCACCAGCAGAATAGTGAGTGCAGCTCTGGGGTATAATACAGGAGGTAACTCAGGATCAGTAATGTAATGTATGTACATAGTGACTGCACCAGCAGAATAGTGAGTGCAGCTCTGGGGTATAATACAGGAGGTAACTCAGGATCAGTAATGTATGTACATAGTGACTGCACCAGCAGAATAGTGAGTGCAGCTCTGGGGTATAATACAGGAGGTAACTCAGGATCAGTAATGTAATGTATGTACATAGTGACTGCACCAGCAGAATAGTGAGTGCAGCTCTGGGGTATAATACAGGAGGTAACTCAGGATCAGTAATGTAATGTATGTACATAGTGACTGCACCAGCAGAATAGTGAGTGCAGCTCTGGGGTATAATACAGGAGGTAACTCAGGATCAGTAATGTAATGTATGTACACAGTGACTCCACTAGTGAGTGTTAGACTGACAGATACATCTAAAAAAAAGTTATCATAGAAAAATCATTTATTATTTTTATTATTTATTTAGTGATTGTTTTCTAGAGAAGTGACAGGACAGCGCCACCTTGTGGTCATATTAATACTTTGCAAGTTTATGCATTATTATATATTTTGACAATGGCAGATTTTAGTAAGTTGCACCAATACTGAGGCCAGACAGTGGCAGCTCCCAAAAACTGTATAGTGCAGGTAAATGCAAAGTGACCGTAGGGGCAGAAACACCAGGTAAAAGCTCATTTTTTGGGATAACATATATGGGTACTGTGTGTGTGGGAGATCTGTCGGTCGGGTTCTTGGACCCTCTAGATCATTCTTGAATGACGGTCTCATCATTTGGACTCATCTTTGCAGTGGACACAGCCTGGGTTGATTCCCCAGTGGAAACCAATGCTGTGCAGAACGGATGAATAGCGGCCGCTCACGTAGCGGAGGACGGTGGTTTCGTACAGGGGGAAATCATTGAAGCTGTTTCCGGAAGGTTGTCCAAATTTTAGAATTCTCCCACGGCTTGTCACGAAGACCAGCTCATTCACGTATGAGGCCACCTTCCCGGACACTTGTACGATATTCTCTCCTTTATGTAGAAGGACCTCAAAGAGCGTTCCTGAGGGGTTCCCGTAATAAGTTCCCCAGATATCGCCATGCTTGAACTGGATCCTGAGGAGATAAGAACCTGAGTAAGAGAGACGATCTGCGGGGGGAGACGATCTGCGGGGGGAGACGATCTGCGGGGAGAGACGATCTGCGGGGAGAGACGATCTGCGGGGAGAGACGATGCTCCGCCACTAGCAAGAGGAGAACGTGAGGGCGCAAGACAGACTGTCGGGATCTTCCCCATTGTCAGCCATATTGGCCCTCATTGGGCCGCTTCTTCTGCCACATGGTCAGCATTGCGCCCAGTCTGTCACAGGCAATCACCCGTCTCGCGCTCCAATATGGCGCACGCTCACAGGTCCAGTCGCAAAACTGGATCTCTAGGCTTTTCCATCGATCTGCGGCCCGCTGGTTACGCTACAACTATTTAACCAAGCACCTTTATATTACAAGGAGACCAGCAAGATCGGGCAAAACACAGTTCAATAACAAGGCCAGCGCACCCGATCTGGAATCCTGGTATGATGCGGACTCTGCCCTATAGGCCATAGATGTGGCACAGATGGGTTTTCTGTTTTTTAGCTGCCGCGATTTTCCTCTTAGGGTATGTGCAGACGATCTGAAAGAGCTGCTGTCTATTGAACGCAGGTGATTCCGCATGTGTTCACTAAACCGCGCGGATAATACATTCTATCGGAGAAATTTCTCTTACTGACATGCTGTGGTCTGGAAAGATGCGCCGCATGTCCGTCTCCACTTTCCGTGCAAGCATAGTGGACATGGGATTTCTTGAAGTCTCATCCACTACACTGTAACATCTGGACTCTGCGCAAGTACACAGCGTCCAACCAGCAGCGATTACTGATCGTCTGCACGTACCCTTACGGGTACAGGTAGCGTCACACTTGCACGCTGCCTACTTCGCATGTACTTCGCATGCCTCCTTCCAAATGTGCCCGCAGGATGCGTTTTTTGCCCATAGATTTGTATTGCCGACGGATCGCGACGTATGGCCATACGTCGCGTCCGTCGTGCACTGGATCCGTCGTGTTTTGGCAGACCGTCGTCACGAAAAAACGTTCAATGTAACGTTTTTTCGTAGGTCGGATCCGTCATTTCCGACCGCGCATGCGCGGCCGCAACTCCGCCCCTTCCTCTCCGGGACATAGAATGGGTAGCGGATGCGTTGAAAAACTGTCCTCCGTAGTACATGCCTGCAATCTTGCCTTGTGCAGGCGTGTACTATGGAGGACAGAGAATGAACTTCAATCCAATATTGCAGCCAGCATGCAGCCAGCGGGTAAGGAAAGGGTGAATCAAACACCCCAAAACCCCGCCTCCATGGCTGAAGATTGTTCCCTCCAAATTCAGGTGACAGAGTCCCTTTAACTCTTCACTCACTATATTGCTGCAGTGTTCAGTATGACAGTATACCACAAGGTTAAAAGGGCTGTCCACAAACAAAGTACATTTTAATTATAGATCTTTGACTAATAATAATTCCCAGTTGGAGGTCTTAAAAAAAACCCTGCTCTGAGATACGTTTATAAATGTGCTACTGCTATGCAATGTCTCAATTGTTGTGATCATGGTTGGCACGTACCGCAATTCCTGGCCATATAAGTGATTATACAGACTACATAGCAGTGGGTTGAAGCTGCTGCTTTCTGTGAGATAAAACTTTTCTCTGCCTGTTTTATCACAGGAGCAATTATTTCTGCTGGTTCTTCAATCCCCTGAGCTCATCATAAAATCACGTCAGTAATGTAGAAGCTTCGGCTGCCACTGGGCTCAAATGTCACTAACTTGATTTATAGTGAGCTTGGAGGGCTGGGCATGAGGCAGAAACCCTCGCTCCTGTGATAAAACAGGCAGACAAAAGTTTTACCTCACAGATATAAACAGCTGTGATCCCATGTTGTCCTGTTTGTAGACTCTTTTGCTTCCTCCCCTGGTAACTGTGGTATGATCAGGCCATATTCCTGTATGGTCGGACACGACCATTACACAGTACACAGCAGGGGCACATATATAAGATTATCTCAGCACAGGAAAAAATTTTTAACACATTCAATTGTGGAAATGATTATTATTCCAGCTAAATAACCAAGTGACAAACACTTTGGCACACTGACAGATTATTGCCACGACTTCTGTCTCTGGACCCTACAACATTCACCTTACAGGTCAGCACCATCATGCAGTGCAATAAAAAAGCAATATAGAAATATAACAGAGTAAAATCTCAAGTATCTCACCCGATGACATGACTTGGATTCTCACGCACTCGCAGTCCTGTTATCGGCCCATTCAGCTGCTCAGATGAGAAGGAAAATGCAGTGCCCCCGCCTGCCCCGTACTCCCCCACAAAGGAAGACATACGGGATTGCACTATGGAAGGAAAAGAGACGCAATGTCATATACACAGATATACAATGACATATTACACCAGCAGATTATATGGATGACAGCAGGACAAGCTGTAATAACGTCACTCACCACTGGAGGCCACCGAGGAGCCCAGGAGCAGACACAGGCACAGCAGAGCCAGCATGGTGCAGGAAGAGAGCGCAGCGCAGTCGTGGAGGGGTCACCGGGCAGAGCTGTAACCAAGGAGACCAGATAAAGGATATACACTGAGAGTACCACCGCTGGTATACTGATAACCCACCACTGAGAGCACCACCGCTGGTATACTGATAACCCACCACTGAGAGCACCAACGCTGGTATACTGATAATGACCTCCTATAGGAGTACCACCGCTGGTATACTATAATGACCTCCTATAGGAGTACCACCGCTGGTATAATATAATGACCTCCTATAGGAGTACCACTGCTGGTATTCTGATAATGACCTCCTATAGGATTACCACCGCTGGTATACAGATAATGACTTCCTATAGGAGTAGCACCGCTGGTATACAGATAATGACCTCCTATAGGAGTACCACCGCTGGTATACAGATAATGACCTCCTATAGGAGTACCACCGCTGGTATACAGATAATGACCTCCTATAGGAGTACCACCGCTGGTATACAGATAATGACCTCCTATAGGAGTACCACCGCTGGTATACAGATAATGACCTCCTATAGGAGTACCACCGCTGGTATACAGATAATGACCTCCTATAGGAGTACCACCGCTGGTATACAGATAATGACCTCCTATAGGAGTACCACCGCTGGTATACAGATAATGACCTCCTATAGGAGTACCACCGCTGGTATACAGATAATGACCTCCTATAGGAGTACCACCGCTGGTATACAGATAATGACCTCCTATAGGAGTACCACCGCTGGTATACAGATAATGACCTCCTATAGGAGTACCACCGCTGGTATACTGATATTGACCTCCTATAGGAGTACCCCCGCTGGTATACTGATAATGACCTCCTATAGGAGTACCACCGCTGGTATACAGATAATGACCTCCTATAGGAGTACCACCGCTGGTATACTGACAATGACCTCCTATAGAAGTACCACCGCTGGTATACTGATAATGACCTCCTATAGGAGTACCACCGCTGGTATACTGACAATGACCTCCTATAGGAGTACCACCGCTGGTATACAGATAATGACCTCCTATAGGAGTACCACCGCTGGTATACAGATAATGACCTCCTATAGGAGTACCACCGCTGGTATACTGACAATGACCTCCTATAGAAGTACCACCGCTGGTATACTGACAATGACCTCCTATAGGAGCACCACTGCTGGTATACTGACAATAACCTCCTATAGGAGTACCACCGCTGGTATACTGATAATGACCTCCTATAGGAGTACCACCGCTGGTATACTGACAATGACCTATAGGAGTACCACCGCTGGTATACTGATAATGACCTCCTATAGGAGTACCACCGCTGGTATACTGACAATGACCTCCTATAGGAGTACCACCGCTGGTATACAGATAATGACCTCCTATAGGAGTACCACCGCTGGTATACAGATAATGACCTCCTATAGGAGTACCACCGCTGGTATACAGATAATGACCTCCTATAGGAGTACCACCGCTGGTATACAGATAATGACCTCCTATAGGAGTACCACCGCTGGTATACAGATAATGACCTCCTATAGGAGTACCACCGCTGGTATACAGATAATGACCTCCTATAGGAGTACCACCGCTGGTATACAGATAATGACCTCCTATAGGAGTACCACCGCTGGTATACTGATAGTGACCTCCTATAGGAGTACCCCCGCTGGTATACTGATAATGACCTCCTATAGGAGTACCACCGCTGGTATACAGATAATGACCTCCTATAGGAGTACCACCGCTGGTATACTGACAATGACCTCCTATAGAAGTACCACCGCTGGTATACTGATAATGACCTCCTATAGGAGTACCACCGCTGGTATACAGATAATAACCTCCTATAGGAGTACCACCGCTGGTATACAGATAATGACCTCCTATAGGAGTACCACCGCTGGTATACAGATAATGACCTCCTATAGGAGTACCACCGCTGGTATACTGACAATGACCTCCTATAGAAGTACCACCGCTGGTATACAGATAATGACCTCCTATAGGAGTACCACCGCTGGTATAATATAATGACCTCCTATAGGAGTACCACTGCTGGTATTCTGATAATGACCTCCTATAGGAGTACCACCGCTGGTATACAGATAATGACCTCCTATAGGAGTACCACCGCTGGTATACAGATAATGACCTCCTATAGGAGTACCACCGCTGGTATTCTGATAATGACCTCCTATAGGAGTACCACCGCTGGTATACAGATAATGACCTCCTATAGGAGTACCACCGCTGGTATACTGACAATGACCTCCTATAGAAGTACCACCGCTGGTATACAGATAATGACTTCCTATAGGAGTACCACCGCTGGTATACAGATAATGACCTCCTATAGGAGTACCACCGCTGGTATACAGATAATGACCTCCTATAGGAGTACCACCGCTGGTATACAGATAATGACCTCCTATAGGAGTACCACCGCTGGTATACAGATAATGACCTCCTATAGGAGTACCACCGCTGGTATACAGATAATGACCTCCTATAGGAGTACCACCGCTGGTATACAGATAATGACCTCCTATAGGAGTACCACCGCTGGTATACAGATAATGACCTCCTATAGGAGTACCACCGCTGGTATACAGATAATGACCTCCTATAGGAGTACCACCGCTGGTATACAGATAATGACCTCCTATAGGAGTACCACCGCTGGTATACTGATAGTGACCTCCTATAGGAGTACCCCCGCTGGTATACTGATAATGACCTCCTATAGGAGTACCACCGCTGGTATACAGATAATGACCTCCTATAGGAGTACCACCGCTGGTATACTGACAATGACCTCCTATAGAAGTACCACCGCTGGTATACTGATAATGACCTCCTATAGGAATACCACCGCTGGTATACTGACAATGACCTCCTATAGGAGTACCACCGCTGGTATACAGATAATGACCTCCTATAGGAGTACCACCGCTGGTATACAGATAATGACCTATAGGAGTACCACCGCTGGTATACTGACAATGACCTCCTATAGAAGTACCACCGCTGGTATACTGACAATGACCTCCTATAGCAGCACCACTGCTGGTATACTGATAATGACCTCCTATAGGAGTACCACCGCTGGTATACTGATAATGACCTCCTATAGGAGTACCACCGCTGGTATACTGACAATGACCTATAGGAGTACCACCGCTGGTATACTGATAATGACCTCCTATAGGAGTACCACCGCTGGTATACTGACAATGACCTCCTATAGGAGTACCACCGCTGGTATACAGATAATGACCTCCTATAGGAGTACCACCACTGGTATACAGATAATGACCTCCTATAGGAGTACCACCGCTGGTATACAGATAATGACCTCCTATAGGAGTACCACCGCTGGTATACAGATAATGACCTCCTATAGGAGTACCACCGCTGGTATACTGATAGTGACCTCCTATAGGAGTACCCCCGCTGGTATACTGATAATGACCTCCTATAGGAGTACCACCGCTGGTATACAGATAATGACCTCCTATAGGAGTACCACCGCTGGTATACTGACAATGACCTCCTATAGAAGTACCACCGCTGGTATACTGATAATGACCTCCTATAGGAGTACCACCGCTGGTATACAGATAATGACCTCCTATAGGAGTACCACCGCTGGTATACAGATAATGACCTCTATAGGAGTACCACCGCTGGTATACAGATAATGACCTCCTATAGGAGTACCACCGCTGGTATACTGACAATGACCTCCTATAGAAGTACCACCGCTGGTATACTGACAATGACCTCCTATAGGAGCACCACCGCTGGTATACAGATAATGACCTCCTATAGGAGTACCACCGCTGGTATACTGACAATGACCTCCTATAGGAGTACCACCGCTGGTATACAGATAATGACCTCCTATAGGAGTACCACCGCTGGTATACAGATAATGACCTCCTATAGGAGTACCACTGCTGGTATACTGATAATGACCTCCTATAGGAGTACCACCGCTGGTATACTGATAATGACCTCCTATAGGAGTACCACCGCTGGTATACTGACAATGACCTATAGGAGTACCACCGCTGGTATACTGATAATGACCTCCTATAGGAGTACCACCGCTGGTATACTGACAATGACCTCCTATAGGAGTACCACCGCTGGTATACTGATAACCCACCACTGAGAGCACCACCGCTGGTATACTGATAACCCACCACTGAGAGTACCACCGCTGGTATACTGATAATAACCCACCACTGAGAGCACCACCGCTGGTATACTGATAATGACCTCCTATAGGAGTACCACCGCTGGTATACTATAATGACCTCCTATAGGAGTACCACCGCTGGTATAATATAATGACCTCCTATAGGAGTACCACTGCTGGTATTCTGATAATGACCTCCTATAGGAGTACCACCGCTGGTATACTGACAATGACCTCCTATAGAAGTACCACCGCTGGTATACTATAATGACCTCCTATAGGAGTACCACCGCTGGTATAATATAATGACCTCCTATAGGAGTACCACCGCTGGTATAATATAATGACCTCCTATAGGAGTACCACTGCTGGTATTCTGATAATGACCTCCTATAGGAGTACCACCGCTGGTATACTGACAATGACCTCCTATAGAAGTACCACCGCTGGTATACTGACAATGACCTCCTATAGGAGTACCCCCGCTGGTATACTGATAATGACCTCCTATAGGAGTACCACCGCTGGTATACAGATAATGACCTCCTATAGGAGTACCACCGCTGGTATACTGACAATGACCTCCTATAGAAGTACCACCGCTGGTATACTGATAATGACCTCCTATAGGAGTACCACCGCTGGTATACTGACAATGACCTCCTATAGGAGTACCACCGCTGGTATACAGATAATGACCTCCTATAGGAGTACCACCGCTGGTATACTGACAATGACCTCCTATAGGAGTACCACCGCTGGTATACACATAATGACCTCCTATAGGAGTACCACCGCTGGTATACTGACAATGACCTCCTATAGGAGTACCACCGCTGGTATACAGATAATGACCTCCTATAGGAGTACCACCGCTGGTATACTGACAATGACCTCCTATAGGAGCACCACTGCTGGTATACAGATAATGACCTCCTATAGGAGTACCACCGCTGGTATACTGATAATGACCTCCTATAGGAGTACCACCGCTGGTATACTGACAATGACCTATAGGAGTACCACCGCTGGTATACTGATAATGACCTCCTATAGGAGTACCACCGCTGGTATACTGACAATGACCTCCTATAGGAGTACCACCGCTGGTATACTGATAACCCACCACTGAGAGCACCACCGCTGGTATACTGATAACCCACCACTGAGAGTACCACCGCTGGTATACTGATAATAACCCACCACTGAGAGCACCACCGCTGGTATACTGATAATGACCTCCTATAGGAGTACCACCGCTGGTATACTATAATGACCTCCTATAGGAGTACCACCGCTGGTATAATATAATGACCTCCTATAGGAGTACCACTGCTGGTATTCTGATAATGACCTCCTATAGGAGTACCACCGCTGGTATACAGATAATGACCTCCTATAGGAGTACCACCGCTGGTATACAGATAATGACCTCCTATAGGAGTATCACCGCTGGTATACAGATAATGACCTCCTATAGGAGCACCACTGCTGGTATACAGATAATGACCTCCTATAGGAGTACCACCGCTGGTATACTGATAATGACCTCCTATAGGAGTACCACCGCTGGTATACTGACAATGACCTATAGGAGTACCACCGCTGGTATACTGATAATGACCTCCTATAGGAGTACCACCGCTGGTATACTGACAATGACCTCCTATAGGAGTACCACCGCTGGTATACTGATAACCCACCACTGAGAGCACCACCGCTGGTATACTGATAACCCACCACTGAGAGTACCACCGCTGGTATACTGATAATAACCCACCACTGAGAGCACCACCGCTGGTATACTGATAATGACCTCCTATAGGAGTACCACCGCTGGTATACTATAATGACCTCCTATAGGAGTACCACCGCTGGTATAATATAATGACCTCCTATAGGAGTACCACTGCTGGTATTCTGATAATGACCTCCTATAGGAGTACCACCGCTGGTATACAGATAATGACCTCCTATAGGAGCACCACCGCTGGTATACAGATAATGACCTCCTATAGGAGTACCACCGCTGGTATACAGATAATGACCTCCTATAGGAGTACCACTGCTGGTATACAGATAATGACCTCCTATAGGAGTACCACCGCTGGTATACAGATAATGACCTCCTATAGGAGTACCACCGCTGGTATACAGATAATGACCTCCTATAGGAGTACCACCGCTGGTATACAGATAATGACCTCCTATAGGAGTACCACCGCTGGTATACAGATAATGACCTCCTATAGGAGTACCACCGCTGGTATACTGATAGTGACCTCCTATAGGAGTACCCCCGCTGGTATAATGATAATGACCTCCTATAGGAGTACCACCGCTGGTATACAGATAATGACCTCCTATAGGAGTACCACCGCTGGTATACTGACAATGACCTCCTATAGAAGTACCACCGCTGGTATACTGATAATGACCTCCTATAGGAGTACCACCGCTGGTATACAGATAATGACCTCCTATAGGAGTACCACCGCTGGTATACAGATAATGACCTCTATAGGAGTACCACCGCTGGTATACAGATAATGACCTCCTATAGGAGTACCACCGCTGGTATACTGACAATGACCTCCTATAGAAGTACCACCGCTGGTATACTGACAATGACCTCCTATAGGAGCACCACCGCTGGTATACAGATAATGACCTCCTATAGGAGTACCACCGCTGGTATACTGACAATGACCTCCTATAGGAGTACCACCGCTGGTATACAGATAATGACCTCCTATAGGAGTACCACCGCTGGTATACAGATAATGACCTCCTATAGGAGTACCACTGCTGGTATACTGATAATGACCTCCTATAGGAGTACCACCGCTGGTATACTGATAATGACCTCCTATAGGAGTACCACCGCTGGTATACTGACAATGACCTATAGGAGTACCACCGCTGGTATACTGATAATGACCTCCTATAGGAGTACCACCGCTGGTATACTGACAATGACCTCCTATAGGAGTACCACCGCTGGTATACTGATAACCCACCACTGAGAGCACCACCGCTGGTATACTGATAACCCACCACTGAGAGTACCACCGCTGGTATACTGATAATAACCCACCACTGAGAGCACCACCGCTGGTATACTGATAATGACCTCCTATAGGAGTACCACCGCTGGTATACTATAATGACCTCCTATAGGAGTACCACTGCTGGTATACAGATAATGACCTCCTATAGGAGTACCACCGCTGGTATACAGATAATGACCTCCTATAGGAGTACCACCGCTGGTATACAGATAATGACCTCCTATAGGAGTACCACCGCTGGTATACAGATAATGACCTCCTATAGGAGTACCACCGCTGGTATACAGATAATGACCTCCTATAGGAGTACCACCGCTGGTATACTGATAGTGACCTCCTATAGGAGTACCCCCGCTGGTATACTGATAATGACCTCCTATAGGAGTACCACCGCTGGTATACAGATAATGACCTCCTATAGGAGTACCACCGCTGGTATACTGACAATGACCTCCTATAGAAGTACCACCGCTGGTATACTGATAATGACCTCCTATAGGAGTACCACCGCTGGTATACAGATAATGACCTCCTATAGGAGTACCACCGCTGGTATACAGATAATGACCTCTATAGGAGTACCACCGCTGGTATACAGATAATGACCTCCTATAGGAGTACCACCGCTGGTATACTGACAATGACCTCCTATAGAAGTACCACCGCTGGTATACTGACAATGACCTCCTATAGGAGCACCACCGCTGGTATACAGATAATGACCTCCTATAGGAGTACCACCGCTGGTATACTGACAATGACCTCCTATAGGAGTACCACCGCTGGTATACAGATAATGACCTCCTATAGGAGTACCACCGCTGGTATACAGATAATGACCTCCTATAGGAGTACCACTGCTGGTATACTGATAATGACCTCCTATAGGAGTACCACCGCTGGTATACTGATAATGACCTCCTATAGGAGTACCACCGCTGGTATACTGACAATGACCTATAGGAGTACCACCGCTGGTATACTGATAATGACCTCCTATAGGAGTACCACCGCTGGTATACTGACAATGACCTCCTATAGGAGTACCACCGCTGGTATACTGATAACCCACCACTGAGAGCACCACCGCTGGTATACTGATAACCCACCACTGAGAGTACCACCGCTGGTATACTGATAATAACCCACCACTGAGAGCACCACCGCTGGTATACTATAATGACCTCCTATAGGAGTACCACCGCTGGTATAATATAATGACCTCCTATAGGAGTACCACTGCTGGTATTCTGATAATGACCTCCTATAGGAGTACCACCGCTGGTATACTGACAATGACCTCCTATAGAAGTACCACCGCTGGTATACTATAATGACCTCCTATAGGAGTACCACCGCTGGTATAATATAATGACCTCCTATAGGAGTACCACCGCTGGTATAATATAATGACCTCCTATAGGAGTACCGCTGCTGGTATTCTGATAATGACCTCCTATAGGAGTACCACCGCTGGTATACTGACAATGACCTCCTATAGAAGTACCACCGCTGGTATACTGACAATGACCTCCTATAGGAGTACCCCCGCTGGTATACTGATAATGACCTCCTATAGGAGTACCACCGCTGGTATACAGATAATGACCTCCTATAGGAGTACCACCGCTGGTATACTGACAATGACCTCCTATAGAAGTACCACCGCTGGTATACTGATAATGACCTCCTATAGGAGTACCACCACTGGTATACTGACAATGACCTCCTATAGGAGTACCACCGCTGGTATACAGATAATGACCTCCTATAGGAGTACCACCGCTGGTATACTGACAATGACCTCCTATAGGAGTACCACCGCTGGTATACACATAATGACCTCCTATAGGAGTACCACCGCTGGTATACTGACAATGACCTCCTATAGGAGTACCACCGCTGGTATACAGATAATTACCTCCTATAGGAGTACCACCGCTGGTATACTGACAATGACCTCCTATAGGAGCACCACTGCTGGTATACAGATAATGACCTCCTATAGGAGTACCACCGCTGGTATACTGATAACGACCTCCTATAGGAGTACCACCGCTGGTATACTGACAATGACCTATAGGAGTACCACCGCTGGTATACTGATAATGACCTCCTATAGGAGTACCACCGCTGGTATACTGACAATGACCTCCTATAGGAGTACCACCGCTGGTATACTGATAACCCACCACTGAGAGCACCACCGCTGGTATACTGATAACCCACCACTGAGAGTACCACCGCTGGTATACTGATAATAACCCACCACTGAGAGCACCACCGCTGGTATACTGATAATGACCTCCTATAGGAGTACCACCGCTGGTATACTATAATGACCTCCTATAGGAGTACCACCGCTGGTATAATATAATGACCTCCTATAGGAGTACCACTGCTGGTATTCTGATAATGACCTCCTATAGGAGTACCACCGCTGGTATACAGATAATGACCTCCTATAGGAGTACCACCGCTGGTATACAGATAATGACCTCCTATAGGAGTATCACCGCTGGTATACAGATAATGACCTCCTATAGGAGCACCACTGCTGGTATACAGATAATGACCTCCTATAGGAGTACCACCGCTGGTATACTGATAATGACCTCCTATAGGAGTACCACCGCTGGTATACTGACAATGACCTATAGGAGTACCACCGCTGGTATACTGATAATGACCTCCTATAGGAGTACCACCGCTGGTATACTGACAATGACCTCCTATAGGAGTACCACCGCTGGTATACTGATAACCCACCACTGAGAGCACCACCGCTGGTATACTGATAACCCACCACTGAGAGTACCACCGCTGGTATACTGATAATAACCCACCACTGAGAGCACCACCGCTGGTATACTGATAATGACCTCCTATAGGAGTACCACCGCTGGTATACTATAATGACCTCCTATAGGAGTACCACCGCTGGTATAATATAATGACCTCCTATAGGAGTACCACTGCTGGTATTCTGATAATGACCTCCTATAGGAGCACCACTGCTGGTATACAGATAATGACCTCCTATAGGAGTACCACCGCTGGTATACAGATAATGACCTCCTATAGGAGTATCACCGCTGGTATACTGACAATGACCTATAGGAGTACCACCGCTGGTATACTGATAATGACCTCCTATAGGAGTACCACCGCTGGTATACTGACAATGACCTCCTATAGGAGTACCACCGCTGGTATACAGATAATGACCTCCTATAGGAGTACCACCGCTGGTATACTGACAATGACCTCCTATAGGAGTACCACCGCTGGTATACAGATAATGACCTCCTATAGGAGTACCACCGCTGGTATACTGATAATGACCTCCTATAGGAGTACCACCGCTGGTATACTGATAATGACCTCCTATAGGAGTACCACCGCTGGTATACTGATAATGACCTCCTATAGGAGTACCACCGCTGGTATACAGATAATGACCTCCTATAGGAGTACCCCCCGTATTACAGTGCTGTATACCATCAATGCCTACATCTGGAAGTCTTCATACAGGGAGTCATAGTATCAGGGCTCTTACGTTGCCTCGGCCAGTGTGGCCCCCATGGTCCCGTTACTCCTGGAAGAGCCACTCACCTGGTGTCGGTCGTGGGGATGTGACTGTGGCTCTTGTCAGCGGTATATATGGCCTCCTGACATCCGGGTACCATATGGCGCCATCATACAGGGCAGTGCAGTGACAACACCTTAACCCTATCACTGCCCATCTCAGGAATTTTACTGCAGTGTTCTTAGTTTCCAGGACCCGAGCACGGCTGAGACCGGAGATACAAAGGGCGCAGGGAGATAAGAGGTGATCCGGGTCCCTGTATACATCCTCTGCCCCTCATCCCCTGCACAACATCTGGCGCCCAGCAGATATCACTTTATGGCGGCTCATATAATTATATCAATGACTCCGCACACGGTACACAAGGAGGCAGTATGGGGAAGTGGGGGATCACAGGAAGAAAAGTGAATTTATCTCAGTTCTTCAATACAAAAGTGAATCTCCTACATTACATAGTAACATAGTAACATAGTTAGTAAGGCCGAAAAAAGACATTTGTCCATCCAGTTCAGCCTATATTCCATCATAATAAATACCCAGATCTATGTCCTTCTACAGAACCTAATAATTATATGATACAATATTGTTCTGCTCCAGGAAGACATCCAGGCCTCTCTTGAACCCCTCGACTGAGTTCGCCATCACCACCTCCTCAGGCAAGCAATTCCAGATTCTCACTGCCCTAACAGTAAAGAATCCTCTTCTATAGAGCCATTACACAGAGTGATCTATTTCATGTGTTTATTTCTGTTAATGTTGATGATTATGGCTTACAGCCAATGAAAACCCAAAAGTCATCATCTCAGTAAATTAGATTATAACACCAGCTTGAAAAATGATTGTAAAATCTGAAATGTTTCCTACTGAAATGTCTGTGCAGTAAATGCACTCAATACTTGGTCGCGGCTCCTTTTGCATCAATTACTGCATCAATGCGGCGTGGCATGGAGGCGATCAGCCCGTGGCGCTGCTGAGGGGTTATGGAAGCCCAGGTTGCTTTGATAGCAGCCGTCTGCATTGTTGGGTCTGGTGTCTCTCAACGCCGAGTGCTGTTCTCCTCCTCTGTCAGCCCATCATCTCTTTTAGTAGCCATTAATAAGCAGCTGCCATTCAGTCCCAGAGCCACCCGGGCTCCATACAGATGCAAAGCTCCCACTCTCTGCAGCCCAGGATCTATGGCAGCCTGAGAGGGACAATCTAATGTATATGTTTTATCGCATGCTGTGAAACTCGTACATTCTTCCCCTGCAGTCATCTACTGTTCTCTGGTGTCACCCCTGACCTCTCTGGAGCCCAGTGGTCTTGATGCTCACTGCCTGATACAGGCTTGTGTTGTTCCAGCACTGTCATATTATTACTATATGAATGTATTATGTAGACACTGTATAGCACTATATGGTGGCATTTCAGCACTGCATGGCAGTATTACATTAGCACTACATGACAGTATACAGTAGACACTGGACAGCGCTGTGGTCTTCATAGTCTTTCCTTATTCAAAAGGAAGGAAAGCTCCGGACATTGACCTGTAATGAGTCTGGAGGGAGATCAGTACGAGAAGTCATTGCTCGCACTCCACCCTGGACACATGGAGCCTGTATCTCAGTGGGAGGATTAGCAGCTGCGCCCTGAAAGCAAACTGTGGTGTAATCCACTCATCCCAGTCCAAGGTGGATCTAAAACTAGAAGTTCTGCAGCAGCTGGGGCAATGAGCCAGTCCAGAGGGTCATTGTACCCTCATCATTGAAGTGTAGCATGGACTCCGTGAGCAGCACCCAGCAGGACACAGGACCTGCGGCTGATGGATCGCACCTGCACTGATACATTGTAACAAATCCTCAGCTATTTGGGCAGGGCTAGGTAGGGAACTCACTGACTGCAAACAGAGGTCTTGAGATTTGTGAGAAACAGAAACATTGAGGGTCCGATTCATCATTTGTGGGGTTTCTCTGGAGTCATTTTTCTTTTTTTTTTTTGTCTTGTGATATTCATTGATGTTTTTGCACCAAATTCTTTAAAAACGCCCAAAATAAAAAATGCTCTTTATTTTTTTGTCTTGCATATTTAGCTAAAATTGTGCCAAATTATCTGCCGTTCATACAATCTCTCCGGTAAGGAATTGGTGTACATGTGCGCCCAAATGTGAAACTTTTTCAAAAGTCATCAATGACGAATCACAGTAAAATGTCTGAAAACCCCAAACCTCAGACAAAATGGCAAGTGTAAAATAAAACAGGTGACTCCCGGGTCAGTGGACATCTCTGTAAGTATAAGGAGCATCTCTGTAAGTATAAGGAGCATCTCTGTAAGTATAAGGAGCCATCTCTGTAAGTATAAGGAGCCATCTCTGTAAGTATAAGGAGCCATCTCTGTAAGTATAAGGAGCATCTCTGTCAGTATAAGGAGCATCTCTGTAAGTATAAGGAGCATCTCTGTAAGTATAAGGAGCATCTCTGTAAGTATAAGGAGCATCTCTGTAAGTATAAGGAGCATCTCTGTAAGTATAAGGAGCATCTCTGTAAGTATAAGGAGGCATCTCTGTAAGTATAAGGAGCCATCTCTGTAAGTATAAGGAGCCATCTCTGTCAGTATAAGGAGCATCTCTGTAAGTATAAGGAGCATCTCTGTAAGTATAAGGGGCATCTCTGTAAGTATAAGGAGCCATCTCTGTCAGTATAAGGAGCATCTCTGTAAGTATAAGGAGCATCTCTGTAAGTATAAGGAGCCATCTCTGTAAGTATAAGGAGCCATCTCTGTAAGTATAAGGAGCATCTCTGTCAGTATAAGGAGCATCTCTGTAAGTATAAGGAGCATCTCTGTCAGTATAAGGAGCATCTCTGTAAGTATAAGGAGCATCTCTGTAAGTATAAGGAGCATCTCTGTAAGTATAAGGAGCATCTCTGTAAGTATAAGGAGCATCTCTGTAAGTATAAGGAGGCATCTCTGTAAGTATAAGGAGGCATCTCTGTAAGTATAAGGAGGCATCTCTGTAAGTATAAGGAGCCATCTCTGTAAGTATAAGGAGCCATCTCTGTCAGTATAAGGAGCATCTCTGTAAGTATAAGGAGCATCTCTGTAAGTATAAGGGGCATCTCTGTAAGTATAAGGAGCCATCTCTGTCAGTATAAGGAGCATCTCTGTAAGTATAAGGAGCATCTCTGTAAGTATAAGGAGCCATCTCTAAGTATAAGGAGCCATCTCTGTAAGTATAAGGAGCATCTCTGTCAGTATAAGGAGCATCTCTGTCAGTATAGGGAGCATCTCTGTAAGTATAAGGAGCATCTCTGTAAGTATAAGGAGCCATCTCTGTAAGTATAAGGAGCCATCTCTGTAAGTATAAGGAGCATCTCTGTAAGTATAAGGAGCATCTCTGTAAGTATAAGGAGCCATCTCTGTCAGTATAAGGAGCATCTCTGTAAGTATAAGGATCATCTCTGTAAGTATAAGGAGCCATCTTTGTAAGTATAAGGAGCCATCTCTGTAAGTATAAGGAGCCATCTCTGTAAGTATAAGGAGCCATCTCTGTAAGTATAAGGGGCATCTCTGTAAGTATAAGGAGCCATCTCTGTCAGTATAAGGAGCATCTCTGTAAGTATAAGGAGCATCTCTGTAAGTATAAGGAGCCATCTCTGTAAGTATAAGGGGCATCTCTGTAAGTATAAGGAGCCATCTCTCTCAGTATAAGGAGCATCTCTGTCAGTATAAGGAGCATCTCTGTAAGTATAAGGAGCCATCTCTGTAAGTATAAGGAGCCATCTCTGTAAGTATAAGGGGCATCTCTGTAAGTATAAGGAGCCATCTCTGTAAGTATAAGGAGCATCTCTGTAAGTATAAAGAGCATCTCTGTAAGTATAAGGAGCCATCTCTGTAAGTATAAGGAGCATCTCTGTCAGTATAAGGAGCCATCTCTGTCAGTATAAAGAGCATCTCTGTAAGTATAAGGAGCCATCTCTGTAAGTATAAGGAGCATCTCTGTCAGTATAAGGAGCCATCTCTGTAAGTATAAGGAGCATCTCTGTAAGTATAAGGAGCATCTTTGTAAGTATAAGGAGCCATCTCTGTAAGTATAAGGAGCATCTCTGTCAGTATAAGGAGCATCTCTATAAGTATAAGGAGCCATCTCTGTAAGTATAAGGAGCATCTCTGTAAGTATAAGGAGCATCTCTGTCACTATAAGGAGCATCTCTGTAAGTATAAGGAGCATCTCTGTCAGTATAAGGAGCCATCTCTGTAAGTATAAGGAGCCATCTCTGTAAGTATAAGGAGCCATCTCTGTAAGTATAATGAGCATCTCTGTAAGTATAAGGAGCATCTCTGTCAGTATAAGGAGCCATCTCTGTAAGTATAAGGAGCCATCTCTGTAAGTATAAGGAGCCATCTCTGTAAGTATAAGGAGCCATCTCTGTAAGTATAAGGAGCCATCTCTGTAAGTATAAGGATCATCTCTGTAAGTATAAGGAGCATCTCTGTAAATATAAGGAGCATCTCTGTAAGTATAAGAAGCATCTCTGTAAGTATAAGGAGCATCTCTGTCAGTATAAGGAGCCATCTCTGTAAGTATAAGGAGCCATCTCTGTAAGTATAAGGAGCATCTCTGTAAGTATAAGGAGCATCTCTGTAAGTATAAGGAGCATCTCTGTAAGTATAAGGAGCATCTCTGTCAGTATAAGGAGCCATCTCTGTAAGTATAAGGAGCCATCTCTGTAAGTATAAGGAGCCATCTCTGTAAGTATAAGGAGCCATCTCTAAGTATAAGGAGCATCTCTGTAAGTATAAGGATCATCTCTGTAAGTATAAGGAGCATCTCTGTAAATATAAGGAGCATCTCTGTAAGTATAAGGAGCATCTCTGTAAGTATAAGGAGCATTTCTGTCAGTATAAGGAGCCATCTCTGTAAGTATAAGGAGCCATCTCTGTAAGTATAAGGAGCATCTCTGTAAGTATAAGGAGCATCTCTGTAAGTATAAGGAGCATCTCTGTAAGTATAAGGAGCATCTCTGTAAATATAAGGAGCATCTCTGTAAGTATAAGGAGCATCTCTGTAAGTATAAGGAACATCTCTGTAAGTATAAGGAGCATCTCTGTAAGTATAAGGAGGCATCTCTGTAAGTATAAGGAGCATCTCTGTAAGTATAAGGAGCATCTCTGTAAGTATAAGGAGCATCTCTGTAAGTATAAGGAACATCTCTGTAAGTATAAGGAGCATCTCTGTAAGTATAAGGAGCCATCTCTGTAAGTATAAGGAGCCATCTCTGTAAGTATAAGGAGCATCTCTGTAAGTATAAGGAGCATCTCTGTCAGTATAAGGAGCCATCTCTGTAAGTATCAGGAGGCATCTCTGTAAGTATAAGGAGCATCTCTGTAAGTATAAGGAGCATCTCTGTCAGTATAAGGAGCCATCTCTGTAAGTATCAGGAGGCATCTCTGTAAGTATAAGGAGCATCTCTGTAAGTATAAGGAGCATCTCTGTTAGTATAAGGAGCATCTCTGTCAGTATAAGGAGCATCTCTGTCAGTATAAGGAGCATCTCTGTCAGTATAAGGAGCCATCTCTGTAAGTATAAGGATCCATCTCTGTAAGTATAAGGAGCATCTCTGTAAGTATAAGGAGCATCTCTGTAAGTATAAGGAGCATCTCTGTCAGTATAAGGAGCATCTCTGTCAGTATAAGGAGCATCTCTGTCAGTATAAGGAGGCATCTCTGTCAGTATAAGGAGCCATCTCTGTAAGTATAAGGAGCCATCTCTGTAAGTATAAGGAGCATCTCTGTAAGTATAAGGAGCATCTCTGTAAGTATAAGGAACATCTCTGTAAGTATAAGGAGCATCTCTGTCAGTATAAGGAGCATCTCTGTAAGTATAAGGAGCATCTCTGTCAGTATAAGGAGCCATCTCTGTAAGTATAAGGAGCCATCTCTGTAAGTATAAGGAGCATCTCTGTAAGTATAAGGAGCATCTTTGTAAGTATAAGGAGCCATCTCTGTAAGTATAAGGAGCCATCTGTGTAAGTATAAGGAGCCATCTGTGTAAGTATAAGGAGCATCTCTGTAAGTATAAGGAGCATCTCTGTAAGTATAAGGAGCCATCTGTGTAAGTATAAAGAGCATCTCTGTTAGTATAAGGAGCATCTCTGTCATTATAAGGAGCATCTCTGTAAGTATAAGGAGCATCTCTGTAAGTATAAGGAGCCATCTCTGTAAGTATAAGGAGCCATCTCTGTAAGTATAAGGAGCCATCTGTGTAAGTATAAGGAGCATCTCTGTAAGTATAAGGAGCATCTCTGTAAGTATAAGGAGCATCTCTGTAAGTATAAGGAGCATCTCTGTCAGTATAAGGAGCCATCTCTGTAAGTATAAGGAGCATCTCTGTAAGTATAAGGAGCCATCTCTGTAAGTATAAGGAGCATCTCTGTCAGTATAAGGAGCCATCTCTGTAAGTATAAGGAGCCATCTCTGTAAGTATAAGGAGCCATCTCTGTAAGTATAAGGAGCATCTCCGTAAGTATAAGGAGCATCTCTGTAAGTATAAGGAGCCATCTGTGTAAGTATAAGGAGGCATCTCTGTAAGTATAAGGAGCATCTCTGTAAGTATAAGGATCATCTCTGTAAGTATAAGGAGCATCTCTGTAAATATAAGGAGCATCTCTGTAAGTATAAGGAGCATCTCTGTAAGTATAAGGAGCATCTCTGTCAGTATAAGGAGCCATCTCTGTAAGTATAAGGAGCCATCTCTGTAAGTATAAGGAGCATCTCTGTAAGTATAAGGAGCATCTCTGTAAGTATAAGGAGCATCTCTGTAAATATAAGGAGCATCTCTGTAAGTATAAGGAGCATCTCTGTAAGTATAAGGAACATCTCTGTAAGTATAAGGAGCATCTCTGTAAGTATAAGGAGGCATCTCTGTAAGTATAAGGAGCATCTCTGTAAGTATAAGGAGCCATCTCTGTAAGTATAAGGAGCATCTCTGTAAGTATAAGGAGCATCTCTGTCAGTATAAGGAGCATCTCTGTCAGTATAAGGAGCATCTCTGTCAGTATAAGGAGCATCTCTGTAAGTATAAGGAGCATCTCTGTAAGTATAAGGAGCATCTCTGTCAGTATAAGGAGCATCTCTGTCAGTATAAGGAGCATCTCTGTAAGTATAAGGAGCATCTCTGTAAGTATAAGGAGCATCTCTGTAAGTATAAGGAGCATCTCTGTAAGTATAAGGAGCATCTCTGTAAGTATAAGGAGCATCTCTGTAAGTATAAGGAGCATCTCTGTAAGTATAAGGAGCATCTCTGTAAGTATAAGGAACATCTCTGTAAGTATAAGGAGCATCTCTGTAAGTATAAGGAGCCATCTCTGTCAGTATAAGGAGGCATCTCTGTAAGTATAAGGAGCATCTCTGTAAGTATAAGGAGCCATCTCTGTAAGTATAAGGAGCCATCTCTGTAAGTATAAGGAGCATCTCTGTAAGTATAAGGAGGCATCTCTGTCAGTATAAGGAGCCATCTCTGTAAGTATAAGGAGGCATCTCTGTAAGTATAAGGAGCATCTCTGTAAGTATAAGGAGCATCTCTGTCAGTATAAGGAGCATCTCTGTCAGTATAAGGAGCATCTCTGTCAGTATAAGGAGGCATCTCTGTCAGTATAAGGAGCCATCTCTGTAAGTATAAGGAGCATCTCTGTAAGTATAAGGAGCATCTCTGTAAGTATAAGGATCATCTCTGTAAGTATAAGGAGCATCTCTGTAAATATAAGGAGCATCTCTGTAAGTATAAGGAGCATCTCTGTAAGTATAAGGAGCATTTCTGTCAGTATAAGGAGCCATCTCTGTAAGTATAAGGAGCCATCTCTGTAAGTATAAGGAGCATCTCTGTAAGTATAAGGAGCATCTCTGTAAGTATAAGGAGCATCTCTGTAAGTATAAGGAGCATCTCTGTAAATATAAGGAGCATCTCTGTAAGTATAAGGAGCATCTCTGTAAGTATAAGGAACATCTCTGTAAGTATAAGGAGCATCTCTGTAAGTATAAGGAGGCATCTCTGTAAGTATAAGGAGCATCTCTGTAAGTATAAGGAGCATCTCTGTAAGTATAAGGAGCATCTCTGTAAGTATAAGGAACATCTCTGTAAGTATAAGGAGCATCTCTGTAAGTATAAGGAGCCATCTCTGTAAGTATAAGGAGCCATCTCTGTAAGTATAAGGAGCATCTCTGTAAGTATAAGGAGCATCTCTGTCAGTATAAGGAGCCATCTCTGTAAGTATCAGGAGGCATCTCTGTAAGTATAAGGAGCATCTCTGTAAGTATAAGGAGCATCTCTGTCAGTATAAGGAGCCATCTCTGTAAGTATCAGGAGGCATCTCTGTAAGTATAAGGAGCATCTCTGTAAGTATAAGGAGCATCTCTGTTAGTATAAGGAGCATCTCTGTCAGTATAAGGAGCATCTCTGTCAGTATAAGGAGCATCTCTGTCAGTATAAGGAGCCATCTCTGTAAGTATAAGGATCCATCTCTGTAAGTATAAGGAGCATCTCTGTAAGTATAAGGAGCATCTCTGTAAGTATAAGGAGCATCTCTGTCAGTATAAGGAGCATCTCTGTCAGTATAAGGAGCATCTCTGTCAGTATAAGGAGGCATCTCTGTCAGTATAAGGAGCCATCTCTGTAAGTATAAGGAGCCATCTCTGTAAGTATAAGGAGCATCTCTGTAAGTATAAGGAGCATCTCTGTAAGTATAAGGAACATCTCTGTAAGTATAAGGAGCATCTCTGTCAGTATAAGGAGCATCTCTGTAAGTATAAGGAGCATCTCTGTCAGTATAAGGAGCCATCTCTGTAAGTATAAGGAGCCATCTCTGTAAGTATAAGGAGCATCTCTGTAAGTATAAGGAGCATCTTTGTAAGTATAAGGAGCCATCTCTGTAAGTATAAGGAGCCATCTGTGTAAGTATAAGGAGCATCTCTGTAAGTATAAGGAGCATCTCTGTAAGTATAAGGAGCCATCTGTGTAAGTATAAAGAGCATCTCTGTTAGTATAAGGAGCATCTCTGTCATTATAAGGAGCATCTCTGTAAGTATAAGGAGCATCTCTGTAAGTATAAGGAGCCATCTCTGTAAGTATAAGGAGCCATCTCTGTAAGTATAAGGAGCCATCTGTGTAAGTATAAGGAGCATCTCTGTAAGTATAAGGAGCATCTCTGTAAGTATAAGGAGCATCTCTGTAAGTATAAGGAGCATCTCTGTCAGTATAAGGAGCCATCTCTGTAAGTATAAGGAGCATCTCTGTAAGTATAAGGAGCCATCTCTGTAAGTATAAGGAGCATCTCTGTCAGTATAAGGAGCCATCTCTGTAAGTATAAGGAGCCATCTCTGTAAGTATAAGGAGCCATCTCTGTAAGTATAAGGAGCATCTCCGTAAGTATAAGGAGCATCTCTGTAAGTATAAGGAGCCATCTGTGTAAGTATAAGGAGGCATCTCTGTAAGTATAAGGAGCATCTCTGTAAGTATAAGGATCATCTCTGTAAGTATAAGGAGCATCTCTGTAAATATAAGGAGCATCTCTGTAAGTATAAGGAGCATCTCTGTAAGTATAAGGAGCATCTCTGTCAGTATAAGGAGCCATCTCTGTAAGTATAAGGAGCCATCTCTGTAAGTATAAGGAGCATCTCTGTAAGTATAAGGAGCATCTCTGTAAGTATAAGGAGCATCTCTGTAAATATAAGGAGCATCTCTGTAAGTATAAGGAGCATCTCTGTAAGTATAAGGAACATCTCTGTAAGTATAAGGAGCATCTCTGTAAGTATAAGGAGGCATCTCTGTAAGTATAAGGAGCATCTCTGTAAGTATAAGGAGCCATCTCTGTAAGTATAAGGAGCATCTCTGTAAGTATAAGGAGCATCTCTGTAAGTATAAGGAGCATCTCTGTCAGTATAAGGAGCATCTCTGTCAGTATAAGGAGCATCTCTGTCAGTATAAGGAGCATCTCTGTAAGTATAAGGAGCATCTCTGTAAGTATAAGGAGCATCTCTGTAAGTATAAGGAGCATCTCTGTAAGTATAAGGAGCATCTCTGTAAGTATAAGGAGCATCTCTGTAAGTATAAGGAGCATCTCTGTAAGTATAAGGAGCATCTCTGTAAGTATAAGGAACATCTCTGTAAGTATAAGGAGCATCTCTGTAAGTATAAGGAGCCATCTCTGTCAGTATAAGGAGGCATCTCTGTAAGTATAAGGAGCATCTCTGTAAGTATAAGGAGCCATCTCTGTAAGTATAAGGAGCCATCTCTGTAAGTATAAGGAGCATCTCTGTAAGTATAAGGAGGCATCTCTGTCAGTATAAGGAGCCATCTCTGTAAGTATAAGGAGGCATCTCTGTAAGTATAAGGAGCATCTCTGTAAGTATAAGGAGCATCTCTGTCAGTATAAGGAGCATCTCTGTCAGTATAAGGAGCATCTCTGTCAGTATAAGGAGGCATCTCTGTCAGTATAAGGAGCCATCTCTGTAAGTATAAGGAGCCATCTCTGTAAGTATAAGGAGCATCTCTGTAAGTATAAGGAGCATCTCTGTCAGTATAAGGAGCATCTCTGTCAGTATAAGGAGCATCTCTGTCAGTATAAGGAGGCATCTGTCAGTATAAGGAGGCATCTCTGTCAGTATAAGGAGCCATCTCTGTAAGTATAAGGAGCATTTCTGTAAGTATAAGGAGCCATCTCTGTCAGTATAAGGAGGCATCTCTGTAAGTATAAGGAGCATCTCTGTAAGTATAAGGAGCCATCTCTGTAAGTATAAGGAGCCATCTCTGTAAGTATAAGGAGCATCTCTGTAAGTATAAGGAACATCTCTGTAAGTATAAGGAGCATCTCTGTCAGTATAAGGAGCATCTCTGTAAGTATAAGGAGCATCTCTGTAAGTATAAGGAGCCATCTCTGTAAGTATAAGGAGCATCTCTGTAAGTATAAGGAGCCATCTCTGTAAGTATAAGGAGCATCCCTGTAAGTATAAGGAGCATCTCTGTAAGTATAAGGAGCATCTCTGTAAGTATAAGGAGCATCTCTGTCAGTATAAGGAGCCATCTCTGTAAGTATAAGGAGCATCTCTGTAAGTATAAGGAGCCATCTCTGTAAGTATAAGGAGCATCCCTGTAAGTATAAGGAGCATCTCTGTAAGTATAAGGAACATCTCTGTAAGTATAAGGAGCATCTCTGTAAGTATAAGAAGGCATCTCTGTCAGTATAAGGAGGCATCTCTGTAAGTATAAGGAGCCATCTCTGTAAGTATAAGGAGCATCTCTGTAAGTATAAGGAGCATCTCTGTAAGTATAAGGAGCATCTCTGTAAGTATAAGGAACATCTCTGTAAGTATAAGGAGCATCTCTGTAAGTATAAGGAGCATCTCTGTAAGTATAAGGAGCATCTCTGTAAGTATAAAGAGCATCTCTGTAAGTATAAGGAGCATCTCTGTAAGTATAAAGAGCATCTCTGTAAGTATAAGGAGCATCTCTGTCAGTATAAGGAGCATCTCTGTAAGTATAAGGAGCATCTCTGTAAGTATAAGGAGCCATCTCTGTAAGTATAAAGAGCATCTCTGTAAGTATAAGGAGCATCTCTGTAAGTATAAGGAGCATCTCTGTAAGTATAAGGAGCATCTCTGTAAGTATAAGGAGCATCTCTGTAAGTATAAGGAACATCTCTGTAAGTATAAGGAGCATCTCTGTAAGTATAAGGAGCATCTCTGTAAGTATAAGGAGCATCTCTGTAAGTATAAGGAGGCATCTCTGTCAGTATAAGGAGCATCTCTGTCAGTATAAGGAGCATCTCTGTAAGTATAAGGAACATCTCTGTCAGTATAAGGAGCATCTCTGTCAGTATAAGGAGCATCTCTGTAAGTATAAGGAGCATCTCTGTAAGTATAAGGAACATCTCTGTAAGTATAAGGAGCATCTCTGTAAGTATAAGGAGCATCTCTGTAAGTATAAGGAACATCTCTGTAAGTATAAGGAGCATCTCTGTCAGTATAAGGAGCATCTCTGTCAGTATAAGGAGCATCTCTGTAAGTATAAGGAGCATCTCTGTAAGTATAAGGAGCATCTCTAAGCATAAGGAGCATCTCTGTAAGTATAAGGAGCATCTCTGTAAGTATAAGGAACATCTCTGTAAGTATAAGGAGCATCTCTGTAAGTATAAGGAGCATCTCTGTCAGTATTAGGAGCATCTCTGTAAGTATAAGGAGAATCTCTGTAAGTATAAGGAGGCATCTCTGTAAGTATAAGGAGCATCTCTGTAAGTATAAGGAGCATCTCTGTAAGTATAAGGAGCATCTGTCATGATCCGTTCCGGAGTTTAGTTCTGTCTGCCTTTTCTCTGGGTGGATCATGTCAAGGGTTAATTTTGATCTGCCTCCTTCTGGACTCGGGTTTGCTATTTAGCTTCCAGGTATCCTGAGGGTGGTGTCAGCTATAGCTCTGTCTTTGGCGTGTGAACCTGACTCTGGAAGCCCTTGGTTTGTCCTACTGAACCCTGACTTGTCCTGTGTCTGTTATCCCCCCGCCTGCCCTTTCCCAGTGTCTTTGTCTGTCTGTTTATCTGCTTGACTCCCTGGTTATGATATCTTGGCTTGGCTCTTTGACTCTGTTTCAGTTTATCCCTTTGGTACCGTATTTTGCCCGTCCTGGTTTATTGATCCCTTGCTATATCCTGACTATCCGTTCTGTCGGAATCCGTTTGTACTGTTGTGCTCTGACTTGGTTTTCCTGACCTCGCTCTCGCCACTAGGTGGCGTCTGTTCAGTTGCTCTGTGTGTGCAGTCTGGCTTCACTACCAGGCTCCCCCTGGTGGAGGTTGCGCTGTACTGCACTGCAGCTGCATGACACATCTCTGTAAGTATAAGGAGCATCTCTGTAAGTATAAGGAGCATCTCTGTAAGTATAAGGAGCATCTCTGTAAGTATAAGGAGCATCTCTGTAAGTATAAGGAGCATCTCTGTAAGTATAAGGAGCATCTCTGTAAGTATAAGGAGCATCTCTGTAAGTATAAGGAACATCTCTGTAAGTATAAGGAGCATCTCTGTCAGTATAAGGAGCATCTCTGTCAGTATAAGGAGCATCTCTGTAAGTATAAGGAGCATCTCTGTAAGTATAAGGAGCATCTCTGTAAGTATAAGGAGCATCTCTGTAAGTATAAGGAGCATCTCTGTAAGTATAAGGAGCATCTCTGCAAGTATAAGGAGCATCTCTAAGTATAAAGAGCATCTCTGTAAGTATAAGGAGCATCTCTGTTAGTATAAGGAGCATCTCTGTAAGTATAAGGAGCATCTCTGTAAGTATAAGGAGCATCTCTGTAAGTATAAAGAGCATCTCTGTAAGTATAAGGAGTCATCTCTGTAAGTATAAGGAGCCATCTCTGTCAGTATAAGGAGCATCTCTGTCAGTATAAGGAGCATCTCTGTAAGTATAAGGAGCATCTCTGTAAGTATAAGGAGCCATCTCTGTAAGTATAAGGAGCATCTCTGTAAGTATAAGGAGCATCTCTGTAAGTATAAGGAGCATCTCTGTAAGTATAAGGAGCATCTCTGTAAGTATAAGGAGCATCTCTGTCAGTATAAGGAGCCATCTCTGTAAGTATAAGGAGCCATCTCTGTAAGTATAAGGAGTCATCTCTGTCAGTATAAGGAGCATCTCTGTAAGTATAAGGAGCATCTCTGTCAGTATAAGGAGCATCTCTGTAAGTATAAGGAGCATCTCTGTAAGTATAAGGAGCCATCTCTGTAAGTATAAGGAGCATCTCTGTAAGTATAAGGAGTCATCTCTGTCAGTATAAGGAGCATCTCTGTAAGTATAAGGAGCATCTCTGTCAGTATAAGGAGCATCTCTGTAAGTATAAGGAGCATCTCTGTAAGTATAAGGAGCCATCTCTGTAAGTATAAGGAGCATCTCTGTAAGTATAAGGAGTCATCTCTGTCAGTATAAGGAGCATCTCTGTAAGTATAAGGAGCATCTCTGTCAGTATAAGGAGCATCTCTGTAAGTATAAGGAGCATCTCTGTAAGTATAAGGAGCCATCTCTGTAAGTATAAGGAGCATCTCTGTAAGTATAAGGAGCATCTCTGTAAGTATAAGGAGCCATCTCTGCAAGTATAAGGAGCATCTCTGTAAGTATAAGGAGCCATCTCTGTAAGACTCTTCCTCTGACTCCATCTGACTCTTCCTCTGACTTCTCACTTGCTGACTTCTCTATCTGACTCTTCCTGACTCCTCTTTCTGACTCTTCCTGACTCCTCACTTGCTGACTTCTCTATCTGACTCTTCCTGACGCCTCACTTGCTGACTTCTCTGACTCTTCCTCTGACTCCTCACTTGACTTCTCTCTGACTCTCCTTCTGACTCCTCACTTGCTGACTTCTCTGAGTCTTCCTCTGACTCCTCACTTGCTGACCTCTCTGATTCCTCACTTGCTGACTTCTCTGACTCTTCCTCTGACTCCTCACTTGCTGACTTCTCTGACTCTTCCTCTGACTCCTCACTTGCTGACTTCTCTGACTTTTCCTCTGACTCCTCACTTGCTGACTTCTCTGACTCTTCCTCTGACTCCTCACTTGCCGACTCCTCGGATCTGGATGCAGATCCTGATCTATCCTGAGTGCGAGAAGCTGGAACGAGTCAGGTTTATCATTCCACTGCTGGCCCTGAGCATCACCTGCTTTAAATCCTCCACTAGATCTACACATTTATGACATTGTAACCCTGCAGACATCTACTGCTCCCTGGTATCAGCCTTGATCCCTCTATATTATATGGCACAGTGTGTAAAGGCAAGAATGGGGGATGGGGAGAATTGTACATAATGGACTGGGGAAGATTTATTAAAAGGGGAGGAGAATATTTCCGCGAGTCTCCATAGCCATATTATAGCGCTGTCATTAGCAGGGCGAGGCTCATATGGCGGTTAAACGGGGAAATTTTACCATCAGCGGATGATTTACAGACATCTGTAACAAAGATCGACAGCACAGTATGCGGCCTCCTCCCCATTTACTTATGTAGTGCTGTTTCAGCATCAGATGGCACAGGTATACTAGCAATATATGGCGGCATTATTTATGCATTGCTGCATGTTCACTATATGGGGGGTTATTTTAACACATGGAAGTGATAGATTAGCACTATATGGTAGCATTACAGAGCTCTAAGGCACGGTATCACATAGGATGGGATTAGATACACAGATCAGCAGATGGTATCACACAGGAGAGGATGAGATACACGGCTCAGCAGACAGTATCACACAGGATAGGATTAGATACACAGCTCAGCAGACAGTATCACACAGGATAGGATTAGATACACGGCTCAAATAAATAAGGCAGCACACTGCGGCGCTAAAACCTGCAAACATGAAAATTGAACTGCATTACTGCACTGGAAATATGAAAAAATTAGAGCGTTTAGCTCATAAATTGGCCAATTCATGTGTACCTGGTAGCCACATTAGGGCATTTCTCGTATACCAGGTCCTACACTTTCCTTTCCTCGCTGAGAATAAACGTCTCCATCTGAATGGGTACCTGTGAAACCTCTTCGGAGACTAAATTTCTCTCTCTCTGTGGAAGGGTAATGGACCTGCTGCAATTAAAACACCTGTGGCTAAGAGGCGGAGTGCTCAGTCAGAAGGCTAATGAATACAAATTTAAAAAAAACGACCGTCACATACAAACATAGACTAAGTGTTAACAGGTGCTGAACCTAGAGTCACCAACTCATATACAGTCAAATAAGGCAGCACACTGCGGTGCTAAAACATGCAAACATGAAGATTGAACTGCATTACTGCACTGGAAATATGAAAAAATTAGAGCGTTTAGCTCATAAATTGGCCAATTCATGTGTACCTGGTAGCCACATTAGGGCATCTCTCGTATACCAGGTCCTACACTTTCGGTCAGTTTTTTAAAATTTGTATTCACTAGCCTTCTGACTGAGCACTCCGCCTCTTAGCCACAGGTGTTTTAATCGCAGCAGGTCCATTACCCCTCCACAGAGAGAGAGAAATTTAGTCTCAGAGGAGGTTTCACAGGTACCCATTCAGATGAAGACGTTTATTCTCAGCGTGGAAAGGAAAGTGTAGGACCTGGTATACGAACGAGAGATGCCCTAATGTGGCTACCAGGTACACATGAATTGGCCAATTTATGCGCTAAACGCTCTCATTTTTCATATTTCTAGTGCAGTAATGCAGTTTAATTTTCATGTTTGCATGTTTTAGCGCCGCAGTGTGCTGCCTTATTTATTTGACTGTATATGAGTTGGTGACTCTAGGTTCAGCACCTGTTCACACTAAAGGTATGTGCACACGTTAGGATTTCTTGCAGAAATTTTCCTGACAAAAGCCGGACATTTCTGCCAGAAATCCGCATGCGTTTTTGCCGCGATTTTACCGCGTTTTTTATGCGTTTTTTCCCAAATGCATAGAATAGCGGGGAAAAAGGCAGAAAATCGGCAAAATTAATGAACATGCTGCTTTTCTTACCGCGATGCGTTTTTGTTCGCGGAAAAAAAACGCATCATGTGCACAAAACATGCAGAATGCATTCTAAATGATAGGATGCATAATGTATGCGTTTTTAATGAGTTTTTATTGCGTTTTACCCGCGAAAAAACGCAAAAAAACCTGAACGTGTGCACATAGCCTTAGTCTATGTTTTGATGTGACGTTCAGTTTTTTAAAATTAGATACACGGCTCAGCAGTCAGTATCACACAGGATAGGATTAGATACACGGCTCAGCAGACAGTATCACACAGGAGAGGATTAGATACACGGCTCAGCAGTCAGTATCACACAGGAGAGGATTAGATACATGGCTCAGCAGACAGTATCACACAGGAGAGGATTAGATACACGGCTCAGCAGACAGTATCACACAGGAGAGGATTAGATACACGGCTCAGCAGTCAGTATCACACAGGATAGGATTAGATACACGGCTCAGCAGTCAGTATCACACAGGATAGGATTAGATACACGGCTCAGCAGTCAGTATCACACAGGATAGGATTAGATACACGGCTCAGCAGTCAGTATCACACAGGAGAGGATTAGATACAAGGCTCAGCAGGCAGTATCACACAGGAGAGGATTAGATACACAGCTCAGCAGACAGTATCACACAGGATAGGATTAGATACACGGCTCAGCAGTCAGTATCACACAGGAGAGGATTAGATACACAGCTCAGCAGACAGTATCACACAGGATAGGATTAGATACACGGCTCAACAGGCAGTATCACACAGGAGAGGATTAGATACAAGGCTTAGCAGGCAGTATCACACAGGAGAGGATTAGATACACAGCTCAGCAGACAGTATCACACAGGATAGGATTAGATACACGGCTCAGCAGACAGTATCACACAGGAGAGGATTAGATACACGGCTCAGCAGTCAGTATCACAAAGGATAGGATTAGATACACGGCTCAGCAGTCAGTATCACACAGGAGAGGATTAGATACACGGCTCAACTGTCAGTATCACACAGGAGAGGATTAGATACACGGCTCAGCACACAGTATCACACAGGATAGGATTGGATACACGGCTCAGCAGACAGTATCACACAGGAGAGGATTAGATACACGGCTCAGCAGTCAGTATCACAAAGGATAGGATTAGATACACGGCTCAGCAGACAGTATCACACAGGATAAGACTAGATACACGGCTCAGCAGACAGTATCACACAGGAGAGGATTAGATACACGGCTCAGCACACAGTATCACACAGGATAGGATTAGATACAAGGTTCAGCAGTCAGTATCACACAGGAGAGGATTAGATACACGGCTCAGCAGACAGTATCACACAGGATAGGATTAGATACACGGCTCAGCAGTCAGTATCACACAGGATAGGATTAGATACATGGCTCAGCAGACAGTATCACACAGGAGAGGATTAGATAAACGGCTCAACAGACAGTATCACACAAGAGAGGATTAGATACACGGCTCAGCAGTCAGTATCACACAGGAGAGGATTAGATACACGGCTCAGCAGACAGTATCACACAGGAGAGGATTAGATACACGGCTCAGCAGTCAGTGTCACACAGGATAGGATTAGATACACGGCTCAGCAGTCAGTATCACACAGGATAGGATTAGATACATGGCTCAGCAGACAGTATCACACAGGAGAGGATTAGATACAAGGCTCAGCAGTTAGTATCACACAGTAGAGGATTAGATACACGGCTCAGCAGTCAGTATCACACAGGATAGGATTAGATACATGGCTCAGCAGACAGTATCACACAGGAGAGGATTAGATACAAGGCTCAGCAGACAATATCACACAGGAGAGAATTAGATACACGGCTCAGCAGTCAGTATCACACAGGAGAGGATTGGATACACAGCTCAGCAGACAGTATCACACAGGAGAGGATTGGATACACGGCTCAGCAGTCAGTATCACACAGGAGAGGATTGGATACACAGCTCAGCAGACAGTATCACACAGGAGAGGATTAGATACACAGCTCAGCAGACAGTATCACACAGGAGGATTGGATACACAGCTCAGCAGACAGTATCACACGAGAGGATTGGATACACAGCTCAGCAGTCAGTATCACACAGGAGAGGATTAGATACACGGCTCAGCAGTCAGTATCACACAGGATAGGATTAGATACACAGCTCAGCAGACAGTATCACACAGGAGAGGATTGGATACACAGCTCAGCAGTCAGTATCACACAGGAGAGGATTAGATACACGGCTCAGCAGACAGTATCACACAGGAGAGGATTGGATACACGGCTCAGCAGACAGTATCACACAGGAGAGGATTAGATACACGGCTCAGCAGTCAGTATCACACAGGAGAGGATTAGATACACGGCTCAGCAGACAGTATCACACAGGAGAGGATTGGATACACAGCTCAGCAGTCAGTATCACACAGGAGAGGATTAGATACACGGCTCAGCAGTCAGTATCACACAGGATAGGATTAGATACACGGCTCAGCAGTCAGTATCACACAGGAGAGGATTGGATACACAGCTCAGCAGTCAGTATCACACAGGAGAGGATTAGATACACGGCTCAGCAGACAGTATCACACAGGAGAGGATTGGATACACAGCTCAGCAGTCAGTATCACACAGGAGAGGATTAGATACACGGCTCAGCAGACAGTATCACACAGGAGAGGATTGGATACACAGCTCAGCAGTCAGTATCACACAGGAGAGGATTAGATACACAGCTCAGCAGTCAGTATCACACAGGAGAGGATTAGATACACGGCTCAGCAGTCAGTATCACACAGGAGAGGATTAGATACACAGCTCAGCAGACAGTATCACACAGGAGAGGATTGGATACACGGCTCAGCAGTCAGTATCACACAGGAGAGGATAGGATACACAGCTCAGCAGACAGTATCACACAGGAGAGGATTAGATACACAGCTCAGCAGACAGTATCACACAGGAGGATTGGATACACAGCTCAGCAGTCAGTATCACACAGGAGAGGATTAGATACACGGCTCAGCAGTCAGTATCACACAGGAGAAGATTAGATACACGGCTCAGCAGTCAGTATCACACACGAGAGGATTGGATACACAGCTCAGCAGTCAGTATCACACAGGAGAGGATTAGATACACGGCTCAGCAGTCAGTATCACACAGGAGAGGATTAGATACACGGCTCAGCAGTCAGTATCACACAGGAGAGGATTGGATACACAGCTCAGCAGTCAGTATCACACAGGAGAGGATTAGATACACGGCTCAGCAGTCAGTATCACACAGGAGAGGATTAGATACACGGCTCAGCAGTCAGTATCACACACGAGAGGATTGGATACACAGCTCAGCAGTCAGTATCACACAGGAGAGGATTAGATACACGGCTCAGCAGTCAGTATCACACAGGAGAGGATTAGATACACGGCTCAGCAGTCAGTATCACACAGGAGAGGATTGGATACACAGCTCAGCAGTCAGTATCACACAGGAGAGGATTAGATACACGGCTCAGCAGACAGTATCACACAGGAGAGGATTGGATACACAGCTCAGCAGTCAGTATCACACAGGAGAGGATTAGATACACAGCTTGCCCGTGCACACATTATCAGTACCCAGCTGTGCTGTTCCCGTGGCTCTGGTCCAGTGTGCGGCCTCGGAGCTAATACTATCTAATAGACCTGACAGAATAACAAATCTGCAGGTGGTTGGGCATCTAGGAAATAGCGACCACAATATTGTACAGTTTCACCTGTCTTTCACTAGGGGGACTTGTCAGGGAGTCACAAAAACATTGAACTTTAGGAAGGCAAAGTTTGAACAGTTTAGAGATGCCCTTAATCTGGTAGACTGGGACAATATCCTCAGAAATGAGAATACAGATAATAAATGGGAAATGTTTAAGAACATCCTAAATAGGCAGTGTAAGCGGTTTATACCTTGTGGGAATAAAAGGACTAGAAATAGGAAAAACCCAATGTGGCTAAACAAAGAAGTAAGACAGGCAATTAACAGTAAAAAGAAAGCATTTGCACTACTAAAGCAGGATGGCACCATTGAAGCTCTAAAAAACTATAGGGAGAAAAATACTTTATCTAAAAAACTAATTAAAGCTGCCAAAAAGGAAACAGAGAAGCACATTGCTAAGGAGAGTAAAACTAATCCCAAACTGTTCTTCAACTATATCAATAGTAAAAGAATAAAAACTGAAAATGTAGGCCCCTTAAAAAAATAGTGAGGAAAGAATGGTTGTAGATGACGAGGAAAAAGCTAACATATTAAACACCTTCTTCTCCACGGTATTCACGGTGGAAAATGAAATGCTAGGTGAAATCCCAAGAAACAATGAAAACCCTATATTAAGGGTCACCAATCTAACCCAAGAAGAGGTGCGAAACCGGCTAAATAAGATTAAAATAGATAAATCTCCGGGTCCGGATGGCATACACCCACGAGTACTAAGAGAACTAAGTAATGTAATAGATAAACCATTATTTCTTATTTTTAGTGACTCTATAGCGACAGGGTCTGTTCCGCAGGACTGGCGCATAGCAAATGTGGTGCCAATATTCAAAAAGGGCTCTAAAAGTGAACCTGGAAATTATAGGCCAGTAAGTCTAACCTCTATTGTTGGTAAAATATTTGAAGGGTTTCTGAGGGATGTTATTCTGGATTATCTCAATGAGAATAACTGTGTAACTCTATATCAGCATGGGTTTATGAGAAATCGCTCCTGTCACCAATCTAATCAGTTTTTATGAAGAGGTAAGCTATAGGCTGGACCACGGTGAGTCATTGGACGTGGTATATCTCGATTTTTCCAAAGCGTTTGATACCGTGCCGCACAAGAAGTTGGTACAGAAAATGAGAATGCTTGGTCTGGGGGAACATGTGTGTAAATGGGTTAGTAACTGGCTTAGTGATAGAAAGCAGAGGGTGGTTATAAATGGTATAGTCTCTAACTGGGTCGCTGTGACCAGTGGGGACCGCAGGGGTCAGTATTGGGACCTGTTCTCTTCAACATATTCATTAATGATCTGGTAGAAGGTTTACACAGTAAAATATCGATATTTGCAGATGATACAAAACTATGTAAAGCAGTTAATACAAGAGAAGATAGTATTCTGCTACAGATGGATCTGGATAAGTTGGAAACTTGGGCTGAAAGGTGGCAGATGAGGTTTAACAATGATAAATGTAAGGTTATACACATGGGAAGAGGGAATCAATATCACCATTACACACTGAACGGGAAACCACTGGGTAAATCTGACAGGGAGAAGGACTTGGGGATCCTAGTTAATGATAAACTTACCTGGAGCAGCCAGTGCCAGGCAGCAGCTGCCAAGGCAAACAGGATCATGGGGTGCATTAAAAGAGGTCTGGATACACATGATGAGAGCATTATACTGCCTCTGTACAAATCCCTAGTTAGACCGCACATGGAGTACTGTGTCCAGTTTTGGGCACCGGTGCTCAGGAAGGATATAATGGAACTAGAGAGAGTACAAAGGAGGGCAACAAAATTAATAAAGGGGATGGGAGAACTACAATACCCAGATAGATTAGCGAAATTAGGATTATTTAGTCTAGAAAAAAGACGACTGAGGGGCGATCTAATAACCATGTATAAGTATATAAGGGGACAATACAAATATCTCGCTGAGGATCTGTTTATACCAAGGAAGGTGACGGGCACAAGGGGGCATTCTTTGCGTCTGGAGGAGAGAAGGTTTTTCCACCAACATAGAAGAGGATTCTTTACTGTTAGGGCAGTGAGAATCTGGAATTGCTTGCCTGAGGAGGTGGTGATGGCGAACTCAGTCGAGGGGTTCAAGAGAGGCCTGGATGTCTTCCTGGAGCAGAACAATATTGTATCATACAATTACTAGGTTCTGTAGAAGGACGTAGATCTGGGTATTTATTATGATGGAATATAGGCTGAACTGGATGGACAAATGTCTTTTTTCGGCCTTACTAACTATGTTACTATGTTATAGATAAGCTGTGATTATTCTGCTGCCTGTACATAGTGATGTCTATACCCCGGTCTCAGTGCCCCTCCAGGACTCCTGGTGCCATGTGTAGGGGGCTGTATAGATCTGGGAGCGGCGCAGGCTCGTGCTGGGACCGTGTCTGCGGCACCTGAAGCCTCACACTGCCTAGCAGTAGACTGGCACCTAATGGGCACCTGGCCCGGAATACCTGTCACCATGAAGGCCGCATGTATACAATGATGGGCAGATCCCTGATGACAGCCATGGGCAGTGTCTGAATGGTAAAGGAGGTAAAAATCCCATAGAATGTGAGTCCGCAAGGACAGGGTCCTCTCCCCTCTGTACCAGTCTGTCACTGTAAACGATATCTATAACCCTGTATGTAACGCATTCTCATGTACAGCACCATGGAATTAATGGTGCTATATAAATAAATAATAATAATAAAATGATGCTGCCGGATTACCATACTGTGTTCATCTCCAAGAGGAAACATATCTAAGCATGGTGGCTCAGTGATTAGCACATGACGGTGGCTCAGTGATTAGCACATGACGGTGGCTGTTATGGCTGGCAATCAGGCAACACAGCGTGCAGTAATCAGCGCACATACAGAGATCTGGCAATAACCAAAAACAATAGGACGAGCTCTGAGACGTGGAATCTCTGTAGACTGCAGTACCTGATCTATCCTCACACAACTATAAGCAGCAGTGGATTGCGCCTAACAACTACCTATGCAACTCGGCACTGCCTGAGGAGCTGACTAGCCTGAAGATAGAAATACAAGCCTGACTTACCTCAGAGAAATACCCCAAAGGAATAGGCAGCCCCCCACATATAATGACTGTTAGCAAGATGAAAAGACAAACGTAGGAATGAAATAGATTCAGCAAAGTGAGGCCCGATATTCTAGACAGAGCGAGGATAGCAAAGAGAACTATGCAGTCTACAAAAAACCCTAAAACGAAAGCCACGCAAAGGGGCAAAAGACCCACCGTGCCGAACTAACAGCACGGCGGTGCACCCCTCTGCTTCTCAGAGCTTCCAGCAAAAGACAATAGCAAGCTGGACAGAAAAAAACAGAAAACAAACTAGAAGCACTTATCTAGCAGAGCAGCAGGCCCAAGGAAAGATGCAGTAGCTCAGATCCAACACTGGAACATTGACAAGGAGCAAGGAAGACAGACTCAGGTGGAGCTAAATAGCAAGGCAGCCAACGAGCTCACCAAAACACCTGAGGGAGGAAGCCCAGAGACTGCAATACCACTTGTGACCACAGAAGTGAACTCAGCCACAGAATTCACAACAGTACCCCCCCCTTGAGGAGGGGTCACCGAACCCTCACCAGAACCCCCAGGCCGACCAGGATGAGCCACATGAAAGGCACGAACAAGATCTGGGGCATGGACATCAGAGGCAAAAACCCAGGAATTATCTTCCTGAGCATAACCCTTCCATTTGACCAGATACTGGAGTTTCCGTCTAGAGACACGAGAATCCAAAATCTTCTCCACAATATACTCCAATTCCCCCTCCACCAAAACAGGGGCAGGAGGCTCCACAGATGGAACCATAGGTGCCACGTATCTCCTCAACAACGACCTATGGAATACATTATGTATGGAAAAGGAGTCTGGGAGGGTCAGACGAAAAGACACCGGATTGAGAATCTCAGAAATCCTATACGGACCAATAAAACGAGGTTTAAATTTAGGAGAGGAAACCTTCATAGGAATATGACGAGAAGATAACCAAACCAAATCCCCAACACGAAGTCGGGGTCCCACACGGCGTCTGCGATTAGCGAAAAGCTGAGCCTTCTCCTGGGACAAGGTCAAATTGTCCACTACCTGAGTCCAGATCTGCTGCAACCTGTCCACCACAGAATCCACACCAGGACAGTCCGAAGACTCAACCTGTCCTGAAGAGAAACGAGGATGGAACCCAGAATTGCAAAAAAATGGAGAGACCAAGGTAGCCGAGCTGGCCCGATTATTAAGGGCGAACTCAGCCAACGGCAAAAATGACACCCAATCATCCTGGTCAGCGGAAACAAAACATCTCAGATATGTTTCCAAGGTCTGATTGGTTCGTTCGGTCTGGCCATTAGTCTGAGGATGGAAGGCCGAGGAGAAAGATAGGTCAATGCCCATCCTACCACAAAAGGCTCGCCAGAACCTCGAGACAAACTGGGAACCTCTGTCAGAAACAATATTCTCAGGAATGCCATGTAAACGAACCACATGCTGGAAGAACAAAGGCACCAAATCAGAGGAGGAAGGCAATTTAACCAAGGGCACCAGATGGACCATTTTAGAAAAGCGATCACAGACCACCCAAATGACCGACATTTTTTGAGAAACGGGAAGGTCAGAAATGAAATCCATCGACATATGTGTCCAAGGCCTCTTCGGGACCGGCAAGGGCAAAAGCAACCCACTGGCACGTGAACAGCAGGGCTTAGCCCTAGCACAAATTCCACAGGACTGCACAAAAGCACGCACATCCCGTGACAGAGATGGCCACCAGAAGGATCTAGCAACCAACTCCCTGGTACCAAAGATTCCTGGATGACCGGCCAGCACCGAACAATGAAGTTCAGAGATAACTTTACTAGTCCACCTATCAGGGACGAACAGTTTCTCGGCCGGACAACGATCAGGTTTATTAGCCTGAAATTTCTGCAACACTCTCCGCAAATCAGGGGAGATGGCAGACACAATGACTCCTTCCTTGAGGATACTCGCCGGCTCAGATAACCCCGGAGAGTCGGGCACAAAACTCCTAGACAGAGCATCCGCCTTCACATTTTTAGAGCCCGGAAGGTATGAAATCACAAAATCAAAACGAGCAAAAAATAACGACCAACGGGCCTGTCTAGGATTCAAGCGCTTGGCAGACTCGAGATAAGTCAAGTTCTTATGATCAGTCAATACCACCACGCGATGCTTAGCACCCTCAAGCCAATGACGCCACTCCTCGAATGCCCACTTCATGGCCAGCAACTCTCGGTTGCCCACATCATAATTACGCTCAGCAGCAGAAAATTTCCTGGAAAAGAAAGCACATGGTTTGAACACTGAGCAACCAGAACCTCTCTGTGACAAAACCGCCCCTGCACCAATCTCAGAAGCATCAACCTCGACCTGGAACGGAAGAGAAACATCAGGTTGACACAACACAGGGGCACAGCAAAAACGACGCTTCAACTCCTGAAAAGCTTCCACGGCAGCAGAAGACCAATTAACCAAATCAGCACCCTTCTTGGTCAAATCGGTCAATGGTCTGGCAATGCTAGAAAAATTACAGATGAAGCGACGATAAAAATTAGCAAAGCCCAGGAATTTCTGCAGACTTTTTAGAGATGTCGGCTGAGTCCAATCCTGGATGGCCTGAACCTTAACCGGATCCATCTCGATAGTAGAAGGGGAAAAGATGAACCCCAAAAATGAAACTTTCTGCACACCGAAGAGACACTTTGATCCCTTCACGAACAAGGAATTAGCACGCAGTACCTGGAAAACCATTCTGACTTGCTTCACATGAGACTCCCAATCATCTGAGAAGATCAAAATGTCATCCAAGTAAACAATCAAGAATTTATCCAGATACTCACGGAAAATGTCATGCATAAAAGACTGAAAAACAGATGGAGCATTGGCAAGTCCGAACGGCATCACCAGATACTCAAAATGACCCTCGGGCGTATTAAATGCCGTTTTCCATTCATCTCCCTGCCTGATTCTCACCAGATTATACGCACCACGAAGATCAATCTTAGTAAACCAACTAGCCCCCTTAATCCGAGCAAACAAGTCAGAAATCAATGGCAAGGGATACTGAAACTTAACAGTGATCTTATTAAGAAGGCGGTAATCAATACACGGTCTTAGCGAACCATCCTTCTTGGCTACAAAAAAGAACCCTGCTCCCAATGGTGACGACGATGGGCGAATATGTCCCTTCTCCAGGGACTCCTTCACATAACTGCGCATAGCGGTGTGTTCAGGTACGGACAAATTAAATAAACGACCCTTAGGGAATTTACTACCAGGAATCAAATCGATAGCACAATCACAATTCCTATGCGGAGGTAGGGCATCAGACTTGGACTCTTCAAATACATCCTGAAAGTCCGACAAGAACTCTGGGATGTCAGAAGGAATGGATGACGAAATAGACAAAAATGGAACATCACCATGTACTCCCTGACAACCCCAGCTGGTTACCGACATAGAGTTCCAATCCAATACTGGATTATGGGTTTGTAGCCATGGCAACCCCAACACGACCACATCATGCAAATTATGCAGTACCAGAAAGCGAATAACTTCCTGATGTGCAGGAGCCATGCACATGGTCAGCTGGGCCCAGTACTGAGGCTTATTCTTGGCCAAAGGTGTAGCATCAATTCCTCTCAACGGAATAGGACACCGCAAAGGCTCCAAGAAAAATCCACAACGTTTAGCATAATCCAAATCCATCAGATTCAGGGCAGCGCCTGAATCCACAAACGCCATGACAGAATACGATGACAAAGAGCACATTAAGGTAATGGACAAAAGGAATTTGGACTGTACAGTACCAATAACGGCAGAGCTATCGAACCGCCTAGTGCGTTTAGGACAATTAGAAATAGCATGAGTAGAATCACCACAATAGAAACACAGTCTGTTCAGACGTCTGTGTTCTTGCCGTTCTACTTTAGTCATAGTCCTGTCGCACTGCATAGGCTCAGGTTTACTCTCAGGCAGTACCGCCAGATGGTGCACAGATTTACGCTCGCGCAAGCGACGACCGATCTGAATGGCCAAGGACATAGACTCATTCAAACCAGCAGGCATAGGAAATCCCACCATTACATCCTTAAGAGCTTCAGAGAGACCCTTTCTGAACAAAGCTGCTAGTGCAGATTCATTCCACAGAGTGAGTACTGACCACTTCCTAAATTTCTGACAATATACTTCTACATCATCCTGACCCTGGCATAAAGCCAGCAGATTTTTCTCAGCCTGATCCACTGAATTAGGCTCATCGTAAAGCAATCCGAGCGCCAGGAAAAATGCATCAACATTACTCAATGCAGAATCTCCTGGTGCAAGAGAAAACGCCCAGTCCTGTGGGTCGCCGCGCAAAAAAGAAATAATAATCAAAACCTGTTGAATAGGATTACCAGAAGAATGAGGTTTCAAGGCCAAAAATAGCTTACAATTATTTCTGAAGCTCAGGAACTTAGTTCTGTCACCAAAAAACAAATCAGGAATCGGAATTCTTGGTTCTAGCATCGATTTCTGATCAATAGTATCTTGAATCTTTTGTACATTTACAACGAGATTATCCATTGAGGAGCACAGAGCCTGAATATCCATGTCCACAGCTGTGTCCTGAAGCACTCTAATGTCTAGGGGAAAAAAAAGACTGAAGACAGAGCTAAGAAAAAAAAATGATGTCAGGATTTCTTTTTTCCCTCTATTGGGAATCATTGGTGAGGCTCCTTGTACTGTTATGGCTGGCAATCAGGCAACACAGCGTGCAGTAATCAGCGCACATACAGAGATCTGGCAATAACCAAAAACAATAGGACGAGCTCTGAGACGTGGAATCTCTGTAGACTGCAGTACCTGATCTATCCTCACACAACTATAAGCAGCAGTGGATTGCGCCTATCAACTACCTATGCAACTCGGCACTGCCTGAGGAGCTGACTAGCCTGAAGATAGAAATACAAGCCTGACTTACCTCAGAGAAATACCCCAAAGGAATAGGCAGCCCCCCACATATAATGACTGTTAGCAAGATGAAAAGACAAACGTAGGAATGAAATAGATTCAGCAAAGTGAGGCCCGATATTCTAGACAGAGCGAGGATAGCAAAGAGAACTATGCAGTCTACAAAAAACCCTAAAACGAAAACCACGCAAAGGGGCAAAAGACCCACCGTGCCGAACTAACAGCACGGCGGTGCACCCCTCTGCTTCTCAGAGCTTCCAGCAAAAGTTAATAGCAAGCTGGACAGAAAAAACAGAAAACAAACTAGAAGCACTTATCTAGCAGAGCAGCAGGCCCAAGGAAAGATGCAGTAGCTCAGATCCAACACTGGAACATTGACAAGGAGCAAGGAAGACAGACTCAGGTGGAGCTAAATAGCAAGGCAGCCAACGAGCTCACCAAAACACCTGAGGGAGGAAGCCCAGAGACTGCAATACCACTTGTGACCACAGAAGTGAACTCAGCCACAGAATTCACAACAGGTGGCTCAGTGATTAGCACATGACGGTGGCTCAGTGATTAACACATGACGGTGGCTCAGTGATTAGCACATACGGTGGCTCAGTGATTAGCACATACGGTGGCTCAGTGATTAGCACATGACGGTGGCTCAGTGATTAACACATGACGGTGGCTCAGTGATTAGCACATACGGTGGCTCAGTGATTAGCACATACGGTGGCTCAGTGATTAGCACATACGGTGGCTCAGTGATTAGCACATGACGGTGGCTCAGTGATTAGCACATACGGTGGCTCAGTGATTAGCACATACGGTGGCTCAGTGATTAGCAGATGACGGTGGCTCAGTGATTAGCACATGACGGTGGCTCAGTGATTAGCACATACGGTGGCTCAGTGATTAGCACATACGGTGGCTCAGTGATTAGCACATGACGGTGGCTCAGTGATTAACACATGACGGTGGCTCAGTGATTAGCACATACAGTGGCTCAGTGATTAGCACATTACGGTGGCTCAGTGATTAGCACATGACGGTGGCTCAGTGATTAACACATGACGGTGGCTCAGTGATTAGCACATACGGTGGCTCAGTGATTAGCACATACGGTGGCTCAGTGATTAGCACATACGGTGGCTCAGTGATTAGCACATTACGGTGGCTCAGTGATTAGCACATGACGGTGGCTCAGTGATTAGCACATGACGGTGGCTCAGTGATTAGCACATACGGTGGCTCAGTGATTAGCACATACGGTGGCTCAGTGATTAGCACATGACGGTGGCTCAGTGATTAGCACATGACGGTGGCTCAGTGATTAGCACATGACGGTGGCTCAGTGATTAGCACATACGGTGGCTCAGTGATTAGCACATGACGGTGGCTCAGTGATTAGCACATACGGTGGCTCAGTGATTAGCACATACGGTGGCTCAGTGATTAGCACATGACGGTGGCTCAGTGATTAACACTGGTGCTTTGCAGCACTGGGGTCCTGGGCTCAAATGCCACCCAGTACAATATCTACATGGAGTTTGTATGTTCTCCCAATGTTTGCGTGGGTTTCCTCCCACACTCCGAAGACCCACGGATACGGAATTTAGATTGTGAGCCCCAATGGGGACAACGAGGATAGTGTCCGTAAAGCTGCAAAATAAGATAGCGCTGTATAAGAGGGAAAATAAATACATAAAAAAAGGGATAAAAAAGGCGGAAATCACTGAAAGCAGCTGAACAACAAGGACATCTAGTGGACACATTCGGAACTGCGCATACACACAATGTACATAGGATTGAGCCGTGTATCTAATCCTCTCCTGTGTGATACTGACTGCTGAGCCGTGTATCTGATCCTATCCTGTGTGATACTGACTGCTGAGCCGTGTATCTGATCCTCTCCTGTGTGATACTGACTGCTGAGCCGTGTATCTAATCCTCTCCTGTGTGATACTGACTGCTTAGCTGTGTATCTAATCCTCTCCTGTGTGATACTGTCTGCTGAGCCGTGTATCTAATCCTCTCCTGTGTGATACTGTCTGCTGAGCCGTGTATCTAATCCTATCCTGTGTGATACTGTCTGCTGAGCCGTGTATCTAATCCTATCCTGTGTGATACTGACTGCTGAGCCGTGTATCTAATCCTATTCTGTGTGATACTGTCTGCTGAGCCGTGTATCTAATCCTATCCTGTGTGATACTGTCTGCTGAGCCGTGTATCTAATCCTATCCTGTGTGATACTGTCTGCTGAGCCGTGTATCTAATCCTCTCCTGTGATACTGTCTGCTGAGCCGTGTATCTAATCCTATCCTGTGTGATACTGTCTGCTGAGCAGTGTATCTAATCCTCTCCAGTGTGATACTGTCTGCTGAGCCGTGTATCTGATCCTATCCTGTGTGATACTGTCTGCTGAGCCGTGTATCTAATCCTCTCCTGTGTGATACTGACTGCTGAGCCATGTATCTAATCCTCTCCTGTGTGATACTGTCTGCTGAGCTGTGTATCTAATCCTCTCCTGTGTGATACTGACTGCTGAGCCATGTATCTAATCCTCTCGTGTGATACTGACTGCTGAGCCATGTATCTAATCCTCTCGTGTGATACTGACTGCTGAGCCGTGTATCTAATCCTATCCTGTGTGATACTGTCTGCTGAGCCGTGTATCTAATCCTCTCCTGTGATACTGTCTGCTGAGCCGTGTATCTAATCCTATCCTGTGTGATACTGTCTGCTGAGCAGTGTATCTAATCCTCTCCAGTGTGATACTGTCTGCTGAGCCGTGTATCTGATCCTATCCTGTGTGATACTGTCTGCTGAGCCGTGTATCTAATCCTCTCCTGTGTGATACTGACTGCTGAGCCATGTATCTAATCCTCTCCTGTGTGATACTGTCTGCTGAGCTGTGTATCTAATCCTCTCCTGTGTGATACTGACTGCTGAGCCATGTATCTAATCCTATCCTGTGTGATACTGACTGCTGAGCTGTGTATCTAATCCTCTCCTGTGTGATACTGACTGCTGAGCCATGTATCTAATCCTATCCTGTGTGATACTGACTGCTGAGCCGTGTATCTAATCCTATTCTGTGTGATACTGTCTGCTGAGCCGTGTATCTAATCCTCTCCTGTGTGATACTGTCTGCTGAGCCGTGTATCTAATCCTATCCTGTGTGATACTGTCTGCTGAGCCGTGTATCTAATCCTCTCCTGTGATACTGTCTGCTGAGCCGTGTATCTAATCCTCTCCTGTGTGATACTGTCTGCTGAGTAGTGTATCTAATCCTCTCCTGTGTGATACTGTCTGCTGAGCCGTGTATCTAATCCTATCCTGTGTGATACTGTCTGCTGAGCCGTGTATCTAATCCTCTCCTGTGTGATACTGACTGCTGAGCCATGTATCTAATCATCTCCTGTGTGATACTGTCTGCTGAGCTGTGTATCTAATCCTCTCCTGTGTGATACTGACTGCTGAGCCGTGTATCTAATCCTCTCCTGTGTGATACTGACTGCTGAGCCGTGTATCTAATCCTCTCCTGTGTGATACTGTCTGCTGAGCAGTGTATCTAATCCTCTCCTGTGTGATACTGACTGCTGAGCCGTGTATCCAATTGTATCCTGTGTGATACTGTCTGCTGAGCTGTGTATCTAATCCTCTCCTGTGTGATACTGACTGCTGAGCCGTGTATCTAATCCTCTCCTGTGTGATACTGTCTGCTGACTCTGAGCTGTGTATCTAATCCTCTCCTGTGTGATACTGACTGCTGAGCCGTGTATCTAATCCTCTCCTGTGTGATACGGTCTGCTGAGCTGTGTATCTAATCCTCTCCTGTGTGATACTGACTGCTGAGCAGTGTATCTAATCCTCTCCTGTGTGATACTGTCTGCTGAGCCGTGTATCTAATCCTATCCTGTGTGATACTGACTGCTGAGCCGTGTATCCAATTGTATCCTGTGTGATACTGTCTGCTGAGCTGTGTATCTAATCCTCTCCTGTGTGATACTGACTGCTGAGCCGTGTATCTAATCCTCTCCTGTGTGATACTGTCTGCTGAGCCGTGTATCTAATCCTCTCCTGTGTGATACTGACTGCTGAGCCGTGTATCTAATCCTATCCTGTGTGATACTGACTGCTGAGCCGTGTATCTAATTGTATCCTGTGTGATACTGTCTGCTGAGCCGTGTATCTAATCCTATCCTGTGTGATACTGTCTGCTGAGCCGTGTATCTAATCCTCTCCTGTGTGATACTGTCTGCTGAGCCGTGTATCTAATCCTCTCCTGTGTGATACTGTCTGCTGAGCCGTGTATCTAATCCTCTCCTGTGTGATACTGTCTGCTGAGCCGTGTATCTAATCCTCTCCTGTGTGATACTGACTGCTGAGCCGTGTATCTAATTGTATCCTGTGTGATACTGTCTGCTGAGCTGTGTATCTAATCCTCTTCTGTGTGTTACTGTCTGCTGAGCCGTGTATCTAATCCTCTCCTGTGATACTGTCTACTGAGCCGTGTATCTAATCCTCTCCTGTGTGATACTGACTGCTGAGCTGTGTATCTAATCCTATCCTGTGTGTTACTGTCTGCTGAGCTGTGTATCTAATCCTCTCCTGTGATACTGTCTGCTGAGCCGGGTATCTAATCCTATCCTGTGTGATACTGACTGCTGAGCCGTGTATCTAATCCTATCCTGTGTGATACTGACTGCTGAGCCGTGTATCTAATCCTATCCTGTATGATACTGACTGCTGAGCCGTGTATCTAATCCTCTCCTGTGTGATACTGTCTGCTGAGCCGTGTATCTAATCCTATCCTGTGTGATACGGACTGCTGAGCCGTGTATCTAATCCTATCCTGTGTGATACTGTCTGCTGAGCTGTGTATCTAGTCCTCTCCTGTGATACTGTCTGCTGAGCTGTGTATCTAATCCTCTCCTGTGTGATACTGACTGCTGAGCTGTGTATCTAATCCTCTCCTGTGTGATACTGACTGCAGAGCCATGTATCTCATCCTGTGTGATATTCTCTGAGCCGTGTATCTAATCCTGTGTGATACTCTCTGAGCCGTGTATCTAATCCTGTGTGATACTCTCTGAGCCATGTATCTAATCCTGCGTGATACTCTCTGAGACGTGTATCTAATCCTGTGTGATACTCTGAGCCATGTATCTAATCCTGCGTGATACTCTCCGAGACGTGTATCTAATCCTGTGTGATACTCTCTGAGCCATGTATCTAATCCTGCGTGATACTCTCCGAGACGTGTATCTAATCCTGCGTGATACTCTCTGAGACGTGTATCTAATCCTGCGTGATACTCTCTGAGCCATGTATCTAATCCTGTGTGATACTCTCTGAGCCATGTATCTAATCCTGCGTGATACTCTCTAAGACGTGTATCTAATCCTGTGTGATACTCTCTAAGACGTGTATCTAATCCTGTGTGATACTCTCTGAGCCATGTATCTAATCCTGCGTGATACTCTCTGAGCCATGTATCTAATCCTGCGTGATACTCTCTAAGACGTGTATCTAATCCTGTGTGATACTCTCTGAGCCATGTATCTAATCCTGTGTGATACTCTGCAGTGCCGCAGTTAGCTATTACCTAGGGGGTGAGGAGTGGTGGTACACTTGGGTCGGCTCCGCCCGCGCGCTGTCAGTACAGGAGACATCAGACGGTTTCAGCTTCAGGTTTTATTTCGGGGAGATTTACATTGATGACGGGCAGATAAAATACAGATCTACAGCCGGAGCGCGGCGACTTGGTGCACTACTTGGCACAGTGGACACAGTTACTGCTGGCATAGTCCCAGTGGAAGCCGATGGCGTCGATGACGGAGCCGGAGCTGCCGCTGATGTACCTCAGGACGGTGTTGGGGTACAGGGGGGCGCCATTGAAACTGGTGCCGTACTCTTTACCGATGGAGAACTGACGCCCCTTATTTGTGATAAACACCAACTTCCTGAGATAAGTGGAATATTTCCCAGATACCTGGATGACGTTCTCCCCGGGGTGCAGGAAGATCTCCTCCAAATCTCCAGCGGAGCCCCCTTTATAGTCTGACCAGGTGGTCCCATAACGGACCTGTATCCTGAGGGGAAAAACACATATGAAATCCTCACATAGGGGCAGTATTATAGTAGTTATATTCTTGTATATAGGGGCAGTATTATAGTAGTTATATTCTTGTACATATGGGCAGTATTATAGTAGTTATATTCTTGTACATATGGGCAGTATTATAGTAGTTATATTCTTGTACATAGGGGCAGTATTATAGCAGTTATATTCTTGTATATAGGGGCAGTATTATAGTAGTTATATTCTTGTATATAGGGGCAGTATTAAAGTAGTTATATTCTTGTACATATGGGCAGTATTATAGTAGTTATATTCTTGTACATAGGGGCAGTATTATAGCAGTTATATTCTTGTACATAGAGGCAGTATTATAGTAGTTATATTCTTGTACATAGGGGCAGTATTATAGTAGTTATATTCTTGTACATAGGAGCAGTATTATAGTAGTTATATTCTTGTACATAGGGGCAGTATTATAGTAGTTATATTCTTGTATATAGGGGCAGTATTATAGTAGTTATATTCTTGTATATAGGGGCAGTATTATAGTAGTTATATTCTTGTACATAGGGGCAGTATTATAGTAGTTATATTCTTGTACATAGGGGCAGTATTATAGTAGTTATATTCTTGTACATAGGGGCAGTATTATAGTAGTTATATTCTTGTACATAGGGGCAGTATTATAGTAGTTCTATTCTTGTACATAGGGGCAGTATTATAGTAGTTCTATTCTTGTACATAGGGGCAGTATTATAGTAGTTCTATTCTTGTATATAGGGGCAGTATTATAGTAGTTCTATTCTTGTACATAGGGGCAGTATTATAGTAGTTCTATTCTTGTATATAGGGGCAGTATTATAGTAGTTATATTCTTGTACATAGGGGCAGTATTATAGTAGTTATATTCTTGTATATAGGGGCAGTATTATAGTAGTTATATTATTGTACATAGGAGCAGTATTATAGTAGTTCTATTCTTGTACATAGGGGCAGTATTATATTAGTTATATTCTTGTACATAGGAGCAGTATTATAGTAGTTATATTCTTGTACATAGAGGCAGTATTATAGTAGTTATATTCTTGTACATAGGGGCAGTATTATAGTAGTTATATTCTTGTATATAGGGGCAGTATTATAGTAGTTATATTCTTGTACATAGGGGCAGTATTATAGTAGTTATATTCTTGTATATAGGGGCAGTATTATAGTAGTTATATTCTTGTACATAGAGGCAGTATTATAGTAGTTATATTCTTGTACATAGGGGCAGTATTATAGTAGTTATATTCTTGTATATAGGGGCAGTATTATAGTAGTTATATTCTTGTACATAGGGGCAGTATTATAGTAGTTATGTTCTTGTACATAGGGGCAGTATTATAGTAGTTATGTTCTTGTACATAGGGGCAGTATTATAGTAGTTATATTCTTGTACATAGGAGCAGTATTATAGTAGTTATATTCTTGCACATAGGGGCAGTATTATATTAGTTATATTCTTGTACATAGGGGCAGTATTATAGTAGTTATATTCTTGTACATAGTGGGCAGTATTATAGTAGTTATATTCTTGTACATAGGAGCAGTATTATAGTAGTTATATTCTTGCACATAGGGGCAGTATTATAGTAGTTATGTTCTTGTACATAGGGGCAGTATTATAGTAGTTATGTTCTTGTACACAGGGGCAGTATTATAGTAGTAATATCCCTGCACATAGGGGGGCAGTGTTTTGGTCGGTGTGTAATGGGCTTCTCACCCGGTAATGTAGTAGCGGTTTGTGCGAACCCTCAGGGCTGTAATTGGTCCGTCCAGTTGGTTTCCAGAGTGTGAGAAGCGTTTGCCGCCACCACCGCCATATTCTCCAGAGTAAGAGGAGCTACGGGGCTGAGCTGGTATGAGAAGAATAGGGTTAGATATTCGGGTCTGTGAATTGCAGGGGCGTGTGGTCACATATATGAGGGGGTCCCGTCCTACCTGCAGCGATACAGCAAATACCGAGGAGGATCCAGAGCAACATTCTGCAAAGGAAATGAGATGAACACACGTCACGTCGTTCTGATAAGATGACACCACAACACGAGTGATATAAAACCACAGAACAGAACAAATCTCTGATCATCCCCCAGTAAAGACGACTTAAATGTTGCTTTGAAGACCCTCAGGATCTCCATCAGATCGGCCCCGCAGCTCAGCGCTCACCTGTCAGGAGTCGTGGGTCTCTGGGATGAGCGCAGCGCTCTGGGTGATATTTATATGGCAGAGTTTGGGTTTATGGTAATAATCCACCTCCTGAGCAAACAGCCGGATCGGGGCAGGACAGCTGGGGGGCAGGAAGGTGGGGCAGATAACGGGGTCTCCTGGGGTCATGGCCGATTCTCTCCACAGCAGAGTGTTTGCTCTCTAATTATAGGAAAGAACCTACGGAGCGTTAGCTCAGCTGCCAAGAGATAACGAGCGAGCGCCGGCTGCATCACCACGGCTGACGACGTCGGGCAGCAAGGGCGCGATATCAGAGGAAAAATGAGCGAAGACTTCACATCCCAAAACCTCATATAAAAACATCCACATTGTCTGCCATCTTGATTGACAGAACAACAAGTCGTATTATTGCGTATATTCCAGCAAAAATCTGACCGAAACCACCGACGTGTGAACAGAGCTCACCAGCGAGAGAAAGACCGAGCCTCCATAATCCAGAGGAATAGACGGACGATTAATCCTGCGGATAATTCTCACCATTAGGATATGTGGCGTTTAGGTTCGGACTCCATGCTGCTTCCCCCACCATCTCCACCTCATGGCGATAATTGACTTTTTCGAAGCCATAAAGCCCTCCACAGCGGCACCGCTCCGGAATAGGAGACGTTTCATTAGAATTATTATGTGTCGTTGAGGGTTTTACATTGCTTATAGTTTTGCGTTTTTTCCACGCCAGAAACGCGTCAGATGTCATCTCTGGAATAAACACAATAATGCGACATGTTGTTCTATCTATCAAGATGGAAGACAATGTGGATGTTCTTATACAATGAATCGGGATGTGGAGTTTTCTCTTCTTTTTCCACTAATCCAGTTTATGGTCTGCACCTTTAAATGGCGTGTCCACATCCTGAGACTGGTTTCTTTAAATATCAGCAGTCACTGTGTACATTACATTACCGGATCCGTACATTCCTCAACCAAGAATCTGCAACAACCCTGATCCATGCCCTCATCATCTCCCGCCTCGACTACTGCAACCTCCTGCTTTGTGGCCTCCTTTCTAACACTCTCGCTCTCCTCCAATCTATTCTAAACTCTGCTGCCCGACTAATCCACCTGTCCCCCCGCTATTCCCCGGCCTCTCCCCTCTATCAATCCCTTCACTGGCTCCCCATTGCCCAGAGACTCCAGTACAAAACCCTAACCATGACGTACAAAGCCATCCACAACCTGTCTCCTCCATACATCTGTGACCTCGTCTCCCGGTACTTACCTACACGCAACCTCCGATCCTCACAAGATCTCCTTCTCTACTCCCCTCTTATCTCCTCTTCCCACAATCGTATACAAGACTTCTCTCGCACATCACCCCTACTCTGGAACCCTCTACCCCAACACATCAGACTCTCACCTACCATCGAAACCTTCAAAAAGAGCCTGAAGACTCATCTCTTCCGACAAGCCTACAACCTGCAGTAACCACTGACCACCAAACCACTGAACGACCAGCTCTACCCTCACCTACTGTATTCTCACCCATCCCTTGTAGATTGTGAACCTTCGCGGGCAGGGTCCTCTCCTCCTGTACCAGTTATGACTTGTATTGTTTAAGATTATTGTACTTGTTTTATTATGTATACCCCTCCTCACATGTAAAGAGCCATGGAAAAAATGGCGCTATAATAATAAATAATAATAATCTGTAATACTGAGTTACCTCCTGTATTATACCCCAGAGCTGCACTCACTATTCTGCTGGTACAGTCACTGTGCACATACATTATATTACTGATCCTGAGTTACATCCTGTATTATACTCCAGAGCTGCACTCACTATTCTGCTGGTACAGTCACTGTGTACATACATTACATTACTGATCCTGAGTTACCTCCTGTATTATACCCCAGAGCTGCACTCACTATTCTGCTGGTACAGTCACTGTGCACATACATTATATTACTGATCCTGAGTTACCTCCTGTATTATACCCCAGAGCTGCACTCACTATTCTGCTGGTACAGTCACTGTGCACATACATTATATTACTGATCCTGAGTTACATCCTGTATTATAGCCAAGAGCTGCACTCACTATTCTGCTGGTGCAGTCACTGTGTACATACATTACATTACTGATCCTGAGTTACCTCCTGTATTATACTCCAGAGCTGCACTCACTATTCTGCTGGTGCAGTCACTGTGTACATACATTACATTACTGATCCTGAGTTACCTCCTGCATTATACCCCAGAGCTGCACTCACTATTCTGCTGGTGCAGTCACTGTGTACATACATTAGATTACTGATCCTGAGTTACCTCCTGCATTATACCCCAGAGCTGCACTCACTATTCTGCTGGTGCAGTCACTGTGTACATACATTACATTACTGATCCTGAGTTACCTCCTGCATTATACCCCAGAGCTGCACTCACTATTCTGCTGGTGCAGTCACTGTGTACATACATTATATTACTGATCCTGAGTTACATCCTGTATTATACTCCAGAGCTGCACTCACTATTCTGCTGGTGCAGTCACTGTGTACATACATTACATTACTGATCCTGAGTTACATCGTGTATTATACCCCAGAGCTGCACTCACTATTCTGCTGGTGCAGTCACTGTGTACATACATTATATTACTGATCCTGAGTTACATCCTGTATTATACTCCAGAGCTGCACTCACTATTCTGCTGGTGCAGTCACTGTGTACATACATTACTGATCCAGAGTTGCATCCTGTATTATACCCCAGAGCTGCACTCACTATTCTGCTGGTGCAGTCACTGTGTACATACATTACATTACTGATCCTGAGTTACCTCCTGCATTATACCCCAGAGCTGCACTCACTATTCTGCTGGTGCAGTCACTGTGTACATACATTATATTACTGATCCTGAGTTACATCCTGTATTATACTCCAGAGCTGCACTCACTATTCTGCTGGTGCAGTCACTGTGTACATACATTACATTACTGATCCTGAGTTACCTCCTGTATTATACCCCAGAGCTGCACTCACTATTCTGCTGGTGCAGTCACTGTGTACATACATTACATTACTGATCCTGAGTTACATCCTGTATTATAGCCAAGAGCTGCACTCACTATTCTGCTGGTGCAGTCACTGTGTACATACATTACATTACTGATCCTGAGTTACCTCCTGTATTATACTCCAGAGCTGCACTCACTATTCTGCTGGAGCAGTCACTGTATACATACATTACATTACTGATCCTGAGTTACCTCCTGCATTATACCCCAGAGCTGCACTCACTATTCTGCTGGTGCAGTCACTGTGTACATACATTACATTACTGATCCTGAGTTACCTCCTGTATTATACCCCAGAGCTGCACTCACTATTCTGCTGGTGCAGTCACTGTATACATACATTACATTACTGATCCTGAGTTACCTCCTGCATTATACCCCAGAGCTGCACTCACTATTCTGCTGGTGCAGTCACTATGTACATACATTACATTACTAATCCTGAGTTACATCCTGTATTATACCCCAGAGCTGCACTCACTATTCTGCTGGTGCAGTCACTATGTACATACATTACTGATCCTGAGTTACATCCTGTATTATACCCCAGAGCTGCACTCACTATTCTGCTGGTGCAGTCACTGTGTACATACATTACATTACTGATCCTGATTTACCTCCTGTATTATACCCCAGAGCTGCACTCACTATTCTGCTGGTGCAGTCACTGTGTACATACATTACTGATCCTGAGTTACATCCTGTATTATACTCCAGAGCTGCACTCACTATTCTGCTGGTACAGTCACTGTGCACATACATTACATTACTGATCCTGAGTTACCTCCTGTATTATACCCCAGAGCTGCACTCACTATTCTGCTGGTGCAGTCACTGTGTACATACATTACATTACTGATCCTGAGTTATATCCTGTATTATACTCCAGAGCTGCACTCACTATTCTGCTGGTACAGTCACTGTGCACATACATTACATTACTGATCCCGAGTTACCTCCTGTATTATACCCCAGAGCTGCACTCACTATTCTGCTGGTGCAGTCACTGTGTACATACATTACATTACTGATCCTGAGTTACATCCTGTATTATACCCCAGAGCTGCACTCACTATTCTGCTGGTACAGTCACTGTGCACATACATTACATTACTGATCCTGAGTTACATCCTGTATTATACTCCAGAGCTGCACTCACTATTCTGCTGGTACAGTCACTGTGCACATACATTACATTACTGATCCTGAGTTACCTCCTGTATTATACCCCAGAGCTGCACTCACTATTCTGCTGGTGCAGTCACTGTGTACATACATTACATTACTGATCCTGAGTTACCTCCTGTATTATACCCCAGAGCTGCACTCACTATTCTGCTGGTGCAGTCACTGTGTACATACATTACATTACTGATCCTGAGTTACCTCCTGCATTATACCCCAGAGCTGCACTCACTATTCTGCTGGTGCAGTCACTGTGTACATACATTACATTACTGATCCTGAGTTACATCCTGTATTATACTCCAGAGCTGCACTCACTATTCTGCTGGTGTAATCACTGTGTACATACATTACACTACTGATCCTGAGTTACATCCTGTATTATACCCCAGAGCTGCACTCACTATTCTGCTGGTGCAGTCACTATGTACATACATTACATTACTGATCCTGAGTTACATCCTGTATTATACCCCAGAGCTGCACTCACTGTTTTGCTGGTGCAGTCACTGTGTACATACATTACATTACTGATCCTGAGTTACATCCTGTATTATACTCCAGAGCTGCACTCACTATTCTGCTGGTGCACTCACTGTGTACATACATTACATTACTGATCCTGAGTTACATCCTGTATTTTACCCCAGAGCTGCACTCACTATTCTGCTGGTGCAGTCACTGTGTACATACATTACATTACTGATCCTGAGTTACATCCTGTATTATACCCCAGAGCTGCACTCACTATTCTGCTAGTGCAGTCACTGTCTACATACATTACATTACTGATCCTGAGTTACATCCTGTATTATACCCCAGAGCTGCACTCACTATTCTGCTAGTGCAGTCACTGTGTACATACATTACATTACTGATCCTGAGTTACATCCTGTATTATACCCCAGAGCTGCACTCACTATTCTGCTGGTGCAGTCACTGTGTACATACATTACATTACTGATCCTGAGTTACCTCCTGTATTATACTCCAGAGCTGCACTCACTATTCTGCTGGTGCAGTCACTGTGTACATACATTACATTACTGATCCTGAGTTACATCCTGTATTATACCCCAGAGCTGCACTCACTATTCTGCTGGTGCAGTCACTGTGTACATACATTACATTACTGATCCTGAGTTACCTCCTGTATTATACTCCAGAGCTGCACTCACTATTCTGCTGGTGCAGTCACTGTGTACATACATTACATTACTGATCCTGAGTTACATCCTGTATTATACCCCAGAGCTGCACTCACTATTCTGCTGGTGCAGTCACTGTGTACATACATTACATTACTGATCCTGAGTTACATCCTGTATTATACTCCAGAGCTGCACTCACTATTCTGCTGGTGCAGTCACTGTGTACATACATTACATTACTGATCCTGAGTTATATCCTGTATTATACTCCAGAGCTGCACTCACTATTCTGCTGGTGCAGTCACTGTGTACATACATTACATTACTGATCCTGAGTTACATCCTGTATTATACTCCAGAGCTGCACTCACTATTCTGCTGGTGCAGTCACTGTGTACATACATTACATTACTGATCCTGAGTTACACCCTGTATTATACCCCAGAGCTGCACTCACTATTCTGCTGGTGCAGTCACTGTGTACATACATTACATTACTGATCCTGAGTTACATCCTGTATTATACCACAGAGCTGCACTCACTATTCTGCTGGTGCAGTCACTGTGTACATACATTACATTACTGATCCTGAGTTACATCCTGTATTATACCCCAAAGCTGCACTCACTATTCTGTTGGACACATTGAGGAAGATGTTATGATACTGGTTTTCAGGAAAGCAGTGATATTGCTTTTAAAAACCAATCCGATCAGTGATTATATCTTCCCTTTGATCACTGGTAAATGAAAGCTGGACCCCGATTGGTCACTTTTCCTCTGATTAGTATATGGCGGTATAGCACGGTTGTGATGGGGTGATATGTTATGTGGGTATCATTTTTGTGTATATTTCTATTTTACTTCTTTTCATGGTGTTCTCTTGTAGTTATTTGCTAAGGCTACGTTCACATTAGCGTTGTGCGCCGCTGCGTCGGCGACGCAATGCACAACGCACGCAAAAACGCGCCAAAACGCACGCAAAAATGCTGCGTTTTGCGACGCATGCGTCGTTTTTTGCCGAAATTTGGACGCAAGAAAAATGCAACTTGTTGCATTTTCTTGGTCCGACGCTTGCGGCAAAAAAGACGCATGCGTCGCACAACGCAACAAACAAAAACACATGCGTCCCCCATGTTAAATATAGGGGCGCATGACGCAAACTAGCATAACGCTAATGTGAACGTTACCTAATTGATGAATGGCTGTTGCTGCCATGTGATATCAGCCCCCACAGTTCTGTATTGTTTGCTAATATGCTAATGACATGTTGACCTAGCTTGTGGAAACAATGAGCCCCTGAGACCTTCCCCCTCCTGACCTGTGATGATGTGAAGACAGCACCTCAGAGAGAAAGAAGAGTATATGGACTGTTCTCCTCTGCTGGATTGTTGGACTTTTATCCTGTTACTGAACTGCATTTGTGTTCTGGACTATTTTATCCTTTGTGTGGTGGATCGTATATGGACCTTTCGTATTTTTGCCTAAATAAAGGTCTTGGAGTGGTTTACTATACTCTAGCTCTGTTGATTGTGTGGTATCAGAGAAGGACCCTGTGACAACTGGTGGCAGCGGTGGGATCAACAGAGCGTAACGTAATGGAGAACCATCCACAGAGTCCATAAATTGTACTGTATCCAGTTTACAGGAGAGAGCCAGAGACCTGGGCCTGAACTACCAGGGACTGACTAAAGAGGCCTTAATTGAGCTACTGGTGGGTGCCAGCCTGGCCACCTCCTCCCATATGTCTGAAGGACGAGCACTGGAGACGAGGACCCCCACCCCAAAAAGCCAGTGGGTGGTGTGGTATGAAGAAAAGATGGCGGTTCTGGGCCCAGACGTCTCTCAGGAGAATAAGGAGGAGGCTGCCCGCCGGGCACAGCGGAGACAAGAAGCAATGGAGCTGGAAAGAGGGAGTAACGCGATGTGGAATGTAAACCCCACGATCCAGGAGTCTGTACGGATCACCCGGACAGAGTTTAAGCCATTTGATGAGGCTTCCGGAGATGTGGATGGGTTCTTCAAGGACTTTGAGCAGCAGTGTGCTGTGATGGAGGTGCCCCATTCTGGCTGGATGCGTTTGTTAGTGGGACTCCTGAACGGTAGCATGGCGGAGGCTTACCGAACCATTGACTCCCAGTGGAACCTGGATTATAACATTGTATAGTGGACTATCCTGGATTACCATGCTATCACCCCAGACTCATATAGGGCCAAGTTCCGAGACCTCCCATGCACCACGGGGGGATCGTTTAGGATGTATGCACATAAGATGTCCCAGGCATGTCGGAGATGGCGGGAAGCAGAAAACGCCTTTACTGTGGAAGATGTTATACCGGCGTTCATTATAGAACAATTTCTTGTCAAGTGCCCCGCAGAGGTACCGGAATGGGTCCGGGAGCAAACGGCGTGCACCGTGGATAGAGCTGCAGCCCTGGCCGATGAAGCCCTTACTATCCGACCGCAATGGAGGAGGCTTCTGGACAATGAACCACGGCCTGCTCCTGCGCCCCGTCCCCCTCCGATTATATCTGCCCTTCCACCCAGCCGCATTCCTGACCATCGCTGACCCCCGTGTGAATCGACCTGAGGCATATCACCAGGGTCCGGGAATTCCCATTGTCCTGGCGGGGGGTGTCCGCATATATATACAGCGAGCTTTGGTACATTTGGATTATGGTTTTGGAGAAAAACTGTGTTGGATTGGAGTTATGGGAGGACTTCCTGCAGATATCCTCCTTGGAAATGACATTGGGGAGTTACAAAGTCATTTTGTGGGAGCAGAAGGTCCATGGGCCTCTCACTCTTCTGAAAGAACAATTGGAGGGAGATATCGCAGATACCGGGACGCCCATCATTCCCTACACTCTAGAGTTCAGAGACCGTCTCGCCCAGCTAGCTACCTTGGCTAATGAACATCAGCGAACGGCCCAGTCCAGTCAAAAAGCCTGGTATGACCATAAAGCCAGGACCCGGGACTTTATGGACAAGTGTTCATGATTATTGTAACCCCTGCCACTGTACAAGGAACTATAAACAAGTGGAGCAATGTGGGCTAAAGTGAGCAGAGGTCTGTGTAGACCTCATAGCGTGCCCACTTATTATGAGGGGGAGAGGTTGTGATGGTGTGATATGCTATGTGGGGATCATTTTTGTGTATATTTATATTTTACTTATTTTCATGCTGTTCTCTTGTACTTATTTGCTAATTGATGAATGGCTGTTGCTGCCATCTGATATCAGCCCCCACAGTTCTGTATTGTTTGCTAATATGCTAATGACATGTTGACCTCCCTTGCTGAAACAATGAGCCCCTGAGACCTTCCCCCTCCTGACCTGTGAATGAGGAGGGAGACTTGTAAATATCAGGGAGGGGAGACACAGATCAGTCCTGTGTGAAATGATGATGTGTTCACAGCATCTCAGAGAGAAAGAAGCGAATATGGACTGTTATCCTCTGCTGGATTGTTGGACTCTCACCTCCCAGGGCTTTTATCTTCTTACTGAACTGTATTCGAATTCTGGACTATTTTATCCTTTGTGTGGTGGATCGTATATGGACCTTTCGTATTTTTGCCTAAATAAAGGTTTTGGAGTTGCTCACTATTCTCTTGCTCTGTTGATTGTATGGTACCGGAGAAGGACCCCGTGACAACTGGTGGCAGCGGTGGGATCAACAGAGCGTAACGTAATGGAGAACCATCCACAGAGTCCATAAATTGTACTGTATCCAGTTTACAGGAGAGAGCCAGAGACCTGGGCCTGAACTACCAGGGACTGACTAAAGAGGCCTTAATTGAGCTACTGGTGGGTGCCAGCCAGACCACCTACTCCCATATGTCTGAAGGACGAGCACTGGAGACGAGGACCCCCACCCCAAAAAGCCAGTGGGTGGTGTGGTATGAAGAAAAGATGGCGGTTCTGGGCCCAGACGTCTCTCAGGAGAATAAGGAGGAGGCTGCCCGCCGGGCACAGCGGAGACAAGAAGCAATGGAGCTGGAAAGAGGGAGTAACGCGATGTGGAATGTAAACCCCACGATCCAGGAGTCTGTACGGATCACCCGGACAGAGTTTAAGCCATTTGATGAGGCTTCCGGAGATGTGGATGGGTTCTTCAAGGACTTTGAGCAGCAGTGTGCTGTGATGGAGGTGCCCCATTCTGGCTGGATGCGTTTGTTAGTGGGACTCCTGAACGGTAGCATGGCGGAGGCTTACCGAACCATTGACTCCCAGTGGAACCTGGATTATAACATTGTATAGTGGACTATCCTGGATTACCATGCTATCACCCCAGACTCATATAGGGCCAAGTTCCGAGACCTCCCATGCACCACGGGGGGATCGTTTATGTTTTCACCCTTCTGGATCCAGTGGATCACGCACAGATTAAGGAAGCTAGATAGAAGTAAAACACCAGCGCCCGATCCCAGGTGATGAATTCCAGAGGACAAGGCTTTAATACTAAGTCCTGGACTCTGTCCTTCACGTCTGTGCTGCTGATTCTGCAGGCGGCTCCTTGGAATATGACGGAGCCTCCATACTTAGTGCTGTCGGCCTTCCGTCTTCTCTAGATTTAGGCGCACGTCCAGTGTCAGTGGTACGGGCATCGTCAGGACGCAGCGGTCCGTGCACCCGGATGCACCGAGTCATCGTGCTGCCATATAATGACGACACAACATATAGGACATGAGCCGGCCAGCTGTGCGGGCTGCAGGGCGGAGGAGTTATCACACCCTGCACCCAGCACAGGCTGCACACGGGTCACTTATCTATCCATCGTCACTCCTGATGGCCACCGCCAAACTTTACAACCCAGTGGCAAACACAGAGACCGAGGAAGGCGACACCGAGGAACGCACACCAGGGAGGGACACCGTGCGATGCTCTGCAGCTGCTGTGTGATTACAGCTCCCGGCAGATGTACACCGCTGTCAGCACACGGGCAGGGGGCAAAGTCACCAAACTGCCCCCATGTCTAATGGCAGAATACTACAGTGGTCTGCAGTACCACAGCCACCCACAAGGAGGCGCAGTGCACCTGACATTCAACCCAGTCACCCATCATTAGTGCCCTGCACAGGGCAGGATCCTGTACACCAACCTGACCCTAAACATGTTACAAAACTACAAATACCAGCATGCCCTAACAGCTGCAGATTCCTGGAAGCTGGACCATTCAATTGAAGACCTCTGCCCTAGACACAAAGAGCAAGAGAACTCACATCCTGTATTATACCCCAGAGCTGCACTCACTATTCTGTTCTCAGTCAATGTCAAGATGTATGGCGATGCAGGGAGGAGAGCATGATACATATTTAATCCTGGCAGCCAGATACAGCAACAAAGAAATAAAACGGACAGAAGTGAGCAGGAAGAGGCACTAAAATATCTATATGCTCAAGAAAGTACTCAGACAGCGCCACCTAATGGTGAAGTATAGAACTGTGAAGAGACAACACCAGTCAGTGAAGTCTCTGCAGAGCATTGCCCCTCTACCTCCCGAGCACTGACATATGTGACAGATCCTGCAGATTATTACACCACGGACAGCGCTCACAGTCCTGCAAAACTGATCTCTTCTCTTGGTTGCCGTGGGTTACAGTGCACCACTGCGCTATCTAATCAAGCAGCCGAAAGATCAATATCCACTTTATATCACATTTAACCCTTTAAACCTCAACTGAAGAAAAACAATTTTAGTATTTTTTTTCAATTCAAATTTCTCTATGGCAAAAAAATACACAGGAAAAAAGAGAAGGAGCGATAATTGCAACTAAAGAACATAAAGTGCAAACGTAAGACACGATATTATCAGACAAACAGGAGGTACTAAATGATCAGCAATAACCAAGCTATACTATAGAAGATAAAGGAACATATAACTACTATAATACTGCCCCTATGTACAAGAATATAACTACTATAATACTGTCCCCTATGTACAAGAATATAACTACTATAATACTGTCCCCTATGTACAAGAATATAACTACTATAATACTGCCCCTATGTACAAGAATATAACTACTATAATACTGCCCCTATGTACAAGAATATAACTACTATAATACTGCTCCTATGTACAAGAATAGAACTACTATAATACTGCCCCTATGTACAAGAATATAACTACTATAATACTGCCCCTATGTACAAGAATATAACTACTATAATACTGCTCCTATGTACAAGAATATAACTACTATAATACTGCCCCCTATGTACAAGAATATAACTACTATAATACTGCCCCTATGTACAAGAATATAACTACTATAATACTGCCCCTATGTACAAGAATATAACTACTATAATACTGCTCCTATGTACAAGAATATAACTACTATAATACTGCTCCTATGTACAATAATATAACTACTATAATACTGCCCCTATGTACAAGAATATAACTACTATAATACTGCTCCTATGTACAAGAATATAACTACTATAATACTGCTCCTATGTACAAGAATATAACTACTATAATACTGCTCCTATGTACAAGAATATAACTACTATAATACTGCTCCTATGTACAAGAATATAACTACTATAATACTGCTCCTATGTACAAGAATATAACTACTATAATACTGCCCCTATGTACAAGAATATAACTACTATACTACTGCCCCTATGTACAAGAATATAACTACTATAATACTGCCCCCTATGTACAAGAATATAACTACTATAATACTGCCCCTATGTACAAGAATATAACTACTATAATACTCCCCTATGTACAAGAATATAACTACTATAATACTGCTCCTGTGTACAAGAATATAACTACTATAATACTGCCCCCTATGTACAAGAATATAACTACTATAATACTGCTCCTATGTACAAGAATATAACTACTATAATACTCCCCTATGTACAAGAATATAACTACTATAATACTGCTCCTGTGTACAAGAATATAACTACTATAATACTGCCCCTATGTACAAGAATATAACTACTATAATACTGCCCCTATGTACAAGAATATAACTACTATACTACTGCCCCTATGTACAAGAATATAACTACTATAATACTGCCCCCTATGTACAAGAATATAACTACTATAATACTGCCCCTATGTACAAGAATATAACTACTATAATACTCCCCTATGTACAAGAATATAACTACTATAATACTGCTCCTGTGTACAAGAATATAACTACTATACTACTGCCCCTATGTACAAGAATATAACTACTATAATACTGCTCCTATGTACAAGAATATAACTACTATAATACTGCCCCTATGTACAAGAATATATCTACTATAATACTGCCCCTATGTACAAGAATATAACTACTATAATACTGCCTCCTATGTACAAGAATATAACTACTATAATACTGCTCCTATGTACAAGAATATAACTACTATAATACTGCCCCTATGTACAAGAATATAACTACTATAATACTGCTCCTATGTACAATAATATAACTACTATAATACTGCCCCTATGTACAAGAATATATCTACTATAATACTGCCCCTATGTACAAGAATATAACTACTATAATACTGCCTCCTATGTACAAGAATATAACTACTATAATACTGCCCCTATGTACAAGAATATAACTACTATAATACTGCTCCTATGTACAATAATATAACTACTATAATACTGCCCCTATGTACAGAATATAACTACTATAATACTGCTCCTATGTACAAGAATATAACTACTATAATACTGCCCCCTATGTACAAGAATATAACTACTATAATACTGCCCCTATGTACAAGAATATATCTACTATAATACTGCTCCTATGTACAAGAATATAACTACTATAATACTGCTCCTATGTACAATAATATAACTACTATAATACTGTCCCCTATGTACAAGAATATAACTACTATAATACTGCTTCTATGTACAAGAATATAACTACTATAATACTGTACCTATGTACAGGAATATAACTACTATAATACTGCCTCATATGTACAGGAATATAACTACTATAATACTGCCCCTATATACAAGAATATAACTACTATAATACTGCTCCTATGTACAAGAATATAACTAATATAATACTGCCCCTATGTACAAGAATATAACTACTATAATACTGCCCCTATGTACAGGAATATAACTACTATAATACTGCCCCTATGTACAAGAATATAACTACTATAATACTGCTCCTATGTACAAGAATATAACTAATATAATACTGCCCCTATGTACAAGAATATAACTACTATAATACTGCCCCTATGTACAGGAATATAACTACTATAATACTGCCCCTATGTACAAGAATATAACTACTATAATACTGTCCCCTATGTACAAGAATATAACTACTATAATACTGCTTCTATGTACAAGAATATAACTACTATAATACTGTACCTATGTACAGGAATATAACTACTATAATACTGCCTCATATGTACAGGAATATAACTACTATAATACTGCCCCTATGTACAAGAATATAACTACTATACTACTGCCCCTATGTACAAGAATATAACTACTATAATACTGCTCCTATGTACAAGAATATAACTACTATAATACTGCCCCTATGTACAAGAATATAACTACTATAATACTGCTCCTATGTACAAGAATATAACTACTATACTACTGCCCCTATGTACAAGAATATAACTGCTATACTACTGCTCCTATGTACAAGAATATAACTACTATAATACTGCTCCTATGTACAAGAATATAACTACTATAATACTGCTCTCTATGTACAAGATTATAACTACTATAATACTGTCCCCTATGTACAAGAATATAACTACTATAATACTGCTCCTATGTACAAGAATATAACTACTATAATACTGCTCTCTATGTACAAGATTATAACTACTATAATACTGCCCCTATGTACAAGAATATAACTACTATAATACTGCTCCTATGTACAAGAATATAACTACTATAATACTGCCCCCTATGTACAAGAATATAACTACTATAATACTGCTCCTATATACAAGAATATAACTACTATAATACTACCCCTATATACAAGAATATAACTACTATAATACTGCCCCTATGTACAAGAATATAACTACTATACTACTGCCCCCTATGTACAAGAATATAACTACTATAATACTGCCCCTATGTACAAGAATATAACTACTATACTACTGCCCCCTATGTACAAGAATATAACTACTATAATACTGCCCCTATGTACAAGAATATAACTACTATAATACTACACTATAGCACTACAGTGTTTAGTGACAGCGTTTACCTTTCATCATTTCTTCTTGGTACACTTGTATTTACACAGCAAGGCTATGTGCACATGTAGGAAACTGCACAGAAACTGCATCAAATCTGTAGATGCAGATTTAGTGCAGAAAATTCTGCACCACATTTCCTACGTGTGCACATAGCCTAAGAATACAGTGAGATGTATAAGTACCGTATTATACCACACAGGTAACAAGGATTATCATTTTCATAGATAAGTTGACACATGGTCAATAACAAACAGAAGCAGATGCGTAGTTGGCTTAAATCTAGGTGAGATTCTGGAAGAGTTTAACGTCACAGGTCGCACATGGCGAGACTGAGCGCAGCAACAAGACACGAGGCATTTATAGTGCATCAAGAATGTAAAATACAAAGATTTATAGGCAGACTGGAGTTAAAGATGTGCACCAAGAAATCAGCAATGTTGGGAACCATAGACGGAGAGTTCGGCCAAGGGAAGTTAGTGCAGCAGATGAAAGACACGTGATGTCAGATCTCTTCTAAGTCAGATGCACAGCAGTGCCATTAGCACCAGAAGACACCAGTACGACCAGCTGCACCCATATAGTTTTCAGCAAAGTCTGACCAGAAATTTTCTTCATGGAAGAATTTTAGCCAAAAGGGGTTGGAATGTGAAATATTCAGCTGCACCAAAAGGGCTGGAGACTGGCAGAATGATGAGGGTCTGCAGGAACAGTAAAGCATGGTGGAGGCTCCTATAAGGTTAAGGCTGCAATTTATCAGATGTAGTTGGGGATTTAGTCAGGATTAATGGTGTCCTCAATAGTGATAAATCCTCCAGCATGTAATAACCATCAGGAGGCGTCTGGTTGGCTTCAAATGTATTTTGCAGCCAAATAACAACCCCAAACATCCAGCCAATGTCATAACTAGGAGTCCTGGAAATGATCAACCGCCCCACAGATCCCTGATCTCACCTCGTCTCGTCTGTCTGGGATCACATGAAGAGACAGAAGGATCCGCACGAGCCTCATACACAGAAGATCTGGGGTCAGTGATACAAGATGTTTGGCACAACGTCCTGCGAGATCCTCCATAACCTGCGTACAAGTGACGAGAAATTAACATTCCCCTTCATTCAATTAGCATTTTGTTAATTACTATTATCAGCTCTATTTATGGAGGGCCTTACTCCGCAGCATTTATTCCACACCTGCCACAGTTCTGTGTATATTCACTGCTCAAAAAAATAATGGTAACGCCAAGTCAATCACACTTCTAAAATAGCTGCTAGTTCACCCATTGTTTGCTGCAAGCCCTGCCCCATAGAGTTCTCCTCATATACTCTGTCCACAACCCGTCAATTTATAATTTTCATGTCCGTGCATTTTATATTTACTAACATGTTTTGTTTTCTTCACTTACTTATTTTTGTGTAGTTGGAGTCTTTTTGGCCATGTTCGGTCTTGTTTCAGGGGAGAGGGCCACCAGGTGGACATTTGAAACAACTAATGTGATTATGGACAAGAAGAAAAGTGGGGATTTTCCCATCTTCACACATAGACAAATATATGGACTACTGATATACAAAGTTCTGCTATGAATGAATATGTCTCCATTATTCCAGGTTTCCACCCTTTTCCCTTCCCTATTTAATTGCTGTCTCTCATGGCACAGTGTATTTGGCACCTAAGGTATGTGTAATGTGAACAGAGTAAATATCCCTAATTGTCCCCTTCTTTCCATAAGGGGTCACCTCACACTGACTTTCACGCACAATATGGGATTCCTACAGTCGTGGCCAAAAGTATTGACACCCCTGCAATTCTGTCAGATAATACTCAGTTTCTTCCTGAAAATGATTGCAATCACAAATTCTTTGGTATTATTATCTTCATTTAATTTGTCTTAAATGAAAAAAACACAAAAGAGAATGAAGCAAAAAGCAAAACATTGATCATTTCACACAAAACTCCAAAAATGGGCCAGACAAAAGTATTGGCACCCTCAGCCTAATACTTGGTTGCACAACCTTTAGCCAAAATAACTGCGACCAACCGCTTCCGGTAACCATCAATGAGTTTCTTACAATGCTCTGCTGGAATTTTAGACCATTCTTCTTTGGCAAACTGCTCCAGGTCCCTGATATGTGAAGGGTGCCTTCTCCAAACTGCCATTTTCAGATCTCTCCACAGGTGTTCTATGGGATTCAGGCCTGGACTCATTGCTGCCACCTTAGAAGTCTCCAGTGCTTTCTCTCAAACCATTTTCTAGTGCTTTTTGAAGTGTGTTTTGGGTCATTGTCCTGCTGGAAGACCCATGACCTCTGAGGGAGACCCAGCTTTCTCACACTGGGCCCTACATTATGCAGCAAAATTTGTTGGTAGTCTTCAGACTTCATAATGCCATGCACACGGTCAAGCAGTCCAGTGCCAGAGGCAGCAAAGCAACCCCAAAACATCAGGGAACCTCCGCCATGTTTGACTGTAGGGACAGTGTTCTTTTCTTTGAATGCCTCTTTTTCTCTCCTGTAAACTCTATGTTGATGCCTTTGCCCAAAAAGCTCTACTTTTGTCTCATCTGACCAGAGAACATTCTTCCAAAACGTTTTAGGCTTTTTCAGGTAAGTTTTGGCAAACTCCAGCCTGGCTTTTTTATGTTTCGGGGTAAGAAGTGGGGTCTTCCTGGGTTTCCTACCATACAGTCCCTTTTCATTCAGATGCCGACGGATAGTACGGGTTGACACTGTTGTACCCTCGGACTGCAGGGCAGCTTGAACTTGTTTGGATGTTAGTCGAGGTTCTTTATCCAACATCCGCACAATCTTGCGTTGAAATCTCTTGTCAATTTTTCTTTTCCGTCCACATCTAGGGAGGTTAGCCACAGTGCCATGGGCTTTACACTTCTTGATGACACTGCGCACGGTAGACACAGGAACATTCAGGTCTTTGGAGATGGACTTGTAGCCTTGAGATTGCTCATGCTTCCTCACAATTTGGTTTCTCAAGTCCTCAGACAGTTCTTTGGTCTTCTTTCTTTTCTCCATGCTCAATGTGGTACACACAAGGACACAGGACAGAGATGAGTCAACTTTAATCCATGTCAACTGGCTGCAACTGTGATTTAGTTATTGCCAACACCTGTCAGGTGCCACAGGGAAGTTACAGGTGCTGTTAATTACACTAATTACAGAAGCATCACATGATTTTTCGAATGGTGCCAATATTTTTGTCCACCCCCTTTTTTATGTTTGGTGTGGAATTATATCCAATTTGGCTTTAGGACAATTCTTTTTGTGTTTTTTCATTTAATACAAATTAAATGAAGATAATAATACCAAAGAATTTGTGTTTGCAATCATTTTCAGGAAGAAACTGAGTATTATCTAACAGAATTGCAGGGGCGTCAATACTTTTGGCCACAACTGTATAATATAACACTTGGAATATCAGTTTTTAGCACATTGCCCTTTAATTAGAACATACCCAATGACACCGCTTCATGCACAATTACAGTGACCCACGACGCAGGAATTTCATTCCGTTTTCTCCAGCGACCATATAACTCACGGTGTGCGTGCGTCGGAGTCCCTTTCGGCTCATCTCTCTCACGGTCCTACTTGTGCCATCTGGCACCGGCCGCCTCACGTGACCATACGTTTTCCCACCTACAAAGAATGGCGAGGTCTATAGTTTTTAGCGTTGGTACAACTTCATCCGTGAGAGACAGAATCTAAAAAAAAATATCCAGAAAATCACATTGTAGGATTGTTACATAATTTACATTTTATTGCATGAAATAAGTATTTGATACAATAAAAAAATCAGACCTTAATATTTGGTCCAGAAACCTTTGTTTGCAGTTAGAGGTCAGATGTTTCCTGTGGTTCTTGACCAGGTGTACACACACTGCAGCAGGGATTTTGGCCCCTTCCTCCATACAGATCTTTCAGGTTTCGGGGCTGTTGCTGGGTAACATGTAGTTTCATCTCCCTCCAAATATTTTCTATTGGGTTCAGGTCTGGAGATTGGCTTGGCCACTCCAGGACCGTGAAATGCTTCTTACTGTGCTGCTCCTTAGTTGCTCTGGCTGTGTGTTTCGGGTCGTTTTCATGATGGAAGAACCAGCCACGACCCATCTTCAATGCTCTTACTGAGGGAAGGACATTGTTGGCCAAAATCTCGCGATACATGATCCCATCCAACCTCCCTTCAACACGGTGCAGTTTTCCTGTCCCCTTTGCAAACCCCCCTCCCCCATAAAGTATGATGTTTCCCCCACCATGCTTCACAGTTTGGACCTTGTTCTTGGACTAGTACTCATCCTTCTTCCTCAAACACGGTGAGTGGATTTGATACCTATTTTGGTTTCATCTGACCTTTTCCCATGGCTCCTCTGGATCATCCAGATGGTCATTGGTCAGGGGATGCTCCAGCAAGGCTGGAATTGGGCAGGTTAATCTTTGCGAAGGACGAATGAATCAAGCGGCATACAAGGTTATCCTGGAAAAACAGCTGATTCTTTCTGCTCAGGCAACGTTCCCAAACTGTGAGGACTGGGTTTTCCAGCAGGACAATCCTCCATGCCACACAGCTAGGTCAATCAAGGTGTGGATGAAGGACCACATCACATCCCTGTCATGGCCGCCCAATCTCCAGACCTGAACCTCATTGAAAACCTCTGGAATGTAATCAGGAGGAAGATGGATCGTCACAAGCCCTCAAACACAGAAGAACGGCTGACATTATTGTACCAGGAGCCGTGTGAGAGACTGGAGGAAAGCTGCCAAGACGCAGGAAAGCTGAGATTAACAATCATGGGTATTCCACACAACATTGATTTCTGAACTCTTCCTGAGGTAGAACATTAGTATTGTTGTTTCTAAATGATTATGAACTTGATTTTTTGCATTAGTTGAGGTCTGCATTTTTTTTGTTATTTTCACCATTTCTCATTTTCAAAAAATAAATACAAAATTTATTGCTTAGAACTTCGGAGATGTTGTCAGTAGTTTATAGAATAAAAGAACAATTTACATCTTACTCAAAAATATAAAGAGAAAATCAGAGAAACTGAACATTCTTCAGTGGTCTCTTCATTTTTGCCAGAGCTGTGTATATATATATATATATATATATATATATATATTGCCCAGTCACGTAGTATATTGCTCAGCCACGTAGTATATAGCAGGGCCACGTAGTATAGAGACTTAAAAAAAAAAAAAAACACATATACTCACCTATAGCCCCTTGAAGTCCTGCTATACTCACCATCCGCCGCCTTTCCCGCTCCTCTCCACGCTCCCGGGACCGCTCCATTGCAAGCGGCAGCTTCCGGTCCCAGGGCTGGTGTGAGCAGGACCTATGATGACGTCGCGGACAAATGACCGTGACGTCACGGCAGGTCCTTCTCGCACACCAGCCCTGGGACGAGACCGGAAGCTGCCGCTTGCAATGGAGCGATCCACGGAGTGTGGCGAGGAGCGAGATAGGCGGTGGAGGGTGAGTATAGGTTTTTTTTTTTTTATTATTATTGATGCTGCATTGGCAGCATCAATAGTAAATAGTTGGGGACACACAGGGTTAATAGCAGCGGTAACGGAGTGAGTTACACCGCGGGCCGTTACCGCTGCCATTAACCCTGTGTGAGCTGTGAGTGGAGGGGATTACGGAGCGGGCGCCGGGCAGTGAGTGCAGGGGAGGGACTAATCGGACTGTGCCTGTCGCTGATTGGTCGCAGCAGCCATGACAGGCAGCTGCTGAGACCAATCAGCGAACGAATAACCGTGATAGGACAGACAGACAGACGGAAGTGACCCTTACACAATTATATATATACTAGATTGTGGCCCGATTCTAACGCATCGGGTATTCTAGAATATGCATGTCCCCGTAGTATATGGACAATGATGATTCCAGAATTCGCGGCACACTGTGCCCGTCGCTGATTGGTCGAGGCAACCTTTATGACATCATCGTCGCCATGGCAACCATTATGACATCTACGTCGATACTGTGCCCGTCGCTGAATCAGAAACGTGAGATGTCTACGTCCTTTATGACATCATCGTCGCTGTGCCCGTTGCTGATTGGTCGAGGCCTGGCGGCCTCGACCAATCAGAGACGCAGGATTTCTACGTCGATGCTGTGCCAATCTCTGATTGGTCGAGGCCGCCAGGCCTGGCGGCCTCGACCAATCAGAGACGCGGGATTTCCAGGACAGACAGACAGACGGGAAAACCCTTAGACAATTATATATATAGATAGATATGTGACAGGGTCACTGGCAGTGTATGAAGGGAGATAGGTGTCACTGCGCATATTATCATCAGTGATGTAAAGCCAGAATAGTTTTTCCCTAGTACACCATGTAGTGATATGGTTATGTTATGGGCTGGTTTTATTGGACCACCATTAACCCCTTTCTGACCTCGGACGGGATAGTACGTCCGAGGTCAGAAGCCCCTTTTTGATGCGGGCTCCGGCGGTGAGCCCGCACCAAAGCCGGGACATGTCAGCTGTATTGAACAGCTGGCATGTGACCGTAATAGGCGCGGGCAGAATCGCGATGTGCCCGCACCTATTAACTAGTTAAATGCCGCTGTCAAACGCAGACAGCGGCATTCAACTACCGCATCCAGCCAGGCAGCTGGAAATGACGTCATCGCCGACCCCCGTCACATGATCGGAGGTCGGCGATGCTTCAGAATAGTAACCATAGAGGTCCTTGAGACCTCTATGGTTACTGATCACCGGTGGCTGTGAGCGCCACCCTGTGGTCGGCGCTCACAGCACACCTCCATTTCTGCTACATAGCAGCGATCAGCAGATCGCTGCTATGTAGCAGAGCCGATCGTGTTGTGCCTGCTTCTAGCCTCCCATGGAGGCTATTGAAGCATGGCAAAAGTAAAAAAAAAAAGTTTAAAAAAATGTGAAAAAAATAAAAAAAAATATAAAATTTTAAATCACCCCCCTTTCGTCCCAATCGAAATAAATCAATAAAAAAAAAAAAAATCAAACCTACACATATTTGGTATCGCCGCATTCAGAATTGCCCGGTCTATCAATAAAAAGAAAAGCATTAACCCGATCGCTAAACAGCGTAGCGAGAAAAAAATTCGTAACGCCAGAATTATGTTTTTCGGTCGCCGCAACATTGCATTAAAATGTAATAACAGGCGATCAAAAGAACGTATCTGCACCAAAATGGTATCATTAAAAACGTCATCTCAGCACGCAAAAAATATGCCCTCAACCGACGCCAGATCATGAAAAATGGAGACGCTACAGGTATCGGAAAATGGCGTAACTTTTATTTTTTTTTAGCAAAGTTTGGAATTTTTTTTCACCACTTAGGTAAAAAATAACCTAGTCATGTTTGGTGTCTATGAGCTCGTACTGACCTGGAGAATCATAATGGCAGGTCAGTTTTAACATTTAGCGAACCTAGCAAAAAAAGCCAAACAAAAAACAAGTGTGGGATTGCACTTTTTTTGCAATTTCACTGCACTTGGAATTTTTTTCCCATTTTCTAGTACACGACATGCTAAAACCAATGATGTCGTTCAAAAGTACAACTCGTCCAGCAAAAAATAAGCCCTCACATGGCCAAATTGACGGAAATATAAAAAAAATTATGGCTCTGGGAAGGAGGGGAGTGAAAAACGAAAAATCTCAAGGTCATGAAGGGGTTAAGCATGTGGGAGGGGGTCCACTTTATCTCCACGTGCAGAGCCCTGCCAGGACCTGTGTGATGTCAAGGTCAATGGAGTCAGTGAGTGTAGTGTCTTGAGAGCAAAAACTCACACGTAGCTCCCGGAGTGTATACAGGAGGGGGGTATATATCTGTGTATATAGGGGGCAGTGTATATACTCCCACTTAGCTCCCGGAGTGTATACAGGAGGAGGTATATATCTGTGTATATAGGGGGCAGTGTATATACTCCCACTTAGCTCCTGGAGTGTATACAGGAGGAGGTATATATCTGTGTATATAGGGGGCAGTGTATATACTCCCACTTAGCTCCCGGAGTGTATACAGGAGGGGGGTATATATCTGTGTATATAGGGGGCAGTGTATATACTCCCACTCAGCTCCCGGAGAGTATACAGGAGGGGGGTATATATGTGTGTATATAGGGGGCAGTGTATATACTCCCACTCAGCTCCCGGAGTGTATACAGGAGGGGGGTATATATGTGTGTATATAGGGGGCAGTGTATATACTCCCACTCAGCTCCCGGAGTGTATACAGGAGGAGGTATATATCTGTGTATATAGGGGGCAGTGTATATACTCCCACTCAGCTCCCGGAGTGTATACAGGAGGGGGGTATATATGTGTGTATATAGGGGGCAGTGTATATACTCCCACTCAGCTCCCGGAGTGTATACAGGAGGGGGGTATATATGTGTGTATATAGGGGGCAGTGTATATACTCCCACTCAGCTCCCGGAGTGTATACAGGAGGAGGTATATATCTGTGTATATAGGGGGCAGTGTATATACTCCCACTCAGCTCCCGGAGTGTATACAGGAGGGGGGTATATATGTGTGTATATAGGGGGCAGTGTATACACTCCCACTCAGCTCCCGGAGGAGCTAAGGACTGAGTGATAACTGCAGGTTTGGACTGTTTTGTTTATTTTACCGTTATGCCAGCCAGGCTGTTTATTTGCTGAACTCCGCCAAGGATTATGCCATCCACAATAAACCAGCAGGTGAGCTGCCACCAGTATGGTTCATGTGTCTACCTGGTAAAGCAGCTGAACACATATTGGGGAGCACACACAGTCCCCCATCCTCTCCTCACAATGGGGGCCCAGTCCCCGATCTTCTCACATTGGGTGCACACGGTCCCCCGTCCTCTCCTCACATTGGGGGCACACGGTCCCCCGTCCTCTCCTCACATTGGGGGCACACGGTCCCCCGTCCTCTTCCTCACACTGGGGGCACACGGTCCCCCGTCCTCTTCCTCACACTGGGGGCACACGGTCCCCCGTCCTCTTCCTCACACTGGGGGCACACGGTCCCCCGTCCTCTTCCTCACACTGGGGGCACACGGTCCCCCGTCCTCTTCCTCACACTGGGGGCACACGGTCCCCCGTCCTCTTCCTCACACTGGGGGCACACGGTCCCCCGTCCTCCCCTCACATTGGGGCCACACGGTCCCCCGTCCTCTCCTCACACTGAGGGCACACGGTCCCCCGTCCTCCCCTCACACTGGGGGCACACGGTCCCCCGTCCTCTCCTCACATTGGGGGCACACGGTCCCCCGTCCTCCCCCCACACTGGGGGCACACGGTCCCCCGTCCTCTCCTCACATTGGGGGCACACGGTCCCCCGTCCTCTCCTCACATTGGGGGCACACGGTCCCCCGTCCTCTTCCTCACACTGGGGGCGCACGGTCCCCCGTCCTCTTCCTCACACTGGGGGCACACGGTCCCCCGTCCTCTTCCTCACACTGGGGGCACACGGTCCCCCGTCCTCTTCCTCACACTGGGGGCACACGGTCCCCCGTCCTCCCCTCACATTGGGGCCACACGGTCCCCCGTCCTCTCCTCACATTGAGGGCACACGGTCCCCCGTCCTCCCCTCACATTGGGGGCACACGGTCCCCCGTCCTCTCCTCACACTGGGGGCACACGGTCCCCGTCCTCTCCTCACACTGGGGGCACACGGTCACCCGTCCTCTCCTCACACTGAGGGCACACGGTCCCCCGTCCTCCCCTCACATTGGGGGCACACGGTCCCCCGTCCTCTCCTCACATTGGGGGCACACGGTCCCCCGTCCTCCCCTCACACTGGGGGCACACGGTCCCCCGTCCTTTCCTCACACTGGGGGCACACGGTCCCCGTCCTCTCCTCACACTGGGGGCACACGGTCCCCCGTCCTCTCCTCACACTGAGGGCACACGGTCCCCCGTCCTCCCCTCACATTGGGGGCACACGGTCCCCCGTCCTCTCCTCACATTGGGGGCACACGGTCCCCCGTCCTCCCCTCACACTGGGGGCACACGGTCCCCCGTCCTTTCCTCACACTGGGGGCACACGGTCCCTCGTCCTCTCCTCACACTGGGGGCACACGGTCCCCCGTCCTGTCCTCACACTGGGGGCACACGGTCCCCCGTCCTCTCCTCACACTGGGGGCACACGGTCCCCCGTCCTCCCCTCACATTGGGGGCACACGGTCCCTCGTCCTCTTCCTCACACTGGGGGCACACGGTCCCCCGTCCTCCCCTCACACTGGGGGCACACGGTCCCCCGTCCTCCCCTCACACTGGGGGCACACGGTCCCCCGTCCTCCCCTCACACTAGGGGCACACGGTCCCCCGTCCTCCCCTCACACTGGGGGCACACGGTCCCCCGTCCTCCCCTCACACTGGGGGCACACGGTCCCTCGTCCTCCCCTCACACTGGGGGCACACGGTCCCCCGTCCTCCCCTCACACTGGGGGCACACGGTCCCCCGTCCTCCCCTCACACTGGGGGCACACGGTCCACCGTCCTCCCCTCACACTGGGGGCACACGGTCCCTCGTCCTCTCCTCACACTGGGGGCACACGGTCCCTCGTCCTCTCCTCACACTGGGGGCACACGGTCCCTCGTCCTCTCCTCACACTGGGGGCACACGGTCCCCCGTCCTCTCCTCACACTGGGGGCACACGGTCCCCGTCCTCTCCTCACACTGGGGGCACACGGTCCCCCGTCCTCTCCTCACACTGGGGGCACACGGTCCCCCGTCCTCCCCTCACACTGGGGGCACACGGTCCCCCGTCCTCCCCTAACACTGGGGGCACACGGTCCCCCGTCCTCCCCTCACACTGGGGGCACACGGTCCCCCGTCCTCCCCTCACACTGGGGGCACACGGTCCCCCGTCCTCCCCTCACACTGGGGGCACACGGTCCCCCGTCCTCCCCTCACACTGGGGGCACACGGTCCCCCGTCCTCCCCTCACACTGGGGGCACACGGTCCCCCGTCCTCCCCTCACACTGGGGGCACACGGTCCCTCGTCCTCTCCTCACACTGGGGGCACACGGTCCCTCGTCCTCTCCTCACACTGGGGGCACACGGTCCCTCGTCCTCTCCTCACACTGGGGGCACACGGTCCCTCGTCCTCTCCTCACACTGGGGGCACACGGTCCCTCGTCCTCTCCTCACACTGGGGGCACACGGTCCCCCGTCCTCTCCTCACACTGGGGCACACGGTCCCCCGTCCTCTCCTCACACTGGGGGCACACGGTCCCCGTCCTCTCCTCACACTGGGGGCACACGGTCCCCGTCCTCTCCTCACACTGGGGCACACGGTCCCTCGTCCTCTCCTCACACTGGGGGCACACGGTCCCCCGTCCTCCCCTCACACTGGGGCACACGGTCCCTCGTCCTCTCCTCACACTGGGGGCACACGGTCCCCCGTCCTCTCCTCACACTGGGGGCACACGGTCCCCCGTCCTCTTCCTCACACTGGGGGCACACGGTCCCCCGTCCTCCCCTCACATTGGGGGCACACGGTCCCTCGTCCTCTCCTCACACTGGGGGCACACGGTCCCTCGTCCTCTCCTCACACTGGGGGCACACGGTCCCCCGTCCTCTCCTCACACTGGGGGCACACGGTCCCCGTCCTCTCCTCACACTGGGGGCACACGGTCCCCCGTCCTCTCCTCACACTGGGGGCACACGGTCCCCCGTCCTCCCCTCACACTGGGGGCACACGGTCCCCCGTCCTCCCCTAACACTGGGGGCACACGGTCCCCCGTCCTCCCCTCACACTGGGGGCACACGGTCCCCCGTCCTCCCCTCACACTGGGGGCACACGGTCCCCCGTCCTCTCCTCACACTGGGGGCACACGGTCCCCGTCCTCTCCTCACACTGGGGGCACACGGTCCCCCGTCCTCTCCTCACACTGGGGGCACACGGTCCCCCGTCCTCCCCTCACACTGGGGGCACACGGTCCCCCGTCCTCCCCTAACACTGGGGGCACACGGTCCCCCGTCCTCCCCTCACACTGGGGGCACACGGTCCCCCGTCCTCCCCTCACACTGGGGGCACACGGTCCCCCGTCCTCCCCTCACACTGGGGGCACACGGTCCCCCGTCCTCCCCTCACACTGGGGGCACACGGTCCCCCGTCCTCCCCTCACACTGGGGGCACACGGTCCCCCGTCCTCCCCTCACACTGGGGGCACACGGTCCCTCGTCCTCTCCTCACACTGGGGGCACACGGTCCCTCGTCCTCTCCTCACACTGGGGGCACACGGTCCCCCGTCCTCCCCTCACACTGGGGGCACACGGTCCCCCGTCCTCCCCTAACACTGGGGGCACACGGTCCCCCGTCCTCCCCTCACACTGGGGGCACACGGTCCCCCGTCCTCCCCTCACACTGGGGGCACACGGTCCCCCGTCCTCCCCTAACACTGGGGGCACACGGTCCCCCGTCCTCCCCTCACACTGGGGGCACACGGTCCCCCGTCCTCCCCTCACACTGGGGGCACACGGTCCCCCGTCCTCCCCTCACACTGGGGGCACACGGTCCCCCGTCCTCCCCTCACACTGGGGGCACACGGTCCCCCGTCCTCCCCTCACACTGGGGGCACACGGTCCCCCGTCCTCCCCTCACACTGGGGGCACACGGTCCCTCGTCCTCTCCTCACACTGGGGGCACACGGTCCCTCGTCCTCTCCTCACACTGGGGGCACACGGTCCCTCGTCCTCTCCTCACACTGGGGGCACACGGTCCCCCGTCCTCCCCTCACATTGGGGGCACACGGTCCCCCGTCCTCTCCTCACATTGGGGGCACACGGTCCCCCGTCCTCCCCTCACACTGGGGGCACACGGTCCCCCGTCCTCCCCTCACACTGGGGGCACACGGTCCCCCGTCCTTTCCTCACACTGGGGGCACACGGTCCCCGTCCTCTCCTCACACTGGGGGCACACGGTCCCCCGTCCTCTCCTCACACTGAGGGCACACGGTCCCCCGTCCTCCCCTCACATTGGGGGCACACGGTCCCCCGTCCTCTCCTCACATTGGGGGCACACGGTCCCCCGTCCTCCCCTCACACTGGGGGCACACGGTCCCCCGTCCTTTCCTCACACTGGGGGCACACGGTCCCTCGTCCTCTCCTCACACTGGGGGCACACGGTCCCCCGTCCTGTCCTCACACTGGGGGCACACGGTCCCCCGTCCTCTCCTCACACTGGGGGCACACGGTCCCCCGTCCTCCCCTCACATTGGGGGCACACGGTCCCTCGTCCTCTTCCTCACACTGGGGGCACACGGTCCCCCGTCCTCCCCTCACACTGGGGGCACACGGTCCCCCGTCCTCCCCTCACACTGGGGGCACACGGTCCCCCGTCCTCCCCTCACACTGGGGGCACACGGTCCCCCGTCCTCCCCTCACACTGGGGGCACACGGTCCCTCGTCCTCCCCTCACACTGGGGGCACACGGTCCCCCGTCCTCCCCTCACACTGGGGGCACACGGTCCCCCGTCCTCCCCTCACACTGGGGGCACACGGTCCACCGTCCTCCCCTCACACTGGGGGCACACGGTCCCTCGTCCTCTCCTCACACTGGGGGCACACGGTCCCTCGTCCTCTCCTCACACTGGGGGCACACGGTCCCTCGTCCTCTCCTCACACTGGGGGCACACGGTCCCCGTCCTCTCCTCACACTGGGGGCACACGGTCCCCCGTCCTCTCCTCACACTGGGGGCACACGGTCCCCCGTCCTCCCCTCACACTGGGGGCACACGGTCCCCCGTCCTCCCCTAACACTGGGGGCACACGGTCCCCCGTCCTCCCCTCACACTGGGGGCACACGGTCCCCCGTCCTCCCCTCACACTGGGGGCACACGGTCCCCCGTCCTCCCCTCACACTGGGGGCACACGGTCCCCCGTCCTCCCCTCACACTGGGGGCACACGGTCCCCCGTCCTCCCCTCACACTGGGGGCACACGGTCCCCCGTCCTCCCCTCACACTGGGGGCACACGGTCCCTCGTCCTCTCCTCACACTGGGGGCACACGGTCCCTCGTCCTCTCCTCACACTGGGGGCACACGGTCCCTCGTCCTCTCCTCACACTGGGGGCACACGGTCCCCCGTCCTCTCCTCACACTGGGGCACACGGTCCCCCGTCCTCTCCTCACACTGGGGGCACACGGTCCCCGTCCTCTCCTCACACTGGGGGCACACGGTCCCCGTCCTCTCCTCACACTGGGGCACACGGTCCCTCGTCCTCTCCTCACACTGGGGGCACACGGTCCCCCGTCCTCCCCTCACACTGGGGCACACGGTCCCTCGTCCTCTCCTCACACTGGGGGCACACGGTCCCCCGTCCTCTCCTCACACTGGGGGCACACGGTCCCCCGTCCTCTTCCTCACACTGGGGGCACACGGTCCCCCGTCCTCCCCTCACATTGGGGGCACACGGTCCCTCGTCCTCTCCTCACACTGGGGGCACACGGTCCCTCGTCCTCTCCTCACACTGGGGGCACACGGTCCCCCGTCCTCTCCTCACACTGGGGGCACACGGTCCCCGTCCTCTCCTCACACTGGGGGCACACGGTCCCCCGTCCTCTCCTCACACTGGGGGCACACGGTCCCCCGTCCTCCCCTCACACTGGGGGCACACGGTCCCCCGTCCTCCCCTAACACTGGGGGCACACGGTCCCCCGTCCTCCCCTCACACTGGGGGCACACGGTCCCCCGTCCTCCCCTCACACTGGGGGCACACGGTCCCCCGTCCTCTCCTCACACTGGGGGCACACGGTCCCCGTCCTCTCCTCACACTGGGGGCACACGGTCCCCCGTCCTCTCCTCACACTGGGGGCACACGGTCCCCCGTCCTCCCCTCACACTGGGGGCACACGGTCCCCCGTCCTCCCCTAACACTGGGGGCACACGGTCCCCCGTCCTCCCCTCACACTGGGGGCACACGGTCCCCCGTCCTCCCCTCACACTGGGGGCACACGGTCCCCCGTCCTCCCCTCACACTGGGGGCACACGGTCCCCCGTCCTCCCCTCACACTGGGGGCACACGGTCCCCCGTCCTCCCCTCACACTGGGGGCACACGGTCCCCCGTCCTCCCCTCACACTGGGGGCACACGGTCCCCCGTCCTCCCCTCACACTGGGGGCACACGGTCCCTCGTCCTCTCCTCACACTGGGGGCACACGGTCCCTCGTCCTCTCCTCACACTGGGGGCACACGGTCCCTCGTCCTCTCCTCACACTGGGGGCACACGGTCCCTCGTCCTCTCCTCACACTGGGGGCACACGGTCCCCCGTCCTCTCCTCACACTGGGGCACACGGTCCCCCGTCCTCTCCTCACACTGGGGGCACACGGTCCCCGTCCTCTCCTCACACTGGGGGCACACGGTCCCCGTCCTCTCCTCACACTGGGGCACACGGTCCCTCGTCCTCTCCTCACACTGGGGGCACACGGTCCCCCGTCCTCCCCTCACACTGGGGCACACGGTCCCTCGTCCTCTCCTCACACTGGGGGCACACGGTCCCCCGTCCTCTCCTCACACTGGGGGCACACGGTCCCCCGTCCTCCCCTCACACTGGGGCACACGGTCCCTCGTCCTCTCCTCACACTGGGGGCACACGGTCCCCCGTCCTCTCCTCACACTGGGGGCACACGGTCCCCCGTCCTCTCCTCACACTGGGGGCACACGGTCCCCTGTCCTCCCCTCACACTGGGGGCACACGGTCCCCCGTCCTCTTCCTCACACTGGGGGCACACGGTCCCCCGTCCTCCCCTCACACTGGGGGCACACGGTCCCCCGTCCTCCCCTCACACTGGGGGCACACGGTCCCCCGTCCTCCCCTCACACTGGGGGTACACGGTCCCCCGTCCTCTCCTCACACTGGGGGCACACGGTCCCCTGTCCTCCCCTCACACTGGGGGATACACGGTCCGCCGTCACCGTCCTGCCTCCTCCTCGGCTCCGGCCGCACTGACTGAGCTGAGGGGCGGTCGCTCGTTCCCTTCAGCTGCGGTGCACGCCGGGAGGCCGCATTGTTCCAGCTGATGCCGCACGGGGTCTCCGGAGCAGCAGGCGCAGGGGCCGGCGCCGCCGCCGTGTGTCCGGGGGGGAGATGCTGCTGTGAAGGCGGCTGCGGAGATGTCATTCCCGGGGCCCGGGCGGCCGGTGCCGGCTCCGCTGTGCTCCGGGGTGTTCGGGGGGATCCTGCCGCCGCCCCTCGGCCACAAGTTCTACTGTCACAACGGCGCCGCCAGCGGAGGAGGAGCGGTGTCAGCCGGGGCCCAACACCCGGGGGCCACACACTGCGCCGGGGAGCCCGAGCCTGACCGGCCCATCGGATACGGAGCGTTCGGGGTGGTGTGGTGAGTGGGGGGCGACGTGCGTGTATATAGGGGGCAGGAGCGGTATATATGTGTGTATATGGGGGGCAGGGTATACAGGAGGGGTATATATGTGTGTATATGGGGGGCAGGGTATACAGGAGGGGTGTATATGTGTGTATATGGGGGGCAGGGTATACAGGAGGGGTATATATGTGTGTATATAGGGGCAGGGTATACAGGAGGGGTATATATGTGTGTATATGGGGGGCAGGGTATACAGGAGGGGTGTATATGTGTGTATATAGGGGGCAGGGTATACAGGAGGGGTGTATATGTGTGTATATAGGGGGCAGGGTATACAGGAGGGGTATATATGTGTGTATATAGGGGGCAGGGTATACAGGAGGGGTATATATGTGTGTATATGGGGGGCAGGGTATACAGGAGGGGTATATATGTGTGTATATAGGGGGCAGGGTATACAGGAGGGGTATATATGTGTGTATATAGGGGGCAGGGTATATATGTGTATATAGGGGCAGGGTATACAGGAGGGGTATATATGTGTATATAGGGGCAGGGTATACAGGAGGGGTATATATGTGTGTATATAGGGGGCAGGGTATGCAGGAGGGGTATATATGTGTGTATATAGGGGGCAGGGTATACAGGAGGGGTATATATGTGTGTATATAGGGGGCAGGGTATATATGTGTATATAGGGGCAGGGTATACAGGAGGGGTATATATGTGTATATAGGGGCAGGGTATACAGGAGGGGTATATATGTGTGTATATAGGGGGCAGGGTATGCAGGAGGGGTATATATGTGTGTATATAGGGGGCAGGGTATGTAGGAGGGGTATATATGTGTGTATATAGGGGGCAGGGTATGTAGGAGGGGTATATATGTGTATATAGGGGCAGGGTATACAGGAGGGGTATATATGTGTGTATATGGGGGGCAGGGTATACAGGAGGGGTATATATGTGTGTATATGGGGGGCAGGGTATACAGGAGGGGTATATATGTGTGTATATGGGGGGCATGGTATGTAGGAGGGGTATATATGTGTGTATATAGGGGGCAGGGTATACAGGAGGGGTATATATGTGTGTATATAGGGGGCAGGGTATACAGGAGGGGTATATATGTGTGTATATAGGGGCAGTGTATACAGGAGGGGTATATATGTGTATATAGGGGCAGTGTATACAGGAGGGGTATATATGTGTGTATATAGGGGCAGTGTATACAGGAGGGGTATATATGTGTATATAGGGGCAGTGTATACAGGAGGGGTATATATGTGTGTATATAGGGGGCAGGGTATGTAGGAGGGGTATATATGTGTGTATATAGGGGGCAGAAGGGGTATATATGTGTGTATATGGGGGGCAGGGTATACAGGAGGGGTATATATCTGTGTATATGGGGGGCAGGGTATGTAGGAGGGGTATATATGTGTGTATATAGGGGGCAGGGTATACAGGAGGGGTATATATGTGTGTATATAGGGGCAGTGTATACAGGAGGGGTCTATATGTGTGTATAGGGGCAGGGTATACAGGAGGGGTATATATCTGTGTATATGGGGGGCAGGGTATACAGGAGGGGTATATATGTGTGTATATGGGGGGCAGGGTATACAGGAGGGGTATATATGTGTGTATATAGGGGGCAGGGTATGTAGGAGGGGTATATATGTGTGTATATAGGGGGCAGGGTATACAGGAGGGGTATATATGTGTGTGTATATAGGGGCAGTGTATACAGGAGGGGTATATATGTGTATATAGGGGCAGGGTATACAGGAGGGGTATATATGTGTATAGGGGCAGGGTATACAGGAGGGGTATATATGTGTGTATATAGGGGGCAGGGTATACAGGAGGGGTATATATGTGTGTTTATAGGAGCAGGGTATATAGGAGCAGTATATTCAGGAGGGGTATATGTGTGTATATAGGGGCAGTGTATACAGGAGGGGTGTATATGTGTATATAGGGGCAGGGTATACAGGAGGGGTATATATGTGTGTATATAGGGGCAGTGTATACAGGAGGGGTGTATATGTGTATATAGGGGCAGGGTATACAGGAGGGGTATATATGTGTGTATATAGGGGCAGGGTATACAGGAGGGGTATATATGTGTGTATATAGGGGCAGTGTATACAGGAGGGGTGTATTTCCAAAGCGTTTGATACCGTGCCGCACAAGAGGTTGGTACACAAAATGAGAATGCTTGGTCTGGGGGAAAATGTGTGTAAATGGGTTAGTAACTGGCTTAGTGATAGAAAGCAGAGGGTGGTTATAAATGGTATAGTCTCTAACTGGGTCGCTGTGACCAGTGGGGTACCGCAGGGGTCAGTATTGGGACCTGTTCTCTTCAACATATTCATTAATGATCTGGTAGAAGGTTTACACAGTAAAATATCGATATTTGCAGATGATACAAAACTATGTAAAGCAGTTAATACAAGAGAAGATAGTATTCTGCTACAGATGGATCTGGATAAGTTGGAAACTTGGGCTGAAAGGTGGCAGATGAGGTTTAACAATGATAAATGTAAGGTTATACACATGGGAAGAGGGAATCAATGTCACCATTACACACTGAACGGGAAACCACTGGGTAAATCTGACAGGGAGAAGGACTTGGGGATCCTAGTTAATGATAAACTTACCTGGAGCAGCCAGTGCCAGGCAGCAGCTGCCAAGGCAAACAGGATCATGGGGTGCATTAAGAGAGGTCTGGATACACATGATGAGAGCATTATACTGCCTCTGTACAAATCCCTAGTTAGACCGCACATGGAGTACTGTGTCCAGTTTTGGGCACCGGTGCTCAGGAAGGATATAATGGAACTAGAGAGAGTACAAAGGAGGGCAACAAAATTAATAAAGGGGATGGGAGAACTACAATACCCAGATAGATTAGCGAAATTAGGATTATTTAGTCTAGAAAAAAGACGACTGAGGGGCGATCTAATAACCATGTATAAATATATAAGGGGACAATACAAATATCTCGCTGAGGATCTGTTTATACCAAGGAAGGTGACGGGCACAAGGGGCCATTCTTTGCGTCTGGAGGAGAGAAGGTTTTTCCACCAACATAGAAGAGGATTCTTTACTGTTAGGGCAGTGAGAATCTGGAATTGTTTGCCTGAGGAGGTGGTGATGGCGAACTCAGTCGAGGGGTTCAAGAGAGGCCTGGATGTCTTCCTGGAGCAGAACAATATTGTATCATACAATTATTAGGTTCTGTAGAAGGACGTAGATCTGGGGATTTATTATGATGGAATATAGGCTGAACTGGATGGACAAATGTCTTTTTTCGGCCTTACTAACTATGTTACTATGTTACTATGTTACTATGTTATATGTGTATATAGGGGCAGGGTATACAGGAGGGGTATATATGTGTGTATATAGGGGCAGTGTATACAGGAGGGGTGTATATGTGTATATAGGGGCAGGGTATACAGGAGGGGTATATATGTGTGTATATAGGGGCAGTGTATACAGGAGGGGTGTATGTGTGTATATAGGGGCAGTGTATACAGGAGGGGTGTATGTGTGTATATAGGGGCAGTGTATACAGGAGGGGTGTATGTGTGTATATAGGGGCAGTGTATACAGGAGGGGTGTATGTGTGTATATAGGGGCAGGGTATACAGGAGGGGTATATATAGGGTCAGTGTATACAGCAGGGGTATATATGTGTATATATAGGGGGCAGTGTATGCAGGAGGGGTATATATGTGTGTATATAGGGGCAGTGTATACAGGAGGGGTATATATGTGTATATATAGGGGCAGTGTATACAGGAGGGGTATATATAGGGAGCAGTGTATACAGGAGGGGTATATATGTGTATATAGGGGGCAGGGTATGCAGGAGGGGTATATATGTGTTTATATAGGGGCAGGGTGTACAGGAGGGGTATATATGTGTATATAGGGGCAGGGTATACAGGAGGGGTATATATGTGTATATAGGGGCAGGGTATACAGGAGGGGTATATATGTGTATATAGGGGCAGGGTATACAGGAGGGGTATATATGTGTGTATATAGGGGCAGGGTATACAGGAGGGGTATATATGTGTATCTATAGGGGCAGTGTATACAGGAGGGTTATATATGTGTGTATATAGGGGCAGTGTATACAGGAGGGGTATATATGTGTATATAGGGGCAGTGTATACAGGAGGGGTATATATGTGTGTATATAGGCAGTGTATACAGGAGGGGTATATATGTGTGTATATAGGGGGCAGTGTATACAGGAGGGGTATATATGTGTGCATATAGGGGCAGGGTATACAGGAGGGGTATATATGTGTGTATATAGGGGCAGGGTATACAGGAGGGGTATATATGTGTGTGTATATAGGGGGCAGGGTATACAGGAGGGGTATATATGTGTGTATATAGGGGGCAGGGTATAAAGGAGGGGTATATATGTGTGTATATAGGGGGCAGGGTATACAGGAGGGGTATATATGTGTATATAGGGGCAGGGTATACAGGAGGGGTATATATGGGGGACAGTGTTTACAGGAGGGATATATATATGGGGGCAGTGTATATAGGAGGGGTATATATGGGGGCAGTGTATACAGGAGGGGTATATACAGTTAGGGCCAGAAATATTTGGACAGTGACACAATTTTCGCGAGTTGGGCTCTGCATGCCACCACATTGGATTTGAAATGAAACCTCTACAACAGAATTCAAGTGCAGATTGTAACATTTAATTTGAAGGGTTGAACAAAAATATCTGATAGAAAATGTAGGAATTGTACACATTTCTTTACAAACACTCCACATTTTAGGAGGTCAAAAGTAATTGGACAAATAAACATAACCCAAACAAAATATTTTTATTTTCAATATTTTGTTGCAAATCCTTTGGAGGCAATCACTGCCTTAAGTCTGGAACCCATGGACATCACCAAACGCTGGGTTTCCTCCTTCTTAATGCTTTGCCAGGCCTTTACAGCCGCAGCCTTCAGGTCTTGCTTATTTGTGGGTCTTTCCGTCTTAAGTCTGGATTTGAGCAAGTGAAATGCATGCTCAATTGGGTTTAGATCTGGAGATTGACTTGGCCATTGCAGAATGTTCCACTTTTTGGCACTCATGAACTCCTGGGTAGCTTTGGCTGTATGCTTGGGGTCATTGTCCATCTGTACTATGAAGCGCCGTCCAATCAAATTTGCAGCATTTGGCTGAATCTGGGCTGAAAGTATATCCCGGTCCACTTCAGAATTCATCCGGCTACTCTTGTCTGCTCTTATGTCATCAATAAACACAAGTGACCCAGTGCCATTGAAAGCCATGCATGCCCATGCCATCACGTTGCCTCCACCATGTTTTACAGAGGATGTGGTGTGCCTTGGATCATGTGTCGTTCCCTTTCTTCTCCAAACTTTTTTCTTCCCATCATTCTGGTACAGGTTGATCTTTGTCTCATCTGTCCATAGAATACTTTTCCAGAACTGAGCTGGCTTCTTGAGGTGTTTTTCTGTCTATTTTTGGTATTGATGAATGGTTTGCATCTAGATGTGAACCCTTTGTATTTACTGTCATGGAGTCTTCTCTTTACTGTTGACTTAGAGACAGATACACCTACTTCACTGAGAGTGTTCTGGACTTCAGTTGATGTTGTGAACGGGTTCTTCTTCACCAAATTAAGTATGCGGCGATCATCCACCACTGTTGTCATCCGTGGACGCCCAGGCCTTTTTGAGTTCCCAAGCTCACCAGTCAATTCCTTTTTTCTAGGAATGTACCCAACTGTTGATTTTGCTACTCCAAGCATGTCTGCTATCTCTCTGATGGATTTTTTCTTTTTTTTCAGCCTCAGGATGTTCTGCTTCACCTCAATTGAGAGTTCCTTTGACCGCATGTTGTCTGCTCACAGCAACAGCTTCCAAATGCAAAACCACACACCTGGAATCCACCCCTGACCTTTTAACTACTTCATTGATTACAGGTTAACGAGGGAGACGCCTTCAGAGTTAATTGCAGCCCTTAGAGTCCATTGTCCAATTACTTTTGGTCCCTTGAAAAAGAGGACGCTATGCATTACAGAGCTATGATTCCTAAACCCTTTCTCCGATTTGGATGTGGAAACTATCATATTGCAGCTGGGAGTGTGCACTTTCAGCCCATATTATATATATAATTGTATTTCTGAACATGTTTTTGTAAACAGCTAAAATAACAAAACTTGTGTCACTGTCCAAATATTTCTGGCCCTAACTGTATGTGTATATGGGGGGGCAGGGTATACAGGAGGGGTATATATGTGTGTATATAGGGGCAGGGTTATACAGGAGGGGTATATATGTGTGTATATAGGGGGCAGGGTATACAGGAGGGGTATATATGTGTGTATATAGGAGCAGGGTATACAGGAGGTGTATATAGGAGCAGTATATTCAGGAGGGGTATATGTGTGTATATAGGGGCAGTGTATACAGGAGGGGTATATATGTGTGTATATAGGGGCAGTGTATACAGGAGGGGTGTATATGTGTATATAGGGGCAGGGTATACAGGAGGGGTATATATGTGTGTATATAGGGGCAGTGTATACAGGAGGGGTGTATATGTGTATATAGGGGCAGGGTATACAGGAGGGGTATATATGTGTGTATATAGGGGCAGTGTATACAGGAGGGGTGTATGTGTGTATATAGGGGCAGTGTATACAGGAGGGGTGTATGTGTGTATATAGGGGCAGGGTATACAGGAGGGGTATATATAGGGGCAGTGTATACAGCAGGGGTATATATGTGTATATATAGGGGGCAGTGTATGCAGGAGGGGTATATATGTGTGTATATAGGGGCAGTGTATACAGGAGGGGTATATATGTGTGTATATATAGGGAGCAGTGTATACAGGAGGGGTATATATGTGTATATATAGGGGCAGTGTATACAGGAGGGGTATATATGTGTATATATAGGGGCAGTATACAGGAGGGGGTATATATGTGTGTATATGGGGCAGTGTATACAGAAGGGGTATGTGTGTATATAGGGGCAGTGTATGCAGGAGGGGTATATATGTGTTTATATAGGGACAGTATACAGGAGGGGGTATATAACTGTATAGGGGCACTGTATACAGTCAAGAGGTATATATGTGTGTTTATATAGGGGCAGTGTATACAGGATGGGTATATATGTGTATATAATGGCAGTTTATACAGGACGGGATGTGTGTATATATAGGGGCAGTGTATACAGGATGGGTATATATGTGTGTGTATATATAGGGGGCAGTGTATACAGGAGGAGTATATGTGTGTACATAGGGGCAGTTTATACAGGACGAGGATGTGTGTATATATAGGGGCAGTGTATACAGGAGGGGTATACATAGGGGCAGTGTATACATGAGGGGTATATATATATATGTGTGTGTGTATAGGGCTAGTGTTTACAGGAGGGGGTATATAGGGCTCAGCCTCCTCTCCTCGGCCTGTCTCTGAGCACCTTGTACTTCTGTGTCTTGCTCAGTGGTGGTCGGGCTCGGCCTCCTCACCTCGGCCTTGTCTCGGAGCACCTTGTACTTCTGTGTCTTGCCCAGTGGTGGTCGGGCTCGGCCTCCTCACCTCGGCCTTGTCTCTGAGCACCTTGTGCTTCTGTGTCTTGCTCAGTGGTGGTCGGGCTCAGCCTCCTCACCTCGGCCTTGTCTCTGAGCACCTTGTGCTTCTGTGTCTTGCTCAGTGGTGGTCGGGCTCGGCCTCCTCACCTCGGCCTTGTCTCTGAGCACATTGTACTTCTGTGTCTTGCTCAGTGGTGGTCGGGCTCAGCCTCCTCTTCAGTCGTATCTCTGAGCACCTTGTACTTCTGTGTCTTGCCCAGTGGTGGTCGGGCTCGGCCTCCCCTCCTCAGCCGTATCTCTGAACACCTTGTGCTTCTGTGTCTTGCTCAGTGGTGGTCGGGCTCGGCTTCCTAACCTCGGCCGTGTCTCTGAGCACCTTGTATTTCTGTGTCTTGCTCAGTGGTGGTCGGGCTCGGCCTCCTCACCTCGGCCGTGTCTCTGAGCACCTTGTATTTCTGTGTCTTGCTCAGTGGTGGTCGGGCTCGGCCTCCTCACCTCGGCCGTGTCTCTGAGCACCTTGTGCTTCTGTGTCTTGCTCAGTGGTGGTCGGGCTCAGCCTCCTCACCTCGGCCTTGTCTCTGAGCACCTTGTGCTTCTGTGTCTTGCTCAGTGGTGGTCGGGCTCAGCCTCCTCACCTCGGCCGTGTCTCTGAGCACATTGTACTTCTGTGTCTTGCTCAGTGGTGGTCGGGCTCAGCCTCCTCTTCAGTCGTATCTCTGAGCACCTTGTACTTCTGTGTCTTGCTCAGTGGTGGTCGGGCTCAGCCTCCTCTTCAGTCGTATCTCTGAGCACCTTGTGCTTCTGTGTCTTGCTCAGTGGTGGTCGGGCTCGGCCTCCTCACCTCGGCCGTGTCTCTGAGCACCTTGTATTTCTGTGTCTTGCTCAGTGGTGGTCGGGCTCGGCCTCCTCACCTCGGCCGTGTCTCTGAGCACCTTGTATTTCTGTGTCTTGCTCAGTGGTGGTCGGGCTCGGCCTCCTCACCTCGGCCGTGTCTCTGAGCACCTTGTACTTCTGTGTCTTGCTCAGTGGTGGTCGGGCTCAGCCTCCTCACCTCGGCCGTGTCTCTGAGCACCTTGTACTTCTGTGTCTTGCTCAGTGGTGGTCGGGCTCGGCCTCCTCACCTCGGCCGTGTCTCTGAGCACCTTGTATTTCTGTGTCTTGCTCAGTGGTGGTCGGGCTCGGCCTCCTCACCTCGGCCTTGTCTCTGAGCACCTTGTATTTCTGTGTCTTGCTCATTGGTGGTCGGGCTCAGCCTCCTCACCTCGGCCGTGTCTCTGAGCACCTTGTACTTCTGTGTCTTGCTCAGTGGTGGTCGGGCTCGGCCTCCTCACCTCGGCCGTGTCTCTGAGCACCTTGTATTTCTGTGTCTTGCTCAGTGGTGGTCAGGCTCGGCCTCCTCACCTCGGCCGTGTCTCTGAGCACCTTGTATTTCTGTGTCTTGCTCAGTGGTGGTCGGGCTCGGCCTTGTCTCTGAGCACCTTGTATTTCTGTGTCTTGCTCAGTGGTGGTCGGGCTCGGCCTCCTCACCTCGGCCGTGTCTCTGAGCACCTTGTACTTCTGTGTCTTGCCCAGTGGTGGTCGGGCTCGGCCTCCTCACCTCGGCCGTGTCTCTGAGCACCTTGTATTTCTGTGTCTTGCTCAGTGGTGGTCAGGCTCGGCCTCCTCACCTCAGCCGTGTCTCTGAGCACCTTGTATTTCTGTGTCTTGCTCAGTGGTGGTCGGGCTCGGCCTCCTCACCTCGGCCGTGTCTCTGAGCACCTTGTATTTCTGTGTCTTGCTCAGTGGTGGTCGGGCTCGGCCTCCTCACCTCGGCCGTGTCTCTGAGCACCTTGTATTTCTGTGTCTTGCTCAGTGGTGGTCGAGCTCGGCCTCCTCACCTCGGCCGTGTCTCTGAGCACCTTGTACTTCTGGCCTCCAGAGAGGCTGCAGCTCTGGAATGTCTCAGTACTTTTTCTGTGGCTTTTTTTCAATCTTATTTGTCTCTCTGGTGACTGATAGCTTTTTTCCATTCTGTGATCTCCCCAATATCTGACAAATCATAATTTCTGCGTCCTCTGTAGACTCGGAACAATCTGTGACTTTTCAGAGTCAGGAATTTTTTTTTATAGCCCATTTTGCCTGAGGGAACACACTCTGCCCAATAATGCTGCACCCCGTGTGTGTGATATATGTGCATCCGTGTATATATATAGGGGGCTGTGCACGTAATGTATGAGGGATGCTGGAGGTGATTGGGTGCGGGGGTTATATAAGGATGAAGAGTTTACAGGGTTTCTCCCAGAAAATTATTACAGTTATGTTTGTTTCCTTTGTATGTATTGGAAAAAAAACATAGAAAAAAGGGCAAATTGAAGATAATTTAACACTAAACCGCAAAATTGTTGGCACCTTTCCAAAATTGTGGGTAAACAACTTTATTTCCAGCATGTGATTGATGCTCGTTCACATTCACATGTGGCAAGTAACAGGAGTGGGCAATATTAAAATCACACCTGAAACCAGATAAAAAGGGAAGAAGCTGACTCAATCTTTTCTTTGTGTGTCTGCCGCACTAAGCATGGAGAATAGAAGGAGGAGAAGAGAACTGTCCGAGGACTTGAGAACCAAAAGTATTAAACCGTATCATGAATCTCAAGGTTACAAGTCCATCTCCAGAGATCTTGATGTTCCTTTGTCCACGGTGCGCAATATAATCAAGAATTTTACAACCCATGGTACTTTAGCTACCATATTTTTTTTACTTTGAGATCCACTTTTTCCCCAGAATTTGGTAGGAAAATGAGGGGGTGTCTTATAGTCTGAATACCGGGGAAGCGGCGGTGGTGGCTCGGGTCACAGCAGGCGAAGTAGGGTCACCGCTGTAGGAAGCTGGCGGCGCCAAAATTTCAATCTGTGCATGTTTTGCCTCTGCTGTCATTGTATCGAAGACCGCCGGGAGATCAGTGTGCGCAGCAGGGACCCCTCCTCCTAGCCAAGTACCCTCAACATCGCCCCACTCCTGTCATATGACGTAAATGTGACCCTGCTCCTGCCTTCTGTGACCCTGCTCCTCCAGCGGCACCCATCGGTAAGCTACATTTGGACTGTAAGACGCACCTGTGGCCCGTGACATGCCTGATCCTGATGATAGTTTAAAAATTCTTGTCCGAAAAATACTGTGTAATCTACGTCGACAGCAGAGAAAGATTGATGAAAGGTTGCAAGTCTGGATAGTCCGGATGGTGGATTATCATTTTCCAAAGAAGTTCAAGCTGTCCTGCCGGCTTAGGGTGCATCAGTGTCAGCACAAGATATTCCTCCACGTGTGAATAAAATTAAACCCTATGGCAGGAGACCCCGGAGTACCCCACTGCTGACACATAGACAAAAAAAGCTAGACAGCAGACCAAGATGGAACTTTTTGGTAAAACACATCATTCTACTGTTTACCAAAAACAGAATGAGACGTATAAAGAAAAGAACACAGCACCTATAGTCAAGTATGTTGGAGGTTTGAGGTTGTTTTGCTGCCTCTGGGACTGTGAGAGAATAAGAGAGAGAACGTTTTAAGGCATTTTTATTACTTACTGCAAAGTCAGAAGTTTCCATCCATTTCATTAGTATTTGGTGCCATTGCCCTTACACTGAATGACTTGGGTCAGACATTTGGGATCTCCTTCCACAAGCTTCTCACTATAGTTGATTGGAATTTGTTTCCTCCTGACAAAACTGGTATAACTGATCCAGGGTTGTAGATCGCCTTGCTGTCACCGGACTTTTCAGCTTTGCCCGTAAATTTTCCATAGGATTGAGATCAGGGCTTTGTGATGGCCGCTCCAACACATTGACTTTGTTATCCTGAAGCCAATTTACCATGTTGGCAGTATGCTTCGGGCCATTGTCCATTTGGAAGACCCATTTCCACCCAAGCTTTAACTTCCTGGCTGATGTCTTGAGATATTTCTTCAGTATTGCCACATGATTTTCTTTTCTCATGATGCCATCTATTTTGTGAAATGCATCAGTCCCTCCTGCAGCAAAACAACCCCACAACATAATGCTGCCACCACCGTGTTTCACAGTGGGGATGGTGTTCTTAGGCTTCCAAGCTTCTCCCTTTTTCCTTCAAACGTAACGATGGTCATTATGCCCAAAAAGTTCAACTTTAGTTTCATCAGACAACAGGACAGGTCTCCAGAAATTAAGGTCTTTGTTCCTGTGTGCATTTACAACATTAATCTGGCTTTTTTTATGATTCTTTTGGTGTAATGGCTTCTTCCTGGCAGAGCGGCCTTTCAGCCCATGTTGATACAGAACTCGTTTCACTGCGGATATTGACACAGTCTTACCAGCTTCTGCCATCTTCTTCACAAGGTCTTTTGCTTTTGCCTTGGGTTGATATGCACGTCAGACCAAAGCACGTTCATCTCTGGGACACAGAACCCATCTCCTTCCTGAGCGGTATGATGGCTGGACATTCCCATCTTATTTGTACTTGCGTATAATTGTTTGTACAGATGAACGAGACACCTTCAGGTATCTTGAAATTCTTCCCAAGGATGAGCCAGACTTGTGCAAGTCCACAATTCTCTTCCTGATATCTTGGCTGATTTCTTGAGACTTTCCCATGATGCTACAGAAAGAAGCAGTGTGTTTCAGGTGTGCATTAAAATACATCCACAGGTGTGTCTCAGATGTTGCCAAAAAACCATCAGACGCTTCCAAACACACATTATCGTATGGACAGTCCAGAATTGTTTACAGGCATAGTAATCTTAGTGGATGGAAACTTCTGACTTTGCAGTAAGTAATAACAATGCCTTACAACATTCTCTCATTATTCTGGCATTTGGCAAATATTAATAATTATGGTAATCCTAATTACATAGTAACATAGTAACATAGTTAGTAAGGCCGAAAAAAGACATTTGTCCATCCAGTTCAGCCTATATTCCATTATAATAAATACCCAGATCTACGTCCTTCTACAGAACCTAATAATTGTATGATACAATATTGTTCTGCTCCAGGAAGACATCCAGGCCTCTCTTGAACCCCTCGACTGAGTTCGCCATCACCACCTCCTCAGGCAAGCAATTCCAGATTCTCACTGCCCTAACAGTAAAGAATCCTCTTCTATGTTGGTGGAAAAACCTTCTCTCCTCCAGACGCAAAGAATGCCCTCTTGTGCCCGTCACCTTCCTTGGTATAAACAGATCCTCAGCGAGATATTTGTATTGTCCCCTTATATACTTATACATGGTTATTAGATCGCCCCTCAGTCGTCTTTTTTCTAGACTAAATAATCCTAATTTCGCTAATCTATCTGGGTATTGTAGTTCTCCCATCCCCTTTATTAATTTTGTTGCCCTCCTTTGTACTCTCTCTAGTTCCATTATATCCTTCCTGAGCACCGGTGCCCAAAACTGGACACAGTACTCCATGTGCGGTCTAACTAGGGATTTGTACAGAGGCAGTATAATGCTCTCATCATGTGTATCCAGACCTCTTTTAATGCACCCCATGATCCTGTTTGCCTTGGCAGCTGCTGCCTGGCACTGGCTGCTCCAGGTAAGTTTATCATTAACTAGGATCCCCAAGTCCTTCTCCCTGTCAGATTTACCCAGTGGTTTCCCGTTCAGTGTGTAATGGTGATATTGATTCCCTCTTCCCATGTGTATAACCTTACATTTATCATTGTTAAACCTCATCTGGCCTAAAGCGGGAAAGGTTTATTCTGATTTCATGTCAGATGTGTCTTTATATATAGTGGATGGAAACTTCTGGTGTCATTTGTACGTCCAATTTGCCTTTTTATCCTGTTTTTTTGTGTTGTTCCAATACACACAAAGGAAATAAACGTATAACAAAAATACATGTAATTGTAATAATCTGCGAGAACTACTTCATTTTCTGGAACAATTTCAAGGAAGCTTACCGGGCTGTGGAGTCAGTCGGAGGTTACCGATTCCACAGTCCTGATGCCAACACTGTCGGCCGTGAGTGTATAAGGGTGCAATCGCGGGGGATGCTGGATCTCGGGCACAGTCCTGCGTGTCTCTGTGCTGCTGCTGCGCCTCTTTCCCATTTTTGTATTTTCCACCGTTTCCTTCATTACAATCTACAACTTCCAAGGACGATTCCCAGCCTTCTGGTGCCGGGTGTCCTTGCTTCGCGCCCTCTGTGCCAGTCTCGCCAGTCTTATCTATTATACTACAGTTGTGAACGGGGCAGAGGCTTCTTAATGAGGGCACCACACCCCACTGGTATATGTCCGAGTGAGACGCTGGGCACCTATAGTGGCACCTCTCTTACAGCTATAACAGAACACCTTTCTTGTCCTGCAGGTCGGTGACTGACCCCCGAGATGGCAAACGTGTCGCACTTAAGAAGATGCCAAATGTCTTCCAGAACCTAGTGTCCTGCAAGCGAGTGTTCAGGGAGCTGAAAATGCTCTGCTTCTTCAAGCATGACAACGTAAGAAGCGGGCGCTCGGGCTGAGGGGCATCGCGGGTGGGCACACGTGGGATAAGGCGGACGAGTGTGGTACAGTTACATAGTCTGCCGACTATGACTTGTACCCTCTGCCCGAGATTGATGGAACATATTTGTGCCTACGTATTGCATGCCTCTATCACTGGTGCTGGGCAGGTGGCACAACTAGTCCCGACCTGTACAAAACTGGTGGGGTGAGAAATACGTGACCGGCTCTGCTCACAACCCACTGGGATCCAACATGAGTGCTAGTGGGTGTGAGGACCACCGGGGCTGGACACACAGATCTTAGCAGGTTTTTGTGCTGGGCTTTGGCAGTGCGACTGTCGGGAGGAAGATGGGCAATAATCGTATATTTCTGACCACTCTGCTCTTTTGTCGCAGGTCCTGTCCGCCCTCGATATTCTGCAGCCCCCACAGATCGACTGCTTTGAAGAGATGTATCCTGAGTCAGCCGGGGTGTGTGTGTTGGGTACTGGGCGATTGACTGGGGTGTGGGTGGAGCTGCCCATTAGGTAGCACTGTGGTAGCTGGACAGATGGGGGCGCCGTGCCGCTCTGCCTGTTGGGTCTGTCACAATGTATCCAGGGCTCCAGATTGATACATTGTAACCATCAGACGCAGATACGTTCCGGCCCCCGATGCTCTGATACATTGTAACCATCAGAAGCAGAGACGTTCCGGCCCCCGATGCTCTGGATACATTGTAACCATCAGACGCAGAGACGTTCCGGCCCCCGATGCTCTGGATACATTGTAACCATCAGACGCAGAGACGTTCCGGCCCCCGATGCTCTGGATACATTGTAACCATCAGACGCAGAGACGTTCCGGCCCCCGATGCTCTGGATACATTGTAACCATCAGGCAGAGACGTTCCAGCCCCCGATGCTCTGGATACATTGTAACCATCAGACAGACGTTCCGGCCCCCGATGCTCTGGATACATTGTAACCATCAGACGCAGAGACGTTCCGGCCCCCGATGCTCTGGATACATTGTAACCATCAGGCAGAGACGTTCCAGCCCCCGATGCTCTGGATACATTCTAACCATCAGACACAGACGTTCCGGCCCCCGATGCTCTGGATACATTGTAACCATCAGGCAGAGACGTTCCAGCCCCCGATGCTCTGGATACATTCTAACCATCAGACACAGACGTTCCGGCCCCCGATGCTCTGGATACATTGTAACCATCAGGCAGAGACGTTCCAGCCCCCGATGCTCTGATACATTGTAACCATCAGACGCAGAGACGTTCCGGACCCCGATGCTCTGGATACATTGTAACCATCAGACAGAGACGTTCCGGCCCCCGATGCTCTGGATACATTGTAATCATCAGATGCAGAGACGTTCCGGCCCCCGATGCTCTGGATACATTGTAACCATCAGACAGAGACGTTCCGGCCCCCGATGCTCTGGATACATTGTAACCATCAGACAGAGACGTTCCGGCCCCCGATGCTCTGGATACATTGTAACCATCAGACAGACGTTCCGGACCCCGATGCTCTGGATACATTGTAATCATCAGATGCAGAGACGTTCCGGCCCCCGATGCTCTGGATACATTTTAACCATCAGACAGAGACGTTCCGGCCCCCGATGCTCTGGATACATTGTAACCATCAGACAGAGACGTTCCGGCCCCCGATGCTCTGGATACATTGTAATCATCAGATGCAGAGACGTTCCGGCCCCCGATGCTCTGGATACATTGTAACCATCAGACAGAGACGTTCCGGCCCCCGATGCTCTGGATACATTGTAACCATCAGAGACGTTCCGGCCCCCGATGCTCTGGATACATTGTAACCATCAGACAGAGACGTTCCGGCCCCCGATGCTCTGGATACATTGTAACCATCAGACAGAGACGTTCTGGCCCCCGATGCTCTGGATACATTGTAACCATCAGACAGTCGTTCCGGCCCCCGATGCTCTGATACATTGTAACCATCAGAGACGTTCCGGCCCCCGATGCTCTGGATACATTGTAACCATCAGAGACGTTCCGGCCCCCGATGCTCTGGATACATTGTAACCATCAGAGACGTTCCGGCCCCCGATGCTCTGGATACATTGTAACCATCAGACAGAGACGTTCCGGCCTCCGATGCTCTGGATACATTGTAACCATCAGACAGAGACGTTCCGACCCCCGATGCTCTGGATACATTGTAACCATCAGAGACGTTCCGGCCCCCGATGCTCTGGATACATTGTAACCATCAGAGACGTTCCGGCCCCCGATGCTCTGGATACATTGTAACCATCAGACAGAGACGTTCCGGCCTCCGATGCTCTGGATACATTGTAACCATCAGACAGAGACGTTCCGGCCCCCGATGCTCTGGATACATTGTAACCATCAGACAGAGACGTTCCGACCCCCGATGCTCTGGATCCATTGTAACCATCAGACAGAGACGTTCCGACCCCCGATGCTCTGGATCCATTGTAACCATCAGACAGAGACGTTCCGACCCCCGATGCTCTGGATCCATTGTAACCATCAGACAGAGACGTTCCGACCCCCGATGCTCTGGATCCATTGTAACCATCAGACACAGAGACGTTCCGGCCCCCGATGCTCTGGATACATTGTAACCATCAGACACAGAGACGTTCCGGCCCCCGATGCTCTGGATACATTGTAACCATCAGACAGAGACGTTCCGACCCCCGATGCTCTGGATACATTGTAACCATCAGAGACGTTCCGGCCCCCGATGCTCTGGATACATTGTAACCATCAGACACAGAGACGTTCCGGCCTCCGATGCTCTGGATACATTGTAACCATCAGACAGAGACGTTCCGGCCCCCGATGCTCTGATACATTGTAACCATCAGACGCAGAGACGTTCCGACCCCCGATGCTCTGGATACATTGTAACCATCAGACAGACGTTCCGACCCCCGATGCTCTGGATCCATTGTAACCATCAGACAGGGACGTTCCGACCCCCGATGCTCTGGATACATTGTAACCATCAGACACAGAGACGTTCCGGCCTCCGATGCTCTGGATCCATTGTAATCATCAGATGCAGAGACGTTCCGGCCCCCGATGCTCTGGATACATTGTAACCATCAGAGACGTTCCGGCCCCCGATGCTCTGGATACATTGTAACCATCAGACAGACGTTCCGACCCCCGATGCTCTGGATCCATTGTAACCATTAGAGACGTTCCGGCCCCCGATGCTCTGGATACATTGTAACCATTAGAGACGTTCCGGCCCCCGATGCTCTGGATACATTGTAACCATCAGACACAGAGACGTTCCGGCCCCCGATGCTCTGGATCCATTGTAACCATTAGAGACGTTCCGGCCCCCGATGCTCTGGATACATTGTAACCATCAGACAGGGACGTTCCGACCCCCGATGCTCTGGATACATTGTAACCATCAGACACAGAGACGTTCCGGCCCCCGATGCTCTGGATACATTGTAACCATCAGACACAGAGACGTTCCGGCCTCCGATGCTCTGGATCCATTGTAATCATCAGATGCAGAGACGTTCCGGCCCCCGATGCTCTGGATACATTGTAACCATCAGAGAAGTTCCGGCCCCCGATGCTCTGGATACATTGTAACCATCAGACGCAGAGACGTTCCGGCCCCCGATGCTCTGGATACATTGTAACCATCAGACGCAGAGACGTTCCGACCCCCGATGCTCTGATACATTGTAACAAACCCTGACAATCCTCTTATTTTAGCCGATCTGCAGCATTTGTTTCGTGTGTCCTCCGTTGTGTCTTGGAAGTGTTTAGTTAGATTGACAGCGGGGTTACCATGGTTACCAGGTCGGGGTGCGTCCATTCTGATACTGTCCAGTCACCTTTGACAACAAATATTCCGCCAGCAGTAACAGAGGAACGGTACAGCAGAGCTGAGGGAAATGAAGCTCCAGAATATTTACTGCAGCGGACAGGACCGCAGGTGACGGGGCCATTGTGAACCGAATTGTTCCATTCCTGACAGCAAGCAGAGATCTTGACAATGAAATGTAATGACGTAATCTTGACCCTTCCGTAGAGGTATACATATTATTATTACAGATATTCTATGACCTTGACTGCGACCTCTGGCAGATACGTCATCACCGAGCTCATGCAGACCGACCTCCACAAAGTCATCGTGTCTCCGCAGCCGCTCAGCGCAGACCACATCAAGGTCTTCCTCTACCAGATACTGCGGGGTGGGTGAGATGGTGGCCGGTGCCCCTGCCCCGGAGGAGCTGGGGGGATCTGCCCCGGAGGATCTGCCGGTATTAACCCTTGTGTTCCTTGCAGGACTGAAGTATCTGCACTCGGCGGGGATCCTGCACAGAGACATCAAGCCGGGGAACCTGCTGGTGAACAGTAACTGCGTGCTGAAGGTCGCGTCCCGCGGCTGGCCCTGTTTTGCCATTGTTCTTGCTTTTTGCTCCTGTTATTTCTATTACCGCTGTATTCCACAACTTATGTTCTATCCTCCAGTCACATCCAAAGCTGCATTCTCGATCCCTTCCCCCCCTTGAATTAGCCCTGTGCCAACGGACTGGTTGGATTAGTGGACCGTGCCGCAATTGCATAGTCCCCAGGTGGGAGATCCTGCAGAGCTAATGGGAAATTGGTGCAGCTCTGGATGCAACTGGAGTAGAAGCCCCAGCGTAAGTAGCAGGAAGGGTTGCAGCTTTGGTCATGCGGTGTCTGTCCTCTCCTCAGATCTGCGACTTTGGTTTGGCGCGGGTGGAGGAGCTGGATGAGTCGCAGCACATGACCCAGGAGGTGGTGACCCAGTATTACCGCGCTCCGGAGATCCTCATGGGCAGCCGCCACTATCAGAACGCCATCGACATCTGGTCTGTGGGCTGCATCTTTGCCGAGCTTCTGGGGAGGCGAATCCTGTTCCAGGCGCAGAGTCCGATCCAGCAGGTACGTAAAGTGCACCCTTTACCCTCCATAGTTCTGAGGGCCTGCTCTGTGCAGACACTGAACCAGCAGGTACGTATAGCGCCCCCCGGTGGGCAAAGTGCACCCTTTACCCTCCATAGATCTGAGGGCCTGCCCTGTGCAGACGCTGAACCAGCAGGTACGTATAGCGCCCCCCGGTGGGCAAAGTGCACCCTTTACCCTCCATAGATCTGAGGGCCTGCTCTGTGCAGACGCTGAACCAGCAGGTACGTATAGCGCCCCCCGGTGGGAAAAGTGCACCCTTTACCCTCCATAGATCCGAGGGCCTGCTCTGTGCAGACACTGAACCAGCAGGTACGTATAGCGCCCCCCGGTGGGCAAAGTGCACCCTTTACCCTCCATAGATCCGAGGGCCTGCTCTGTGCAGACGCTGAACCAGCAGGTACAACCAGGTGATAGGAGGTAGAGCTGACCTGACATTTTCTTGCTGCCTCCTACTTGTTCAGGGTCTGTTCTAGGGCTGTGAGCCATACTCTGAAGACACTGACCGTGCGGGTATAACCAAGCAGTGTGAGATGGAGCAGAATCCACGTTTCCTTGCCACACCTGCTTCTTCAGTGTCTGCACAGAGCACGGTTCACAGCCTTAGAAGAGACCCTGAACAAGTAGGAGGCAGTGGCGAAACGTGAGCTCTCCTCTACGTCACCTTATTCGGCTGCACCTCCTGGTTCAAGGCCTGCACCGAGCGGGAGTCGCAGCCCTAGAAAAGACCATGAACAAGCAGGGGGCGGCAAGAACATGTCAAGTGTGCTCTGCCTCATATCACCCGGCTGTACCAACCTGTCACTAAGCCTCTCCCTCACGACGCCCGTGCCTCGGATGCTCCTGCATAGGGGGCTCCGGTTCCCACTTGCTCGTCCACTCACCTTTCACAATAGGCCGAAAATAAGCTCTGCACACACCACCCAGCTTTCCCAAGCACCTGATCGGTCCTCTTCTGGCACTCCGGCATACACAGTGTAACACAACTCAGCCATTCTCGCCCCATCAGTTCCGTGTAGAACAGCGAGGAACAAACTTATTACATTTTATATTTAATGTAGAAAAAGGAGTTCAGCTCTGCAGAACGATGAAATAATAAAGACCTAAATACAGGAAAAAACGGCAACATAAAGGGATAAAGCACAGAAACGTCTGCTGGATCCATGAGAGCCTCTGGTGGAGGAGAACGCCGCGGGAAACATGGGACAGATCTGCAACACTGGGGGCTTCTCCTGGGGTCTGACACATAGATGAGCTGTTATAGAAGGTCTCACCGGACCCCTCACTCCTCCCTCCGCTGAGGAAAGAGGACGGCAGATCAGATCCTAATCCAGGTTTACGCCTCATTTCTGCTGTGGGTCATATTTTCCCTCAGGATCCTCCTAGAGAAACAATATGGCCGTCATCTCACCGGACCCCCAGCACTCTATACAGACCACACAGGAGGGAGATAGACCCATAATTCAGGAAGATATCGCGCTCCTGGCGGTCTCCGATACCAACACTCGCAATTTCCTCCCCGATCACAGATACAGCCATGGATTCTGTAAAAATGAAATAATTCAAAAATCCTTAAAATCTTTCTTTACCCGGTCCTATATGCGCAATACAGACAGATCGGCTGCACAAGGTGAAAGCATTGACGCCCCCTGTGTTTAGAGGGCATCTGTCAGCAGGATTCTATTAAATCTGTGAGCAGCATAGTATAGAAGAAGAGACCCCGATTCCAGGGATGTATCGCTTATAAGGTTACATGGTGTAGTTTCAATACAATTGGTGTTTTATCAGCAGGAGATTATCACTGCAGGACTAGGCGTCTCGTGCCTCCTGGTCCAGCCTCGCCCCCGCCACTGATTGGCAGCTTGCTGACAATGCACAGTGTACACAGGAAGCCGCCAATCAGTGGTGTGGGTGGAGTTATTCAGAGAAAGCGGTCAATCAGCGGTGTGGGCGGGGTTATACACAGCCCCGCATTCTGACCACTGCTACATCCACAGCAGAGAAAACAGGGATGGTCTCAAAACTGCACCAAGCAGCCCAGTGACACATGTTTGGAATCAGGTTCTCTGCCCTTACATAATGCTGCTGTCAGACCAAAAACCCGCTGACAGATTCCCTTTAATACCTATATGCTAGTGGAGGCATACAAGTACACGTATGCTGGCCCAGATGGGGTGCGTATGCTGGCCCAGGTGGTACGTATGCTGGCCCAGGTGGTGGGTATGCTGGCCCAGATGGTGCGTATGCTGGCCCAGACGGTGCGTATGCTGGCCCAGACGGTGCGTATGCTGGCCCAGACGGTGCGTATGCTGGCCCAGACGGTGCGTATGCTGGCCCAGACGGTGCGTATGCTGGCCCAGACGGTGCGTATGCTGGCCCAGACGGTGCGTATGCTGGCCCAGACGGTGCGTATGCTGGCCCAGACGGTGCGTATGCTGGCCCAGACGGTGCGTATGCTGGCCCAGACGGTGCGTATGCTGGCCCAGACGGTGCGTATGCTGGCCCAGACGGTGCGTATACTGGCCCAGACGGTACGTATACTGGCCCAGGTGGTGCGTATGCTGGCCCAGACGGTGCGTATGCTGGCTCAGAGGGTTACGTATGCTGGCCCAGAGGGTTACGTATGCTGGCCCAGATGGTGCGTATGCTGGCCTAGATGGTGCGTATGCTGGCCCAGAGGGTGCGTATGCTGGCCTAGATGGTGCGTATGCTGGCCTAGATGGTGCGTATGCTGGCCCAGAGGGTGCGTATGCTGGCCTAGATGGTGCGTATGCTGGCCCAGAGGGTGCGTATGCTGGCCCAGATGGTGCGTATGCTGGCCCAGATGGTACGTATGCTGGCCCAGATGGTGCTTATGCTGGCCCAGAGGGTGCGTATGCTGGCCTAGATGGTGCGTATGCTGGCCCAGGTGGTCATCTGACACTTTCTCCGTCACACTCCGTGTCTGCTCGCCATCAGATAACCTGCTTCACAGTGCAGGCAGTGGTCCAGGACCCCCGGCCTCTGATCTGTGTGACTTCTGACAACCTGCTGTTTGAGTGTCTGTGGTAGCGCTGTGAAGCATGCCCTGTGCAGACTCTGAACCAGCAGGTGATATGAGGCAGCGCAGACGTCCTATTTCCCGGCTGCTCTATCTTGTTCGGGGTCGGTTTCAGGGCTGTGATCCTCGCTCTGCGCAGACTCTGAAGCTCCAGGAATAACCGTGTATGGAGGTGGAGACGCCGCCGTGCTTTCCTGCTCCCTACTTGTTCAGTGTCTGCTCTGCTGCATTGTGGGAGATGTCGTTTCCTCTGTCGCGGCGCTGTCTTCAGGCCCTGTGTACATGGAGTAAACCTGCTGTGTATTTTGCAGCTGGACCTGATCACCGATCTGTTGGGGACCCCTCCTCTGACTGCCATGCGCTCCGCCTGCGAGGGAGCGAGAGCCCACATACTGCGCGGCCCGCACAAGCCGGTAATCATCAGCTCTTCTATTGCCATTAAAGGGCCGGCGTCCTGGGGATAAAGCGTAATAATCATACAGTGTTATTTGTCCCCAATACCTCTGCTTGCTGTCGCTGAATGAGGGTGAATACCCGTCCTGACCTAACCTTTTCTGTCGGCAGCCTTCCCTCTCTGTCTTGTACATGCTGTCTGGTGAAGCCACCCACGAGGCCGTTCACCTGCTGTGCCGGATGCTGCTGTTTGATCCGGTGAGTCTTGCACCTGCTCCTCAGGGGAGGGACTTGTTGCCACCTGTGGGCGGCGGCCTCCCAGTGTAATAATGTCTCCTGTGTCTTCAGATGAAGAGGATCTCTGCTAAGGACGCCCTGGCCCACCCGTACCTGGAGGAGGGGCGCCTCCGTTACCACACGTGCATGTGTCACTGCTGCTATTCCGTGTCCTCTGGACGCGTCTACACTGCAGATTTTGAGCCCACGGCCGGCGACCGGTTTGATGATTCCTATGAGAAAAGCCTCACATCTGTCTGGCAGGTCAAAGGTCAGTGAGCCGAGCGGGGGTCCGGGGGTCCTCACCCGTAGTCAGTGACTAATGCTTGTGTTTTGGCGCAGAGCTGGTTCATCGCTTCATCACAGACCAACAACAGGGCAAGCGGCCTCCTCTGTGTATAAACCCGCACTCGGCCGCGTTCAAGACCTTCATCAGGTGCGCGACCAACGCAACGTACAAGGCGTAGCCTGCACCCCATGGTCAAAAATGTCTGACCCTCACAGCCTACTGTAATGAAGTGTAAGGTCACCCCACGTGGACCTGTCCCCTCCCGAGGCCCAGGAAATTGTCCCATTACCCCCGGCCCATCTCCCCTGAGCCTCTGCCTTGTGGACTGGTCTCCTGAACCCCACACCATTACCCCCGGCCCATCTCCCCTGAGCCCCTGCCTTGTGGACTGGTCTCCTGAACCCCACGCGTTTACCCCCGGCCCATCTCCCCTGAGCCCCTGCCTTGTGGACTGGTCTCCTGAACCCCACGCCATTACCCCCGGCCCATCTCCCCTGAGCCCCTGCCTTGTGGACTGGTCTCCTGAACCCCACGCGTTTACCCCCGGCCCATCTCCCCTGAGCCCCTGCCTTGTGGACTGGTCTCCTGAACCCCGCGCCATTACCCCCGGCCCATCTCCCCTGAGCCCCTGCCTTGTGGACTGGTCTCCTGAACCCCGCGCCATTACCCCCGGCCCATCTCCCCTGAGCCCCTGCCTTGTGGACTGGTCTCCTGAACCCCGCGCCATTACCCCCGGCCCATCTCCCCTGAGCCCCTGCCTTGTGGACTGGTCTCCTGAACCCCGCGCGTTTACCCCCGGCCCATCTCCCCTGAGCCTCTGCCTTGTGGACTGGTCTCCTGAACCCCGCGCCATTACCCCCGGCCCATCTCCCCTGAGCCCCTGCCTTGTGGACTGGTCTCCTGAACCCCGCGCCATTACCCCCGGCCCATCTCCCCTGAGCCCCTGCCTTGTGGACTGGTCTCCTGAACCCCGCGCCATTACCCCCGGCCCATCTCCCCTGAGCCCCTGCCTTGTGGACTGGTCTCCTGAACACCGCACTCTGTCTCTTACCTTTAAGATCAGCCTCCTCCTGAACGCCTTGTTGTTCCTGCTTTCTCTTAAAGGGAACCTGTCACCTGAATTTGGCGGGACTGGTTTTGGGTCATATGGGTGGAGTTTTCGGGTGTTTGATTCACCCTTTCCTTACCCGCTGGCTGCATGCTGGCTGCAATATTGGATTGAAGTTCATTCTCTGTCCTCCATAGTACATGCCTGTGCAAAGTAATCTTGCTTTGCACAGGCATGTACTATGGAGGACAGAGAATGAACTTCAATCCAATATTGCAGCCAGCATGCAGCCAGCGGGTAAAGAAAGGGTGAATCAAACACCCGAAAACTCCGCCCATATGACCCAAAACCAGTCCCGCCAAATTCAGGTGACAGGTTCCCTTTAAACGTTGTCACCCCTGTATTGTATGTCCTATCTCCTCATCCTGTTGCCTCCCTTGGTGTCTCCAATATCTTTTGATTCCCCCGCCTCCATGGCCCTGCTGCCCCCGCCTCCATGGCCCTGCTGCCCCCGCCTCCATGTCCTGCTGCCCCCCGCCTCCCCGGCCCTGCTGCCCCTCGCCTCCCCGGCCCTGCTGCCCCTCGCCTCCCCGGACTTGCTGCTCCCCGCCTCCTATTTCCCACCTTCCCCTCTTCACCATAAACTGTTACCGCCACTGCCATATAAACTATTAAACCCGTCCTCCTGTGCGCCCGAGTCCTGCCCGTCACCTCCTGCCGCCCCTAATGGCGCTCCTCCTCTTCTTAGGTCCACAGCCTGGCATTCCTCAAAGGTTTCCAAGAAGGAGGAGAGATGAGCTGCTCGTCGCCGGAGTTCCTGTCGTCACCGTTCACAGCATGAAGTATCCGCCCGTCCTTCCGCTGCTGTCCGTCACACTCCACCGATCTCCCGCTCGCCCCTGTTACCTATTATTTCCTGCTTCGTTATAACCCCGCCCCTGAGGAACTGTTCCTATTTTCCCAGAATCCTGTGGGAGATGGCAGTGATTGGCCGAGGGACCTCTATACGGATAAAGGACGCTGTAAATATTTTCTATACGGAGAATCCTCTGCCTTCCCCCGTCACTGCCTTTTGGGGGGAGACCCCTGAACTGGGGGGGGTTGCGCTTCCGACATTGTCAGCACTGATGTGAAGCGTCACCGCCCCGATTCTCCCGCAAAACTGCGCAAAATGTTTTATTTATTCTACTGATTTAAAGGAGAGAAGAGTAGTAAAACGAAGTGCTCCCATCCCCCGCTGTACTGCAGGCGGCCATGTTGTGGGCGGGGCCAATGGGCGGGGCGTCACCGGATCATTCCTCAAAGTCGTGCTGCTTCTCTACATATTGCCTGCAATACAGCCGCTTCCATTGGATGTGGAGGGGGATGGGCGGCTCTGGAACACGGCCTGCTGGGAAATATCGGGTAAATGGCTGCTTTTATATAGAGGGAGCAACAGGGACATCTTCAGGCCAAAGCTGGTGCTGCAGGTTAATACATTTCATTGTTGTTGCTGTAGCGTTTGGATCTCCTGACCTGACAGATGCTTTTGGCAGACGGTAGTCGACCGTTGCAAAAAGATTTCCGATCACAACTGGTAACGTTGGGCGACGCTGATCTCGGGTATTTCGCCGCTGATCGCTGCAGATTGCACAGAACACCGGCAGTCCTCTGCTGACATCTTGTGGCCACTGTCTGGTACTGCAGCTGCTGAATATAATGCACTACAGGGGGCACGGTGGCCCCTTAGAAGGGATCGTCGTGCATTTGACTGTTTTTCTCTCCTGTTTTCCCGTTGTTTTTTTTGTTTTATAACTTATAACTTGTGTACAGATGTGTATCACGTTGTGTTAGGGCGAATGACGCTGTCACTGTACCTATGGTTTGAAACCCATTCAATAATCTACCTCTTCCAGTAAGTGTTTATTTTTTATGTTTTTTTTTTTTTCCTTTGGTGATGTTTTTCGTGTTTTTTTTGTTTTGTTTTGTTTTATTCATTCTTTAATTTCCTAAATGTGAAAAAAACCCGGAATCCCTGAAAACTTGAATTTAGCGTCTTCAGGTTTTATTTAATGATTGTTGGTCTGAGCCGACATCTTAAATAAATTCTGTCCTGCCTTTTACACCTGTCGTGTATTGTGATTTTTACCTTCCTAGTGGTTGAGGGTCCTCAGTGACTGCTCCTGTCCAACACTGTCCTCCGCATGCGTCCCGTGGCCGATCTGTGGTCGACCACATCGCTACTAATGGTGCCTTACGTCGTAGCCGAGTCCTGTGACCTTAAGTACAAAGGAACACTGAATGCAGCTCTGGGAGGAACTAGAGGGTGAAACAGCAGGATAGTGAGTGCAGCTCTGGACGTAACTGGAGTATTATACCAGAAGTAGCAGAATAGTGAGTGCAGCTCTGATGACAACTGGAGTATAATACAAGAAGTAGCCGAATAGTGAGTGCAGCTCTGGAATAACTGGAGTATAATACCAGAAGTAGCAGCAGAACAGTGAGTGCAGCTCTGGCGGTAATGAGTATAAGAGGAGGACCAGATGAGTGAGTGCAGCTCTGAATACTGCATAAGACAGGAGACAGCCATTAACGGAACTCTAGGGGTGACTAGAGTATAATTTATTTCTATAGCGCCAACATATTCCGCAGCTCTGTACATTTTAGAGGCGCAGCACGTGTAAAGTCTTGGAGATGGGAGTGGGAGGTTCTGATTATTGAGGATGCTAATCTGAGGTCATTAGCGGAGCGGAGGGCACGGGTAGGGTGGTAGACTGATACCAGGGAGGAGATGTAGGGTGGTGCTGAGCCATGGAGTGCTTTGTGGATGAGGGTAGTAGTTTTGTACTGGATTCTGGAGTGGATGGGTAACCAGTGTAATGACTGGCACAGGGTAGAGGCATCTAGAAATGTTTTTGAGGTGTAGATAAGAAGAGCGAGCCAGTGATCGGATGTGGGGGGTGAATGAAAGGTCAGAATCAAGGATGACCCCAAGGCAGCGGGCATGTTGCTTTGGAGTAATGGTGGAACCGCACACGGAGATGGCAATGTCAGGCAAAGGTAGGTTAGTAGAGGGAGAAAACACGAGGAGTTCAGTTTTTGACAGGTTTAGTTTCAGATAGAGGGAGGACATGATGCTAGAGACAGCGGTAAGACAATCACTGGTGTTTTCTAATAAGGTCGGTGTGATATCCGGAAAAGAAGTGTATAATTGGGTGTCGTCAGCATAGAGATGGTACTGGAAACCAAATCTACTGATTGTTTGTCCAATAGGGGCAGTATACAACGAGAAGAGGAGGGGGCCTAGGACTGATCCTTGAGGAACCCCAACAGTAAGGGGAAGGTGAGAGGAGGAGGAACCAGCAAAACATACAGTGAAGGATCGATCAGAGAGATAGGAGGAGAACCAGGAGAGAACGGTGTCCTTGAGGCCGATGGAGCGGAGCATAGTGAGGGGGAGCTGATGATCCACAGTGTCGAATGCTGCAGAGAGATCCAAGAGAATTAGCATGGAGTAGTGACCATTAGATTTAGCTGTTAGTAGGTCATTAGAGACTTTAATGAGGGCAGTTTCAGTAGAGTGTAAAGAGCGGAAGCCAGATTGAAGAGGGTCGAGAAGAGAGTTATCTGAGAGATAGCGGGTAAGACGGGAGTGGACCAGGCGTTCGAGGAGATTAGAGATGAAGGGAAGAATAGAGACAGGTCTATAATTAGCGGCACAGTTTTGGTCGAGGGATGGTTTTTTAAGTAATGGATGTATGATGGCATGCTTAAATGAGGAGGGAAAAATACCAGAAGAGAGAGAAAGGTTGAATATTTTTGTTAGGTGGTGCCGGGGAAAGGGACTGGAGTAGATGTGAGAGAATAGGGTCACTGGTGCAAGTGGTCGGGTGAGAAGATACAAGGAGCCTGATTACTTTTTCTTCCGTGACCAGTTTAAAGACAGAGAGTGAACTAGATGCAGTGGGGGAGGGAGGACAGTGTATGGTATGAGGGGATTGGGAGAAAATTTCCTGTCAGATATGGTCATTGTTTTCTTTGAAGTAATTGGCCATATCGTCAGCGTGGAGATCCGTGGTTGGGGCCTGCACTCTTGGGTTGAGTAGGAAATGAAAAGTGTCAAAGAGAAGTTTAGGGTTATTGGACAGTGAGGTGATGAGGGTGTTGAAGTAGGTTTGTTTGGAGAGGTGAAGGGCAGAGTTGTATGTTAAGCAGAAACTTACAATGGATAAAATCCTCGGCCAGATTGGATTTTCACCACAAACGTTCAGCGCACCTGGAGCACGGCTGTAGGAAACGTGTTTGCAGCGTGTGCCAGGGTTGTCGCTGTCTGGTTCGAGACAAGATGTAGCAATATAATAGTGAGCGAGGGTTTGGGGGTGACTGGAGTATACGGAACATAGAAATGTAGATGCAGCTTTGGTGATGACTGGAGTATAACAGGATATATCATCAGAATAGAGAATTCAGCTCTGGGGTAACAGGAGTAGGACAGGATGTGTATGTATTGGGCTCTGTGATCTCGCTGTGCGCAGGTTGAGTGGTACAGGGTGCAGCGCTCGTCACACTTCCTCTCACGTGGTGCACGGAGAGGGCCGAATGCAGAAATACGTTAGAGTTTTGTGGTTTCATAAACTGCTGCAATTTCCGCCTTTCTACCCCCCAAAACACGACTGTACGAGGCCGGAGCCAAGACTGATCGGGGTGAAAAACTAAGGTATGATAAAAGGGTGGGAAAAATTACAGGGGTCCTGGTCAGACCCTGCTACATGGCACCGCTGTATGAGCACTGCTACATCAGGTCCTGAGATCTGGTGTATACTCTGCTACACAGTGAGAGGTGTGTATATATATACACTGCTACACCGTGACACGTACTGGGTGCAATCAGTTATTCACACTATTAGCAGCGTCTTTTGTACTTAATGGAGCCCCTCTAGCCGTTATAACTCGCTGCATTGCCAGACTCCAGCTTATGGCAGTGTTCCTGAGGAGCCTTAGCCAAGTCCTCTTGGGAGATCCAATAGTCTAACGCCATCCAAGCTAGCTCCTGCCGCGCTGCACTGTAGACATCGCCGAGCTGTCAGCGCGCTTCACTGTAGACATCGCCGAGCAGTCAGCGCGCTTCACTGTAGACGTCACCGAGCCCCCACTGCGCTTTACTGTAGACATCGCTGAGCCCCCGCCGCGCTGCACTATAGACATTGCCGAGCAGTCAGCGTGCTTCACTGTAGACATCGCCGAGCTGTCAGCGCGCTTCACTGTAGACGTCGCCGAGCCCCCACTGCGCTTCACTGTAGACATCGCTGAGCGCCCACTGTTCTTTACTGTAGACGTCGCTGAGCCCCCACTGTTCTTTACTGTAGACGTCACTGAGCCCCCACCGCACTTCACTGTAGATGTCGCCGAGCAGTCAGCGCGCTTCACTGTAGACGTCGCCGAGCCCCCACTGTGCTTCACTGTAGACGTCGCCGAGCCCCCACTGCGCTTCACTGTAGACATCGCTGAGCCCCCACTGTTCTTTACTGTAGACATCGCTGAGCGCCCACTGTTCTTTACTGTAGACGTCGCTGAGCCCCCACTGTTCTTTACTGTAGACGTCGCTGAGCCCCCGCCGCACTTCACTGTAGACTACGCCAAGCCCCCACTGCGCTTTACTGTAGACATCGCTGAGCCCCCACTGCGCTTTACTGTAGACATCGCTGAGCCTCCGCCGCACTTCACTGTAGACATCGCCGAGCAGTCAGCGCACTTCACTGTAGACGTCGCCGAGCTCTTGCTGCGCTTCACTGTAGACATCGCTGAGCCCCCGCCGCGCTTCACTGTAGACATCGCTGAGCAGTCAGCACACTTCACTGTTGACGTCACCGAGCCCCCACTGCGCTTTACTGTAGACATTCCTGAGCCCCACAGCGCTTCACTGTAGACATCGCTGAGCAGTCAGCACACTTCAATGTTGACGTCGCCGAGCCCCCACTGCGCTTTACTGTAGACATCGCTGAGCCCCCGCTGCGCTTCACTGTAGACGTCGCCAAGCTTCACGGTAGACGTCGCCGAGCTCCCACTGCGCTTTACTGTAGATGTCGACAAGCTTCACAGTAGACGTCGCCGAGCCCCCACTGTGCTTTACTGTGGACATCGCCGAACCCCGCCGCGCTTCACTGTAGACGTTGCCAAGCATTACGGTAGACATCGCCGAGCCCCCACTGCGCTTTACTGTAGATGTTGCCGAACCCCCGCCGCGCTTCACTGTAGATGTCGTCAAGTTTCACGGTAGACGTCGCCGAGCCCCCACTGTGCTTAGCTGTAGATGTCGCCGAACCCCCACCACGCTTCACTGTAGACGTTGCCAAGCATCACGGTAGACATCGCCGAGCCCTCACTGCGCTTTACTGTAGATGTCGCCGAGCCCCCACCGCACTTCACTGTGTCAAGCTTTGTTGCAGATGGTACCACACTCCAATGTAGATGTCTTAGAGTTCCCACTATGCTTCACTACAAACGTCGCCACACTCCACTATATAGAGCCACCGCCGCGTTTTACTGTGGATGGCACCACGCTCCTCTGTAGATGTCGTTGAGCCCCCCCACGCTCCACTGTAGATGTCGTTGAGCCCCCACCACGCTCCAATGTTGAAGTCGTCGAGCCTCCACCACTATCCACTGTAGATGTCGTCGAGCCCCCACCACACTCCACTGTAGATGTCGTCGAGCCCCCACCACATTCCACTGTAGATGTCGTCGACCTCCACCATGCTCCACTGTAGATGTCGTCGACCTCCACCACGCTCCACTGTTGATGTCGTCGATCCTCCACCACGCTCCACTGTAGATGTCGTTGAGCCCCCACCACGCTCCACTGTAGATGTCGTTGAGCCCCACCACGCTCTAATGTTGAAGTCGTCGAGCCTCCACCACTATCCACTGTAGATGTCGTCGAGCCCCCACCACACTCCACTGTAGATGTCGTCGAGCCCCCCACCACATTCCACTCTAGATGTCATCGAGGCCCCACTACGCTCCACTGTAGATGTCGTCGATCCTCCACTACGTTCCACTGTAGATGTCGTCGGCCTCCCACCATGCTCCACTGTAGATGTCGTCGATCCTCCGCCATGCTCCACTGTGGATGTCGTCGTGCCCCCACCATGCTCCACTGTAGATGTCGTCGAGCCCCCACCATATTCCACTCTAGATGTCATAGAGGCCCCACTACGCTCCACTGTAGATGTCGTCGATCCTCCACCACGTTCCACTGTAGATGTCGTCGAGCCCCCACCACGCTCCACTGTAGATGTTGTCGAGCCCCCACCACGCTCCACTGTAGATGTCGTCGACCTCCACCATGCTCCACTGTAGATGTCGTCGATCCTCCACCATGCTCCACTGTGGATGTCGTCGTGCCCCCACCATGCTCCACTGTAGATGTCGTTGAGCCCCCACCACATTCCACTGTAGATGTCGTCGATCCTCCACCACGTTCTACTGTAGATGTCGTCGATCCTCCACCACGTTCCACTGTAGATGTCGCCGATCCTCCACCACGTTCCACTGTAGATGTCGTCGATCCTCCACCACGTTCCACTGTAGATGTCGTCGAGCCCCCACCACGCTCCACTGTAGATATCGCCGAGCCCCCACCATGCTCCACTGTAGATGTTGTCGAGCCCCCACCACATTGCACTCTATATGTCGTTGAGCCCCTACCACATTCCACTGTAGATGTCATCGAGCCACCACCATGCTTCCCTACAGACATCACCGAGCCTCCTAAACCTGATGTGTAACTGGGTGAATGATTTTGGTGACTACATTATTACATGGACCTGTTCACACATTGCGCTTGTTCTGACCGGACCTGATGTAACCCTAGGTGTCAGTCACAGAATATTAACCCCTTGATGATTTTGGCTTCTCCCTTTCTATCACAGGTTGTCCGACTCCCTTGATATGGCGGCACCTCCAGCGATTTCTGCTGACCTCCCCACAGCTAACCCTCTCCTGCCTCCTTCCTGCGGCCAGTGTCTGGTGGCCATACTGGTTCTCGGCGCTCTCACAGCGCTCTTCATGGTCGTCTGCCTGTCGCTGTCCTTTAAGCTGTCACTGAGGTCCAGGCAGTCTCGCCAGAGTAGAGACGTGGTCACCTCTGTGCCCCTGGAGTTATGGGCAACTCCGCCAACCTCACAAAGCCAGACCAACCTCCTGTGGCCCACAGAACCAGTGATGCCACCTCGTCCCCCGCCCAACAGTGACTGGGCCGATGCCTTGTTTCGGCAGCCGCGGGTGACAGTGCAGGACATCGATGAGTTCTGGTGGAGGAACTACAGAGACGTGTGACCTCCTTCCACACCCGCCAACCAGGAATAGGGGGAGATTGGCTGGCGGAACCAACAGAAGAGCTGTATGCAAATGAAGAGCCCTCTCAGCCAATCAGAATCCTAAAGACTCTCTCAGACTCCTATACTGCTGCTCCTTGAGTCCAAGGGGTGGAGCAAGTTCCTCACCTTGGCTTTGGATTGGTCAGTTGAGCTGGCTAGGGGGAATGTTTTACCCTCCTAATTGGCTTTATTGGGGTGTCTTACAGGTGCCGAGAGTTGGCATATTGTACCGACTAAGAATTGTATCCCTGTTTTTACGTCTCGTACATAGATGTCCAATATGGAGGAGACTATGCACCACTAAACCGGGAGGAGAGAGGTCTGTAAATTACAATATGTATGATGGGGGCCGCTTCGGCAGACTGATCGCCGTGCAATTCATCCCTCCACCTTTACATTAGAAGGGTGTGGATACTTCTGCAAGCACTTTATTGTTTTAAGGTTTGACTACAGGATCTGACTACGCAGGGTCTGTTTGTAGTCTGTAACCATGGAGACACATAGCAATGCATAGGGGCTATATACACAATTTTTTTTTTTTTCTGTTATTTAAAGGGCGTTAGAGAATGGCTGCAAACGTTTCCACACCCTCCAAGTGTCTCTTGTTCAGCCTGTACCACGGCGGTGATTTATACGTGGTACGGTCACATGACGCGGTGGGCGGGCCGTGGCTGATTTTTCTCTAGTTTGGGGTTTTTAATGAACATTTTATGTTGTAGATTCTGTCTTCATTTTCCATTAATAAAGAAAGTAACGGCGGAGGATTCAGCGGCAGTGTCATTACTTCAGGGTCACGTGAAGGAGGCGCTGATGATCCCCCAACAATAACTGGGACCCCATGATACCAAGCATACCCCCAAAATGCCAGGGTGACCCCATAACAACCATGCTCCACCTGGTGACCCTATAAAGCCAACTCTGCCCCCCATGGATTGCCTTAGTAACCCCAGAGCTGCAGCTATGCCCCTATATGTGCCCCCGTAGATGGTTTAGAGCCCCCCATAGTGGCACCTTATGGCGGGCACAGTCCCCATATTGTCTGGTAGTGATCCCCTTGCCCCCATGACAGCTCTTCTGTCCCCAGCTCCTCTGCGCGCCCCTCGCTGTGGTCCAAAGGTGACATTTGGGGCATCTGCTGACTTTTCTGAGAGCTCTCAGAGCAGAGGGCCCCTATACAGCAATGAGGGGGTCCATGTAGAGTCCGTTACGGGGTCTGCGTTCTTGATCGATACCCCTAATGCCATCGGTCTTGGGTCGGTCATTGGCCTCCACCATTACTGCCCCCTTCTGGTCCCTTTTAAGGGCTGATTATCACCCTGGGAGGCAGACGGGAAGTGCCGACTCATCGACTTCTGCTTTCCATGGACGGCGGGTGCTGCGTAATCTGCGCCCAGACCAAGATACTGGGAAACAGAGCAATCGGCCATGGCCAAAAGGGGAAGGAAGGTGAAATAAGACCAAGGGATGTGATAATGCCCCGGAGAGCCTTCGTAGAAGTGTCCTCCCTCCACCCGACGATTCATCCTGAGCTTCCTGGTTCATGAATAGAATGTGAACACTGCAGTATAGACTGACACAAAATTATCAAATAGGTGGCGGGATCGGTCTTTCACACCGGAGCCCTATGACCATTTTTTGGACCTCTCTGGGCCCCATCTGTCCCTCCTTTCCCCATTTGTCAGCATCTATTGGGGAACGTTCGCAACACGTTTTTGACCTGAAAAATCCACATTACAAAACTGCTCATAAAACAGGTGGATTTCGGCGCAGAGATTGACCCGTTTTTTTTTTTTTTATTATAATGAGGATTGTATCAACCAGATGTGGATTTTGATGCGTTTCCATCTCAAGAACCGTGAAAAATATTAATTTTGCCTCCACTTACCCTTGGAAAACGATTTAAAAAAATTGACCATTTTTTAACACCTGGAAAAAGCGCTCCGTGGACAGATTGTCTCCTAACGAAGCAGAAGTTTGTTGTTCGCAGATTTGAAACCTTTTTACGTGGATTGTTGTGGGTAATCGGAGCTGAAGATCTGGGCAGTAACCAGTTTGGAGGGTCCCTCTGCTTAGTCCGGGAGAGGTGACGATTGACACATGTTGGTCCCCCCTGAGACATAACCATCGCACCGGCCTCCATTTTTTTTAGAAAAGTTTTATTTTTGTGCGTGTTTCATAGTAACGGTTGGTGGAGCAGGATGGGGGTGACCATGATCAGTTCTGATTTACTAGTGCGGACCCTCCCATCGTATGAAAAGGAAGTTACACAGGCAGAGATAGAAGAATGAGCAAAGCCGCATGACGCCAGCATATACCACGGCTGGAGGAAATGAGGAGGCGCACATCGTGAGAGCGCGGCACTGGGACACAAGCTCCGGACCATCCTCGGGGACCACTTCTAGGTAAGGCGCCCGCGTCCCGCCATTTACCCCTAGAATAATTGGGGGGTCCTCATAAACCCTATAGGGGCAGTAAGAGCCCGTCCCTTGTGTGTGACCACGGCTCCGTAGGGTGCGGCTGGAGACTTCGGGAAACCTCGACCTAAAATGACCCCAGCACAATCCTAATGGATTAAGAAAAAAAACCTTACGGAAAGTCTTCCAGACTCCATTGTTTTAGAAAATTTGGGCAGAGGCTTAATTGTGGAGCGAGTAGACCTTCTATACTATAGCGTCCGTAGGGGCGACGGGACCGATGTACCAAATCGGGAGGTGAGGGGAACATGTTTAGTGCCGGCGACAGCGGGTGGAGTGATCGTAGACTAAACAAGCCCAAGAATCCACGTCCTTAGATCTGTAACTTCTCAGAGACTTCGCTTCTCACATCTTATCTCCTCCGTCACCAGGTTTCTAAATTATTTCTTCTCGTTTACTGCTCCAACCACAGGAAATTACTAAATCTTGTGGCACAGGAGCAGCCAGCACCCTTCCGGTACCATAACTCAGGTTCTTTAGATGATAGAGAGACAAGGCCCTGAGGATGCGAGCCGAGCAAGCACAAGATAGACCTTCCTCTGGTGGCCACAGTGGTGGTCCTCACCAGCATAGACTGATGGGGCTAGGCAGGGTATGGCATGTCAATCACTGGTTGGACAACGATGTTCAGATGTTTTTTGGTGACATTTATATTTTATATTTTATTTTTAGGTTTCCCAAAGAAGCAGAAGGGAATTGAACACATTGGGAACCCCACGATGGAAGGTGTACTTGTAAAGATAATGTTGCTCCTCCTGTTAGGGACCTGTTCTTCATCCCAGGACCCAACGGTCAACATGGTTGAGAAGAACACCGAAAAATATTTCACCACCATTGGTCCAGTATATGATGCCTCCAGAGATGATGCAACCAGCAATAAGAAGGTCTCTGGAGAGATCGAAACGTCAACTGCAGAACTTCCGATGTTCCGTGCAAGTACAGAGGAGTCGGGAGTAACCCCGGAACAAGAGATGAGGTCAGCTGGTGGGACATCTGTAGAAGGAGCATCCACCTCCAGCAGCAGCGAGCCATCATCTACATTTTTCAGACTTAGACCCGTCATTGAATTGCACAGCCCTCCTACAGATCTCTCAGTCACAAGCCATGAAGGCAATAAGACGGATGGACAAGAGACGACTCCTTCACACCCAAATTATGAGACACTGGGAACTTCTAAACCTGTGGACTCAAAAAAAACCTCAAGTCCTATGTCACCACCACCCAAAGGGAAACCAAAGGACTCAGAGGTGAAGACAATCATCCTGATTGCGGTCTGCATGGTCATCCTAGTCTTAATCCTGATCGCTGTCATAGTTGTGTTGGTGAGGAACAAGAGAAGGAGCGGCTCTCAAAGCTTCCATACCCAGAGCAGAAGCTCCAAACGGGAGAACGTCTGGGCGGGACAGGTCCCCGACCTCGGAGATGGGAAGATGACAGAGCGTCCAGTAGGGACGGAAAATGGGGCGGCTGGGAACAAACCGGAAAAGGAACAAGAGATGATCACGTTCATCAGCGAGAAGAAGAACGATTCCGTGGAGGCGTTGAACGAGATGAATAACGGAGCCGCCCAGGAGGAGCAGAAGCCACTGCTGGAGGACGGTCCTCAGGAGAAGGACGAAACGGCCGCGACTCTGAACGTGTGAGATGGACAGAAACGCCGACCTGGTCAGACGCCGGGTCAGCGGCCAACGCATCCATGGAGCACACAGTGGACATTGCTAACAGGATAATCTCACACTGGACTCAGAGCGTGAAGATCGGAGCATGGACCCCCAACGAGAACCTGTACCGGGGGCTCCGGGATCCACCAGCTTAACCCTTTATATCACATCTATCCATCCAATATCTCATATCGATCCGCCGTCCATGTATCGTGTCTGCACCCCTCTGGGACTTTCTATAATACTGTGTTTTCTGCATTAGTTGCATAGTTGCTATATGTGCATTATACAGGTGGCAGCCATGTTGGGGCCCCGGGTCCATTTCTGGGGTGATGGCGGCGCCGTCGCCTTCATGTCCTCGTGGTGCGGCTGCTCTCGCTCGGCCATTACTTCTGTAATTAGTGAATGAATATATTTTCTCATTAAATATTTTTTTTATTTTCTATCTCCCGATCTCTGAGTTGCTACTTCTTGGGCCGCTGAAATCCTCTGTGCTGCTGTTACTAAGGGTTTTCTTGGGTGGAGCAGCAAAAATGACAAAGAGCAAAGAAACCACAATAAAAAAATGTAACAAGTGACAGAACTGCGGGTGGTTATATCACACCGGCCCCCCAGGCTAGTGCTCTCTGTTATCAGCCAGATCCTGCATCAAGCTGTGGTGGTCGTAATGGTAACAGGGGATGGTGGTGGTAGTAGTAGTTCTAATAATGGTAGTATTAATAATGTTAGTAGTAATAACGATATTAATGGTGCGTGTAGGATGATGGTAGTAAGAGTAAAAGTAGTAATGTTAGTACTGATAGTAGTAATGATGATGGTGATAGTAGTATAGCCCCGCAGTACTCCCAGCAGCCAGCAGGGGGGGTACACTCCCATGGTCTCAGTGAGGCCCAGGCCAGGACCTGCTGTTACCCATGATGCTTTGTGTCTGATCATCACTTGCTGTCATTCCATCCTGGTGTCTGTGGGAAGTTGGGTGTACGACTTAAGAGACGCCGTACATTGGGGTCTCACAATGTCGCCACAATCTGCTCTATGAATTAAGTACCACGATAATGGGAAAAATATTCCATGTCTGTGGATGTAGAACCCTCAGCACCCGACAGAAACTGAGAACTATAGGAAATGATTGGGGCGACTGTCTCTTTAAAAACTGATGACATCATTTCCATGACATCACAATATCTAGTGTCACACACAAAAGACGGTGCGATACCCGAGACCGCGCCTGACAAGTCAAACAGAACGGATCACACCCCGAGAGGAAAAAGTCTGCACCCGGCAAACAGGACAGAAGAGACTTCTGCAACCAGAGACCTCAAACGTCTCTGCTGATTCCACAAGTCTAAAAAAGGCACCGACATCATATGTACACATACAAGAATAGAAAGACACCAGAGAACAACCGCGGGCACCACAGCAACACTGACACCATAAATATACCTACATAGGGCAGAAATGTATAATACCACACCCATGTACAAGAATATAACTACTATAATACTGCCCCCTATGCACAAGAATATAACTACTATAATACTGCCCCTATGTACAAGAATATAACTACTATAATACTGCTCCTGTGTACAAGAATATAACTACTATAATACTGCCCCTATGTACAAGAATATAACTACTATAATACTGCCTCTATGTACAAGAATATAACTACTATAATACTGCTCCCTATGTACAAGAATATAACTACTATAATACTGCTCCTGTGTACAAGAATATAACTAATATAATACTGCTTCTATACACAAGAATATAACTACTATAATACTGTTCCCATGTACAAGAATATAACTACTATAATACTGCCCCTATGTACAAGAATATAACTACTATAATACTGCCCCTATATACAGGAATATAACTACTATAATACTGTCCCCTATATACAAGAATATAACTACTATAATACTGCTCCTATGTACAAGAATATAACTACTATAATACTGTCCCTATGTACAAGAATATAACTACTATAATACTGCCCCTATGTACAAGAATATAACTACTATAATACTGCCCCTATGTACAAGAATATAACTACTATAATACTGACCCTATGTACAAGAATATAACTACTATAATACCGCCCCTATGTACAAGAATATAACTACTATAATACTGACCCTATGTACAAGAATATAACTACTATAATACCGCCCCTATGTACAAGAATATAACTACTATAATACTGCCCCTATGTACAAGAATATAATTACTATAATACTGCCCCTATGTACAATAATATAACTACTATAATACAGCTCCTATGTACAAGAATATAACTACTATAATACTGCCACTATGTACAAGAATATAACTACTATAATAATGACCCTATGTACAAGAATATAACTACTATAATACTGCCCCTATGTACAAGAATATAACTACTATAATACTGCTCCTATGTACAAGAATATAACTACTATAATACTGCCCCTATGTACAAGAATATAACTACTATAATACTGCTCCTATGTTCAAGAATATAACTACTATAATACTGCTCCTATGTACAAGAATAGAACTACAATAATACTGCCCCTATGTACAAGAATATAACTACTATAATACTGCTCCTATGTTCAAGAATATAACTACTATAATACTGCTCCTATGTTCAAGAATATAACTACTATAATACTGCCCCTATGTACAAGAATATAACTCCTATAATACTGCTCCTATGTACAAGAATATAACTACTATCATGCTGCCCCTATGTACAAGAATATAACTACTATAATACTGCTCCCTATGTACAAGAATATAACTACTATAATACTGCTCCCTATGTACAAGAATATAACTACTATAATACTGCTCCCTATGTACAAGAATATAACTACTATAATACTGCCCCTATATACAAGAATATAACTACTATAATACTGCCCCTATGTACAAGAATATAACTACTATAATACTGCCCCTATGTACAAGAATATAACTACTATTATACTGCTCCTATGTACAAGAATATAACTACTATAATACTGCCCCTATGTACAAGAATATAACTACTATAATACTGCTCCCTATGTACAAGAATATAACTACTATAATACTACTCCTATGTACAAGAATATAACTACTATAATACTGCTCCTATGTACAAGAATATAACTACTATAATACTACTCCTATGTACAAGAATATAACTACTATAATATTGCTCCCTATGTACAAGAATATAGCTACTATAATACTGCCCCTATGTACAAGAATATAACTACTATAATACTGCCCCTATGTACAAGAATATAACTACTATAATACTGCCCCTATGTACAAGAATATACTATAATACTGCTCCCTATGTACAAAAATATAACTACTATAATACTGCCCCCTATGTACAAGAATATGACTACTATAATACTGCCCCCTATGTACAAGAATATGACTACTATAATACTGCCCCCTATGTACAAGAATATAACTACTATAATACTGCCCCCTATGTACAAGAATATAACTACTATAATACTGCTCCTATGTTCAAGAATATAACTACTATAATACTGCTCTTATGTACAAGAATATAACTACTATAATACTGCTCCCTATGTACAAGAATATAACTACTATAAGACCGCCCCTATGTACAAGAATATAACTACTATAATACTGCCCCTATGTACAAGAATATGACTACTATAATACTGCCCCCTATGTACAAGAATATAACTACTATAATATCGCCCCTATGTACAAGAATATGACTACTATAATATCGCCCCTATGTACAAGAATATAACTACTATAATACTGCCCCCTATGCACAAGAATATAACTACTTTAATACTGCCCCTATGTACAAGAATATAACTACTATAATACTGCCCCCTATGCACAAGAATATAACTACTTTAATACTGCCCCCTATGTACAAGAATATAACTACTATAATGCTGCCCCTATGTACAAGAATATAACTACTATAATACCGCCCCTATGTACAAGAATATAACTACTATAATACCGCCCCTATGTACAAGAATATAAGTACTATAATACTGTTCTCTATATAGAAGAATATAACTACTATAATACCGCCCCTATGTACAAGAATATAACTACTATAATACCGCCACTATGTACAAGAATATAAGTACTATAATACTGTTCTCTATATAGAAGAATATAACTACTATAATACTGCTCTTATGTACAAGAATATAACTACTATAATACTGCTCCTATGTACAAGAATATAGCTACTATAATACTGCCCCTATGTACAAGAATATAACTACTATAATACTGCCCCTATGTACAAGAATATAACTACTATAATACTGCCCCTATGTACAAGAATATAACTACTATAATACTGCCCCTATGTACAAGAATATAACTACTATAATACTGATCCTATATACAAGAATATAACTACTGTAATACTGCCCCTATGTACAAGAATATAACTACTATAATACTGCCCCTATGTACAAGAATATAACTACTATAATACTGCCCCTATGTACAAGAATATAACTACTATAATACTGCCCCTATGTACAAGAATATAACTACTATAATACTGATCCTATATACAAGAATATAACTACTATAATACTGCCCTTGTGTACAAGAATATAACTGCAATAATACTGCCCCTATGTCATTTTCTCTGGATTTGCTGAGTGCTTTTTCTTGTGTTTTCGTCACTCAGGGACTGAGGCAGGATAAGTGAGATTTGTTGCCTGCAGTTATCATTATGGAGAAGTTTTTGAAAATGAAACCTCATTATTTCCGGGACACAACAGCTATATGATGCGGCTGCAGTGCAGTGTAGCACAACCTCCACCAGGGGGTGCCGGCGAGGGAAGAGATCACACACTCATAGGGCAGCAACACTGAACAGCCGCACAGGTGTCACAGGTAACGAAAGAGTGGTCAGACGAGCTGAGTCAGAACCTGTCAGTAGGAGAAGTACCAGAAGTAACAGCAATACACAAAGTCAGAGACAAGCCAGAAGTCAGAGCCAAACGGGAGCTCGGTATCCAAAATGTGAGCGGTAAGACGAAGTCGGGGTACAAGCCAGAGAGTCAGAGCCGGTCGGGAAACGTGGTATCAGAGACGGAAAACAAGAGGCAGGGTGCAGAGATCAGGCCGAGTCATACACTGTAGGGAAACAACCAGACGAACACTAGGGAACGGGTCTAATGCAAATACGGGAAGTCAGAGACAGAAGGATCACCAGGGTATACGGGTCAGCTGCTCTAGCCTGGAAGCATGAACTATCACTGACGCAGGCCAGCAGACTGCAGTGGACCGAAAAAGCCCAGCCAGCTCCAAAATGAGGCCGAGGGGATTAACCCCCGCATGACCAGTCCAGAGAGAGCATAGCAGGAAAAAAAAACGAACTGGATCATGACTAGCTGTATACGAAGCAGCTGAGATGCAGTACCAATGGCAATCAGTACAGTCCTGTGTCTCCATTAGACACATTGCTTCCATTGAGGTTTTATTGCAAACATGATTTTTTAGTACTTGGAGATTTTTGTGTTCTACTGTATGTCATTATCCCCATAACACTGTCCCATAGAAGTCAATAGGTGATGGTCACAGGTCACCTCCACCCCGGACTTCTGCACAGGTCAGAGAGCACGCCAACAACACTCTCCCATAGAAGTCAATAGGTGATGGTCACAGCTCACCTCCTCCCTGGACTTCTGCACAGGTCAGAGAGCACGCCAACAACAGTCTCCCATAGAAGTCAATAGGTGATGGTCACAGCTCACCTCCTCCCTGGACTTCTGCACAGGTCAGAGAGCACGCCCACAACACTCTCCTGTCACGATAATATGAATATGCCATGTTTTGAGTATATACCTAAAAGGTTCATGGCTTTTCAGACACACGCTGTGGGCTTTTCCGACCCCCCTCTTCACTCTGCCTAGAAATTTGTTCTCCTCTTTTTACCTACAGGCAACTCCCTGCCCCTTGCTCTATAGTGTAATTTGAGCCCAGTGTGCCTGCAGCACTCACTGGAATCACTGAAGAAATTTTATGGCTCGGAGCTGCGATAGTCAGTCTGTCCCTAACTCCTCATTCCCCCTCTCGCCTAATACCAGACAAAACTGGTGCAGAAACTGCATGGGTGTCTTTTGTTTTTGTAAAGTTATGTATACTGGCACCGATCCGGGCTAGAGATATAAGGATTATATATTCCGGATGTCCATCGAGAGATCTATAGCTCACTGAAATCACTAGGAGCTAAACCCAACGAGTTGCAAGGAGCGCATTTCTCCATAAGCGGGTCATGTTTCTACGCTGTGCTTATAGTTAAAAGAACCCCCCTGATGTGGTGAACATCCTGATCTTTGTGTTGTTCGTATACGAAGTTCATACAGCGAGTTATGTATAGAAATGGTTTGTCATAACTCTAAGAAAAGGGGGGATTCAGCATCTGAGTGAGGTCACCACAGGGGGAGTGCCTTGGTTTTAGGCTGGGAAATAAGTGAATGGGTCTAGCTCCGAGATGGATGTGATGCATCTTGATGTGTCCCCTGAGCACATGGTCAGCCATGATATGAAATGATCTGAACGAAATGTGTTTTTCAACTTTAATCCCATTTTATTTGTAATTGTACTGTACATACGATACTTGTCTACTTTTATAATACCTTCTTATACTTCTGTAAACACTGCCTACCCCTTTTGGAGTAAAATATATAAAATTATTAGCTTTGTCTTTCCTTGCTCTATAATGAACTGTCGTGTCCTCTGAATTGAATCACACTACTATTTTGGGTTGGCTGCGGACCTGGTATTTATTAAGAAATTGGAGCTGGTGGCAGTGGATTTGTCCTGTGCGTTTGGGAGTCTTTGTAGCGACTGGCGGAGTTTATAATTATTGTTCCCGCCTGAGTGGGAGTAGTTATATCGCCCTCGCTGCAGGGTGCCCATTAGCCAGTACAAAGTAAGGCAGCCTTTCTGGCGACTAATTATCCTAGGTGCAGTACCCTCTCTGACCTGAGTGTTAGGGGGCGCCAGAGAGCTGCAAGTTCCAAACCGGAAGTGGGATATAGATAAATCCCCTTCAGAAAGGAACCAGGGGCAACCAAACAACCCCGGTTCATGACAAATTGGTGTGAGTGATGGGGAAAATAAGGGTATCCTCCATGCGAACCGTGACATCTCCCATAGAAGTCAATAGGTGATGGTCACAGGTCACCTCCTCCCCGGACGTCTGCACAGGTCAGAGAGCACGCCCACAACACTGTCCCGTAGAAGTCAATGACTATCCTTAGAGTAGACTATGGTTTCCTATGATCCGTGTCCCCTGACGCTGTAGTCTCTTGTGGGTGTGACATGTTACACACAAAGGTCTCTCAGGTGACCCCTGAGACTTGTGATGTCCGATGCTGCACATATCCACCCTCAGGCTGTGGCACATGGAGTTTTTTGAGGATTTTTTGGATCAGAAACAATCCAGCTCCTCCAAATCTTTGAGTTTCTGATCAAGTTCAGCTAGACGGGTGGCTGACAGCTACAAGGACACAGGTGGGTGTGGGGACAGCGCCTTCTCCAGACAACACGGGGTTAATCAGAGGAACTGGAAAAACTGCATTTTCTGTTTATCATGTATGAGGAGGACGCCTCGCCCCCGCTCATCCCACCCCCGACTCCAACATCTGCGCTGCCGGACTGGGACTGACCCCCAGAGCTGACGCTCCATCCACCGAAGAATCTACACTGGACGCACCGACCCCAAGAGCTGACGCTCCGTCCACCGAGGAATCTACACCGGATGCACCGACCCCAAGAGCTGACGCTCCATCCACGGAGGAATCTACACCTGCCGCACCGACCCCAAGAGCTGACGCTCCATCCACCGAGGAATCTACACCGGATGCACCGACCCCAAGAGCTGACGCTCCATCCACGGAGGAATCTACACCTGCCGCACCGACCCCAAGAGCTGACGCTCCGTCCACCGAGGAATCTACACCGGATGCACCGACCCCAAGAGCTGACGCTCCATCCACGGAGGAATCTACACCTGCCGCACCGACCCCAAGAGCTGACGCTCCATCCACCGAGGAATCTACACCGGACGCTCTGACCCCAAGAGCTGACGCTCCAACCACCGAGGAATCTACACCGGACGCTCTGACCCCAAGAGCTGACGCTCCAACCACCGAGGAATCTACATCTGCCGCACCGACCCCAAGAGCTGACGCTCCTTCCACCGAGGAATCTACACCGGACGCACCGACCCCAAGAGCTGACGTTCCATCCACTAAGGAATCTACTCCGGACACACCGACCCGAAGAGCTGACGCTCCATCCACCGAAGAATCTACACCGGACGCACTGACCCCAAGAGCTGACGCTCCAACCACCGAGGAATCTACACCAGACGCACCGACCTGAAGAGCTGACGCTCCATCCACCGAGGAATCTACACCGGACACACTGACCCCAAGAGCTGACGCTCCAACCACCGAGGAATCTACACCAGACGCACCGACCTGAAGAGCTGACGCTCCATCCACCGAGGAATCTACACCGGACACACTGACCCCAAGAGCTGACGCTCCAACCACCGAGGAATCTAAACTGGACGCACCGACCTGAAGAGCTGACGCTCCATCCACCGAGGAATCTACACCGGACACACCGACCCCAAGAGCTGACGCTCCAACCACCGAGGAATCTACTCCGGACACACCGACCTGAAGAGCTGACGTTCCAACCACCGAGGAATCTACACCGGACGCACCGACCCCAAGAGCTGACGCTCCAACCACCGAGGAATCTAAACTGGACGCACCGACCTGAAGAGCTGACGCTCCAACCACCGAGGAATCTAAACTGGACGCACCGACCTGAAGAGCTGACACTCCAACCACCGAGGAATCTACACCGGACACACCGACCCCAAGAGCTGACGCTCCATCCACTGAGGAATCTACACCGGACACACCGACCTAGAGAGCTGACGCTCCAACCACCGAGGAATCTACACCGGACACACCGACCCCAAGAGCTGACGCTCCATCCACTGAGGAATCTACACCGGACACACCAACTTGAAGAGCTGACGCTCCATCCACTGAGGAATCTAAACTGGACGCACCGACCTGAAGAGCTGACGCTCCATCCACTGAGGAATCTACACCGGACACACTGACCCCAAGAGCTGACGCTCCATCCACTGAGCAATCTACACCGGACACACTGACCCCAAGAGCTGACGCTCCATCCACTGAGGAATCTACACCGGACACACCGACCTGAAGAGCTGACGCTCCAACCACCGAGGAATCTACACCGGACACACCGACCCCAAGAGCTGACGCTCCATCCACTGAGGAATCTACACCGGACACACCAACTTGAAGAGCTGACGCTCCATCCACTGAGGAATCTAAACTGGACGCACCGACCTGAAGAGCTGACGCTCCATCCACCGAGGAATCTACACCGGACGCACCGACCTTAAGAGCTGACGCTCCATCCACTGAGGAATCTACACCGGACACACCGACCTGAAGAGCTGACGCTCCATCCACTGAGGAATCTACACCGGACACACTGACCCCAAGAGCTGACGCTCCATCCACTGAGGAATCTACACCGGACACACTGACCCCAAGAGCTGACGCTGCAACCACCGAGGAAAGGAAACCCCCAGCAAAGGTACAAGACTCCCGAAACATGATGGGGATGTAGTGTGGAGAATCAAACAGGATAATATTGGATACACAGTTCAGCAGACAGTATCACACAGGAGAGGATTAGATACACGGCTCAGCAGACAGTATCACACAGGAGAGGATTAGATACACGGCTCAGCAGTCAGTATCACACAGGAGAGGATTAGATACACAGTAGTCAGTATCACACAGGAGAGGATTAGATACACAGTAGTCAGTATCACACAGGAGAGGATTAGATACACAGTAGTCAGTATCACACACAGAGCAGTAATTGCAGGAACATCTTTTGCTTTGTGCCCATGTTACTTTCACATCTATAGGGAATCATTGCACCTGCCGCCACCAGGGGGCGCTCTGTACACTGTATATTGGGACACGCCCCCTCCAGGTGATTCTCCTGATCTACAGGTCACGTGGTGGGATTTTCTCCTGAACGATTCCCCGGAGCGGCGGCGTCAGCGGGTGATTATATCTCTGGTGACATTTCCACCGGTGCGGGTGACGGCGGCGCCAGATGTAGGGATTAACTATATCTGAGATGTGGACGAGAAATCACAAACCAGCAAATTGTACAGATGTGATCATAACATGGACACAAAGCAAAGGATGTTCCTGCAATTACTGCTGAGCCGTGTATCTAATCCTATATTGTGTGATACTGACTGCTGAGCCGTGTATCTAATCCTCTCCTGTGTGATACTGACTGCTGAGCCGTGTATCTAATCCTCTCCTGTGTGATACTGACTGCTGAGCCGTGTATCTAATCCTCTCCTGTGTGATACTGACTGCTGAGCGTGTATCTAATCCTCTCCTGTGTGATACTGACTGCTGAGCTGTGTATCTAATCCTATCCTGTGTGATACTGTCTGCTGAGCCGTGTATCTAATCCTCTCCTGTGTGATACTGACTGCTGAGCTATGTATCTAATCCTATCCTGTGTGATACTGACTGCTGAGCCGTGTATCTAATCCTCTCCTGTGTGATACTGACTGCTGAGCCGTGTATCTAATCCTATCCTGTGTGATACTGTCTGCTGAGTTGTGTATCTAATCCTCTCCTGTGTGATACTGACTGCTGAGTTGTGTATCTAATCCTCTCCTGTGTGATACTGTCTGCTGAGTTGTGTATCTAATCCTCTCCTGTGTGATACTGACTGCTGAGTTGTGTATCTAATCCTATCCTGTGTGATACTGACTGCTGAGCCGTGTATCTAATCCTATCCTGTGTGATACTGACTGCTGAGCCGTGTATCTAATCCTCTCCTGTGTGATACTGACTGCTGAGCCGTGTATCTAATCCTCTCCTGTGTGATACTGTCTGCTGAGCCGTGTATCTAATCCTCTCCTGTGTGATACTGTCTGCTGAGCCGTGTATCTAATCCTCTCCTGTGTGATACTGACTGCTGAGCCGTGTATCTAATCCTCTCCTGTGTGATACTGTCTGCTGAGCCGTGTATCTAATCCTCTCCTGTGTGATACTGTCTGCTGAGCCGTGTATCTAATCCTCTCCTGTGTGATACTGACTGCTGAGCCGTGTATCTAATCCTCTCCTGTGTGATACTGACTGCTGAGCCGTGTATCTAATCCTATCCTGTGTGATACTGACTGCTGAGCCGTGTATCTAATCCTCTCCTGTGTGATACTGTCTGCTGAGCCGTGTATCTAATCCTCTCCTGTGTGATACTGACTGCTGAGCCGTGTATCTAATCCTCTCCTGTGTGATACTGTCTGCTGAGCCGTGTATCTAATCCTCTCCTGTGTGATACTGTCTGCTGAGCCGTGTATCTAATCCTCTCCTGTGTGATACTGACTGCTGAGCCGTGTATCTAATCCTCTCCTGTGTGATACTGACTGCTGAGCCGTGTATCTAATCCTATCCTGTGTGATACTGACTGCTGAGCCGTGTATCTAATCCTATCCTGTGTGATACTGACTGCTGAGCCGTGTATCTAATCCTCTCCTGTGTGATACTGACTGCTGAGCTGTGTATCTAATCCCATCCTGTGTGATACTGACTGCTGAGCCATGTATCTAATCCTCTCCTGTGTGATACTGACTGCTGAGCCGTGTATCTAATCCTCTCCTGTGTGATACTGACTGCTGAGCCGTGTATCTAATCCTCTCCTGTGTGATACTGACTGCTGAGCCGTGTATCTAATCCTCTCCTGTGTGATACTGACTGCTGAGCCGTGTATCTAATCCTATCCTGTGTGATACTGACTGCTGAGCCGTGTATCTAATCCTATATTGTGTGATACTGACTGCTGAGCCGTGTATCTAATCCTCTCCTGTGTGATACTGACTGCTGAGCCGTGTATCTAATCCTCTCCTGTGTGATACTGTCTGCTGAGCCGTGTATCTAATCCTATCCTGTGTGATACTGACTGCTGAGCCGTGTATCTAATCCTATATTGTGTGATACTGACTGCTGAGCCGTGTATCTAATCCTCTCCTGTGTGATACTGACTGCTGAGCCGTGTATCTAATCCTCTCCTGTGTGATACTGTCTGCTGAGCCGTGTATCTAATCCTCTCCTGTGATACTGTCTGCTGAGCCGTGTATCTAATCCTATCCTGTGTGATACTGTCTGCTGAGCTGTGTATCTAATCCTATCCTGTGTGATACTGACTGCTGAGCCGTGTATCTAATCCTCTCCTGTGTGATACTGACTGCTGAGCCGTGTATCTAATCCTCTCCTGTGTGATACTGACTGCTGAGCGTGTATCTAATCCTCTCCTGTGTGATACTGACTGCTGAGCCGTGTATCTAATCCTATCCTGTGTGATACTGACTGCTGAGCTGTGTATCTAATCCTATCCTGTGTGATACTGTCTGCTGAGCCGTGTATCTAATCCTCTCCTGTGTGATACTGCTGAGCTGTGTATCTAATCCTCTCCTGTGTGATACTGACTGCTGAGCCGTGTATCTAATCCTATCCTGTGTGATACTGTCTGCTGAGCCGTGTATCTAATCCTCTCCTGTGTGATACTGACTGCTGAGCCGTGTATCTAATCCTATCCTGTGTGATACTGTCTGCTGAGCCGTGTATCTAATCCTCTCCTGTGATACTGTCTGCTGAGCCGTGTATCTAATCCTATATTGTGTGATACTGACTGCTGAGCCGTGTATCTAATCCTCTCCTGTGTGATACTGACTGCTGAGCTGTGTATCTAATCCTCTCCTGTGTGATACTGTCTGCTGAGCTGTGTATCTAATCCTCTCCTGTGATACTGTCTGCTGAGCCGTGTATCTAATCCTATATTGTGTGATACTGACTGCTGAGCCGTGTATCTAATCCTATATTGTGTGATACTGACTGCTGAGCCGTGTATCTAATCCTCTCCTGTGTGATACTGACTGCTGAGCCGTGTATCTAATCCTATCCTGTGTGATACTGACTGCTGAGCCGTGTATCTAATCCTATATTGTGTGATACTGACTGCTGAGCCGTGTATCTAATCCTCTCCTGTGTGATACTGTCTGCTGAGCCGTGTATCTAATCCTCTCCTGTGATACTGTCTGCTGAGCCGTGTATCTAATCCTATCCTGTGTGATACTGTCTGCTGAGCTGTGTATCTAATCCTATCCTGTGTGATACTGACTGCTGAGCTGTGTATCTAATCCCATCCTGTGTGATACTGACTGCTGAGCCGTGTATCTAATCCTCTCCTGTGTGATACTGACTGCTGAGCCGTGTATCTAATCCTCTCCTGTGTGATACTGACTGCTGAGCTGTGTATCTAATCCTCTCCTGTGTGATACTGACTGCTGAGCGTGTATCTAATCCTCTCCTGTGTGATACTGACTGCTGAGCCGTGTATCTAATCCTATCCTGTGTGATACTGACTGCTGAGCCGTGTATCTAATCCTCTCCTGTGTGATACTGTCTGCTGAGCCGTGTATCTAATCCTCTCCTGTGTGATACTGACTGCTGAGCCGTGTATCTAATCCTATCCTGTGTGATACTGACTGCTGAGCCGTGTATCTAATCCTATCCTGTGTGATACTGACTGCTGAGTCGTGTATCTAATCCTCTCCTGTGTGATACTGACTGCTGAGCCGTGTATCTAATCCTCTCCTGTGTGATACTGACTGCTGAGCCGTGTATCTAATCCTCTCCTGTGTGATACTGACTGCTGAGCCGTGTATCTCATCCTCTCCTGTGTGATACTGTCTGCTGAGCCGTGTATCTAATCCTATCCTGTGTGATACTGACTGCTGAGCCGTGTATCTAATCCTCTCCTGTGTGATACTGACTGCTGAGCCGTGTATCTAATCCTATCCTGTGTGATACTGTCTGCTGAGCCGTGTATCTGATCCTATGTGATACTGACTGCTGAGCCGTGTATCTAATCCTCTCCTGTGTGATACTGACTGCTGAGCCGTGTATCTAATCCTCTCCTGTGTGATACTGTCTGCTGAGCCGTGTATCTAATCCTATCCTGTAATACTGTCTGCTGAGCCGTGTATCTAATCCTATCCTCTGTGATACTGTCTGCTGAGCTGTATCTAATCCTCTCCTGTGTGATACTGACTGCTGAGCCGTGTATCTAATCCTATCCTGTGTGATACTGACTGCTGAGCCGTGTATCTAATCCTCTCCTGTGTGATACTGTCTGCTGAGCCGTGTATCTGATCCTCTCCTGTGATACTGACTGCTGAGCCGTGTATCTAATCCTATCCTGTGTGATACTGTCTGCTGAGCCGTGTATCTAATCCTCTCCTGTGATACTGTCTGCTGAGCCGTGTATCTAATCCTATATTGTGTGATACTGACTGCTGAGCCGTGTATCTAATCCTCTCCTGTGTGATACTGACTGCTGAGCTGTGTATCTAATCCTCTCCTGTGTGATACTGTCTGCTGAGCTGTGTATCTAATCCTCTCCTGTGATACTGTCTGCTGAGCCGTGTATCTAATCCTATATTGTGTGATACTGACTGCTGAGCCGTGTATCTAATCCTATATTGTGTGATACTGACTGCTGAGCCGTGTATCTAATCCTCTCCTGTGTGATACTGACTGCTGAGCTGTGTATCTAATCCTCTCCTGTGTGATACTGTCTGCTGAGCCGTGTATCTAATCCTCTCCTGTGATACTGTCTGCTGAGCCGTGTATCTAATCCTCTCCTGTGATACTGTCTGCTGAGCCGTGTATCTAATCCTATCCTGTGTGATACTGACTGCTGAGCCGTGTATCTAATCCTCTCGTGTGATACTGACTGCTGAGCCGTGTATCTAATCCTCTCCTGTGTGATACTGTCTGCTGAGCCGTGTATCTAATCCTCTCCTGTGTGATACTGACTGCTGAGCCGTGTATCTAATCCTATATTGTGTGATACTGACTGCTGAACCGTGTATCTAATCCTATATTGTATGATACTGACTGCTGAGCCGTGTACCTAATCCTCTCCTGTGTGATACTGACTGCTGAGCTGTGTACCTAATCCTCTCCTGTGTGATACTGTCTGCTGAGCCGTGTATCTAATCCTCTCCTGTGTGATACTGACTGCTGAGCTGTGTATCTAATCCTATCCTGTGTGATATTGACTGCTGAGCCGTGTATCTAATCCTATATTGTGTGATACTGACTGCTGAGCCGTGTATCTAATCCTATATTGTATGATACTGACTGCTGAGCCGTGTACCTAATCCTCTCCTGTGTGATATTGTCTGCTGAGCCGTGTATCTAATCCTATATTGTGTGATACTGACTGCTGAGCCGTGTATCTAATCCTCTCCTGTGTGATACTGACTGCTGAGCTGTGTATCTAATCCTCTCCTGTGTGATACTGACTGCTTAGCCGTGTATCTAATCCTCTCCTGTGTGATACTGACTGCTGAGCCGTGTATCTAATCCTCTCCTGTGTGATACTGTCTGCTGAGCCGTGTATCTAATCCTCTCCTGTGTGATACTGTCTGCTGAGCCGTGTATCTAATCCTATCCTGTGTGATACTGACTGCTGAGCCGTGTATCTAATCCTCTCCTGTGTGATACTGTCTGCTGAGCCGTGTATCTAATCCTATATTGTATGATACTGACTGCTGAGCCGTGTATCTAATCCTCTCCTGTGTGATACTGACTGCTGAGCTGTGTATCTAATCCTCTCCTGTGATACTGACTGCTTAGCCGTGTATCTAATCCTCTCCTGTGTGATACTGACTGCTGAGCCGTGTATCTAATCCTCTCCTGTGTGATACTGTCTGCTGAGCCGTGTATCTAATCCTCTCCTGTGTGATACTGTCTGCTGAGCCGTGTATCTAATCCTCTCCTGTGTGATACTGACTGCTGAGCCGTGTATCTAATTCTCTCCTGTGTGATACTGTCTGCTGAGCCGTGTATCTAATCCTTTCCTGTGATACTGACTGCTGAGCAGTGTATCTAATCCTCTCATGTGTGATACTGACTGCTGAGCCGTGTATCTATTCCTCTCCTGTGTGATACTGACTGCTGAGCCGTGTATCTAATCCTATCCTGCGTGATACTGACTGCTGAGCTGTGTATCTAATCCTCTCCTGTGTGATACTGTCTGCTGAGCCGTGTATCTAATCCTCTCCTGTGTGAAACTGTCTGCTGAGCCGTGTATCTAATCCTATCCTGCGTGATACTGTCTGCTGAGCCGTGTATCTAATCCTCTCATGTGTGATACTGACTGCTGAGCGTGTATCTAATCCTCTCCTGTGTGATACTGACTGCTGAGCCGTGCATCTAATCCTCTCCTGTGTGATACTGACTGCTGAGCCGTGTATCTAATCTTCTCCAGTGTGATACTGTCTGCTGAGCCGTGTATCTAATCCTCTCCTGTGTGATACTGACTGCTGAGCCGTGTATCTAATCCTATCCTGTGTGATACTGTCTGCTGAGCCGTGTATCTAATCCTCTCCTGTGTGATACTGACTGCTGAGCCGTGTATCTAATCCTATCCTGTGTGATACTGACTGCTGAGCCGTGTATCTAATCCTCTCCTGTGTGATACTGACTGCTGAGCCGTGTATCTAATCCTCTCCTGTGTGATACTGACTGCTGAGCCGTGTATCTAATCCTCTCCTGTGTGATACTGACTGCTGAGCCGTGTGTCTAATCCTCTCCTGTGTGATACTGTCTGCTGAGCAGTGTATCTAATCCTCTCCTGTGTGATACTGACTGCTGAGCAGTGTATCTAATCCTCTCCTGTGTGATACTGTCTGCTGAGCTGTGTATCTAATCCTCTCCTGTGATACTGTCTGCTGAGCCGTGTATCTAATCCTATATTGTGTGATACTGACTGCTGAGCCGTGTATCTAATCCTATATTGTGTGATACTGACTGCTGAGCCGTGTATCTAATCCTCTCCTGTGTGATACTGACTGCTGAGCCGTGTATCTAATCCTATCCTGTGTGATACTGTTGAGCCGTGTATCTAATCCTCTCCTGTGTGATACTGACTGCTGAGCTGTGTATCTAATCCTATCCTGTGTGATACTGACTGCTGAGCCGTGTATCTAATCCTCTCCTGTGTGATACTGTCTGCTGAGCCGTGTATCTAATCCTCTCCTGTGATACTGTCTGCTGAGCCGTGTATCTAATCCTCTCATGTGTGATACTGACTGCTGAGCCGTGTATCTAATCCTATCCTGTGTGATACTGTCTGCTGAGCTGTGTATCTAATCCTATCCTGTGTGATACTGACTGCTGAGCTGTGTATCTAATCCCATCCTGTGTGATACTGACTGCTGAGCCGTGTATCTAATCCTCTCCTGTGTGATACTGACTGCTGAGCCGTGTATCTAATCCTCTCCTGTGTGATACTGACTGCTGAGCTGTGTATCTAATCCTCTCCTGTGTGATACTGACTGCTGAGCGTGTATCTAATCCTCTCCTGTGTGATACTGACTGCTGAGCCGTGTATCTAATCCTATCCTGTGATACTGACTGCTGAGCCGTGTATCTAATCCTCTCCTGTGTGATACTGTCTGCTGAGCCGTGTATCTAATCCTCTCCTGTGTGATACTGACTACTGAGCCGTGTATCTAATCCTCTCCTGTGTGATACTGACTGCTGAGCCGTGTATCTAATCCTATCCTGTGTGATACTGTCTGCTGAGCTGTGTATCTAATCCTCTCCTGTGTGAAACTGCTGAGCTGTGTATCTAATCCTATCCTGTGTGATACTGACTGCTGAGCCGTGTATCTAATCCTATCCTGTGTGATACTGACTGCTGAGCCGTGTATCTAATCCTCTCCTGTGTGATACTGACTGCTGAGCCGTGTATCTAATCCTCTCCTGTGTGATACTGACTGCTGAGCCGTGTATCTAATCCTCTCCTGTGTGATACTGACTGCTGAGCCGTGTATCTAATCCTATCCTGTGTGATACTGACTGCTGAGCCGTGTATCTAATCCTCTCCTGTGTGATACTGACTGCTGAGCCGTGTATCTAATCCTCTCCTGTGATACTGTCTGCTGAGCCGTGTATCTAATCCTCTCCTGTGATACTGTCTGCTGAGCCGTGTATCTAATCCTATCCTGTAATACTGTCTGCTGAGCCGTGTATCTAATCCTCTCCTGTGTGATACTGTCTGCTGAGCCGTATATCTAATCCTCTCCTCTGTGATACTGACTGCTGAGCCGTGTATCTAATCCTCTCCTGTGTGATACTGTCTGCTGAGCCGTGTATCTGATCCTCTCCTGTGATACTGACTGCTGAGCCGTGTATCTAATCCTCTCCTGTGTGATACTGACTGCTGAGCTGTGTATCTAATCCTCTCCTGTGTGATACTGACTGCTGAGCCGTGTATCTAATCCTATATTGTGTGATACTGACTGCTGAGCCGTGTATCTAATCCTATATTGTGTGATACTGACTGCTGAGCCGTGTATCTAATCCTCTCCTGTGTGATACTGACTGCTGAGCTGTGTATCTAATCCTATCCTGTGTGATACTGACTGCTGAGCCGTGTATCTAATCCTCTCCTGTGATACTGTCTGCTGAGCCGTGTATCTAATCCTATCCTGTGTGATACTGACTGCTGAGCCGTGTATCTAATCCTCTCGTGTGATACTGACTGCTGAGCTGTGTATCTAATCCTCTCCTGTGTGATACTGACTGCTGAGCCGTGTATCTAATCCTCTCCTGTGTGATACTGTCTGCTGAGCCGTGTATCTGATCCTCTCCTGTGTGATACTGACTGCTGAGCCGTGTATCTAATCCTATCCTGTGTGATACTGTCTGCTGAGCCGTGTATCTAATCCTCTCCTGTGTGATACTGACTGCTGAGCCGTGTATCTAATCCTGTCCTGTGTGATACTGTCTGCTGAGCCGTGTATCTAATCCTGTCCTGTGTGATACTGACTGCTGAGCCGTGTATCTAATCCTCTCCTGTGTGATACTGTCTGCTGAGCCGTGTATCTAATCCTCTCCTGTGTGATACTGACTGCTGAGCCGTGTATCTAATTCCATCCTGTGTGATACTGTCTGCTGAGCCGTGTATATAATCTTCTGTGTGATACTGACTGCTGAGCCGTGTATCTAATCCTCTCCTGTGTGATACTGACTGCTGAGCCGTGTATCTAATCCTCTCCTGTGTGATACTGACTGCTGAGCTGTGTATCTAATCCTCTCCTGTGTGATACTGACTGCTGAGCTATGTATCTAATCCTCTCCTGTGTGATACTGTCTGCTGAGCCGTGTATCTAATCCTATCCTGCGTGATACTGACTGCTGAGCCGTGTATCTAATCTCCTGTGTGATACTGGCTGCTGAGCCGTATATCTAATCCTATCCTGTGTGATACTGTGTGCTGAGCCGTGTATCTAATCCTCTCCTGTGTGATACTGACTGCTGAGCCGTGTATCTAATCCCATCCTGTGTGATACTGTCTGCTGAGCCGTGTATATAATCTTCTGTGTGATACTGTCTGCTGAGCCGTGTATCTAATCTTCTCCTGTGTGATACTGGCTGCTGAGCCGTGTATCTAATCCTCTCCTGTGTGATACTGACTGCTGAGCTATGTATCTAATCCTCTCCTGTGTGATACTGACTGCTGAGCCGTGTATCTAATCTCCTGTGTGATACTGTCTGCTGAGCCGTGTATCTAATCTTCTCCTGTGTGATACTGGCTGCTGAGCCGTGTATCTAATCCTCTCCTGTGTGATACTGACTGCTGAGCCGTGTATCTAATCTCCTGTGTGATACTGTCTGCTGAGCCGTGTATGTAATCCTCTCCTGTGTGATACTGTCTGCTGAGCCGTGTATCTAATCCTCTCCTGTGTGATACTGACTGCTGAGCTGTGTATCTAATCCCATCCTGTGTGATACTGTCTGCTGAGCCGTGTATCTAATCTTCTGTGTGATACTGACTGCTGAGCCGTGTATCTAATCCTCTCCTGTGTGATACTGACTGCTGAGCCGTGTATCTAATCCTCTCCTGTGTGATACTGACTGCTGAGCTGTGTATCTAATCCTCTCCTTTGTGATACTGACTGCTGAGCCGTGTATCTAATCCTCTCCTGTGATACTGTCTGCTGAGCCGTGTATCTAATCCTATATTGTGTGATACTGACTGCTGAGCCGTGTATCTAATCCTATCCTGTGATACTGTCTGCTGAGCCGTGTATCTAATCCTATATTGTATGATACTGACTGCTGAGCCGTGTATCTAATCCTCTCCTGTGTGATACTGACTGCTGAGCTGTGTATCTAATCCTCTCCTGTGTGATACTGACTGCTTAGCTGTGTATCTAATCCTCTCCTGTGTGATACTGACTGCTGAGCCGTGTATCTAATCCTCTCTTGTGATACTGTCTGCTGAGCCGTGTATCTAATCCTCTCCTGTGTGATACTGTCTGCTGAGCCGTGTATCTAATCCTCTCCTGTGTGATACTGACTGCTGAGCCGTGTATCTAATCCTCTCCTGTGATACTGTCTGCTGAGCCGTGTATCTAATCCTCTCCTGTGTGATACTGTCTGCTGAGCCGTGTATCTAATCCTATCCTGTGTGATACTGTCTGCTGAGCCGTGTATCTAATCCTCTCCTGTGATACTGACTGCTGAGCAGTGTATCTAATCCTCTCCTGTGTGATACTGTCTGCTGAGCCGTGTATCTGATCCTCTCCTGTGTGATACTGACTGCTGAGCCGTGTATCTAATCCTCTCCTGTGTGATACTGACTGCTGAGCTGTGTATCTAATCCTCTCCTGTGTGATACTGACTGCTGAGCCGTGTATCTAATCTCCTGTGTGATACTGTCTGCTGAGCCGTGTATCTAATCTTCTCCTGTGTGATACTGGCTGCTGAGCCGTGTATCTAATCCTCTCCTGTGTGATACTGACTGCTGAGCCGTGTATCTAATCTCCTGTGTGATACTGTCTGCTGAGCCGTGTATCTAATCTTCTCCTGTGTGATACTGGCTGCTGAGCCGTGTATCTAATCCTCTCCTGTGTGATACTGACTGCTGAGCCGTGTATCTAATCTTCTCCTGTGTGATACTGGCTGCTGAGCCGTGTATGTAATCCTCTCCTGTGTGATACTGACTGCTGAGCCGTGTATCTAATCCTATCCTGTGTGATACTGTCTGGAAGTGGTACTGCGTCTCCGCAGACAGTATCTTGCATGGTATGAGTCGATACATCGGGTCGGCTTAGATACCCGCCTTCCACGTCACCTTCCTCTTCCTCGTCTCCCGTAGATGGCAATGGTCACCGGTCTGATCCCCATCCTCCGCACGGCTCTGGAGGCCACCACGGATTACACGGGGAGGACCATGTGGTTCGGCTTCGCGGTGGTACGCCTCCTCGCCCTCTATGTATCCGAGCTTCCTTGGGGTAAGCTGGACGTGGACTTTGATTGCCGCGGTAACGAGACGTCGGAGTTCTGCCGTAAAGCGTGCTTCAGTGATCACTTCCAGGTGCCGGTGGTCTCCACGTGGAACAGCGCCTACGTCTTCTTCGTGGCCTCCGTCCTCCTCATGGAGCTCTTCACCTCCCAGCTCCGCCATAACCTGACCAAGGCGGCCATGAGGAAGAAGCTGGTCCAGCCTGAGGGGCCCCTGGTGGGGGTGTGGTCCTCGGAGTTGGCCCACAAGGACCTGGTTCTGGACTTCCACCAGCAGAGGACGCTGCTGCTCCTCTACCTGCTGTGCATCCTCCTGCGCCTGCTGGGCGAGGTCTCCTTCTTGTATGTCCTCTTCTGGTGGCATCTGCCACTGGTTTCTGGTGACCCCATTGAATGCTCCACCCTGTTCTGCCCCGGCCCCTTCACCTGTTTGGTGCGGTTCCCGGCAGAGAAGCGCATGTCCCTCTATCTGCTCGGCTCGTTGTCCGCCATCTTGGCTCTGGTCTGTGTCATTTTCGCGCTCTATAGCATCTGCCATTACTTGGCCAATTGTCGGGCCCACCCGGAGCGTTGTGTGTGAGCAGCCATGATGGGCGGAGGCGCCACTCCAGTCATGGGGGGACGAGATCGGGGGAACCCAAGGAACAATATGGAGTCCAGCCCTGCACAGCTCACACTGACACGGAGGCCGGGGCCGTAGGGCGAGGTGGACCCCGGGGCCATAGGGCGAGGTGGACCCCCGGGGCCGTAGGGCGAGGTGGACCCCGGGGCCATAGGGCGAGGTGGACTCCGGGGCCATAGGGCGAGGTGGACCCCCGGGGCCATAGGGCGAGGTGGACCCCCGGGGCCATAGGGCGAGGTGGACCCCGGGGCCATAGGGCGAGGTGGACCCCCAGGGCCATAGCCGCCCTATAGAAGGGGATGGGGGCACAATGTGACACCGACACAACCGCTGCCGGCAAGTAACAGATCACATGCGGTTAAATTTTTGCCAACTTGCTTGTTGTGGATACGGTTGTGTAGGTGTCACGATGCGACCCAGCCTCCTCCTATAGCGCCACAGTGGAGCATAGTCACCAAGCGAACCGCGGTCACGCGACGACCATCATGGACTAATGTGCCGTGTAGCCCCAGACTAAACCTAATGCACCAAAAATAAAACTGCAATCTGTCCGGATGGGACCGGTGCCCAGGACTGTTCTGTATCACACAGATTAATGAGGAAATTCTGCTTTATACAGCCACCACTAGGGGGAGCTCACTATACACAATTTATACAGCTATCACTAGGGGGAGCTCACTACATACAGATTATACAGTCACCACTAGGGGGAGCTCACTACATACAGATTATACAGCCACCACTAGGGGGAGCTCACTGCATACAGATTATACAGCCACCACTAGGGGGAACTCTCTGAATACAGATTTATACAGTTACCACTAGGGGGAGCTCACTGCATGTAGATTTATACAACCACCACTAGGGGGAGCTCACTGCATACAGATTTATACAGCCACCACTAGAGGGAGCTCACTACATACAGATTATACAGTCACCACTAGGGGGAGCTCACTGCATACAGATTTATACAGCCACCACTAGGGGGAGCTCACTACATACAGATTATACAGTCACCACTAGGGGGAGCTCACTGCATACAGATTTATACAGCCACCACTAGAGGGAGCTCACTACATACAGATTATACAGTCACCACTAGGGGGAGCTCACTGCATGTAGATTTATACAACCACCACTAGAGGGAGCTCACTACATACAGATTATACAGTCACCACTAGGGGGAGCTCACTGCATACAGATTTATACAGCCACCACTAGGGGGAGCTCACTATACACAATTTATACAGCTATCACTTGGGGGAGCTCACTACATACAGATTTATACAGCCACCACTAGAGGGAGCTCACTATATACAGATCTCAGACAGTTGCTTTTGCTGGGGTTTTGATTCTTGCTATTTATTGATTGTGTTTTGTATTTTTATAATAAGAGTTCACTACATGCAGATTTATGGAGCCACCACTAGAGGGAGCTCACTATACACAATTTATACAGCCACCACTAGGGGGAGCATGCTGAATACATATAAATATGTCTCATTAGTTTCCCAATATATACAGTATTAATCTGAACATTTCTTTCTCCTTCCGTATTTGCACATTGTGTCTGACTGATCCAAACCTTTCTCACTCGCACTGCTTTGTTTATCTGCAAAAAAATCCATTGTAAGCAACGTCCAGGATATTAGTGAGCGCAGCTCTTGATGTGACTGGAGTATGTTGTCATAGCAGGATAGTGACTGCAGCACTGGATGTGATTCGTTATCAGTATGATATACAGTTTCTGGACATTACATGTCGTAGTTTCAAGCTTTTCTCTCTTCCAAAAAGTGTTCAGCTGAGGTTTCATATGTGAACAGAGTTACACATTAACATTTTTCATGTTTTTTTCCACCTTATTTATTCTATATATGATGATGTTTTGGTATAAAAATCTAATGATAAAATAAAAAGCAAGACAGAACTGTGCTGATTGTAATGAATAACTCTGACCACTAGGAGGCAACATTAGGACACTGAACTATTCACTAATTCACACATTGTGCTGCCACCTAGTGTCTCTAAGTTGAAAGTAGAGTTTTCTTCCATATAATAATAGTATTAGCAAGACCCCTGCAGCTCCTCACTTCAGTCTATGGATAGTAATTAGTTAATTATTCTTTTTCACTAGTTACTTATACTATAATGTTACATGTATTCCATGCTATCTGTGCTTCCGAGCCGCTCTCTATTTAAAGATTTTCTGCTTAGTAGAGGCACATACACATCAGCCAATCTGAGCAAGCAGAGCTGCAGTGTAAAGCATGGGGAAGATACAAAGCAATTGCTTGTGCCAAGTAACAAACAGAAGATTGATAATTTTTTTTTTTATTTTGTGATTGCATATATATAAAAAAAAAAATGCAGATGCATCCCTTGATTGAAGATGTGTGCAAATAATGCACAGATTAAAAAAATAGCAAAGATTGAAGTATTGAGCAGGTAGGAATTTCTCGGAGGGAAGGACTGCTATAATCTCATGTACAAGTATATCGGAATGTCCAAGAACAAGTCTGCCCTTGATTTTTCTGGTGCATAGACCAAATTCTCCACTAGGGGGAGCTGCCATCACTATGAATGATGAAGTGACCTTGGTTGTTCACTAGGGGGAGCTCTCAGCGCACCGTTTCTATTAATCGCTCAGACTTTGCTTCTCCACCAGATGTCGCCAGAGTACATGGAAGCAATAGGAAACGTCATGGCCGCCGCACAGTTGTGACTACTGGTGGTAACCAAGTACACAGACGCCATCTTGTGACCCCCCGTTACTATGTGGGGTCTTTCCCCCAGATCTCGTCACCATAATAAACATCAGATTTTAGTTAGGAAATCCCAGAAACACAGGAAAACCCTGACACCGCTCATTCTGCACACTGGTGCCGTGTATGTGGACAATCTGACAATACGTATAGGTGGACTCTGGTGCGGCTCTTATGAGCACTCTATTTAATTGAGCTATTTAAGACTGTCTGCAGGAGTACACTGACACATTTCATAGGATACTCTGGCATTTTATATACAATAAATCTGTATGTAGTGAGCTCCCCCTAGTGGTGACTGTATATATTTGTATGTAGTGAGCTCCCCCTAGTGGTGGTTGTATAAATCTATGTAGTGAGCTCCCCCTAGTGGTGGCTGTATCAACATAATTTCACATGCTGTCAATAGATTTGTGCCTCAAACACAAGGAGAATATTGCCCGACAAGGACTGAGATTAAGGTTTAGTTCTTCTTTTACCAAAACTGCATTACTGACATCAGGAACGTCCGCCGTGATATTACTAGCAAAGTAATTTCAATCTTATTGTTGGATTTCCATAGAAAGCGACACATTTTATTTTTTGGTCTCTTCACTGATCATGGTGACTGCACTCTGACACTGATTGTGGCTGCACTCTGACACTGATCACGGTGACTGCACTCTGACACTGATCACGGTGACTGCGCTCCGATGCTGATCACGGTGACTGCGCTCCGATGCTGATCACGGTGACTGCGCTCCGATGCTGATCACGGTGACTGCGCTCCGATGCTGATCACGGTGACTGCGCTCCGACGCTGATCACGGCGACTGCGCTCTGACGCTGATCACGGCGACTGCGCTCTGACGCTGATCACGGCGACTGCGCTCTGACGCTGATCACGGCGACTGCGCTCTGACGCTGATCACGGCGACTGCGCTCTGACGCTGATCACGGCGACTGCGCTCCGACGCTGATCACGGCGACTGCGCTCCGACGCTGATCACGGCGACTGCGCTCCGACGCTGATCACGGCGACTGCGCTCCGACGCTGATCACGGCGACTGCGCTCTGACGCTGATCACGGCGACTGCGCTCCGACGCTGATCACGGCGACTGCGCTCCGACGCTGATCACGGCGACTGCGCTCCGACGCTGATCACGGCGACTGCGCTCCGACGCTGATCACGGCGACTGCGCTCCGACGCTGATCACGGCGACTGCGCTCCGACGCTGATCACGGCGACTGCGCTCCGACGCTGATCACGGCGACTGCGCTCCGACGCTGATCACGGCGACTGCGCTCCGACGCTGATCACGGCGACTGCGCTCCGACGCTGATCACGGCGACTGCGCTCCGACGCTGATCACGGCGACTGCGCTCCGACGCTGATCACGGCGACTGCGCTCCGACGCTGATCACGGCGACTGCGCTCCGACGCTGATCACGGCGACTGCGCTCTGACGCTGATCACGGCGACTGCGCTCTGACGCTGATCACGGCGACTGCCCTCTGACGCTGATCACGGCGACTGCGCTCTGACGCTGATCACGGCGACTGCACTCTGACGCTGATCACGGTGACTGCACTCTGACACTGATTGTGGCTGCACTCCGACACTGTCTATGGTAGAGCTTTGGCTTTGTTTATTGGAGCACTTTGACAATATTCTTGGAGACCCAGACACTTATTATGGGGTCCTCTGGCCCTGGATATGGGTGGTCTCTGACGCTGGTCATTGCTGCTGCTGTTTCAGGTCCATTGACGGTGATTCCTGGATGTTGGTGGTGGGGTCCAGGGGTCTCTGCACATTGATCCACGCTGTGTCCCTGCTGGGAGTGAGGAGAGGACAGGCCGAGCTCATGACTGGAGCAGTGGTGACTCCGCGCTCGGTGACTACATTGCTATTTTGGACCTTAGAACCTGTGACTGCTGGACGTCCGGCCATATAAGCTGCTCTCACAGGAGACCCCCAGGTGTAGCTCTGATATCCGGGGTCCAGAACTGGACAGGCGGGAGTGAGAGACGCCAAGAGCTCTAGCATGGGCAGCACGGTGGATCAGTGGTTAGCACAGCGTGGTGGCTCAGTGGTTAGCATTGTGTGGTGGCTCAGTGGTTAGCACTGGACGGCGGCTCAGTGGTTAGCCCTGGACGGTGTCTCAGTGGTTAGCCCTGGACGGTGTCTCAGTGGTTAGCACTGTGTGGTGTCTCAGTGGTTAGCCCTGGACGGTGTCTCAGTGGTTAGCACTGTGTGGTGGCTCAGTGGTTAGCACTGTATGGTGGCTCAGTGAGTAGCACTGTGTGGTGTCTCAGTGGTTAGCACTGTATGGTGGCTCAGTGAGTAGCACTGTGTGGTGTCTCAGTGGTTAGCCCTGGACGGTGGCTCAGTGGTTAGCACTGTGTGGTGGCTCAGTGGTTAGCACTGTATGGTGGCTCAGTGAGTAGCACTGTGTGGTGGCTCAGTGAGTAGCACTGCGTGGTGTCTCAGTGGTTAGCCCTGGACGGTGGCTCAGTGGTTAGCACTGTGTGGTGTCTCAGTGGTTAGCCCTGGACGGTGGCTCAGTGGTTAGCACTGTGTGGTGTCTCAGTGGTTAGCCCTGGACGGTGGCTCTGTGGTTAGAACTGCAGCCTTGCAGCACTGGGGTCCAGGGTTCAAATCCCATCAAGGACAACATCTGCAAAGAGTTTGTATGTTCTCTCCATGTTTGCGTGGGTTTCCTCCAGGTTCTCCGGTTTCCTCCCACATTCCAGACATACTGGTAGGGAATTTAGATTGTGAGCCCCATCGGGGACAGTGATGATAATGTCTGTAAAGTGCTAAGATAGCGCTATATAAGAAAAAGCATAATAATAGGGGAATTTTGTGGCCCTACTGCAAATTCTTTAAAATCCAGACACACCCATCATGATGGCAGAGAAGACATTGTAGAGGAGCCGCAGGCAAGGTGCGCACACCTGACAAGACACTGACACATCGCGCCTGTTCCTGCACTCCTGTCTGGTCAGCTCCAACAATCACTCCATTATCTTTTTTCTCTAGACTCTCTAAGGTCAGCTTACCATAGAGGCCAGGCTGGGGCTCCTAGAGGGCCCATGACGGACGGGGCCTCGCACAAAACTTTCCTTGTCATGACCAATATCTTAGAGGCTACCTGAAGCCCCCACTAGGAGGAGCTCACTGTGTATAGACTTATACAGCCACCACTAGAGGGCGCTCACTGTGTATAGACTTATACGGCCACCACTAGGGGGAGCTCACTGTGTATAGACTTATACAGCCACCACTAGAGGGAGCTCACTGTGTATAGACTTATACGGCCACCACTAGAGGGCGCTCACTGTGTATAGACTTATACAGCCACCACTAGGGGGAGCTCACTGTGTATAGACTTATACGGCCACCACTAGAGGGCGCTCACTGTGTATAGACTTATACGGTCACCACTAGGGGGAGCTCACTGTGTATAGACTTATACGGCCACCACTAGAGGGCGCTCACTGTGTATAGACTTATACGGTCACCACTAGGGGGAGCTCACTGTGTATAGACTTATACGGCCACCACTAGAGGGCGCTCACTGTGTATAGACTTATACGGCCACCACTAGAGGGAGCTCACTGTGTATAGACTTATACAGCCACCACTAGGGGGAGCTCACTGTGTATAGACTTATACAGCCACCACTAGGGGGAGCTCACTGTGTATAGACTTATACAGCCACCACTAGAGGGAGCTCACTACATACAGATTTATACAGCCACCACTAGGGGGAGCTCTCTGCATACAGATTTATACAGCCACCACTAGGGGGAGCTCACTACATACAGATTTATACAATCACCACTAGGGGGAGCTCACTACATATTTATACAGCCACCACTAGGAGGAGCTCACTGTGTATAGACTTATACAGCCACCATTAGAGGGAGCTCACTACATACAGATTTATACAGCCACCACTAGGGGGAGCTCACTACATACAGATTTATACAGCCACCACTAGGGGGAGCTCACTACATACAGATTTATACAATCACCACTAGGGGGAGCTCACTACATATTTATACAGCCACCACTAGGAGGAGCTCACTGTGTATAGACTTATACAGCCACCATTAGAGGGAGCTCACTACATGCAGATTTATACAGCCACCACTAGAGGGAGCTCACTACATACAGATTTATACAATCACCACTAGGGGGAGCTCACTACATATTTATACAGCCACCACTAGGAGGAGCTCACTACATACAGACTTATACAGCCACCACTAGAGGGAGCTCACTACATGCAGATTTATACAGCCACCACTAGA